>NC_136429.1:324219064-325544064 GCF_052849685.1 Lactuca virosa
GGCTGTAGGGATTGGATCGGTTCGGGATTTTCAGTATCGGGACTTCAACAATATGAAGCCCCCGACTTCGATGGGGGTGCATGACCCAATCATATCCATGAGGTGGATATCTGATGTGGAGGGGTATTTCTTCACTTGTTCTTGTCCAGCTGACCAGAAGGTTAGGTGCGCTCTGAACCTTCTGAGGACCGGAGCGAAGGATTGGTGGAGGCTTGCTACTAGTTCTTATTTTGTTGAGCAGAGAGCTGCTGTGTCATGGGAGGAGTTCTATGAGATGTTTCGCTCCTAATATGTGCCGATGGTGTAGCGTGAGAGGTTGTCCTAGGAGTACATGGATTTGAGACAGGGTTCTGAGACGGTGACAGAGATCACCAAGATGTTTACGGAGATGGCTATGTTTTGCCCCGAGTTTGCTGCATTTGAGCAGGCTCAGATATCCCGTTACTTGAGCATGCTTAAGACAGAGATCAGGCAGTTTGTTTCTACTCAACACTATGGTTCATTGTTGGAGATGCAGGAGGCCGCTATGTGGCATGAGATTGAGATTGATTTGCAGACGAGGGAGTTGAGACCGGCATCGGCACAGTCGCAGCCTGCGTTGAAGTGGATTAGGGCCGCTGATTCGAGGTTGGGGAGTCAGATGCGTCGCACTTGTGGGAAGTGTGGTAAGGTGCATGATGGAGCTTGTCGATCTTCTTTGGGGTGCCACAAATGTGGCAAGAAAAGCCACATTGTGAGGGATTGTCGACAGCAGACTCCAACTTCTGGCGTTAGACTTTGTTACCATTGTGATCAGGTGGGCCATATGAAGGCCCAATGTCCCTTGCTTGCTGCCAGGCGGGCGCAGGTTCCAGCGCCGGCTACTTTGAGGATCACAGATGGGATTCAGGGCAGGGTGGAGCCCTCGACGGCTCGAGGTCATGCTTTCCAACTTACTGTCGAGGAGGCCAGAGCAGCTCTAGATGTTGTGACTGGTATGTTTATATTCCTTATTCTATTGATTATGTTTTGTGTTATGCTTATGTTGTACCTCTGTTAGGTACATTCCTAGTGAACTCCTTGCCTACTCTACTGTTGTTTGACTCGGGTGCGAGTTGATCTTTTGTGTCCCGATCGTTCAGTAGGGAGTTTGATATGCCCATTAGGGAGTTAGAGCTTCCATTGTAAGTCTCCATCGTCAACAAACACGGGGTTTCTGCATCATTTGTATATCATGTTTGTATTCAGGAGATCTTCGAGGTGCCTTATCCGATCGATTTGATCCCTATCCCCATGGGGGATGTCTGTGTGATTGTGGGTATGGATTCGTTGAGCTGTTTCGGTGCTATGATTGATTGTGAGGGCCAGCGCGTAGTAGTTCGAACCCCAAGTAGGGGAGAACTGGTTATCTATGGAGAGGGCACCAGGATGAGTTTAGGGTTTTGTTCTGCAGCCAAAGCTCAGCAGTATATTCAACACAGGTGTGCGGGTTATTTGGCTTATGTGGTGGATACGCGTGCTGGGGATCAGGTTTCAGTTTCATAGGTCCCGCTTGTCAGGGAGTTGGCCGATGTATCTCTGGAGGAGTTACCCGGTGTGCCTTCTGTGAGGCAGGTCTAGTTCAGGATTGACCTCATGCCAGGTGCAGCCTCGATTGCCAAGGAGTCGTACCGCTTGGCACTTCCTGAGATGCAGGAGTTGTTATCTTAGTTGCAGGAGCTACTAGGCAAGCAATTCATCAGACTGAGTAGTCCTTCGTGGGGAGCACCGATTTTGTTCATCAAAAAGAAGGATGGTTCAGACCAGATGTGTATTGATTTCCGGTAGTTGAACAAGCTAACGGTGAAGAACTGTTATCCCCTTCCGCGGATTGATGACCTCTTTGATCAGTTGCAGGGTGCATCTTGGTTCTCCAAGATAGATCTAAGGTCCGGGTATCATCAGGTCAGGGTGAGAGAGGAGGATGTGGAGAAGACTGCGTTACGGGCTCGTTGTGGACATTATGAGTTTGTGGTGATGCCATTTGGGCTCACCAATACGCTTGCGGTATTTATGGATTTGATGAATCGAATATGCAGGCCGATGCTTGATCATTTAGTTATCGTATTTATTGATGATATCTTGGTATATTCCAAGACCAGAGAGCAGCATGAGGAGCATCTTTGCAAGATTCTGGGGTTTTTAGGCGAGAACGACTTTATTCTAAGTTCTCGAAGTGTGAGTTTCGGTTATGAGAGGTTTAGTTCCATGGACACCTCGTTAACCAGGATAGGATATTGGTCGATCCGGCCAAGATCAAAGTTGTGATGCAGTGGGAGGTTCCGAAATCTCCCTCGGATATCAGGAGTTTCTTGGGATTGGTAGGGTACTATCGGAGATTCATTCAGGATTTCTCCAATATTGCAGTACCCCTCACTCGTCTGGGGAGGAAGGGGGTGGATTTCCGATGGGGCCCTAAGCAGCAGACCGTATTTGAGACCGTTCGGCAGAGAGTATGTGAGGCCCCGATTTTGACCCTCCCATAGGGAGTTAAGGATTTTGTGGTTTTTTGTGACGCATACATCACTGGTTTGGGGGCGGTCCTCATGCAGAGAGGACGAGTGATAGCTTATGCTTCACGGCAGCTGAAGCCACACGAGATGAGATATCCCATGCATGATCTTGAGTTGGGGGCTTAACTATCTACACGGATCACAAAAGTTTGAGACATATTATGGATCATCCGAACCTGAACATGAGGTAGCGCTGGTGGCTAGACGTAGTCAAGGATTATGACTGCGAGATCCTTTACCATCCGGGTAAAGCGAATGTGGTAGCGGATGCTTTGAGCCGCAAGTTGGTTGGGTCTTCATATAGGGTATCGTGTATGAGGATATTAGTGGATTCTCCACTTTTGGGATTGATTAGGGAGGCTTTGGCCGAGGGTTTCCGGGAAGAGAACTGGAAGATAGAGAGGATTATGGGTGAGATCACCATATTTGTTCCAAATAGTCATGGATTGTGAACCCGTTGTGGTCGGGTATGGGTTCCTATGTCTGGTGGGGTTAGTCAGATTGTGTTGGAAGAGGATCATAAGTCTCACTTTTCTATCCATCCGGGGGCCACCAAGATGTATTGGGATTTGAGATTGAGCTATTGGTGGGCGTGTATGAAGAGGGAGATCGTCTGGTATATGGAGAGGTACATAATCTCCAAGATGGTCAAGGCTGAGCATCAGAGGCCGCATGGCAAGCTACATCCTCTGGAGGTTCCCATATGGAAATGGGAGCAGATTTTGATGGATTTCATCACCAAGTTGCCAAAGACGGCAAAGGTTTTCGATTCTATATGGGTCATCATGGATCGATTGACCAAGAGTGCCCACTTCCTGGCGATTCGGGAGAGTTCTTCGGCCGAGAAGTTGGCCGATGTGTATATTCGCGAGATCGTTGCTCGCCATCGGGTTCCGGTCTCCATTGTTTCAGACCGTGATGTTCGGTTCACCTCTCGTTTTTTGAAGAAGTTCCATGAGGAACTAGGCACGAGGTTGCACTTCAGCACAACTTATCATCCGCAGATCGACGGCCAGAGTGAGCAGATGATACAGACCCTTGAGGATATGTTGCGGGCCTGTGTAATCGATTTTGGTGGGAGTTGGGACTCCTACCTACTTTTTGCAGACTGCTCAAAGTTGGAAGAAGAGCTATGCCGACTGACGTCGGTCCGAGTTGGAGTTTCAGGCCGGCGACATAGTATTGTTGAATGTCTCACCATGGAAAGGTGTGATTCCCTTTAGGAAGAGGGGGAAATTGGGTCCCCGATATATTGGCTCCTTTCGGGTTATTGTCAGGGATGGCAAGGTTGCTTACAGATTGGATCTTCCTGAGGAACTTAGTCAGATTCATATCACTTTCCATATTTCGCAGTTGCGAAAATGCGTATTGGATGAGGATGCGGTAGTCTCCTTGGATGATATTCAGGTTGATGAGTGCCTGAACTATGTTTAGAGTCCCTTAGCTATTCTGGAAAGGAAGGTGAAGGTTTTGCGTTTCAAGGAAGTACTTTTGGTAAAGATACGATGGCAGCATCATAGGGGCTCCGAATGGACCTGGGAGCCGGAGGCTGAGATGCGGGAGCATTATCCAGAGTTGTTCGTTGCAGCAAACTTCAAAGACGAAGTCTAATTCAAGTGGGGGAGAGTTGTAACATCCTGAGAATTCAGGTATTTCTAAATTCATCCCTTGGTTTTTTTTGTATGTTATTTTGGCCCTTGGATTGGATGGAAGTAGTCATGGGAAGCCATAGTGGAAAATTTGTAAATTTGGGGCCAGGAGGAGTACACCAAGCGTACATGTCGGTATGCTGAGCGTACATCGTACACGTATGTACGCTGGGCCTACTCGTGTCTGAAGGAAACCCTAAGTTTTTGGGTTTGTTGGGGGTATTTAAGCATCCTTATGGCTCATTTATCCCTACCTTTTCAGCCTCCAAAGTCTTAGAGTCGTTTTTGCAAAACCCTAGCCTCCTAGTGTGAGATTGAGAGCCCTAAAGTGTGTTCTTGGTGTTTTAGAGGAAGGATAAGTGCATCAAGAAGCTTGGGAGCTTGAAGCAAGGATTGGATCTGGAAGTTTGGCTCTCTTCTCCACCATCTAAAGGTCTAAAGTTTATACCTTTACGGTTTATTTGATAGATCTCATGTTTGGGTCCTTTTTATGCTTCTTTTTGGTCCCAAATGCTCTATCTCGAGCATGGCATGTACTGGAGGTTTTGAGTCGTCCTTTCAGACCCTTGGAGGGGTCCTTAGGCATAAACATGAGGTCCCAATGGCTAGAAGTGTCCCATGCATTTGGAAAAAGGGTCTTAATGGATTAAGACCTTGTATTAATAACTTTTGGACATGTAAAATCATAAAGTTGGTGACTTTATAACTCTAGGGTGCATTTTGACCATGGATCTGTAGTTTGGGTTTAAGTGCTTAAGCTATTAAGCACGTAATGAGGCTTTTGGATAAGCGAAGGTACGCCCCGCATAGGGGGGAGTACGCCCCGTGAACTCGGTCAGCCACCCCAATGTGGGTCAATGCGAGGCTCGGTGTACACCCCGCGTACCGCAAGAGTACGCCCCGCGTATGCCATATGTTGGATTTTGGAATTTGGGCTTCAAGTTATGGGCCACCTTTTGGGCTTGAATGCTTGGGCCCTTATTGGACTATCTGAATATAAGTTTTTTGGGCCAAGTGAAGGGTTGGACCTTAGGATAAGTCCCAAAAAGGAGTTTGGGCCCAATTTGGAAAATTGGGCCAATTATGGGCCTTGAATAATTTTTGGCTTTTTGGATCATGAATTGGGCCTAGGTCTTGACCCAATTAGGGCAAGGGTAAAGTGGCTATTTACCCTAAATATGGGTTATTAGTCAAGGATGGTAATCCAATTATTAATTGGATGTTTATTTTGTTATGATACTTCGGGGATTTTAGTGGGCCAGCAGCCAGAGGTTTTTAGTGCGATTTGTCAGTGTGAGGTGAGTCTTCCTCACTGTACTTGCGATTCGAAGGCACCAATGCCGACCCTTTGATTGATATCCTGTTATGCACGCTTTTGTACAGTTGAGATCTACATCTTGGTATATAGGATGATGTTATGCCAAAGTGATCTGTTAGATCGGTATCCTGCTAGATAGGATAATGCTATGCTTAGTGATCTGTAAGATCTGTTTATTTGTTTGCTAGCTGGTTAATAGAATGCTTATCTGTATTATGTGAACATGTGTGGTCGGTGGCTGAGGCTTCACTACTTTGTGCGTAAGCCAACAGGCCGGAGCATTCCAACCGGATGGTTGAGGGCCTAGGATATTCCATCCCAAGGATGATTGAACCCATAGTATGTTGGCATTCCAACCTGATGGTTGAGGGGCGTGGGGTATTCCAACCCGATGGTTGATTGGACCCATAGTATGTTGGCATTCCAACCCGATAGTTGAGGGGCCTGGGGTATTCCAACCCGATGGATGATTGGACCCATAATATGCTGTTATTGTATATGTGTTATTTATTGTGTTAGCGTTTTGGGGGAACTCACTAAGCTTCAGGCTTACAGTTTTTGGTTATGTTTCAAGTACCTCATATGATCGTGGGAAGGCAAAGGCTTGATCGTGCACCTCCTCATGTTGTGTTTTTGTGATTTTGGGAAAAACTCTAATGTTAAACTTGTTTTGAAAACTAATATGTAACAATTATGATTTTTGGGTTGGTTTGAAAAAGTTAAATTTTAAGCAATTTTATAGATGTTACAGAGGGTGTTACAAGTTGGTATCAGAGCTATAGTTTTAATGAATTAGGCTTGGTGTTTCCATTCCTAGTCTTAAACTGTGGAAGATAGATGAGATGCAGAGATTATGAGCTAGTTTGTGATAAACCTTACTAAGAGATCGTGGTACATGGCTGGAGATGTATGATGATAAAGATCATGAAGAGTATGAGAACGATAGATTGACCAACCTTAAAGGTTCGAGTCCAAAAATGTAAGACATAAATTTATTTAAAATGAAATTTGATAATGATGATTTTGATTGAGGTCATGATATTTATATGATAGATCCATGAGAGATGATTGATCCTCCGAGAGCTGATGAGGCATAATCCCAATATGAGATTTATTATGATTGATTTGATTAATTGATCTAAGTAATTAATATTGATTCGAGTAATTGATCTGGGCAGATGATATCGATCTAAGTGCTTCGAGTAATTGATTTGAATGATTCATTCTAATCAATAGTGATTACTATGAGAAATTCATTTGAGTAACCAACAGATTTGAGTGATTGATCTGAGCGAATAATATCAACTTGAGTAATTGATGCTGATACGAGTAATTGATTCGAGCAATTGATATTGATTCAAGTAATTGATCTAATTTGAGTTGAGTGATTGATGCAATTGGATTAAGAGATTGATTCAAGTGATCTGAGTGATTGAACCAAATAATTGATTCGAGTAACTAGATTGATCAAATCAATTGATCTGAATAGAAGATATTAATTCAAATGATTTGAGTAATTAGTTTGAGTGAGTGACACTAATCTGAGTGATTAATCCAATTAATTAGAGTGATTGACTTGATTAACTTGATTAATTGATTTGAGTTATCTGATTAATAGATCTGAGTAGTTGATATTGTTTAAAGTTATTGATATGAATAATTAATTTAAGCAATTGATAGATTCGAGTGACTGGTCCGAGTGATTAATATTAGTTTGATTGATTTGAGTAAATGATTTGAATGGTTGATATAATTAATATGAATGATTAAATTGAGAAATTTATCATTGGTCTGCGAGTGTTGATTTGAGAAATTTATCTAAGTGATATAAGAAATTGATTTAAATAATTTACATGGATTAAGAGTGACTGTTTTAAGCAATTGAGAATAAACTGGGTGTTTAATTTGTTAAACCATAGAAATTGATCTGAGTAATTCATGAGAAATTGAGTAGATTAACTGTACTGGGATTTTATAGCCTGAGAACGTTTGATTCAACCTGATTTCTTGTTCATTGTTTGGTTGTGGGCTTAGGGTAGAATCAACTATTTGACTTTCTATCGAATCCGACGTTATGTACCATCATGATGCATACACTTAACAACTACATAAATAATGTATGTCGAAGTTATTGAGATTGATTTGATAAACTGTGAACTCATGAGATAAACAATTTCTTAATTGAGTGTAAAAAAAGTATGTAGAATGATCAATTAAAATGATCGATTAGTAATTTGAGTAAATGATTTGAATAATTGATTAGATTAAATTGAGAGAATGATCTGAGTGATTGAGTAAGAACGATTAGAGTGATTAATAATGATCTGAGTGACTGATCCAATTAAGTTGAGTGTTAAATCTGAGTGATCTTAGTAGAGTAACTATGCTACGAGTATTGTAGAGATTTACCGGATTGAGATTGATTTGAATGTTTCGAGAATCGAAAAGGGAAAAAATTATTATTATTAATTAAGTGTATGAAGTTATTGGAAAATAAGTGATATTACCCAATATAATGATTACACGATTATGAATAGTCATTTATTGATGTTAGTGAGATACTCATGACTTAAGAGATGAGTCGTAACTCGAGTACCAAATGATGGGTGAGAAAAAGGTCAAGAGAAAATAATTGACTTTGAGGGGTGGTACGTGAAACACTGCTAATTGCAAAAGGAATGATCAATATTCAGATTGATAGTAAGGATATTGAGTGATCATGATAGTTGAAGAAAATGGGAATGATCAAAGGAGATTTCAAAGGATGAGTTTGAAAAGAAATGAGATTAATGATGAAAATGTGATGTAAATCTTTTGATTGCAAGAGGAAATACTTGATTTTTTCAAAGATAGAGCGATTTTGATAAGTAAAATGTTAACTTTGACAAATATGTCTATAGTACACGAGTATAAAGCACTTATATTGAGAATAAAATAACAAGTTGTGATAAACATATAATGTGATAAAGCATTTTATGTAAGATGAGAGAACACCGAGTATATCAAGATGTAAGATAAATCTAATTAAGAGAAGAGTGAAAAGAGAAAAGCACTTGAGGAGAGTATGAGACAATAACACATGAGATGAGATAGAGTACGAGTATGATGAGTAGCGAGAAAAGAGTAGATAGTAAGAGATACGTTGGATTGAGACCACATATATGAGAAAAAGAAATAGGAAGATAAGTGATTAACATGTTTGGGTAAGAGTGGGACAAAGGATGAAAAATGATATGAATCATCCAATGAGATTACATGAGAGTAAATAAAGCAACAAATGTCCCATAGTAACCATTTAGAGTAAGGAAATTGAGAAATTTTGGCCATTACATTGATAATGTAAAGAATTGGAAAGTATATTGCTATTTTAGGTTATAAGGTTAAATAAGAGAATAATATTATACTGGAGGCCACTAAGTGAGAAGATAACCGAGAGATCAAGAAAATATTTCGAGAACGACATACCTTAAAGGGGGAAGAGTTGTAACAACCCAAAATTTAGAAAGATTGATTTTTAGTCAAATATTGACCAAAAATGACACTTTGGTCATTTATGAGAAAAAAATGAGAATATGAAATTGTAACTTCATGGAGATGGTAAAAAAAGGTTTAAGTCACTATAAGAGGTTATATGAGTGAGTTCTAGAGAAATAATGCATGAGAAATGCATTTTTGGCCAAAAGGGTAAAATTGCTATTTTTATACTTTTTAGGCCAACTTTGTGACTTAATAGATTAAGATTTGTATTAAGTCAATGATATATGACTTAACAAACATGTATATTATGTGTCCACCTTCACGTGGATAAAAAGATCATCAAAAATGGATAAGAAACGAAGAAGATATGCGTGTTTGAAGTTGGGATAACAAATGCCCAAAGTTGGAACGAAACCAACAACGTACTTTGTTGATCCCCAGAACTCACGAACTGAGTGTATGAATGCCACGACGTAAGAAATAGATGTCATGACGTGATAACTATCTGATTAAAAGATCAGTTCCAGTTCATTCTCGGCAGAACGCACCCAAACACCCTCACACTTAAGCTCCAACGATTTCGACGGTTGCGGAGGACCAAGAGGTGATTTTGGGCGGTTATAACTTGGATTGAGCATAAAAAACACATGAGTTAATTCATTTCTCCATTATTGAGCTAATTAGAGCTTAATGACAATTTGATTATTTGAGCTAATTGAGTTAGATTAGGTTATGAAAGCTTGTTAGTGATGTTAATGAGAGTGTTTTGACGATAGTAACAAGCTTTATATGTGACCCCATGAGTATGATCAGTTCCATGAGAATTAGGGTTTGAAACACTAATTAATGATTTTGAGAAATTGATGCTTTAGAGCTAAATTGTAATGAATTAGGTATTGGGAAATGCTTAATTCATAAATTGAATGAGATTTTTCGATAAAGAAGTAAATATAAAGTTTTAACCCATTAAGTGGTTATTTTGATCTTAAGAGTAATTAAGCGCTTAATAGATAAATAGATAAATTTATATTGTGTTAAATTGATTCAACCTGGGATGTAAAAGGTTTAAATGTTAAGTATATTTTCCGCATTTGTAAATAAAATTTTAATAATTCTTTTAGATTAGATGTTAGAGATCGAGGGTGTTACAATGAGGACGTGCAGAAGACGGCCTTTAGAACTCGTTATGATCATTATGAGTTTGTGGTGATGTCTTTTGGGCTCACCAATGCACCAATAATGTTCATATATCTCATGAATCGGGTGTGCAGGCAGATGTTGGACCGATCTGTGATGGTATTTATTGATGATATATTGGTTTATTCTAAGACCAAGGAGCAACATGAGGAGCATCTGAATGAGGATATCGACACCTTGAGGAGAGAAATACTTTTTGAAAAAATTCTCCAAATGTGAGTTTTGGTTACGTGAAGTGCATTTCTTAGGTCACCTCGTCAAGGATCGTATATTGGTCGATTCGACCAAGATCGAGACAGTGATGCAGTGGGAGATTCTGAGGTCTCCATTTGAGATTCGGAGTTTCCCTAGGTTAGTAGGATATTCCCGGAGATTAATCCAAGATTTATCCAAGATTTTTGTTCCTTTTAACCGATTGACGAGAAGAATGTCAATTTTTAGTGGGGGGCTTGAGCAGTAGGCAACATTCGATATTTTGAGACAGAGATTGTGTGAGGCTCGGATACTGACCCTCCCCGAGGGGGTGGATGATTTTGTGGTTTATTGTGATGCATCGTTTATAGGTTTAGGTTCAGTAGTTTTGCAGAGGGTCCATGTGATTACGTACGCTTCGAGGCAGTTACAGCATCATGAGACAAATTATCCTACTCATGATCTAGAGCTGGGGGTTGTGGTTTTCGCCCTCAAGATTTGGTGGCATTACTTGTATGGGGTCCGGTGTACCATCTACATAGATCACAAAAGTTTAATATATTTGATGGATCGGTCGAACCTGAATATGAGACATCACAAATGGTTGGATATGGTGAAGGTTTATGATTGCGAGATTCAGTATCATCCTGGGACAACCAATAAGTGGCCGATGCCATGAGCCGCAATGAGATGAGTACTCTTATCTGAGACCTATGCTTGAGGATGATTGTTACTTCACCACTGTTGGATTTGATCAAGGCAAAACATATTAAGGGGTTGGAGGAAGTAAAATTGAAGAAAGAAAAGATCAGGTCATATTTCTACATTTTTCAGAGATAGTCGAGTTTGTTGACTTAGTGTGGCAGAGTGTGGCATCTTATTTCTAGTGGGGTTAGGAAGACATTATAGTATGAAGCACATAAGTCGAAGTTTTCGATCCATCTGGGCGCTACAAAGATGTATAGAGATCTGAGACATAGCTATTGGTGGCCCTGCGTGAAGAGGGGGATAGTTTGATACGCAGTGTGGCAGAGTGTGGCATCTTATTTCTAGTGGGGTTAGGAAGACATTATAGTATGAAGCACATAAGTCGAAGTTTTCGATCCATCTGGGCGCTACAAAGATGTATAGAGATCTGAGACATAGCTATTGGTGGCCCTGCGTGAAGAGGGGGATAGTTTGATACGCGAAGCGATGCTTGACTTGCCGGAAAGTCAAGCCAGAACATCAGAGACCCCACAACAAGATGCAACCATTAGCCATTCCCATGTGGAAATAGGAGGAGATCACCATGGATTTCATCACAAAGTTCCTGCAGACGACATGTGGGGTTAATTCTATTTGGTTTATTATCGACAGGTTGACCAAGAGAGCCCACTTCATCTCGATTCAGGAGAGTTCATATGCTGAGAAGTTAGTTGAGATCTACATCAAGGCGGAGGTTGCACGATATGGTGTGTCGGGTTCAGTTGTTTCCAACCATGATGTCCATTTTATTTCCAGATTCTGGTCGAAGTTTCACGAGGAGTTAGGTACTCAATTGTTTTTCGATACTTCTTATCACACATAGATTGATTGACTGAGTGAGCAGACCATTCAAACTCTCGAGGTTATTCTTCGTGCATGTGTATTGGATTTCAATGGGAGCTGGGATACTTACCTTCTTAAGCTCAGTTCTCATACAACAATAACTATCATGCCAACATTGGTATGCCTCCTTTTGAGTTGTTGTATAGGAGGAAATTTCAGACCACAATTTGCTGGGGCGAAGTTGTCCAATGAGTCATGGGGGCTCTAGGGTAGTGCTCAAGACTATGGCGTTGATTCAGCAGGTGCGTGGTAGGTTTTCGACCATGCAGAGTAGACAGAAGAGTTATGTCGACCGATACATTCTGACCTTTAGTTTCAGGTTGGGGGATTTCGTGCTTCTGAAGGTGTCACCTTGGAAGGGTGTCATCCGATTCCGGAATAGGGGAAAGGTGTCACCTTGGATCGTTCATAGTTATCACCCGTGTGGGCAAGGTTTCTTATCGATTAGATCTACCTACTGAGCTTAGTCATATCCACAATACCTTTCATATCTCTCAGTTGCGGAAGTGTTTGGCCGATGATTCCGCAGTGGTTCCCTTAGATGACATTGATGGGTTTTATACATAGCAAACAATGCTATGTGTGCATGCAACCCTGATTTTGGATGTATGATTTCACTATTAGACATACAAGCATTGAACACAAAGATGGAAACCCTAGCATGCATCTAATAATTTCGAAATACATAAAAGAAAGATTAGATCACATACCTTTATTGTTATGTAGTAATAACAATGAAAAAAATTGAAGATCCTTTGCTTTGAGAACAAGTACCACAAGTGTAGTACCTCTAATGGCTCACAAACACACTAGGGCAAGAGGATGAAAATGAGAGAGAGGACAGAGGAGTCACTTGCTCAGAAATTCAGCTCTTCTAGGGTTTCTATGATGTGCATGAATTCATGAGCCAAGAGGGGTATTTACAGTTGAGACTAGCTAGGGTTTTGAGGTAAAAACCCTAATCCCTTAGCTTAGGGCCTAAGCAATTTCATGGACTCCCTTCCTTAGGGCTTGGACGAAAATCTCTAGAACCTTTTAGGGATTTTCGGCCCTCCCTAATAAGGGTGATCCAATGGCCCAAAACCACAACTATCAAACAATTGCAAAACAGCCCCTGTACTTTTAATCAGTTCATTTAATCCCAAAATTAATTCCAAATCAATTTATGATTAAATACCAATTAATAATATGATTTCTAATTAATATATTATTCTTATAATATATGAATAAATCATTTTTGTGCACCAAATTATTATACCAAATAATAAACTCAACCTCTCTCTCCAATAGTCATCCTGTCTAGTTGCCAATGTGAAGGCAACCCAAAAGGACCATGCTACTATCAAATCAAGTACATAACAATTATAGTTATGGGCTTAGACACGTAATCCAACAGTCCCCCACTTGGATAAGTCTAATAAGTATGATTGCAAATATGACCTCAAAATTTAACTAGCAATCGTAGCTCTCAAAGCCGTTGTCGAACTCTGACCCACTCAGTTACGTGTCCTTATGATAAGGGATCATATAATCCTCCGTTCTGCAAGATATCATGTGGACAAAGACATGGAATAGAATCATTCTCATTCTCCAACAGTTTGTTTCCCGATTTTTGATTTGTATGACAAGGAACTTAATTGAACACATCAATTCAGTCCTGACCGGGCCCGACACATAAGTCAACAAAAAATCATCGAGGGGCCCTAGATATCGCTTTTACCCCTTGGGATAAAAGGAACATATAAACTATGACTTATATGCTTGTACTATTTACTCATTAAATCGTACACAACAATCCGTTTTATAACATCAAGTTATTGATGCGTTTACGCATTATCATCTCATAATTACTCGTGATAAATTCCATGAAGTAATTCAAATGAGTGTGGGTTTAATCCAATACTCAAATCCACAGTTCAGGAGTACTCATGAACGTTGCAGCAAACATTAGCTATGTCTAAACACTTAGATAATCTACAAGCCAATTCATGACAGCCTTAATTCGATACTTACTTCCAAAGTATGATTGATTGTGGATAATTTGAACAATCCAATTATTGTGGAAGTAAAACATGCAAAGTTAAAACACAAAATAAACAATTGACAAAAGATAGTCAACAATACTCATAAATAAATCTCCATTACTTAATCATCAAATGTCAATTACATTTATATTGTTACAAGTTTCTAAATATCTATCTGATCACTAAAACTAATATCGTCCTTCAGACCAATGCTCCTCGCATGCTGAACGTGCTTGATCCTACTCATACCCTTTGTGAGGGGATCTGCAGGACTCTCTTCTGACGATACCCTCTTGACGACGAGGAGTCCTTCTTCTACCCGATGTCAGATGAAGTCGTATTCTCTGTCGATGTGTCTGGATCTTCCATAATCCCTTGGTTCCTTGGTCAAGGCAACCGCTCCTTCATTATAGCGAAAAATCTCCATGCGCTCCTTTATGGCTGGCATAACTCCAAGGTCTCCAATGAAGTTCTTTAACCATATAGCCTCCTTTGACGCTTCGCTCGCAGCTATATACTCTGACTCACATGTTGAATCAGCCACGGTCTCCTGCTTGGAAATTTTCCAAGTTACAGCTCCTCAATTGAGTGTAAACACCCAACCATACTGAGAACAGAAGTTGTCTCGGTCTATCTGAAAACTGGCATCACTATAACTAGTAACTCTCAAGTCATCACTGCCACCAAGCACAAGGACCCATTCCTTTGTTCTTCGTAGATACTTAAGAATGTTGTTCACTACTATCCAGTGGGCTTTACCCGAGTTCCCTTGATATCGGCTGACCATGCTCAAAGCAAAAGCCACATCAGGGCGAGTACATGTCATAGCATACATGATCGATCCAACGGCGGAAGCATATGGTACGCGACTCATTTCTGCCATCTCGGCATCAGTACTTGGACTCTGAGTCTTACTCAGCTTGGTATTGCTCTGGATAGTTCTTTCTTGGAATTCTCCATGCTAAAACGTTTTAGCACTTTATCCAAGTAAGTAGTTTGACTAAGTCCAATTAGTCTTTTACTCCTATTTCTCAGAATCCTTATTCCCAAAATATATGCATCCTCTCCTAGATCCTTCATAGCGAAACGTTTTCCAAGCCAGGACTTAACTTCCTGCAAGGTTGGAATGTCGTTTCCTATGAGCAGTATGTCATCAACATACAATACTAGAAAGCTAACTATACTCCCACTAACTTTGACATATACACAGAACTCATCCTCACTCCTAGAGAAGCCAAACTCTTTGACCTTCTCATCAAAGCAAAGATTCTATCTGTGAGAAGCTTGCTTCAATCCACAGATTGATTTCTCAAGCTTACACACTCTATTGGGGTATTTAGCATCCACAAAACCCTCTGTCTAACCAAAAGCAAATGAACTCAAGGAGCACCTCTGAGAGTGAGACATTGTATTGTATCTATGTAGCGATTGGACAGAAACGCTCAACTGTGGCACAATTAGTTCAAATTATTTCAGAAGCGAATGCTATGGAGTATTCCATTCTTGTAGCAGCCACCGCTTCGGATCCTGCTCCTCTGCAATTTCTGGCCCTATATTCTGGTTGTGCCTTGGGGGAATATTTCCGCGATAATGGAATGCACGCATTAATAATCTATGATGATCTTAGTAAACATGCAGTGGCATATCGACAAATGTCATTATTGTTACACCGACCACCAGGCCGTGAGGCTTTCCCAGGGGATGTTTTCTATATACATTCCTGTCTCTTAGAAAGAGGCGCTAAATGATCGGACCAGACAGTCGCTTTCATATTTCATTAAGGTGGTTTTCTTACTTAGTGCTTTCACTAAGGTGAAGACTTGAATGACCCTTTAATTGATGATTAGAGGAAAGGGAAGACCTCGATAAGGAAGAAGAACAAGAGCTACATCGGCAGGACTCTCTGCAAGTAGAAGGTTGCATAGGGGCTCTCGGGAAGCTATTTCCTTTATACCAGAAGGAAGATGGTCAAGGAGATCAGTAGCTAGAAAGCTCCTTTGCGAGAGCAAGGTAGCCAAAAGTCTATTAAAAGTGCATCACTATTAAGTCGACTACAATAGTATCATGAGCATGTAACTACATCTCGAAACCAAGGATGACTTCTTCTAACGCTAGAAGACCACTGGAAGACACCCAGGACCAGAGCATGTCGTGAAAGAAGGACATTGGGAGGGCGTGCTTCGACCGTGTCTCTGGGGCATAGTTGAATGTAGATATCATGAATGCGAGGTGCAGGATACCAGGCCGAGAAAGTCGGGCAACCACTCCCCTATGTGCCAATCGCTAGTGCATCAAGGGCCCCGGCGAACCGCTCCGCTGGAGAGGCCTCGCCTGATCTGAGAAGTGCTAATTCGGTTCGGATAGACTTCATTCAAGAACACCGCCGCCCCTGGAATAAGAAAACAAGTGCTAAGTTTCAGATCAGTGAATAAATGGAAACGAAAGAAGAGACCTTTCTCGCTCGGCGCCTAAAACGCACTATCCTCCGCTTCAACAAATAAGAGTTTTCAGTGGAACCGGTGAACCACACCTGTTAAATGCGTCCTACCTTCTTTCGTCCGTCCACGAGGCTGTAAAAAGAGAGAAATGGGCGGCTATCTAGCGGGAGTCATTTTGGTTGTATGCCACGAGGTCCCTATGGACAAGGGGACAAGTGAAACATCGATTTTGGACGTAGGCAGCCCTCTACCATCTATCCCGTTGCATCCCATTGACTCGTATTGTACTGTACCGTATCAGACCTCTTTAGATAGTTCTGTAATATTCCATTGGTTTCCGCAAGGAATGACGTCATAACTCCTACAAAAGTAATAACAATCAAAACCGTAGGTGGGTATTCAAATAAAGGGGAGTACCTTTCTATCGTAAATGAAGAAGATAATGTTGGGTTTTGAGCATTCTAACACTCCTATGGTGTACATGCAACCCTATAAACCTTGGATCTATGTTTCTCTATTATACATGCAAATATTAACTATTCCAAGGTTTCATCCTAACTAGCATATTATGAAGCACCTATACTACAAAGTTCTAGTTAGATGACATACCTTTTGATGTAGCTTGATGTCTTCAAGCTTTAAGAGCTTAGCCCCAATAGTGTGGAAGCCTCAAATGGAATCACAAATCACCAAAACACCTTGGAAGAACTTGAGAGAATATGTATGCGCACTAAAATCGGCCCACTCTTATTTTCACACGCTTGTCCCCAATTTTGTGAGCCAAGGACCCCTTTATATATTATGGAGGATTAGGGTTACATCCATGTAAAACCTAATACCCATGACCTTTCATTTACATAGGATCCATGGGTTAAAAGCTCCATGGACCATCCATGAAAGCTTAGCCCAACCTAAATGAACTTGGCCCATTCCATATATATAAGAGTCCATATTTAAATAGTTCTTTTTGATCACTTAATTAATTCTAAATTAATTCTTGATCAATACTAATTAAATAATATGATTCCATATTAATATATTAGAACTTATAATATATTAATATAAATCATAAATATACTATTCTCAAAAGACTATCCATATAAATTGTGCCGGTGAAGTGCAACCCAAATGGACCATGCCGGGTCGGGTCAAGTACATACCAAATATAGTTATGGACTTAGACATTAATCCAACAGATAAGTGAGAGCTTACTGACTGTATCTTCTAAGAAGGGCTTGGAAGAAGAAATATAATCCCTTTTCTTTTTCGAGAAAAGGTCACATCCTTCAATATCATGATTGGGTCGAACAGGCCGGATCATGAGTGAAATATCATGATCGGGTTGACCAGGCCAGATCATGAGTGAATAGAAAATATAAAATGTACATAGCAGTTCCACCTGAAATACTTGGAATAATTCTACCACTTCTACTAGGAGTAGCCTTTTTAGTGCTAGCTGAACGTAAAGTAATGGCTTTTGTGCAATGTCGAAAGGGTCCTGATGTAGTGGGATCATTTGGATTGTTTCAACCTCTAGTAGATGGTTTTAAATTGATTATAAAAGAACGTATTTCACCAAGTAGTGCAAATTTCTCCCTTTTTAGAATGGATCCAATGGCTACATTTATGTTAAGTCTGGTCGCTCGGGACGTTGTACCTTTTGATTATGGTATGTTATTGTCAGATCAATACTTTATTTGTTTGCCATATCTTCGCTAGGTGTTTATGGAATTATTATAGCAGGTCAGTCTAGTAATTAGGGGGCGGCCGTTCGGTCGCCTATGATACTAGGATCAATAGGTCAAAAATGGGTTTGTGCCGAAGGTGTTGAACGATCCACTCTACACATGTGTGGGCTTACAGGGCTGATAAAGCCTTTTATTCATCAATAGGGCCCTGGTCGGTCACTTTTATGCGCCGAGATCGATAAGTGGAATGGAAGTCATAAAAAATATCTTGATCTGAGGTGATGGTCAGTGTAGTGAGATTTGTGGAACTAATCATGCCTTTATGCTTGCACCCGGAAAGATAGGCCGACTGCTGAGCCCACTCTGGCTCAGCCGCACCACCCAGGGTACGAGCCACCCGAGAAGCAAGCTATTACAGTGAGCGGCTGGAGCAGTATGGAGCCGAGGATCAAGGTAGTAGATAAGATAGAAGAATAGGTCAGGCTCCCAGTGGAGCAGAGGATACAGTTAGGATAACGAACTTGAAATGCGGAGCCTGAGTGTCCGGCGAGCGAGTGGTTAGTGGCCAATAGCGCCCTAGTTGATGGCATTCCTCAATGCGACTGGCACTCAAGGAACCACGAAGCACTTCATACAGAGCAAACAAGTCTTAGGGATGAGACGCCCGTGCAAGGACCTCAATTTTGATTAGGAGGTCGAACCAAGGACCTATGGAAGTCGGGGCTAGCCCGTCCCCATTGGAAACGCAACAGTGTCCTGAGGGAGGAGTTTAGAGGCCTTATAGTAGCACGAACTTCGTTTTAGTTCTAGGTCATACGAAGGGGGCTAGTCCAAGATCATAATGTTCCTCTACAAAGAAAACAGACGCTCTCAACGGCTAGGCACCACTCTTTTTCTGAGTTATTCCAGCTTCTTCATGATTTCGTGCCGCGGTGAACAAACAAAACAAAAAAGAGGGTCATCTCAGCGGAAGAAGAAGGACCTGCAACAGCAGAGACTACTGATCCAATTCTTGTTCCTAGCCTTCTTTTACAAGTCCGGAAAGCATCCTCACAGGGATCTTAAAAATAGAATAGAGAAGGGCGGGCAGGGCTTCCGCAAGAGCCTCCCCCCTCTTCTCGGTCAAGATAGATGGGAAGGAGCCCTATCAAGGCCATAAGCAGTCTCTTTATTTATGTCCATACACCTTTGTTTCAGGGTGGGGCCGCCCTTCCTCCTGCTAATCTGGCCATTTCTGAACCTGTCTTTCTCATCCCATTCAATGGAGGACTTTTCAATTCTTGCGATTCCCATCCCTCTTAGCTTATTATATATATATATATATATATATATATATATATATATATATATATATATATATATTATTTGAAAAGGGTTCCGCTCGGCTAAATAGGCTCAATGATCTCTTTCTTCTCTTCGTTTGATAGGTCGGTACGGCACTCCGCATGGTTATATTCATACATGTTCCGACTCGCCGGTCATTATGGATCTAGTGGCATGGCGGGGCAAAAGATATCCCTTATCTTTATGATAGAAATATTCCATTATTGTATTGTTCACTAATAATAGTAGAATCCATGGTCCAGAGTCAAAAATGGATTCTGGCCGAACACTATTGATGAACCTATCAAATAAATCCATTTCTAAAAAATTCCTATATGATTTCTAACCGGGAAAGACTAAACACAACTAAAATACACAATGACGCTACAAACGAATGTTACTAATGGAACATATAGTAATAAAAAACAGGGCCCATTCTTTGTTTCCCTTCAAAGTAAAAATAGATCAATTGCATGTAAACATCTTCAGCCAGCTTCCCACTAAGGAAAACGGTTTTGACATCCATCTGCCAGATTTTATAATCATGAAATGCAACTATGGCTAACATAACCCTAATAGATTTGATCTTGGCCACTGATGAGAAGGTCTCATGATAGTCAACCCCTGGGGTTTGAGTAAAGCCCTTCGCAACCAGTCGTGCCTTGAACGTGTCCGCCTTTCCATCCATGTCGGTCTTCTTCTTGAAGATCCATTTGCACCCAACTGTCTTGCGACCTGGTAGATTGTCAACCAAGTTCCAAACTTGATTGTCATACATGGACTGGATCTCGATGTCCATTGCCTCTTTCCATTTAGTAGACTCAGAGCCCGTCATGGTTTCCTTGTAGCTAGAAGGCTCATCCAAATATACCAGTGTACTATCACTGATAAATGTATTACTATCTGTAGTAATATGAAACCATAAAACTCTGGTGTCATTCTAACTCGAGTGGAACGCATAAAAGGTGACGACTCGTCAATGGGTTCAACATGAATTTTTTCCTCGGTTTGAGCGCTAGAGTTAGAGGTTCCTTCATCGCTTGACTCTTAAATTTCCTCAAGATCACTCATACTCCCATTGTCCTCTTTGCATATGAGTTCCCTCTCGCGGAAAACTCCCATTCGTTCTACGAAGACCACGTTCTCACTAGGTCTGTAGAACAAGTATCCGAAGGACTTATGTGGGTAGCCGATGAAAATACATCGCTCACTTCAAGGTTCAAGCTTGTCGTGAGTCTCTCGTCTAACGAAAGCTTCACAACCCCAAACCTTAATATGTACCAACGAGGGAACTTTCCTTTTCCACATTTCGTGAGGTGTTTTGGCAACCTTCTTTGTCGGGACTAGATTATGGATATGGGTGGCAGTCTCTAAGGCATACCCCCAAAACGATATTGGTAGCAAATCTCAACTCATCATGGAACGAACCATGTCTAACAAGGTTCAATTACGCCTCTCAGCCACACCATTAAGATGTGGTGCCTTACGAAGTGTCAATTGTGAAACAATTCCACATTCCTTGAGGTAGTCGTGGAACTCTATACTAAGATACTCACCACCCCTATTGGATCTGAGCATCTTGATCTTCCTACCCAATTGATTCTCGACTTCATGTTTAAACTCTTTGAACTTTTCAAAGGTTTCTGACTTATGCTTGATTAAGTAGATATATCCATATCTGCTATAATCATCGGTAAAAGTCACATAAAATCGACTTGCATCCCTTGTGGTGGATCTGAAGGGCCCACACACATCGGTGTGTATGAGATCCAACAATCCTTCACCTCTTTCACACGAACCTATGAATGGTGATTTAGTCATCTTTCCAACCAAACAAGACTCGCATGTATCATCCGACCTTAATTCAAATGATTCCAACACTCCATCCTTTTGAAGTTGGGCAATGCGCTTCTTATTGACATGTCCAAGACGACAATGCCACAAACATGCCTTGTCTAACCCATTAGACGAATCAATATGCAATACACTATTTCCTAAATTGTCTACAACCATCACAATTTCATATACACCATCACAAGGCAATTCTTCAAAATAAAATACACCATTATAATAAGCATTAATTGATCCATTCTTATTATTAAAAGAATATTTAAAACCTTGTCTGTACAAACCATGAAAAGAAATAATATTCCTCGTCATTTCTGACGAGTAGAAACAATTATTTAAGTGTAAACATAATCCAATACTAAGCTTCTTGGTAACAGTTAACGATCTCCTATTGCCCATTTTCAGGTTCATCTTCCCAAGCTCCACATTCCTACTTTCTCTTAGTCCCTGCAAGTCAGAGAAAATGTGAAAACCACATCCTGTATCAAGGACCCAAGAATTAGAATACGATGAAGTTTTAGACAAAATAGTGTAAATACCTGCCGAGGAAGGCTTGATCTTGCCATCCTTAATGTACTGTAGGTACTTGGGGCAGCTTCTCTTCCAATGCCATTTATCTTGACAGTAGAAGCACACTGCTTCTCTTAGATCTAAGGAAGGAGGGGAGTTATCACTGGATTTTGCTTTGGATCCACTAGAGGACCCTTCATGGGACTTTCCCTTCCAGTTTGACTTTGAGGGAGCTTTCCTCTTTTTCCCCTTTCCTTGTCCAATAGTCAGGAATGGAACAGCAGCAAGAGTAGGAGTGGATTTGATACTTTTCCCTTTCAATCCACTTTCAACAGTTCTCAGCAAGCCTTGAAGTTTGCTCAATGTGATTTCCTCATTGCTCATATGATAAGGCATTTTGAACTGATCATAGCTAGGAGGCAAAGAGTTCTGGACTATGTCAATAGCCAACTCTTCATCAAAGTTCACATTCAGCTTCAAGAGACGATCCACATAGTGTTGCATTCTTTGTAGGTGGGTCGTGATGGACTCTCCATCTTTCATCTTGGTGGTGATGAATGACCTGACTATTTCGTACCTCTCTTGACACGCTCTTTGATGGTACTTCTGTTGGATTAGGTGTCTAAGCCCATAACTATAATTAGTATGTACTTGACCCGAGAGTAGCATGGTCCATTCGGGTTGCATATCACCAGGAAAATTTGTGGATGGATACTTGAGTAAGAGGTTATTTACGATTTATTAATATATTATAAGTTATAATATATTATATGAAATCATATTATTTAATTAGTATTGATCAAGTATTAATTTGGAATTAATTTAGTGATCAAAAGAGACTAATTAAATTAACGGAGACTGATTATGTAAATCAATGATATATATATATATATATATATATATATATATATATATATATATATATATATATATATATGGTTTGGGCTATTGATCCATGATGGGATAAGTTTATGTAAGTTTCCATGAAGAGTTAGACCACATGAAATATGGATCATAACCCAAAGTGTATGGATTAGGGTTTACCCATGACTCTTAAATTCCTACATATATATACATAACCCCATGGCTAAAATGTGTGACACAAGGGTTCTTGGAGTTCATAACGGATTTATGTGCCTAGTAATCTCTCTCAAGTCATCCAATTGTTCAAATGTCTGTTGTGAACCGTTTGAGGCATCACATTTGAGGTGCTAAGTTCTTAAAGGCCAAATACATCAAGCTACAACAAAGAGGTAATTATTCTTACTATATTTTATGATTCAAGCATCAAATCATATGCTAGTTGTAGGCTTATGCTTTGGATATTTCATTTCATGTATAATTAGAGAAAACAGAGATCCAAAGCATTTAGGGTTGTATGTGCACCATAGGATGTTGTAGTATACTAAAACCCAACAACTTCTCCATCAAGTCGTTACACATCTAGTAAGGCCAATAGTCCCCGTAGAACCGTTGTAGCTCAGGAGTCATAGTGCCTACCATAATACAAGACACTTTAGTAGCATCCTTGTAGTGATCCCTATACTCATCTATTTCTTCAGGAGTAGCTTTGGTTTCGTCTATCTCGTTCAGCTCCTTTTCGAGGACGTCTTCCTTGTCCTCGAAACGCAAGGCCATTCTGATGTTCCGAATCCAATTATTAAAATTGGACCCATCGAATGTCACCTTGGCACAAATGCTCAAGAGCGAGAAAGAGTTGGAGTCATTGTTGTAGGAACCGGAAGCGTTGTTTGAGGCAGACATATGCAAAAGAAGAAGGATGAGTTTTGATTAGATAAGGAATCCTTAACATAACACCCAAAATGAAATATTAAGGCTAGGACCCAACACAATAATTCACAATTCGGAAGAGGGATGTCGTAATCCAATTGTAAATTATTTAAAGGTAGGTAAATGACGATTTACCAATTCCACCATGAAAACGAAATTTCAAATGAATTAGGTTTTTGAATGAAATGAAATTCCTAGATCTTTTGAGATTCATTGAACTATTCAATGGCATGTTTAATCTCGATTATGCCCTTCAAGTTTGTGACTGGGATACCGAGGATCACAAACAAGGTGTGAATAACCATGCAAATTAGCTTGGTACTCTCGATGTTATTTACCACCTAATCAATGTGCCGGTTAATCACACACGCTCCATTGATCAATTATAATTTACGAGCAACCCATTTCCACACTTTACAAGTCCATATTAGTGTGTCGGTTAACCACACACACTCCACTAACGACTTTATAAAGTGCAACGTGCAATTTCATGGATTAACATCAAATTCACATTTTCCTAAAGTAACTAAGATTGGGAATTTATAAAAATATTTAGTTACTTTAGATTTTTCATTATACTTATTAATGAGGATTTAATGTCCTATCCTACCAGTTCAGCTAACGACCCTCCACTAGTCAAGAGTGCGGTGGGTAAGATTAGATACCCAATGGCGGTCATTTTATACGCCGCTTCCTTAAACACCCCTTATAGACCACTTTTGTGAATGAGGCCTACTAACGGTAAAACCGACTTTTCTTATACATATATAATATTAGTCTTTTAATTTTATATAGTATCAGGGTGTATTTTAAACATTTAAAATATTAGGGTTTTTAAATATTAAAAACCTTGATTTAATAATTATCTAAATTAAACAATTTAAATTATTAAATCACATGAGGATTATCCATTAAATTAATTAAATTAATTTAACCTAATCCTTTACCCCCTAGATTTCGAAAATGGGGAACGATAATTACAAGATTTTATAATTATCTAGTAAACAATTTAAAAGATAATTACGAAATGCAATTACCCTATCCAAAACCCTAATTTCAAAATCCATGACTTGGGGGAAAGGCAAGGCTTTCAACCTTGCCTAATTTTCGAAAACCCTAGGGTTAGGAAACCCTAGATTTCGACTTTAAGGAGGCCAAAGGAACGAGTTCAAAAACCCTTTACAATTTTCGAAACTAGGGTTATGAAGCCCTAATTTGCGAAAAATCCAAGCCCTAGGGTTTAAAAGTCATAAACCCTAATTTTTCAAGTTCAATCTATTGTATCAAATCTAATTGAAAACAAAACCATAAGGTCTGATACCACTAATGGGTTTTATACATATCAATCAATCATATGTGTGCATGCAACCCTGATTTTGGATCTATGTTTTCACTATTAGACATACAAGCATTGAACACAAAGGTGGAAACCCTAGCATGCATCTAATAATTTTGAAATACATAAAAGGAAGATTAGATCACATACCTTTATTGTTATGTAGTAATAACAATGAAAAAACTTGAAGATCCTTTGCTTTGAGAACAAGTACCACAAGTGTAGTACCTCTAATGGATAACAAAGACACTTGGGAAAGAGGATGAATATGAGAGAAAGGAGAGAGGAGTCACTTGCTCAGAAATTCGGCTCTTTTAGGGTTTCTATGATGTGCACAAATTCGTGAGGCCAAGAGGGGTATTTATAGTTGAGACTAGCTAGGGTTTTGAAGTAGAAACCCTAATCCCTTAGCTTAGGGCCTAAGCAAGTCCATGGACTCCCTTACTTAGGGATTGGACGAAAATCTCTAGAACCTTCTAGGGATTTTCGGTCCACCCTAATAAGGGTGATCCAATGGCCCAAAACCACAACTATCAAACAATTGCAAAACAGCCCCTGTACTTTTAATCAGTTCCTTTAATCCCAAAATTAATTCCAAATTAATTTCTGATTAAATACCAATTAATAATATGATTTCTAATTAATATATTATTCTTATAATATATTAATAAATCATTTTTATGCACCAAATTATTATACCAAATAATAAACTCAACCTCTCTCTCCAATAGTCATCATGTCTAGTTGCCAGTGTGAAAGCAACCCAAAAGGACCATGCTACTATCAAATCAAGTACATACCAGTTATAGTTATGGGCTTAGACACCTAATCCAACATACATTCAGGTTGATGAGCGCCTAAATTATGTACAAATTTCGGCTGTGATTGTTGATATAACGACGAAGACCATGTGCAATAAGGTGGTGGGTTTGGTAAAGGTGTAGTGACATCACCAGAAGAGTTCCGAAAGGAATTGGGAACCCAAGGAAGAGATGAGGAAGCATTACCCTGAGTTGTTTGCAGTAAAGGATTTTAATGAAAAAATATGATTCAAGTGGGGGAGAGTTGTAACAACCGGATTCAGGTACAAGTTCTTTAAGTATATTTTGTCAAATTTTAGTAGCCACAACGTGGTAAGAGGACTGCCACGACATGACATAACTTGATGAAAACGTGCATATCTTTGGGTCACCATGATACAGGCATGATATGGCCAGGACGTGGTGACGACATTATGGCAAACCCTAAATTTCCAGGCCTTGAGCCCTATTTAAAGGAAGTGATAGCTAGGGTTTCTTCCACCATCATCCTCTATCACCCCCAAAGAGCCCTTGATGAACCCTAGCCTTCCTTTGAAGTTATTGACTCATTTTTTATGATTTTGTGATCTTTGAAGGAAGAGGAACTCTTTTAAATAGATCAAGCAAGCAACTCGTCTCTACTTCTTTTCAACATCTTTTGGACTCCTTGTAAGTCCTCAAGCTTCCATCTTTTGGTTCCTTCTTCATAAATCTAGGTTATTTAGCATTTTTTGGCTCATAAGTGAGATTTAAATGGTTATATGAGATAAAGTTTGAAACTTTATGGCTCACCTTGGTCCCTTGGTCACTATATCTTTCGGATCTAGTAGTTGGATGAGTTTTGGAAGCCATGCATGAGTTTTAGGTCATTTTCTCACCTTTTTACCTAGTTGGGTGAAGGAAATGCATGAGTCATGCATGTCCGTAAGATTTGGATTTTTATGGACCATTAGGGTCCCAAGAAGCTTAATAGAAAATATGAACAAGGGGCTTGATGGATTAAGGACTCAACCCATTAAATGACGGGTTTTAGGGGTTACAACACAATGCACTAAGCAGAAAATTATTCAAACAATTCAAATAAATTAGGGCACATGCAACCTAATTGGATCTATGTCTTTCAAGTAAAACAACATACTATGAGCCCTAGGTTATATAACTTTTCTATGATTTAATTAACTTATAAGATCAAGAAAAACTAACCTTTAAGATTGTTTTCGTAAACAATCTTGAATTCCTCCTTAAAAACCTTTGGTAGCAAGCGCCACAAGTGTCGTGCCTCTAATGGTTCACAAACAAACCCTAGCAACCAAGGAAAACTATTGAGAGAGAAGGAGGGGCCAGGATTTCTTCCAAGAAACTTAGAAGGAAGGCTTGGCCGAAATTTAACCCTAAGGAGGGTTTATATAGGTGTTAGGAAGATGTTAGATAAAGCAGGTATCTCCAAGATAACCCTAATCCCTTAACTTCCTCCTAAGGCATCCAAGGCACCCTTTGAGCCCAAGGAAACCTTAAGAGCACTCTAGATTTCGTTCCCCCTCTTTAGGGAGGTTCTAGAATTGCCTAATGCTCAACTAATGAACATTGTCACCTTTAGTCCCTGCACTTTTAATTAATTCCTTTAACCCAAAAATTAATTCCAAATTAATTTCTAATTTAAATATTAATTAAACAATATGATTTATAATTAATATATTATTTCCATAATACATTAATCAATCATTTATTTTGATTTCTAATTAATTTATTAACCAAGTAATAAATTAATAAATCATTCTTCTCTCTCTAAAAGTTATCATATTCAATTGCCAGGTTTGAAGGCAACCCAAAAGGACTGTGTTACTATCAATTTAAGTTTATGCCAATTATAGTTATGGGCTTAGACACCTAATCCAACAATATCCCACTTGGATAAGTCTAATAACTATAATTGCCAGTATAACTACCAAATTCACTAGCAAATTGTAGCTACCAAAATCCGTTGTTGAACTCTGATCCAGTCAGTGACATGTCCTTAGATAAGTGATCAGATATTCCTCTGTTCTACAAGGTATCATAGGGACATGAGACATGGATTATAATCAATCTCTCTGTCCAAGATTTGTTTCCCGACTTCTACTTTTTGACGACTGAAATCAGACTACTAATTGAACACATCAATTCAGTCCAGGCTTGGCCAAGCACTTTAGATGTCATCTTCAAATCATCAAGGGGCCCACAAATATTGCTTTTCCCGTTAGGGCAAAAGGAACGGATAAACTTCGACTTATATGCTTGTACTATTTACTCATTAAATCACACACAACAATACATTTTATTACATCAAGTTACTGACACGTTTACATATTATCAATGCACAACCAACTCATAAACAACAACTCATATATCTCCGTTTCAAGAATATAAGATATTATCGTCTCAAAATTACTCGTGATAAAATCCATGAAGTAATTTTCTAAGCATGGGTTTATCCAATACTTAAAATCACCATTTCAAAAGTACACATGAGCATTGCAGCAAAACCATTGCTATGTCTGATCTCCATAGACAATCTACAATTCAATTCATGACAGTCTTAATTCTCTACTTACTTCCAAAAGTACGATCGACTGTGGATATTTGAATAATCCAATTATTCAGGAAGTAAAACATGCGAAGTGAAACACAATAATAACCTAATTAACGATGGTCTCAAAGCTATTGAATATAAATAAAACTCTTATTATTTAATCACCATATTAATTAGACTTTATTAATTGTATAAAGTTTTGATTAATCAACTAAATACTTGAATTAAACATTAGTCATGCCATGTTCTAAGCATGCATACTATGTCTCTCTATTGTCCTTCCTTTGTGAACAAATCGATTGGACATTACTCCAATGATGCTTATTTAAAAATTCCCGATCCTAGTCATTACTAGAATACATTAGAGTTCAACCTTTCATGCAATGATCTTCTGTAATGTCGAGGCTTCAAAGTCACAGAGACTTTGCCAACGATATTACAAAACATTCCATTGAATCTTTGTTACTGAAAACAATTTTATGGTAATGAAGTCTCAAATTCAAGATAACTCCTTGAACACCTTCGTTGCATTGAGGTTCCTAACTCACATGTGGATATTAATCGTCAACTCCCATTATGGAAATTTCCATATTCTCATATGACTATCAATTTCGAATAAGAGTCACCTCCACTCAGAATTACGTCAATATGGTCCATCCAAACGCTACTATACTTCCAACTGTCCACAAGCAACCAATCTTTTGGTAAACCTCAAACTGTTCTTGACAGTTGTTTAACAACTTTAGTCACATCCTGTTCTAGTCCTTTTTCCCTCTCAATGCCCTAGGCATTTGGAAAAATCAGAAGAAGTGAATATTATAGCATATGTAATCAATCCTATATATGAAGCATATGAGATTTGATACATAATGTCTTACATAAAGGCATGATATCTGATCAGTCTCTTGCTATAATATTTCCATATATTGAATTTCCTATGTTGAATCATTTCAAAACGATATTCGTATATATTCAAGACTAAGTTTTATTAAACTTTCAATCTAAACTTTTAGATTTGAAATAAGTATGAGTGCCTTCTCCCCAAAGCTTATCATAGCAAAACAATTCCTAAACTTTGCAACTTGCAAATTTGTAAACTTTGTTTCCTACAAATAGTATTGCCAACTTGCAACACTTAGCATAACATTTATGCTCCCACTACAACAATTATGCTCCCACTAGCTTTGAGATGTATCCAGAAATCATCTGGACTTTTAGAAATCATTACTATTTACTTTCTTACTAATGTTCAGATTTATGATACGTGGTGCTTTATAAGTCTTTAAGCAGACTTCTCAAGATTAAACACCTTCATTAGATAGCATATGTGTGTGTTTAAACCCTTTAAGAACTTATAGCTATAAGTCCTGAATGTTCAAACTATTTCCTGCCATTTCTCACAATTCGAACTATAAAAAGGGATGTCGTAATCATACGCGAATTTGAGAACGTAATTATCACAACTGCTAACGATAATGATATTAATCAGAGTTAAAATCTACTAGTGAAAGTGTTTCCTCATAATCATTTTCATGAATTAGAGCGAAACCTTTTGCCACCTAGATTTTATGGTGTATGTGTTCCCATCCATGTGAATCTGTCATTTCTAACCTACAATCATAAGATAAGGTTGAGGACAAAACCAAAATCAAATTTAGTTTTACTTTCATGGACTAAACTTTGCTTATTCTTTATTTCTTGCCTTACGGTAGCACAAGGGCCTACCAGCGCTTGCAAGTTGTTAAGCAGCTCATTCATATTGATCAATGTACTTTCACTGAACAACGTGCTCTGCCTTTTACAGTCAAATGAGAACCATAGAACTCATAAGCTTTGTCAACTCAACTAAAAGGTGCACAAAAACAAGAATGTGTCAACACGATAGGTTATTAACCTCAGGTCGTGTGCTAGTGATTACTAAATAGTTTATTCGTGATTGACTCCTGAAACTTTTTCAAGATCAATAAGACTCCCACTAAATTCTTGACATATAAGTTTTTTTGTTAAGGAACATTCCTCGACAAGCAAAAACAAATATTCAAAAGTTAGTGTGGATTCTTTTCAAGAAAACACTTCATTGAATTGGTCTTAGTTCATCCTCTGTTTTTAAATCCAAAACATCACAACTACCAATTCCAAATGTGTCAGATTAAAAAACATTATTACTCCACATTTTACGAGGTGTTATAAACCTATTTAGTATTAAATAAGCTTCAAGATACGATTTGTAGTTACTAGAGTATGACTCTGAAACTTGATTGGAAATGAAGTATGACTCATCTCTTGATTAAACCATTTCAACAATATTTGATTCCTCTTCTTAATCGAAACAATTTCACTAAGATGTTCTTCGAGGAATAATTGTGACATGGTTCCAGAATCATTAAGATGATGATAAAACACGATACCAAAGTACTCTCCTTTCTTTTCAGATTGGAGAAACCTTTATCTTTCTACCTAATAGATTCTTCATATTCGTTCCGCCACTCTTTGAAACTTTTCAAAGAAACAAAATTACACTTAATATTATAAGCATAACCATATTTACCGAACCATCAGTAAATCATTACGAATAGACTTATCTGACCAGTGCATATCAGTATGTACTATATCCATTTGTCCTTCACTTTGACTCACATAAAACATGTGATCAACGAATTAGTCTTAATCTTCCAAAGATCAAGATTCTCATACATCACACAATTCGAATGGTATGACTCCAAGTTTCTATCCAACTATAACTTGGGTGATGATAATTCCTTTTCACTTAGGTAATCATGACATTACCACATACGATATAATTAAGAATAATCCACATTTAAGATTGCTAATAATAGAAATGTAACCAGCAATTTTCATAAATGCCATTGTAAGGAAACATAAAGGAAACCAGATAAAAACAAAAATTCACTTTATTGATAATGAGCGGAAAAATTTTGTCCTTACAATACAAATATATGAAAACTATGTTTCTAGATATTTCTTAAGCAATCTATCATAACTCCTAAGCAGTAGCTCAAAAATCTGATCATCGAACTATGTGACCGAAATCCATCTCTCACGATCAGATTCAGCTTACTCTTCTTAAGCTTCCTTCTTTCTCTTAGATTCTGCAAAACATCAAAATGTGACTATCACATCATCTAGTAAGAATCTATGAATAGGAAATTAATAAAATGATGGAGTTATATAGTGGATGTACCTGAAGTAGAGTCACACAACTTGACTATATTATCTCTAAAATCTCTCAGGTAGTCCGGGCAGCTTCGCAACCAATGACCCTTCATGTGGCAATAGAAACATATGGACTTTTTAGGATTAGCACATGGGACAATCTCAGAACGAGCCTTTCTCTCTACCATATGGTCAAATGATTTGACCTTGGAAGATCCTTTTCCATTGGGAAGAGAAATCATTTCTGGACTACCATTGTCAATGTCCATGGAAACTTTGGAGACAGATCCTTCAGACACTTTTGCTTTACTTACGCTCTTAAGCTTTTCTGCTTCAACAACAATCAACATATGTGTCAGATCAATTAGGGTCAGGTCGTGGTCGCTCATATAGATGTCCTCAACGAACTGACTATATGATTTAGGAAGCGAAAGGAGAACCATATCAATGGCCTACTCCCTTGGGGAAAACGACACCTACTCTTTCCAATTTGTCAATGTGCGATTTCATTTCCTGAACATGCGCCCATATAGAGTTTTCATATCTATGTCTACTTACCAATAGGGCTTGAATAGTTTCGTATCTTTCAAGTCGTGACATGGGGAGAGTCACAGGAGGCGGTGGAGGAAGAGTTGGAGAAGCATGATTTCCAGTTCCGCCATTGCTTAAAGAAAGGAACATTCTTTCACCTTGATCAACACGTGGAAGATCATCTTCAAAAGGAAAACCAATTCCAGAAGGGCGAGGAGAACCGTTGTAGTCTGAACTTGACATCTATATTAGGAGAAAAGAGAATTCAAGTTAGTTGATTTTAATCCTTAATTATTAACCCAAAAGTTTAAATTAAGGCTAGGATCCATATTTTCGATTCAAATTTTGAAGAGGGATGTAGTAATCAAACTCAAATCTAATTTAGGTAGGTAAAGCAATTACCAATTTCAATCTTATTGAAACTCCTATATCTTTGAGATTCATTGAACCATTCAATGACATGTTTAATCTCGATTATGCTCTCACTTTGTGACTAGGATGCCGATGATCACAAACGAGATGTAAATAACTGTGCAAATTAGCTTTGTACTCTCGATGTCATTTATCATCTAATTAATGTCCCGGTTAACCACACACGCTTCATTAATCAACGATAATTTACAAGACACCCATTGCCAACAATATTAGTCACATATTAGTGTGTCGATTAACTACACACGCTCCACTAACGACCAATAAAGTGCAATGTGCAATTTCATGGATTAGCATCAAATTCACATTTTTCCTAAAGTAACTAAGAGTGAGATTTTAGAAAATGGTTTAGTTACTTTTCATCATTATACTTTTAATGATGATTAATTTGTCATATCGAACACGTTCGGCTAATGACCCTCTACTATACAAGAGAGCGGTGGGTAAGAATAGATACCCAATGACGGTCATTTTATTGGCCGCTTCCTTAAACTCCCCTTATAATATGGATTCGTGAATGATGCGTACTAGCGGTTCGACTGACTTTTCTTATACAGATAATATAGTGAAATCTCCAGAAAAGTCCTAAAATTTTACCCTAATTTACGAAAAAGTCCCAAACTAAATTTTGTTTACGAAAAAGCATGAATTACCGGTAAAAATGGCGATTTGACCCCTTTTTTCCGGTTTACCAGTTTCATTACTTACCAGTTTCACTAAAGTCCCATTATTTTACCCTAATTTGCGAATAAGTCCCAAACTAAAATTTTGTGATGATTTGGCCATTTTCTTCATGTAACATACATTTTATCGGTTTCATTGCTGACTTAGACACCGAGTCATTAACCTAGTTGATAAGATGGATACGATGGGTTATATAATACTACATTTACTGTAAAATTTGATATCCATCTCATCGGCTCATTTATGATTATGTATCTAGGTCAGCAATGAAACCAATAAAATGTGTGTTTCCAGGAAAAAATGGCAGAAAATGAGTTGATGTCTCATGAGATGGATATATTGGGTTACATAAGATTAGATAGACAATTTGATATTTCTTATAAACGTAAAAAATAACGCAGTTGTTGCTAGTTTATGTAATTATTGTAGTCTTTGTTGGATGCATTTTATGTTCCAAAAGAATATACAATACATCAGGATATCAAGTTTTATGCTAAACGTAGCATTATATAACTCAACATATCCATCTCATCATCTCATTTAATGACTAGGCGTCCGGGTCAGCAATGAAACCAGTAAAATGTATGTTACATATAGAAAAGGGTCAAATCATCACTAGATTTTAGTTTAGGACTTATTCGTAAATTAGGATAAAATAATGGGACTTTAATGAAACAGGTAAGTAATGAAACCGGTAAACCGGGAAAAAGTGGTCAAATCGTCATTTTTACCGGTAATTCATGCTTTTTCGTAAACAAAATTTAGTTTGGGACTTTTTCGTAAATTAAGGTAAAATTTTAGGACTTTTCTGGAGATTTCCCGATAATATATATTAAACTCTTAATAATATATAGTATAAGGTGAATTTTAAACATTTTAAAATTTCAAGGGTTTAGTCTGTTAATAAATTAAACCTTTAATTTAATTAAATCTAAACCATTTATGGATTTATTAATTATCTTTTAATTAATCATTTAATTAAATTATTAATAACATCCATATGAATATATTTTAAGGTTTACATTGTAAATTTCAAAAATTAACCTTTTAATCTAAATCTAAAACAACCCAATAATATTTGACATTAACTATTAAGTTCAAATAATAATCAAATTAATTATTTAAATACTTAAAAATTAGTTATATTAATTACCAAATAATCAATCAAGTCAAATATTTGTTTCCTAATTTCTAGGCATCTAAATCATCATGATATATATATAACAAAATCGGATGTAGCAATTAAATATAGCAGATAATGATCCAAGAAATTAAATATGGCAGATTTGATCGAGATTTTCGGATCTGACCTTGTTCACGTCGTGATCTACTAGTTCACGTCGTGAAACCTGATTTTTAACAAAATAAAATCGAAACAGAGTCGAGTCTGACTGAGTTCATGTCGTGAACTTCTAGTTCTCGTCGTGACCTGCAACAAACACAAAAACAGGTTTCTTTTGATTCACCAATGTGCAAATCCAAGAAAGACAACCAATGACTTTGATACCACCGATGGGTTTTAGGGGTTTCAACACAACGTACTAAGCGGAAAATTATTCAAACAATTCAAATAAATTAGGACACATGCAACCTAATTGGATCTATGTCTTTAAAGTAAAGCAACATACTATGAACCCTAGGTAATAAAACTTTTCTAAGATCTAATTAACTTATAAGAACAAGAAAAACTAACCTTTAATATTGTTGTAGTAAACAATCTTGAATTCTTCCTTGAAAACCTTTGGTAGCAAGCGCCACAAGTGTCACGCCTCTAAGGGTTCACAAACAAACCCTAACAACCAAGGAAAACTATAGAGAGAGAGGGAGGGAGCCAAGATTTTGTCCAAGGCACTTAGAAGGAAGGCTTGGCCGAAATTTAACCCTAAGGAGGGTTTATATAGGTTTTAGGAAGATGTTGGATAAGACAAATATCTCCAAGATAATCCTAATCCCTTAACTTCCTCCCTGAGGCATCCAAGGCGCCCTTACAGCCCAAGGAAAACCTAGGAGCACTCTAGATTTCGTTCCCCCCTCTTGAGGGAGGTTCTAGAATTTCCCAATGCTTAACTATTGAACATTGCCACCTTTAGTCCCTGCACTTTTAATTAATTCCTTTAACCCCAAAATTAATTCCAAATTAATTTCTTATTTAAATATTAATTAAACAATATGATTTATAATTAATATATTATTTCCATAATACATTAATAAATCATTTATTTTTATTTCTCATTAATTTATTAACCAAGTAATAAATTAATAAATCATTCTTCTCTCTCTAAAAGTTATCCTATTCAATTCCCAGGTTTGAAGGCAATTCAAAAGGACTGTGCTACTATCAATTTAAGTTTATACTAATTATAGTTATGAGCTTAGACACCTAATCCAACATTAAGTTGTCTAAGTGCAGCGACCACGACATGGCAAGATGGTTTCCACGACGTGGTAAATGAAGGCTTCACGACTGTTTTGTCTTTACTCTGCAACGACGTGGTGTCGTGCCAACCACGATGTGGTAGCAGATTTTGATCGCGAGTGAGTTGGATAGCCACGACATGGAGACCATTGACCATTGACCTTTTGACCTGGTTAACTATTGGTGAAATTGTTAGTTTTAGAGTGTAGACTGAGGTTTGGCATTGGGTGTTTCGTTTGGTGGGTTGTACCACCAGTTTTGATGACTAAACGAGTTGTGGTATATCCGATTTGTGAGAGTGAGGTGAGGTCACTCACTATACTATGTACGATGCTAGATTATCTTTGTGAGTCTTGCATATATGTTGGGCGGGGCCGTGATGTGAGTGAGGCACGATATGAAGGTGTAACCTTTTATAAGGGCATGACCCGTGTAAGGGCGAGGCCTATTACTATCATATACAAACACACACATACACATAGCCACAATGACTTTTTTAGTTTTCATTTATTAAAACCAATTCAATAAAACTTGACTTCGTTTATAAATATAAGATGGTGTTTCATCTCTTTATTGAATTTTATTACTTTAATTTTTTTTTTTCAGTTATAGCATTGTACTTTTCAGAATTCCTTTATTACTATATTATACTATGGAAAATGTAATCAGTTATAGGAATGTAGATTCCTTTCTTTGTCAATAAAAATTGATGTAATGAGTAATTTTCCCAAGTATAATGTTATAACAGGAAAGGATGTCTTAATTACATTTTACAATGATGATTGATGAATATTGTGTGTTTACAAAACTTTAACGAATATGATGATGACATTTTCACTTCCAATTTTCAATATTTTAATGGGTATGATGATGAATGCTTACCTAAAAGTGAATCAATTTTGTTATATTTAAACTTCTGTATGTTATGAAGGTGATGAATACTTCCTTGGCTAAAGAAAGACGAGGAAACAACATCAAAAGGGTTTCATGGGCTAAAAGGTGACTCATGCACCTTAGTTCACCGGAGGTAGTTGATCATGAACATGAACTTAAAGCAAGAGATAGGATCATACTTTTTTTATTCGTATCTTTTACCATCCTACTTTGGCTTATTTCTATTACAATATTATACTATTAAAGTTTTTGTTAAGTCCAACAACAACCATCAAAAAAAACTTTGGACATTCCCCCAAGCTTCAATTGTACAAAGCTAACCGTGATTGCTTCAATTTTGCTTAACACACACAAACACAAACACACACAAACTTTCACATGCACACTCCAATTTTGCTGATTTGATAATAAAAAAAATTTCATCGCCAATTTTAAAGACCTTGCTTTGAATTTTGACTATTGGTGTGAATCATGTTTTAACAACCAATAGCCACCACCTATCCTAACGCCACCTAACCATTTCACCACAAACACAATGACGATGAAGAAGCCAGAAACTCCACTCATGGTGATTCATGAAGAACCAAGAGATTCACTGAAGGAGAACATGAGAACTTTAATCGAAGATCTCATTTACCAACACCAAAGAAACAAAAACAAATGGGCTAACTTATACGGTACGACGCATAAGGAGACAAACTCAGTTATGAATATTTACTTGGAAATGCTTTCCATGTACTTGATACATTTTGCATATATTCCAATATTATGAATCTTTACTTTGAAGTACAACTTATCTTACCATATAAAGGCAACCCAACAACAAAATCCAATTAAAAAAAATTAAGCCTCCTTACCCATGAGAAACATGAGCCACTTCCCTAGTTGTATAATAAAGAGCAACTTAGTTATAAATAATAAATTTTGTCGTTTTCAAACTTTGGCCACAAAGCTTTTTTATTTCATATTCTGGCCACCAATGATCTTGACGATAGAAATGATTTCATACTTTGGCCTCAAAACTTTCTTATTTTAGACTTTGGCCAGAAAACTTTCTTATGTCGGTAGATCTGGTCACTAAAATTTTGAATGTTGGTAATTTCACCCCTTAATTTGTAGAATAACACTTTTCATCCCTTTACTTTGTAGAATTACACTTTTCACCCATTTACTTTATAAAGTATCACTTTTACTCCCCTTAGATTTGAGCAACGACAATTTCCACCCCTCATATTTTGTATATTGCCATGTTTGGCAGGTTTAATCCATGTGTAGAACATACATTATAAAATTTTTTCCTGTAATTTACAAAACGGTCCCTATGTAATTTTTTTTACTGAAACAATCCATGTGTTCAAAAAAATTATACAAATGGTCCTTACCTAATAAAAAATTTACAGATTACCCTCCCCCTAGTGCCCGCGTGAAAAGTGAAGAAATATGCGTTCCCGTGAAATAGGAAGGAGGCAATTTCTAGTTTTTATAATAAAAAAAATTATTTTTGTTTAGGAAACACAATAATAAAGTTTGTGAGCATAACCTACTCAACAGAGAAGCATAACATGTGGTACTATTGGTATAATTAAAATTGATTGTGACATAAGAATCTCTATTTATTTCACCTCTTTACGTTTAACATATATTGTATAACGATCGAGATTGTAATGTCTTATTTTTATGATGAGAAGGCGGAACAAAGACATAAGTAGTAGGAGCCAAAGAAAAATAAATGTTTTAGAACAAACATCAACAGTGGACAAAGTGATCTTTATACTGATAGTATCACTAATACTAAAAGAGCTAACTAAATAGATGTAATTTGGTGATAAAATTAATGTGTATTTTATCGTTTATATGAGACTTTTCATTTGTAATTTTCATTGTTTGATTAATTAAATTGGTTTATGTGATCTAGATGAATTAATATAAATTAAAGTTAATTATTTACTTTTTTTTATAAATTCAGATACATTCATTGCTCATTTAATTATAATCGTACAATGAGTGAGATGACAAACGGGTAACAAACTGCGCCGCTAAGCCTTTTTGTATAGTAAAGCTAATTCTTTTAAAGACGACATCCGAAGATCTAGGGGATATAACATTACTATGCATGATCCATTGTACTCTATTAAGAAGCTCTACCGCATCCGGCGCGAGGAAACCAAACGTATCAAATGCAGATGGTATGAACACGTGTTGATTTTCCATGCACGATTTCTCATGTTTGGTGACTTTTCCTGTAGCGGCTTTTAAAGCAGTCTGGCCCGCCGTGAAACCCCCAGCCCTCAAGCCCACAACAGGAGATACCCCGGTAAGGTCAACACATGTGTGTTTCCCTTCGACCAATCCAAAAATCAAATGGCAGCCGGTCTGACGGTTGACCTTCCTTTGGTCGGGTCAGTCAAGAATTTAACAGGTGCCTATGTAACGGAAACCCCGACACGCTTAAATATGTCAAACAAAACATCCCTAACCATATCATGCCTGTATTTGAACCCCGAGAGTTATTTACAGTGAATTGCATGCTCTCTAAAAGAGTCCAAACATGCCTTTTTCAACTCTTGTTGTAAATAAGAAAAACACATTCTTCTACACTATCCGTTCATTCAGCCGGCTGAGTTGTCTTCTTCTTTGTTGGATTATAGCTTGAATCTGTCGTAACTGGAGATTATAATTTGCCTTCACTATACTTTTCACTTTCTAAATTCCAGTTGTCAGTGAAAGCCCATGAAAATGTCGAGGAAGCTACTCTAGAACTCAATTAGATCGTAGCCGGAAATACTCACGAACATCAAGATCTAAATTCCAAAAAAAAATCCACCTGAGCATCTTCAGCGTTTATTTAATGTCTTGATTACTTGCTTCCCTCTTCAATATTGCATTTCGGCAGAAACTTTTAAGGCTTGGTGATGCAAACAAGGTGTTTCTTTTTCTGTCCGCCAAGTGTTTGATAAAATGCCTAAATGAGTTTTTCAAGTGTTCCAGCCAATTTTTGACTCAAGCAGATGTAGAGTTTCTGTCCAGTGTGGGTTCCATTGTGCACACTCCAACCATTTGTTAGAGTGTCACTTTTTCAATTGGGTTAGTGCTTCTAATTTCTGGTCTAACCTTGAGTCTTAAATAAACTTTATTTGTTTGTTTATGGCGTCCTCTCATTCCTTTGAGAGTGGGGCTTGGCCGTGTCCTTTTCGGGGGTTTCACTGTTGCCTAAATGGTATTGTTGGAAGTAAATGGATTTCCCGTATGATATCTCATCTCAAGAGCTTACACCTCCATACAGATGAAGACATAGTTGTGTTACGGGAGGCTATTACTTCTGACCATGGATTGTTTATGTCTGTGGCAGCAACTTTGAAGGATTTTGGTCAATGGATATGTGGGAATTGCATGAATGTCACCACCCGGGTTGCTTGATTAAGTTTGTTAACGGGGCTGATGATATGAGCAGGCATATTGTTGGCATTCCAAAGCCGCTGCCCAATGAATCGGAAGCCGGCCTCAATGATGGGTTGGTGATGGATGCTTAGCTACTTGATCATGTTTTTAAACTACCTATCACCACCATCAAAAACATCCCTCATAACTATCGTATGGCTTTCTCTCAGGCTCTGAAAGCAGCCCTTTCCAAGGTGGTTGCTCATCTCGGATCCGTTGAAGCGTGTGTTGCTTTGTTAATTCTTCCTAGATGTACTCTTCAGGTGTTCAGGCCCAAGAATAGGCAAGAAAGTAGGTCTGGAAACAGGAAGTCTTTGCAACATCGTAATATCTTGAGCGCTTTATCTACTTGGGGGACTAAAGACGGTATCGCCAAGATAGTTAAAAAGTTAGTTGACAATGCAAGACTAGAGCAGCAAGACAAAAAAGAAGAGTACATTCAGGCAACACACATATTTGGTCCCTCTATATCCTTGTGGGTAGAATTCCTATATGGTCAGGCAGCAAGGTTGTATCTAGGCAACACACATATTTGGTCCACTATTGGGGTTCAGCAAGGAGACCCCTTGGGACCACTTCTCTTTGCCCTTGTGTTGCACCCGCTCTTGCATAATATTAGAGACAATTGCAAGCTTCTTATCCATGCATGGTACCTTGATGATGGCACACTTATCGGAGATTCGGAGGAGGTGGCCAAAGCATTGGACATCATTACGGTGATTGGCCCAAAATTAGGCCTTCAGCTGAATATCAAGAAAACCGAGCTCTTTTGGCCCTCGTGTGATGGTAGGAAGTTACGTGAGGGGATATTCCCGGCTGGCATTAGGAGGCCGCCTTTGGGGGTGAAACTTCTTGGGGAAGCTGTTAGTAGAGATGCTAGTTTTGTTCGCAGCTTAGCCATAAAGAGAGCCAAAAACGCTGTGAATTTGATGCGCCTTCTTCCATAATTGTCTGACCCCCAGATTGAGCTCCTTCTGCTTCGGTCTTCTATGGGTATTGCTAAGCTTTTCTTTGGGCTGAGGACGTGCCAACCCGTTCACATGGAGGAGGCGGCAATATTCTTTGACAATGGGTTGCGCGGGGCGATTGAGGACATTGTGGTTTGTGGTGGCCCTTTCTTTGGCGACATACAGTGGCGAATTGCTTCTTTACCCATTAGGTTTAGAGGTTTGGGTTTATACTCGGCAGTAGAGGCTACCTTATATGCTTTTTTTGCCTCAAGGGCCCAGTCTTGGATATTGCAAGACCACATCTTACGGGATAGCGGCATATATGGTATGGATTATGATTAAAATTGTGCCTTGGTATCTCTTCGTAATAAGCTTCCAGATTTTGACCTTAACAGTTTTACTACTAAAGACACCCCCCCCTTAAATCCCAGAATACACTGGCGAGTGCCCTTTTTCGTAAAATTGTTCAAGATATGGAAGTGCATCTCAACATGACGGCTCGTCAGAAAGCGGTTTTCCAGTGCTTATGTGCACCACATGCTCAAGATTTTCTTCTAGCTATCCCTATAGATGGGCTTAGCCAACATATATCTCCCGTGGAGTATCGTACTATCCTCAAATATCGACTCATAATTCCCATATTCCCAGCTGACGAGATATGTCCAGTGTGTCGCAAGGCATTATTTACTTATGTAACAAATTTTTTTATTTTCTTTTAAACTTGTTTTTCATGAGCACACCAATCATATTAAGTTTGTCAATGTAAACACAAGTTACCATAATACAAAATTAACTTTAGGTCTCATTCTCATTCGAGATCGTAGTCTTATTACTAAACGTTGCTCTAACTATAAGTTCAAAAGATATTTAAAACACCACAAAAAAGACTTAATAATGATCATTTAGTATGGACACTCTAAAATAAATCAGTGACAAGTTTGTATCGTATTAGATTAAATTTCGGATGGATCGATGTTAAGTAAAGGAAAATCTTCATAAAGATCCTAACATTTTACTTCAATTATGAAAAAGTCCAAAACTAAATTTTATTTATAGAAAAACACAAAATACTGGCTAAAAACTCGAAAAAAAACTCTTTTCGTCAGTTTTGTAGATCTAGCCTGTATCCTGTCATTTTTCCTTAGTTTGGACAAAATATTGAGACTTTTTTGAAAATTACCTAGTAACCAAAATATTGAGACTTTTCAGAAAAGTACCATGAAATTAATGGATATTAGTATTAATAAATCATTTATAAACATAACAAATATTTTTTATTATAAATAAATGAAATACATTTGTTGCTAATTTCTAAGAATATAATGGTGGATTAAGTACCCTTTTATTGTTTGCTGACCACTTCAAACTCTCTATGTTCCTTTGCATCATTGTGAGTGGCATGGTGAGACGTACTATGCGCATTTCTCTAATTAAATACAATAGCTGATAATATTTATTAAAAATCAAATTACTTAATAAACAATCAATAAGTTCTACTTGCTATAAGGTGCGATGCTATAGGATCACATAATATTAGAAACTATCATTACAAAATGATTCTTCAACTTATAAATCTTTCATTATGTTCTTTAACCTAACTACCACCTAACCTCTATATATTACATGGTAACAACCATCCAATTACATAAATCTATCAATAGTGAAAAGTGAACTTTGAATGACATTTCAAAATAGATAATCACCTTTAACCTGTTTCCATATAAACTGTCATTCATGGTTCACTTTACACATTCGATAGATATATATTAGTCGATGGTTGTTACCATGTTAGGTATGTATGTTTGGTGGTATTTAGGTTAAAGAATATAAGAGGAACACCAACATTAGAGGAACACTTACACAATACATGTCACCATGACACCCACAAAGATTCATAGGAAGAACGTAGAGAGTTCGAAGTGGTCATCAAGCAATAGATGAGTACTTAGTTTACCATTCTATTCCTAGAAATTAGCAACAAATGTATTTTCTTTGTTTATAATAAAAATAATTGGTATGTTTATAAATGATTTGTTAATAATAATATCCATTAATTTCATGGTAATTTTTAGAAAAGTCTCAATATTTTGGTTATTGGGTAATTTTCATAAAAGTCTCAATATTTTGACAAAACTAACGAAAAAGGAAAATACCGGCTAAATCTGCGAAACCGACCATAAAGGGTTTTTTCCAAACATTTAGCCGGTATTCCGTGTTTTTCTGTAAACAAAATTTAGTTTGAAACTTTTTCATAAATTATACTAAAATATTAGGGCCTTTATAAAACATTTCCTTAAAAAAATTAGAAGAAAATAATAATTCGAAGAATATACGGTTACCTTTGAGTATCTACTGGTAAAAATAATTGAGCCGTTGTTGATAACAGAACACACACAAAAGAAGGATAATTAAGAAATTAAGTAACAAGCATTTGGTGTAAGAAAGTGAAAGTAATAGGAAAAATGACTTGTCAGGGTAATTATTTTTTCGTTTTGTTCACGTTTAGGTAACTTCATTTTTTTGTACACATTTGATTATTTAACTTGTTAAATGTGCTCACATATTACCATTGTTACCTTCTATCTAAGGTGACAATGGTAACATGTGAACACATTTAACAAGTTAAATGATAAAATGTGTAAAAGAAAAAAGTTGCTTAAATATGAATACATTTTTTTTAAAACGTTTCATAGATTTTGTATAAGAAATAAATATTGTTTAATAACATTTTAAAATACTTTTGTTAAATACAAGCTTAGAACATTGTACTAAATTTTTTTTTATAAACTTCTAATAAAAAAGTATATAAAATTTGTAATACTTTTAAAACATTTACATTATAATTTTGTCAATTTTTTTTATTTGCTACATAATATTTTCTTTTTATTTTTTAAAAGACCTTACATACTTATTGTTACATGTTTAATTTATTTAATTTTATTGTTAGATACTATTTACTTTAAAAATATTGCATATGTTTAAAAAAAGAAAAAAAATATAAGATGTTATATAAAATATTCACAAAAGTAAAAATATATTTATTAATTAAAAAGAAAATTTTAAAATTTGTCAATGATTAATTAATATTTATGAAAGTAAGTTTTTTTTAATAAATTATAAGAAAATTGATTTGTCAAATAAAAAAACTATAAATGAGATCAATAACCAATCAGTATGGATGCTTTGAAAATAACACTTGGAATCACCTTTTCATTTTGTTCACATTTAGTTAATTTTTATTTTTTGTATACATTTAACAATTTAATTTGTTAAATCGTAAAATATGTAAAAAAAAAATTCACTAAATATAGACAAAACATGATTACCCTCGTAAGTCATTTTCCTAAAGTAATATTACGGGGAAAATGTCATTGTAACACAACAAAGTTTTTGCTTTTTGTCGGATTGGTTTTTTTTTTCGAAATAGGTCACTAAACTTGTAAAATCGGTGTCAATTAAACCATTATCAAACAAATGAAGCGATCAGTCGGTTTCTAGCTGACTTGGAATTTAATTAAATAAATGTATAAATTTAAAGCTACCCATCACCATGGATCCTGGGAAGAAACAATAGTCACCACCGCTACCTTCCTTATTATCCCCTCTGGTGCCCAATGGTACACGACCCCACATCCATCATCCCTGAAAACCCTCATCGTCGTCTCTTTTTCTTCGTTGCAGCTTCACCCACCGGTGACAAAAGAAACCTTTTAAGATGATTTCCCTCCGCCGACTCACCCACCTGAATTGAAACCTCCTCCGACAATAGAAATGAAACCTATATCCCGAACAGGGCCGACTCAACCAATTTGGGGGCTCTAAGCGACCAAAAATTTGGGGCCCTTTGACATTACTATACTTAATGTTATAAACCCTCCTCCTTTATCCGGGCTTGAGACTGGCAATAATAAACTAAAAAGTTTAAAATGGCGGAGTTAATTTTTTTTATGTATATGTTTTTTGTGAATATATTTTATGACATAAAGTTAATTTTTCTAGCCTTTTTAGATGCAAATTCTTTAATAAAATTTTCATAATCAATTTCTTTTACTAAATGTTTTTCAATTGACAAAATAGCTAATCCATTTAATCTTTCTTGTGACATTGTAGATCTTAAATAATTTTTTAACAGTTTTAATTTAGAAAAATTTCTTTCTGCAGAGGCAACGGTTACGGGAATAGTTAACATAATCCTATAGGCAACATACGCATTTGGAAAAGAACTAAACTTTTTAATGTAATTAAGTATATTAATAATTATATCACGTTCTAAATGTACAATATGTCTTAAAAGTTTTAGTTCATGAAATAAATCTAAACTATCAATATCTAAGCTATCATCATGCTTTAAAGATTTTTCAAGATTTTAACAATGTTCTTTTAAAGTATTTTCATGAAATGATTTTAACTTTTAGATACTAAATAGAAAACCAAAAATATTTTTGAACTCGTTAAATTGCTCAAATCTACTTTTAAGGGAAGTAATGGCTTTATCTACTACATATAAAAAGTAATCAGTTTTAAATAACTGAACAGGAGTTTTAATATTTTCATTAGCAACATTTTCATTATATCGTCTATTTCTTTGAATGATACGTTTTTCACGAAATTTAGGTTTTACGTTCATTTCTAAAGCCAATTCTTTTGCATAATCTAAAGCTTTTTCAAATCCATTTTCTCTATATTCTTCAAAGAAACACAAAAGTCCATTTAGTTGATCTATAGCATCATCGATACACATATCATTTGATTGCAAGCTTTTACTAACCGTGTTAATAGCAAACAAAACATCATACCAAATAATCATTCCTAATAAAAATTCATAGTTTTCATGTTCATATGTAGCTAAACATTTAGCTTCACTTTTAATATTTGGATCTCCACAATTTTTGAATAATTGTAAAAGTGATTTTCTTAATTGTGGTGCTTGAAATCTAATTGCTTTTACACTTTCTACCCTACTTTCCCAACGAGTTTGCGATAATGATTTAAGTGTTAGGTTTGATATATTATCTTGTAATATTTTTCACCTTTGAGTTGATGAAGCAAATATCGAATATATATGTTTTATAACTCCAAACAATTCACTAGCTTTATCACACGAATTAGCCATATCACAAATTACTAAATTTAAACTATGACAACCACACGGAGTGTAGAATTGTCTAGGGTTAATATCTAACAATTGTTTATGTACACCTTGATGTTTTCCTTTCACATTTGATCCATTGTCATAACCTTGACCCCTACCATCATTTATATCTAGTCCAATATTTTAAATTTCATCAACTATTGCATCATATAAGCCTTTACCGGTTGTATTATCTACAATTAAAAATCCTAAAAAGTACTCCTTAACTTCAATTGGAGTTGTTGAAAGATCTAAACATCGTAAGATAATCGACATTTGTTCCTTATGACTTGTATCGGGAGTACAATCAAGTATTATTGAAAAGTATTTAGCCTCTTTTACCTTTTTAATTATTTTACTTTTAACTTCTTCTCCTAATAAACTAATAAGTTCATTTTGCATATTGTGTCCAAGATAATGATTATGAATTTCTTTGTCATTAATTCTCCTAATATGTTCTTGCATAATAAGATCAAATTCCGCAATCATTTCAATTATAGTTAAAAAATTACCATTATTTTCTTCATAAATCTTTTCATATGTTCCACGAAATGCTAAATTATTTTTTCCTAATGTTTTTACTACAACAGTGATTCTTTTTAATACATTTTTCCAATGTTCTTTTTCTTTATTTATTCGTTCTTGGATTTGCTTGTCAATTGTTTTATTATTTGTTAATCTAGTTTCTAAGTCAATCCATGACCTCATATTAAGAATGTGTCCGTTACTTGCTTCGTATCTTTTTAGTATACTAGAAATATTGTTCTAATCATTATTACCTTTATGTTCTAATGAACATGTAGATGTATTCACATTAAATAATTTACAACAAAAACAAAAAACTCTATCTACATCTATGGAATAAACCAACCATGTCCGTTCGTATTTTTCTCCATTTGGTATTTTTTGCATGTAAAGAGATGTACTAAAGCTTCTTAAATATTGATCTTTTGGAAATTTAAAATCATAAATCTTAACAGGACCTTTTTCTACGATTAAATGTCTTAAATTAGTACTTATATTATTCCATCTACTTGGATCATATATGTTTAAAAGAATGTTATCATTTTCACTATTAGTTTGTTCGTTATCAATTTCAATATTAGTTTGTTCCTTATCATTTTCACTATTAGTTTGTTCGTTATCAATTTCAATATTAGTTTTTTCATTATCATTGTCAATATTAGTTGGTTCATTATCATTTTCAATATTAGTTGGTTCATGATCATTTTTATCAACATTAGCTTGTTCTTGTTCATTATCAACATTAGTTTGTTGTTGTTCATTATCAACATTTTTGTTTGTAGTTAAATATTTTAAAAACGACCCTTTCTGTTTATCTATAAAAGCTTCTTCTTGCATTTTTCGTTTCCTTTTTGAGGCACCAGATTCGTATTTTCTCTTTGACATGATTATTAATTATTTGATTAATAATAACTATAAGTATAAAAGATATGGATTAGGATTATACCGCCCCTGAGATAATGGAAAGCTCAAAAACAATGGAATCTGCCAATCTGGAATCAGTTATTGAACATTCATTCCTGCATAGATCCACAGTTAAGGTTAAAACATTTTTCAAACGCATGAAATTGAAAGTTGCTTGAAACAATGCAAATGAAAGACAAATATAAAAAATTAAAATTACAAACAATTGCACTGTAATTTGGAATGATTGGGACCACCTCTTGCCAGTTTACTCTCATGCACTTTTATGATATTTAATTTACCAAACCACATTATAAAAGCAAATAAAACATTTTATACTTGAGCTTTCACTGTCTAAAATTTCAATAACTTTAACAACTGAAATCAATATTATTTAATACAAAAATTATGATCGAAAGCATATAGAAAGGCAGAAAGCTATTCCAACTCAAATATTATAAAGGAAACGACAAGATTTCAAAAGTATATTATACTTGCTCACAATCGGTATGTCTTGGTGTTAACCAAACAACATTTTTAATTATTTATACTTCATCTGTTTATATAACACAATTTAATTTATATAACTTTTATATTCCTGGCTGCAATCAAGTGTCCATTGTGAAAACTGAAAAGATTAACCCTAATTAATTGTCTATTAACCCTAATTCTGAGATAATAGAAAAATCAAAACTAAAAATTAAAAGTACAAAGAATATTACTGTGTCAATCATTCAATGACAGCAGAATAGCAGAAAAATAGCAGCAGAATAGCAGATCGTTAAATCAGGAGAAACCGAGAATGAAGAAGGAAGAAGATCCCAGTTTTTTTGGATGATGATCTGTTGCGGTTCAGGGAGACAGCGAGACACCAACTCAACAGAAGTGTAGAATAAACGATTGGAGAACAACCTATAATTTAGAAGACGAGAACGAGAATGGAAAAAACAACGGAAGATTTTGTTGTCGTATCGTCGCTTGAAGAGTCGATCAAAACTTAAGCCTGATTTTTTGGAAACTACTAACAATGGATCAAAAGTAAACGGGGCCCCTTACAATTGGGGGCCCTAAGCCCTATCTTTACTCTTAAAACAATAAGGTTGTCACAACTGGAAATTTCAAGTCCAAAACCCGAGCCAAAGGAACCTTGTATATGTAATAGTTATAACTATATTACTATTATGATATGTGTAATGGAAGTTTTGGGAATTATACTGCCCCAATCCCCAATATGAAATGCAAACAAATAGGAAATATAAGTTACGTTAAAGTATTAAACACATAAACAATAAAACTAACATGTTAGAGTTTTCAATCCACTAAGACCATGAACACTTCCCTAGGAAGCACTTTGGCCGTGAACTACCCTAAAACACCAACCCTTGACCGTGAACTACTTCTTGTGGGATAAGGTTGGCCGTGAACAACTCCCAAGGAGCCACTTTGGCCGTGAACCACCTTAAATCATCAAAGATGGCCGTAAACACCATGGTGGACCACCTCTTTGGCCGTAAACCCCTTAGGGGACTCCTTTTAGAGCATAAACTCACTTTAAAAGTCCATTTAGACCGTGAACCCCTTCCCTATTCAAGGGTGTTTACGGATTGTGAGCTGTTGACTTGCTATTTCCAATACAAATCTCAGTAACCTATGTATTACCCCTCAGTAACCAAAGCAAACATCTTATCAAATTCTTATCCTCATACAAAGGGGCGTAAACCCCATTTCTCATTCTACAACCTCATTTCACTTTCTGTGAAATCTCCGTAAACTCTCTCAAGCATTCAACCAAGTTCTAGAAATCATTTCCTTCACAATTCATCCTAATATTTGGTAAGTAATTCATGCCTAGTAAATGATTCATGCATTTAGTTATTGTAAATCTTCTACTCACACATAAATTATGTGTTCATAGCCTTATACTAGCAAACACCCTCAAGAGATTTATCCAACACTTCAAGTGCTGTAGCTCCAAATATTCACATCACCTCTTCATCTACACCTTTCTCCTACCCAAGGTGAGCTTCATACCCCTATTTTAGAGTTTTTTTTTGTTTTGGGGGAGGATACAAGTCAAAGCCTTGTTTAAATCTTGACATAATTGCTTGTTATGCATGTATGCTAAGTTATAACCCTATTAGTGTACGTTTAAAGTCCTGTAAGAGTTATAACCAGAGTCTCTTGGAGGGAGAGCGGGAATTTGGGTATAGATCTATACAGGGTTGACACCCCGCACCTTCGTTGTTTGCTACAGCTAGACCGTCCAGTTTAGGGTGACAAATGTCTTAAACGAATCTGACGCCTGAAGAACGTCAAGACAGGCATTGTGTCATATTGGTATGGTTATAACGACTCACTTAGAATATAACAATGTTATTTAGAAATTTACGTGGGAAAAACCTTACAAACAAATTGGCACATTGTGTTGATAATTTCATCCGTAATAACAACCAAGGAAACCAACGAAGGACAACTCACCAGGGCACTCTAAAACCTAAACCTAAGAACAAGAAACGAAAGTTCGAGAACGAAGAAGGAGGCAGTTCGACTCAAAGGCCTACCAAAAGGCAACAAGCGGGAGCGGTCCCTACCCCTACTAACCCTACTCCTTCCACACCGAGAAAATAATATCTTGGAAACTTTCCACACTGCAACAAGTGCAAATACCATCATCTCGGAGTCTGCAGAGAATTATATTGCAATAGGTGCAACAAGAAGGGACACATCGCCCGTTTCTGTAGGACCCTGGTCCAATGCATCACTCCAACTTCCGAGGCTGGAATAAGTCCGGAATGCCACAAATACGGTGCAACAGGACATTTCAAGAGGGATTGTCAAACAACAAAATTTAAGCATCAAATCGTTTTCACAAAAAGGTATTGTCAATTAAAAGCATAATCAAAAAAATTATTTTCTTATCCGAACAAATCATGTCAATCACAGAGAAACTAGAAATCCTTACAGGTGAACCAGGATGGCTCCGTGTAAAAGTTAGGGTCATATATTGTTAAGATTCTACAAACTAAGAGTGTGTGATCCCGCCTTATTTCCTGTCCCTGGTCTGATTTTGGATTAGGGCAGAACCACGTAGTCGATTATCTTTTAAATCCTAATTATGTACGGTTAGGTCACACCCATCTATAATAGAAAAACCTAGTAGAATTCAGATTACGAATTCCATCGCTTTATATCAAAGCTCTCGTATTACTAGAACACCCAACAAGCAGGAACAAAATAGACGCAATAGTAACAACAAAAACGAAACTGGTAGCAATAAGAACATGAACGTAGAACACCCTATCATTCCTAACAACCATTCCTTCCCAATCGACGTAACATCTGTTATGATAAGGAGTCAAACGTCATCAATTGGCACGGACTGGCTTGATTCTCACCTTACAAATTACGAGCACTACAAAGAGACTTTCGTCTTACCAAACCGAATAACAAAACTCCTCCAACCTATAACGACAAATCCCTAGCATCCATACACATAAGCCCTTATGTAAGAGATACCACGCTCCTTCCTAGCCCCAATAAAGAGTAAAAGCAAGAAACAAAAGACATCAAGGGAATCCAAAAGGCTTCCAACCTCCCCCAGATATTCCCAAAATCTTCCGAAAACATCACCCATGCGCTGAGTGGAGATTGGAATCAACTCGACTCTTTGAACCACTCCAGAAACCAAATCCCTGATACCACTTAGCACCAACACAAGAACAAATATTATCCGATCAATAGAACGATCTAATAAGAAAGGAAATTATCAGATCAACCCCTAACCTCAGTGGACACTCGTCTGACATAAGAGAAGGGAAAACAGATTGCCCATAAGGTCGCTAACTACTAAGAGTCAAGCGAACCCATCGTCAAAGATTGACACCCCTATTCTGAATCAACGACCCGCTTAACCAACTCTGAGAATTCAACCAATGATCGACATTCCTTTAGTTCAGAAAAGTCCGTAAAGGAGAACCCCAAGGCAGTCTAGGATTTATAAGGCCAACTGCACCTCGCACAACCTCAACATTGGTAACAATGGTACTGATCCTTAAGGTCCAGAAACTCTACTTCTAGGACAACATGAGCACGATCCCTAGAAGACCATTCAAAATCCTCGCCAAGATAGGTCCGGTAACCTACGACCTATGGTTACCATAAGAACTCAGTTTCGTACATTTCACATTCCACGTATTCAACACTCATAAGTGTCTGACCACCGAATCTCTAGAAATCTCCCTTGACGAGATCAAGGTAACCAAGAACCCACACCCCAAAGAGAAGCATGTGTAATAGACATTGGCAAAGCTTGGGATACTCACCTGCCTCTAGTTGAGTACTCATATAACAACAGCTACCACTCGAGCATAGGAGTTGCACCCTTTGAGGCCCTGTGTGGCCGGAAGTGCAGATCATTCTTTGTTGGGTTGAGGTGGGAGACACTCAGCTGGAAAAAAGGGCAAACGCCCAACAACACACTCACTGGACCCGAGATTATTCGAGAGACAATAGAAAAGATAATACTAATCAGAGCACGACTCCAAGCATCGCGAGACCGACAAAAGAGCTATGCAAATAGTAGGCTAAAGCCTCTGGAGTTCCAAGTAGGATATCGGGTGTTATTAAAAGTCTCCCCTTGGAAAGGGATGATACGGTTTGGAAATAGGAGAAAGCTAAACCCACGATACATCGGACCATTCAAGATCCTTGCCTGGATCGATTCGGTAGCCTACAAACTACAACTACCCTCCGAACTCAGTAATGTACACCCCGTATTCGTATTCCATGTGTCAAACCTAAAGAAGTGTCTATCGGACGAAACCCTCGCAGTTCCACTAGATGAGATTGAAGTGAACGAGAACCTTTTATTCGTTGAGCAGCCTATCGAGATTATGGATAGAGAAGTTAAGCGCACGAAACAAAGTCGCATCCCCATTGTGAAGGTTAGATGGAATGCCAAGCGCGGACCTGAATTCACATGGGAACGCGAGGATCAAATGATGCAAAAATACCCTCACCTTTTCGCTAGTCCGTAACAATAACTTTTAAAGAATTCCAGGACGAAATTCCATCTAACGGGGGGATGATGTCACAACTGGAAATTTCAAGTCCAAAAACCGAGCCAAAGGAACCTTGTATATGTAATAGTTATAACTATATTACTATTATGATATGTGTAATGAAAATTTTGGGAATTATATTGCCCTAAGCCCCAATATGAAATGCAAACAAATAGGAAATATAAGTTACGTCAAAGTACTAAACACATAAGCAATAAAACTAACATGTTAGAGTTTCCAATCCACTAAGACCATGAACACTTCCCGAGGAAGCAATTTGGCCATGAACTACCCTAAAACACCAACCCTTGACCGTGAACTACTTCTTGTGGGATAAGGTTGGTCGTGAACAACTCCCAAGGAGCCATTTTGGCCGTGAACCACCTTAAATCATCAAAGATGGCGGTAAACACCATGGTGGACCACCCCTTTGGCCGTAAACCCCTTAGGGGACTCCTTTTAGAGCGTAAACTCACTTTAAAAGTCCATTTAGACCGTGAACCCCTTCCCAATTCAAGGGTGTTTACGGATTGTGAGCTGTTGACTTGCTATTTCCAATACAAATCTCAGTAACCTATGTATTACCCCTCAGTAACCAAAGCAAACATCTTCTCAAATTCTTATCCTCATACAAAGGGGTGTAAACCCCATCTCTCATTCTATAACCTCATTTCACTTTCTGTGAAATCTCCGTAAACTCTCTCAAGCATTCAACCAAGTTCCAGAAATCATTTGCTTCACAATTCATCCTAATATTTGGTAAGTAATTCATGCCTAGTAAATGATTCATGCATTTAGTTATTCTAAATCTTATACACACACATAAATTATGTGTTCATAGCCTTATACTAGCAAACACCCTCAAGTGATTTATCCAACACTTCAAGTGCTCTAGCTCCAAATATTCACATCACCTCTTCATCCACACCTTTCTCCTACCCAAGGTGAGCTTCATACCCCTATTTTAGAGTTTTTCTTTGTTTTGGGGGAGGATACAAGTCAAAGCCTTGTTTAAATCTTGATATAATTTCTTGTTATGCATGTATGCTAAGTTTAATGTGTTAAAGTTATGAAAACTCTATATGGATTCGTCCAAGAACTCGAAATCTTGAGCAAGTCTCAAGAGTTTGAACCATATTTCACAAATTATGTATAGAAACAAGAACTAGTATGTTACAAAATACAAGTCGCAAATTGTTATGACAAAAACCATAAGGATTTGATTCAAAATTTACTTAACAAGTTGTTGGACATAATATTTTGGAAGATATTAAATTATGGAAATAATAATATCTTGGACCATTTTCGGCTATATATATATATATATATATATATATATATATATATATATATATATATATATATATATATATATATATATATAAAGATCATTTTTGGAACATGGGATAAAATTGAGTAATTATTGCACACTTTGATTTAAAATGGACCAAAAATGGAAATATCTAATAAATAAGGGCCTTTTTGAACATTTTCAGAAATATAAGTCTAAAATGAGCATTTTAGAAGAAATGGGCCATTTTCAACAATTCACCTAGTTTTGAACCACTTATGACACCTTTTGACAAATATGAGTCTTATTTGATAATTTATAAAAAGAATGGCCATTTTTGCCAACATCGATAATATTGGGTCATTTTTCACAAATATGATTCAAAGTGGATTATTTTCAACAAACGAAAACGAAATATCTAGTCAACGAGTACAACTAGTACAACTATTGTTATTTATTTAATAGATAACAGATTTCAACGATTTGCATAAATATTTGTTAGTATTCTAGTCAGACGCATCTTCACTGTACCTATATATATTAGTGTACGTTTAAAGTCCTGTAAGAGTTATAACCAGAGTCTCCTGGAGGGAGAGCGAGAATTTGTGTATAGATCTATACGGGGTTGACACCCCGCACCTTCATTGTTCGCTACAGCTAGACCGGCCAGTCTAGGGTGACAAATGTCTTAAACGAATCCGACGCATGAAGAACGTCTAGACAGACACTCCGTCATATTAGTATGGTTATAACGACTCACTTAGAATATAACAATGTTATTTAGAAATTTACGTGGGAAAAACCTTACAAACAAATTGGCACATTGTGTTGATCGTCCACTTGCATTGTGCGGATTGTCCACAATCGCCTGTTAATTTCTCACACCACTCCAGTCTTAGGGTTTTTAAGACCACAAACGATTACACACATACAGAAAATATAGGATTTTCTGTGGAAAACAATTTTTATACGATTTCGAAAGTTAATCAACTAGAACACACACACAACTATACTTGATAAGAAAACAAAGTTTACAACTATATTTTTTTAGAAAACATGGGATTTTCTGGAAACTACTTATTATTACGACTCAAATGAACTATTCTCAAATACAGCTTATCTTTATAAATTATAGGACTTTCCAAAAATCGCTCTTTATAAAGATGAATAAAAGGTAATGACATGCATGCATATATCCATGGTTTCAGAACGAGACTCCAAACGATTTTATAGAAAATATCGGATTTTCTGAAAGTACAACGAGAACAATTCTAAACAAGTGTAAAACTATTTTTATACAAAATGCTTATGAACTCACCAACTTTTTAGTTGATGCTTTTCAAAACGACTAGTATTCTCATTGATCTAGTAAGCAGGTAATCACCACGATTGAGGATCGGCGTCGCTGCATTATGTTATTTCTACTTTCGTTATTTCGTGTTTAACTTTTGAACAAAACAAGTATTGTAAACAATGTAAGTTTAATATTAATGTATGATGTTTGGATTTGCTATGTTTCATTTATATTCAATTGTTATGATACTACACAATGAAGTCACCCGCCTCCGGACGTTTCCGCCGTCTGGTCCGGGGGTGTGACAAAGGTCGGCCCTGATTCAACAACAACAACCCCCACGACCACCTTGGGTCCACAACGATCTTGTTTCCTTTCAGAAGTCACACCAGACCAGACCTGAAAATTGAGAGGACGACGATGAAGAGGAAATTTTGGGTGGTCGTTGGAACCTTTATGAAGTTGCAATTGGAACTCCAATATTAGTGTTTAGAATTAACAGATCTAATTTCATTTCCGAATATAGAAGAGTTCAACAACAAAAACCCAACTTCAAGGTGAAGAAATCTAGGTTTCATCAATGGAATCCTAAACTCAAAATTGATGCAAGAGGTGAAAATGTATGTTGGATTAAAAGGCCATACCAAGAATCATCAAGAACAATTCTCAAAATCAGCATTGTACATTTGGAACCTTTATAAAGCTCCTCCAAACTACAACTAAGTTTATTCTCCACCGTCTCTGTTTTCCTCCACTCTTTTGATTATAATTCTTCAACAACCCACATGGATTCCAGTTCTTCCTCCCATCGTCGCCTCCGCCGCCGCCATCAAATCCACATAAAAATTCAGCAAATATCTCATTTGTATCACACAGATCAAACCTAAACCTCGATGTGGATTTCGTTGGGCCTCTATAATTAAGAGACGATTCATCAAATTGGCCCGATTTCAGACCTTCCTCCTCGTATGAATAACAATGTTTTTGACTGAATAAGTAAGAGACGATGTGGATTCAGCGACTTTATCATCGAGTAAAGAAAAAAATGGCTACAAAGCTTTTGTATTCAGTGGGTGAGGACATGATTCAATTTGAATTTTATTTTTATTTTTTTAGTGAAATAAAGCCCGAAACCGGTAATTACAAGTTAATGGACCTTTTTTTCAGGTAAATTCGGACTTCTTTCCCTTTTTGCACAAACATATAAAAAAATAATTGGATGATCTTTTAAAATAGACAAAACTATAAGATTGGTCGTTGTGGTATTCAAAAAATTATGGATAGGGTCCAAAAAGTTTCCAACTTCCAGGGAAGGTTCAAAATCAAGGTTTTTCCATATTTTTGGTCCCTGATACACTTGAAAAGTCGATTTTACCCTTTTCATTTCTTTTTTCTATTTTCTTTATTTATTTTGGTATTTAAATAATTAAAAAATAATAAAAAATAAAATCTCACCAAACCCTCTCCATCGGTACCCTCTCTCTCTCTCTCTCTCTCTCTCTCTCTCTCTCTCTCTTCTCTCTCTCTCTCTCTCTCTCTCTCTCTCTCTCTCTCTCTCTCTCCTAACCTAACCCAGATTCATTGCTATTCATCTTTAAGAATCTTCCACAACTCCATCGACATACCCCTCCCTTTGATCAACCTCCTGCTGATCGAACCTCACCATTGGTCCCATAAACACATAATGAAACCCCCTTCCCCTTCAACAACACACTACTCTATCATCTTACTCAAGTCAAAATCATAAAACCAATAACAAATCGTTTGTCAAAAGAATCTTAGTGTTCCAGTCAAAGAGAAACCCCCAACATAATGATCTGTGAAAGTGAAGGAGTAACAGAGAAACCCCAATGGTGCATCTCGACCTTGTCCTTTAACGGGGGGCTGTGGAGGTTCGATGAACTGAGAAAAGGTGCATCTCGGAACCATTTATGGCGAAGTTGGTCAGGTTCAATGAAACTCCAATCTATATAGAGAACTGAGATGTTCACATTAGATCAAAAGAAGAAGGAAGTCGGTGTATGTGTAACAAAGAAACAGAGGTAAGTTTGAGTTTGAAATCAGATCCAATGTATTTGGGATTCGTGGATTCCAGATTTGGTACTAGATAATAGATTCCAGGTGGGGTGATTCAATGATGAACAGAGAGGCAAGCAAAGATCAATTCGATGGTTGTGCTCGATTTTTTGATGAGTTACTAGTGGTGGGTTATGTTCTCCGATGACGAAAAGTCGAAAACCACTAATCATCGTGATACCCTCTGGGAGAGAGACGTTGACTGAGGTTGAGAGAGGAAATGGTTGTCAGAGTTAATTGGGAGGCATCGATAGGTGACATAGCCACCATAGTTGGCCTAAATGTTGCAGGTTCTTGATTTCTGTTTATGGTGCTAAAATTGGTAAACTGGTGGAACAAATATCAAGTCTTGGAGGTGAGTTGTTGGAGTTGGCCTAAATGTTGTAGGTTCTTGATTTCTCTTCAAATTCTTAAGACTTCGACAGTTCCCAAGCTCACTTGGGATTTTTCCGGTGAGTTGGTTACAGTTTAAAATCAATACTTGGAGGTTGCCAATGGAGACGAAATGTTCAGTTGAGAGAGAGAGAGAGAGAGAGAGAGAGAGAGAGAGAGAGAGAGAGATAATCATTTTCTTTCTTTTTATTTTTTAATTAAAATAGTATTTGAAAAATTATAAAAAAATACAAAGAAAATAAAAGGACATAACAGTCTCTTCAAGTTTTTTGAACCAAAAACACGGAAAAACCTTAATTTTGGACATAAGTTTTTTGGACGCTATCAAAAGTTTTTTAAATATCACAAACCATACGGCCTTTCTTATTCTCCCCCTTCAAATCAAATTAATAAACAAAAAAACACCATGTAATTTCAATTTCACACCAATCTTGCTTTCGCCACCATTATATCATCATACATCCATTCAATTTCCAGTTTTCATCAACACCATGACTTCTATGTTACAGAGGGAGAGATCTCTCCCTGTTTCTCAATCTTACAACACCTCTTCAAACGATCCATCTTCGGTGGTTGCCGGCATCCGCCGGAGACTCTCCTCCATGTCCTTACGGATCCAGCCCTCTTCCATCTCCGACACCACCTCAGCTGCAACCGCATGGGCGATGCGCCGCTCCAAATCCGTTTCATCAATGGGGGAATCCACGTCTACCTCAGTCAGGAACTGGTGGGATCGGGGATGGGGATGGATCCTGTCAAGGAAACCCGTATTCGCACAGGATCTGGAGTTTAATCAAGAGGAAACCTCCGGTCTCAGATCCCATGATAAAGGAAGCTGGAGACACGTCTTCTTCAAGGTTAGATCCGAGATCCGGAGACTCGTCAGATCTGATAATGTCGGCCTCCCTCAGACAGTTCGTTACAACTCCCATAGTTACGCTCGCAATTTCGACGACGGCAGCAGTAAATTCCGAAGCTGATCAAATTGGTCTCTGATCTAAGCTATACCCAAATTCAAAGATCATACAGTTACTCCGATTATATTGTATCATATTAATTTTTTTTTGTTTAGATCATTTACAAGGTAAGATAAGTAACGAATGATGATGTCGGCGATGGTGGTTCCAACTCCGGTGGAAGGGAATGAAATATGAATGATTATGTCAGTTCCGGTGGTGTACTGTTCTCCGATGTGGCTGGATGTCGGTGGAATAGAAGATGCAAAGTAAAGTGGGCGATGTTGTAATTTAATTTTGTAAAATCTGTTCATTGTAATTTTCAATTATTCTTAATTTGTTATATATCAAACTATTTATTGTGTTGTTTCCTTTTTTTTTTCTTCTTTAGCTTAATTATTGAAATCTATAATAATTGAGTTGCTAGACTTTTAGAAAAAACTACAACTATTTGTTTATGCATATTAAAGTTTTTTTTTTTGAAGTATTTTATAGATAAATGCTATTTCGCCAACTAAAAGAAAGTGTTAATATAAAAAATAATGTTGTATTGTATAGAGTATAGAAGTATAGTATTAAACTAATGCATTTGATCATGCTGCCAAATGGATTAACAAGAAATTGCCTTTTAAGATAGAAGATTATTGTAGATAATAACTATTTTATTAAGAGACTAATGCAATTACATACAATCATAAAAAGAAAGATTATTAATCGAATAAAATGATGAAACATTATGTATAACATCTTTCGGCTGGAATTCAATATATAGATTAAAAAATGACTCAAGAAACATTATCCTCGTGTATATGTGTGTGGGCAAAGTTTAGATAATGATTAGTTAGAATGTTCACTTTTAGAAGATCCAGAATAAGCCTTCTTCTTACCTTTCTTTCCATACTTTTGTGAACCAAGCTCCCCCTTATGTTGCATGTAATGTTCATCAACATCCAAATGGATACCAGGATCATTGGCAGAGTAACTGCCACCAACCATGATAGAATTGTTGATACCTTGGACGTTGCCATTAAGGTAACTTGTCAATGGAGTGAGAGACTCTTCATTATGTTGTGTTGTACCTAATTTATGATTCTCCATACTCATCAAGTCAAGCTCTCCTCTCATAGTGGCTCCCTCGTTGCTTCCAGCCATAGTTATGATCCCAAAACCACCATTGGCATCCTCATCCTCTTGATCATGATCATGAATGTTGCTTGCACCTCCTCTCTCATTGGGTTTCTTATGGAGATGAGCAAGGCGACGTGTGAGTGCATTCATCATGTCTCGAATCTCACGATCGAGTTGCTGCTTTTGTTGTTTTTCTCCTAACTCGGGAGCTCCCATGAATGATTTCTAACTAGGTTGAGTGTTTAAGAAATAAAAAACATAGATGATGTTATCTTGAATGTATGTTGCAATTTAAATAGAGGTTACACACAAACACAACTCGAATTGGAATTATGCAAAGGTGGGAAATTCTTTTCTTTAGTAGAAATTCAAGCATAATATTGTCTAAATTAACCTTTAATTCATTGTCAAAAAAGAAGGAAGGGATTGCTTGAGCTAAGGTTCAATGTCTTGTTCTACCCACATAGTAATTGCATTTCTTCTAGTATCTTTTATCGTGGCTATAAATTTTTCTAGCATACATGTCAACTTTAAGTAATAAATAAGTTCGTGAATTGACAATGAATTTTATTTATATAGAAGATGTTCTCTAAAACGAAAACATATCTAAATATGCATATTGCACTACTGGTGAGATTATCATGACAACACATGTATGTTTAGTATATTCCCCCTAAAGTTATGACGTTGTATACTTAGTTTTATTATAATGATATGCTAACACTTTTCCACTCACAACTCATGAATAATAAAACGACAAATTACTTTTTTTGTTTTTTTACTTTTTTTTAATATAAAAACATGACGATAATTAAAATGTAACAACAATAACCAAAGCCATACATATTATAAAAGAAACAAAAGGTATTCGTCTAAGTTTTATTGCATTAAATAATTGAAATAAGAAAGGTGTGCATGTGTATATCGATGATTTAGTGTGGGGTGTCACCGACAAAACCATTGCTAACGCCAACTGGCCGAGCTTTCTACATGCTGCTTTCTCTTCCACAAGAATACAATGTTTTTTTTTCCCAAATAGATTTAATTGGGATGGAGGAAATCGATCGCGGCTTCCGGAAGATAAGTGGCGGTGTCGTCGGTATCAACGAGTCATCAATTCCGTCGGTGATTATGTATCGTTTGCGATGGAGATGGGGACTGGACGGGATGGGACGGTGTTGACAATCCGTGTTCCCGTCTCCGAGTGCCTAACATCGTCCCTATTTTCATCCCCACCCCCGATGGATGCGGGGAATCGAGTCTCCTCCCCTTTATATTTTGGGCTTTTCCCCGGCCCATCCCCGACCTGTCCCTAATTGAGGAATTTGGTATACTCTGTCTCTGATGATCTAACGCAAATTAATTAATAATTATTGGACTTAACTTAAATTCAATAAATTATCAAATTATATATATATATATATATATATATATATATATATATATATATATATATATATATATATATATATATATATATTGTCAACAAAGCGGGGATGAGGTGAGTTGGGGATTGGGATACCCGGACCCAGCCCCATCCCCAGTTTTAGCCTAATGGGGATTGTTGTCCCTATACCCGCTACACGTTTTTTAGGGGAATACCTGTCCCCGATTGGGACGGGTCAACCGGGTTACCCACCGGGTCGAATGAAATTTTCATTTCTAGGTATTGTGGCTTTTGTGTTTGGCATGTTCCTCGACCTGCTTATTTTCCCTTCATTTTGTTGACTTTTGACTTGTCAAAAAAGATTTTTTTAAAATACCATTATAAAGAACCACAGTGGCGGATCCATGGGGTTTCCCGGGGTCTTAGAGCCACTACTTGATTTCGGTTTTGTGTAAAAAAAATATATATATAAAAAATTGTATTAAGGTGCAACAACTAATATAAATATGTTTTGCGAATTAATAAAAAAACATCAGGTGATTCAGTTGGTTAGTGCGTTCACTCTTTAACCGAATGTGTCGGGTTTGAAAAAAATCATGAGATTGTAGGTTTAATTCTCCTTTCTTACTCTTTGTTTTACTTTACCATGTTCACCCCTAGCAACTACTCTTATATGTTAAGTTGAAAAAAGATTGGCGTCACTACTTCATAAATTCCTGATTTCGCCACTGAATAACCATCTTCATCTTCTTTAATAATCATACATTCTTCAATTCCATTCCAAACTCCTTTAACTCCATTGTTTTTCTCTGTGTAATTTCATTCCATTCATCACCTTTTACCAAAATGAATCCAAACATCCGGAAAATAATAATGGAAGAAAATCCATATGGTTCAACTTCATCTGACAATGAACTACCGATGTTAATTTTTTATCTTCATTATCTCGTACTAAATAAGCTCTTGTTAAGAATAATGTTACTTTCAACACAACCACACGTCTGACATTATTTTGCTACTAATTAAACCTTTGCTAACGAACAATTTTATAAAAGGTTCTGGATGAGTAAATATTTGTTTATGCTCATTGTTGGTGTAGTGAAGATGAATTATCCATTTTTTTTTCAAACAACATGGGATGAAAGACATCAATGTTTAAGTGTGCTGCAAAAATGCACCTCAACATTACATCAAATAGCATACGGAAGCAACCTATACTCAGTACATGAGTATCTGAAGATGTCGGAAAGAACTTCATGTGAAAGTCTTCAAAACTTATGGTATGATGTTGTCCAATCGTATAAGGCTGGATATTTGAGTCGTCTAACATCTACTGACATTCAACTTTTATACCAAGCACACAAAGCCAGGCATAGATTCCCTAGAATGGTTGGTAGCACTTACTACACACATTGGAATAGAAGGAATTACCCAAAGGAATTGAAAGGCCAATACATAGGGTGATCATGAGTATCCAACAATGATACCAGAAGCGGTGACATAACAAGATTTATGGTTTCGGCATGCATTCTATAGTGTAGTTGGTTCAAATAATGATTTGAAACCCCTCTACCAATCACCACTTTTTTGGCGATAAATATCATGGAACACTCAGGTGTTCATTTAATCTAAACAACGAACATTACAAGCATGGTTACTATCTTGCGGATGGAATATATCCAACTTGGGTTGCATTTGTGAAGTTATACCTACATCCAATAAAAAAACGATTTAAGACTCCACAAGAATCAGCAAGAAATGACGTAGAAAGTGCTTTTGCGGTCCTTAAATCACATTAGTACATATTAAAACAACAAGCATGATCTATGTCGTTGAAGAGATTAAGAGATACAATGTACACTTGTGTTATACTAAACAATATAACACAGCAAGATGAGGGTACTACGATATCTCCTGCATCAACCTGATCCCCTCAATAACGGAGTCATTGACACAAAAATACTACATGAATCGTAAAACACTGAAACCCATCACCACCTTTGATCTGATCTTTCTGATAACAGTGAACATGTTTACAATCCATCTTTGGATAACTATGTAACATCATAATTTTTTTTAAACATATATATATATATATATATATATATATATATATATATATATATATATATATATATTGATAATGTGTCCCTAGCACGGGCTAGAAGTCGCGCTCAGGACGCTCTGAAGATGCCCCAAGGCAGGCCGCCAGGCCAGGCTAGTCCCAGCATAGCCGCCCCGATGAAGTATCGCACTCGCGGGCGCCCTCTAGAGTTGGGCGACCGCGTAGAAGGCTCAGCCCTCAGCGGGTGCCTTCCACTTCGCGACAAACCGAACGGCTCCAAGCGATAAGGAGTATGCTCAGAGCATTACTACCTAAACAATAACTAGCTGTACAATACGAGGATAATGATTAACCAATCAAGGTGTCAGATCTTATCGGACCTGACGACCTTGTCCCCTTACGAACTGGCAAGGGGGTCTCAGTATAAAAGGCCTCCTCCCCCACCTCAAACGGTAAGCTGTTCTCTCCTTTCTCTCACTATACACTCTCAGTTCAGCCACTGATTTGACCTTCAGAGCGTTTTCTCGGGAGCTCCTCTCGGAGAACGGTTGACAGTCTCTTGTTGTGACCTCACAGGTCTTCCCGGAGCACCCATTTTCCATATCGTCGTGATCAGAACTACCATCTGAGACAGTCCGGAGGACCAGGTTGCATCATTTGGCGCCATCAGATGTGTGACCACAAGCAACATGCAACCACACATCATCAAACTTGAGGATGACGATAGAAGGCACCAGTGAGGCCAGTAAAATGTCGGGAAGCCCAGTCAGATCCATGATGTAGTTAGAGCCAGACATCACTACCACTACTTCATCACACCCATCGAAGACCATCATAACCAAACACCACAGTCCGGTGGTCCGATGACGGTTAGCACTATGGTGAGCCGACTTTGGATGCCAACAATGGAGGGATCGATGCCTTTTGTCACCGCTCCGCCGCACACCTTTCCGTTTAACAGCAACCAAGCAACGCCAATATTCAGTAGCATGGCTTTGGCGGTGGTGTCAACCTCCGATGGAGCATTCACCTTTACACAAACACCACCCCCTTTAGTAAAACAAAATATCGGTGAACAAGCCTCCACCCTCCATGCAACTCCATTCACAACAACCACACCACTCTCTCCGCCGTTACAACAACCCCAACCGTTGACAATAGATCAACTGTCCTCAGCCAACCAGTTGCCACCATTGAACCAACCATTCTCGACGAATACATCACTCACCTTCCCGTTTCAACCCCAAAGTTTCTACGGACCGACTCCAACGCCTTTTTCAGCATACAACAACATGTTGGTACAATCGTATCTCGCTACCCAGCAGTTCCACCCTAGTCACATCCTCCAGATCCCAAACCAAAACTGTTTGTCAAGAAGTGTAACATCACCCTTTGCAAAGGAACTTTTAGACTACGAAATACCGAATACTGCAGAGTTGCCACACCTCAAGATTTACAATGGACTACAGACTCAGATAGCCATATTGAAACGTATGAGTGGACGATAACCTCCCTAAAGCTAGAAGAACGGTTCTGGTTCATGTACTTCTCAACAACGCTAGATGGCAACGCAGGAACATGGTTTAAGACTCTCCGTCCAGGAAGCATTTACAATTTTGGCCAACTGAAGTATCTCTTCCTGACGAACTTCATGCAATTGCGGAAGTAAAAGTGGACTCCCACTCTATTATTGGTTGTAAACAGAAGGAGGGAGAGAAGGTAAGAGAATATTTTGCAAGATTCATCAACGCTACCTTAGACGTCCCAAGACAGGACGAAGGCCTAATAGAGGGAGCTTTCACGTGAGGCCTGCTTCCTGGGCCACTGTCCCTGAAGCTCGTGGGAAAGAATCCCCAGATGTGAGCCGAATTGAAAGAGAATGTAGAACGTTACCTAAGAAAAGAAGAAGGAGAGTCGGCAAAACAAGTACCTCAACGCCAAGATCACCCCGACCACAAAATACTACCACCAGTCTACCCACCACCAAGAGAGCCAGGGTGGAAACATACACTTTGGGTGACCAAGTCGTCCTCAGGGCGTTTCAGACCATCCCACGGGATGAAAGAAGAGGGCGAGGATCAAACATCTACATCGTTGCTGATAGGCTAGCGGGAAAGGGGGTGAAGGGACGCTATTATGAATACCATAAAAGCAAGACCCATGATATTGACAATTGCTCAGTGCTAAAGCGGGAAATGGAAGAAAAATAGCTAAAAAGGAACTTTATAGAAATAGTGCGAAGCCTTTGCGCCAAATTTGATGTGGAAAACGCCAAGGACGGGAGAAGGTGAACGACCGGCCCCAAGAAATTTTAACCATACGAGCAAAAAGAAAAAGGTCGGGAAACGACGACGGAGTAGAGCACATCGCAAGATACATGCAAGGCTTAACTTTCTCAGCGATGGAACCACGCTCTGTAGGGTTTCGAGGGGATAACCCGCTGATAATCCAAGGATCCATATGAAATACCAGTATCGATCGTGTGTATGTCGACACTGGCAGCTCAGTGGACATCATCTATGAACATTGTTTCCGCCTCATTCCGGATAAATAGAAGGAGGGTCTTAAGCCCGCAACGAGACAAACTAACAAGATTTATGGGGCACAACATGTGGCCCTTAGGCATGATACACCTACCGTTCGCACTAACCAGTCATGACAAAGTAAAGTGGAAGACGGCTCTCATCAATTTTGTCGTCATACGACACCCAACAGGACACAACATCATACAGGGACGAACAAACCTATTCAGGTTCGGAGAAATACCGTCCACCATACATAGGATAGTAAAATTCGACACGACGAAAGGACCGTGGAAAATCATACCCACACCACCACAAGAATTATGATGCTATGAGATCATGCAACCAAAGGAAATCACAAAAGAAGCCAAGAAGCCACAATCAGAATTGCCCAACGACGGAGTAGTCATCAATGTAGAGCACCCGGACCAGCCAGTCAGCATAGGCATCAACCTTTCCTTGGCAAGCAGACATGAGCTAATTAACTTGTTGAGAAAATTTAAGCATGTCTTCGCTTGGACGCTTACAGACATGGTAGGGGTGAATAGAGAATTCTTAGAGCACAAGCTAATGATATGGCCTGGGACCAAGGAAGTAAAATAGAAGAAGCGTGTCCAAGAAGGAGACAGGAATAGAGCGATTAATGTCGAAGTAGGCAAGATGACTTGGGCAGGATTACTCCGTGAAGCGATATTCCCAACATGGATCGCGAACTCGGTTATGGTCTAGAAACACGATGTCACATGGCATATGTGCATTGATTACTCCGATTTAAACAAAGTCTGTCCTAAGGATTGCTATCCCCTACCAGAGATTGACCAAAAGGCGGCGTCTCTGCAAGGGTTCAAACTAAAATGCTTCCTAGACGCATATAAGGGATACCACCAAATCCTAATGAGCAAGGAAGATGAGGAGAATACCTCCTTTTACACGAATCATGGCACATTTTACTACCAAAAAATGTCGTTCGGTTTAAAAAACACAGGAGCACCTATTAGCGACTTGTTGACTCGTTGTTTGCAAAGAAAATCGGCAGGAATATCGAGGTATACATAGATGAAATGGTCATCAAAATCCCAGGCGAAGAAAGGTTGTTGGAAGACGTGGAAGAGACGCTTAAGACTCTAGAAAAGGGCAGAATGAAACTAAACCCGGGGAAGTGCACCTTCGGAGTGGAGGAGGGGCAATTCTTGGGGTACTACGTCACACAGGAAGGGATCTAGCTGTTGGGTTTTGTATACTTCAACATCCTATGGTGCACACACAACCATAAAAGCTTTGGATCTATGTTTTCTCTAATTATACATACATATGGTTTCCAAAGCTTTAAGCCTACAACTAGCATACAAATAACATATGTATAATAAGACAAGTTTTAGACATACCTCTTGATGTTGTTGATGTTGCTAGGAATACTTTGGCCTTTAAGAACTTAGTGCCCCAAGTGTTACACCTCAAATGGAATCACAACTCACCTAGGACAAAGGTGACTCTTGAGAGAGAATTTCCATGCACCAAAAACACCTACATGAACTCCAAGAACTAGAAGTATGCATTTTTAGGTTATGAAGCTTATATTTATATGTAGGATTCCAAGAGTGATGGGTATAACCCAAATCCATACCCATGGGTTTTATGATCCATGGTTCATGTGGCCCAACTCTTTATGTATCCATACATAAACTTAGTCCAATATGGATCATAAGCCCAACACATATAAATATAACCAATTACCATAATTAGTCCCCATAGATTTAATTAGTCTCTTTTGATCACTAAATTAATTCCAAACTAATTCTTGATCAATACTAATTAAATCATATGATTTCATATTAATATATTAGAACTTATAATATATTAATAAATCATATATAACCTCTTCTCAAAAGTGCATCCTAACAAATTGTCCTGATGTTATGCAACCTAAATGGACCATGCTACTCTTGGTTCGAGTACATACCACTAATAGTTATAGGCTTAGACATCTAATCTAACAGTATCCCACTTGGATAAGTCTATTGCAAATATGACTCCAAAATCCCAACTAGCAATCGTAGCTCTTAAAAGCCGTTGTCGAACTCTGACCTAGTCAATGACGTGCCCATTAGATAAGGGATCATATATTCCTCCATTCTAGATATCATATGGACTGAGATATGGATTATAATCATTCTCTATGTCCATCTGTTGTTTCCCGATTTCTGATTTATGACGACCGACTAATTGAACAAATCAAATCAGTCCAGGCCCGACCGAGCACTTAGGGTTGTCATCACTAAATCATCGAGGGGCCCACATATATCACTTTTATCCACATGGGATAAAAGGAACGGATAAACTTCGACCCAAATGTTTGTTTGTACTCACTAATCAAGTCACACACAACGATATGTTTTATAACATCCAAGTTACTGGTGCGTTTACATATGTCAATATGCAACCGACTCGCAACTACAACTCACACGTCTCCGTTTGAAGAATATAAGATATTATCGTCTCATGATCACTCGTGATAAAATCCATGAAGTGATTCAAATGAGCGTGGGTTTAATCCAATACTCGAATCTTATTCCAGGAGCACTCATGAATACTGCAACTATGTCTAAAACACCTAGACATACTACATACCCATTCGTGACAGTCTTGCCTTAATACCTACTTCCAAAGTATGATCGACTGTGGACGGTTTGAATAACCTAGTTATTCGGAAAGTCAAAACATGCAAAGTGAAACACAAGAATAATACTAATCCTATATGGCCCCAAAACTTTTGAGTCATATTGATTACTCATTATTCATTGTATAATGTTTCAAATAATCAACTTAATACTTGAACTAAAATAATAGTTGTCCCATGCTACAAGTATGCACACTATGTTTACCTATGGTCCTTTCTTTTTGGAATAGATCAATTGAAAACATTTCAATGATGCTCATTTCACATTTCGAAATCCTTATGACAAATGTAAGAATACAAGATTCTTTGCCAATCTGTTAGATTCTAAACTTATATGCAATGATCCTCTTGTAATGACTATGCACAAAATTCACAAAGACTTGGCAACAAACATTACAAAGTACATTCAAAGTACATTCCTTTGAACATCATTCTTGCATTAAGTTTTCTAATTTTACACAGATTTAAAGAATAACTTCCACTAAAGGAAATATTTCCATATTCCTATTTTGACTATCACTTCTGAACAAGAGCTGCCTCTTTTCAGAATATGTCAATATGGTCCTTCCAAAATTAACACTATACTTCCAACTGTCCATGAGTAACCAATCTTTGGTAAGCCTCAGATTGTCCTCGACAAATGCTTAATCATTTTAGTCATATACAGTTCTGGTCCTTTTTCCCTCTTAATTCCCTAGGCATTTGGAAAATTCAGAACACATAGAAATATTATAGCATATGCAATCGATCCTATACCCGAAGCATATGTGATACGATTCATAATGTCTCACATAAAGACATGATCCTAGACAAGTCTTTTGCTATAATTTTTCCTATTAGCCCTGTTCTCAAAATCCGGACTATGAAGAGGGATGCCTAAATCATAACCGAATATTGAGAACGCAATTAATATTTCCATATATATAATTTCCTTATGTTGAACCATTCCAACATAACATTCATATATATATATATATATATATATATATATATATATATATATATACTTGACTAAATTCGATTAAAATCTCAATTTAAGCTTTTAGAATTGGAATGAAGTATAATTTCCTCTCCCTTAATTATAGCAAAACAACTTTTCAAACCTTGTAACTTTGCAAATTGAAACTTTTGTTTTCTATAATTAACATTGCTAACTTGCAACACTTAACATAATAATCATGCTCCCACTAACATGATAATTATCTTCTTATCAACATAACACTTATGCTCCCACTAGCTTTGACATGTATCAAGAAATCAACTGGACTTCTAGAAATCAATATTTTATTGACTTTCATTACCAAAGTTCAAGTTTCTGATACGAGATGCTTCGATAAGACTTTATCTAAGCTTCCTAAAATCATACACTTTTCCTTAGATAGCTCACATGTGTGTCTAAACAATTTTAGAACTATGAAAAGGGATGCCGTAATCATAGTCTCAAATGTTTAGACCTTTGCCATTGCTAACAATTCGAATTATAAAAAGGGATGTCGTAATCATAATTGAATTTGAGAATGGAAATATCACAATTTCTATCTGCTTAAAATCTACTTAGTGAAAGTGTTTCCTCACCATCATTTTCATGAGTCGAATAGAAACCTTATGACACCTAGATTTTATGGTGTATGTGTTCCTATCAATGCGAATTTGGCAGAAACATAACCACAAGAGGATGTTAGTGACAAATCCAAACTCATATATACTGAACTTGTTCAATCTTAACTTCTTGCCAATTGGCAGCACAAGGGCCTACCATTGATTCCAATTTGTTATGAAAACAACTGAGAACTCATAGAAGTCACATGCATGTCAACTTTAACTGGAATGGACACAGAAACAAGAATATGTCAACACGATAGGTTATAAACCTCAAGTCGTGTGCTAGTGATAAACAATACCCTTGATTAGTTCTTGAAACGTTTCAAGATCTTTAAGACTCCCACTGACCTCTTGACATATAAGATTCTCTTGTCAAGAACCATTCCTTGACAAAGCAAATATTCAAGAGTTAGTGTGGATTCTTATCAAGACAAACACTTCACACAATTGGCCTTAGTTGGTCTTTGTTTTATCCAAAACATCACAACTCACCAATTTCAAATGTACAAGACCAGAAAACATTTTACTCTACATTTGATAAGTGTTTTAAACCTTCTTAACTATATCACTCAATGCTCGATCTTGGAGTGTTACTCTAAGACTCAATTTTGGAATGAAGTATGATTCGTCTTTTGATTTAACCATTTCAACAATTCACGATTCCTCTTCTTAGTCAAACAATTGCACTAAGATGTCCTTAGAGGATCAATTGTGATATGGTTTTTCATAATCATTAAGATGATCATAAAGATATGATACTGAAGTACTCTCCCATCTTTTCAAATTGGAGAAACTTTTATCTTTCTGCCTAATTTGATTCTTCTCATTCGTCCTACCATACATGGAAAATTTTCCAATGTTTCAGAATTATACTTAAACTTGTAAGCACAACCATATTTACTAAACTTTTGTAAATCATGATGAATAGCCTTATCGTTCTTTGTGGTGGACCTGATCAGCGCACAACCAAGTGTACCCGATCTCCTAGTCCTTCACCTGACTCATATATACATGTGAACAAGGAATTAGTCTTAATTTCCCAAAGATGAAAATTCGCATTCATCATACAATACAAGTTGCATGATTCCAAGTTTCTATCCAACTGAAACTTGGGTGATGAGAATCTTTCCTTATTTGGTAAATTATGACACTACCACAAACGAAAGAATCAAATCCATTTTCCAATATTGTTATCAATGAAATCATATAAACAACAATTTTCACAAATCCCATTGTAAGGATACTTAAAATAAATAAAATCAAAAATTTTCCTTTTATTTTAAAATTGCGGAAAAACATATCCTTACAATGCAAATACATATGAAAACTATGTTGTTATCTATTCCTAAGCAATCTATCATAACTCTTAAGCAGCAGCTCAAAATTCTAATCTTCGAATCATGCGATCGAAATCCATCTTCGCGATCAGATTCAACATACTCTTCTTCGAAGCTTCCTCTCCTTTATTCGATTATATGCGACCTAGTCACATCATGTAATAAGAATCTCCAAATAGAAACTTAATAGAGTTAGATAGTGGACTTTACGTGAAGCATAGTCAAAATTATTGACTTTTACCATCATAATGAACTTTCAGGTAAATAGGGCAGCTTTGCAACCAATGCCCCTTCCTTTTGGCAATAGAAACATATGGACTCTTTAGTAATGGTACATGGGATTATCTTAGACTTAGCCTTTCTCTTTACCATTTGGTCAACCGGGTTGACTATTGCCGATACCTTTCCATTGGGAAGATAAGACTTTTCTGGACTTCCAATGTTTCCATTGTCAATGTCCATGAAGTTTGGGAAGTAGATCTTCCAATCAAATTTGCTTTACCAGTGCTCCAAATCATTTTTGATTCAGCAACAACAAGCGAATAGGTAAGATCGATAAGGGTCATGTCGTGGTCTGTCACATAGTAGTCGTTTAAAGAACTTGCTATATGACTTAGGAAGTGATTGAAGAACCCAGTCAACAGCTACCTCCCTTGAGACTTCGACACCCAAATCTCCCAACTTGTCAATATGTGACTTCATCTCCAAGATGTGAGCACATATAGACATTGCTTGTCAATATGGTTTGAGTGACCTTGCACTTTTCAAGAACTTGTGGGTTAGAGAGAATAATTGGAGGATGTGGAGGAAGTGAAGTATGATTTCCAGTCCCATTAATGCACAACAAAGGGATTAATCTTTCACCTTGATTGCCATTTGGGATATCATCTTCATTAGGATAGCTTTATCCAAAAGGATAAGGAAGACCATAGTTGTTATAACTAGACATCTATGAGGGAGAAATTCAAGTTTAGCTGATTTTATCCCTTAATATAACACCCAATATGAAATATTAAGGCTAGGACCCAACACAATATTTTATAACTTGGAAGAGGGATATCGTAATCCAAGCTACAAAATATTTGAAGGTAGGTAAATGACGATTTACCAATTTCCACCATGAAAAACGAAATTTAACATTAGGTTTTAAATGAATTGAAACTCCTAGATCTTTTGAGATTCATTAAACTATTCAATGGCATGTTTAAATCTCGATTGTGACCTTCAACTTTGTGACTGGGATGCCGAGGATCACAAACAAGGAGTGAATAACCATGAAAGTTAACTTGGTACACTTAATGTTACAACCACCTAATCAATGTGCCGGTTAACCACACACGCTCCATCGATCTATGATTAACATCAAGCTACCCTTTGCCACACATTGTCAGTCCCAGATTAGTGTGCCGGTTAACCACACACGCTCCACTAACGACTTAACAAGGTGCAAAGTGCAATTTCATGGGTTAGCACCAAATTCACATTTTCCTAAAGTAACTAATATTGGGAATTTAATAAAGTTTAGTTACTTTATATTTATCATTATACTTTTAATGAAGGGAGAATTAATGTCATGTCCTACTCGTTCGACTAACGACCCTCCACCAGTGAAGGAAGAGGTGGGTGAGAGTGGAACCCATTAAACTGTCATTTTATAGGCAGTAACCTTATACCCCCTTATAGACCGGCTTCGTGAATGAGGCCTACTAACGGTAAGACTGACTTACTCTTATACATATACATAAATATTAAACCTATAATATTATAATAGTATAAGGGTTGAATTTTAAACTTTTAAAATTCTAGGGGTTGGAATTAAAGTATACATGGGGGGGGGGGGGGTAACTTTACAAATTCCAAAACTTGAGGGCAAGTTTTGAACAATTCAAAAACTTTTGGTTTCCATAACTTATGAGTTTAATATGGTTTTTATGGAAGACTTTTCAAGTTCCATAACTTGAGGACAAGTTATGGAAGACATAAAACTATTTTATGATGACATTAAAAATAAGACCTTTCATTTTTTTCATAACCTATGAATCTTAATGAAATTTTAAAAGAAAAAGTCTTCATTTTCCATAACTTGAGGACAAGTTATGGAGTTAATAAAAACTATTAAGATCAAATATTCCACTTAACACAATAATCAAATAATTTTTCCATAATCTACATTAAACTCATAATAACAAGATAATTCATATCAACTATTTTACAAGAAATTAGTCTATTACATAAACTAATAAAATCTTGAAACTATGAAAATTATCTTTTATTTGGATGAGGATAATTTTCACAATATAAAATCGTATTTTTATCAAGAAAACATTTTATATTAATTATCCAAATCCAAATTAAGCGAAGAAATCCAAAAATCTACCAGACCGTCACCACCTCGTGGTAATTTTGACCACCTCGTGGTGATCAGGCAGAATCCAAAAAAACGATTTTTTCAAGCTTTGAAAACAAGTAGCATCAAGTATGATGGAAAACAACCCTAGGCTCTGATACCACTGTTGGGTTTTATATACTACAACATCCTATGGTGCACATACAACCCTAAAAGCTTTGGATCTATGTTTTCTCTAATTACACATGCATATGGTTTCCAAAGTTTTAAGCCTACAAGTAATATACAAATAACATATGTATAATAAGACAAGTTTTAGACATACCTCTTGATGTTGTTGATGTTGCTAGGAAGACTTTGGGCTTTAAGAACTTAGTGCCCCAAGTGTTGCACCTCAAATGGAATCACAACTCACCTAGGACAAAGGTGAGTCTTGAGAGAGAATTTCCATGCACCAAAAACACCTCCATGAACTCCAAGAACTAGAAGTATGCGTTTTTAGGTTATGGAGCTTATATTTATATGTAGGATTCCAAGATTCATGGGTATAACCCAAATCCATACCCATGGGTTTTATGATCCATGGTTCATGTGGCCCAACTCTTTATGTATCCATACATAAACTTAGTGCAATATGGATCATAAGCCCAACACATATAAATATAACCAATTACCATAATTAGTCCCCATAGATTTAATTAGTCTCTTTTGATCACTAAATTAATTCCAAACTAATTCTTGATCAATACTAATTAAATCATATGATTTCATATTAATATATTAGAACTTATAATATATTAATAAATCATATATAAACTCTTCTCAAAAGTCCATCCTACCAAATTGTCCTGATGTTGTGCAAGCCAAATGGACCATGCTACTCTCGGGTCGAGTACACACCAATAATAGTTATGAGCTTAGACATCTAATCCAACACTAGCCTAGCCCAGTTAAGGTGGATGAGTTGATTAAGGCGTCATACCGACATACCTTAAGAGACGCCCAAGGATTGAATGGAAAGCTGACCGCCCTTAGCCGGTTCATCACCAAGTCAGCAGAGAAAGCCATGCCACTCTTTCAAACACTCAAGGGGTGCATCGAGAAAAATCAACTTCCAGTGGACGCCAGCATCAGAGGCAGCCCTCCGACACTTAAAGGAAGCTCTGCACAAACTGCCAAAATTGATTAGTCCAATCCCATGCGAAAGATTACAAGTATACCTAGCAGTCTCGAACAAAGAAATCTCATCTGTGTTGGTTGTAGAGAGGGAAGGGAAACAATTGTCATTTTATTTCGTTAGTCGGGCCTTGCAAGGCCCATAAATAAACTATCACATCTTGGAGAAACTCATGTTAGCCCTCGTCTACGCAGCGCGGCGACTCAGGCGCTACTTCCAGGCACACCAAGTAGAGGTGCTGACCAGCTGCCCGATCAAACAAGTACTCCTTAAACCGGAGATTTCAGGACACTTGGAAAAATGGGCGATTGAGTTGGGAGAACACGATATCAGCTAACGCTCATGTACGAGTATTAAAGGTCAAACATTAGCGAATTTCCTACTTGAAATACTGGATGAAACGAAACTGATTGCCCAGGGAGAGGACTAGAAGGACACACCCAAGCAAGAAGATGGCCAAAGCTGGACCCTATATACCGATGGATCATCTAGCAAAGAGGGATCGGGAGCGGGCCTAATCTTAACAAGCCCAAACAGAGAAGAAGTTACCTATGAACTCTGATTCGATTTCATGACCTCCAACAATGAGGCTGAGTACAAAGCTTTACTAGTTGGCCTACTGCTAGCAAAGTGGATGGGGGCGGACAGAGTAACAACCCTAATGGACTCGAGGCTGGCAGCCAACCAAGTCATAGGGAAATTTGAAGCAAGAGATACGTGAATGGAAAACTACGTAAAGGTTGTCTAGAGGCTAGTAAAACAGTTTAAAAGTTTCACTATCAAGCAGCCACCATGAAGCAAGAATAGGAGGGCAGACGCCCTTAGTAAACTGGGGTCGACGTGCTTCGGCCACCTCTCCAAAGAAGTCTTGGTCTAAATGCCCAAAGAAAGGATCATAGAGGAGCACCAAGTGCGTGCCTTGTCACCGACACAAACCAATTGGATGCCACCAATTGTCAACTATTTGCAACACATCGTTCTGCCAGATAATCATATAGAGGCTAGGAAAATCTGAATAAAAGCCCCAAAATATACGATGGTCGAATAAATGTTGTACAAGAAAGGGTTCAGGACCCCATGGCTAAGATGCGTGGATGAGACCAGAGACAAGAAGGCCCTCCAAGGAACGCATGCCAGACCAGCTGGCGCACATGAAAGAGCAAGAGCCCTCATAGGGAAGATGCTTAGGATAGGCATTTACCAACCTGACATTCACTAAGATGCAACAGCATTAACACGCACATGTGTGGAGTGCCAAACCTACTCACCGGTGCAGGGAGCTCCTCCAGCACCTCTAACAAGTATCTCAGGCCCTTGGTCCTTCTACCAGTGGGGGATCGACTTCATGGGGCCTTTCCCCGAATCCCCGAGGAGGGTGAAGTTCCTAGTAGTCGCAGTGGACTATTTTACCAAGTGGATCGAAACCGTTCAATTAGCGTGCATAGCAGGGAGACTATGATCAAGTTTTTATGGAAAAACATTATAACGAGATTCAGAACACCCAAAGTACTGGTCAGCGACAACGGGCTGGAATTCATAGAGAACCCGTTAGAAGCTAGTGTACAGAAAAAGGAATAGAACAATGATTCATGTCGGTAGCACGCCCCAGGCTAGTGGGCAGACAGAAGTATCAAATAGGACACTCATGAATATGATTAAAAAACGGCTAGGAAAGGATAAGGTCAATTAGGTGGAAGAGCTTCGGGGAGTCCTCTGGTCATATAGGACGACCCCAAGGACGGCACGAAGGAAACCCCATTCAGCCTTTTACCTGTGGCACAGAAGCGATGTTGCCGGCAGAACTGATGATCGGCTCACTACGCACGATGCATTTCCAGGGCAAGAACAACGATGAGGACCTAAGGCAGAACCTAGACCTCATCGAAGAAAAGCGTGAGTGGTCGAACGTCCGACAAGCGGCCTATAAGAGTGCAATATAAGGGTACTACAATCAAAGGGTAAAAAAGAAAGCCTTAAAATTAGGAAATTATATCCTAAGGAAAAACGAGGCAAGCCATGTCCAGCCACAACGGAAACTTGATCCCACGTGGGAGGGACCATACAAAGTAACTGGCGCACACAGGAACGGGTCCTACACGCTTGAGGCAGTCGAACGCAGACCAATCCGAAGAACATGGAATGCCAGGAACCTCAAGAGATTCCACTTTTAGTCTCCACCAAACCCGACCAGGGAAAGCAAGTGAAAATATCCCCACCCAAACAAGGGGAGAATATAGAAGCCCATACCCATAAGGGATAACAATGACCTTGTGGCGATGTACCGGCTGGATTGAACACCCAAGCCGATGAACAATAATCAATGTATTTCAGGCTTAGTGCACCCTTAAAATATTTAGTGTATTTCATGGCAAAAGATCTTAATGTACTCATTACAATGCTAAATACTTAGTGTATTTCATGGAAAAAGAGCTTAATATACTCACTACATTGCTAAATACTTAGTGTATTTCATGGAAAAAAAGCTTAATGTACTCATTACAATGCTAAATACTTAGTGTATCTCATGGAAAAAGAGCTCAATGTACTCATTACAACGCCAAACACTTAATTGACTCATTGCAATGTCAAGTACTCAGTCTATTTCGTTGCAAAATTTGCTCAATGCAACACAGGAAAATTAGAGGCTCAAGGTAGCCATAAATGCTTAGTATATTATAAACATAGAACCCCCCTGTACATCTATACCAAGCACATATTTGGCAAGTTGTTTAAAATAAGAACTAGCTGTTCAACATATCCCATAAAGCAAGAAGAGGCCTCATGTAAAAAAAAGGGGGGGGGGAAGCACTTAACCAAACAAGGAGGAAAGCTAAGGAAACACAAAGAGAGATACACAAAACCAAAAGTTAGCATATAGATAAGCAAGTCATTACAAACATGGCCACGCAGGGCCCAAAAAAAGTCCACCCACGAAGGGATAAATCCATACACAAAGGAAGAAAAACAAATAACAAAGCTTCATCAGATTTTTTTCACCCTGAAGGGTAGCACAATGGTACCAGGTACCTCACAGCCCACCAGCTTCCCCATTACCACCACCAGCTTCCTCATCACCATCACCAAATTCTTCATTGCCACCACCAATAGCTCCTTTAACAACCTGACTGACACCAACATCACCAAAACCTTCTTCAACATGTGGCACAATAACACCGCCGCCACCCAAACCATTGTCGTCACCACCATCACCACCTTCAGGATTACCCAGGGGCTCATCAGCATCGTCAAAAGCACAGAGTTACCTCATGCTAGTCATTTCTAACCGGCCTAAAACCAAGCAGGTGAGCATAATCAAGAGTGACAATGCTAAACAGAGCATCATCCAATCATGTGGTATGGTTGGATCGGGAGTCATTGGCCTTAGGATCGTAGGTTCTGGAGTCTATTTCCAGCTTTATCCTAACACGACCGGACTCTTCCGCAGCAACGAAAGCAACGTGATGAATCCGGCTAACCCCACCAGTAAATTCTGGATGTTAAATTAACCTATCCATGATGCGTACAACCTTGACCTGTAAAACCAGTCACAATCTTGGTGCAGGGCCTCCATCTCAGCCCGGGTCTCCTCAACCAGCTTGTCATGATCAACAACATCCCGCTCCACACTCTCGTTATGGATCATCAACCGCCTGAACCTCTTCTACAAACGCTTTCTCGGCATCCAGTAGATTGTGCTTATGGTCAAAGCCACAAATCTCCTTCTCAAGCTCTGCAATCCGCAACTTGTATTTCGACTCGTGAGAAGCAAAACTAGATTGGCCACGCTCCAGCTCGTCAAGGTATTGGGTACGATAAGAGCCAGCCACCGGGTAGAACATGGCCTGGGCAACATCATAAGGCATGTTGTGAGAGAGGGCAACGTTCTCCATAGCATCCATGTCGGCAACAAAAACTGGAGGAAAAGCATGATGAGAAAACTCAACAGTATTGGCTCCAACGGAGAACCTGGAATCATCGTAGAGATTCCACTTTGTCATAAAGGGGCCTGTGTCAAGGGCACGAGACCCTGAGAAACCTCCCACGGAGGAGTATGATGATGCAAAACCCCCTACAAAATCACTTGATGAGGAAGGGATGGGGGTAGGTTTCGAAGAACTTTTTGCTTGAACGCCCCTTGATTCCCCTTAAACTGGTGCACGTCATCATCGGGGATCACCACAACTCCCTCCATATTGGAGGAAAGCGAATTCAGCAAGCGAGTGAGGCCACGCCTTGGCTGAACACGTTGTCCAACATTCATAGCGCCTACGTCAGAAGGAGATTCCCCCATGGCTAGGACTGCCTTTCGTTTGGCCATGGCCCGTCGGACGCTGGAGATTATGCTGTCTTTGTTGTCCTCTACTATTTCTGGGAACAAAGGCAGCGCAACCATTGAAATAGGCCGAACGTCCAAAATTTGATCACCACCAATCGCAAAAGAACCCTCCTGCGGCTGCGACACCAATGTCGGGAAAAATGCTAGACGCTCAGTATGGAGCGGCGGTGGAAGAGTATCGCGGAGGTCGACCTCACGATGCTCCAGCTTTCCCCGGTAACGCTTCCTAAGAACATAACCCATCAGCACCGGAGTCTCCACACCTATCAGTACAATCAAAATGCATAATCCTCAGTATGGGTTAGAGGAAAAAAAGGGAGAAGGAGAAGATAGTAAGAGCAGAAAAACTTACCATCAACAACAACATAGAAGATCGACATCTTCACCCATGCATGCCAGGACGGACTCATCCTAATACCAGCAAGAAGGGCCTCCGAGTACTCATCGGGAATGACTTGGATTGTCCTCAAGAAGTCAGTGGTAACCTGGTTGTGCCGGAACAACTTGGGTGTAACATCTGACATGTTGTTTGCCCGATAATGCCCGCGACCGACTCGCTTCTACTTGACCCACAACCATTTATCCTGCCAGTTCTTGGGAGTCTTGTCGTCTAGAACCAGGACGTAGCCACCACAACGGGCGGAGAACATGTACTTATCCCCAGTGGCACTAAATGGAAAGAAGAACTTGAAGACGAAGAAGTCGGGTAGGATATTATTGGCCCGACAAATCATCTCAACAGCCACCATTTTGTTAACGACGTTTAGGGCGAGCATCTGGATGATGTACCCATTCTTCTAAAGCAACTCATCCTGAAAGCCAATCATAGGAAGAAGAATCCCAACATTGAAGGTCTTCAACTAGATTCCAACCTTCCCGGGATGAGGCGATAGGATCATCGAGTTAGCAGTTGGAAGCTTCATGCCATTGACGAGAGAAAATCCATGCGTATGTAACATCCCAAGTTCGGAAGCAAGAAGTTGGAGGGTGCTAAGTGTAAATTAAGGAAGCTACTCGACGAGTAGGTATGCTACTCGTCGAGTCGGAGCGGGATTGATCGCGGGTTAAGTGGCCAACTCGCCGAGTCGGAAGACGTACTCGACGAGTTGGTGCTGGAATGAGGAAAACCTAATCCTGAGGGTTGCACCCTATTTAAAGGACTTTATGTCCTTCTACCAGCCTCCTATTCCCCCAGAGAGTTCCAGAAAACCCTAGATTCGAGTGAGTCTCCATTAATAGAGAGAATAGAGCCTTGGAGGAGAAAATCTTGGAAAGGGGCTTGAAGATCAAGAGACTTGCTGCAAAGGAGTGGTGTAGATCCGGGATCTACTTCAGTTGGAGCATATATTGGAGGTATTAATCTGTTGCTTGGGCTCTTTTGTATCTAGATCTATTATCATTTGAGATTTGGGGCATTTTTGGTATGATTGGGAGCTATTTCGAGTTAGAGGCTTAGATTTGAGGTTGCTACTTCAGATCTAGGCTTGTGATGGTCCATAATGTCATAAAGCTCCTGTCTAAGAGTTATTGGTGAAGCCCCTTTGTCATAAACCCTAGCCCTAGAGTGTTTTGTGCTTATATCTCCTTGGTTTCACGTAAAGTTTGCAACTTTATGTGAGGGGTAGGCTGTAGAAGAGTGGATCTATGGATTGGAGCCCCTGCATGGTTCGAAAAGCCTCTGTATGGATTGAGAACTGAAGAGACTCGGCGAGTCACATGGGTGTACTCGACGAGTTGTATGAACATGTGCATGGACTCGGCGAGTTGGAAGAACAACTCGGCGAGTCTGTTGAAGATTGCCTTGGAATCGGCGAGTCTTTTCTTGGACTCGGTGAGTCTGGTCGCAGAACCCAACCTCTTTTGGTTAAAGCTTTGGATTAGTGAGTCGGTTGGCGACTTAGTAAGTTGGACATGATGGGATTCCGAGATCGTTGAACTCGACGAGTCTTGGGGCAACTCGGCGAGTTGAGTCGTGTTGTGGGAGTTTTCTGAGTATAAGAACTCGACGAGTCGACGAGTTGACTCGGCGAGTAGAGTCAACCAGGAAGGTTGACTTTGACTGAGGACTTTGACTTTGACCAAGAGGTGACCAGTTTGACTTCCAAGGGTATTTTGGTAATTTTGGTATTGGTTCTCTGGTAGTGTGCTGTGGTGAAGTTCGTCTCGGTGGTCGGAGCAGCTTGGTCGTATCTCTTCATTCGGCAATTGCAGGTGAGTTATCCTCACTATATCGACAGGGTCTATGGCACCAAGGCCGACCCTTTATCGGATGGAAATCCGAGTATTGTTTTTTCTGTTATTGCCTTGCTAGATCTGCATCCTGGTATTTAGGATGGTGTTATGTTAGTGACCTGGTTAAGGTCGGTACCCGATATATAGGGTAATGTTATGCTAGTGACCGGTTAGGTCAGAATCCTGGTTAGGATGTTGATATGCTATGTGATCTGTTAGACTGTTTGTATGGTTAAGGATTTGTTATGCGATTAATTGTTTATGTGCACATGGTTGTTTGACGGGGTTGGGTTGAGGCGGGTCCTGCTTTGTGCTGTAGGCCAACATACCCAGGGCGGACCGGATATTCCGAAGGCCCAACGAGCGGTCCGGATAGGCTGAAGGCCCCAAGAGGGCGGACCAGACATGCCGAGGCGAAGGCGTGATCGTACCGCTCCTCACGTTTTATGATTTATGTGATATGGTCCTGGGGGATACTCTGATGTTTAAACTATTTTGAAAACGAGATGTATGAACTTAATGGTTTTTAAATGAATTAAAATGTTTTAATTTGGCTCAATTTTTATGGGTGTTACAAGTTGGTATCAGAACCTTGGTTTGTGTGAATTGGAGGAACATTCGTGTGAATCCAGTCTCAAATCATTGAGGGATTTTCAAAATGGTTTTCAAAAGGTTTTCAAAATAAGTAAAGGAGGATGCAGAGGGTACGATCAGCCAGAGCCAATAAGTAGACCCCAAAATACCATTCAAGTTATTTGATTATGTGATATGTTAGAACAGCATGCTAGTACTAGGCTAGGGAATTTTAGGAATTGCATGATAGAATTGCCTGATTATGTGATGCCTACTAGCCTAGGGTTTTCCTTATATGAGATATTCAGCTTTCCTCTAGGAGTGAGGATTGAACGCTCGCCGTGTGTGTGTATATGGTTAGAGTGTTGTGGTGATACTTGAGACAAATATGGGTAGGTGTGAAAGGTAGTATGGGCCTGTACTACTGAAAGCACAGGACCCATACGCGTATCAAGGAAGTCACAACTCTCTAGAGTATCAGTTATGAGATAGTTCCCCGGGCGGGTATGCGATGTGTCTAAGGGTGTTGTTGGTGTATTGCAGTATGGCGATTACGAGACGTTTCGGGGCAGGATCCGGTTCGGGATCGGGATCAGGAGAGGGTGGTTAGGATGGACCAGTACCACCCGAGGTCATTGGTCAGATGAGTACGGATGACCTATCTAGCGTGGATGACCTATCTAGCATGGCATGGAGCATTCTAACACTTCCTAAGTGTACATGCAACCCTAATAAACCTTGGATCTATGTTTGTCTAAGGTACATGCAAAATATTATTTTCCAAGGTTTATAACCTATCTAGCATGGCATGGGGTACTTTTAAACATAAAAGAACTAGATGAATTACATACCTTTTGTTGATTGTTGATTCCTTGGAGTTTGAGAGCCAAGCACCAATAATGTGAATGCCTCAAATGGAAATCACAAATGACCACAAACTTGGAAAATGTATGAGAGAGTATACTAACTCTTAGATTTTGGCCACCACTATTACACACACATTAGTGTCTTTTTCATGCAACATAAGCTTGTTTATATATTGTACATGGTTAGGGTGAAACCCTAACAACCCATGTCTTTTCCTCTTCCAAGGATCCATGGGTTAAAAGCTCCATGGATCATCCATGGACTTCCATATAAGCTTAGCCCATTAACAAATGAGCATTAGCCCACACCATATAAATACAATAGCCCATGATTTAATTAGTCTTCCTTTTAATCACTAAATCAATTCATAATTAATTCAAGATTAAAACTAATTAAATAACATGACTTTATATTAATATATTATAACTTATAATATATTAATAAATCGTAAGTATACAATTCTCATAAAATTATCCATAAACAGTTTGGGTGAAGTGCAACCCAAATGGACCATGCCGGGTCGGGTCAAGTATATACCAAATAAGTTATGGACTTAGACACCTTATCCAACAGTCTCCCACTTGGATAAGTCTAATAACTGTATTTGCGTATGTTACTTCAGGAACCAACCAGCAATCGTAGCTCTCGAAAACTCTGTTGAACTATGAAGCGCCATTTTAGATAAGTGATCATATAATCCTCTGTTCTCATGATATCAGCCGGACAAATACATGGAATAACGTCGTACTTATTGTCCAGCAGTTTGTTTCCCGATTTCCGATTTGTTTGACAAAGAACTAAATTGAACACATCAATTAGGTTCTGACCGGGCCCGGTACATAGGTGAAAACAAAATCATCGAGGGGCCCAAATATCGCTTCTAATCCTCCAAGGACTAGAAGGAACAGATAAACTTTGACTCATATACTTGTTTCTACTACTTGTTGAATTATACACAAAGGCACGTTTTATAACATCAAGTTACTGATGCGTTTACGTGCAATCAATGCACAACCAACTCATAGGTAACAACTCATATCTCTAGGTTTGAAGACTTATATGATATTACCGTCTCACGATCACTCGAGATAAATTCCATGAAGTGATGCAAGTGAGCGTGGGTTGAATCCAATACTCATAACTTATGAGCACTCATGAGTGTTGTAGCCATGTCCAACATCTTAGACCTCTACAACCAACTCATGACAGTCTTGATTCATATCTACTTCCAACATATGACCGACTGTGGATGGTTTGAATAACTTAATCATTCGGAAAGAATAACCTAGTTATTATGGAAGTCAAAACATGCAAAGTGAAACACAATAATAATCGAATCCAATATGGTCTCAAAACCCTTTTGAATATAAATAAAACCACCTTTTATTTATCACCATATTGATTACACATTATTCATTGTATAATGTTTCAAATAATCAACTTAATACTTGAACAAAAACAACAGTCGTCCCATGCTCCTAGCATGTACACTTTGTTTTTCTAAACAATAGTTATGCCATACTCCAAGTATGCACACTATGTTTGTCTATGATCTTTACTTTGTGAAACAGATCAATTGAACATGATTCCAATGATGCTCATTTCACAATCCCAAATCCTTATTGTAAATGTAAGAATTCCTAATTCCTACCATTTACCAAAAAAAACTGTTAGATTTTAAACTTATATGCACTGATCCTCTCGTAATGATTATGCACAAGGTCACCAAAAGCTTGTCATCAGTCATTACAGAGGATTCCAAAGGAGATCAACTCTATGGAAACGAACTCTCATATTCAAAGTACATTGCTTTGAACATCCTTCTTGCATAAAAGTTTTCTAATCTTACCCAGATTGAATAACTTCCACCTATGGAGAAATTTCCATAGTCCCATTTTGACTATCACTTCCGAACAAGAGTTACCTCTTTTCAGAATATGTCAATATGGTCATTCCAAAATTTAACACTATACTTCCAACTGTCCCTGAGCAACCAATCTTTGGTGAACCTTAGATTGTCCTCGACAATTGCTTAATCATTTTAGTCATATCCAATTCTAGACTTTTTCCTTCTTAATGCCCTAAGCATTTGGAAAATTTAGAAAGGATAAATATTATAGCACATGAAATCGATCCTATATCCAAAGCATATGGGACACGATTCATGATGTCTCACATAAAGACCTGATACTAGATCAGTCTTTTGCTACAATATTTTTTATTTGCCATGTTTTCAAAAATCGACTATGAAGAGGGATGCCGTAATCATAATCGAATTTGAGAACGCAATATATATAGAATTTCCTTATGTTGAACCATTCCAACATAAAATTCATATATATCCTTTACTAAAGATGATTAAAAACTCAATCTAAGCTTTTAGAATTGAAATGAAGTATAATTTCCTCTCCCTTAATTATAGCAAAACAACTTTTTCAACCCCTACAACATTACGAATTGAAACTTTTGTTTTTCTATAATTAACATTGCTAACTTGCAACACTAAACATAATAATCATGCTCCCACTAACATGATGATTATCAGCATAACACTTATGCTCCCACTAGCTCTGACATATTTCCAAAAATCAGCTGGACTTCTGAAATTTGGATTCGTACACCCTTTCTTAGATAGCTCACATGTGTGTCTAAACAATTTCCAGAACTATGAAAAGGGATGCCGTAATCATAGTCTTAATTGTTTAGACCTTTGCCATTTCTCACAAGTCCATGTTAGTGTGCCGGTTAACCACACAAGCTCCACTAACGACTTTGAGAATGCAAACATCACAATTGCTATCTACTTAAAATCTTCTTAGTGAAAGCATTTCCTCACCATCATTTTCATGAATCGGAGAGAAACCTTATGACACTTAGATTTTATAGTGTATGAGTTTCTATCCATGTGAATTTTTCAAAACCATAATCACAAGACAAGGTTAGTGACAAATTAGCCTTACATGGATTGAACTTGTTCAATCTTAATTTCTTGTCACCTGGTAGCACAAGGCCCACCAATGCTTCCAAGCTGTTATGCACACAGTTTAGAACTAACAGAACACATATGCATAGACAACTTAATAGGAACAGACACAGAAACAAGAATTATGTCAACTTAATAGGTTTCAAACCTTAAGTCGTGTGCTAGTGATAAAACTCAGATTTTACTCTTGATTAAATCTTGAAATCCTTTCAGGATCTTTAAGACTCCCACTGTCCTCTTGACATATAAGTTTCCCTAGTCAAGAACCATTGCTTGACAAAACAAATATTCAAGGGATAGTGCAGATTCTTATCAAGATAAACACTTCACACAATTGGTCTTAGTTGGTCTTTGTCTTATCCAAGACATCACAACTTACCAATTTCAAATGTACAGGAGTAGAAAACATTTTACACTACATTTGATAAGTGTTTTAAACCTTACTTTATGTCACTCAATGTTACAATCTTGGATTATGACTCTAAGAGTTGTTTTCGAACGAAGTATGATCCATCTTCTTGATTTTAACCATTCCAACAATTCATGACCCCTCATCTTAGTCATAACAATGCACTAAGATGTCCTTAGAGTATGAATTTGTGATATGGTTTCATAATCATTAAGATGATCATAAAAACATGTATGATCCATTTTTTTGATTTTAACCGTTCCAACAATTCATGACCCCTCATCTTAGTCATAACAATGCACTAAGATGTCCTTAGAGTATGAATTTGTGATATGGTTTCATAATCATTAAGATGATCATAAAAACATGATACTAAAGTACTCTCCCATCTTTTCAGATTTGAGAAACTTTTATCTTTCTGCCAAATTTGATTCTTCTCATCCGTTCTGCCATACATTGAAACTTTTCCAATGTTACAGAATTATACTTAACCTTATAAGTATAACCATATTTACTAATGTTTAGTAAATCATGACAAATTGATCTTTGTGGTGGACCTTGACCAGCACACACCCAGTGTACCTAATTCCTTAGTCCTTCAATTGACTCACATATGCATGTGATCAATGAATTAGTTTCAATTTTACAAAGATGAAAATTCTCATTCATCATACAATACAACTTGTATGATTCCAAGTTTCTGTCTAACTGAAGCTTGGGTGATGAGAACCTTTCCTCATTTGGTAAATTCAGACACTACCACATATGAGAGAATCAAACTCATATTTCTAATATTGCTAGAAACATACAAACATCAATTTTCCATAAATGCCATTGTAAGGGGATATAATATAAAATAAACAAAACTTTTATTTCTTTATTAAAATGCAGAAAAATATTCCTTACAATGCAACTTTAAATGAAAACTATGCTATTACATATTTCTTAGCAATCTATCATAACTTTTAAGTAGTGGCTCAAAAATCTGATCCTCGAACCATGCGATAGAAATCCATCTTCGTGATCAGATTCAGCACACTCTTATTTTAACCTTCCTTTTGCTCGATCCTGCTTAACATCAAGATGCAACCTAGTCACATCATGTAAAAAGAATCAACAATTAGGAATTTTAACAAAGTTAGATAGTGGACTTACCTGAAGCCGAGTCAAACATTTTGTCTCTACTTGCTTTCAAACATTTCAGGTATTCAGGGCAGCTTCGCTTCCAATGTCCCTTCTCATGACAATAAAAACATATAGACTCTTTGGGAATGGTACACGAGACAATCACAGACTTAGCCTTTCCCTTTACCTTTTGGTCAACCGGGTTGACCAAGGCCGATCCCCTTCCATTGGGACGAGAAAGCTTTTCTGGACTTCCAATGTTACCATTGTCCATGTCCATGGAAGTTTGAGAAATAGATTTTCCATCAATATTTGCTTGACCATTGCGCCAAATCATTGCTGATTCAGCAGCAACAAGCAAATAAGAAAGATCTATTAGGGTTATGTCAGGATCTGTCATATGGTATTCTTTAATAAACTCACCATACGACTCAGGAAGCGACTGAAGAACCCAGTCAACAGCGAACTTCCTTGAAATAACAGCACCCAACATTCTCAACCTGTCTATGTGTGACTTCATTCCTAAGACATGAGTGCACACAGATCTTCCATCTTTATGTTTCATTTCTAGTAGAGCTTGAGTGATCTTGAACCTTTCAAGTCTTCGGGCTTGTGGGTCAGGGAGAATAAATGGAGGAGGTGGGGGGAGTGAAGCATGATGTTGAGGGACATCATCTTCAAGAGGAAAGCTTGTTTCAAGCGATTTGGGAAGATCATAGTTGTCTGAACCAGACATCTACAATGGGAGAAAATCAAGTTAGTTGATTCAAGTCCTTAATATAACACCCAATATGAAATATTAAGGCTAGGACCCAACACAATATTTTTATAACTTGGAAGAAGGATGTCGTAATCCAAGCTATAAAATATTTGAAGGTAGGTAAATGACGATTCACCAATTTCCACCATGAAAAACGAAATAATTTATTAGGTTTTCATTGGATTTGAAACTCCTAGATCTTTTAAGATTCATTGAACTTTTCAATGGCATGTTTCAATCTCGATTGTGCCCTCTCAAGTTTTGTGACTGGGATGCCGAGGATCACAAAACAAGGTGTGAATAACCATGCAAACTCACTAGGTACCCTTAATATTATCACCTAATCGATGTGCCGGTTAACCACACACGCTCCACCGATCTATGATAAACATTAAGTCACCCTTCGTGATCCTTACTAGTCCAAGTTAGTGTGCCGGTTAACCACACACGCTCCACCAACGACTTGGTAAGGTACAAAGTGTGAATTCCATGGACTAGCACCAAGTTCACATTTTTCCTAAAGTAACTAAGATTGGGAATTTATAAAAGGTTTAGTTACTTTATAATATTCATTATACTTTTAATGAGAATTTAAAGTCATTGTCCTCCCGTTCGGCTAACGACCCTCCACTGATCAAGGAAGCGGTGGGTGAGAATGGACACCCATTAAGTTGCCATTTTATAGGCAACAACCTTATACCCCCCTTATAGACCGGCTTCGTGAATGAGGCCTACTAACGGTAAAACGACTTGATCTTATACATATATATAATAATTAACCATTAATGTTATAAATAGTATAAGGGTTGAATTTTAACTTTTAAAACTCTAAGGGTTTGGAATTAAAGTTTATTAAAGTGTGTGAAACTTTACAAATTCCAAAACTTGAGGGCAAGTTTTGTAACTATCCAAAACTTTTCATTTCATAACTTATGAATTAAAGGTTCATAAAAATGAAGACTCTTCATTTTTATGTAACTTATGTGTTTAAATGTGTGTTTAAAAGAAGTGACCTTTGGATATCCATAACTTGAGGACAAATTATGGACTCCATTAAAACACATAAATGATCAAGAATTAATCCTAAACAATTCAGCAAATAAGTCCTATCATCTTCTAAATTCATAAGAACATGAACATGATCATCAAAGTTTCAAGAATTATATGAACACATACAAAGCATGAAATTTTGATATAAGCTATTGTAAATGGATTAGAACAACCATTACACCAATTAAAACAAGTTTTAAAACACCAAAACAGTTTAGGGTAATGTTTCTAGTCCATTTCCAGCAGCAAAAGTCGAAAATCTGCATTCTGAGGCTCGTACTCGCCGAGTGCACGAACCTACTCGGCGAGTAGGATGAGTTTACACATGAACTCGGCGAGTCCCCCCATGGACTCGGCGAGTTCATCAGTCAGACAGCAAAAAATCGACTTTTTATCACTATTTTGCATCAAGTATCAAACAAACAAGCCTAGGCTCTGATACCACTGTTGGGTTTTGAGCATTCTAACACTTCCTAAGTGTACATGCAACCCTAATAAACCTTGGATCTATGTTTGTCTAAGGTACATGCAAAATATTATTTTCCAAGGTTTATAACCTATCTAGCATGGCATGGGGTACTTTTAAACATAAAAGAACTAGATGAATTACATACCTTTTGTTGATTGTTGATTCCTTGGAGTTTGAGAGCCAAGCACCAATAATGTGAATGCCTCAAATGGAAATCACAAATCACCACAAACTTGGAAAATGTATGAGAGAGTATACTAACTCTTAGATTTTGGCCACCACTATTACACACATATTAGTGTCTTTTTCATGCAACATAAGCTTGTTTATATAGTGTACATGGTTAGGGTGAAACCCTAATAACCCATGTCTTTTCCTCTTCCAAGGATCCATGGGTTAAAAGCTCCATGGATCATCCATGGACTTCCATATAAGCTTAGCCCATTAACAAATGAACATTAGCCCACACCATATAAATACAATAGCCCATGATTTAATTAGTCTTCCTTTTAATCACTAAATCAATTCATAATTAATTCAAGATTAAAACTAATTAAATAACATGACTTTATATTAATATATTATAACTTATAATATATTAATAAATCGTAAGTATACAATTCTCATAAAATTATCCATAAACAGTTTGGGTGAAGTGCAACCCATATGGACCATGCCGGGTCGGGTCAAGTATATACCAAATAAGTTATGGACTTAGACACCTTATCCAACAGTTATGTTCCACGGTTTGAGAGAGAGAGGTTGGCTCAGGAGTTCTTGGAGCTGAAGCAGGATTCAGAGTCGGTGACGGAGATCACCAGGATGTTCACTGAGAGGGCGATGTTTTGCCCGGAGTTCGCGTCGGAGCAGGCTCAGATGTCCCGGTATTTGAGTATGCTCAAGAGGGATATTAGACAGTTTGTGTCCACGCAGAGATGTGATACCTTGTTAGAGTTGCAGGAGGCCGCCAGGCGGCGTGAGTTGGAGATTAAGTTGCAGTTACGAGAGCAGAGGCAGGCCCCGGTGCAGTTGCAGCCGGTGCCGAAACGGTTCAAAACCGTTGACTCCAGGATTGGGGGTCAGAGCAACCACACTTGTGAGAAGTGTGGGAAGGGTCATACCGAAGTTTGTAGGGCCGGTGGTGCGTGCCGCAAGTACGGGAGAGAGGGGAATTATGCGAGGGATTGCCGTCAGTCAGTCCCGGTACAGGATATGAGGATTTGTTATCACTGCCATCAGGTTGGACACTTGAGGGCCAACTGCCCACAGTTTGCTGCTGGATCGGTGCAGGCTCCAGCATCGGCCACTTTGAGGATTACTGGCGGGGGTCAGGGTGGAGCGGAGCCTCCGAGGGCTCAGGGACACGCATTCCAGCTTACAGCAGAGGAGGTCAGGGCAGAGCCAGATGCAGCTGCGGGTATGTTTCCATCTTGTTATCTTGTTATTTGTGTGGTATTGTAAATCTGTCTGCATTGTTCCGCATGTTTTGTAGTATGATTGAGGATCTTAGTAGTTAGGAGTTGTAGTTAGCGTTCAGAAGGACTCTTGGTCGAAAGATAAGGTATATGATCTCGTTGCTAGGAATAGCAACTGCGATGCGAGAAGTGTTTAGTTGAGATTTGAACTTCCTTGGAGTTCGGGATGTGCGATGACGGGAGAGTGTTCTGTGGAGGTTGCTTACCCCAGAGGGATTTAGTTCCGAGAGAAGAGGGGGGAACTTTATCAAGTAAGGTCTATCGATTTATGCCGGTTTGTCAGCGAAAGTTAGGAGAATTGGAAAATTCTCCGGTAAAACAGCAAGTATTCAAGCTTGGTTAGCTGTTTGGATTTATCAGTGTTGTTAGCCGAGAGTGTGGCATGATTGGAGCAAGTGATAGATAAGTGGGGCGGAACACAGACCATGGTTTTCGGAAAAGGTGACTGATTGTTGTAAGGCCTAGGGTTAGGCCGGGAATTGAGTATATGGAATGGAGCTGGAGTTCGGAACCCCAAGAGGGCTAGAACAGTATGCATGAGAGAGATTCCCAGGAAGAATGGTTCAGGATGGTGTACAACAGTTTTGAGCGGTCCGGATAGACTGAAGGCCAGAAGGCGTACCAGTCAGACCGAAGGCTCGGGGAACGGTCCAGACAGGCTGAAGGCCCAGGAGGGCGGTCCAGACATGCTGAAGGTTCTGAGAGTGGTCGAGATAGGCTGAAGGCCTGGAAAGGCGGTCCAGTCATGCTGAAGACTCTGTATGTGTTAGTGGATCGGTAGGAGGAGAATGAGTGAATATGTCGCCATGCAATAGTAATCGATATGGTCTGGCCCCAAGTATTGAACATGATGATGGAGTCGGCCGGAGGCCGTGCGTGGGCCTAGTTAATTATGTGATCGGATTCGGAGTATATGGGAGTTCGAGAATAGCAGTTTCTCTACATGGATAGTGTAGAGTGGAGTTAGCTCAGTGACACTTATAGGTGCGGTAAGGGTTGTTGAGTAGACTTCCTGGAAAGGAAAGGTATGTAGCTCCGGAAGGAGTGTGGGTCCTCTGAGAGGAAGGCAGCAGAGTATAAGGATGATCGAAAGTGCTTCGGTTATTGGTAGTAAGCACTGGGATTGTACCAGATATATGGAAGCACATACGGGTTGGATGCCCGTTGAGGTTGTGGAACGGTTAACACCGACGCGGAGTCAGGGGAGCTCGGAAGTGATGCAAGGGTAGATCCTTGGATTCCGAATTATGGTTGTGGTCATGAGCTATGGATGTAGTGGTGTTCCATCCCAGGGATGGCTGGACCATCGTAGGCGTGCCTGGTCTTCCATCCCGAGGCTGATTGGTCCAGGTACGATGTGTATGAACGTTATAGCTGGGTGTTCAGGAGGGTTGCTCGGAAGCTGTGAAATGTTCCATTATGTCAGCGCGATAAGGGATTTGATCCAGGGAGGAAACGGGATGAGTTTCCATCGGTGCAAGTTAATAGAGGTAGCGCCAGTTGGGCGAAAGATAGCGAGTTAATACTGGCTCAAGACCCGGTGGTTTAGAATGGTATCCAGTTTTCGCAGGTGGCGAATGAATGCGTAAGACGGAAGTAAGGTAGTGTCTTCAGGTGGCACTTAGTTGATGAGTGTTGTCATCAGAGAAAAGAAGCCGGTGGCCGGCTTGAAGCAGTTGATCAGGACCCAGCAAGGGAAGAGGTGGATTTTAAGGATTCGATAACTGTGTTTGAAGGAATCTGGGTCGGTTTGAGATCAGTGGATGCATTGTGGGAGTATCATCCGGAAGTTTGTGTTGCCGCAGGCTTCGAGGACGAAGCCTAATTTAAGTGGGGGAGAATTGTAACATCCCAAGTTCGGAAGCAAGAATTTGGAGGGTGCTAAGTGTAAATTAAGGAAGCTACTCGACGAGTAGGTATGCTACTCGTCGAGTCGGAGAGGGATTGATCGCGGGTTAAGTGGCCAACTCGCCGAGTCGGAAGACGTACTCGACGAGTTGGTGCTGGAATGAGGAAACCCTAATCCCGAGGGTTGCACCCTATTTAAAGGACTTTATGTCCTTCTACCAGCCTCCTATTCCCCCAGAGAGTTCCAGAAAACCCTAGATTCGAGTGAGTTTCCATTAATAGAGAGAATAGAGCCTTGGAGGAGAAAATCTTCGAAAGGGGCTTGAAGATCAAGAGACTTGCTGCAAAGGAGTGGTGTAGATCCGGGATCTACTTCAGTTGGAGCATATATTGGAGGTATTAATCTGTTGCTTGGGCTCTTTTGTATCTAGATCTATTATCATTTGAGATTTGGGGCATTTTTGGTATGATTGGGAGCTATTTCGAGTTAGAGGCTTAGATCTGAGGTTGCTACTTCAGATCTAGGCTTGTGATGGTCCATAATGTCATAAAGCTCCTGTCTAAGAGTTATTGGTGAAGCCCCTTTGTCATAAACCCTAGCCCTAGAGTGTTTTGGGCTTATATCTCCTTGGTTTCACATAAAGTTTGCAACTTTATGTGAGGGTTAGGCTGTAGAAGAGTGAATCTATGGATTGGAGCCCCTGCATGGCTCGAAAAGCCTCTGTATAGATTGAGAACTGAAGAGACTCGGCGAGTCACATGGGTGTACTCGACGAGTTGTATGAACATGTGCATGGACTCGACGAGTTGGAAGAACAACTCGGCGAGTCTGTTGAAGATTGCCTTGGACTCGGCGAGTCTGGTCGCAGAACCCAACCTCTTTTGGTTAAAGCTTTGGATTAGTGAGTCGGTTGGCGACTCAGTGAGTTGGACAGGATGGGATTCCGAGATCGTTAAACTCGACGAGTCTTGGGGCGACTCGGCGAGTTGAGTCGTGTTATGGGAGTTTTCTGAGTATAAGATCTCGACGAGTCGACGGGTTGACTCGGCAAGTAGAGTCAACCAGGAAGGTTGACTTTGACTGAGGACTTTGACTTTGACCAAGAGTTGACCAGTTTGACTTCCAAGGGTATTTTGGTAATTTTGGTATTGGTTCTCTGGTAGTGTGCTGTAGTGAAGTTCGTGTCGGTGGTCGGAGCAGCTTGGTCGTATCTCTTCAGTCGGCAATTGCAGGTGAGTTATCCTCAATATATCGACAGGGTCTACGACACCAAGGCCGACCCTTTATCGGATGGAAATCCGGGTATTGTTTGTTCTGTTATTGCCTTGCTAGATCTGCATCCTGGTATTTAGGATGGTGTTATGTTAGTGAACTGGTTAAGGTCGGTACCTGGTATATAGGGTAATGTTATGCTAGTGACCGGTTAGGTCAGAATCCTGGTTAGGATGTTGATATGCTATGTGATCTGTTAGACTGTTTGTCTGGTTAAGGATTTGTTATGCGATTAATTGTTTATGTGCACATGGTTGTTTGACGGGGTTGGGTTGAGGCGGGTCCTGCTTTATGCTGTAGGCCAACATACTCAGGGCGGACCATATATTCTGAAGGCCCAGCGAGCGGTCCGGATAGGCTGAAGGCCCCAAGAGGGCGGACCAGACGTGCCGAGGCTCGGAGAGTGGACCAGGCACACTGAAGGCCCGGTGTGGGCGGACCAGTCATACTGTAGACTCGATGTACATGGCTGGACTCGGAGGGTGGACCAGGTGGACTGAAGGCCCTGTGCGGGCGGACCAGTCACACAGTAGACCCGATGTGCATGGCTGTTCTATTTGTGATATGTTATGAGTATGTTTATGTGTGGTTGGTATTTTGGGGGTAACTCACTAAGCTTTCGGGCTTACAGTTTAGTGTATCGTTTCAGGTACTTCAGGAGATCGTGGCAAGGTGAAGGCGTGATCGTACCGCTCCACATGTTTTATGATTTATGTGATATGGTCCTGGGGGATACTCTGATGTTTAAACTATTTTGAAAACGAGATGTATGAACTTAATGGTTTTTGAATGAATTAAAATGTTTTAATTTGGCTCAATTTTTATGGGTGTTACAGCGTATATCGTAAAAGCTCAAATTCTGTAGGGGATGGAACAATTCCAGGTTGGTTTCCTATGGAAGGTAGAAGAAGAAGCAAAAGGGGAAAGTCAAAGAAAAAGGAAGGAGTAAGAGGAAAGGCATGGATATAATGATAAGATAACCCTTACTTATAAGAGAGTAAAGAAGGCGGCATGTTAAAAAATCCCTAATGAATGACGTAATCGACAGGCGTAATGGGTAGTCACATTGCTAAAATATCCAAGCGTCGCTCGAACCCTAACTTGATGCGTGTAATGACCGTTAAGTCCAAAACATCATAGCTAGCCTAGAAAATGGTATTGTTACTAGACTGGGGGAGTTGATAACGTGCCCCTAGCACGGGCTAGAAGTCACGCCCAGGACGCACTGAAGATGCCCGAAGGCAGGCCACCAGGCCAGGCTACTACCAACATAGCCTCCCCGACGAAGTATCGCACTCGTGGACGCCCCTCTAGAGTTGGGTGACCACGTATAAGGCTCAGCCCTCAGCGGGGGCCTTCCACTCTGCGAAAAACCTAATGGCTCCAAGCGACAAGAAGTATGCTCAGAGAATTACTACCTGAACTAATCACTATCTCTAGCAATATGATGAGCACGATTAACCAATCAAGGCGTCGGATCCTATCGGACCTGACGACTTTGTCCCCATACGGACTAGCAAGGAAGTCTCAGTAAAAAAGGCCTCTTCGGCCACCTCAAATGTAAGTCTTTCTCTCTTTTCCCTCACTATACACTCTTAGTTCAGCCACTGACTTGACCGTCGGAGCGTTTTCCCGGGAGCTCCTCCCGGAGAACGGTTGATGGTTTCCTATTATGACCTCGCAGGTCTTCCTAGAGCACCCATTTTCTATCTCACCGTGATCAGAACTATCATCCGAGATAGTCCGGTGGACCAGGTTACACACACACACACACACACACACACACATATATATATATATATATATATATATATATATATATATATATATATATATATATATATAAAATATTTTCTTAAAACAAACTCAGGAAAATTGTTATTATAACTAATGTACAAACATGACATTATAAACTTAACAATATAGTAAAAGCCTTACATTTAGTAGAGAGTGCCCAAAATAAAAATACTTTTCGTTCAATAGTTATAACCAAAATTATTTTAGAATATAACTCGATTATAAAATATAAATACGTAAGGGTCTTAAACCATCTTGACGAGTTCTTAACTCGTATATATTACTCATGCACATTACTCATATATTATATCGATCATTTACCCACACTTAACATGTAACGTCCCAAATTTTCGGAATAAAATTTTCATTTTCAAACTAGAATAAATACACATTTTCATAAAGGTATTTTCAAAGCAAAACCCTTCGTTAGTAAATTGTAGTTCAAAATACATAGTTACAAAGAAAAGTATTGGGGCATCTCAAATCATTAGACTGTTGATGAGTGTGTACAGTCACGACTTCGCCTTCTCATGAACTGATAAAATACCTAAAAACATTTAATCCACAACTGTAAACTAAAGCTTAGTGAGTTCATTAATATACCTCACACAACAATACACATATAGTGCATCCATAAAAGGCCTACAACACAAAGTAGAACCGCCACATGGGCCTTCAACATAAAGTTGGACCGTCCCCCTAGGCCTTTAGCATAAAGTTGGAACCCCCCTCCCTTAGGCCTTCAACACAATGTTGGACCCCCAGGGCCTTTTGCATAGAGTTGGACCATCCATTCTGGCCTTCAATAAAAAACTAGACCGCCAGGGTATTTTATCCTTCAACACACATCTGTACCACCCTCAACCCACCCAAAATATGTCGACATATGCATATGAATAATAAACTACCAAAAAAACAACCAGATGTAATTATAAAAAATCTACCTACCTAATAGTCCACCTAAGCATGTTCACATCCTAACATACAAATGATATATACTACAGTACAAATATAGTGATAAGATTCACATGAGCTAAATAACAGAAGCTCAACAGCAACCTCAACAATATGAAAGCTAACACCAGCTACCTTTTTCCAAATCGAGACCAATCCTTAGCTAAAACGTCAACTCTATCAAAGTTTTACCAAAAGTCAAATTGGTCAAAGAGACAACGGTCAAGGTCAACCCAGACCATCCTGCAGCGACCAATCCCCCTTGACCGCGTCGTGGTCACTAAAGGACAAAACATACAAGGATACGTAGTGTTGGATTAGGTGTCTAAGCCCATAACTATAATTGGTATGTACTTGACCCGAGAGTAGCATGGTCCATTTGGGTTGCCTTCACCAGAGCAATTTGATAGGATGAACTTTTGAGAAGAGGTTATTTATGATTTATTAATATATTATAAGTTCTAATATATTAATATGAAATCATATTTAATTAGTATTGATCAAGAATTTATTTGGAATTAATTTAGTGATCAAAAGAGACTAATTAAATTAATGAGGACGTGTAAATTAGTTATATATATATATATATATATATATATATATATATATATATATATATATATTATTTGGGCTTATGATACATGATGAAATAAGTTTATGAAATAATCCATAAAGAGTTAGCTCACTTGAATAATGGATCATGGATAATAAACCCAAGGGTATGGATTAGGGTTTAACCATGACTCTTAGAATCCTACAATATATATATATATATATATATATATATATATATATATATATATATATATATATATATATATATATATATATATATATATATATATATATATATATGTCACTCTATAGCTAAAATTGGTTAACCTAGTGTGTTCTTGGAGTTCCTATAATCGATTTTGAGTGCATAGAATCTCTCTCAAATTTCCTCATTTGTTCATGGTGTTTGTGAACCATTTGAGGCTTCACATTTGAGGTGCTAAGTTCTTAAAGGCCAAAACTACAAGCTACAACAAAGAGGTAATTCTATAACTCACTTTTATGTTGACGATGTCAATTGTATGCTAGTTGTAGGCTCAATGCTTTGGAAACAATATTGCATGTATAATTATAGAAAACATAGATCCAAAGCATTTAGGGTTTTATGTTCACCATAGGATGTTGTAGTATACTAAAACACAACAGTGGTATCAGAGGCTACGATTGTTTTCTATTATATTTGATGCATGACTTATTTTTTCCAAAGCTGAAAAATTGTTCTGTCAGGATGTACTCGATGAGTCCATTCTTGGACTCGACGAGTAGGATGTATTTTGTCTTCAGCTCGACGAGTCCATAGTTGGTCTCGATGAGTTGGATGATCAGGCAGCTGTTTTTCGGGATTTTTGGCTTGTTTTGGATTAGGATCATTACCACAAAATGTTTTAGTTTATAAAATTTGATTTTGTTGGTATGGTAATGATTATCCTCATTCAGTTAAAAGATCATTGTCAAAATTTTAAGATTTGTATTAGTTTATATGTTATTCTAATTTCTTGAATATTGTTGATGTGAATTATCTTGACTTATGAATTTAATTAGATCATAGGAAAATTATAAGATAATTTTGTTTGTTTAAAATATTGATCTAAATGTTGTTTAAAGTCCTCCATAACTCGTCCTCAATTTATGGAACATGAAAAGTTTTTCCATAAAAACCACATTAAACTCATAAGTTATGGAAATCAAAGGTTTTTCAAGAGTTACAAAACTTTCCCTCAAGTTTTGGTATTTGAAAAGTCTCAAATTAAGAAACTCTTATAATTAAAAAGGTGTAACTCTTGGGTTCATAAATTAAAAAATTAGTTAAATAGTTTTTAATTTTTAATTTTTATATTTAGAACCTTGAAGTATTTGAATAATTCAAATTGCACCATATGGATTTTATTAAATTAATTAAAGTGTTTAATTAAAAGAGAATTAATAATTCCATAATGACATGATTTAAGTTTAATTAAATTAAGGGTATAATTTATTAATAGATTAAACCATTTAGTATTTTAGAAGTTTAAAATACACCCTTATAGTATTATAATATTAAAAGTTTAATAAATATAAATGTATAAGTTAAAGAGTCAGTCTTACCGTTAGTAGGCCTTATTCATGAAGCCGGTCTATAAGGGGGGTATAAGGGTACTGCCTATAAAATAGCAGTTTAATGGGTGTCCACTCTCACCTACCGCTTCCTTGACTGGTGGAGGGTCGTTAGCCGAACGGGTAGGATAGGACATTAATTCTCACTAAAAGTATAATGAAAATACCAAGTAACTAAACATTTATAAATTCCCAATCTTAGTTACTTAAGGAAAAATGTGAATTTGGTGCTAACCCATGAAATTGCACTTTGCACCTTGTTAAGTCGTTAGTGGAGCGTGTGTGGTTAACCGGCACACTAATCTGGGACTGACAGTGTGTGGCAAAAGGTAGCTTGATGTTAATCGTGGATCATTGGAGCGTGTGTGGTTAACCGGCACATTGATTGGATAATCTGTAACATTAAGTGTACCAAACTAATTTGCATGGTTATTCACACCTTGTTTGTGATCCTCGGCATCCCAGTCACAAACTTGAAGGGCATAATCGAGATTAAACATGCTATTGAAAAGTTCAATGAATCTAGGAATTTCAGTTCATTTAAAACTTAATAATCAATTTCGTTTTCATGGTAGAAATTGGTAAATCGTCATTTACCTACCTTCAAATATTTTGCAATTGGATTACGACATCCCTCTTTCGAATTGTAAAATATTGTGTTGGGTCCTAGCCTTAATATTTCATTTGGGTGTTATATTAAGGACTTAAATCAACTAAACTTGAATTTCTCCCTTATAAATGCCTTGTTCAAACTACTATGGTCTTCCCGAATCCTTTCTTCATAAAGATGATATTCCACAAGATGATCAAGGTGAAAGATTAAATCCTTCTTCGTGCTGTAGTGGAACTTCACTTCCTCCACCTCCTCCAATAATTCTACCTAACCCACAAGTTCAAAGACTTGAAAAGTTCAAGGTCACTCAAGCCCTATTGGCAAGAAAACATGAAGATGGAAAGTCTATATGTGCTCACGTCTTGGACATGAAGCTGCATATTGACAGGCTGGGAATGTTGGGTGTCATGTTCCCAAGGAAGTTGGCTGTTGACTTGGTTCTTCAGTCACTTCCCGAGTTATATAGTCAGTTTGTTAAAGACTACTATATGACAGACCGCGACATGACCCTTATTAATCTTGCCTATTTGCTAATTGCTGCCGAATCAGCAATGATTTGGCGCACTGGTAAAGCAAATTTGATTGGAAGATCTACTTCCCAAACTTCCATGGACATTGACAATGGAAACATTGGAAGTCCAGAAAAGAGAGGTAGCTTAAATGAAAAGTAAGCTGATTCTGATCATGAAGAGATGGATTTCGATCGCATGTTTCGATGATCAAAATTTTGAGCTGCTGCTTAAGAGTTATGATAGATTGCTTAGGAGTAGATAACAACATAGTTTTCATATGTATTTGCATTGTAATGAAGAGTTTTTCTGTAATTTTAATAAATAATAGATACATTTTGATTTTATTTTATTTAAGTTTCCTTACAATGACATTTGTGAAAATTGTTGTTTATGTGTTTCCATTGATAGCAATATTGGAAAATGGATTTGATTGTTTCGTTTGTGGTAGTGTCATAATTTACCAAATAAGGAAAGATTCTCATCACCCAAGTTTCAGTTGGATAGAAACTTGGAATCATGCAAGTTGTATTGTGTGATGAATGAGAATCTTCATCTTTGGAAAATTAAGACTAATTCCTTGTTCACATGTATATGTGAGTCAAGTGAAGGACTAAGGGATCGTGTACACTTGATTGTACGTTGATCAGGTTTACCACAAAGAACGATAAGACTATTTGTTATGATTTACTAAAGTTTAGTAAATATGGTTATGCTTACAAGATTAAGTGTAATTCTTAATCATTGAAAAAGTTTCAATGTATGGCAGAACGAATAAGAAGAATCAAATTAGGCAGACAGATAAAAGTTTCTCCAATCTGAGAAGAAGGGAGAGTACTTGAGTATCATGTTTTATGATTATCTTAGTGATTATGAAACCATATCACAATTGATCCTCTAAGGATACCTTAGTGCATTTGTATGGCTAAGAAGAGGAATCGGGAATTGTTGAAATGGTTAAATCAAAAGGTGAATCATACTTCGTTCCAAAATCAAGTCTTAGAGTCATACTCCAAGATTGTAACTTGAGTGACATGGTCTTAAGAAAGTTTATAACACTTATCAAATGTAGAGTAAAATGTTTTCTACTCTTGTACGTTTAAAATTGGTAAGTGGTGATGTTTCGGATAAAACAAAGACCAACTAAGGCCAATTGTGTGAAGTGTTTGTCTTGATAAGAAACCGCACTAACTCTTGAATATTTGTTTGTCAAGTAATGTTCCTTGACAAAGTGAATATTATATGTCAAGAGGTCAGTGAGAGTCTTAAGGATCTTGAATAGCTTGAAGAACTAATCAAGAGTAAACCTATTGTTAATCACTAGCACACGACTTGAGGTTTGTAACCTATCATGTTGACATATTCTTGTTTCTGTGCCCATTCCAGTAAAATTTGACTATGCATGTGAGTTCTATGAGTTCTCAGTTGTTTGCATAACAACTTGGAAGCAATGGTAGGCCCTTGTGCTGTCAGGTGGCAAGAAATTAAGATTGAACAAGTTCAGTCCATATGAGTTTGGATTTGTCACTAACCTTGTCTTGTGATTATGGTTATGACGAATTCAGATGGATAGAAACACATACACCATAAAATCTAAGTGTCATAAGGTTTCTCTCCGCTTCATGAAAATGATTGTGAGCAAACGCTCTCACTAAGTAGATTTTAAGGAGATAACAATTGTGATATTTGCATTCTCAAATTCGATTATGATTACGGCATCCCTCTTCATAGTTCGAATTGTGAGAAATGGAAAATAGTTTGAACATTAGGAACTTATTGTTGTAAGTTCTGAATAGTTAAGACACACATATGAGCTTTCTAAGGAAAGGTGTATGAGTTTGAGAAACCTAGATAAAGTCTTATCGAAGCATCTCGTATCAGAAATCTGAACTTTGGTGATGAATGTCAATAAATATTGATTTCTAGAAGTCCAGCTGATTTCTGAGTACATGTCAAAGCTAGTGGGAGCATAAGTATTATGCTAATAATAATGTAATTATTATGCTAGTGGGAGCACAATTATTACTTTAAGTGTTGCGAGTTAGCAATGTTAATTATAGAAAACAAAAGTTTCAATTTGCAAAGATGCAGGGTTTGAAAAGTTGTTTTGTTATAATTAAGGGAGAGGAATTCATACTTCATTTCGAATCTAAAAGCTTAGATTGAGATTTTAATCGAATTTAGTCATAGACATATGTGAATGGTATGTTGGAATGATTCAAAATAAGGAAATTCTATATGTGGAAATATTATAGCGAGGGACTGGTAAAGTATCATGTCTTTATGTAAACCATTAAGAATCGTATTCCATGTGATTCGAATATAGGATCGATTACATATGCTATAACATTAATCTGTTCTAATTTTCCAAATGACTAGGGCATTAAGAGGGAAAAAGGACTAGAACGAGATATGACTAAAATGGTTAAGCAATTGTTGAGGACAATCTGAGGTTTACCAAAGATTGGTTGCTTATGGACAGTTGGAAGTATATTCTAAATTTTGGAAGGACCATATTAACATACTCTGGGAAGAGGTAGATCTTGTTCAGAAGTGATAGTCAAAATGGGAATATGGACATGTTTCCATAAGTGGAAGTTATTCTTTAAATCTGTGTAAGATTAGAAAACTTAATGCAAGAAAGATGTTCAAAGGAATGTACCTTGAATGTAAGACTTCGTTTCTATGGATTTGCTTTCCATTAGAATACTTTGTAATGTCTGTTGCCAAGTCTCTGTGACTTTTTGCATAGTCATTACAAGAGGGTCATTGCATATAAGTTTAGAATCTAACAGATTTTAGCAAATAACAAGAATTTGGTATTCTTACATTTACGATAAGGATTTGGAATTGCAAAATGAGCATCATTGAAATGTTGTCCATTGATCTATTTCACAAAGAGAGGACCATAGGCAAACGTAGTGTGCATGCTTGGAGCATGGCATAACTATTGTTCTAATTCAAGTATTAAGTTGATTAATCGAAACATTATACAATGAATAATGTGTAATTAATATGGTGATTAAATAAAAGGTGTTTTATTTATATTCATAAGTTCTGACACCATATTGGATTCGATTATTCTTGTGTTTCACTTTGCATGTTTTGACTTCCCCAATAACTAGGTTATTCAAACCATCCACAGTCGATCATACTTTGGAAGTAGGTATTGAAGCTAGACTGTCATGAATGGGTCTGTAGATTGTCTAAAGGCGTTTAGACATAGCATAAGTTTGCTGCATTGTTCATGAGTACTCCTGGAATAAGATTCGAGTATTGGATTAAACCCACGCTCATCTGAATCACCTCATGGATTTTATCACGATTGATTGTGAGATGAAAATATCTTATATTCTTGAAACCAAGACGTGTGAGTTGTAATTTACAAGTCGGTTGCACATTGACATATGTAAACGCACCAGTAACTTGGTGTTATAAAACATATTGCTGTGTGCGATTTGATGAGTAAGTACAAGCAAGCATTTGAGTCGAAGTTTATCCATTCCTTTTACCCTTACAGGGATAAAAGCGATGTCTAGAGGCCTCTCGATGATTTAGTGATGGCAAACCTAAGTGCTTGGCCAAGCCTAGACTAATTTGATTTGTTCAATTAGTCAGTCGTCCTAAATCGGAAATCGAGAGACAACAAATGGATAGAGAGAATGATTATAATCCATGTCTCAGTCCATACGATATCTAGAATGGAGGAATATATGATCCCTTATCTAATGGATGCGTCATTGACTAGGTTAGAGTTCGACAGCGACTTTTAAGAGCTATGATTACTAGTCGGGTTGTGGAGTCGTACTTGCAATAATAGTTATTAGACTTATCCAAGTTGGAGACTGTTGGATTAGGTGTCTAAGCCCATAACTATAATTGGTATGTACTTGACCCGAGAGTAGCATGGTGCATTTGGTTTGCCTTCACCAAAGCAATTTGATAGGATGAACTTTTGAGAAGAGGTTATTTATGATTTATTGATATATTATAAGTTATAATATATTAATATGAAATCAAATTTAATTAGTATTGATCAAGAATTAATTTGGAATTAATTTAGTGATCAAAAGAGACTAATTAAATTAATGGGGACTAATTGTGTAAATTAGTTATATATATATATATATATATATATATATATATATATATATATATATATATATATATTGTTTGGGCTTATGATACATGATGGACTAAGTTTATGAAAGAATCCATAAAGAGTTAGACCACTTGAATCATGGATCATTGATAATATACCCAAGGGTATGGATTAGGGTTTAACCATGACTCTTCGAATCCTACAATATATATATATATATATATATATATATATATGTCACCCTATAGCTAAAATTGGTTAACCTAGTGTGTTCTTGGAGTTCCTATAACCAATTTTGAGTGCATAGAATCTCTCTCAAAAGTCCTCCTTTGTTCATTGTGTTTGTGAGCCATTTGAGGCATCATATTTGAGGTGCTAAGTTCTTAAAGGTCAAAACTACAAGCTACAACAAAGAGGTAATTCTATAACTCACTTTTATGTTGATTATGTCAGATGTATGCTAGTTGTAGGCTCAATGCTTTGGAAACAATATTGCATGTATAATTAGAGAAAAAATAGATCCAAAGCATTTAGGTTTGTATGTGTTGGATTAGTGTCTAAGTCCATAACTATATTTGGTATGTACTTGACTCGGTTGTGCATGGTCCTTTTTGGGTTGCCTTCACCAAAGCAACTTGACTGGATGAATAATTGAGAAAGAGGTTATTATGGTTTATTAATATATTATAAGAATAATATATTAAGGAGAAATCAAATTTGTTTAATTAACATTGGTCAAGAGTTAATTAAGAATTAATTTTGTGGTAAAAAGAAGTTAATTGAACTAAGGGAACTGAATTGTAATTATGTGATAGTTGCAAGGTTGAGCAAGGAAACCCTAAATGATAGGGTGGACGAATTCTAAGGATAAGGCCTTAAGAATTCGTCCATAATGGGGATTCTAGAGTTATCTTATGGGCTGCTTGGTGGCTAAGTAACCAGATAAGGATAATGACAGAAACCCTATGTAACACCTCGAATTCAGAAGACCTAGAAAGGAAAGGAAAACCTCAAAAATCAGAAGGCGACTCATCGAGTAGGTGGGGTGACTCGACGAGTTGGAGCGCGTTCCGGGTCGCGGGTTAAGTGACCTACTCGACGAGTCGGAGGACCGACTCGGCGAGTTGGTCAGGGTTTGGGAAACCCTAAATTCGGGACTTGGCACCCTATTTAAGCATCTTATTCTCCTCTTCTTGGTTCCATTCCTAGCCCCCATTGTCCAAAACTTAACCCACACAACCCTAGATCATTTGGTGAGTGTGTGAGCCATTCTTGAGTATTTTGGTGTTCTTGGAGGCTAGAAGAAGAAGAAGGAGATTGAAGGTTCAAGGAGGAACTTGTAGATCCAGCAACACCATCTCATTTCCATCATTGTCTGGTAATCAAGTCTCCATCTTGACTTATAGCTTCTTAGATCTATTTATGTCCACTTTATGAGAGTTTTGGTCCATGGAGCTTGATCTATGGGACAAGGATGTCCCAAGCAAAGATCCTTTCAGATCTGGGGTCCCTAAGAGTGGTTAAGGCATAAAGGTGAAAGCTTTATGCCATTAGAACTCCCCTTGCAAGGTTTAAGAGGTTGTTATGGCCTTTTGAGCAAAAACGGCCATGAATGGATGTAAAGGCAGAGGCTTTACGTATTATTTCGATCCTAGCAGGTTAGATCTGGGTTCTGGATGCTTGGTGCCCGACTGAAATCGTCTGAATAGGATTGGACTTAGGAGGACTCGACGAGTTGCTCTTAGGACTCGGAGAGTCAAGCCGTTTTCATGCCCAAAACCCTTTTGATAGCGGGTGTGTGTTGAGTTGGTAGAGGACTCCGCCAGTTGGGTTCATTATGGACTTGAAGATCATCGTACTTGACGAGTTCAAGGATGAACTCGACGAGTCCAAGGCAATCTGCCAACCCCTGAAGACGGACTCGACGAGTTGTTCATAGGATGCGGCGAGTCATAGACTGGACGCATTCATATGATGAAGATGAACTCGATGAGTTCAAGGATGAACTCGGCAAGTCGATTGAAGATGGTCCCGATCTTATGGTTGAAGGTGAACTCGTCGAGTTCATCCTAGACTCGACGAGTAGAGTCGGGGGGGGAGGGGGGGTTGCATCATTAGAATAGGGTTCGACGAGTTGATGGACCAACTCGGCGAGTCAAGTCAACTGGATGTGGACTTTGACCAAAGTTGACATTGAACAAGTTTGACCTAGTTTGACTTTTGAGGGTATTGTAGTCTAAGTGTTATTTTGGGTATTGATAGTTCGGGGAGCCGAAGGATCGGCAGTTCAGGAGTTACCAGTTAGCAGACAGAAGTGTTCAGCTAGTCTTCAACAGTGCGAGGTGAGTCTCCTCACTGTTTGTATGGGTGTACGGCCACAATTCCGGCCCATTTAGATTATGTATAATAGGAAGACCCGGGGGTTAGCCCTAGGCATTATGTATGATAGACCAGGAGGTGGCTCCTGGCACACTACATGATATTATATATATTAGTAAGAGCCGGGGCTTAGCCCTAGGCATTATGTATGAAAGACCAGGAGGTGGATCCTGGCACACTGTATGCTATTATGAATGAAAGACCAGGAGGTGGATCCTGGCACACCGTATGCTGATTAACCAAGTAGAGTAGTATGTATGCTAGTTGTCTTTGTGATGCTTGCATGGAAGACCAGGGGGTGGCCCTTGGCACTTGTCTGTAAGACCCAGGGAGTGGCCCCAGGCTTGACAAGAAAGACCACGTGCGGCCCGTGGCATAACAACAAGACTATGTTTGGCACATAACACCTTACTTGATTATGGATATGTTTGTTATGTATGGCTCACAGTATGTATGGCATGTATGGCCCAGTTTATAGGTATGATATGTGGTACTTGGGGAACTCACTAAGCTTCGTGCTTACGGTTTACAGTTTTGGTTTCAGGTACTCATGTTTTCAAAGGAAGGAGCTCGGGGCGGTTGCAGCGCATCAAACTATGATTTCCGCATTATGTGATATTTAGGGATTTGACTATGATTCTTGTTTTAAAAGAAATGTTTTCAATGTCTGGAACAACGTTTTTAAAGGTTTTCTTATATTAAAAAGGAATTTTTTGGCCTTGAATTTTGGGATGTTACAAGTTGGTATCAGAGCCTTGGTTTGAGGGATTCGGACTACTCTCGGGTGTGTCTGGACTCAAACTAAGGACTTGGTATGAAAATTTTTCAAAAGTAAAACCATTTTCTAAAGAGTAGTTTGAAAAGAGAAAAGAGCTTTGAAAAGAACAAGCTGTGTGATGCGTGCAATTAGCAGAGCTCAAGTAAGTGGTTCCCAAAATACCAATACATGTTTGTTATGTGACATGATATGATTATATGAATCGCATGCTAGATTATGGCTAAAGATCTAAAAGATATGCCTTTGTGTGCTGATGTGAATTTGTAGAATTGCATGCTAGAACTGGTTAGCCAGTAGTAGGATGGCTTGTTTAGGTTATGCCTGATTGTATGAGCCTTTGAATTGCATGCTAGTACAGACTCTTAAGTAGAGGATAGCTTGATTGGAATATGTTGGTTAGATTTTCCATTGTCTGAATGCTGCTTGCTTTATGCTTTGTGGGATTTCGAGTGATGGGAGTTAACTACTAGATGAATACGTTAAGTCACATGACAGGGTTGAATAATCTCAGAGTACTGGATTTGACCCTACTGCGCAGCTCTCGTTTGAGTCTAACCGTTGTAGGGATGAGTCTTTTACTCGAAGGATTATCCGAGCCTCACCACATGTGATGGTATTCATGTAGTGGTAAATTGGCATCATGAAGAGTCTCTCAGCAGTTGAGGACTGGGTGGGTTCGGGAACCTAGGAAAGCCTAGGAGGAGAGTGGCAGAGTGCAACAGAAGTAGAAGTGACTTGGTGAAGTCGAATTAATCCCTGAGGAAAGTACGGATAGATGTGGAAGGTAGTATGGGCCCGTACTACTGAAAGCAGAGGATCCGTACTCGAGTCAAGGAGGGCCGAGATAGAACCAGGAAACTTTTAGTATGTGGGACCTTTTGAGGTTACATATGACCCTAGTGATTTTGTATTTCGTTTCAGAATGGTGATGATTATGCGACATGGAGCAGGAGGATCATGATCAGGTTCGGGTGCAGGTTCCGAGCCAGTAGATGAGGGACTACGCGAGTTCATCGCGTTTGAGATCACGAGAGGTATCCTTAAGTCGACCATGGTGATTTTCGGGTCGATCAAGGAAGGGATTATTGAGCTGATGGAGGATCGCCTCAGAGCGTTCCGGAGCGACATGGCATCCAGCCAGTCAGGATCGCGCACACTGTCCTTCAAGGACTTCAGGGGGAGTGGTGTGCCAGATTTCCACGGGGCAAAGGACCCCATTGCCGACAGGAGAAGGATTCCAGACATTAAGTCTGCACAGTTGACGAGCTTCTGTCCTTAGAGGTCGAAGGTTCGATTTTCTGCGGGATGTTTGAGGGACAGAGTTAGAGACTGGTGGGAGTCAGTTGGTGATTCCTTGGGAGCCTCAGCCATTGAGGCTATGACCTGGTCTGACTTTGTGATCAGGTTTAGGGCGGATTTTGCGCCGGCTGTGGAGCTTCAGCAGCTGGCCAGGGAGTTCCTAGACATGAGACAGACGACGGAGTCGGTGGCGGAGATTACCGCCAAGTTCCGGGAGAAGGCCTTATTGGTGCCTCAGTATGCAGGGGATGAGGAGATGCGGAGGACCCGCTATCATGACATGTTGAGAGTTGATATTCAGGATCATATCAGCTTCTCAGCATGCTCGACCCTGGACTCTATGATTTCCAGGGCGCGGGAGAGGGAGATTGATTTGGAGCACATTGCGAAGAGGAGGTCAGATCATATGTACACTTTGGAGGGTCCCGGGAAGAGACCCAAGACTTCAGATCATCGATTGGTAGGTCGGCAGGGCCGAAGTCAGTGCAGCACGTGCGGGAAACTGCACGAGGGAGTTTGTCGTTCAAGGGGTTTAGGTTGCTACAAGTGTGGCAGTGATGGTCACGTCAGCAGGGACTGCCAATAGGGGCAAGCCTATTATGTTTTCACTACAATCTGGCGCTCAACCCGAGGAGGAAACTCCGGTTGAACCGATTGACGAATCCTTACCTCTTAGACGTTCCAGTAGAGTTAGTGTTCCACCTTTGTTGTATGGTTTTCATATAACAAGTGAAGGTGATACGTTTATTAGTGATAGTACACTAATAAATTTGGATGAACCAAATAGCTACAAGGAAGCCATGGCAGGCCCGGAGTCTGCAAAATGGAAAGAGGATATGGATATCAAGATTCAGTCCATGTATGATAACCAAGTTTGGAATTTGGTTGACAATGTGCCATGTCGTAAGACGGTCGGGTGCAAATGGATCTTCAAGAAGAAGACCGACATGGATGGGAAGGTACACACCTATAAGGCGCGATTGGTTGCGAAAGGTTTCACTCAAACTCCCAGAGTTGACTATAATGAGACCTTCTCACCAGTTGCGAAGATAAAGTCTATTAGGGTTATGCTAGCCATTGCTGCATTTCATGACTATGAGATATGGAAAATGGATGTCAAAACCGCTTTCCTTAATGGGAAGTTGGCTGAGGATGTTTACATGAGTCAGCCAAAGGGTTTTGTCAATGCGAAGCATCCCAATAGAGTGTGTAAGCTTGAGAAGTCTATTTATGGACTGAAACAAGCATTTCGCAGATGGAATCTTTGTTTCGATGAGAAAGTCAAAGAGTTTGGTTTTCTGCGAAGCGAGGATGAATCATGTGTATATGTCAAAGCCAGTGGGAGTATATTAATCTTCCTCGTATTGTATGTCGATGACATACTACTCATAGGAAATGACATCCCAACCCTGAAGGAAGTTAAATCCTGGCTTGGGAAGTGCTTCGATATGAAGGACCTCGGAGAGGCTGCCTATATTTTGGGTATAAGGATAGTGAGAAACAGAAGTAAGAGATTAATAGGACTTAGTCAGAATACTTACTTGGAAAAGGTACTAAAACGTTTTAGTATGGAGAATTCTAAGAAAGGGGAGTTACCTATCCAAAGTAATGCCAAGTTGAGTAAGACTTAAAGCCTGAGTACCGAAGTCGAGATAGAAGAAATGAGCCGAGTACCATATGCTTCCGCAGTTGGCTCGATTATGTATGGTATGACTTGTACTCGCCGTGATGTGGCCTTCTCTTTGAGCATGGTCAGCAGGTATCAAGGGAATCCTGGCAAAGCACATTGGACCGCAGTCAAGAATATTCTTATGTACCTTCGGAGGACCAAGGAATGGTTTCTAGTCCTCGGTGGGAGTGATGACTTAAGGGTGTGAGGGTATAGTGACGCCAGTTTTCGGACCGACGGGGACAACTACCATTCGCAGTCGGGCTGGGTCTTTACCTTAAATGGAGGAGCAGTGACTTGGAAAAGTTCCAAGCAGGAGACCGTAGCTGATTCAACATGCGAATCAGAGTACATTGCGGCGAGCGAAGCGTCAAAGGAGGCAATATGGTTGAAGAACTTCATTGGAGACCTTGGAGTTGTTCCAGCCATACAGGAACCCATGAAATTTTTTTGTGATAATGAAGGAGCGGTTGCCTTGACCAAGGAACCGAGAGATCATGGCAGATCTCGACATATCGACATGAAATATCATTTTATTCGACATCGGGTGGAAGAGGGACTCCTCGTAGTGAAGAGGGTATTGTCGGAGGATAACCTAGCAGACCCCCTTACGAAGGGACTGAGTAGGGTTAAGCACTTGCAGCACGCTAAGAGCATCGGGCTGAAGGACGATATTAGTTTAGATTAGATAGTTTAGAAACGTGTAATAGATAAATTGTAATTAACATTTGATGATTAAATAAAAGAGTGTTATCTATGAGTAAAGTTACTGTCTTATGTTAATCATTTACCTATTGTTTCATTTTGCATGTTTTGACTTCCTGAATAATAAGATTATTCGAACAGTCCACAGTCGTTCATATGTTCGAAGTAGGTATTAAAGAAGACTATCATGAATTGGTTTGTAGATTGTCTAAAGTGTATTAGACATAGCAAAGGTTTTCTGCAACGTTCATAAGTGCTTATGAATAAGATTTGAGCATTGGGTTAGACCCACGCTTGCTGGTATCACTTCATGGAATTTATCTGGAGTGATCGCAAGACGATAATATCATATGGTCTTAAAACCTAGATATATGATTTATTATTTGCAAGTTGGTTGTGCATTGATAATGCGTAAACGCATCGGTAACTTGATGTTATAAAACACATTGTTGTCTATGATTTGATGAGTGAATGGTAAATGCCTATAAGTCGAAGTTTATATGTTCCTTTTATCTTAAGAGGGTAAAAGCGATATCTGGGCCCCTCGATGATTTGGGTTGACTTATGTGTCGGGCCCGGTCAGGACTGAATTGATGTGTTCAATTAAGTTCTATGTCAGACGAATCAGAGATCGAGAAACAAACAGCTGGGCAACAAGTATGACTATGTTCCATGTAATTGTCCGCATGATATCTAGAATGGAGAACTATACGATCCCTTATCTAAAGGACAAGTTATTGATAAGATCAAGAGTTTTGAGAACTGCGATTGCTAATGGGGTCCAGAAGTTACATTTGCATTTGTAGTTATTAGACTTATCCAAGTGGGAGGCTGTAGGATTAGTGTCTAAGTCCATAACTATATTTGGTATGTACATGACCCGGTTGTGCATGGTCCTTTTTGGGTTGCCTTCACCAAAGCAACTTGACTGGATGAATAATAGAGAAAGAGGTTATTATGGTTTATTAATATATTATAAGAATAATATATTAAAGGAGAAATCATATTTGTTTAATTAACATTGGTCAAGAATTAATTAAGAATTAATTTTGTGGTCAAAAGAAGTTAATTGAACTAAGGGGACTGAATTGTAATTATGTGATAGTTTCAAGGTTGGGCAAGGAAACCCTAAATAATAGGGTGGACGAATTCTAAGGATAAGGCCTTAAGAATTCATCCATAATGGGGATTCTAGAGTTATCTTATGGGCTTCTTGGTGGCTAAGTAACCAGAGAAGGATAATGACTGAAACCCTAATTCCCACACCTATATAAGGACCCTTTGGGCGTGAGAATTCGGCTACACCTAACCCTAGAAGTCTTAGAACCGAATTTTCCCTCTCCTCTTTCTTTCGTGCTTCATCCAATTGCTATTGGTGTTTGTGATTCATTAGAGGCACAACATTTGAGGTGCTAAGGTTCTCAAAAAGCTTCAATATCTACAATCAACAATCAAGGTATTCATCTAACTTGTTTATTTGATATTCAATTAGTTTTGTTGTATGCCAGAATAGGGTTCTTCAAGTCTTGGACAATATGCATGAATCATTAGAAAAACTAGATCCAAGCAGTAGGGTTTGCATGAACACCATAGGAATGTTGTTTTGCTCATAACCCATCAGTACGTGCACCATAGAATGTTGTAGTATACTAAAACTCAACACGTAGACCACCGTGGCATAGCCAATACCCCACCGCAATGTGGTGGACATCCTAACAACTTATTCCATTAAGCTTTTAACCCTTAAGTTTAGAGCTCTAAATCTCATATCTTGATCCATTTACCCTATACATGGATAAGGTTTCCAACTTTATCCATTTATTCTATTCAATAAGTCAAGATCTTAAACCCTAACTACAATTAGGACAAATCTACGAGCATAGCTCAATGGAGAAGCATGCATATGCATTTTTTTGGCCACCAAAAAGTCCAGAAATCATTAGATCTAAAAATATTGCTTTGGAGTTCTCCAAACTCTAAGAACTCCAAAGAAATGGGACAAGATGGACCAAAATTGCATAAAACCAAGATCTAAGGATCTAATGAACACATTTGTGATTGTATGCCTCAAGTAACTCTAAGAGTATGATGAGAATGTTGGAACAAGACTTTAAGGCCACAAGAACAACCTACTACAACCACAAGCTTCACTATCAATGGAAAACCAAGTTCAAAACACCAAGAACACAAGGGCTAATGGAGAGAGAGAGAGAGAGTTAGGGTTTAAATATGAGAGCTAGAGTCTGCAAAATAGGAAAATCCTAACCATTACATTCTTTAAATTGGGCCCAAGGCCCGAGTCCTAAGGTTTTGGGTTGTGGTTGTCATAGCTTTATGGTACATACTGGTATCACACTATGGTCACCAGGCATGCCCCCAATTTCATTTATTGACATGGTCATGCCGCGAACACCAAACCACCATGTCGCGGTTGAATGCTTTTCCCCGAAACCTTAATGTTCAAGACTTCAATTCCCTAAGCTGATCAATCCAGAAAATGATTGTTACATAACATTAAGATATATATTACATAAAATTTATAGAACACACTAGTTCTTAACTCATGTTGTAGGTGCCAACCACTTTTCTTTCTGTTTCCTCATTTGAGAACAACCCCTTTACTCCCTAAATTATTAATAAGAGACAAAAGAATAACTTGACCCACACTTGAGAACAAGTTACATTCTATTTATTGTCTACTCTACCCTGGAGGATATCCATGAAAAACAACACACATTATCAAGTAAAGGCCATATAATTAGGGAGTTAGTGTAACTCATCTTATTTAGAAATATTTGACCAACACTATTGGTATGAGGACTAGGGTGAAACCCTCTCTGGTAAACCATATACCACCAACTGTTACTACATGAATCACTTTCAAGTTCAATAGTTTTATAGTATTTATTTTACTTCATTATCTGTATAATAGTTTGTTCAAAGTTGATTTACCCATCTTATATCCTTTCTTTGTATAAGATTACTAATAATTATTATAGTACACTCTCTTAACATTTTAGTGAAATGAAGTGTTGAATCATAAAAAGTGACCCTCTTGAACTTCAGCTACCGCAGCCAACAAGCACCCGCAGTCAAGCTCCTTCATCAGCAACCGCATCCGGAGTCTCTACCTACCACAGTCTCTTTACTAGATTACTTTACTTGTCTTTTATTGTAATACTCTCTATTGTCCAGTATGCCTTGCATGGCTACTCTTAGAGATGTAATCTATTGTACTTCGTGAGTCTCTATAAATAGAGCTCATTCTCTTGTATTAAAAAAAACACACATCTATCTATTCTGAATACACATCTCTGAAGTTGTCTTTTCTATCTCTCTATCTAATTACTCATCCCTTCTTACTCTCAAATCTTACTAGAATACAACTGATTATAACCTCTCTTTGGAGCAAGTCTTTTGTGACTTAATCACTAAGTTTGATCTTCCTTATTAACTTGGTTTGAATGCATTCCTTGTTATGAATCAACTTATGTGTATACTTGATATAACAATTGTTGTCATTTCTATTTCTTTAATTTTCCGCAACTAACTCTCTAACTATCTAACTCTAACTTATTAATATTATTGTTGAGCTTTTAGATCCTTCGAGATTAACTATTCCACAATGAATCTGGTGTGGTAGTCAAAAACAAGGCAAGGCTAGTTGCAAAGGGATACAGTCAACTTGAAGGTGTTGACTATGATGAAACGTATGCTCCGGTGGCACGAATGGAAGCCATCCGAATCTTCTTAGCATACGCAGCCCACAAAAACGTCAAGGTACACCCAATGGACGTTAAAAGTGCATTTCTTAATGGGGAATTAAAAGAAGAGGTTTATCTTCAGCAACCTACAGGCTTTGAAAGTATTGAATTCCCAGACCAGTGCTACAAACTTGAAAAAGCAGTCTACGGTCTGAAGCAAGCCCCAAGAGCATGGTACGAGACTCTCTCTGAATTTCTTGTCTCGTCCGGATACAAAAGAGGAGTGATTGATCCCACTTTATTTAGAAAAGCAAATGGTGACCACCTTATGCTTGTACAAATATATGTGGATGATATCATCTTCGGATCAACTGATCAAGGAATGGTGGATGAATTTGCTAAGCTCATGACCAACAAGTTCAAAATGAGCATGAATAGAGAGATTAACTTCTTTCTAGGACTTCAAGTGAAACAAGTTCCGCAAGGGATATTCATTCATCAAGAGAAATACACCACTGAACTGTTAAAGAAATATTCTATGGACAACTGTTCTTCGGCTAAGGTCCCCATGGCCTTCGGATATAAGATTTCTGCTGATCCCTCAGGCGAATATGTGGATCACAAGACTTATAGAGGTATCATAGGCTCTTTGATGTACCTCACCGCAAGCATGCCATACATTGTCTTTGCAACAGGTGTATGCGCAAGGTATCAGGCTGACCCAAAAGTGTCACATATGACCGCAGCCAAACAGATACTACGGTACCTAAAAGGAAGCAAGTCTCTTGGATTATGGTACCCCGCAAGCAATGATTTCAGCCTTCAAGCATTCACAGATGCGGATCACGCCGGATGCAGACTAGATCGAAAAAGCACTTCAGGTGGATGTCAATTTCTAGGTGGAAGACTCGTCAGCTGGTCATCAAGGAAACAAAGTTGTGTATCTCTGTCTACCGCAGAAGCTGATTATGTGGCCGCAGCCAGCTGTTGTTCTCAAGTCCTTTGGTTTAAAACTCAACTATTGGACTATGGATATAGAATGCTGCGGATACCGATCTATTATGACTCTGAAAGTGCTATTGCTATTTCTCACAATCCAATTCAGCACTCCAAGACTAAGCATATTGAACTACGGTATCATTTCATCAAAGACCACATCTTGAAAGGTAACATTGAACTCATCTTTGTCCATTCTCATGAAGAGATTGCTGATGTGTTCACAAAAGCGCTCGACTCCACAAAACTTAACACCTTCCTGCAAATGTTAGGAATGATGAATCCGGACCCGCAATTCTTTTTGAATTGATAGATACCGCAGACCATCCTTGGTCTCTGTTGCGGCTCTAACTGAAAGTTACTTATGATAGATGGTTTTGGTACCGCAGTCTATGTACCGCAACCATATATCATACTTATCTTTCATGGGTCCTTATTGTTTGTTATTACTAACGTTTTGTACAAGTGCTCTCCTCAGTTCCTATAGTGCATACATTCATCCGCTCATCCACAATGCAATCTCCATCCGCAATCACATTGATAATTTCTCAACTATTTCATCAACCCTTGAATCATGGTGTGCTATTTAATGATCCTTCATTAAATAAAACATTAAATAAAAAAAACATTCCTTGACAAACTGTCTCATTCTCTTTTTGAATAAACCTTGTGTCAGACCTATTTTAGGTATGATGACAAAAAGAACGTTTTTCCATAAACACATCCTTAATCTGTCTTTTCCTCTTACCCAGCACGTCCCATCCGTTACAACTTCCTTTCCCCTCACCACACGATCACCTGACGTGATGATGTACGTCTGACTTTACATTAAATGCAAACCCTTTTTTTGGTAAATCTCAAAAACTTTTTTAAACCGTTTCATATTATGTGCCTGAGATTTAATTTCCAATTCAAAAGATTCCCCCCAAACGACCTTTTACCTTATCCTTTCTTTTTACCTAGGGTAAAAACAGTTACTGTTCCAATTCATCCCTATATAAACCCTTCTTCTTCCCCAAAATCAATTTACGCTATCTGAACATTGAATCTTCCCTCTCAAATTCCTACAAGAACTCTGTTTTCTACTCTTTCTCTCAAGCTCCTACAATGGTGAAATCCGGTGTATCTAAGAAACAATCCAAGGCATCTGGATCAGTGAACCCTACTGGTTCAGACTCTCCTACGATTGCTTCAATCAACTTCAGAGCTATGCTCGAAGATCATTCATCCTACAATGCTCCAATCAAGCTGATGATCAAGTTTCTGAAGAATCACCCCCTGTTTGGCCCCTTCAATGCTTTCACAGATATTGTCCCAATCTCAACCCTATTCAAATGTGCCTTCTCAGCCTATCACCCACTCGAAAACCCACAAGAAGTTCATCTTAACCTGGTTAACGATTCTTTAGTCATTCTGTCCAAAGAAAAGTTTCTTTCTGCCATTAACCTCCTTGTTCATCCCTCCATCAAGATTTTCACCCCATCCATGGCAGACGTTACTTCTGCACTTTACCAAATGGGATACCAGAAGAAGATTAAAGGGATTGGTGAATTCAAGAAAAACCAACTGCCTTCGGTTTGGCAGTTTGTTTGCCACTTTGTCATCCGTAGTCTATCCGGCAGAACCGGAGGCACGGATAATATGGGACTCAATCTTCTGGAGCTGGTGTGGAGTATCTTCACAGGTCATGACGTGAACTACGGGCAGATCCTATGGGACGACTTTCTTCAATACATTCCCAAGGAGAGCCCAAGGGAGAACCCAACCGAACTCACTTTCGCAAGGTTCTGGTCCCTCTGCATTTCAGACCTCCATGCGGATGCAGGGATCAACATGGGCAGTGACATCAATTTCTTTGTCCCCAAGGATCTCAAAAGGTACAATCCCTCATCTGATCAATCTATTTTTGTACCAATTCGAAGACTTCCTACCCACATTCTTTCCACTCTTGGTCTAGAGAATGCTGATGTCTCAGATCATATTGAGGCTACGGAAGGTATTGCCCCATACCTTCCTACCCCGCCTCTTCAAAATCCATCCGCAATCATTAACCCTGAAGGTACCGCAGTCCCTTCTTCCACTACCTTCTCCAATCTTTATCAAAGAAGAAATCAATTTGCCTCCAAGAAGAAACAAAGAACTCCCAAGAAGGATGCTCCGAAACCAACCGCACCCACCAAGAAACGTAAAATCACACCAACCGCACCCACACCTAATAGTGATTCTGATGAGGATGCGCAACCAATTGCCATCCTTAAGAAAAGGAAAACCAATACCTCTGGCTAAATGCGTGACCGGACCTATACTGAAGCCTCTCAAAAGGCTCTGGTAGTCCTTGGGGTGGCCGCAGACCCATTCAACACCACTATCCTTTTCCAATCAGACTCAGAAAGTGAGTCTGATTCACCACATCGTGGAGACTCCCCCCCAGTTCACTCCCACGAGGATGACACTGGTGCACTCCCTAAGGTCTCCAGGGCTTCCCGACTGCATTTCTTTTCTTTTGAGGAGTTGCACTCCATCCTCTTGAATGTAACCCAAACACTTCAAACACCTCCCCAACCGCAGGGCACTTGTTCCGCCCTAGCCAGAACTGAGCCGAGGCCAAACTTGACTACGGGTCAAGGAGACCAAGGAAGCTCAGGAAATCCTACTCTGCTTACATCCGCAGCAGGTGGTTTAGGCACGGTGAGCACAAATGTGCAAGGATCCGTGGACCCGAAGGACACTTCGGTGCGATTCCAAGTTTTTGACGGGGATGAATCAAACGACTCGTGGTTATGCTACACTCCGGTAACTGAGTCAGAGATCAAGAAATATGCCGCTTTCAGGAGGGCATTCCAAGCACGCAAGGAACAACAGATCAAGCAACAACAACAAAAGGAACAAGAAATCCAGTCAGTGGCTAAGTATTAGGCAGATGCAATCAATAATGCCAATATCGTAGCCACCATTCTGAAGGTTCAAGACTGGATGACCGAGATGGCTGAAACAATCCTTAAAGCTCAAGCAACAGGTGAAGATGCATGCCCCTCCAAAATAACTCCAACTCCAACTCCAAATCCAATTCCAACTCCAACAGTTCATGAATCACAAGACGAAGGAACCGCAATAGAAGTCAGTTCTGCTCCCACCTTCAGTCTTGATGATGATGATATTCAGGAAGTAAATAAGCCCAGTCCTTCTGATGATGACCTTATGATGTTCGATGAAGAAGAGGAATCCAGTGGCTCTCACTATTCTACTTCTAAGCCCAAAGAGAAAAAGAAAAAGAAGAAGAATGCTATCACAAGAAAGGAGTTTTTGAGCCTACAAGCAAAAGTTGATCAAATTCTCGCTGCGGTCAAGCCAACTCAACCGCAACCAGAAGACACACCCGGACCGCAGTCATTGATCGAACAGATAGAGCGCCTGGAAACGCGTGAGCGATTGGCTGCTGAGAGAATTTCTCTCAAAGTTGAAATGGGAATCCGGTCCCTTGACAACAATCGACAGGCAGATCACAAGGACTTCATGGCTGCTGCGGAATGCCTCATCTCTGAGGTGACTGCAATCAAGAAAGATCTCCAAGCAGCCATTGCGGATCAAGCCTCACAGTCTCAAAAACTGATAGCTGAGACTCACACTGCGTATGAGTCCACTATCTCAGTTCTTCAAGCCACAATCAATAGACTGCAACGATCCTTATCCTCCAACTTCCACGGTCCTGAAATCCTTCAACTCACTAAGGATATTCACAAGCTGCTCTTCAACTCCACCATTCCCAATAATCAACATTTGGCTAATGCCCTTAAAGATCAATTTCAAGAAGTTTTTGCCAAAGTTGATGGCCTTCGATAATGGCTTGAGGAAGCTCCTGGGTTGCTTTCCTCAAGAGGGGGAAGTGAAGAAGAAGTCCATCATTCACATCACTCCATCTCACAGCATCAGAGTCCCCCCATCATCACAGAAAAAATTCCTACACCACAACCCTCACCGCAACCATCTCATCATACTCCACCTCATAACACTCCACCGCAAGAGGAGATCACTCCTAAGAAACCAGAGACTCCCCCTCACTTCAAAAATCTGGTGAAGCACATGTCATCTCCAAGCTCAAATGACTCTCCTGCCACCACCCAAAGGAAAAAAGATTGGAAGACAGCTAAACTTGCGGAGCTCATATGGAGAGAATGCGGTTTTGATACTATCATGGACGAATCCATGATAAACTCTTGGATCAATCCTCACCGCAGACTGTTGGATGATGTCACACCCCGATCCTTGTCGGAATCGATCAAGGCGTGATATATTGTTCAAAGTCTCATGACAACTAGGTTATAATGTGATTAGATTCAATTAAGTACTAAGTATGCAAACAAGATCCACAACATACAAGTACAAATACAAATGCAAACCACATTTATTACATCAAATTTAAATTGTCTTGTGGATTTCTAAGGCACAACCTATTTTTCATCATTCTTCATTCTTCAAATCTGCATCATGGGTAAAAACAGGTCAACTACGAGAGTTGGTGAGTAATCAAATTTTAGTAGAGAAAATTGTGAAGTTGAAACATTTATAATTTGAAATCTGTTTTCTTTTGAAGTCGCCAAACAATTGTATTTGAGATAACGGTTTATAAATCAAAAATTGATTAACAATTGATAACAACAACAATAAGTCCTCACCCTATATATATACATATGTATATATATAAATATATATAGGATGGAGCATCTAATCATCATACACACTCAACCACGTGTGATCAATCACCTTAGCGTCCCAAGGCGGGGTGGTCAACCCAATAGTGCTATTATTGTCCATAACGTACCTCAAGAATACGGGCATAGTCATGGAGATTAGACTAAAAATGATAATGCACTACAAGTACATGTAGCGTAAACGAACAATAGTTATACAATTAATGACTCACGTATAAATGTCCCAACAATGTCTCAATTGTGATAAAACAATAAAATGAAGTTGGAACATATTAGAACCACATGATACACCCCAAAAGTATTGAAAATTATAAAATATGGGGTAGATTACTCACTTTAGTCCCAAAACGAAATGCGTGTGTAGTACGATAGACGATTCGGGTCAAAATGACGTAGAACCTAATATATTTAATAGTTTTGGTTTAGGAACTGCTAAACGAGAATGGAGTATTAATAAATAATTAGACACATATTCTTATATTTGATGAATTAACAATAATTCATTTTGATTATAATATTAAGGTATTTATTTGTTAAATGAATTTTAAATTGAATTACTTACTTTGCATAATTAATTTATATTTTCAATTTAGGCCAGATTTTAATAATTTCTTATTAAAATAATAACTTGCCCAATTATAATTATTTACAGATTTTAACAATTATTTATATGAAATAATCATTAAAATGCATTTTTACATGCTTAAATACTTAGGAAAATAGTTTTAAATAGTAAACAGTATTGAAAAATTATGAAATTATTAAGAAATCATTATTTCATACAATATGAATTACTGTAAAATTTGTATATTTTTCTGAACTGTTTTAGTATTTATTTAATATTTTAATGATTAAACAACACAAAATTCGAGAAAAATAGTAAATGATTCTCAAAACATCTGTAAAATTAACCATAGTTTTATAACATGATGTAGAGCCCAGTGTATAAGTTTCAGATATTTGTGACTATGGGAAGTATTTTTTATATATTTCTTTATTAGTTAATCAATAAAATCATAAATAATAGTAAACAGTAATATAAATGCATGAAACTTCATATATCATGTTTAATCAGTATACAGGTCATCCCCGAACTTTCTCAGAATTTATTGAATGCAACAAGTATTTTATGTGAATTATTGCCCTACTTTATTGCAATAATTATGATAATTCAATAAAAATAAGTTATTTTCTGAAAATTTCCAGAACTTCTTATTTTATTGATGGTATTCTGAGAAAAATCAGGTTTATGCAAAAAATGAGTTTTAGATATTTTGGTGGATTTAATTTGTTTCTTGTATGAATTTGAAACTTTTAACAACATACCTTGATGAATGCTTCAAGAGGATGAAGATTTGAGTATAATAGATTGTTCTTGGATGGAATATGAGTATTCTTGGAGGAAATTTCGAGATTGAGAGTGAGAGAAAGAATATAGAAGATTTAAGTGGTGAAGAGAATAATGTGTTGGGAGAAAAAGGAAAGGAAAGTGGATGGGAGGTGTGAGTGGGAGACCATGGGAATAATCTTTTTGCTTTTGGTGGTCTTCATAATTTCCCACTAACACAAGCATCTTTTACATAATTAATATAAGAGTTTTATAAAATTTAAAGTAAAGTTTATAAAAAATAGAGTTTTATAAAATTTAATGTAAAGTTTATAAAAATGGAGTTTTATAAAAGATAGGTTATTATTTGATTATAACAATCTACTTTGATTTGAAGTTTAATTAGAGAATTCAAGTTTGATTCTTTTAATTTAATTAGAGCATTATACTTTGATTTGATTTTAATATGGTATCATAATTTACTTTGATTATAGTTATAACGTTGTACAATACTATGTTGCTATTAACATCAAGTTATATCGTATTGTATGGGTTTTGATCCTATTAGCGTCAAGTAATCTTGAGTAGGGTTTATTAAATTTCCAGTTGGGTTGGGTTGACCCGAATCCATTTTAGGCGGATGTCACAGTCTCCCCTACTTTAGGAAATTTCGTCCCGAAATTTAAGAAGAGAGTACCTTAAGAGAAAAGTTGTGGGTATTTGGTACGCAGAAGATCCCCACGCTCCCATGTATACTCAGGTCCACGTGCCGACTGCCACCTGACCTTAACCAGGGGAATGCGACTTCTTTTGAGTTGCTTTTCCTTTCGGTCAGCAATTTCCAAGGGTTTCTCGATAAATTGCATTGTCTCGTCGATTTGGATATCCTCGAGAGGAACATGAAGGTTCTCGTCTGCTAAACACTTCTTGAGGTTGGCTATATGAAATACCGGGTGAACTTTCTTAAGCTCTGTTGGTAGATCCAACTCGTAGGCTACTGGTCCGATCCTTTTTATGATCTTAAACGGGCCTACGTAGCGTGGTGCCAATTTACCCTTGCGTCCAAATTGAACCACACCTTTCCATGGGGACACTTTTAACATGACCATGTCACCCAGGGTAAATTCAAGCGGTTTGCGTCGCTTGTCGGCATAACTCTTTTGTCGGCTACGAGCTGCGAGAAGGTTATCGCGAATCTGAGTGATTTTGTCGGTTGTTTCCTGGATAAGCTCAGGACCAACGATTGGAGAATCCACTGTTGCGCGAATCACGTGGGACTCGCCAATTTCATGCCAGCAAATAGGAGATCGGCATTTACGGCCATACAATGCCTCAAATGGTGGCATCTTGATGCTAGAATGATAATTGTTATTATAGGAGAATTCCACCAACGGTAAATGAGAGTCCCAGTTTCCTCCGAAATCCAAGACACACGCCCTCAACATATCTTCGAGTGTTTGAATTGTCCTCTCAGATTGACCATCGGTCTGAGGATGATAGGCGGTACTGAGATCGAGGCGGGTTCCCATGGCTGTTTGAAGTGATTGCCAAAACCGAGAGAGAAATCTCCCATCACGATCTGAAATGATGCTGAGAGGAATGCCATGCCGACTAACTATCTCGTTGATGTAAATCCGAGCAAGTTTTTCGACTTTGAAATTTTCCCGGATGGGAAGGAAATGAGCGGATTTGGTCAAACGGTTAATGATTATCCAAATGCTGTCGTGTCCTTTTGTGGTACGGGGAAGTTTGGTTACGAAATCCATGGCGATCGCTTCCCATTTCCACCTGGGGATTTCTGGTTGGACCAATAGTCCAGAGGGTCGTTGATGTTCTACTTTGACCCTGGAACATGTAAGACATTTGGCCACGAATAAAGCAATATCCTTTTTCATTCCCGACCACCAATAATTGGTTCTCAGGCCATGATACATCTTGTCAGTGCCCGGATGAATGGAATATCGGGTTTTATGGATTTCTTCCATCAGGAATATGCGAAGATTGTCACGATCTGGGATCCAGATGCGATCTTGATAATAGAAAATACCATCAGATTTGGTTTCCAACTCCCCATCAATTCCCGTGGGCATGTCATTTTCGGTAATTGCCGAGTGTTGGGCTCCTCGAATTCGGTCCCTGAGATTGGACAAGATAGGAGAACATATTAGATGAAACGCATGGGCATGTTCTTTTCGGCTTAACGCGTCGGCTACGACGTTTGCCTTGCCCGGATGATAGCGTATTTCACACTCGTAATCATTTAGGAGCTCGACCCATCGTCTTTGCCTCATATTGAGTTCCTTTTGATTAAGAATATGTTGCAAGCTCTTGTGGTCGGTGAAAATTACGCATTTAGTGCCGTAAAGGTAATGCCTCCAAATTTTAAGAGCGAAAATCACGGCACCGAGCTCCAAATCATGAGTCGTATAATTCCTTTCGTGGATTTTGAGTTGTCGTGATGCGTAAGCTATAACCTTTCCCCTTTGCATCAAAACACAACCTAGACCGAGATTGGAGGCATCGCAGAATACCACGAAATCTTCGGATCCTTCAGGGAGTGTAAGAATCGGAGCGTCACACAAACTTTGTTTAAGGGTTTGGAAAGCGTATTCCTGCTTGGGTCCCCAATCAAATGGTGTACCCTTGCAAGTGAGAGAAGTAAGCGGTAAAGCAATCTTTGAGAAATTTGAAATGAAACGCCGGTAATAGCCGGCTAAACCAAGGAAGGACCGAATTTCCTTGGGGGTACGGGGGGCTTTCCAATTCTGGACTGCTTCAACTTTTGCGGGATCGACTAAAATACCCTTGTCACTTACAATATGACCAAGGAATTGTACCTCATTTAACCAAAACTCGCATTTCGAAAATTTGGCGTAGAGCCGATTTCCTTGCAACGTTTGGAGAGTTAGGCGAATGTGTCTTTCATGCTCTGCCCTTGTCTTGGAGTAAATGAGGATGTCATCAATAAAGACGATCACAAAACGGTCGAGATAAGGTTTAAATACCCGATTCATCAAGTCCATGAATACGGCAGGGGCATTTGTTAGGCCGAAAGGCATAACGGTGAACTCGTAATGACCATAGCGGATTCGGAAAGCGGTTTTGGGGATGTCTTCTTCCCGTACTCGAAGTTGGTGATAACCAGAGCGAAGGTCAATTTTTGAGAAGCATGAAGCTCCTTGAAGCTGATCAAAAAGGTCGTCGATCCGAGGTAACGGATATCGGTTCTTGATGGTTAATTTATTTAACTCACGATAATCGATACACATACGAAACGAACCATCTTTCTTTTTGATGAAGAGAACAGGGGCTCCCCAGGGTGAAGTACTAGGGCGGATAAATCCCTTATCGGTTAGTTCTTGGAGCTGACTTGCCAATTCTTGCATCTCGGTTAGAGCCAACCGATATGGAGACTTGGCTATGGGAGTAGCCTCAGGAACAAGATCGATGCGGAACTCTAGCTCACGTACTGGAGGGAGTCCAGATACGTCATCGGGAAAGATGTTGGGAAAGTCTCGTACTATCGGAATATCTTCAATCTTCTTTTCTTTGACATTTGTTTCCACCACATGGGCTAAGAAAGCCATGTATTCTTTTCGTAGATATGATCGAGCTTGAGTACATGACATAAGACTAAGCTTTTTCGAATGAGTCTCGCCATAAATACGAAGACTTTGACCGTCGGCGAGAGGAATACGAATGAACTTATCGTAACATACTATTTCAGCATGGTTTTGGGATAGCCAATCCATTCCTACGATGATGTCGAAGCTACCAAGTTCCATAGGAACTAAATTGACAGAAAATTTATGACCGCAAAAATCGAAAGTGCAATCTTGGATGATTGCATTGAGTGAAACGTATTTACCATCGGCGACTTCTACGGTAAAGTATTCATCAAGAATCGTGCGAGGTGTGTGAAGTATGGGCTCAAATTCCAAAGACACAAAACTTTTATCGGCACCCGAATCAAAAAGTACTGACGCGTAGCAGTTATTTATGAGAAACGTACCATTTACGACATTGTTATCGGTCTTTGCTTGGGTTGCGGTAATGACAAAGGCTCGGCCTTTGGGAGCTGGAACCTGCATTGTTGGATTTGCCTGGGCTTGGGTGTTGATGATATTGACTAACCTAGGACACGCGTTTTTGAAATGGGTGGGGTCACCACAGTTGAAGCATGTTCCAGTTGGATACCGGGTTTGTGTTTGCTGATTTGAGGGTAGATAGAGTGGTCGCTGAGTTTTTGGTGCACGACATGTGTCCGCCAAGTGGCCATAGCGACCACAATTCGTACAGAGGCGACACGGGCTGGTGGTCATATGGTGATAGTTACAGTGGTTACAGAGGGGGTGAGGTCCGGTATACGGCTTTTTATTTGGTTGGGCTGGTGGGGTGACTTGGGTGATAGGAGTAGCAGGGGTAATAACAGCATGGTTGTGGTGATGACTTTTCCGCTTCTTTTTGTCATGTCGGTGGGAGGACTCGGACTTGACAATTAGGGGGGTCTCAGGGGTCGACTTTTCAGTTGACATCTTTGAACCCTTGCGTGGGAGGACACCATCGTTCACATTGTCCTCGTTGAGTTGACCTGCTAATTCAATGGCGGATTCTAGGGTAGATGGCCTGCTGCTGGTCACCGAATCACGGATCTGGCGTGGTAACCCTTTGATGTAGCGGCGTATTGCAGTTTTCATAGGTTGAACCATGTGAGGTAGGAGTCTCGAGAGATCATGGAATCTATTGGTGTAGGTCGCGTTGTCGCCTCCCTCCTGTTTTAGATTCCAGAATTCATCCTCGAGAGTTTGCAATTCGCTGTCAGGGCAGAACTTCTCCGTCATGCGTTCTTTTAGTTTTGACCAGGTCATTCCCAAGGCAACAACCTCTCCCTTTGCCCGTTTTTCTAGGTTCCACCATGTCAGAGCATGACCTAGGAGGCACCCTGTAGCATGACGGACCATCAGGTCCTCAGGACACTCACTATGGATGAAAGTACTCTCCATTTCTTCAATCCATGTGAGGAGTGCGGTGGCACCATCGGTGCCTTTGAAGTAAGGCGGATTGCAGTTACGAAAGTGCTTGAACGAGCAACGAGGAGTTGTTGCTGGAGCTTGTGGCTGAAGAGAATGAAGTTGGGTTGCAATTGTTGGGATGACGTTTGCTACCTCCTTGGCAACCAGGGCAGCTAGCCTTCTGTTGTTGCGAGCAGCGTATGGGGGTCGTAATGCCATCTACGAGAAACACGCATATGGACTTGTGAGTTATTTGTAAATTGATTATGGAAATAAAGTTTTTAGACATTGTTGGGTAAAATAATTGTAAAACACTTGTTGGGCCATGGTTAGGAGTGTTGGGCACCTTTTGGGCTTTCCATGGTTACTAAATGCGAAACATGTAGCACTTGCGTGGGACCCCCACAAAACTAAGTTTTCACATTTCTTTCCCACTTCTAGGCCCATTAGGGAACTTAATAGTCCAATGAGTTGGCCATTTTGGAGTGTATCCTTTCGGATACGTTTGATAAGGTCGGGTATTTTGATGCTCAAAAGTAATGTGAATGACGCGCTTTGGCCTATAGGTTTGGGAACTCTCGCCTTTGGTCCCCAGATAAGCAAACTGGTCCCTCGGTTGATTGGGATGTATACGAATGCTTACCTAGTCAGGACTTTCGGGCTACCGGCACCTCCCCCTTCCAGTTACTACGCGTCCATTACTATGATCCTACCCAACTAGAGTGGATGACTTTGAATTTCCTATGAGCTCTAAGGAATACATATATGTATATACATTTTGTTAAACAACTTGAGTATGTGTGTGATTTTCAGAGAAAGTGGAGAATATTCACAAGTGTATGCACACATATAAGTGTCAGGAGTAATACGTATGCACATAAGGGAGCAATTAACACACAAAGGTATTCCTAGGATTTTCTAAGTGCGAATTACATACAGTTGTGTGTGCATTTTATAAACTAGCATACGAGAGGACCCTAGAGGCTATAGACTAGGTCAAGGCAATTAACCTAATTCCCTATAGTCAAGGGCTTTGATACCAATCTGTCACACCCCGATCCTTGTCGGAATCGATCAAGGCATGATATATTGTTCAAAGTCTCATGACAACTAGGTTATAATGTGATTAGATTCAATTAAGTACTAAGTATGCAAACAAGATCCACAACATACAAGTACAAATACAAATGCAAACCACATTTATTACATCAAATTTAAATTGTCTTGTGGATTTCTAAGGCTCAACCTATTTTTCATCATTCTTCATTCTTCAAATCTGCATCATGGGTAAAAACAGGTCAACTACGAGAGTTGGTGAGTAATCAAATTTTAGTAGAGAAAATTGTGAAGTTGAAACATTTATAATTTGAAATCTGTTTTCTTTTGAAGTCGCCAAACAATTGTATTTGAGATAACGGTTTATAAATCAAAAATTGATTAACAATTGATAACAACAACAATAAGTCCTCACCCTATATATATACATATGTATATATATAAATATATATAGGATGGAGCATCTAATCATCATACACACTCAACCACGTGTGATCAATCACCTTAGCGTCCCAAGGCGGGGTGGTCAACCCAATAGCGCTATTATTGTCCATAACGTAGCTCAAGAATATGGGCATAGTCATGGAGATTAGACTAAAAATGATAATGCACTACAAGTACATGTAGCGTAAACGAACAATAGTTATACAATTAATGACTCACGTATAAATGTCCCAACAATGTCTCAATTGTGATAAAACAATAAAATGAAGTTGGAACATATTAGAACCACATGATACACCCCAAAAGTATTGAAAATTATAAAATATGGGGTAGATTACTCACTTTAGTCCCAAAACGAAATGCGTGTGTCGTACGATAGACGATTCGGGTCAAAATGACGTAGAACCTAATATAATTAATAGTTTTGGTTTAGGAACTGCTAAACGAGAATGGAGTATTAATAAATAATTAGACACATATTCTTATATTTGATGAATTAACAATAATTCATTTTGATTATAATATTAAGGTATTTATTTGTTAAATGAATTTTAAATTGAATTACTTACTTTGCATAATTAATTTATATTTTCAATTTAGGCCAGATTTTAATAATTTCTTATTAAAATAATAACTTGCCCAATTATAATTATTTACAGATTTTAACAATTATTTATATGAAATAATCATTAAAATGCATTTTTACATGCTTAAATACTTAGGAAAATAGTTTTAAATAGTAAACAGTATTGAAAAATTATGAAATTGTTAAGAAATCATTATTTCATACAATATGAATTACTGTAAAATTTGTATATTTTTCTGAACTGTTTTAGTATTTATTTAATATTTTAATGATTAAACAACACAAAATTCGAGAAAAATAGTAAATGATTCTCAAAACATATGTAAAATTAACCATAGTTTTATAACATGATGTAGAGCCAAGTGTATAAGTTTCAGATATTTGTGACTATGGGAAGTATTTTTTATATATTTCTTTATTAGTTAATCAATAAAATCATAAATAATAGTTAACAGTAATATAAATGCATGAAACTTCATATATCATGTTTAATCAGTATACATGTCATCCCCGAACTTTCTCAGAATTTATTGAATGCAACAAGTATTTTATGTGAATTATTGCCCTACTTTATTGCAATAATTATGATAATTCAATAAAAATAAGTTATTTTCTGAAAATTTCCAGAACTTCTTATTTTATTGATGGTATTCTGAGAAAAATCAGGTTTATGCAAAAAATGAGTTTTAGATATTTTGGTGGATTTAATTTGTTTCTTGTATGAATTTGAAACTTTTAACAACATACCTTGATGAATGCTTCAAGAGGATGAAGATTTGAGTATAATAGATTGTTCTTGGATGGAATATGAGTATTCTTGGAGGAAATTTCGAGATTGAGAGTGAGAGAAAGAATAGAGAAGATTTAAGTGGTGAAGAGAATAATGTGTTGGGAGAAAAAGGAAAGGAAAGTGGATGGGAGGTGTGAGTGGGAGACCATGGGAATAATCTTTTTGCTTTTGGTGGTCTTCATAATTTCCCACTAACACAAGCATCTTTTACATAATTAATATAAGAGTTTTATAAAATTTAAAGTAAAGTTTATAAAAAATAGAGTTTTATAAAATTTAATGTAAAGTTTATAAAAATGGAGTTTTATAAAAGATAGGTTATTATTTGATTATAACAATCTACTTTGATTTGAAGTTTAATTAGAGAATTCAAGTTTGATTCTTTTAATTTAATTAGAGCATTATACTTTGATTTGATTTTAATATGGTATCATAATTTACTTTGATTATAGTTATAACGTTGTACAATACTATGTTGCTATTAACATCAAGTTATATCGTATTGTATGGGTTTTGATCCTATTAGCGTCAAGTAATCTTGAGTAGGGTTTATTAAATTTCCAATTGGGTTGGGTTGACCCGAATCCATTTTAGGCGGATGTCACAGATGATGACTACAGACCTCACCTCACCTATGTTGAACCCCCTTCGGATGGCTACTGGGATGTTCCAATCTCCCCTAATGCCAAATACTTCACAGTGTTTGAGCAATTCGACCGCAGCCTTCCAGACCACAAAAGACTGCCAATGGAATTTGAGAGACTTAGTCTTTTTTATGCTAAGCATGCCTCTCCCATTGAGAAAATATGGTCTAACGATAGACCATCCGCAGTCAAGAACTACAAGATTCGGAAGTTCATGAAGGCTGAATTCATCCAGTACACCCTCACTAGAAGGGGACACGACTATGTCCGCACCCAAGCTGACTTCCCCTGCATGAATCGGAAGAAGTCTTTCTCATAGCTAAGGTGTATCAGAACAAGTCGGAGAAGCTTGAAAGGGCTAATATTTTTTTGAAGGAAACGGTCTGTGATTTTGCTAAAATCGACGCAGACATCTACCCCACCATTGCCAAGAAATTTGATCTGCTACCACTCGATCCTGCACCAATGCCTACCGAAGGCTATCAAGAAAGATCCTTAGGTGCAACCAATTTTCCTGAACTTGGAGTCATTTTCAAAAGGAAGATCGATAATGTCAAATACTTCATTCCTATGACTGCCATGCATCGCCTCACCAGGAAGCAACTTGATATCTGCCGAACCGCAGTTGAAAAATCGAAGCACACTACTGCAGAAGTCAAGTTCGAGATTCTAAGGAGAATCATCTGGTTGGAAAACATCAGGAAGTTTTGGTGGATCCTGATCAAGTTTCTTAAACTTGATAGCTGAACAAAAGTTAAAGAGGTCACTTAGGTGGAAATTGTTGAATCATAAAAAGTGACCCTCTTGAACTTCAGCTACCGCAGCCGACAAGCACCCGCAGTCAAGCTCCTTCATCAGCAACCACATCCGGAGTCTCTACCTACCGCAGTCTCTTTACTAGATTACTTTACTTGTCTTTTATTGTAATAATCTCTATTGTCCAGTATGCCTTGCATGGCTACTCTTAGAGATGTAATCTAGTGTACTTCGTGAGTCTCTATAAATAGAACTCATTCTCTTGTATTAAAAAAACACACACACATCTATCTATTCTGAATACACATCTCTAAAGTTATCTTTTCTATCTCTCTATCTAATTACTCATCCCTTCTTACTCTCAAATCTTACTAGAATACAACTGATTATAACCTCTCTTCGGAGCAAGTCTTTTGTGACTTAATCACTAAGTTTGATCTTCCTTATTAACTTGGTTTGAATGCATTCCTTGTTATGAATCAACTTATGTGTATACTTGATATAACAATTGTTGTCATTTCTATTTCTTTACTTTTCCGCAACTAACTCTCTAACTATCTAACTCTAACTTATTAATATTATTGTTGAGCTTTTAGATCCTTCGAGATTAACTATTACGCAATATACTAAGTTTTCCTCCCCTCCCCTCCTTTTTTCCCCTTCTTTTTTTTAAAACCCTCTTTTTTTCAAGACTTTTTTTTATTCAGATTTTTGTTTCCTGTATTATAGCCTTATATCACTTATTGGATCTCTCATCATTTGTAAGCATTTAGGGAGAGAATGTTGGTGCATGGAAATGCTCCACACATAATGAGTGTTTATTAGGTTGTATTTTCCATTTATTGTATTTTAGGTGTAAATACTCTCCCTCCTATATAAAGGGAGAGTTGGTCATTTATTTAAAAAAGCTAGCTTATCTTTTCCTTAGTTAGAGTTACACTTCTTACAATGTAATCTCTAGAGAGAGAAAGTTGGTGGGTTCTCCCACCCAGGGAGAGTTTCTCTCCCACCATGTTCTTCATTAATATATTTTATTCTCTCTTGTTCTTAGTCTTTTTATAAACTCATAATATGTTCTTCGTGTTCATACTTCCAAAAACACGATTAATCTCGAGATATCTTTCTTCCGCACTTACCGTTCGTTATAAAAATGGGTCTCTACATGAAGCACTCACTTTAACGATTTTCCTACATTTTTTATGGATTTTAGAAGTTGACTATTAAGAACAACAAACTTTATGGACGAGGCTATAGAGATTACGACTCCACCTTTATACGAGTTCGAATCAGGTCATGTGGTCTGAAGATGAAGTCATATAGACACTCATACCTAAATACATATGTTTGACCGCATGTCCTTTTTTAATCTTTTTAGAGCTGGATATGAATTTTACAGGTTGAGGTCTAATTACAGCTACAATTGGTATAGTTCAGTTGGTAGCACTTAACATTTTGTAGCTTCACCCACCTTAGGATTAGAGTTAAGATTGCAACTACTATTGGTATAACTTAGTTGGCAGCACTTAACATTTTGTAGCTTAACCCTACTTAGGTTTGGATTTAAGTGTCCTGGTCCATAAGGCGACTAAACTAGAAACGCATACATTTCTAATGTCCAAGACCTCAAGTCGTTTAGACGTTCCTATGAATTACTTTGATTTTTTTAAGATCAAAGTGACGAAGATTTTGGTACAATGGACTACTTGAAGAAATGTCACTATTTGACCCTTTTTAAGCTTAGAGTCAGCTCGAGGGTTATAATAATGAAAGGTAGAAAACATTCATACCTCTCTAGATATGTAAACCTCAAACTTTAATGATATTTTGTAGATTAAGTTATAATTTTTAGAAGAAGGGGACATATTGCAGCCAATTACAAACTTCCTCATTCATTGATTTCCATAAGTCCTTCTACTTGGCCATAAAGAAAGGGGGATTTAGCTATTATCTTCTGAATTTATTAAGCTCTGAAAATAATTGCTAAGACCTAGGTTAAGAAACTTTACATGAGGATATAGAGAGTTAGAGATTGGATCAAACATGGTTGAATACATGATTAACTTGGTAGGTATAAAGGCTAATCTTTCAACACATATACGATGCCAATAAACCAACATTTAAGGTGAGACTTCATCATGGTCTTAATAAGAAGAATAACAATAAGGAAATGTATGAAAAATAATGAGCTAATAAAAAATTTACTGTAGAAAAGATTCAACTGCACATGAAGGGTACTTTGTGTTTATGGTGGTTGTCGAGGCCTATAATTAAATACCCGAGATCCTAAAAAAGAAATAGTGTATAAAGGTAAATGGATCGATTCCATGAGGATTTTTTTTCAATTTGTAACTCTATAGAAATATCCTACTAAAATAATTTTAAAACAACAATATAAGTGAAAATGAGGATTATAGCTTTTATTGTAATGACTCTAATTTAACTAACACAAGTGAAACACAATTTAAACTAATAAAACTTGATGAAAATCAATATGGTGGAATGGATGGCATTGGAATTTCATCATTTGAAAATTTGGTTAATAAGTCATTACAACTCAAGGTACGATACTCTTGATGAAGTTCTAGTTTCTCTATAAAAAGTACAAGTTACCTAGACTCTTCTTGATTAATATAACGGCTAGAGAAACTCATAACACATTTTCTTAGACAAAGTGAAAAATCATTGAAGTATACAATCTATGAAAACCAACTAGCATTAAGGTTTAAGAGTCACCAAACCCAAAAGGAAATCAAAATGATTTGATTATCATTATGGAGGAAATGCTTCTTTGACTTAAGTGAAATGAACACAACCACATAAATGAATTGTTTCTTGTTAATTTAAGATCTATTACTTAAGAAGGATATTAACAAACAAACATAACATTCATACATCAAAACTCATGATTAAAGATATATAAACACAAAGATAAGTTTTTTCGAAAAATAATTCCATAAAGATTCAACAACAAGCTCATAAATTTCTTCAAAATAAACCAAATTTTCAAAGATTACTTCAAATATCAACCGATATTAACTTATCCTAACATGGAAAAGCTTAAGAAAAATAAAGAAAATCTAATGGAAAAATGAACATTTTCCAGGTACCATGTTTCAAGAAGAATAACTTGAGATCTAGAACTCGTAAGAGGTAACTCTTTAAATCAAAGTTGTAGCTAATACGAAAAATGGTACATAGTAAATGATGCATATCAATTACATTGAGTGAACACCCTTGTCCATGGCTTCTCCAATGGTTAAAATGACAAAAATAAGTAAACACTTATGTCCACAGCTTTATAGTTCAAAATCCATAGAGATTCAGGCAAAGGTTGGTAAAAGGAGGTTGTAGTGATTACAACAAGGATTATAGAAAATTGAAATAATTTAAAGCGGATGAGAAATAAGAGAGTTATGGTCATTTAAAAATGGAAGATAAAAATCAGAAGCTGCTGAGGAAAATGGCAAACTGTTTGGGCAGTGAGTGGCAACACCCCTCTCCCTTGTTTAGCCACATTTGGGAGCATGAAAATTCCATATAGCATGAAAATTTTACACCAAGTAGATATATCTATCCTTTTTAGTTTGAAAGGTGGCTCACCCTGATCTGATTTCATTTGACCATCGTATTAACGCTTTAACTGGTCAATTTTCACCAGAATCTCTAGAACTCTCAAGAACATTAAGTGTGTATATGTGTGTGTCTTCTTGATGTGTATATTTTGTGAGAATAAAAATTTTCAAATATTCAAGATGAAATTAAAACAAGAACTAAGGAATGATCACTAGGACTCCAAGCCTAACTTATGTATTTTGATAAGTATTTAGTGGTGGGTTATGAGGGAGTGATTCAAGAACTAAGGAATGATCACTAGGACTCCAAGCCTAATTCAAAACCGGATCCATGATTAACCAGATCTATTGCAACTAAAATAAACAAGAAGAATCTAAAATTACATACCCTTATAGTCCATTATAACCTTCTTGGATATTATGAAAGGAGTGATTTAAGAGTCTAAAGTAGATCTCCGCTTTCGTAGTTGCACCCAAGGAAAATATCAACAACTTCTGACATCACCCTAACATAAAACATGTTGAATACGAAACATAGATATGATCTGTGATGAAGCATTCTACATTAATAAGGGGACACAACTTCGTGGACTTTTGGGTTTATGAGATTTGGGAGAGGCTGTCGGTTTTTTGATTAGGGTTTGTGAAAAAATCATCTCCAAATCCATTAATAGACCCCTTTATTTATAGGGAAGGCTTTTCAACTCTAAGGGATAATTACTTGGTCACTAAGTAATTATCCTAAAAGATTTGACATTTAAATTTTTACCATCTAAACCCCTTAAGTCTAGAAGTTTCTTATTAATTAATTAAACCTTTTATTAATTAACAAACTAATCCCCAATAATATTTTTGTGTCATTAGTTGCTTATTCATGTCCTTGCGTGTAACTCAAAGGACCCTACCGAAACGTCCCAAAAATTAAGGCCAAAAATTTCTTTGTAATTATAATAAAACCATCATTCAAAAAATGTTCATAAAACCATAATAGAATCAAATATGCTCAACACATCCAATTACATCAGAGTAAAGTAAAATACGGAACAATGTGGTTTGTGCGATGCGATCAACCCAAGCTCTTCCCCTTGGATCTGGAAGTACCTGAAACATAAACTGAAAACTGTAACCAGGAAGCTTAGTGAGTTTCCCAAAGTACCAGATACCATACATATCAAACATATAGTGGGCCCCGCCCGATATTAGGCCTCGTCTGACATCGAGCCCCGCTCAGAATAGATCTGTTAGTAACATTAGATGGGCCTCGCCACATCACATTCATCAGACCACGCCTGGCATCCGGCCTCGTACAGTATACATACAAACACATAAACACATGCCAAAATCACAAAGATAAATAGCATAAAATATAGTCATCAGGCCCCGCCCGTTATACATATAAACACATAACACATGCAAGAGTCACGCAAATAACTAGCATCCTAATCATAACAAACCATGGGTCGGTATTGCGCCTTCGACCCATCAAGCACATTGAGGAAACTCACCTCAAGCTGCTGAATCTCTAAGATAATACTCAAACTACTGATCCGAAAAAACCCCCGCGCTAACACCACCAAATAACATCCAATCAATAATTCAGTTACAACCCATAACTGGGATCCTAGTCCAACTGTCCAATATTCAAGGTAAAAGACCATTTACCCCTTCCTAAATTGGCCCAAAGATCTAAAAAGCCCAATAAGGCCCAAAGATCTAAAAGATCCTAAAACCCATTATAGGCCCAAACACAGAAATGCCCAAAACCCAAGAATGGCTTAAAGTCAAAAGGATCGATGGCCCATCAAGGCCTAAACTCTCCTAGTCCGAAAATGGCCCAATTTCGCAAAAGCCCAATCCAAGACAGGTATGGTTTGTGTACCAAACGTATGCCTAACGTACTACGTTGCATGCATATCGCGGACACGGGCACGTACGCACAGCGTATCCTTGAGTACGCCCAGTGTATGCGCCTATTAAGCACTTTTCCCTTAAGTGCTTAATAATTGCATTCCAACATCCAAATTTCAGATCTAAGTATAAATGGACATCTTAATCCATAAGTCATGAACTTGGAGCCTTTGCATGGCTCAAAAGTACCCAAACCTCACTTTTAGCATTCTACTTTCACCATAATGACCTAAACACATGCATGGTTGATCCACAATCATCAAGATGCTAACTTTATGGACTTAGGACCTCAAAAACATCAAGAGAAGCAACTCCTAACTTTTGGACTGGAAGGAATCCACTAGATCTTATAATATGACCAAAAAGGGACCAAAACTTCATAAAGACTACATCTAAGTAAACTAGGAGCAAGTTCCAAGCTTTATACCTCACTGAAGCTGGAAATGATGTGAGAAATCTGGATCTACAAGCTCTCTTTTGATCAAGGCTCCTTCTTCCATGTTCTTCTTCAAGTCTCACCAACACACAGTAAACACACACAATAGGGGTCAGATCTCTTCAAAAGGGGCTAGGGTTTCGAAATGGCACTCTAAGCGCAATGATGGCTGAGAAATGAGAGAATAAGAGGTCATAGTGTTGTTTAAATAGGGTCCAAACCCTAAAATTTAGTGTTTGTCCCCTGCATATGTACGCCCAGCGTACTCCAACTTTTCCAAAGTTGGCAAAACTGCCCTAGGGACCAAATCTGCAAAATATTTACACACCAAGGGTCAAAATGAAAAGTACCTTGAATCGAGTGTTGCAACTCTCCCCCACATGAATCAGACTTCATCCTCGAAGTCCACTATCATAAATAATTTAGGTTAATCCTCCCTCATCTCGACCCCCGAGCTCCCACGTCCATTCTGAACCCTTGTAGTGTTGCCACTGCACCTTCACCAAATCAACAACCTTTTTCCTCAAGGCTCTCGTCTTCCAATAAAGAATCGTCACCGGTCCCTCGATATAATTCAGGCGAGCATCCACCTGGATATATTCTAATGGAACCACTACAGAATCATCGACCAAACATTTCCGCAGTTGAGAAACGTGAAACGTGTTATGGATCTGACTAAGTTTCTCGAGAAGATCCAAGTGATAAGCAACCCGAACTGCCCAGGCCGAAACCCTGAAAGTACGTATGTACCTGGGATCCAACTGGCCCCTCTTCTTGAATCGGATGACACCTTTCCAAGGCGACACCTTCAGGATAACCATATCCCTAACCTAGAACTCTAGGTATGATCGACGCTTGTCGGCATAGCTCTTCTGTCAACTCTTTCCTATCTGAAGTCTACTCCAAACCTGCTGAATCAACTCGGTAGTCTTGAGTACCAATGATGGGTTTTACATGTATCAACGCGGATAAATCCTTAACACTTAAGGGTACATGAAACCTACTAGATCTATCTCAGAACACTATTGAAGTAACATTCTATTGAACAACAAGGAACATATGAACCCTAGGTATTTTCGAAATTGACAAACGAAATAGAAATTACATACCTTTTGATTGTGTTAGTACACAATCAAACCTATCCTTCTTGAAATACTCTTGGAAGCATGCACCACAAGTGTCGTGCCTCTAATGGTTCACACCCAAACCCTAGCAACCAAGGAAACTTGAAGAGAGAGAGGAGAGAGATCAGAATTTTCGCTATCCTTAAGTCTAGAAGACATGGTCGAAATTGCTAGGTATAGAGATCCTTATGTAGTGCAACTTGGAAACCCTAGATAACCTTAAAATGAATAAAATAATATTATTTCCTTCTAGTAATTATCCAGCTTCCTAATTATCCTCCAAGGATAATTCTAGAAACCCCAGACCCTCTTAAAACCATCCAAGGCTATAGGAAGGTTTTGGAATGCTTCTTTTTCAACTATTGAACAATTACACTCTAACCCTTGTACATTTGATTAATCCAATTAATCCCAAAATTAATTCCAATTAATTTCTGATTAATTCTTAATTAAATAATAATATTTCTAATTAATATATTATTCTCATAATATATTAACAAAACATTTATTTTTATTTCTAATTAATTTATTAATAATATAAAAATTAATAAATTAGTCTCTCTCTAAAAGTTATCTTATTCAATTACTAAGTTTGAGGGGAACCCAAAAGGATTGTGCTACCATCAATTCAAGTATATACCAATTATAGTAATGGGCTTAGAAACTTAATCCAACAGTCTCCCACTTGGATAAGACTATAATTATAATTGTCAGTATAACTTCTAGACCGATCAACAAATTGTAGCTTCCAAAAGCCACTGTCGAACTCTGACCCAGTCAGTTACGTCTCCTAATATAAGTGATCAAATATTCCTTCATTCTACAAGATATCATATGGACATGAGACATGGATTAAAATCAATCTCATTGTCCAAAATTTTGTTTCTCGATTTCCTGATTTATGACGACTGAAATCAGAATAGTAATGAACACATAAATTCAGTCCAGGCTTGGCCAATCACTTCATATGTCGAAACCAAATCGTACATGACACTACGTTTTATAACATCAAGTTACTGATGCGTTTTCGCAATACTAATGTACAACCGACTTGTAAATTACAATTCATATATCTTAGTCTTAAGAATATAATATACTTTCGTCTCAAAATCACTCGTGATAGAATCCATGAAGTAATTCTCTAAGCGTGGGTTTAACCAATACTCAAAATCTCCATTTTTCTAAGTACTCCTGAACATTATAGCAACCATTGCAATGCCTAATCTCCATAGACAATCTACAATTCAATTCATGACAGTCTTATTTCACTACTTACTTCCAAAAGTATAAGCGTCTGTGGAATTTCGAATAATCGAATTATTTAGGAAGTAAAACATGCAAAGTGAAACACAATAATAAACTAATTAACTATGGTCTCAAAACTATTAGATATAAATAAAACTCCTTTTATTTAATCACCATAATAATTAAGACTTTATTCATTGTATAATGTTTCGAGTAACCAACTAACCACTTGAATTAAGCATCAGTCATGCCATGTTACAACTATGCATACTATGCCTCTCTATGGCCCTCCCTTTGTGAACAGATCGACTGGACACTATTCCAATGATGCTCATTTCACAATTCCAAATTCTTTTCACTGTCTAAAGTGTATGGGAATTCTAACCTTATATGCATTGTTTTTCAGTGATGTTGAGGCTTCTAAGTCACAGAGACTGTGCCAACAATATTACAGAATAGTCCATTGGAACTTTGTTACTAGAAACAATTCCAAAGTAATGGAGGTTCTAATTCAAGGTACACTCCTTGGATACTTCTCTCGCATTAAAATTTCCAACTCACACGTAGATTTAATAATCAACACCCATTATGGAAACTTTTCCATATTCCCATATAACCATCAATTTTGACCAAGAACCATCTGATAGGTTTTAAGCATAACAAACAATCCCTATGTGTGGATGCAACCCTAATTCTTGGATTTATGTTTTCTCTAATTGAACATACAAGTATTGAACACAAAAGGAGAAACCCTAGAAGTCATCTAGTATTTTCGAAATTCATAACAAAAGATAGTAAACTAACTTTTGAATGTTATGTAGTAATAACAAATAATTCCTTGTTGTTGTAGAAGCTTGAGAACTAGTGTCACAAGTGTAACACCTCTAATGGCTCATAAACAAACTTAGCAAGAGGATGATATATGAGAGAGGAGGAGGAAGCTTCAAATTTGGGCTATTCTTATTAGGGTTAGAGTGGCCAAAATCAAGAGGGGGTGCAGCTCCTTATATAGTTGAGGTAGCTTACAACCAAAGCTAGGGTTTGCTGGAGGAATCCCTAATTCCTTGGCTTAAGGCCTAAGCAGCCCATGGATTCCTCATCCAAGGCCTTGGATGAAAATTATAGGGCCTCCGTAGAATGTTTCGTCTAACCCTTCTAGGGTGGTCCAAGAGCCCAAATCCACAACTATCAATAAATTGCTAAATAGCCCTTGCACTTTTAATTAATTCCTTTAATCCCAAAATTAATTCCAAATTAATATCTGATTAAATATTAATTAAATAATATGATTTCTAATTAATATATTATTTCCATAATACAATAATATATAATTTATTATAATTTATTAATCAAATAATAAATTCTTCATCTTTCTCAATAGGTCATCCTATCTAGTTGCTAGTATGAAGGCAACCCAAAAGGACTATGCTACTATCAATTCAAATACATACCAATTATAATTATGGGCTTAGACAGTTAATCCAACAGTCTCCCACTTGGATAAGTCCAATAACTATAGTTGCAAGTATAACTACAAAAATTGATTACCAAATTGTAGCTCTCAAAGCCGCTGTCAAACTCTGACTTAGTTAGTTATGTGTCCTAAGATAAGTGATCATATAATCCTCCGTTCCGCAAGGTATCATGTGGATGAATTGCATGGAACAGAATCAATCTGAGTGTCCAATACATTGTTTCCTAATTTCTGATTTGTAATGACACGAAACTACTAATCGAACACATCAATGTAGTCCTGGTCGGGCCCAACACTATATTTCAACACCAAATCATCGAGGGGCCCAAGATATCGCTTTTCTCGTCAGGGAAAATGAATAAATAAACTTTGACTTATATGCTTGCACTATTTACTCATCAAATCATGCACAACAATACAATTTATAACATCAAGTTACTGATGCGTTTATGCATCATCAATGCACAACCAACTCGTAAACAACAACTCATATATCTTCGTTTAAAGATTATACGATATTATCGTCTCATAATTGCTCATGATAAATTCCATGAAGTAATTCTCTGAACTTGGGTTTATTCAATACTTAAATCCCCATTTCAAAAGTACTTATGAATCTTGCAGCAAACCGTTGCTATGTCTAAACCCTTAGACAATCTACAACCCAATTCAGGACAACCTTTATTTATTACTTCCTTCCAAAGTATGATCGACTATGGATATTTGAATAATCTAATTATCCAGGAGGTAAAACATGCAAAATGAAACAAAATAATACAATTGACAAAAGATAATAAACAATACTCATAAATAAATCTCCAGTATTAATTCATCAAATGTTATTTACATTTATTTGTTATAAGTTTTTAAATACCTATCTAACTACTAAATCTAATATCATCTTTCAGCCCAATGCTCCTTGCATGTTGAACGTGCTTGACCCTACTCAACCCCTTTGTGAGGGGATCTGCATGATTCTCTTCTGATGATACCCTCTTCACGATGAGGTGTCCTTCTTCTACTAAATGTCTGATAAAGTGGTATTTTCTGTCGATATGTCTAGATCGGCCATGATCTCTTGGTTCCTTTGTCAAGGAAACTGCTCTTTCACTATCACAGAAAATCTCCATGGGCTCCTTTATGGTTTGCACAACTCCAAGGTATCCAATGAAGTTCTTCAACCATATAGCCTCCTTTGAGGTTTCGCTTGCTGCAATGTACTCTGATTCACAGGTAGAATCAGCCACTGTTTCCTGCTTGAAACTTTTCCAAGTTACCGCTTCTCCATTAAAAGTAAACACCCAACCAGATTGTGAACGAAAATTGTCTCTATCTGTCTGAAAGTTGGCCTCACTATACCCAGTAACTCTTAAGCCATCACTGCCACCAAGCACAACGACCCAGTCCTTAGTTCTTCGCAGATACTTAAGAATGTTCTTGACCGTTATCCAATGAGCTTTACCCGGGTTTCCCTCATATCGACTAACCATGCTCAAAGCAAAAGCCACGCCAGGGCGATTACATTTCATAGCATACATGATCGGTCGAACGGCGGAAGCATATGGAACTCGAATCATTTCTGTTATCTATGCATTAGTACTCGGACTTTGAATCTTACTCAGTTTGGTATTACTCTGGATAGGAAACTCTCTTTTCTTGGAATTTTCCATGCTAAAACGCTAACACTTTATCTAAATATGTACTTTGACTAAGTCTAATTAGTGTTTTACTCCTATTTCTCAAAATCCTTATTCCAAGAATATAAGCAGCCTCTCCCAGATCCTTCATAGTGAAACACTTTCCAAGCCAAGACTTAACCTCTTGCAAAGTTGGAATGTTGTTTCTTATGAGTAATATGTCATCAACATTTAATACGAGGAAGGAAACTATACTACCACTAGCTTTGACATATACACAAGATTCATCTTCAATTCTAGAGAAGCCAAACTCTTTAACTTTCTCGTCAAAACAAAGATTCCATCTACGAGAAGCTTGTTTCAATCCATAGATTGATTTCTTAAGCTTACACATTCTATTAGGGTACTTAGCATCCAAAAAATCCTTTAGCTGACTCATTTAAATATCCTCATCCAACTTCTCATTAAGGAAAGTGGTTTTGACATCCATCTATCAAATTTCATAGTCATGAAACGCAGTTATGGCTAACGTTACCGTAATAGATTTAATCTTAGCTACTGGTGAGAAGGTCTCATCATAGTAAGCCCTTAGGGTTTGAGTAAAGCCCTTCGCAACCAGTCGAGCTTTAAAAGTGTGCACCTTTCCATCCATGTCGGTCTTCTTCTTAAAGATCCATTTGCACCCAACTGTCTTACGACCTGATACATTATCAACCAAATTCCAAACTTGGTTGTCATACATGGACTTGATCTCGCCATCTATTGCCTTTTTTCCATTTGGCAGACTTAGGGCCCGCCATGGCTTCCTTGTATTTAGAAGGCTCATCCAAATTTACTAGTGTATTATCACTGATAAACGTATCACCATCTGTAGTAATATGGAAACAATAAAACTCTGGTGTCATTCTAACTCTGGTGCCATTCTAACTCTGTTGGAACAACTAAGAGGTAATGACTCGTCAACAGGTTCAACCAAAATTTCTTTCCCAGGTTGAGTGCTAGTGTTAGAGGTTCCTTCATCGTTTGACTCTTGAATTTCTTCAAGATTAATAGTATTCCCACTGTCCTCTTTGGATATGAGCGCTCTCTCACAAAAGACTCCCCTTCGTGCTACGAAGACCACATTTTCACTAGGTTTGTATAACAAATACCCAAAGGAATTTTTTGGGTAGCCAATGAAAATACATCTCTCACTTCGAGGTTCAAGCTTGTCATGAGGCTCTCTTCTAAAGAAAGCTTCGCAACCCCAAACCTTGATATGTTCCAACGAGGGAACCTTCCCTGTCCATATCTCATGTGGTGTTTTGGTAACCTTCTTTGTTGGAACAAGATTAAGAATGTGGGCGGCAGTCTCTAAGTCATACCCCTAGAATGAGATTGGAAGTGAAGCTCGACTCATCAAGGAACAAACAATGTCCAACAAGGTTCGATTACGCCTCTCAGTTACACCAGTAAGTTGTGGTGTCTTTGGAGGTGTTAATTGTGAAACAATTCCACATTCCTTGAGGTAGTCTTGGAACTCGACACTCAGATACTCACCACCTCCATAAGATCTGAGCATCTTGATCTTCCTGCCCAGTTGATTCTCGACTTCTTGTTTGAACACTTAGAACTTTTCAAAGGTTTCTGACTTATGCTTGATTAAGTAGAAATAGTCATATCTGCTATAATCATCAATAAAAGTCACCTAGAATCGATTTGCATCCCTTGTGGTGGATCTGAAGGGCCCACACATATTTATGTGTATGAGATCCAATAATCCTTAACCTCTTTCACAAGAACCAGTGAAAGGTGATTTAGTCATCTTTCCAAGTAAACAAGACTTGCATCTATCATCCGACCTTAAGTCAATTGATTCCAACACTCCATCCTTTTGACATGTGCATGACGACAATTCCACAAGAATGATTTGTCTAAACCATTAGACGAATCAATTTGCAAAACACTATTACCTAAATTGTCTGCAACCATCACAGTTTCATACACGTCATCACAAGGTAAAGCTTCAAAATAGAATACACCATTTTTAAAAGTAGAAATAGATCCATTTGTATTATTAAAAGAATATCTAAAACCTTGTCTATATAAACCATGAAATGAAATGATATTTCTCATTGTTTCTGAAGAATAGCAATAATTGTTTAAATCCAAACATAACCCACTACTAAGAACTAACTTATAAACACCAATTTTGGTAACAGGTGACGATCTCCTATTACCCATGATCAGGTTCATTCTCCTGTGCTCCACATCCTCACGTATTCTTAGCTCCTGCAAGTCATAGCAAATATGAAACCCACATCCTGTATCAAGGACCCAAGAATGAGAATATGATGAGTTTTTGTATAAGATAGTGTAAATACCTGTCGAGGTTGGCTTCACTTTGTCATCCTTTATGTCTTGCAAGTATTTTGGGTAGATTCGTTTCCAATTCCCCTTATCATGGCAGTAAAATCAAGTAGCCTCCTTAGGATCAGATCAGGAGGAGCATCAGAACTGGCCTTTCCTTTGGGTCCATTGCTTGAGGACCCTGCTTGGGACATTCTCTTCCAATTATATTTGGGAGGAGCTTTCATCTTCTTCCCCTTTCCTTTCCTAATAGCCAAGACAGGAGCAGAAGCAGTAGGAGTAATATTCTTTCTCTTCATTCCACTCTCAGTAGTTCTCAACAAGCTCTGAAGTTGAGCCAATGTGGTCTCTTGGTTGTTCAAATGATAAGTCATGATGAACTGATCATAACAACTGGGCAATGAGTGCAAGACTATGCCAATAGCCAATTCTTCATCAAATTTCACATTGAGATTTAGCAAGCGTTCCAGATATCGTTGCATACGTTGCAAGTGGATTTTGACAGACTCTCCGTCCTTCATCTTGCTGGTAATGAGGGACTTTACTACCTCGTATTTTTCTTGAAGAGCTCGTTGATGGTACTTTTCCAACAAGTCCTTGTTCATCTCATACAACCAATAATCCTCATAGAACCTTTGTAGATCAGGAGTCATAGTTGCCACCATGATGCATGCCACTTTGGTAGCATCATTGCAATGTCACTTATACTCAACTTGTTGTTCAGGAGTAGATTTTGTTTCATCAATCTCGACGAGTTCTTTTTCGAGCACATACTCCTTGTCCTCAAAGCGTAGAGCCATCTTGATGTTTCGCATCCAATCATTATAATTGGTGCCATAAAAGGTGACTTTCGAGAAAATGCTTAAGAGCGAGAAGTTGTTGGAGGAGTTAATGTTGTTGGAGGAACCATAAGCATTGTTGGAAGTTGACATCTGAAAATGAAGAAGGACTAGTTTTGACTAGATAAGAAGAATCCTTCATATAACACCCAAATGAAATATTAAGGCCAGGATCCAACTAAATAATTCAAAATTCAAAAAAGAGACGCTGTAATCTAATTGTAAAAAGGGAAAAATAGTAAATGATTCTCAAAACATCTGTAAAATTAACCATAGTTTTATAACATGATGTAGAGCCCAGTGTATAAGTTTCAGATATTTGTGACTATGGGAAGTATTTTTTATATATTTCTTTATTAGTTAATCAATAAAATCATAAATAATAGTAAACAGTAATATAAATGCATGAAACTTCATATATCATGTTTAATCAGTATACAGGTCATCCCCGAACTTTCTCAGAATTTATTGAATGCAACAAGTATTTTATGTGAATTATTGCCCTACTTTATTGCAATAATTATGATAATTCAATAAAAATAAGTTATTTTCTGAAAATTTCCAGAACTTCTTATTTTATTGATGGTATTCTGAGAAAAATCAAGTTTATGCAAAAAATGAGTTTTAGATATTTTGGTGGATTTAATTTGTTTCTTGTATGAATTTGAAACTTTTAACAACATACCTTGATGAATGCTTCAAGAGGGATGAAGATTTGAGTATAATAGATTGTTCTTGGATGGAATATGAGTATTCTTGGAGGAAATTTCGAGATTGAGAGTGAGAGAAAGAATAGAGAAGATTTAAGTGGTGAAGAGAATAATGTGTTGGGAGAAAAAGGAAAGGAAAGTGGATGGGAGGTGTGAGTGGGAGACCATGGGAATAATCTTTTTGCTTTTGGTGGTCTTCATAATTTCCCACTAACACAAGCATCTTTTACATAATTAATATAAGAGTTTTATAAAATTTAAAGTAAAGTTTATAAAAAATAGAGTTTTATAAAATTTAATGTAAAGTTTATAAAAATGGAGTTTTATAAAAGATAGGTTATTATTTGATTATAACAATCTACTTTGATTTGAAGTTTAATTAGAGAATTCAAGTTTGATTCTTTTAATTTAATTAGAGCATTATACTTTGATTTGATTTTAATATGGTATCATAATTTACTTTGATTATAGTTATAACGTTGTACAATACTATGTTGCTATTAACATCAAGTTATATCGTATTGTATGGGTTTTGATCCTATTAGCGTCAAGTAATCTTGAGTAGGGTTTATTAAATTTCCAATTGGGTTGGGTTGACCCGAATCCATTTTAGGTGGATGTCACAGTCTCCCCTACTTTAGGAAATTTCGTCACGAAATTTAAGAAGAGAGTACCTTAAGAGAAAAGTTGTGGGTATTTGGTACGCATAAGATCCTCACGCTCCCATGTATACTCAGGTCCACGTGCCGACTGCCACCTGACCTTAACCAGGGGAATGCGACTTCTTTTGAGTTGCTTTTCCTTTCGGTCAGCAATTTCCAAGGGTTTCTCGATAAATTGCATTGTCTCGTCGATTTGGATATCCTCGAGAGGAACATGAAGGTTCTCGTCTGCTAAACACTTCTTGAGGTTGGCTATATGAAATACCGGGTGAACTTTCTTAAGCTCTGTTGGTAGATCCAACTCGTAGGCTACTGGTCCGATCCTTTTTATGATCTTAAACGGGCCTACGTAGCGTGGTGCCAATTTACCCTTGCGTCCAAATTGAACCACACCTTTCCATGGGGACACTTTTAACATGACCATGTCACCCAGGGTAAATTCAAGCGGTTTGCGTCGCTTGTCGGCATAACTCTTTTGTCGGCTACGAGCTGCGAGAAGGTTATCGCGAATCTGAGTGATTTTGTCGGTTGTTTCCTGGATAAGCTCAGGACCAACGATTGGAGAATCCACTGTTGCGCGAATCACGTGGGACTCGCCAATTTCATGCCAGCAAATAGGAGATCGGCATTTACGGCCATACAATGCCTCAAATGGTGGCATCTTGATGCTAGAATGATAATTGTTATTATAGGAGAATTCCACCAACGGTAAATGAGAGTCCCAGTTTCCTCCGAAATCCAAGACACACGCCCTCAACATATCTTCGAGTGTTTGAATTGTCCTCTCAGATTGACCATCGGTCTGAGGATGATAGGCGGTACTGAGATCGAGGCGGGTTCCCATGGCTGTTTGAAGTGATTGCCAAAACCAAGAGAGAAATCTCCCATCACGATCTGAAATGATGCTGAGAGGAATGCCATGCCGACTAACTATCTCGTTGATGTAAATCCGAGCAAGTTTTTCGACTTTGAAATTTTCCCGGATGGGAAGGAAATGAGCGGATTTGGTCAAACGGTCAATGATTATCCAAATGCTGTCGTGTCCTTTTGTGGTACGGGGAAGTTTGGTTACGAAATCCATGGCGATCGCTTCCCATTTCCACCTGGGGATTTCTGGTTGGACCAATAGTCCAGAGGGTCGTTGATGTTCTACTTTGACCCTGGAACATGTAAGACATTTGGCCACGAATAAAGCAATATCCTTTTTCATTCCCGACCACCAATAATTGGTTCTCAGGCCATGATACATCTTGTCAGTGCCCGGATGAATGGAATATCGGGTTTTATGGATTTCTTCCATCAGGAATATGCGAAGATTGTCACGATCTGGGATCCAGATGCGATCTTGATAATAGAAAATACCATCAGATTTGGTTTCCAACTCCCCATCAATTCCCGTGGGCATGTCATTTTCGGTAATTGCCGAGTGTTGGGCTCCTCGAATTCGGTCCCTGAGATTGGACAAGATAGGAGAACATATTAGATGAAACGCATGGGCATGTTCTTTTCGGCTTAACGCGTCGGCTACGACGTTTGCCTTGCCCGGATGATAGCGTATTTCACACTCGTAATCATTTAGGAGCTCGACCCATCGTCTTTGCCTCATATTGAGTTCCTTTTGATTAAGAATATGTTGCAAGCTCTTGTGGTCGGTGAAAATTACGCATTTAGTGCCGTAAAGGTAATGCCTCCAAATTTTAAGAGCGAAAATCACGGCACCGAGCTCCAAATCATGAGTCGTATAATTCCTTTCGTGGATTTTGAGTTGTCGTGATGCGTAAGCTATAACCTTTCCCCTTTGCATCAAAACACAACCTAGACCGAGATTGGAGGCATCGCAGAATACCACGAAATCTTCGGATCCTTCAGGGAGTGTAAGAATCGGAGCGTCACACAAACTTTGTTTAAGGGTTTGGAAAGCGTATTCCTGCTTGGGTCCCCAATCAAATGGTGTACCCTTGCAAGTGAGAGAAGTAAGCGGTAAAGCAATCTTTGAGAAATTTGAAATGAAACGCCGGTAATAGCCGGCTAAACCAAGGAAGGACCGAATTTCCTTGGGGGTACGGGGGGCTTTCCAATTCTGGACTGCTTCAACTTTTGCGGGATCGACTAAAATACCCTTGTCACTTACAATATGACCAAGGAATTGTACCTCATTTAACCAAAACTCGCATTTCGAAAATTTGGCGTAGAGCCGATTTCCTTGCAACGTTTAGAGAGTTAGGCGAATGTGTCTTTCATGCTCTGCCCTTGTCTTGGAGTAAATGAGGATGTCATCAATAAAGACGATCACAAAACGGTCGAGATAAGGTTTAAATACCCGATTCATCAAGTCCATGAATACGGCAGGGGCATTTGTTAGGCCGAAAGGCATAACGGTGAACTCGTAATGACCATAGCGGATTCGGAAAGCGGTTTTGGGGATGTCTTCTTCCCGTACTCGAAGTTGGTGATAACCAGAGCGAAGGTCAATTTTTGAGAAGCATGAAGCTCCTTGAAGCTGATCAAAAAGGTCGTCGATCCGAGGTAACGGATATCGGTTCTTGATGGTTAATTTATTTAACTCACGATAATCGATACATATACGAAACGAACCATCTTTCTTTTTGATGAAGAGAACAGGGGCTCCCCAGGGTGAAGTACTAGGGCGGATAAATCCCTTATCGGTTAGTTCTTGGAGCTGACTTGCCAATTCTTGCATCTCGGTTAGAGCCAACCGATATGGAGACTTGGCTATGGGAGTAGCCTCAGGAACAAGATCGATGCGGAACTCTAGCTCACGTACTGGAGGGAGTCCAGATACGTCATCGGGAAAGATGTTGGGAAAGTCTCGTACTATCGGAATATCTTCAATCTTCTTTTCTTTGACATTTGTTTCCACCACATGGGCTAAGAAAGCCATGTATTCTTTTCGTAGATATGATCGAGCTTGAGTACATGACATAAGACTAAGCTTTTTCGAATGAGTCTCGCCATAAATACGAAGACTTTGACCGTCGGCGAGAGGAATACGAATGAACTTATCGTAACATACTATTTCAGCATGGTTTTGGGATAGCCAATCCATTCCTACGATGATGTCGAAGCTACCAAGTTCCATAGGAACTAAATTGACAGAAAATTTATGACCGCAAAAATCGAAAGTGCAATCTTGGATGATTGCATTGAGTGAAACGTATTTACCATCGGCGACTTCTACGGTAAAGTATTCATCAAGAATCGTGCGAGGTGTGTGAAGTATGGGCTCAAATTCCAAAGACACAAAACTTTTATCGGCACCCGAATCAAAAAGTACTGACGCGTAGCAGTTATTTATGAGAAACGTACCATTTACGACATTGTTATCGGTCTTTGCTTGGGTTGCGGTAATGACAAAGGCTCGGCCTTTGGGAGCTGGAACCTGCATTGTTGGATTTGCCTGGGCTTGGGTGTTGATGATATTGACTAACCTAGGACACGCGTTTTTGAAATGGGTGGGGTCACCACAGTTGAAGCATGTTCCAGTTGGATACCGGGTTTGTGTTTGCTGATTTGAGGGTAGATAGAGTGGTCGCTGAGTTTTTGGTGCACGACATGTGTCCGCCAAGTGGCCATAGCGACCACAATTCGTACAGAGGCGACACGGGCTGGTGGTCATATGGTGATAGTTACAGTGGTTACAGAGGGGGTGAGGTCCGGTATACGACTTTTTATTTGGTTGGGCTGGTGGGGTGACTTGGGTGATAGGAGTAGCAGGGGTAATAACAGCATGGTTGTGGTGATGACTTTTCCGCTTCTTTTTGTCATGTCGGTGGGAGGACTCGGACTTGACAATTAGGGGGGTCTCAGGGGTCGACTTTTCAGTTGACATCTTTGAACCCTTGCGTGGGAGGACACCATCGTTCACATTGTCCTCGTTGAGTTGACCTGCTAATTCAATGGCGGATTCTAGGGTAGATGGCCTGCTGCTGGTCACCGAATCACGGATCTGGCGTGGTAACCTTTTGATGTAGCGGCGTATTGCAGTTTTCATAGGTTGAACCATGTGAGGTAGGAGTCTCGAGAGATCATGGAATCTATTGGTGTAGGTTGCGTTGTCGCCTCCCTCCTGTTTTAGATTCCAGAATTCATCCTCGAGAGTTTGCAATTCGCTGTCAGGGCAGAACTTCTCCGTCATGCGTTCTTTTAGTTTTGACCAGGTCATTCCCAAGGCAACAACCTCTCCCTTTGCCCGTTTTTCTAGGTTCCACCATGTCAGAGCATGACCTAGGAGGCACCCTGTAGCATGACGGACCATCAGGTCCTCAGGACACTCACTATGGATGAAAGTACTCTCCATTTCTTCAATCCATGTGAGGAGTGCGGTGGCACCATCGGTGCCTTTGAAGTAAGGCGGATTGCAGTTACGAAAGTGCTTGAACGAGCAACGAGGAGTTGTTGCTGGAGCTTGTGGCTGAAGAGAATGAAGTTGGGTTGCAATTGTTGGGATGACGTTTGCTACCTCCTTGGCGACCAGGGCAGCTAGCCTTTTGTTGTTGCGAGCAGCGTATGGGGGTCGTAATGCCATCTACGAGAAACACGCATATGGACTTGTGAGTTATTTGTAAATTGATTATGGAAATAAAGTTTTTAGACATTGTTGGGTAAAATAATTGTAAAACACTTGTTGGGCCATGGTTAGGAGTGTTGGGCACCTTTTGGGCTTTCCATGGTTACTAAATGCGAAACATGTAGCACTTGCGTGGGACCCCCACAAAACTAAGTTTTCACATTTCTTTCCCACTTCTAGGCCCATTAGGGAACTTAATAGTCCAATGAGTTGGCCATTTTGGAGTGTATCCTTTCGGATACGTTTGATAAGGTCGGGTATTTTGATGCTCAAAAGTAATGTGAATGACGCGCTTTGGCCTATAGGTTTGGGAACTCTCGCCTTTGGTCCCCAGATAAGCAAACTGGTCCCTCGGTTGATTGGGATGTATACGAATGCTTACCTAGTCAGGACTTTCGGGCTACCGGCACCTCCCCCTTCCAGTTACTACGTGTCCATTACTATGATCCTACCCAACTAGAGTGGATGACTTTGAATTTCCTATGAACTCTAAGGAATACATATATGTATATACATTTTGTTAAACAACTTGAGTATGTGTGTGATTTTCAGAGAAAGTGGAGAATATTCACAAGTGTATGCACACATATAAGTGTCAGGAGTAATACGTATGCACATAAGGGAGCAATTAACACACAAAGGTATTCCTAGGATTTTCTAAGTGCGAATTGCATACAGTTGTGTGTGCATTTTATAAACTAGCATACGAGAGGACCCTAGAGGCTATAGACTAGGTCAAGGCAATTAACCTAATTCCCTATAGTCAAGGGCTCTGATACCAATCTGTCACACCCCGATCCTTGTCGGAATCGATCAAGGCGTGATATATTGTTCAAAGTCTCATGACAACTAGGTTATAATGTGATTAGATTCAATTAAGTACTAAGTATGCAAACAAGATCCACAACATACATTTATTACATCAAATTTAAATTGTCTTGTGGATTTCTAAGGCTCAACCTATTTTTCATCATTCTTCATTCTTCAAATCTGCATCATGGGTAAAAACAGGTCAACTACGAGAGTTGGTGAGTAATCAAATTTTAGTAGAGAAAATTGTGAAGTTGAAACATTTATAATTTGAAATCTGTTTTCTTTTGAAGTCGCCAAACAATTGTATTTGAGATAACGGTTTATAAATCAAAAATTGATTAACAATTGATAACAACAACAATAAGTCCTCACCCTATATATATACATATGTATATATATAAATATATATAGGATGGAGCATCTAATCATCATACACACTCAACCACGTGTGATCAATCACCTTAGCGTCCCAAGGCGGGGTGGTCAACCCAATAGCGCTATTATTGTCCATAACGCAGCTCAAGAATACGGGCATAGTCATGGAGATTAGACTAAAAATGATAATGCACTACAAGTACATGTAGCGTAAACGAACAATAGTTATACAATTAATGACTCACGTATAAATGTCCCAACAATGTCTCAATTGTGATAAAACAATAAAATGAAGTTGGAACATATTAGAACCACATGATACACCCCAAAAGTATTGAAAATTATAAAATATGGGGTAGATTACTCACTTTAGTCCCAAAACGAAATGCGAGTGTCGTACGATAGACGATTCGGGTCAAAATGGCGTAGAACCTAATATAATTAATAGTTTTGGTTTAGGAACTGCTAAACGAGAATGGAGTATTAATAAATAATTAGACACATATTCTTATATTTGATGAATTAACAATAATTCATTTTGATTATAATATTAAGGTATTTATTTGTTAAATGAATTTTAAATTGAATTACTTACTTTGCATAATTAATTTATATTTTCAATTTAGGCCAGATTTTAATAATTTCTTATTAAAATAATAACTTGCCCAATTATAATTATTTACAGATTTTAACAATTATTTATATGAAATAATCATTAAAATGCATTTTTACATGCTTAAATACTTAGGAAAATAGTTTTAAATAGTAAACAGTATTGAAAAATTATGAAATTATTAAGAAATCATTATTTCATACAATATGAATTACTGTAAAATTTGTATATTTTTCTGAACTGTTTTAGTATTTATTTAATATTTTAATGATTAAACAACACAAAATTCGAGAAAAATAGTAAATGATTCTCAAAACATCTGTAAAATTAACCATAGTTTTATAACATGATGTAGAGCCCAGTGTATAAGTTTCAGATATTTGTGACTATGGGAAGTATTTTTTATATATTTCTTTATTAGTTAATCAATAAAATCATAAATAATAGTAAACAGTAATATAAATGCATGAAACTTCATATATCATGTTTAATCAGTATACATGTCATCCCCGAACTTTCTCAGAATTTATTGAATGCAACAAGTATTTTATGTGAATTATTGCCCTACTTTATTGCAATAATTATGATAATTCAATAAAAATAAGTTATTTTCTGAAAATTTCCAGAACTTCTTATTTTATTGATGGTATTCTGAGAAAAATCAGGTTTATGCAAAAAATGAGTTTTAGATATTTTGGTGGATTTAATTTGTTTCTTGTATGAATTTGAAACTTTTAACAACATACCTTGATGAATGCTTCAAGAGGGATGAAGATTTGAGTATAATAGATTGTTCTTGGATGGAATATGAGTATTCTTGGAGGAAATTTCGAGATTGAGAGTGAGAGAAAGAATAGAGAAGATTTAAGTGGTGAAGAGAATAATGTGTTGGGAGAAAAAGGAAAGGAAAGTGGATGGGAGGTGTGAGTGGGAGACCATGGGAATAATCTTTTTGCTTTTGGTGGTCTTCATAATTTCCCACTAACACAAGCATCTTTTACATAATTAATATAAGAGTTTTATAAAATTTAAAGTAAAGTTTATAAAAAATAGAGTTTTATAAAATTTAATGTAAAGTTTATAAAAATGGAGTTTTATAAAAGATAGGTTATTATTTGATTATAACAATCTACTTTGATTTGAAGTTTAATTAGAGAATTCAAGTTTGATTATTTTAATTTAATTAGAGCATTATACTTTGATTTGATTTTAATATGGTATCATAATTTACTTTGATTATAGTTATAACGTTGTACAATACTATGTTGCTATTAACATCAAGTTATATCGTATTGTATGGGTTTTGATCCTATTAGCGTCAAGTAATCTTGAGTAGGGTTTATTAAATTTCCAATTGGGTTGGGTTGACCCGAATCCATTTTAGGCGGATGTCACAGATGATGACTACAGACCTCACCTCACCTATGTTGAACCCCCTTCGGATGGCTACTGGGATGTTCCAATCTCCCCTAATGCCAAATACTTCACAGTGTTTGAGCAATTCGACCGCAGCCTTCCAGACCACAAAAGACTGCCAATGGAATTTGAGAGACTTAGTCTTTTTTATGCTAAGCATGCCTCTCCCATTGAGAAAATATGGTCTAACGATAGACCATCCGCAGTCAAGAACTACAAGATTCGGAAGTTCATGAAGGCTGAATTCATCCAGTACACCCTCACTAGAAGGGGACACGACTATGTCCGCACCCAAGCTGACTTCCCCTGCATGAATCGGAAGAAGTCTTTCTCATAGCTAAGGTGTATCAGAACAAGTCGGAGAAGCTTGAAAGGGCTAATATTTTTTTGAAGGAAACGGTCTGTGATTTTGCTAAAATCGACGCAGACATCTACCCCACCATTGCCAAGAAATTTGATCTGCTACCACTCGATCCTGCACCAATGCCTACCGAAGGCTATCAAGAAAGATCCTTAGGTGCAACCAATTTTCCTGAACTTGGAGTCATTTTCAAAAGGAAGATCGATAATGTCAAATACTTCATTCCTATGACTGCCATGCATCGCCTCACCAGGAAGCAACTTGATATCTGCCGAACCGCAGTTGAAAAATCGAAGCACACTACTGCAGAAGTCAAGTTCGAGATTCTAAGGAGAATCATCTGGTTGGAAAACATCAGGAAGTTTTGGTGGATCCTGATCAAGTTTCTTAAACTTGATAGCTGAACAAAAGTTAAAGAGGTCACTTAGGTGGAAATTGTTGAATCATAAAAAGTGACCCTCTTGAACTTCAGCTACCGCAGCCGACAAGCACCCGCAGTCAAGCTCCTTCATCAGCAACCACATCCGGAGTCTCTACCTACCGCAGTCTCTTTACTAGATTACTTTACTTGTCTTTTATTGTAATAATCTCTATTGTCCAGTATGCCTTGCATGACTACTCTTAGAGATGTAATCTAGTGTACTTCGTGAGTCTCTATAAATAGAACTCATTCTCTTGTATTAAAAAAACACACACACATCTATCTATTCTGAATACACATCTCTAAAGTTATCTTTTCTATCTCTCTATCTAATTACTCATCCCTTCTTACTCTCAAATCTTACTAGAATACAACTGATTATAACCTCTCTTCGGAGCAAGTCTTTTGTGACTTAATCACTAAGTTTGATCTTCCTTATTAACTTGGTTTGAATGCATTCCTTGTTATGAATCAACTTATGTGTATACTTGATATAACAATTGTTGTCATTTCTATTTCTTTACTTTTCCGCAACTAACTCTCTAACTATCTAACTCTAACTTATTAATATTATTGTTGAGCTTTTAGATCCTTCGAGATTAACTATTACGCAATATACTAAGTTTTCCTCCCCTCCCCTCCTTTTTTCCCCTTCTTTTTTTTAAAACCCTCTTTTTTTCAAGACTTTTTTTTATTCAGATTTTTGTTTCCTGAATTATTTTTTTTTCTTCAATTAATTTTTTTTTCAGCCAATTTTTTTATTTAGCCAATTATTTTTTTTGCCAATTATTTTTATCTAGCCATTTTTTTATTAAAACCAATTATTTTTTTTACACCAATTATTTTTTTTAACACCAATTTTTGCCACAACCGAACCTTGGATTGTCACATTGGTTCATTTCATGCCGGTTATTATTGGAAGAATATTCCTACCGCAGTCGGACTTCATATTATTTTTGGTGATGCTTGCACCGCAACGGCGATTGATCAACAAAGTTGTTTCGCATTCTTCACTTTATGAGATTTTATGACTTGTCGCTCTTGATTTTTGGTTGACGAATCATGTATCTTGAGCATGTGGACTTTATTCTCTATTGAAGACCACTTCAAGTGTTCCGGCACCGCAGTTTGGATATTTGGATATATTTTTGGCACAACAGATTATTCTCAGCACAGCTTCAGCAACTATGTCACCCGCTTCCTCATGAACGCAAGAGTATCTCTTTTACTCTTTCTCGTTTCTTATCGAGACCCTTCATACATCTAGGGAGAGCTTCTCTATTAGCTCTTGGTATCCGACACTCTCCATCCGATGATTTATTGATTTTTGATATCCGGTCATTGGTTATAAAAAATAGGGAGAGAATATCATCCGGATTTGGTTATTATGATTGTTTGAGTTTGGAACTTTGAAGACTTCTGAAGACGATTATTTATTTAGTGATGCGATGTGGCACTTCTTTTTGGTCTTTATGGATCAAAATTTTGGCATTACTCGATGTTTTCCGATTCAGATTATTTATTATTCGGACTCTACCACAAGATGATTTTGTGTTCGCATCTGGTTGAGATCTTATGGTTTCACGAGTTTGGATTTGTGATATGTTGAAGACGAAGATTATTTTGGCAATGTGACGTGGCACTTATTTTTTGGTCCTTGGATCAAATTTTCGGCATTGCTGGACCATGTTTTTGGACTCACATTATTTTTATCCGGACTTCATTTTATGGATGCTTCACATTTTTAGCAGGTTATTCTTTGAAGAATTTTGGTGTATTATGATTCGAGAACTCGAGATGTTTTTCAGACTTTTGAAGCTGAAGTGTTTCTTTTATTGGATCTTCTACTTGCTCATGGTGACCTCCTTCTTCGGGTGATTATGACTGGTTTGAAGATTTGGATCTTATATTTTTTCTGCTTCATTGGTTGTGCTTTGAAGCCGAAGACCTTCATTGTTAGAGATTCATGGCCAGTTTCAGACTTCACAGATACTTCAGAGTTTCAGAGACATTTCAGCACTTGATTTCATTTTATTACCACACTTGCTAGTCGGATTACTGTATTATAGCCTTATATCACTTATTGGATCTCTCATCATTTGTAAGCATTTAGGGAGAGAATGTTGGTGCATGGAAATGCTCCACACATAATGAGTGTTTATTAGGTTGTATTTTCCATTTATTGTATTTTAGGTGTAAATACTCTCCCTCCTATATAAAGGGAGAGTTGGTCATTTATTTAAAAAAGCTAGCTTATCTTTTCCTTAGTTAGAGTTACACTTCTTACAATGTAATCTCTAGAGAGAGAAAGTTGGTGGGTTCTCCCACCCAGGGAGAGTTTCTCTCCCACCATGTTCTTCATTAATATATTTTATTCTCTCTTGTTCTTAGTCTTTTTATAAACTCATAATATGTTCTTCGTGTTCATACTTCCAAAAACACGATTAATCTCGAGATATCTTTCTTCCGCACTTACCGTTCGTTATAAAAATGGGTCTCTACATGAAGCACTCACTTTAACGATTTTCCTACATTTTTTATGGATTTTAGAAGTTGACTATTAAGAACAACAAACTTTATGGACGAGGCTATAGAGATTACGACTCCACCTTTATACGAGTTCGAATCAGGTCATGTGGTCTGAAGATGAAGTCATATAGACACTCATACCTAAATACATATGTTTGACCGCATGTCCTTTTTTAATCTTTTTAGAGCTGGATATGAATTTTACAGGTTGAGGTCTAATTACAGCTACAATTGGTATAGTTCAGTTGGTAGCACTTAACATTTTGTAGCTTCACCCACCTTAGGATTAGAGTTAAGATTGCAACTACTATTGGTATAACTTAGTTGGCAGCACTTAACATTTTGTAGCTTAACCCTACTTAGGTTTGGATTTAAGTGTCCTGGTCCATAAGGCGACTAAACTAGAAACGCATACATTTCTAATGTCCAAGACCTCAAGTCGTTTAGACGTTCCTATGAATTACTTTGATTTTTTTAAGATCAAAGTGACGAAGATTTTGGTACAATGGACTACTTGAAGAAATGTCACTATTTGACCCTTTTTAAGCTTAGAGTCAGCTCGAGGGTTATAATAATGAAAGGTAGAAAACATTCATACCTCTCTAGATATGTAAACCTCAAACTTTAATGATATTTTGTAGATTAAGTTATAATTTTTAGAAGAAGGGGACATATTGCAGCCAATTACAAACTTCCTCATTCATTGATTTCCATAAGTCCTTCTACTTGGCCATAAAGAAAGGGGGATTTAGCTATTATCTTCTGAATTTATTAAGCTCTGAAAATAATTGCTAAGACCTAGGTTAAGAAACTTTACATGAGGATATAGAGAGTTAGAGATTGGATCAAACATGGTTGAATACATGATTAACTTGGTAGGTATAAAGGCTAATCTTTCAACACATATACGATGCCAATAAACCAACATTTAAGGTGAGACTTCATCATGGTCTTAATAAGAAGAATAACAATAAGGAAATGTATGAAAAATAATGAGCTAATAAAAAATTTACTGTAGAAAAGATTCAACTGCACATGAAGGGTACTTTGTGTTTATGGTGGTTGTCGAGGCCTATAATTAAATACCCGAGATCCTAAAAAAGAAATAGTGTATAAAGGTAAATGGATCGATTCCATGAGGATTTTTTTTCAATTTGTAACTCTATAGAAATATCCTACTAAAATAATTTTAAAACAACAATATAAGTGAAAATGAGGATTATAACTTTTATTGTAATGACTCTAATTTAACTAACACAAGTGAAACACAATTTAAACTAATAAAACTTGATGAAAATCAATATGGTGGAATGGATGGCATTGGAATTTCATCATTTGAAAATTTGGTTAATAAGTCATTACAACTCAAGGTACGATACTCTTGATGAAGTTCTAGTTTCTCTATAAAAAGTACAAGTTACCTAGACTCTTCTTGATTAATATAACGGCTAGAGAAACTCATAACACATTTTCTTAGACAAAGTGAAAAATCATTGAAGTATACAATCTATGAAAACCAACTAGCATTAAGGTTTAAGAGTCACCAAACCCAAAAGGAAATCAAAATGATTTGATTATCATTATGGAGGAAATGCTTCTTTGACTTAAGTGAAATGAACACAACCACATAAATGAATTGTTTCTTGTTAATTTAAGATCTATTACTTAAGAAGGATATTAACAAACAAACATAACATTCATACATCAAAACTCATGATTAAAGATATATAAACACAAAGATAAGTTTTTTCGAAAAATAATTCCATAAAGATTCAACAACAAGCTCATAAATTTCTTCAAAATAAACTAAATTTTCAAAGATTACTTCAAATATCAACCGATATTAACTTATCCTAACATGGAAAAGCTTAAGAAAAATAAAGAAAATCTAATGGAAAAATGAACATTTTCCAGGTACCATGTTTCAAGAAGAATAACTTGAGATCTAGAACTCGTAAGAGGTAACTCTTTAAATCAAAGTTGTAGCTAATACGAAAAATGGTACATAGTAAATGATGCATATCAATTACATTGAGTGAACACCCTTGTCCATGGCTTCTCCAATGGTTAAAATGACAAAAATAAGTAAACACTTATGTCCACAGCTTTATAGTTCAAAATCCATAGAGATTCAGGCAAAGGTTGGTAAAAGGAGGTTGTAGTGATTACAACAAGGATTATAGAAAATTGAAATAATTTAAAGCGGATGAGAAATAAGAGAGTTATGGTCATTTAAAAATGGAAGATAAAAATCAGAAGCTGCTGAGGAAAATGGCAAACTGTTTGGGCAGTGAGTGGCAACACCCCTCTCCCTTGTTTAGCCACATTTGGGAGCATGAAAATTCCATATGGCATGAAAATTTTACACCAAGTAGATATATCTATCCTTTTTAGTTTGAAAGGTGGCTCACCCTGATCTGATTTCATTTGACCATCGTATTAACGCTTTAACTGGTCAATTTTCACCAGAATCTCTAGAACTCTCAAGAACATTAAGTGTGTATATGTGTGTGTCTTCTTGATGTGTATATTTTGTGAGAATAAAAATTTTCAAATATTCAAGATGAAATTAAAACAAGAACTAAGGAATGATCACTAGGACTCCAAGCCTAACTTATGTATTTTGATAAGTATTTAGTGGTGGGTTATGAGGGAGTGATTCAAGAACTAAGGAATGATCACTAGGACTCCAAGCCTAATTCAAAACCGGATCCATGATTAACCAGATCTATTGCAACTAAAATAAACAAGAAGAATCTAAAATTACATACCCTTATAGTCCATTATAACCTTCTTGGATATTATGAAAGGAGTGATTTAAGAGTCTAAAGTAGATCTCCGCTTTCGTAGTTGCACCCAAGGAAAATATCAACAACTTCTGACATCACCCTAACATAAAACATGTTGAATACGAAACATAGATATGATCTGTGATGAAGCATTCTACATTAATAAGGGGACACAACTTCGTGGACTTTTGGGTTTATGAGATTTGGGAGAGGCTGTCGGTTTTTTGATTAGGGTTTGTGAAAAAATCATCTCCAAATCCATTAATAGACCCCTTTATTTATAGGGAAGGCTTTTCAACTCTAAGGGATAATTACTTGGTCACTAAGTAATTATCCTAAAAGATTTGACATTTAAATTTTTACCATCTAAACCCCTTAAGTCTAGAAGTTTCTTATTAATTAATTAAACCTTTTATTAATTAACAAACTAATCCCCAATAATATTTTTGTGTCATTAGTTGCTTATTCATGTCCTTGCGTGTAACTCAAAGGACCCTACCGAAACGTCCCAAAAATTAAGGCAAAAAATTTCTTTGTAATTATAATAAAACCATCATTCAAAAAATGTTCATAAAACCATAATAGAATCAAATATGCTCAACACATCCAATTACATCAGAGTAAAGTAAAATACGGAACAATGTTGTTTGTGCGATGCGATCAACCCAAGCTCTTCCCCTTGGATCTGGAAGTACCTGAAACATAAACTGAAAACTGTAACCAGGAAGCTTAGTGAGTTTCCCAAAGTACCAGATACCATACATATCAAACATATAGTGGGCCCCGCCCGATATTAGGCCCCGTCTGACATCGAGCCCCGCTTAGAATAGATCTGTTAGTAACATTAGATGGGCCTCGCCACATCACATTCATCAGACCACGCCTGGCATCCGGCCTCGTACAGTATACATACAAACACATAAACACATGCCAAAATCACAAAGATAAATAGCATAAAATATAGTCATCAGGCCCCGCCCGTTATACATATAAACACATAACACATGCAAGAGTCACGCAAATAACTAGCATCCTAATCATAACAAACCATGGGCCGGTATTGGCGCCTTCGACCCGTCAAGCACATTGAGGAAACTCACCTCAAGCTGCTGAATCTCTAAGATAATACTCAAACTACTGATCCGAAAAAACCCCCGCGCTAACACCACCAAATAACATCCAATCAATAATTCAGTTACAACCCATAACTGGGATCCTAGTCCAACTGTCCAATATTCAAGGTAAAAGCCCATTTACCCCTTCCTAAATTGGCCCAAAGATCTAAAAAGCCCAATAAGGCCCAAAGATCTAAAAGATCCTAAAACCCATTATAGGCCCAAACACAGAAATGCCCAAAACCCAAGAATGGCTTAAAGTCAAAAGGATCGATGGCCCATCAAGGCCTAAACTCTCCTAGTCCGAAAATGGCCCAATTTCGCAAAAGCCCAATCCAAGACAGGTATGGTTTGTGTACCAAACGTACGCCTAACGTACTACGTTGCATGCATATCGCGGATACGGGCACGTATGCACAGCGTATCCTTGAGTACGCCCAGTGTATGCGCCTATTAAGCACTTTTCCCTTAAGTGCTTAATAATTGCATTCCAACATCCAAATTTCAGATCTAAGTATAAATGGACATCTTAATCTATAAAGTCATGAACTTGGAGCCTTTGCATGGCTCAAAAGTACCCAAACCTCACTTTTAGCATTCTACTTTCACCATAATGACCTAAACACATGCATGGTTGATCCACAATCATCAAGATGCTAACTTTATGGACTTAGGACCTCAAAAACATCAAGAGAAGCAACTCCTAACTTTTGGACTGGAAGGAATCCACTAGATCTTATAATATGACCAAAAAGGGACCAAAACTTCATAAAGACTACATCTAAGTAAACTAGGAGCAAGTTCCAAGCTTTATACCTCAATGAAGCTGGAAATGATGTGAGAAATCTGGATCTACAAGCTCTCTTTTGATCAAGGCTCCTTCTTCCATGTTCTTCTTCAAGTCTCACCAACACACAGTAAACACACACAATAGGGGTCAGATCTCTTCAAAAGGGGCTAGGGTTTCGAAATGGCACTCTAAGCGCAATGATGGCTGAGAAATGAGAGAATAAGAGGTCATAGTGTTGTTTAAATAGGGTCCAAACCCTAAAATTTAGTGTTTGTCCCCTGCATATGTACGCCCAGCGTACTCCAACTTTTCCAAAGTTGGCAAAACTGCCCTAGGGACCAAATCTGCAAAATATTTACACACCAAGGGTCAAAATGAAAAGTACCTTGAATCGAGTGTTGCAACTCTCCCCCACATGAATCAGACTTCATCCTCGAAATCCACTATCATAAATAATTTAGGTTAATCCTCCCTCATCTCGACCCCCGAGCTCCCACGTCCATTCTGAACCCTTGTAGTGTTGCCACTGCACCTTCACCAAATCAACAACCTTTTTCCTCAAGGCTCTCGTCTTCCAATAAAGAATCGTCACCGGTCCCTCGATATAATTCAGGCGAGCATCCACCTGGATATATTCTAATGGAACCACTACAAAATCATCGACCAAACATTTCCGCAGTTGAGAAACGTGAAACGTGTTATGGATCTGACTAAGTTTCTCGAGAAGATCCAAGTGATAAGCAACCCGAACTGCCCAGGCCGAAACCCTGAAAGTACGTATGTACCTGGGATCCAACTGGCCCCTCTTCTTGAATCGGATGACACCTTTCCAAGGCGACACCTTCAGGATAACCATATCCCTAACCTAGAACTCTAGGTATGATCGACGCTTGTCGGCATAGCTCTTCTGTCAACTCTTTCCTATCTGAAGTCTACTCCAAACCTGCTGAATCAACTCGGTAGTCTTGAGTACCAATGATGGGTTTTACATGTATCAACGCGGATAAATCCTTAACACTTAAGGGTACATGAAACCTACTAGATCTATCTCAGAACACTATTGAAGTAACATTCTATTGAACAACAAGGAACATATGAACCCTAGGTATTTTCGAAATTGACAAACGAAATAGAAATTACATACCTTTTGATTGTGTTAGTACACAATCAAACCTATCCTTCTTGAAATACTCTTGGAAGCATGCACCACAAGTGTCGTGCCTCTAATGGTTCACACCCAAACCCTAGCAACCAAGGAAACTTGAAGAGAGAGAGGAGAGAGATCAGAATTTTCGCTATCCTTAAGTCTAGAAGACATGGTCGAAATTGCTAGGTATAGAGATCCTTATGTAGTGCAACTTGGAAACCCTAGATAACCTTAAAATGAATAAAATAATATTATTTCCTTCTAGTAATTATCCAGCTTCCTAATTATCCTCCAAGGATAATTCTAGAAACCCCAGACCCTCTTAAAACCATCCAAGGCTATAGGAAGGTTTTGGAATGCTTCTTTTTCAACTATTGAACAATTACACTCTAACCCTTGTACATTTGATTAATCCAATTAATCCCAAAATTAATTCCAATTAATTTCTGATTAATTCTTAATTAAATAATAATATTTCTAATTAATATATTATTCTCATAATATATTAACAAAACATTTATTTTTATTTCTAATTAATTTATTAATAATATAAAAATTAATAAATTAGTCTCTCTCTAAAAGTTATCCTATTCAATTACTAAGTTTGAGGGGAACCCAAAAGGATTGTGCTACCATCAATTCAAGTATATACCAATTATAGTAATGGGCTTAGAAACTTAATCCAACAGTCTCCCACTTGGATAAGACTATAATTATAATTGTCAGTATAACTTCTAGACCGATCAACAAATTGTAGCTTCCAAAAGCCACTGTCGAACTCTGACCCAGTCAGTTACGTCTCCTAATATAAGTGATCAAATATTCCTTCATTCTACAAGATATCATATGGACATGAGACATGGATTAAAATCAATCTCATTGTCCAAAATTTTGTTTCTCGATTTCCTGATTTATGACGACTGAAATCAGAATAGTAATGAACACATAAATTCAGTCCAGGCTTGGCCAATCACTTCATATGTCGAAACCAAATCGTACATGACACTACGTTTTATAACATCAAGTTACTGATGCGTTTTCGCAATACTAATGTACAACCGACTTGTAAATTACAATTCATATATCTTAGTCTTAAGAATATAATATACTTTCGTCTCAAAATCACTCGTGATAGAATCCATGAAGTAATTCTCTAAGCGTGGGTTTAACCAATACTCAAAATCTCCATTTTTCTAAGTACTCCTGAACATTATAGCAACCATTGCAATGCCTAATCTCCATAGACAATCTACAATTCAATTCATGACAGTCTTATTTCACTACTTACTTCCAAAAGTATAAGCGTCTGTGGAATTTCGAATAATCGAATTATTTAGGAAGTAAAACATGCAAAGTGAAACACAATAATAAACTAATTAACTATGGTCTCAAAACTATTAGATATAAATAAAACTCCTTTTATTTAATCACCATAATAATTAAGACTTTATTCATTGTATAATGTTTCGAGTAACCAACTAACCACTTGAATTAAGCATCAGTCATGCCATGTTACAACTATGCATACTATGCCTCTCTATGGCCCTCCCTTTGTGAACAGATCGACTGGACACTATTCCAATGATGCTCATTTCACAATTCCAAATTCTTTTCACTGTCTAAAGTGTATGGGAATTCTAACCTTATATGCATTGTTTTTCAGTGATGTTGAGGCTTCTAAGTCACAGAGACTGTGCCAACAATATTACAGAATAGTCCATTGGAACTTTGTTACTAGAAACAATTCCAAAGTAATGGAGGTTCTAATTCAAGGTACACTCCTTGGATACTTCTCTCGCATTAAAATTTCCAACTCACACGTAGATTTAATAATCAACACCCATTATGGAAACTTTTCCATATTCCCATATAACCATCAATTTTGACCAAGAACCATCTGATAGGTTTTAAGCATAACAAACAATCCCTATGTGTGGATGCAACCCTAATTCTTGGATTTATGTTTTCTCTAATTGAACATACAAGTATTGAACACAAAAGGAGAAACCCTAGAAGTCATCTAGTATTTTCGAAATTCATAACAAAAGATAGTAAACTAACTTTTGAATGTTATGTAGTAATAACAAATAATTCCTTGTTGTTGTAGAAGCTTGAGAACTAGTGTCACAAGTGTAACACCTCTAATGGCTCATAAACAAACTTAGCAAGAGGATGATATATGAGAGAGGAGGAGGAAGCTTCAAATTTGGGCTATTCTTATTAGGGTTAGAGTGGCCAAAATCAAGAGGGGGTGCAGCTCCTTATATAGTTGAGGTAGCTTACAACCAAAGCTAGGGTTTGCTGGAGGAATCCCTAATTCCTTGGCTTAAGGCCTAAGCAGCCCATGGATTCCTCATCCAAGGCCTTGGATGAAAATTATAGGGCCTCCGTAGAATGTTTCGTCTAACCCTTCTAGGGTGGTCCAAGAGCCCAAATCCACAACTATCAATAAATTGCTAAATAGCCCTTGCACTTTTAATTAATTCCTTTAATCCCAAAATTAATTCCAAATTAATATCTGATTAAATATTAATTAAATAATATGATTTCTAATTAATATATTATTTCCATAATACAATAATATATAATTTATTATAATTTATTAATCAAATAATAAATTCTTCATCTTTCTCAATAGGTCATCCTATCTAGTTGCTAGTATGAAGGCAACCCAAAAGGACTATGCTACTATCAATTCAAATACATACCAATTATAATTATGGGCTTAGACAGTTAATCCAACAGTCTCCCACTTGGATAAGTCCAATAACTATAGTTGCAAGTATAACTACAAAAATTGATTACCAAATTGTAGCTCTCAAAGCCGCTGTCAAACTCTGACTTAGTTAGTTATGTGTCCTAAGATAAGTGATCATATAATCCTCCGTTCCGCAAGGTATCATGTGGATGAACTGCATGGAACAGAATCAATCTGAGTGTCCAATACATTGTTTCCTAATTTCTGATTTGTAATGACACGAAACTACTAATCGAACACATCAATGTAGTCCTGGTCGGGCCCAACACTATATTTCAACACCAAATCATCGAGGGGCCCAAGATATCGCTTTTCTCGTCAGGGAAAATGAATAAATAAACTTTGACTTATATGCTTGCACTATTTACTCATCAAATCATGCACAACAATACAATTTATAACATCAAGTTACTGATGCGTTTATGCATCATCAATGCACAACCAACTCGTAAACAACAACTCATATATCTTCGTTTAAAGATTATACGATATTATCGTCTCATAATTGCTCATGATAAATTCCATGAAGTAATTCTCTGAACTTGGGTTTATTCAATACTTAAATCCCCATTTCAAAAGTACTTATGAATCTTGCAGCAAACCGTTGCTATGTCTAAACCCTTAGACAATCTACAACCCAATTCAGGACAACCTTTATTTATTACTTCCTTCCAAAGTATGATCGACTATGGATATTTGAATAATCTAATTATCCAGGAGGTAAAACATGCAAAATGAAACAAAATAATACAATTGACAAAAGATAATAAACAATACTCATAAATAAATCTCCAGTATTAATTCATCAAATGTTATTTACATTTATTTGTTATAAGTTTTTAAATACCTATCTAACTACTAAATCTAATATCATCTTTCAGCCCAATGCTCCTTGCATGTTGAACGTGCTTGACCCTACTCAACCCCTTTGTGAGGGGATCTGCATGATTCTCTTCTGATGATACCCTCTTCACGATGAGGTGTCCTTCTTCTACTAAATGTCTGATAAAGTGGTATTTTCTGTCGATATGTCTAGATCGGCCATGATCTCTTGGTTCCTTTGTCAAGGAAACTGCTCTTTCACTATCACAGAAAATCTCCATGGGCTCCTTTATGGTTTGCACAACTCCAAGGTATCCAATGAAGTTCTTCAACCATATAGCCTCCTTTGAGGTTTTGCTTGCTGCAATGTACTCTGATTCACAGGTAGAATCAGCCACTGTTTCCTGCTTGAAACTTTTCCAAGTTACCGCTCCTCCATTAAAAGTAAACACCCAACCAGATTGTGAACGAAAATTGTCTCTATCTGTCTGAAAGTTGGCCTCACTATACCCAGTAACTCTTAAGCCATCACTGCCACCAAGCACAACGACCCAGTCCTTAGTTCTTCGCAGATACTTAAGAATGTTCTTGACCGTTATCCAATGAGCTTTACCCGGGTTTCCCTCATATCGACTAACCATGCTCAAAGCAAAAGCCACGCCAGGGCGATTACATTTCATAGCATACATGATCGGTCGAACGGCGGAAGCATATGGAACTCGAATCATTTCTGTTATCTATGCATTAGTACTCGGACTTTGAATCTTACTCAGTTTGGTATTACTCTGGATAGGAAACTCTCTTTTCTTGGAATTTTCCATGCTAAAACGCTAACACTTTATCTAAATATGTACTTTGACTAAGTCTAATTAGTGTTTTACTCCTATTTCTCAAAATCCTTATTCCAAGAATATAAGCAGCCTCTCCCAGATCCTTCATAGTGAAACACTTTCCAAGCCAAGACTTAACCTCTTGCAAAGTTGGAATGTTGTTTCTTATGAGTAATATGTCATCAACATTTAATACGAGGAAGGAAACTATACTACCACTAGCTTTGACATATACACAAGATTCATCTTCAATTCTAGAGAAGCCAAACTCTTTAACTTTCTCGTCAAAACAAAGATTCCATCTACGAGAAGCTTGTTTCAATCCATAGATTGATTTCTTAAGCTTACACATTCTATTAGGGTACTTAGCATCCAAAAAATCCTTTAGCTGACTCATTTAAATATCCTCATCCAACTTCTCATTAAGGAAAGTGGTTTTGACATCCATCTATCAAATTTCATAGTCATGAAACGCAGTTATGGCTAACGTTACCGTAATAGATTTAATCTTAGCTACTGGTGAGAAGGTCTCATCATAGTAAGCCCTTAGGGTTTGAGTAAAGCCCTTCGCAACCAGTCGAGCTTTAAAAGTGTGCACCTTTCCATCCATGTCGGTCTTCTTCTTAAAGATCCATTTGCACCCAACTGTCTTACGACCTGATACATTATCAACCAAATTCCAAACTTGGTTGTCATACATGGACTTGATCTCGCCATCTATTGCCTTTTTTCCATTTGGCAGACTTAGGGCCCGCCATGGCTTCCTTGTATTTAGAAGGCTCATCCAAATTTACTAGTGTATTATCACTGATAAACGTATCACCATCTGTAGTAATATGGAAACAATAAAACTCTGGTGTCATTCTAACTCTGGTGCCATTCTAACTCTGTTGGAACAACTAAGAGGTAATGACTCGTCAACAGGTTCAACCAAAATTTCTTTCCCAGGTTGAGTGCTAGTGTTAGAGGTTCCTTCATCGTTTGACTCTTGAATTTCTTCAAGATTAATAGTATTCCCACTGTCCTCTTTGGATATGAGCGCTCTCTCACAAAAGACTCCCCTTCGTGCTACGAAGACCACATTTTCACTAGGTTTGTATAACAAATACCCAAAGGAATTTTTTGGGTAGCCAATGAAAATACATCTCTCACTTCGAGGTTCAAGCTTGTCATGAGGCTCTCTTCTAAAGAAAGCTTCGCAACCCCAAACCTTGATATGTTCCAACGAGGGAACCTTCCCTGTCCATATCTCATGTGGTGTTTTGGTAACCTTCTTTGTTGGAACAAGATTAAGAATGTGGGCGGCAGTCTCTAAGTCATACCCCTAGAATGAGATTGGAAGTAAAGCTCGACTCATCAAGGAACAAACAATGTCCAACAAGGTTCGATTACGCCTCTCAGTTACACCAGTAAGTTGTGGTGTCTTTGGAGGTGTTAATTGTGAAACAATTCCACATTCCTTGAGGTAGTCTTGGAACTCGACACTCAGATACTCACCACCTCCATAAGATCTGAGCATCTTGATCTTCCTGCCCAGTTGATTCTCGACTTCTTGTTTGAACACTTAGAACTTTTCAAAGGTTTCTGACTTATGCTTGATTAAGTAGAAATAGTCATATCTGCTATAATCATCAATAAAAGTCACCTAGAATCGATTTGCATCCCTTGTGGTGGATCTGAAGGGCCCACACATATTTATGTGTATGAGATCCAATAATCCTTAACCTCTTTCACAAGAACCAGTGAAAGGTGATTTAGTCATCTTTCCAAGTAAACAAGACTTGCATCTATCATCCGACCTTAAGTCAATTGATTCCAACACTCCATCCTTTTGACATGTGCATGACGACAATTCCACAAGAATGATTTGTCTAAACCATTAGACGAATCAATTTGCAAAACACTATTACCTAAATTGTCTGCAACCATCACAGTTTCATACACGTCATCACAAGGTAAAGCTTCAAAATAGAATACACCATTTTTAAAAGTAGAAATAGATCCATTTGTATTATTAAAAGAATATCTAAAACCTTGTCTATATAAACCATGAAATGAAATGATATTTCTCATTGTTTCTGAAGAATAGCAATAATTGTTTAAATCCAAACATAACCCACTACTAAGAACTAACTTATAAACACCAATTTTGGTAACAGGTGACGATCTCCTATTACCCATGATCAGGTTCATTCTCCTGTGCTCCACATCCTCACGTATTCTTAGCTCCTGCAAGTCATAGCAAATATGAAACCCACATCCTATATCAAGGACCCAAGAATGAGAATATGATGAGTTTTTGTATAAGATAGTGTAAATACCTGTCGAGGTTGGCTTCACTTTGTCATCCTTTATGTCTTGCAAGTATTTTGGGTAGATTCGTTTCCAATTCCCCTTATCATGGCAGTAAAATCAAGTAGCCTCCTTAGGATCAGATCAGGAGGAGCATCAGAACTGGCCTTTCCTTTGGGTCCATTGCTTGAGGACCCTGCTTGGGACATTCTCTTCCAATTATGTTTGGGAGGAGCTTTCATCTTCTTCCCCTTTCCTTTCCTAATAGCCAAGACAGGAGCAGAAGCAGTAGGAGTAATATTCTTTCTCTTCATTCCACTCTCAGTAGTTCTCAACAAGCTCTGAAGTTGAGCCAATGTGGTCTCTTGGTTGTTCAAATGATAAGTCATGATGAACTGATCATAACAACTGGGCAATGAGTGCAAGACTATGCCAATAGCCAATTCTTCATCAAATTTCACATTGAGATTTAGCAAGCGTTCCAGATATCGTTGCATACGTTGCAAGTGGATTTTGACAGACTCTCCGTCCTTCATCTTGCTGGTAATGAGGGACTTTACTACCTCGTATTTTTCTTGAAGAGCTCGTTGATGGTACTTTTCCAACAAGTCCTTGTTCATCTCATACAACCAATAATCCTCATAGAACCTTTGTAGATCAGGAGTCATAGTTGCCACCATGATGCATGCCACTTTGGTAGCATCATTGCAATGTCACTTATACTCAACTTGTTGTTCAGGAGTAGATTTTGTTTCATCAATCTCGACGAGTTCTTTTTCGAGCACATACTCCTTGTCCTCAAAGCGTAGAGCCATCTTGATGTTTCGCATCCAATCATTATAATTGGTGCCATAAAAGGTGACTTTCGAGAAAATGCTTAAGAGCGAGAAGTTGTTGGAGGAGTTAATGTTGTTGGAGGAACCATAAGCATTGTTGGAAGTTGACATCTGAAAATGAAGAAGGACAAGTTTTGACTAGATAAGAATAATCCTTCATATAACACCCAAATGAAATATTAAGGCCAGGATCCAACTAAATAATTCACAATTCAAAAAAGGGACGCTGTAATCTAATTGTAAATTAATTAAAGGTAGGTAAATGACGATTTACCAATTTCACCGCGAAAAACGAAATTTGAACGAATTAGGTTTTAAATTAAATTCCTAGATCTTTTGAGATTCATTGAACTATTGAATGGAATGTTTAATCTCGATTATGCTCTTCCATTTGTGACTGGGATACCGAGAATCACAAACAAGATGTGAATAACCATGCAAATTAGCTTGGTACTCTCGATGTCATTTATCATCTAATCAATGTGCTGGTTAGCCACACATGCTCCATTAATCAATGATAATTTACAAGACACCTATTGCCACCCTTTATTAGTCCATATTAGTGTGTCGGTTAACCACACACGCTCCACTAACGACTTATATAAAGTGTAATGTGCAATTTCATGGTTTAGCATCAGATTCACATTTTTCCTAAAGTAACTAAGATTGAGAATTTATTGAAAAACATTTAGTTACTTTATTAATTCCATTATACTTATTATTGAGAATTAAGTGTCCTATCAAACGCATTCGGATAACGACCCTCCACCAATTAAGGAAGCGGTGGGTGAGAGTGGACACCCATTCAACTACCATTTTATAGGTAATTTCCTTATACCCCCTTATAGATCAGCTTCGTGAATGAGGCGTACTAGTTGTTCGACTAACTTGTCTTATACATATAGTAAATATTAAACTTTAAATTTTACATATAGTATAAGGTGTATTTTAAACATTTCAAAATACTAGGTTTTTTATATCTTTAAATTTCGAAATTATAAAAATTTAATTTAATTTTAAACTTCAAAAACATTGATTTAATAATGATCTATTAACTAAACCTTTAATTAATTTATTAAACCAATCGAGGATTATCGATTAAATTAATAAAAATAATTTAACCTACTCCCTTTCCCCCAAATTTCGAAAATATGGGAGGTATATTATAAAATTCTATAATTATCTACTTAATCAAATCAGAAGATAATTACCAAAAATAAGAACCCTACCCATAACCCTAATCTTCGAAATTATCAGATCTTGGGGACGAAGGCAAGGTTTTCAATCCTTGCCATTTTTTCAAAAAACCCTAGGGTTAGGAAACCCTAATTTTTCGAATTTTGTAGGCCAAAGGAAAGGGTTAAAACCCTTATCCAAATTTTCGAAATCTAAGGTTAGGAAACCCTAAATTGCAAAAATCCTTAGTCCAATGGATTTAATTTTCATAAACCCTGATTGTCAAGTTCAACCAGTTGCATCATATTCAATAGAAAACAAGCCAAGGATCTGATACCATTGATGGGTTTTGAGCATAACAGACAATCCCTCTGTGTGCATGCAACCTTAATTCTTTGATCTATGTTTTCTCTAATTGAACATACAAGTATTGAACACAAAAGGAGAAACCCTAGAAGGCATCTAGTATTTTCGAAGTTCATAACAAAATATAGTAAACTAACCTTTAAATGGTATGTAGTAATAACAAACAATTCCTTGTTGTTGTAGAAGCTTCAGAACTAGTGTCACAAGTGTAACACCTCTAATGGCTCACAAACAGACTTAGCAAGAGGATGATATATGAGAGAGAAGGAGGAAGCTTCAAATTTCGGCTATTCTTCTTAGGTTTAGAGTGACCGCAATCAAGAGGGGATGCAGCTCCTTATATAGCTAAGGTAGCTTATAGCCAAAGCTAGAGTTTGCTGGAGGAAACCCTAATTCCATAGCTTAAGGCCTAAGCAGCCCATGGACTCCCCATCCAAGGACTTGGACGAAAATTCTAGGGCATCCCTAGAAGTTTTTGTCCAACCCTTCTACGGTGGTCGAAGTGCCCAAATCCACAACTATCAATAAATTGTTAAATAGTCTCTGCACTTTTAATTAATTCCATTAATCCCAAAATTAATTCCAAATTAATTTCTGATTAAATATTAATTAGAAATTTGATTTGTAATTAATATATTATTTCCATAATACATTAATAAATAATTTATTAATCAAATAAGAAATTCTTCCTCTTTCTCAATATGTCATCTTGTCTACTTGCTAGTATGAAGGCAACGCAAAAGGAGTGTGCTACTATCAATTCAAGTACATACCAATTATATTTATGGGTTTAGACACCTAATCCAACACCATCTCAATCTAAAGCATGTCACTATGGTCCGTCCAAATTAATATCATACTTCTACCTGTACATAAGAAACCAGTTCTTGGTATAACCTTAGAATGTTCTTTACAGTCGTTTAATAAGTTTAGTCATACAAAATTCTAGTTTGTTTTTTCTCAAAATGCTCTAAGCATTTGAAAAATTAGAATACTTAGAATGAGTGAATATTATAGCATATGTAATCGTTCCTATATCCGAGGCATATGTGATTCAATTCATTATGTCTCACATAAGGATTTGATATATGTTATGTATCTTGCTATAATACTTCCATATATCAAATTTCCTATGTTGAACCATTTCAACACGATATTCATATATTTTTATGACTAAGTTCTATTAAACCCTACAATCTAAACTTTTAGATTTGAAAAAAAAGTATGAGTGCCCTCTCCCTTAAGTCTATTATAGCGAAACAATTCCCAAACTATGCAACTTGCAAATTGAAAACTTTGTTCCCTACAAATAGTATTGTCAACATGCAATACTAGCATAACAATTATGCTCCCACTAGCTTTGACATGTACCCAGAAAGCAACTGCACTTCTAGAAATCAATACTATTGACTTTCTTACTAAAGTACATAATTCTGTTACGCGATGCTTCGATAAGTCTTTAACTAGACTTCTTAAGCTTATACACCATCATTGGATAGCACATGTGCAAGTTTAAACCCTTTCAGAACTTGTAGATATATGTCATGAAAGTTCAAACTATTCCTTGCCATTCCTCACAATTTGAAATATAAAAAGGGATGACATAATCATATTGTGAATTTGAGAATGCAATTAACACAACCAATAACCATGATGATATTTATCAGATCTTTAAAATCTACTAGCGAAAGTGTTTCCCCATAATTATTCTCATGAATTAGTGTGAAACCTGTTTGCACATAGATTTTCTAGTGTATATATTCCTACCCATCTGAATCTATCATTTCTAACCTACAATAATAAGATAAGGTTTAGGACCAAACCAATTTCAAATTTAGCTTTCCTTTCATGGACTGAATTTCACAATTCTGAATTTCATTCCCTCTGGTAGCGCAAGGGCCTACCAGTGCTTTTGTGTTGTTAAACAGCTCACCTACATTGATCAATGTACTTTCACTCACCAACTTGCTTTCCTTTTTGCGGTCAAATGATAACCATAGAACTCATAATCGTTGCTAACTCAACTGGAAGGTGCACAGAAACAAGAATGTGTCAACTGAACATGATACCTTATCATCCTCAGGTCGTGTGCTAGTGATAACTAAAAGGATTATTGTCAACTGACTCCTAAAACTCTCAAGATAAATAAGACTCCCACTAACTTCTTGACATATGAGCTTTTCTCTCAAGGAACATTCCTTGATGACTAAAACAAATATTCAAAAGTTCGTGTGGATTATCGACATGAAAACACTTCACACAACATGTCTCAGTTTATCCTTTGTTTTTCGATTAACGAATAACATCACAAATCCAGTTCTATATGTGCTAGAGTAAGAAAACATCTTTCCTCCACATATTTCAAGGTGTTTTCAACCTTATTAGTCAAAAATGAGTTTCAAGATACGATTTGTAGTAACTAGAGTATCACTCTAACACTTGATTAGAAACGAAGTATGATTCATATCTTGATTTAACTGTTTCAATAATTTTTGATTCCTTTTCTTGGTGATACAATTATACTAATATGTTCATCGAGGAGCCAATTGTGATATAGTTCCACAATCATTAAGATGATCACAGAACATGATAATAAAGTACTCTCCTTTCCTTTCAGATTGGAGAAACTTTTATCTTTCTGCCTAACAGATTCTTCTTATTCGTTCTGCTATTCTTTGAATCTTTTCAAAGTATCATAATTATGCTTAATCTTAAGAACACAACCATATTTACTGAAACATCGGTAAATCATGACGGTTAGAGTTATCGTCCTTTGTGGTGGATCTGAATAGTCCATATCAACATGTACTAGATCCATTAGTCCTTCACTTGACTCACATAAGCATGTGATCGATGAATTAGTTATAATTTTGCAATGAACAAGATTCTCATACACTATACAATGTGAATTGTACAACACCAAGTATCTATCCAGTTGGTGATGAGATTTCTTTTCACTTGATAAATTATGACAATACCACAAGCGATATCAAAAGAATCAAATCCACAATTAATATTTCTAATATTAGAAATGTAATCAACACTTTCATAAATGCCATTGCAAGGAAATGTATAACATGAGGCAACCAAATAAACCAAAATTTCACTTTTATTGAAAATAAACGAAAACTTGGAACATGTCCTTACAAAGCATAAAATGAAGAACTACATTTATAGACATCTCCGAAGTGTAATAGTAATCTATTAAATTATCCTAACTCCTTATTAGCAGTTCCAAAATCCAATCATCGAACCATGTGACCGAAGTCCATTTCCTTGATCAGATTTAGCACACTCTACTTAGTCTTCCGTATTTCTCTTAGATCCTGCAATAACATAAAAAAAATATGATCATCACATCATGTATTAAAAGTATATGAATAGAAATTTGTTAAGATAATGGATGTACCTGAAGTAGACCAACTTAACTTCATTATCCTTGATATCTTTCAGGTATTTTGGGCAGCTTCGCAACCAATGTCACTTCAGTTGGCAATAGAAACATATGGAATCCTTAGGGTTAACACATGGAACTGTCTCAGAACTAGCCTTTATCTTTAACATACGATCAAACAGTTTGACCTTGGCCGATACCTTTCCACTGGGAGGAGAAATATGTTCTTGACCACCATTGTCACCAATGTCAATGTCCATGGAAACTTTGGAATCATACCCTTTAAGCACTTCCTCTTCAGATGTGCTCTTAAGAATTTCTGCTTCAGCAACAATCAACATTTGGGTCAGATCAATAAGGGTCATGTCGATTTTCCTCGTATGAAAGTTATCAATGAACTAACTATATGACATAGGAAGCGAAAGAAGAACCAAATCAATAGCTTGCTCCCTTCGGAAAATGACACCCCTCTGTAAGTCCCCAATCTGCTTGTGTATCAATCAGATCCGTTTGATAGTGCGGAATCCCAATCAAACGGATGGTGCCAGATCTAATGAAGAAGAATGAGAAGAGGAAGATGATGAATCTTGTATGATTTGATTAGAATGAAGATCAAAAATACAAAATTCACACACAACTTACACACACTTAAGCCCTCTCTTCTCTCTAACTTTCTCTGTCTATAATATGCTCTCACCTTCTCTAGCCTCACCCTCATCACATGCACTCCTCACCCTATATATATGAGACATGGGCCATGAATAGGTTCACGGCCGTAAACCTGTTCACGGCCGTAAACACAACCGTAAACACATATTACTTAACAGAAAAATACAATTGCCTAGAAAAGCAAAGTATAAACCAAATTTTGACCCAACAATCTCCCGCTTGGTTTATAACTTTCTTTTCTAATTGACCCAACAAGCTCCCCCTAAAAAGTAGCTGGCTTTTCTTGTCAATCTTCATTGGGAGCTTGACTTCAGCGTTTATCTTCGATTTCTTCACAGCTTCAAGATGAACTTGATGAATCTTCAATAAATGACTTCATCTTGAGCAGTTACGCTTTTCTTCAAGATTTGACTCTGAACGCACATTGGGTGAGGAGGCTTGATGTACTGATTCTTGAAAGATAGCGCTTTCAGCTTGAGAATCTTCAGAGAGAATATCAGAGAGAACAAATCTTCTGGATCAATTCAGCAGGTTCATAGATAGCAGCAAATTGATTGAAGAGGCTTCAATGTAATCTGTCACATAATCTTCAAGTGCAACTTCTCCTTGCTTCTGGGGTTGAAGGATTGAATGTTGAAAGAATAGTCTTCATTTCTTGCTCCTTCGAATGAGAATTCTTCGATGATCACGGATGAAGCTTTGGCTCAGAAATTTTCGATACAGTCTCCATAAGTCTCGTCTACATCTGAATTCACTTTTCAAGACAAAACAAAACTAAAAAAAAACTTAGGACACAATATTTTTGGATTTTTTATATTTTCTGAAAAGTAAAACAGACACAAATTTTGGATTTTTGATTTTCTGAACAAAAATAAAACAGAATTGGATATTTTTTTTAATTTTTCTGATTTTTTTAATTCTCCCCCTAAATTTGTGCATAGAGGAAAACTATGAACAAATTTAACAAAAACAAAAATATTTGGGATCAAAGTTGTGAGACAATCTTAACTTTGTTTATCAGTACCTTCACCTTCATGAATAAATCTGGTTAATTGCCGGTATTGTGGTCCACATAAACAGAAAGGATATCGACAAACTTTTCCAAATATACCATTTAGCTGACGACGACCACGGGTATTGTTGTCCACTTAAATTAAGCAGCGAGATCTACATACAACCTCTAAATGGTTCAATTTTAGTTGCACTAGAACGTGTTCCCCACTTCCCGATATACCCTGGTGTCACACCCAGAAAACCGATGCCGGAAACGTTCCGGGGCGGAGGACGTTATGTGTAGTATCACAACAGTTGTATCATAGTAAGCGTAGTAAACACAACAATTACATTATAATATTAGTATTTACATTGTTCAAAACATGGTTTATACATATCAGTAAATATAGCAAAAGTAAAAGACGTGACTTCAGAATGTTCCGTCTTCTCCAAAAGTCGGCAGGAGTACCTGTCTATTGATGCCCTGAGAATACAAGCAGTTTTAAAATATCAGCATAAAGCTGGTGAGTTCATAAGCATTTAGTTCTGGTAAAAGAAATGCTTCTTTGATCCTTTGAAAAGTGTTTCCCAAGAAAATCCTATATTTTCTTATGAAAGGAGTTCGATTATCCATTAGTTAAACAGCCTGTTTACGAAAGATTTAGTTATCCCAGGAAAATCCTATATTTTCCTTAAAAGTTGATAGTTGGTTATCGATTCTGAAATGAGGTGTACAAGTATCTACCATACTTGTATCGTTAGATGTAGTTTCCTTGAAAAACCCTGTTTACTCTCTATGAGACGTATTAGCCTTATTACATAAATATAACTAATAAAGAAGTAGGTAGTGAACTAGATCCTAAGGGTATTATCAATACCCTCTAGTAATCAAATCGGTTATTACTTTGAGGTTAGTTCACTTGTTTCATTATTACAAAAATAGTCTCTGTTATCTAGGTTGCGAGTTTTATAACCATACATTAAACTCGATATGGCACGAAACGGGGCCAGTATCTTGTATGACTTTGTCACCCGTAGACCTAACGGTCCCACTGTAGCTAGCAGCGAGGTGCGGGATAGTCAGTCCCATATAGATCTATACACAATAGTCACCCTCTCCCTACAAGAGATTCTGGGTATAAGGGCTAGTCCTACACTCACGAATCCGGTGGAGTGTTACCAAGGACGTGTCTCCAATCCTAAGATGACAAACTTACAAGTAATAGTATCGAAAATCCTGTTTATGGTTTGTATAAATCCTTTAGAAAATATCACATTCTATGAAAAGATTTACAAGTTCCTTGCTTTAGTTTTGAAAACTGTTTCTACGAGTTGATTTCTTAATCGATTGGTAAAACGGTTTTCTGTGTTAAAAGCATACTGAACATATAATTATTTTAAACAAAATAATATACTTGAGCACAAGTTTCCTTGTACTTTTGCTTGTATTCCCCCCCTGAAAAACATGAAAACTCAGAAAATCGTAGGGGTATGAACTCACTGTTTTGACGTGGGATTCGAGTGTAAGTTGCTAGGAGTTGCTGAGTGTGAAATAGAGCCTCGGACACAAACGGATCCTATTTAGCATGTAAAAGTACATATAAACATTAGGTGAGGGCATAACACTATTCGTTATGGAAGGAAACCACCTTAGGAACTAGGAAACACTTAAAACTAAGTGTTAGAATCACATTTGTTTGAAGAGGGGAGTTTGCGGCTGTAATCAGGAGTTTACGGTCCAGGTGTTTATGGTCCAGGTGTTTATGGTCCCTGGGTTTACGGTCCATGTGTTTACGGTCCAGGTGTTTACGGTCCCTGGGTTTACGGTCCAGGTGTTTACGGCCCATGGGTTTACGGCCGTAAACACTTTGGCAAAAAGTGCGATTTTCGATGTTTCAAGGCCCTTTCTAGCCTTCTGGAAGTGTTCTAAGCCTCGTTTCTAAGCTTAGGAGGGTGTTGTGGCAACTTTGCACCCTATAAATAGAGTTTACGGTCAAGGGAGATTGCCTTGACCGTAAACACTCTTTTGGTCACGATTTCTAGATGTTCAGCAAGAGATTCTTGTATTCAACAAGCTGGGGGTAGTGTACTTACGTAGTGGAAGCTTGAAATGAGGTTTTTAGCCACCAAGAACTAGTGTGTGTTCTTGGTGTTCTTGGTGAGAGAGAAAATCTAGAAAAAGATGAGATTTATGAGCTAAGAACATGGATTTGCCACTAGAAATGGATTTGAAACAACATTCAAGGTGGAAAAACACTTACTTCTTGAAGATCTTGGAGAGAATTCGAAGTTTGTAGAGAGACAAAGAGAGAGAGTAGAAAGAGAAAGCTTCTGGAGTGTGTAAAGTGAGAAATGAAGGCCACTCATCCCTTATACAAGGGTGAGTTTAGGTGAAGGGGTGAGGTGGAGGGTTTACGGCCGTAAATAGGGTTTACGGTCGTAAACCAAATTTGCGGCCGTAAACTCCTCTCGAAGAGTTATTTGGCCCGAATGCTATGCTTTGACTTAGAAAACCTCGTTTTCGAATATGAAACTCGATCGAACTGAGTTTAGAATGTTCCGTTAGACCAAAAATAGTACTAACGTGAACGGAAATAAATAAAAACCCAAATTTGACTAACGGAATTGAGTAAGGATAACGGAAAAAGTTTCGGGTTGTCACATCATCCCCCGTTAGAGGGAATTTCGTCCCAAAATTCGAATATAGAATACAAATCATGGATTAGAAAAGAGATGCGGATACTTCTGTTTCATCTGATCTTCGCGCTCCCAAGTGAATTCAGGTCCCCGCTTGGCATTCCAGCGAACCTTGACTATCGGGATGCGACTTTGTTTCGTTCGTTTGATCTCTCTATCCATGATTTCGACTGGTTCTTCTATAAAGTTCAGACTCTCGTTGATTCCAATCTCGTCGAGAGGAATCGTAAGGGTTTCGTTGGACACGCATTTCTTAAGATTCGAAACGTGAAAGACAGGATGAATGTTGCTAAGTTCTTGCGGTAAACGTAGTTTGTAGGCTACGGGACCGATCCTAGCGAGGATCTCGAATGGTCCTATATATCTTGGATTTAGCTTTCCACGCTTTCCGAAGCGTATCATGCCTTTCCAGGGTGAGACTTTTAGCAGGACACGGTCTCCAACCTGGAATTCCAAGGGTTTTCGTCGTTTATCGGCGTAGCTCTTTTGTCTATCTCGAGAGTCTTTCAGTCGTTCTCGGATTTGTACTATCTTTTCGGTGGTTTCGTGGATGATTTCTGGACCAGTGAGAGTGCTGTCAGGGACTTGCTCCTTGGCTAGTTGCGTGTCGCCCACCTTAGCCCAGCACAGAGGGGATATGCACTTGCGACCATAGAGGGCTTCGAAAGGCGCAACCTTGATAGTGGTATGGTAACTGTTGTTGTAGGAAAATTCGACCAAGGGAAAATGAGTGTCCTACGACTTACCGAAGTCAATAACGCATGCTCTCAACATGTCTTCCAAGGTCTGGATGGTTCTCTCACTCTGCCCATCGGTTTGAGGATGGTAAGTTGTGATGATATCCAGCTTAGTTCCAAGAGCCTTTTGTAGCGACTACCAGAACCTCGAAGTGAACCTGCTATCTCGATCGGAGATAATGGACACATGCACACCATGCAATCGAACTATCTCTCGGATGTAGATTCTCGTGAGTCTCTCCATTTTGAAGTTTTCCTTGATTGGAACGAAGTGGGCGGATTTAGTTCGCCGGTCGACAATTACCCAAATGACGTCGTGCCCACTTGGAGACTTGGGTAGTTTGGTGATAAAATCCATAGAAATCCTCTCCCACTTCCACTCCGGTATCTCCGGCTGGTGGAGTAGGCCAGAGGGCTTCTGATATTCGACCTTCACCTTGGCGCAAGTCAGGCACTTGCCCATGAAGGTAGCGAACTCTGCTTTCATGTTCGGCCACCAATACAGTTTCTTGAGATCGAGGTACATTTTGTCCGATCCTGGGTGAACGGAGTATCTGGTCTTGTGAGCTTCGTTCATTACAACCTCTCTGTAACCACCGAAATTTGGGGTCCAGATCCGGTCCATGAAGTAATAGACTCCGTCTTCCTTGATCTCTAGGTTCTTTTCCATTCCTCTTAAGGCTTCACCCGGCATGTTCTCTGGTTTCAAGGCTTCCAGCTGAGCCTCCTTGATTTGCGCGGATAAATGGGAATGGATAGTCATGGTTAGTGCCTTCACTCTACGACCTGAGTACTCCATTCGGCTGAGAGCATCTGCCACCACATTGGCCTTGTCGGGATGGTAGCGGATTTCGCACTCGTAATCGCTGAGTAGCTCAACCCATCGTCGTTGTCTCATGTTCAGCTCCTTCTGGTCGAAGATATGCTGCAAACTTTTATGGTCCGTGAAAATAGTGCACTTGGTTCCGTAGAGATAATGTCTCCATATCTTCAATGCGAAGACTGCTGCTCCCAATTCCAGATCATGTGTTGTGTAGTTGACTTCGTGTGCTTTCAGCTGTATTGAGGCATAAGCAATGACTTTTCCCCGTTGCATGAGCACACAGCCTAGGCCCTGACTAGATGCATCACAGTAGACAACGAAGTCCTCCGTCCCTTCGGGCAGAGACAAGATAGGTGCGCTGCATAGGGCCTGCTTCAACGTTTGGAACGCGGTGTCTTGTTTCTCAATCCAACAAAAGGGTACGCCTTTCTGAGTCAGAGTGGTTAAGGGTTTGTCAATTCTGGAGAAATTCTGGATAAACCTGCGATAGTAGCCAGCGAGACCCAAGAATTGACGAATTTCTGTGGGTGTCTTCGGTGCTGACCAGTTCTCTATCTCTTTGATTTTGGAGGGGTCCACGTGTATGCCTTCCTCGCTTACCACGTGACCTAGGAAGGTTACTTTGCGAATCTAGAATTCGCAGTTGGAGAATTTCGCGTATAGCTTCTCCGTCCTTAGGGTTTCCAGCACCGATCTCAAGTGCTGTCGATGATCTTCCTCACTTCTGGAGTAGACAAGTATATCGTCGATGAACACGATTACGAACTTGTCTAGGAAAGAACAGCACACCCGATTCATCAGGTCAATGAATACCGCCGGTGCGTTGATTAGACCGAAGGGCATCACTACAAATTCGTAGTGACCATACCGAGTCCGAAATGCTGTCTTAGGAACATCACTCTCATGGACTCGTAGCTGATGATACCCTGATCTTAGGTCTATTTTAAAAAAGTAGCTGGCTCCTTGAAGTTGATCGAAGAGGTCATCGATTCGAGGAAGAGGGTAACGGTTTTTGACGGTGAGTTTTTTTAGCTCTTGATAATCGATGCACATCCGAAAGGATCCATCCTTCTTTTTCACAAACAAGATCAGGGCTCCCAGGGTGAGGAACTCGGTCTGATGAACCCTTTGCTGAGCAGCTCATTGAGCTGACTGGATAACTCCTACATTTCTGCCGGTGCTAGTTGGTATGGTGATTTAGCTATAGGGGTAGCTGCGGGGACTAAGTCGATGCGAAACTCGACTTGGCATTCGGGAGGTATTCCCGGGAGATCTTCGGGAAAAACATCGGGAAAGTTGCAGACTTCGGGGATGCTCTCGAGGTCTTTAACTTCCTTCTTCTCGTTAATGACGTGGGCTAGGAATGCATAACACTCCTTTCGCAGGAGTTTCTCCGCTTGGATGCAAGAAATGATACGGAGGTTCGAACTGAGTTTATCGACGTAAATCATGAGAGTTTCATCAGAGGAGAGATTGAGGCGGATAGCTTTTTCATAACAAAGGATATCAGCATGATTGGGGCTCAACCAATCCATGCCAATGAGGACATCGAAGCTTTTTATGGAGACCGGCATAAGGTCGATGGGAAAAGAATGATCGTTTAGGGTAAGAGTACAGCCTACATATATATCATTAGTGCTCTCTTTCTTACCGTTAGCCATCTCGACGGTAAATGTTTCAGTTAATGGTTGAGATTTACGCCTAAGAAGATGTTTGAATGCATGGCTAACAAAACTTCTCTCCGCACCAGAGTCGAAAAGAATGCATGCATAAGAGTTGTCGAGGAGGAACGTACCCGAAACAACGGTGGGGTCAGCCACGGCCTGCTCTTGCCTCATAGATAGTACTCTCCCGGTGTTGCCACTTGCTGTTGCCTTGGGGCAGTTTCTCTTGAAATGCCCGACTTCCCCACAGCCATAACAGGCTTTACCGACACCTGTTCCAGAGGCCTGATCGGTTGGTTGGACTGGTGTTCTGCAGCTTTGAGCCATGTGACCCTTCTTGCCACAGTTGGTGCAGATCATCTCACGACATGGACCAAGGATACGATGATGATAGTTGCATTTGCTACACCAAGGGAGGGTACCAGTATATCCACTGGTAGGTGCTTGAGTGGCAGGAGCAGCGGAAGGAGTAGTAGGAGCGTGGACTGCCACCGTTTTCTGTTTCTTCGAGGGCTCTTGAGAAGACTGGCCCTTTCGCTGCTTCCAAAACTTTCTTTTCTCACCACTCCCTTTTGCTGGTTCAGGAGCGGTTGCCACTTTATCAAGATCAACTCTGTGATCTATGAGAGTTTGCACCAAACACTTAGCGCTGTCAAAGGTGTTTGGCCTAGCGGCCAGGACATTTCCTTTGGTGGGTTGCGTCAGTCCCCATATGTATCTCTCTATCTTTTTGCTTTCTGGGGTGACCATTCCCGGACAAAGAAGTGATAGGTCTTCAAACCTAGAAGTGTAGGCAGCAATGTCGGATTCTTTCATCCTCAGGTTCCAGAGTTCGTGCTCCAGTTTCTGCATCTCGCCTCGTGGGCAGTACTCGGCTATCATGAGTTCCTTTAAACTTTCCCAACCCATAGCATTTGCCACTGGTAGGGTTAGGGATTTGACCCGACCATTCCACCAGGTCAGTGCCCTGTTGGTGAAAGTGCAAGCGGCGAATTTTACTTTGTTGACCTCAGAACAGGAACAGATTTTGAAAATGGACTCAATTTTTTCGATCCATTGAGTCAGGGCAATAACTCCTCCTTTGCCGTCGAAAGATGTGGATTTCGCTCCCATAAAATCCTTATAGGAACACTCCTTCTGGTGTCCCTGACCACCTTCATGATTTTGGGGATGCGTACCACCTCCCTGACCACCAGATCCACCAGGATTCATCTGTGACATCGCGGCAGCCACAGCAGCAGTAACAGCTGCTTGGAACATAACGGGATCGAACTGAGGGGGCGATGGTGGTGGTGGAGTGTCGTCGTTTCTTCTAACGGGTCTTTTTCGGGGAGGCATCTCGTTCTAAAATAATCAGGAAGAAGAGGATGGTAAGTCCTCAAGATATATGAAACAGAATATATCTCATCTTGATAATAAATTGTTCTACCAAGCGATAAGCAAAGAAAGGTTACTAATGAAAGTAAGTTATCGCTAAGAAATGAATAGGTAGCAACACTAGGAATGAATTTCTACAATGTATTCGGCTCTGGCTAAAATACTCCTATGGTATTTTAAGTTGTATTGATACTGGGTAAGTTTTAGGCTTGCTGCAACACCAAAGTCACTCCCAAGCATATGTTGGTCATGTCTCGAATAAATATAGTTGATCAGGCTATATTGACCCTAGACATGATTACATAACTGCCCAGGTTTAACCGTAGTGTCCAACATCCAAAATACTTTTGTTTTGTTCTACTTATGATACTGATTCTGGTACGTAGGTATACTTGTACATTTTTTGAGAAAATACTTGTATTTTAAAAGTATACTTTTAGTTCAGAGCACTTCATCCCCTTAGTGTTTATAGTTGTATACCATGTAAGTTTCGGTATACTTAGTTCACTATAAACAATAGCTCTGATACCAATCTGTCACACCCCGAAACCGATGGCGGAAACGTTTCGGGGCGGAGGACGTCATGTGTAGTATCACAACAATTGTATCATAGTAAGCGTAGTAAACACAACCATTACATTATAATATGAGTATTTACATTGTTCAAAACATAGTTTATACATATCAGTAAATATAGCAAAAGTAAAAGACGTGACTTCAGAATGTTCCGTCTTCTCCAAAAGTCGGCAGGAGTACCTGTCTGTTGATGCCATGAGAATACAAGCAGTTTTAAAATATCAGCATAAAGCTGGTGAGTTCATAAGCGTTTAGTTATGGTAAAAGAAATGCTTCTTTGATCCTTTGAAAAGTGTTTCCCAAGAAAATCCTATATTTTCTTATGAAAGGAGTTCGATTATCCATTAGTTAAACAGCCTGTTTACGAAAGATTTAGTTATCCCAGGAAAATCCTATATTTTCCTTAAAAGTTGATAGTTGGTTATCGATTCTGAAATGAGGTGTACAAGTATCTACCATACTTGTATCGTTAGATGTAGTTTCCTTGAAAAACCCTGTTTACTCTCTGTGAGACGTATTAGCCTTATTACATAAATAAAACTAATAAAGAAGTAGGTAGTGAACTAAATCCTAAGGGTATTATCAATACCCTCTAGTAATCAAATCGGTTATTACTTTGAGGTTAGTTCACTTGTTTCATTATTACAAAAGTAAGTCTCTGTTATCTAGTTTGCGAGTTTTATAACCATACATTAAACTGGATATGGCATGAAACTGGGCTAGTATCTTTTATGACTTTGTCACCCGTAGACCTAACGGTCCCACTGTAGCTAGCAGCGAGGTGCGGGATAGTCAGTCCCGTATAGATCTATACACATTAGTCACGCTCTCCCTCCAAGAGATTCTGGTTATAAGGGCTAGTCCTACACTCACGAATCCGGTGGAGTGTTACCAAGGACGTGTCTCCAATCCTAAGATGACAAACTTACAAGTAATAGTATCGAAAATCCTGTTTATGGTTTGTATAAATCCTTTAGAAAATATCACATTCTATGAAAAGATTTACAAGTTCCTTGCTTTAGTTTTGAAAACTATTTCTACGAGTTGATTTCTTAGTCGATTGGTAAAACGGTTTTCTCTGTTAAAAGCATATTGAACATATAATTATTTTAAACAAAATAACATACTTGAGCACAAGTTTCCTTGTACTTTTGCTTGTATTCCCCCCCTGAAAAACATGAAAACTCGGAAAAGCGTAGGGGTATGTACTCACTGTTTTGACGTGGGATTCGAGTGTAAGTTGCTAGGAGTTGCTGAGTGTCAAATAGAGCCTCGGACAAAAACGGATCCTATTTACCATATAAAAGTACATATATACATTAGGTGAGGGCATAACACTATTCTTTATGGAAGGAAACCACCTTAGGAACTAGGAAACACTTAAAACTAAGTGTTAGAATCACATTTGTTTGAAGAGGGGAGTTTGCGGCCGTAATCAGGAATTTACGGTCCATGGGTTTACGGTCCAGGTGTTTACGGTCCAGGTGTTTACGGTCCCTGGGTTTACGGTCCAGGTGTTTACGGTCCAGGTGTTTACGGTTCTGGGTTTACGGTCCAGGTGTTTACGGTCCAGGTGTTTACGGCCCATGGGTTTACGGCCGTAAACACTTTAGCGAAAAGTGCGATTTTCGATGTTTCAAGGCCCTTTCTAGCCTTCTGGAAGTGTTCTAAGCCTCGTTTCTAAGCTTAGGAGGGTGTTGTGGCACTTTTGCACCCTATAAATAGATTTTACGGTCAAGGGAGATTGCCTTGACCGTAAACACTCTTTTGGTCACGATTTCTAGATGTTCAGCAAGAGATTCTTGTATTCAACAAGCTGGGGGTAGTGTACTTACGCAGTGGAAGCTTGAAATGAGGTTTTTAGCCACCAAGAACTAGTGTGTGTTCTTGGTGTTCTTGGTGAGAGAGAAAATCTAGAAAAAGATGAGATTTATGAGCTAAGAACATGGATTTGCCACTAAAAATGGATTTGAAACAACATTCAAGGTGGAAAAACACTTAATTCTTGAAGATCTTGGAGAGAATTCGAAGTTTGTAGAGAGAGAAAGAGAGAGAGTAGAGAGAGAAACCTTCTGGAGTGTGTAAAGTGAGAAATGAAGGCCACTCATCCCTTATATAAGGGTGAGTTTACGGTCAAGGGGTGGGGTGGAGGGTTTACGGCCGTAAATAGGGTTTACGGTCGTAAACAGCGTTTACGGTCGTAAACCAAGTTTGTGGCCGTAAACTCCTCTCGAAGAGTTATTTGGCCCGAATGCTATTCCTTGACTTAGAAAACCTCGTTTTCGAATACGAAACTCGATCGAACTGAGTTTAGAATGTTCCGTTAGACCAAAAATAGTACTAACGTGAACGGAAATAAATAAAAACCCAAATTTGACTAACGGAATTGAGTAAGGATAACGGAAAAAGTTTCGGGTTGTCACACCTGGTTATCAAGAACTTCCAAAGAACTCCTTACTTTAGGTGAGTAAACAATTATGAAGGAGGAAGTCAGATTTAGAAATAGGTGCATATGTTGTGTCCCAGGTCGGATCTCTTTCAATCACACAGAGGGGACAACATATGGCTAACTAGGATAGAGGGATTGAGAGATAGAATATTGCATATGCTGTGTTCCAGGTCGGATCATTTCAATCACACAGAGGAGACAGCATATGACTAACAAATATGAAGAATTGCATAGATAAAGAAGATGTATAGAACTAGAGTCGCATATGTTGCATTTCAGGTTGGATCTCTTCCAATCACGCAGAGGAAGCAACATATGACTGACAGATAGAAAGCAAGAAAATAATTTCCTACAGACAGAACCCCCCAGTCGCCCTATCAGAACCAGAATTAAGGACATAAGTCCGTACATCAAGGAAAAGTTAAGCCACAGTTCTAGATGCGTATTAATTTAGTGTATACCATGGGTTCCCGTGTTTATCTCACTGCTCAATCTACCTGAGCGTCGTATGGTCAGCCCAAATTAATGCCAGCACATTGAACCCAGAGTCTAGACAGTTCAGATTCAGTCCCTTACACATGTTTAGACTGCCCGTTATCACTTTCTTGATATCACTTCCCAATAATACCTACTAACGAAAAGCTATAAGAAAATGAAAGAATTTTCTTTGAAACGAATCAGTTTAAGATAAACTCAGGAGTATCGAGAAGAAAAATCAAACCGTAAGTCACCGATTGAATTGGCATCCAGAAGGTCTTAGAACAACACATATTCTCATAACAGATCCGGAAATTCTTCACATCGTTAAGCACAAACCCCATGTGTGATCATTTCCTTTCTTCTTTTCCCGCAAAAGGACACATACTCTCAAACAAAGGTCTGAATGTTGTACAGTTGAGAGATGTCCCCTATCACGTGCCTGGAACAGCCACTACCAACAAACCTAAGTGTGATGATATGTCTTCATAGCTGCTCCGACACAGAGCGGGATTAGTTGGTCTTTGGAACCCAATCCATTTTGAAACTGGGTTGACCTTTGTTATCTGTTCAAGGAACTCTCTCCCATGACATATCCTATTTATCACAAACAAAAGATGAAGAAATATTAGACACATTAGATGATTTGGGAGATTGAACCTTTGGTACCCATCTGTAGTCGGGTTTAACCCATTTCTTTTTCAAGCGGATGGGTGCCTCGACACTTGATTTTGAACTTGAGGTCTGTTGTTGAGATGACTTTGACCTAGCCGGTTTTGGTTTCGTTGGAGCATTTCTTGAAATCGGCTTCTGCGCCGGCATTCCCTTATTTCCCTTGGGATTTGATTTCTTGGCCTTGGGAGTTGAAATCTTGCCCTTCGTGGCATTCCAGTCGCCATTGTCTGAGCGTGACCTTGAGGGGTTTCTTTTGGAAAATCTCCCTCTTGGCGCGTTCTACCACCCTTGTGCATAGTAGGGAACGTATGCGCGATTTGGACAATTTCGGGTAATGTGTCTAGGTGTTCCACAGTGAAAACATGTATTTTCTTCATTGGGAAGTTGTTTCTTCCTGCCCCTGGTGACGTGTCCTTGCCTTGTCATTTATTGTTCCCACAAGCACACTTGCAACATGCACTCTGTTTCACTGGAATTGGTGGCCTGTATTTCTCAAAAACAGGTTTGTTATGAGTGACTGAGCTAGAAGCAACAGATTCAGAGTTCAAGGAGACATTGGTTTGTTCAACAGTATTCTCCTTATTCTCATCTTCCGCTAATTTACCTGCACAAGAAGTAGAAATATTAGAATTCTTCACCTCAATACTTTCTGGCACAACCACGGTAGGTTTGTCATACACCATAAAAGGTTCTCTATCTATTTCTTCCTGAGTCAAAGGAGTAACAGTGTAGTGATCATTGAAAGGAGGTGGAACATCATGATACCCTAGACCCTTTTTTTGATTATCTTTAAATGTTAATTGTTTTTCTATCATGGACACAACTACCTCACTTGACACATCAAATTTATTAAAATTGAATTCAAAATCTTTATATTTTGCTTTTAATGCATCAAGTTCGGCAGTCACAACATCAAAATCTTTCTTAAGATATCTATAATGAACGCATTTGTCACTGTACTCTGACTGTAATTTCTTAAAGTCATTAGTCTTGGCCTCTAATTGTTCTTTCAACGGTTTCTGGCCTTTCCTAAGTTGGTACCCCTCATATTTAAGTTCCTCATTTTCTCTTTTTAATAAATCAATGTGTTCACGTAAATTTTTAATAGTTTTAATGCAAGTTTGAGAGCATGAAACTTCATTGACCGGAATGTTTGAGAAACTCATTGTTTATCAAAAATGCCCTTTGACTAAAAACTCAAAAGCCAACCTTACAAGTCAAATTTAAAAAATCAAACTTAAAAGTCAAACTTAAACAGTCAAACTTAAAAGTCAAACATAAAAGCTAAATTTGAAAATTTGAAGGTTAAACGAGAAAGTCAAAGTTTAAAGTCAAAGGTCAAATTTGAAAGTCAAAGTCAAAATTTTAGGTCAAAATTCAATTTAGAAAGTCAAAAATTAAAACTAAAATTTTTTGGAAGAAAATGGAATTTAAAAATAAAAAGAAATTGATTTTTGGGCTGAAAGTGTTAAAAAATGCGAAATTGGATTCGAATGAGAAGCCTTTTAAATTAAATCCGGAAGGCTTATACCATCTAGCAAGCTAGATCAGATGGTATAACGTTGGTTGAGTAGAGAGGAGACCAGGGTTCGATCCTCCTCCACCCTGAAATCCTTTTTTTTAATAGAAGCACGTTGCGAGGACTCCTGCTGGCCGAGAACGAAGTGGAAACTGCTGCTGAGTCGTAAACTCCGAAGCCAGACACACGATTCTGGCCATACACCAAAGACCGCAAACCCCCGATCCGTAAACGTCCGTGAACCGTACATGTGCGAGGATGCTGAGCCATAAACCGAGGAACGTAAACTGAGGCCGTAAACTCCGAGGCTGTAAACTCACTTCGGGTCGTACACCCTTCAAAGGCCGTAAACCCTTCAACAGATGCGAAGAAAAACGACGTTTTTCACCATTTTTGCTCCAAAACTCGATCAAAAACTCGTTTTTATGAAAAACGCGAAGAATAAACCCCGCCTAATTTTCAAAGATCTGTCTAAAAACGCAAAAATCCTTCAAAAATAAGATCAAATACACTCCAGATCTTCAAAAATTGATTGATACAATCCAAGCTCTGATACCACTTGTAAGTCCCCAATCTGCTTGTGTATCAATCAGATCCGTTTGATGGTGCGGAATCCCAATCAAACGGATGATGCCAGCTCTAATGAATAAGAAGGAGAAGAGGAAGATGATGAATCTTGTATGATTTGATTAGAATGAAGATCCAAAATACAAGATTCACACACAACTTACACACACTTAAGCTCCTCTCTTCTCTCTAACTTTCTCTCTCTACAATATGCTCTCACCTTCTCTAGCCTCACCCTCATCACATGCACTCCTAACCCTATATATATGAGACATGGGCCGTGAACAGGTTCATGGCCGTAAACCTGTTCACGGCCGTAAACACAACCGTAAACACATATTGCTTAACAGAAAAATACAATTGCCTAGAAAAGCAAAGTATAAACCAAATTTTGACCCAACACCCTTCTATCCAATTTGTTAATGTATGATTTCATTTCTAGAACATGCGCACACACATAATTTCCATCTTGATGTCTACATGCTAATAGGGCTTGAGTAGTTTGTATCTTTCAATGCAATGTTGGGAGATTCACTGGAGGAGGAGGAGGAGGGGGAAGAGATGAAGAAGCATGATGTCGAGTTCCAACATTGCTCGAAGAAGGGAACAAAATTTCACCTTGATCATAGTGTGGAAGATCATCTTCAGAAGGAAAAAAGAAGACCATTTCCAAAAGAATGAGGAAGACCATTATTTTCTTGACTTGACATCTATAATGGGAGAAAAGAGAATTCAAGTTAGTTGATTTTAATCCCTAATTATTAACCCATGAATTTTAAATTAAGGCTAGGATCCATATTTTAGATTCAAACTTTGAAGAGGGATGTCGTAATAAAATGTGAATCTATTTTAGGTAGGTAAGGCTTTTACCAATTTCGATCTTATGAAATTCCTAGATCTTTTGAGATTCATTTAATATAATCAATGGCATATTTAATCTCAGATTATGCTCTCACTTTTATGATTGGGATGCCGAGGATCACAAACGAGATGTGAATAACCATGCAAACTTGCCTGGCAACCTCGATGTCATTTATCATTTCACATTGATGTACCGGTTAACCACACACGCTCCATCAACAATGATAATTCTCGAGATGCCCATCATAACTCTTTATAGTCCCTATTAATGTGCCAGTTAACCACACATGCTCCACTAACGACATATAAAGTATGATGTGCGTTTTCATGGATTAGCATATATTTCACATTTTTCCTAAAGTAACTAAGAGTAGGATTTTAAAAATAGTATAGTTACTTTATGTCATTATTTTATAAGAGATAATTACCAAATAACAACCATATAAATCAAATTAGGCAAGAAAATTCGAAATTTATTGTGCTTACGCCGTGAGCATTAACTTTCACATCGTGAGAACAATCTGACAGAAAACAAAATTGTGAATTTAACTATGCTCACGCCGTGAGCATTAACTCTCACGTCGTGAGATCAGTATGACATAAAAAATTCGATTTGTTCAGGTTCAAGCAATGTACATTCAATGGTTAGATAACCACACGCTTTGATACCACTTATGGGTTTTACATGTATTAACGCGGATAAATCCTTAACAATTAAGGGTACATGCAACCTACTAGATCTATATCATAACACTATTGAAGTAACATTCTATTGAATAGCAAGAAACCTATGAACCCAAGGTATTTTCGAAATTGACAAACAAAATAGAAATTACATACCTTTTGATTGTTATAGTAAACAATCAAACCTATCCTTCTTGAAATACTCTTGGAAGCAAGCACCACAAGTATCGTGCCCAAACCTTAGGTCTAGAAGACATGGCCGCAATTGATCAGAATTTCGGCTATTCTTAGGTCTAGAAGACATGGCCGCAATTGATCGGTATAGGGATCCTTATATAGTGCAACCTGGAAACCCCAGATAACCCTAAAAGGAATAAAATAATATTATTTTCTTCTAGTAATCATTCAGCTTCCTAATTATCCTCCAAGGATAATACTAGAAACCCCACAGCCTCCAAAAACCGTCCAAGGCTATAGGAAGGTTCTAGAATGCTTCTTCTTCAACTATTGAAGAATTACACTTCAACCCCTGTACATTTAATTAATCCAATTAATCCCAAAATTAATTCCAATTAATTTCTGATTAATTCTTAATTAAATAATAATATTTCTAATTAATATATTATTCTCATAATATATTAACAAATCATTTATTTTGATTTCTAAATAATTTATTAATCATATAATAAATTAATAAATTAGTCTCCATCTAAAAGTTATCTTATTCAATTACTAGGTTTGAGGGGAACCCAAAAGAATTGTGCTACCATCAATTCAAGTAAATAACAATTATAGTAATTGGCTTAGACACCTATTCCAACAACCACTTCAGTACTCCCCATGAATCGCTGATCGACCTTACCCCAGCATATCGGGGTTCTGTATTTCCTCCGATTGAGCATCTCAAAAGGAGGTCGGTCGATGCTAGCATGATAACTGTTGTTATACGAAAATTTCGCCAAAGGGAGATACGTATCCCTACTCCCACCAAAATCCAATACACACGCCCGAACCATATCCTCCAAGGTCTGGATAGTACACTCAATATGTCAATCAGTCTGTGGGTGGAAAGTCGTGCTGTAATGAAGACGAGTAGCCAAATCCTTATGAAATCTCTTCCAAAACTTGGAAGTAAACCGGACAACCCTGTTTGAAACCGACACCCCATGTCACTTCACAACCTACCTAATATATATATATATATATATATATATATATATATATATATATATATATATATATATATATATATATATATATATATATATATATATATATATATATATATATATATATATATATATATCGGCCAACTTCTCCACAGAGATACTCTCCTGAATCGGAATGAAATGCGCACTCTTGGTCAATTGATTTACGATGACACACATCGAATCCACTATGCACGTTGTCCGAGGCAACTTCGTATTCAAATCCATGGTAATCTCTTCCCATTTCCAAATGGGAAATTCTAATGGTTGCATCTTGTCATGAGGTCACTGATGTTCCGCCTTGACCTTCCTGCAAGTCAGGCACCTCTCCACATACCAAGCTACATCCCGCTTCATACAGGGCCACCCATAATCAGGACGGAGATCTTTATACATATTTGTCACTTCGGGATGGATAGAGAACCTTGACGTGTGCACCTCCTCCATCAGAAACTGACGCGCACCAGCCCAATAAGGGACCCACACTCTTCGATGGAGAGTCAATAACTCCCGACTATCATAATTGAAGGAGTCCACATTACCCACTATGCACTCACTCTTCCGGTGCTCTTCCTTTATAGCCTCAACCTGAGCCTCTCGAATATGCTCCAAGAGTGAAATAATCATTGTCATCCTCATACATATATCCCTTATTAGAGCTGCGACCGCCTTACGGCTGAGAGCATCGGCCAGCACATTCGCCTTCCCCGGATGGTAAAGGATCTCATAATCGTAATCCTTCACCACGTCTAACCACCTACGCTGCCTCATGTTCAGATTCGGCTGATCCATCAAATACCTCAGACTCTTGTGATCCGTGTAAATAGTACAGTGGACCCCATAGATGTAATGTCGCCAAATCTTGAGGGCGAAAACCACAACCCCCAACTCTAAATCATGTGTAGGGTAATTCACCTCATGAGTCTTCAGTTGCCTCGAAGCGTAAGCAATAACGCGACCTCTCTGCATCAGAACTGTACCCAAACCCATGATTGACGCATCACAATAAACCATAAAATCCTTGACACCCTCTAACAGCGTCAGAATTGACACCTCACAAAATCTCTATCTCAAGGTCTCAAAAGCTACCTGCTACTCAGGCCCCCCAACGAAAGTGACAGTCTTCTTCGTCAACCGAGTCAGAGAAACTGCTATCTTGGAGAAATCCTGAATGAACCTCTGGTAGAAACCTTCCGAACCAAGGAAACTTTGAATCTCAAATGAAGACCTCGGAACCTCCCAAATCATCACGGCCTCGACCTTTTCCGGATCGACCAGAATACCGTTCTGGTTTACTAGGTGCACCAAAAACTGCACCACGCATAACCAGAACTCACGCTTGGAGAACTTCGCATAAAACCTCTCCCTCCTCAAGGTCTCTAATACCTCATTCAAATGATTTTCATGCAGCTCTTAGGTCTTAGAATAAACCATAATATCATTGATAAGCACAATCACAGACCGATCTAGCATCGACCTGCACACGCGGTTCATGAGGCCGTTTTCTGCAAATCATCCTCTCTGGCCCTCATCTGATGATGACCCGAAGGTAAATAAATCTTGGAAAATCAAGATGCACCCTAAAGCTGGCCGAACAAATCATCAATCCTCAGGAATGAATAACGGCACTTCATCGGTAGCCTATTCAGCTCCTAGTAGTCAGTACACATCCGATGTGACCCATCCTTCTTCTTCACAAATAGGATCGATGCTTCCCATGGTGAACTACTGATGGGTTTTGAGCATTCTAACACTCCTAAGTGTACATGAAACCCTAGAAAACCTTGGATCTATGTTTGTCTAAAATACATACAAAATACTTTTTCCAAGGTTCATAATCCTATCTAGCATACATGGGGAACTTTAAACATAAAAGATGGCTAGAATTACATACCTTGTAGTTGATTTGAATCCTTGAAAACCTTGAGAGCCTAGCACCCCAAGTGTGATGCCTCAAATGTTTCACACAACACCAAATGCTCTTGGAATAAACTTGGAGAGAATGTAGAACACTTCAAAATTCGGCCTAGCCCTCTTGCAACTTCTTGTGACCGATTTTGGTGGATGTCATATTCTGTATATAGTGTGTTACACTTAGGGTTACACCATGTAAACCCTAATGTAACATGGCTCTTCATTTCCATGACCCATGGGTTTGTAACTCTCATGGAGCATCCTATGGACCTTATCCCAATTTGATAATCCATGGAGCATCTAGCCCACTATACAAGTTATGGAAGATTTACATAATCAACCCGTATATTTAATTAGTCTCTTTTTGATCACTTAATTAATTCTTGATCAATACTAATTAAATAATATTATTAATATATTAGAACTTATAATATATTAATAAACCACAAGTGTTATTTCTCTCATTTAGTCTATCCAAATGCATGATGCCATGCAACCCAAATGGACCATGCCGGGTCGGTTCAAGTACATACCAGAAATAGTTATGGACTTAGACACCTTATCCAACAGTCTCCCACTTGGATAAGTCTAATAACTATGACTCCAAGTATGACTTCAGGAACTGATCAGCAATCGTAGCTCTTTTCAAGGTCTCTCAGAACTGAGAAGATGATGATACGCCATTTAAGATAAGTGATCATATAATCCTCTGTTCTAGATATCAGCCTGACAAATACATGGAACAATGTCTTACTTTTTGTCCAGCAGTTTGGTTCTTGATTTTCGATTTGTTTGACATAGAACTTAATTTGAACACATCAATTTAGTTCTAACCGGGGCCGGTGCATAGATCAAAACAAAATCATCGAGGGGCCCAGATATCACTTCTAATCCAAGAAGGAACAGATAAACTTCGACTCATATGCTGGTTCTACTACTTGTTGAATCACACACAAAAGCACGTTTTATAACATCGAGTTACCAATGCGTTTTCGTACGATCAATGCATAACTAACTCATAGGCAACAAGTCATATCTCTAGGTTTGAAGACTTATATGATATTACCATCTCGCGATCACTCGATATAAATTCCATGAAGTGATACCAGCGAGCGTGGGTTGAATCCAATACTCAGAACTTATGAGCACTCATGAGTCTTGAGGCCATGTCCAACATCTTAGACCTCTACAACCAACTCATGACAGTTTTAATTCATATCTACTTCCAACATATGACCGACTGTGGATAATTTGATTAATATGTAAAACACAACATAAATATTCTGGAAGTCAAAACATGCAAAAGAAATAATAGTAAACGATTGACAAAAGATAGCAACAATTTACTCATAAATAAACACAACTTTTATTCATCATCAAATGTCAATTACACTTTACAAATTTCAAGGCTATCTAACTACTAAAACTAATATCATCCTTCAGCCCTATGCTCCTTGTGTGCTGGAGATGCTTAGCCCTACTCAGTCCCTTCGTGAGGGGATCTGCTGGGTTCTCATCCGATGATACCCTATTTGCCACGAGGAGTCCTTCTTCTATTCGATGTCTGATGAAATGGTATTTTCTGTCAATGTGTCTGGATCTCCCGTGATCCCTTGGTTCCTTGGCTAAGGCAACCGCACTTTCACTATCACAAAAAATTTCCATAGGCTCCTTTATAGCTGGTACTACTCCAAGGTCTCCAATGAAGTTCTTCAGCCATATTGCCTCTTTTGCTGCCTCGCTTGCCGCTATATACTCTGATTCGCAAGTTGAATCAGCCACTGTCTCCTGCTTGGAACTTTTCTAAGTAATTGCTCCTCCATTTAAGGTAAAGACCTAGCCCGACTGAGAGCGGAAATTATCCCTATCAGTCTGGAAGCTAGCATCACTATACCCTACAACTCTCAAGTCATCACTCCCACCAAGGGTAAGGACCCAGTCCCTATTCCTCCGCAGGTACTTGAGAATGTTCTTTACCGCAGTCCAGTGAGCCTTGCTAGGGTTCCCCTGATATCTGCTGACCATGCTCAAGGCAAAGGCCACATCAGGACGAGTACAAGTCATAACATACATGATCGATCCTACAGCAGAAGCATAAGGTACTCGACTCATTTCTGCCATCTCAGCCGCGGTACTCGGGCTCTGAGTCTTACTCAATCTGGCGTTACACTGGATAGGTAACTCTCCCCTTTTGGAATCCTGCATGCAGAACCTCTTCAGCACCTTATCCAAGTAGGTACTCTGACTAAGTCCAATTAGTCTTTTACTCCGGTCTCTCCGAATCCTTATCCCTAGAATATAAGCAGCTTCTCCTAGGTCTTTCATAGTGAAACACTTCCCAAGCCAGGGCTTCACTTCCTGTAGGGTTGGGAAGTCATTTCCTATGAGTAGTATGTCATCCATATACATCACCAAAAAGCTAACTATACTCCCACTAGCCTTGACATATACACAAGATTCATCTTCACTCCTCGAAAAGCCAAACTCTTTGACTTTCTCATCGAAACAAAGATTCCATCTGCGAGGTGCTTGTTTCATTCCATAGATGGATTTCTCAAGCTTACACACTCTATTAGCGTACTCTGTACTGACAAAACCCTCTGGCTGACACATGTAAACATCCTCAGCCAACTTTCCATTAAGGAAAGCGGTTTTGACATCCATTTACCATATTTCATAGTCATGAAATGCAGCAATGGCTAATAATACCCTAATAGACTTAATCTTGGCTACTGGTGAAAAGGTCTCATCATAATCAACTCCTGGAGTTTGAGAAAATCCCTTTGCAACTAGTCGCGCCTTATAAGTGTGTACATTACCATCCACGTCGGTCTTCTTCTTGAAGATCTATTTGCACCCAACTGTCTTACGACCTGGTACATTGTCAACCAAGTTCCAAACTTGATTGTCATACATGGATTGTATCTCGCTGTCCATTGCCTCTTTCCATTTAACAGACTCGGGGCCTGCCATGGCTTCCGCATAGCTGTTAGGTTCATCCAGACTTACCAGTGTCTCATCACTGATAAGTGTCTCACCTTCCGCAGTAATATGGAAACCATAGTAGTGCTCAGGTACATTCCTAACCCTTGTGGAACGCCTCAGAGGTACAGACTCGTCAATTGGATCAACAGGAGTTTCCTCCTCAAGTTGACTGTTAGGGTTTGAGGTTCCTTCACCACTTGACTCTTGAATTTCTTCAAGGTCAATTTGCCTCCCACTATTTCCTTGGCTTATGAACTCTCTCTCTCTCTCTCGAAAGACACCCCTCCTTGCTACAAAGACCACATTCTCACTAGGTCTGTAGAAGAGGTAACCAAAGGATTTCTGTGGGTAGCCGATGAAAATACACTTCTCACTTCGAGGTTCGAGCTTATCGTGAGTCTCGCGTCTCACGAAAGCTTCGCAACCCCAAACCTTGATGTGGGCTAGATTAGGAACTTTTCCAGTCCACATCTCGTGAGGTGTTTTGGCAACCTTCTTTGTAGGGACCAGATTAAGGATATGGGCGGCAGTCTCTAAGGCATACCCCCAGAATGAGATTGGTAGCGAAGCTCGACTCATCAAGGAACGAACCATGTCCAACAAGGTTCGATTACGTCTCTCAACCACACCATTCAACTGTGGTGTCCTGGGAGGTGTCAAATATGAGACAACCCCACATTCCTTAAGATAGTCGAGGAACTCTGTACAAAGATACTCACCACCACGATCGGATCGAAGCATTTTAATGTTCCTGCCCAATTGATTCTCTACTTCCTGTTTAAACTCTTTAAACCTATCAAAAGTCTCTGACTTATGCTTGATTAAGTGCACATATCCATATTTACTATAATCATCTGTAAAAGTCACATAATAACGATTAGCATCCCTTGTGGCAGTTTTGAAGGGTCCACACACATCTGTGTGTACCAAATCCAACAAACCGTCACCCCTATCACAAGAACCTGTGAAGGGTGACTTTGTCATTTTTCCAAGTAAGCATGATTCACAACTATCATCTGACTTTAGGTCAAATGACTCCAAGACTCCATCCTTTTGGAGTTGGCCTATGCGTTTGTTGCTTACATGTCCAAGACGACAATGCCATAATGATGCTTTATCCAAGTTATTATCATTAGTAGAATCAATGCACAACACATTATTTCCTAAGTTATCTACAACAGACACAGCTTCATACACACAATCACAAGGTAATGCTTTAAAATACAACACATTATTAAAGAAAGCATTTATTCCACCAATTTCATTATCAAAAGAAAAGGTAAACCCTTGTTTGTACAAAGCATGAAAGGAAATAATATTTCTTGCCATTTCAGGCGAGTAACAACATTTATTCAAATCTAAAGTAAACCCACTACTTAGCAACAAAGTATAAACTCCAATCTTGGTGACAGGTGACGCTTTCCTATTCCCCATGATCAAGTTTATCTTTCCATGCTCTACATTCTCACTTCTTCTTAGTCCTTGCAAATCAGAACAAGTATGAATACCACAGCCGGTATCAAGGACCCAAGAGTTAGACTAGGGTGAGTTATTAGATAATATAGTGTAAATACCTGCATGGTTGGGTTTTACTTTCCCATCCTTCAAATCTTGCTGGTACTTTGGGCAGTTCCGCTTCCAGTGCGCCTTTTCATGGCAATAGAAGCATTCAGCCTCTTTTGGATCAGAAGAAGGAGTGACGAAACCTTTCTTGGTTCCGCATGTAGAGGAGCCATCAAGGGTGTTACCCTTGGTACCCTTCGAAGGGTTCTTCCTCTGTTTCCCTCTACCTTTACCGATTGCCAGGACAGATGCGAAATTTGGAGTAGGAGTAGGAGTGGTAACAACCGACTTACCTTTAAGACCTGATTCTGCGGTCTTTAGGAGTCCTTGAAGTTTGCTGAGGGTAACTTCCTCCTTGTTCATGTGGTATGTCATGCGGAATTAATCATAACACGAAGGTAAGGAGTGCAAAATGATATCTATTGCCAACTCCTCGGGGAAGTTCACATTAAGTTTCAGCAAACGGTCCACATACCTTTGCATTTTCTGCATGTGTCCCGTGATGGGTTCACCATCCTTCATTCTGGTTGTTATCATGGAGGAGATGATTTCATATCGCTCTTGACGAGCACTCTGATGGTAGCGGTCCATCAAATCCTGGTGCATCTCAAAAGGATAGTAGTCCTCATAGGACTTTTGGAGATCGACTAGTTGGATTAACGTCTAAGTCCATAACTATATTTGGTATGTACTTGACCCGACCCGGCATGGTCCATTTGGGTTGCACTTCACCGGTACAATTTATATGGATAGTCTTTTGAGAATAATATATTTATGATTTATATTAATATATTATAAGTTCTAATATATTAATATGGAATCATATTATTTAATTAGTATTGATCAAGAATTAATTTAGAATTAATTAAGTGATAAAAAAGAACTAATTAAATATGGACTCTTATATATATGGAATGGGCCAAGTTCATTTAGGTTGGGCTAAGCCTTCATGGATGGTCCATGGAGCTTTTAACCCATGGATCCTATGTAAATGAAAGGTCATGGGTATTAGGGTTTACATGGATGTAACCCTAATCCTCCATAATATATAAAGGGGTCCTTGGCTCACAAAATTGGACAAGTGTGTGAAAATAAGAGTAGGCCGATTTTAGTGTGCATACATATTCTCTCAAGTTCTTCCAAGGTGTTTTGGTGATTTGTGATTCCATTTGAGGCTTCCACACTATTGGGGCTAAGCTCTTAAAGCTTGAAGACATCAAGCTACATCAAAAGGTATGTCATCTAACTAGAACTTTGTAGTATAGGTGCTTCATAATATGCTAGTTAGGATGAAACCTTGGAATAGTTAATATTTGCATTTATAATAGAGAAAACATAGATCCAAGGTTTATAGGGTTGCATGTACACCATAGGAGTGTTAGAATGCTCAAAACCCAACAGTGGTATCAGAGACATGGGTTGTTTTCTGTTATATTGATGCAAATGTTTTATTTTCAAGTTGAAAAAAAAGGAAAAAAAAACATGACGTTTGTCAAATTTTAAGATAATTACTTGTTTTTGTGAAAAACTAATTATTTGTAAAATTTGAATCATTTGCTATATGAGTTGAATTAGGTCAAATTTAGTAAAAGATAAAATGATATGATTATTTTATTAGTTTTAAAAGTTTGATCTAAAGAGTTTTTTGAAACCTCCATAAGTTATGGATATGAAAAGGTTTTTAAAAAAAATTGATTCAAAGTTTTTTATGGAGTTACAAAACTTGGTCTTAATGTTTTAAAGAATTCCATAACTTGTTCTTAAGTTATGGAACATGAAAAGTTTCATCATAAAACAAGTATTTAACTCCATAAGTTATGGAATCCAAAAGTTTTCAAGAGTTACAAAACTTGCCCTCAAGTTTTGGAATTTGGAAAAAGTTTTTTATGATAAAAAAAAATGAATTCTAAAACTCTTGGGTTCATAACTTAAACAATTAATTAAATGGTTTTAATTTTGAATTTAATAATTGGAATTATGATGTTTTTATTGAATAATTCAATTAACTCTTATGGACTTTATTAGTAGATAATTAAAGTGTTTAATTAAAAGAAAATTGATAATTCCATAATGACATGGTTTAAATTTAATTAAATTAAGAGTATAGTTTAATTAATAGATTAAACCACCAAGTATTTTAAATGTCTAAAATACACCCTTATACTATTATAATATTAAAAGTTTAATATATTATATGTATAAGAGCAAGTCGTCTTACCATTAGTAGGCCTCATTCACGAAGCCGGTCTATAAGGGGGGTATAAGGTTACTGCCTATAAAATGGCAGTTTAATGGGTGTCCACTCTCACCCACCGCTTCCTTGACTGGTGGAGGGTCATTAGCCGAACAGGTAGGACAAGGACTATAATTCTCCTTTCATTATAAGTATAATGATAAATACTAAGTAACTAAACACTTATAAATTCCCAATCTTAGTTACTTAGGAAAATGTGAATAAGGTGCTAATCCATGAAATTACACTTTGCACTTTGTTTAAGCTATTAGTGGAGCGTGTGTGGTTAACCGGCACACTAACCTGGACTTAACAAGGTAGGCAAAGGGTAACTTAATGTTTATCATAGTATCGTTGGAGCGTGTGTGGTTAACCGGCAAATCGATTGAGGGGTAAATGTTAAGGGTACCAAGTATATTTGCATGGTTACTTCACACCTTGTTTTGTGATCCTCGGCATCCCAGTCACAAAACCTGAAGGGCACACTCGAGATTGAAACATGCCATTGAAAAGTTCAATGAATCTCAAAAGAATCTAGGAGTTTCAAAACCAATTAAAACCTAATAATACTTTTCGTTTATCTTGGTGGAAATTGGTGAATCGTCATTCACCTACCTTCAAATATTTTATAGCTTGGATTACGGCATCCCTCTTCCAAGTTATAAAATAGTTTGTTTGGTTCTAGCCTTAATATATCATATTGGGTGTTATATTAAGGACTTAAATCAACTTTACGTGAATTTCTCCCATTGTTGATGTCTGGTTTAGACAACAATGATCTTCCCAAACCAAGCTTTCCTAATGAATATGACTTCCCGATTTTGGCTCATGGAAGTCATACTTCTCTTCCTCCACCTCCTCCAATTATTCTCCCTAACCCACAAGTTCAAGGTCACTCAAGCCCTAATGGCAAGCAAGGTCTATGTGTGATCACATCTTAGAGATGAAGTCACATATTGACAAGCCGGGAGAGTTGGGTGTCAAAGTCTTGAGAAAGTTGGATGTTCAATCACTTTCTAAGTCGCATAGTGAGTTCCTTTGGGACTACTATGAAACAGACTATGACATGAACCCTAATGATCATATCTATTTGCTTGGTGCTGCTGAATCAGCAATGATTTGGAACGATAGTAAAGCAAATTTGATTAGAAGATCAACTTCCCAAAAACTTTATGGACAGTGACAATGGTGACACTGGAAATCCAGAAAAAACATTCTCTTCCCAATGGAAAGGGATTGGTCATAGTCAACCCGGTTGACCAAATGGTAAAGAAAAAGGATAAGTCTGAGATAGTCCCATTACCAAAGGGTCCATATGTTTATTTTGCCGAAGGAAGGGGCGTTGATTGCAAAGCTGCCAAATTTACCTAAGGATGTTAAAGTCAATAAGTTTGACTCTACATCAGGTAGAACCCATTATCTAACTCTGTTAAGTTCTATTCTGAGATCCTCATTACATGATGTGACTGGGTCACATGTTGATGTTTTAAGAATCAAAGAATAGAGAGAAATCTTAAAGGAAGTATATGCTGATTCTGATCGCGAAGGTGGATTTCGATCGCATCAGAATTTTGAGCAGTTGCTTAAGAAGTTATGATATATTGCTAAGGAATAGATAACAACAATTTTCCATGTGGATTGTAAGGATAAGTTTTTCCGTAAAGTTTTAAAATAAAAGAAAATTGTTTAATTTTATTTATTTGAAGTATCCTTACAATGGCATTTGTGAAAAAATTGTTGCTTATATGATTCTAGTGACAGCAATATTGGAAAATGGATTTGATTCTTTCATTTGTGGTAGTGTCTAAATTTACCAAATCAGGAAAGTTCCTCATCACCCAAGTTTCAATTGGACCGAAACTTGGAATCATGCAAGTTGAATAGTATGATGAATGAGAACTTTCAAGCATTGGAAAATCAAGACTAATTACTTGTTCACATGGATGTGTGAGTCAAGTGAAGGACTAAAGGGATCGAGTACACATTCTTGTGCACTGGTCATGTCCACCATAAAGCTCGTTAAGACTATTTGATTTACTAAAGTTTAGTAAATATGGTTATACTTACAAGTTTAAGTATAATTCTGAAACATTGGAAAAGTCTCAATGTATGGCAGAACGAATGGGAAGAATCAAATTAGGCAGAAAGATAAAAGTTTCACAAATCTGAAAAGATGGGAGAGTACTTTAGTATCATGTTTGTGATCATCTTAATGATTTAGAAATCATATCACAATTAGTCCTCTAAAGGTCATCTTAGTGCATTCTTATGACTAAGAAGAGTAGTCATGAATTGTTGAGATGGTTAGATCAGGAAGATGAGTCATACTTCGTTCCAAAATAATTCTTAGAGTCATACTCCAAGATTGTAACTTGAGTGACATATCTTAAAGAAAGGTTTAAAACACTTGTCAAATGTAAGAGTAAAAGTGTCCTACTCTTGTACATTTGAAATTGGTAAGTTGTGATGTTTTGGATAAAACAAAGACCAACTAAGGCCAATTGTGTGAAGTGTTTGTCTTGATGAAGAATCCGCACTATCTCTTGAATATTTGGCAAGATAGTCTTATATGTCAAGAGGATAGTGGGAGTCTTAAAGATCCTAAAAAGAATTTCAAGAACTAATCAAGAATAAAACCTGAGGTTCTTCACTAGCACACGACTTGAGGTTTATAACCTATCGTGTTGACAAATTCTGTGCCCATTCCAGTTAAAGTTGGCTTTGCATAGGAGTTCTGAAAGTTCTCAATTGGTTGCATAACAACTTGGAAGCAATGGCAGGCCCTGTACTGCCAGGTGGCAAGAAGTTAAGATTGCATAAGTTCAGTCCATATGAGTTTGGATTTGTCATTATCCTTGTCTTATGACTATGGTTTTGACGATTCACATCGATAAGAACACATACACCATAAAATCTAAGGGTCATAAGGTTTCTCTCCGATTCATGAAAATGATGGTGAGGAAACACTTCCACCAAGTAGATTTGAAAAAGATGGCAAAAGGTCTAAAAAAATTGAGACTATGATTACGACATCCCTTTTCATAGTTCTGAAATTGTTTAGACACACATGTATGCTATCTAAGGAAAGGTGTATGATTTTGATAAAGTTTTATCAAAGCATCTCGTATAAGAAATCTGAACTTTGGTAAGAAAGTCAATAAAGTATTGATTTCTAGAAGTCCAGCTGATTTCTGAGTAAATGTCAAAGCTAGTGGGAGCATAAGTGTTATGCTAATAATCATCATGTTAGTGGGAGCATGATAATTATTGTTAGTGTTGCAAGTTAGCAATGTTAATTATAGAAAACAAAAGTTTCAATTCGTGAGGCTGCAGGGATTGAAAAAGTTGTTTTGCTATAATTAAGGGAGAGGATATACTTCATTTCAGTTCTAAAGGCTTAGATTGAGACCTTAATCATCTTTAGTCAAGAATATATATATGAATTTCATGTTGGATTGGTTCAACTTAAGGAAATTATATATATTGTGTTCTCAAAATTCGATTATGATTACGACATCCCTCTTCATAGTCAAATTTTGAAAACATGGCAAATAAAAATATTGTAGCAAAAGACTGGTCTAGAATCATGTCTTTATGTGAGACATCAAGAATCGTGTACCATTTGCTTTGGGTACAGGATCGATTGCATGTGCTATAATATTTGTCATTTCTAAATTTTTCCAAATGCCCAGAGGCATTAAGAAGGGAAAAGGTCTAGAATTGGATATGACTAAAATGATTAAGCAATTGTCGAGGACAATCTGAAGTTTACCAAAGATTGGTTGCTCAGGGACAGTTGGAAGTATAGTGCTAATTTTGGATGGACCATATTGACATATTCTGAAAAGAGGCATCTCTTATTCAGAAGTGATAGTCAAAATGAGAATATGGAGTTTCTCCATAGGTGGAAGTTATCTGTGTAAGATTAGAAAACTTAATGCAAGAAGCATGTCCAAAGCAATGTACTTTGAATATGAGACTTAGTTTCCATGGAGTTGATCTCCATTGGAATACCTTATAATGATTGTTGACAAGTCTGTGTGACTTTGTACATATTCATTACAGGAGGGTCAGTGCATATAAGTTTAAAATCTAAACAGATTTCGATAAATGATAGGAATTTGAAATTCTCACATTTTTCGATAAGGATTTGGGAGTGTGAAATTGGAATCATTGAAATTATGTTGAATTGGTTTATTTCACAAAGTAAGGATCATAGACAAACATAGAGTGCATACTTGGTGTATGGCAAAGCTATTGTTTAAGAAAAACATAGTGTACATGCTTGGAGCATGGAACAACTAGTGTTTTTAATTCAAGTATAAAGTTGATAAAACCGAAACAATGAATAATGAGTAATCAGTATGGTGATAAATAAAAGTGTTTATTTATGTTCATAGGGTTTGATACCATATTTGATTCATTTATTCTTGTGTTTCACTTTGCATGTTTTGACTTCCAGAATAACTAAGTCGCTCTCCCTGAATGATTAAGTTATTCAAACCATCCACAGTCGGTCATATGTTGGAAGTAGATATGAATCAAGACTGTCATGGGTTGGTTTGTAGAGGTCCAAGTTGGTGGACAAAGTGGTGCTACAACACTCATGAGTGCTCATAAGTTCTGAGTATTGGATTCAACCCACGCTCATTTAAATCACTTCATGGATTTTATCACGAGTGATCATGAGACGATAATATCTTATATTCTTCAAACCTAGAGATATGAGTTGTTACTATGAGTTGGTTATACATTGACTGCATGAAAACGCATTGGTAACTCGATGTTATAAAACGTGCCTTTGTGTATGATTCAACAAGTAGTAGAACAAGCCATATGAGTTGAAGTTTATCCATTCCTTTTACCTTCGGGATAAAAGCGATATCTGTGGGCCTCTCGATGATTTAGCGATGACACATGTGAGTGCTTGGCCAATGCAGGACTGATTTGATTTGTTCAATCAGTCAGTCATCATAAATCGAAAATCAGGAAACAACAAATGGACAGAGAGAATGATTATAATCCATGTCTCAGTCCATATGAGATCTAGAATGGAGGAATATATGATCCCTTATCTAATGGACAAGTAATTGACAAGGTTAGAGTTCGACAGCGGCTTTAAGAGCTACGATTGCCAGTTACGTTTTGAAGTCATACTCAATAATAGTTTTAGACTTATCCAAGTGGGAGACTGTTGGATTAATGTCTAAGTCCATAACTATATTTGGTATTTACTTGACCCGACCCGGCATGGTCCATTTGGGTTGCACTTCACCGGCACAATTTATATGGATAGTCTTTTGAGAATAGTATATTTATGATTTATATTAATATATTATAAGTTCTAATATATTAATATGGAATCATAATATTTAATTAGTATTGATCAAGAATTAATTTAGAATTAATTAAGTGATAAAAAAGAACTAATTAAATATGGACTCTTATATATATGGAATGGGCCAAGTTCATTTAGGTTGGGCTAAGCTTTCATGGATGGTCCATGGAGCTTTTAACCCATGGATCCTATGTAAATGAAAGGTCATGGGTATTAGGGTTTACATGGATGTAACCCTAATCCTCCATAATATATAAAGGGGTCCTTGGCTCACAAAATTGGACAAGTGTGTGAAAATAAGAGTATGCCGATTTTAGTGTGCATACATATTCTCTCAAGTTCTTCCAAGGTGTTTTGGTGATTTGTGATTCCATTTGAGGCTTCCACACTATTGGGGCTAAGCTCTTAAAGCTTGAAGACATCAAGCTACATCAAAAGGTATGTCATCTAACTAGAACTTTGTAGTATAGGTGCTTCATAATATGCTAGTTAGGATGAAACCTTGGAATAGTTAATATTTGCATGTATAATAGAGAAAACATAGATCCAAGGTTTATAGGGTTGCATGTACACCATAGGAGTGTTAGAATGCTCAAAACCCAACACGACTGTCATAGTGGCCATCATGATGCATGCCACTTTGGTAGCATCTCATTCATGTGCCTCATATTCAGCAAGCTCCTCAGGAGTAGCAGTTTTCTCGGGTACCTTAAGCTCCTTGTTGAGAACATATTCTTTGTTCTCATACCGAGTGACCATCCTGATGTTCCTGATCCAATCTGTAAATTAGGATCCATCAAAGATGACTCTCCCACAAAGGTTCATTAGAGAGAAGGAGCCTATAGGGTTTGAGCCAGAAGCAACATTGTTAGAAGACATCTGAAAAAGAAGAAAAAGACAAGTTTAGTTTAGATATAAAGATAGTCCGTAATAAAACACCCAAATGTAATATTAAGGCTAGGATCCAATCACAATATATTATAACTTAGAAGAGGGATGCCGTAATCTAAGCTAAAACATATTTGAGAGGTAGGTGAATGACGATTCACCAATTTCCACCATCAAAAAAGAAATATATAAATTATTAGGTTTTATTTGGTTTTTAGAAACTCCTAGATTCTTTTGAGATTCATTGAACTTTTCAATGGCATGTTTCAACCTCGAGTGTGCCCTTCAAGTTTTGTGACTGGGATACTGAGGATCACAAAACAAGGTGTGAAGTAACCATGCAAATTACTTGGTACCCTTAATGTTTTTCACTTAATCGATGTGCCGGTTAACCACACGCGCTCCATCGACCTATGAAAAACCTTAAGTCACCCTTTGCCTACCTTGTTAAGTCCAATTTAGTGTGCCGGTTAACCACACACGCTCCACCAACAACTTAATCAAAGTGCAAAGTGTAATTTCATGGGTTAGCACCTTATTCACATTTTCCTAAAGTAACTAAGATTGGGAATTTATAAAAACATTTAGTTACTTTATAATAATCATTATACTTTTAATGAGAATTTGAAGTCATTGTCCTACCCGTTCGGCTAACGACCCTCCACCAGTCAAAGAAGCGATGGGTGAGAGTGGACACCCATTAAGCTGCCATTTTATAGGCAACAACCTTATACCCCCTTATAGATCGACTTCGTGAATGAGGCCTATTAACGGTAAAAACGACTTTGATCTTATACATATATATATATATATATATATATATATATATATATATATATATATATATATATATATATATATATATATATATATATATATATATATATATATATATATATATATATATATATATATATATATATATATATATATATATATATATATATATATTATTAACTTATAATATTATAAAGTATAAGGGTTGAATTTTAACTTTTAAAAATTCTAGGGGTTGGAACTAAAGTTTACTAGATGACTTTACATGTTCCAAAACTTGAGGGCAAGTTTTGTAACTTTACAAAACCTTTCAATTCATAACTTATGAGTTATTAAAATGAAGACTCTTCATTTTTGTAACTTATGTGTTCTTTTAATGGCTTTAATACAAAGAGACTTTTGGTTATCCATAACTTGAGGACAAGTTATGGACTCCATTAAAACACATAAATATCATGAATTCAGCATTAAACAAGTAATTCCTATAATCTATCAAGAACTCATAAAAACATGAATAATTATATCAAAATTTCAAGAACATATGAACACATATAATCATGTAATTTTGATATTAGCCATTGTAAATGGATTAGAGCAATCATTACACCATCTAAAACAAGTTTAATAACACAAAAACAGTTTATAGTAATGTTTCTAGTCCATTTCCAGCAACAAAAATCGAAAATATGCACTCTGCCTGGCCAACTCGTCGAGTGCAACAACTGACTCGCCGAGTTGGTTGAAGATACGCCTGGACTCGTCGAGTCCCCCCATGGACTCGGCGAGTCCCCTATGCAGACAGCAAGAATTTCTATTTTTTCAGCTATTTTGCATCAAGTATCAAACAAACAAGCCTTGGCTTTGATACCACTGATGGCTTTTGAGCATTCTAACACTCCTAAGTGTACATGCAACCCTAGAAAACCTTGGATCTATGTTTATCTAAAATACATGCAAAATACTTTTTCCAAGGTTCATAATCCTATCTAGCATACATTGGGAACTTTAAACATAAAAGGTGGCTAGAATTACATACCTTGTAGTTGATTTGATCCCTTGAAAACCTTGAGATCCTAGCACCCCAAGTGTGATGCCTAAAATGCTTCACACAACACCAAATGCTCTTGGAATAAACTTTGAGAGAATGTAGAACACTTCTAAATTCGGCCTAGCCCTCTTGCAACTTCTTGTGATCGATTTTGGTGGATCTCATATTCTTTATATAGTGTGTTACACTTAGGGTTACACCATCTAAACCCTAATGTAACATGGCTCTTCATTTCCATGACCCATGGGTTTGTAACTCCCATGGAGCATCCTATGGACCTTAGCCCAACTTGATAATCCATGGAGCATCTAGCCCACTATACAAGTTATGGATGATTTACATAATCAACCCATATATTTAATTAGTCTCTTTTTGATCACTTAATTAATTCTAGATTAATTCTTCATCAATACTAATTAAATAATATTATTAATATATTAGAACTTATAATATATTAATAAACCACAAGTGTTATTTCTCTCATTTAGTCTATCCAAATGCATGATGCCATGCAACCCAAATGGACCATGCTGGGTCGGGTCAAGTACACACCATAAATAGTTATGGACTTAGACACCTTATCCAACAACTACTCGGTCGAATGAACCCTTTGTCTAACAGCTCCTGCAACTGTGTAGACAACTCCTACATCTCTAGAGGAGCTAACTGATACGATGCTTTGATTATCGGAGCCGCAACAGGAACCAAGTCAATCCTAAACTCCACCTGCCTCTCCGGAGGCACTCCAGGCAAGTCCTCCAGGAACACATCCGGGTATTCCAGAACAACCGACACATCATCCACATTCGCCTTACCCTTCTCGCGGGTATCCATAACATAGGCGATATATCTGGAACAACCCTGATGAAGGTAGCATTTGGAGCTAGTTGTTGAACATAGAATCGGCCCATGCTGAGCACTCTCTCCCTGGACCACTAAATCTCCCCTACTTGGGGTCCGAGTATGTACCATTTGATGTTCGCAATCAATCACTGCCCCATTCGTGCTCAACCAGTCCATCCTTACAATAACCTTGTTCCCACGTAAAGGAATATGAACCAATTCGATCGGATACTGGTCGTTGAACATCTCTAGAACACAACCCTGATGAACCCTCGATACCCGGACAGATCGATCATCCGCAATCTGAACCTCGAATGAACAATCCAACTCCCTCAGAGCACCAACGAACCTCTTGCTGAGCACAAGAGATACAAAAGATCGGGTAGCCCTCAAATCAAACAATACCAAGGAAGAGATATCGTTCACAAGAAATGATCCTAAAACAAAACCCACAAATATAAGCAGAAAATCAACATAAATAAAGAGATAATTAGAAGATACATACTCATCACCACATGAGGTGATGTGCAAGCCTCCTCAGCTGTCAACTAAAAAGCCTTGATCCTCGCAACAGGTGCATCCACCTTGCCCTAGAGGTGGTGGTGGTAACAGTGCAATCCCTGCTAACATGTCCCATCATGTCGCACTTGAAGTAGCTAGAACCACCCACCCTGCACGTTCCATCGTGCGTCTGGCCGCACTTGCCACAGCAGCTCCGATCCTTTTGGCCTCTCAATCTCGAATCAAAAACCTTAGGCCTCTTACCCGAACCCTAAGCCTAATCTGGCTTCATCTTCCTCTCCATCTCTAAACCGTTCTCTCTCTCTCTATCTCTCTATCTTTTATCTCTCTCTGTCTCTCTCTCTCTCTCTCTCTCGCTCTCTCTTTCTCTCTCTCTCTCTCTCTCTCTCTCAGTCATATAATCCAATATTCTGCAACTAGATCGGCTCACAAATTGCCAGATATCACTCCTCAACATCTCATGGTACCTCGCCTTCTTTATATCCTCATCCGCCACATACTACATAACTAGCAACGCCCTCTCGCAGAGCATAGTGGTGATCTCATCCACCGTCTCAGTAGTGTGGTGGAGATCCTAAAACTCTTGCGCCAATTGCTGGACCTCAATCACAGGTTTGAACTCGGCCTGAAATCTCGTCAAAAAATCCTCCCATGTCATGGACTAAATCGCCTCGCCTCCCAAGGCATGTCCTACCTCCTCCCACCAGTCTCGAGCTTTGTCTTTCAAAAGACAGGAAGCAAGTCTAACCTTTTCCCCATTGGGACAACTGCAGGTGTGGAAGGCATTAGCGACATCCACTAACCAACATTTGCTCGTGACCGGGTGCTTCTTCCTGAAGAACTCTAGGGCCCTACATGCCCGGAACTCACGGAAAGTCAAAGTGCGGCCTCCCATCATCGCTACCATCTCAGAACGGAATGAGCCCAAGTGCTCCTCTAAAACCTCTATGATACCCTCCTTGATCGTACCAAAAATCACAGGAGTCTGATAAAGTATGATGCAGGTAATATCTAATGAAATGAACTACTGCATCTGATCATCCAACTGCCCGACTCCAGAACCCGAGCGTAGACCCTCACCAACACCAGAACCACTGACCACCATACTGAAAATAGACCATTCAAACCATCATAACACATGAAAATATATATGCATAGAGGAATTTCATATCCTACAACCTTCCCGGTATCATCGTAACTCTCCTTTACTCGAGTACGGGTCCTCTACTTCCAATAGTACGGGACCATACTACCTTCCACATCTATCTGTACTTTCCTCATGGATCGCTCTGAATCCTACAAGTCACTCCCTTATCCATACATACAACCCTCAACAAGACAAGACTCTGTGCACTAAATCTTTTCCTAGGCTTTCCTATGGCAATCACCACACCACTCTCCCCCATCAGCTGTAGAAGGAACCCCCTCTAACTAGCTGACGAATACAATTACATATTACCAACACCAGATAATTATTCAAATGAAAGGTCTCACACTACAACGGTTGGACTCAAACAAGAGTTGGTGAATAGAGTTAAACCTACCCTTATAAAATTATTTAGTCTCAATAATATGTAACTTCGCATATTCGCTTTCTAGTTAGCTGAATTCAATGAGAACCCTTAAAAGAGCATAAAGAAAGCAGCATTCGAGCATTAAGTAATCAGAATCAAGCATAACCTAAACATGTCATCCTATCACTGAATGAGTAGTACTAGCATGTAAGTCTACAAGATCATATAACAAGCATACAAAGGCATCTCTCCTCGTATTCTATCATGCAATCCTGAGCAGATCCTTAGCTCTAATCTAGCATGTGATTCATACTCATAATTCAAAGCATAACATAACATGTATGGGTATTTTGGGAAAACTTACTTGAGCTCAGTCGATTGCATGCACCATACACCTTTCTTTTAATAGAAAACTCTTTTTATAAAACATTTTTGTTTTTTTAAAATTTACCAAATCCTCAGTTTGAGTTCAGACACACCCGAGAGTATGCCTGAATCCCTCAAACCAAGGCTCTAATACCAACTTGAAACGTCCCAAAAATTAAGGCCACAAATTTCTTTTTTAACTATAAGAAAACCATCATTCAAAACATGTTCATAAAACTATAATAGAATAAAGTATGATCAAAACATCCAATTACATCAGAGTAAAGTAAAATGCGGAACAACATGGTGTGTGCGATGCGATCACCTCGAGCTCTTCCCCTTGGATCCGGAAGTACCTGAAACATAAACTAAAACCATAAGTACGAAGCTTAGTGAGTTACCCAAAGTACCACATATCAAACATATAGTGGGCTCCTCTCGGCATTAAGCCCCGCTCGGAACAGATCTGTCAGTAAAATGATATGGGCACTGCCTCATCACATTCATCAGGCCCCGCCTGGCATCGGACCCCGCCCGGTATACATACAAAAACATAAACACATGCAAAAATCACAAAGATAAATAGCATACAATATAGTCCTCAGTTCCCGCCTGGCATCGGGCCCCGTCCGGTATACGTATAAACACATAACACATGCAAGATTCACACATACAACTAGCATCCTAATCATAACAAACCATGGGCCGGCATTGATGCCTTTGAATCGTCAAGCACAGTGAGGAAACTCACCTCAAGCTACTGAATCTCTCAGATAATAGTTAGACTGTTAATCCGGAAAAATCCCCGCACTAACACCATCAAATAATATCCAATCATTAATTGGGTTACAACCCGTAACTGGGATCCTAGTCCAACTGTCCAATACTTAAGGTAAAAGACCATTTTACTCCTTCCTAACTTGGCCCAAAACCGAGGCCCAATCCAATAGCACCAAAAAGCCCAATATGGCCCAAATCTCTAAAAGATTCCCAAAAACCATTATGGGCCCAAACACAAGAAGGCCCAAAACCCAGCAATGGCTTAAAGTCATAAGGGTCGATGACCCATCAAGGCCCAAACTCTCCTAATCCGAGAATGAACCAAATTCACAAAATCCCAATCCAAACCCCGTATGTTGCGCTTTCCAGACATACGCCCAGCGTACTAGGCTGCATGCATATCGCAGAAATGGGCAAGTACGCACAACGTACCCTTGAGTACACCCAGTGTACGTGCTTATTAATCACTTGTTCCGTATGTGCTTAATACTTGCATTCCAACATACAAATTTTAGATCCAAGTATAAATGGACGTCTTAATCCATAAAGTCGTGAACTTGGAGCCTTTGAATGGCTCAAAAGGACCCAAACCTCACTTTTGGCATTCTACTTTCACCATATTGACCTAAACACATGCATGGTTGATCCACAAACATCAAGATGATAACTTTATGGACTTAGGACCTCAGAAACATCAAGAGAAGGAACTCCTAACTTTTAGAGTGGAAGGATCCACTACATCTCATAATATGACAAAAAAGGGACCAAAACTTCATAAAGACTAGATCTAAGTAAACAAGGAGCAAGTTCCAAGCTTTATAACTTAATGAAGCTGGAAATGATGTGAGAAATCTGGATCTACAAGCTCTGCATTGATCAAGGCTCCTTCTTCCAAGTTCTTCTTCTTCAAGTCTCATCAACACACACTAAAACACACACAATAAGGGTTAAATCTCTTCAAAAGGGGCTAGGGTTTCGAAATGGCAGTATAAGGGAAATGGTAACTGAGAAATGAGAGAATAAGAAGTCATAATGTTGTTTTAATATGGTCTAAACCCTAAAATTTAGGGTTTGTCCCCTTCATACGTACGCCCAACGTACATGGAGTATGCCCAACATACTCCAACTGTTCCAAAGTTGGCAAAACTGCCCCCTATGGACCAAATCTACAAAACATTTACACACCAAGGGTCAAAATGAAAAGTACCTTGAATCAAGTGTTACACCTATGATTAATAGTAATATTACCAAATGTTGTGATTGTGATCACTATTTTCCAACAACCCCCACTTGCATAAGTCACCAACAATATGTGGTCCAATATTCACTAATAATACATAGAGTGTATGTTATCCAATGCACCTGCCATACTCAAAAATTAAAGTTGTGATACAACCCTTAGATAAGTGATCAAATGTTCATTTTCTCTTCATGATATCTATTTGAACATGAGACAAAGAGATATGTCAATCTCAAACATTCAAGATTATATTTCTCGATTGAGACTTGTGACGACCACAACAAACTACATAATTGATGCATTATCAATTTAGTCTTAGCACGACCATGCATTTTGTTTTCAACACCAAATAATCGATGGACCAAAAGATATCAACTTCTCCCATTAAGGTACAAGGACCTAATAAACTTTGACTACATATATTCCGTATATTCCTCACGCCCTAACGGTCAATCCAATTATGGTTTTTAGTTACGAACAACGTAGGATTTGTTGATCCAGCCAAGATTGAGGTCATGATAATATGAGAGGTTCCTAGGAGCCCATTGGAGATTTGGAGTTTTCTAGGTCTCGCGGGTTACTATTGGAGATTTATCCAATATTTCTCCAAGATTGTTGTGCCTTTGACCCGCTTGGCGATGAAGAATGTTACTTTTTGGTGGGGGCCGATCAACAATCAGCTTTTGAGACGTTGAGACAGAGATTGTGTGAGGCCCCGATTCTCACTCTTTTCGAGGCCATGGATGATTTTGTGGTTTATTGTGATGCGTCTATCTTGAGTTTGGGAGTTGTCCTCATGCAGAGGGGACATGTGATTGCTTATGTTTCGAGACAGCTGAAGCCTCATGAGGCGAACTACCCTATGCACGATTTGGAGTTGGGGGTTGTAGTTTTTGCTCTCAATCTTTGGAGGCACTATCTGTATGTACTTAGGTGCGACGGGTTTTAGCATAAACATACAATCCTATGTGTGCATGCAAACCTAATAAGATCTATGTCTTCTCTAACTTAACATACCATATGAACAACAACATGTAAACCCTAGATCTATGGATAATAATCGAAAATCACATAATAAGGATTAAGATGCATACCTTTGATTGTTATGTAGTAATAACAATTTAAAACCTTGTAGATCTTGAAGCTTGAGAGCAAGTATTACAAGTGTAATAACTATAATGAATCACAAACACACTTAACAAGAGGATGAGATGTGAGAGGGAGGAGAGGCTTCAAATTTCGGATACAACTCTCTAGGGTTTCTAGTGGTCAAAATTCATAAGGGTGTGGGTCTTTATATAGTGAGGTGACTTAGAGCTAAAGCTAGGGTTAAGAGTAGGAAACCCTAATTGCTTTGCTTAAGGACCAAGCAAGACATAAACCTTCCATCTACAAACCCTTGGACGAAAATTCTAGGGCTTCTCTAGTAGATTTTTGTCCAAGTCTCTTAGGAGGGTTCTAGAGCTTCTTCCTCAACTATCAATATATTACCAAACAGCCATTGTACTTTTAATTAATTCAATTAATCCAAAAATTAATTCCAATTAATTTCTTTTAACTATTAATTAAATAATATGATTTCTAATTAATATATTATTCACATAATACATTAATAAATCATTCATTTCAGTTTATTAATCAAATTAATAAATTCTTCCTCTTTCTTAATTAATCATCTTGTCTAGTTGCTAGTATGAAGGCAACCCAAAAGGACTGTGCTACTATCAATTTAAGTATATACCAATTATAGTTATGGGCCTAGACACCTAATCCAACAACATCCCACTTGGATAAGTCCAATAACGATAATTGCCAGTATAACTTCAAAAACTAGTTAGCAAAGCTCTCAAAGCCATTGTCGAACTCTGACATAGTTAGTAATGTGTCCCAAGATAAGTGATCATATAATCCTCCGTTCTACAAGATATAATTGTGGAAAAACGACATGGAACTTAGTCAATCTCGTTGTCCAACTGTTTGTTTTCTCCATTTCTGATTTCTAATGAGAAAGAACTACTAATCGAACACATTAATTTAGTCCTGGCCGGGCCCGACACATAAGTCAACACCAAATCATCGAGGGGCCCAAGATATCGCTTTTCCCGTCAGGACAAAAGGAACAAATAAAATTTGACTTATATGCTTGCACCATTTACTTGTCAAATCACGGAGAATAATACGTTTTATAACATCAAGTTACTGATGCGTTTATGTATCATCAATGCATAAACAACTCGTAAACAACAATTCATATATCTTCGTTTAAAGATTATAAGATATTATCGTCTCAGAATTACTCGTGATAAATTCCATGAACTAATTCTCTGAGTGTGGGTTAAGCCAATACTTAAATTCTCCATTTCAAAAGTACTCATGAATACTTCATCAAACCCTTGCTATGTTTAAACACTTAGACAATCTACAGTCCAATTCATGACAGTCTTGATTCACTACTTACTTCCAGAAGTATGATCGACTGTGGATGTTTGAATAATCTAATTACTCAGGAAGTAAAACATGAAAATGAAACATAATAATAAACAACTGACAAAAGATAGTAAACAATACTCATAAATAAATCTCTATTATTTATTCATCAAATGTCAATTACATTTATTTGCTACAAGTTTTTAAATATCAATCTAACTTCTAAAACTAATATCATCCTTCAGACCAATGCTCCTCGCATGTTGAACGTGTTTAACCCTACTCAAACCCTTTGTGAGGGGATCTGCAGGATTCTCTTATGATGATACCCTCTTCACAACGAGGTGTCCTTCTTCTACTCGATGTCTGATAAAGTGATATTTTTTGTCGATATTTCTTGATCTACCATGATCTCTTGGTTCCTTGGTTAAGGTAACCGCTCCTTCATTATCACATAAAATCTCCAGTGGCTCCTTTACGGCTGGCACAACTCCAATGTCTCCGATGAATTTCTTCAACCATATAGCCTCCTTCGATTCTTCGCTTGCTGCAATGTACTATGATTCACAAGTAGAATCAGTCACGGTCTTCTGTATGGAACTTTTCCAAGTTACTGCTCCTCCATTAAGGGTAAATACCCACCCAGACTGAGAATGAAAGTTATCTTTGTCTGTCTGAAAACTGGCGTCACTATACCCTGTTATTCTCAAGTCATCACTGCCACCAAGCACAAGGACCCAATCCTTGGTTCTTCGCAGATAGTTAATAATGTTCTTGACCGCTATCCAATGAGGTCTACCTAGGTTTCCCTAATATCGACTAACCATGCTTAAAGAAAAAGCCACATCATGGTGAGTACATGTCATAGCATACATGATCGATCCAACAGCGGAAGCATATGGAACTCGACTCATTTCTGCTATCTCATCATCAGTACTCTCACTTTGAGTCTTACTCAGTTTGGTATTGCTTTGGATAGGCAACTCTCCTTTCTTGGAATTATCCATGCTAAAACGTTTTAACACTTTATCCAAATCAGCACTTTGACTAAGTCCAATTAGTCTTTTACTCCTATTCCTTAAAATCCTTATCCCTAGGACATAGGCAGCCTCTCATAGATCGTTCATAGCGAAACACGCTCCAAGACAAGACTTAACTTCTTGCAAAGTTGGAATGTCGTTTCCTATAAGGAGTATGTCATCAACATACTGTTGGGTTTTGAGCATTCTAACACTCCTATGGTGTACATGCAACCCTATAAACCTTGGATCTATGTTTTCTCTATTATACATGCAAATATTAACTATTCCAAGGTTTCATCCTAACTAGCATATTATGAAGCACCTATACTACAAAGTTCTAGTTAGATGACATACCTTTTGATGTAGCTTGATGTCTTCAAGCTTTAAGAGCTTAGCCCCAATAGTGTGGAAGCCTCAAATGGAATCACAAATCACCAAAACACCTTGGAAGAACTTGAGAGAATATGTATGCACACTAAAATCGGCCCACTCTTATTTTCACACACTTGTGTCAATTTTGTGAGCCAAGGACCCCTTTATATATTATGGAGGATTAGGGTTACATCCATGTAAACCCTAATACCCATGACCTTTCATTTACATAGGATCCATGGGTTAAAAGCTCCATGGACCATCCATGAAAGCTTAGCCCAACCTAAATGAACTTGGCCCATTCCATATATATAAGAGTCCATATTTAATTAGTTCTTTTTGATCACTTAATTAATTCTAAATTAATTCTTGATAAATACTAATTAAATAATATGATTCCATATTAATATATTAGAACTTATAATATATTAATATAAATCATAAATATACGATTCTCAAAAGACTATCCATATAAATTGTGCCGGTGAAGTGCAACCCAAATGGACCATGCCGGGTCGGGTCAAGTACATACCAAATATAGTTATGGACTTAGAAATTAATCCAACAGTCTCCCACTTGGATAAGTCTAAAACTATTATTGAGTATGACTTCAAAACCTAACTGGCAATCGTAGCTCTTAAAGCCGCTGTCGAACTCTGACCTTGTCAATGACTTGTCCATTAGATAAGGGATCATATATTCCCCCATTCTAGATATCATATGGAGTGAGACATGGATTATAATCATTCTCTCTGTCCATTTGTTGTTTCCCGATTTTCGATTTATGATGACTGACTGATTGAACAAATCAAAGCAGTCCTGGCTTGGCCAAGCACTCACATGTGTCATCGCTAAATCATCGAGGGGCCCACAAATATCGCTTTTATCCCGAAGGTAAAAGGAATGGATAAATTTCGACTCATATGGCTTGTTCTACTACTTGTTGAATCATACACATAGGCACGTTTTATAACATCGAGTTACCAATGTGTTTTCGTGCAATCAATGTATAACCAACTCATAGTAACAACTCATATCTCTAGGTTTTAAGAATATAAGATATTATCGTCTCATGATCACTCGTGATAAAATCCATGAAGTGATTCAAATGAGCGTGGGTTGAATCCAATACTTAGAACTTATGAGCACTCATGAGTGTTGTAGCACCACTTTGTCCACCAACTTGGACCTCTACAAACCAACCCATGACAGTCTTGATTCATATCTACTTCCAACATATGATCGACTGTGGATGGTTTGAATAACTTAATCATTCAGGAAGAGCGACTTAGTTATTCTGGAAGTCAAAACATGCAAAGTGAAACACAAGAATAAATGAATCAAATATGGTATCAAACCCTATGAACATAAATAAACACTTTTATTTATCACCATACTGATTACTCATTATTCATTGTTTCGGTTTTATCAACTTTATACTTGAATTAAAAACACTAGTTGTCCCATGCTCCAAGCATGTACACTATGTTTTTCTTAAACAATAGCTTTGCCATACACCAAGTATGCACTCTATGTTTGTCTATGATCCTTACTTTGTGAAAGAAACCAATTGAACATAATTTCAATGATTCTAATTTCACACCCCCAAATCCTTATCGAAAAATGTGAGAATTTCAAATTCCTTTCATTTATCGAAATCTGTTTAGATTTTAAACTTATATGCACTGACCCTCCTGTAATGATAATGTACAAAGTCACAAAGACTTGTCAACAGTCATTATAAGGTATTCCAATGGAGATCAACTCCATGGAAACTAAGTCTCATATTCAAAGTACATTGCTTTGGACATGCTTCTTGCATTAAGTTTTCTAATCTTACACAGATAACTTCCACCTATGGAGACAACTCCATATTCTCATTTTGACTATCACTTCTGAATAAGAGATGCCTCTTTTCAGAATATGTCAATATGGTCCTTCCAAAATTAGCACTATACTTCCAACTGTCCCTGAGCAACCAATCTTTGGTAAACCTCAGATTGTCCTCGACAATTGATTAATCGTTTTAGTCATATCTAATTCTAGACCTTTTCCCTTCTTAATGCCTCTGGGCATTTGGAAAAATTTAGAAATGACAAATATTATAGCACAAGCAATCGATCCTGTACCCAAAGCAAATGGTACACGATTCATGATGTCTCACATAAAGACATGATTCTAGACCAGTCTTTTGCTACAATATTTTTATTTGCCATGTTTTCAAAATTTCACTATGAAGAGGGATGCCGTAATCATAATCGAATTTTGAGAACGCAATATATAGAATTTCCTTAAGTTGAACCAATCCAACATGAAATTCATATATATATTCTGGACTAAGGATAATTAAGGTCTCAATCTAAGCCTTTAGAACTGAAATGAAGTATATCCTCTCCCTTAATTATAGCAAAACAACTTTTTCAATCCCTGCAGCCTCACGAATTGAAACTTTTGTTTTCTATAATTAAAATTGCTAACTTGCAACACTAACAATAATTACCATGCTCCCACTAACATGATGATTATTAGCATAACACTCATGCTCCCACTAGCTTTGACATGTACTCAGAAATCAGCTGGACTTCTAGAAATCAATACTTTATTGACTTTCTTACCAAAGTTCATATTTCTGATACGAGATGCTTTGATAAAACTTTATCAAAATCATACACCTTTCCTTAGATAGCAAGCATGTGTGTCTAAACAATTTCAGAACTATGAAAAGGGATGCCGTAATCATAGTCTCAATTGTTTAGACCTTTTGCCATCTGCTTCAAATCTACTTGGTGGAAGTGTTTCCTCACCATCATTTTCATGAATCGGAGTGAAACCTTATGACCCTTAGATTTTATGGTGTATGTGGTCTTATCCATAGCATCCACAAAACCCTCTGGTTGATTCATGTAAACATCCTCAGCCAGCTTCACATTACGGAAAATAGTTTTTAAATCCATCTGCCAAATTTCACAATCATGAAATGCAGCTACATATAACATCACCCAAATAGATTTAATCTTAGCTACTGGTGAGAATGTCTCATCATCGTCAAGCCCTGGGCTTAGGTAAATCCCTTATCAACTAGTCGAGCCTTGAAAGTGTGTACCTTACCATCCATGTTGTTCTTCTTCTTGAAAATCCATTTGCAGCCAACTGTCTTACGACCTGGTTCATTTTCAACCAAATTCCAAACTTAGTTGTCATACATGGACTTGATTTTGATGTCCATTGCCTCTTTCCACTTGGTTGACTTAGGGCCCACCATTACTTCCTTGTAATTAGAAGGTTCATCCAAATTTAACAGCATACTATCGCTGATAAACGTATCACCTTCTGTCGTTATATGAAAACCATACAACACAGGCGAAATGCAATATCTACTAGAACGCATAAGAGGTAATGACTCGTCAATTGATTCAACTCGAATTTCTTCCTCGGGTTGAGCCATAGTAGGTTCAGAGGTTCCTTCCTCGTTTGATTCTTGAATTTCTTCAAGATCAATTGTAGTCCCACAGTCCTCTTTGGATATGAGCTATCTCTTGCGAAAGACTCCCCTTCGTGCCACAAAGACCACATTCTCACTAGGTCTGTAGAACAAGTATCCAAAAGACTTTCGTGGGTAGCCAATTAAAATACATCTCTCACTATGAGGTTCAAGCTTGTCGTGAGTCTCTCGTCTAACAAAAGCTTCGCAACCCCAAACCTTGATATGTGCCAACGAGGGAACCTTCCCTGTCCACATCTCGTGAGGTGTTTTGGTAACCTTCTTTGTTGGGACAAGATTAAGAATGTGGGCGGCAGTCTCTAAGGCATACCCCCAGAATGAGATTGGAAGTGAAGCTCGACTCATCATGGAATGAACAATGTCCAAAAAGGTTCGATTACGCCTCTCAGCCACACCATTAAGTTGTGGTGTCCTAGGAGGTGTCATTTGTGAAACTATTCCACATTCCTTGAGGTAGTCGTGGAGCTCGATACTAGGATACTTACCACCTCTATCAGATCCGAGCATCTTGATCTTCTTGCCTAATTGATTCTCGACTTCTTGTTTGAATTCTATAAACTTTTCAAAGGTTTCTGACTTATGTTTGATTAAATAGATATATCCATATATGCTATAATCATCAGTAAAAGTCACATAGAATCAATTTGCATCCCGTGTGGTGGATCTGATGGGCCCACACACATCTGTATGTATGAGATCCAACAATCCTTCACCTCTTTCACAAGAGCCAGTGAAAGGTGATTTAGTCATCTGTCTAAGTAAACAAGACTTGCATGTATCATCTGACCTTAAGTCAAATGATTCTAACACTTCATCCTTTTGGAGTTGGGCAATGCATTTCTTGTTGACATGTCCAAGACGACAATGCCACAAACATGCTTTGTGTAAACCATTAGACGAATCAATTTCAAGAACACTATTACATAAATTGTCTGCAACCATCACAGTTTCATACACACCATCTCCATATAAAGCTTCAAATAAAATACACCGTTATATTAAGCATAAATAGATCCATTCTCATTATCAAAAGAATATCTAAAACCTTGTCAATATAAATTATGAAATGAAATGATGTTTCTTATCATCTCTGACGAGTAACAACAAATATTCAAATATAAACATAACCAATTATTAAGCATTAAAGAATAAATTCCAATCTTGGTAATAGGTGATGGTCTCCTATTGCCCATGACCAAGTTCATCTTTCCATTCTCTAAATCCTCACTTCTTTTTAGCCCCTGTAAATCAGAACAAATGTGAAAACCACATACTATATCAAGGACCCAAGAATGATAAAATGATGAGTTTTTAGACAAGACAATGTAAATACCTGTCGAGGTTGGCTTCACCTTGCAATCCTTTATGTCTGGTAAGTATTTGGGGGTAGCTTCATTTCCAGTGCCCTTTCTCATGACAATAAAAGCAAGTAGCCTCCTTAGGATCAGAGGAAAGATGAGCGTCAAAATTGGTTTTTCCTTTGGATCCATTACTTGAGGACCAGCCTGGGACTTTCCCTTCCAATTCTGCTTAGGAGGAGCATTCCTCTTCTTCCCCTTTCTTGCCCAATCGCCAAGATAAGAGTAATAGCAATAGGATTGGACACAACACTTTTTCCCTTCAGTCCACTTTCAGCAATTCGAAGTAGGTTCTAAAGTTGAGCCAATGTGGTCTCTTGGTTGTTTAAATGATAAGTCATGATGAACTGATCATAACAAGTGTGCAATGAGTGCAAGACTATATCAATAGCCAATTCCTCATTGAAGTTCACATTTAGCTTCACTAGGCATTCCACATATCTTTGCATCCTTTGCAAGTGGCTACTGAAAGACTCTTCATCTATCATTTTGTTGGTGATGAGGGACTTTACTACCTCATACTTTTCCTGACAAGCTCGTTGGTGGTACTTTTCCACCAAGTCCTTATTCATCTTGTATGGCTAGTAATCCTCATAGAACCTTTGAAGCTCGGGAGTCATAGTAGCCACCATGATGCATGCCACTTTCGTAGCAACATTGTAGTGTCTCCTATACTCAACTTGTTATTTAGGAGTAGCTTTACGTTCATCAATCTCAAGGAGTTACTTTTCGAGAACATACTCTTATTCCTCGAAGCGTAGAGCCATCTTGATGTTACGCATCCAATAATTGTAATTGGTGCCATCAAAGGTAACCCTCGAGCAGATTTTCAAGAGTGAGAAGTTGTTAGAGGAGTTGTTGTTGGAGGAGGAACCAGAATCGTCATTAGGAGTTGGCATCTAAAAAAAGAATAAGGACAAGTTTTAGTTAGATAAGAAGATTCCTCAATATAACACCCAAATGAATTATTAAGGCTAGGATCCAACTAGTTATTTCACAACATAGAAAAGGGGTGCCGTAATCTATTCAAGAAATCGATAAAGGTAGGTAAATGACGATTTACCAATTTCACCACGAAAACGAAATATTAAACGAATTAGGTTTTAAATGAAATTCCTAGATCTTTTGATATTTATGGAACTATTCAATGGCATGTTTAATCTCGATTACACTCTTCCATTTGTCACTGGGATATCGAGGATCACAAACAGGATGTGAATAACCATGCAAATTAGCTTGGTACTCTTGATCTCATTTATTATCCAATTAATGTGTCGGTTAGCCACACACGCTCCACCAATCTATGATAATTTGCGAGATACCCATTACCACCCTTTATTAGTCAATATTAGTGTGTCGGTTAACCACACACGCTTCACTAACGACTTATATAAAGTGCAATGTGTAATTTCATGGGATAGCATCAAATTCACATTTTTCCTAAAGTAACTAAGATTGGGAATTTATGAAAAACATTTAGTTACTTTATTAATTTCATTATACTTATTAATGAGAATTAAGTGTCCTATCAAACCCGTTAGGCTAACGACCCTCCACCAATCAAGGAAGCGGTGGGTGAGAGTGGACACCCATTCAATCGCCATTTTATAGGCAATTTCCTTATGTCCGCTTATAGATCGGCTTCATGAATGACACGTACTAGCAGTTCGTGTGACATCCCCATTTTCATGGCCAGAAAAGACCGATTTTGTTTATGCTTTATAAAAAAATCAGAGTACTTCTTTTAATAAAAATGTTGCGGAATTTATTCCCAGAAAAAAAATGATAAATGTGTTATCAAAGCATTTCCGAATAAATGTATTTTATTCATTTAAAAATATTAGGATGTCATCGTCAATACATAAACATAAGCATAAACAGAACGTACATTCATTATCACTAGTTATTTATATCTCCTTAATCTCTCAGTGTAATGTAACTTCATATCGACACCTGTGATACGAATAAACTAAGTGAGTCAGGTTGGGAAACCTGGTGAGTACATAGGGTTTTCAACCCACAATAATATAATTATTATGTTTAAACATCAAACAATCAACCCAATTACCCATCCCCATTATATTCTTTACTCTCAAGGATCTACCCTAAGAATCGATTATTCCTCGTTATTTCATTCCTAAGGATCATCCTAAGGAAACGACACGAAATCCATCGTTGCCAGGGTTTACTCAACAGGCACTAAGTCGCATAGTCGCCAGGGTTTAGGCACTAAGTCTCGTAGTCGCCAGGGTTTATACAACAGGCACTAAGTCGCATAGTCGCCAGGGTTTAGGCACTAAGTCTCATAGTCGCCAGGGTTTATACAACATGCACTAAGTCGCATATTCGCCAGGTTTAGGCACTAAGTCTCATAGTCGCCAAGGTTATCTCGTTTATCGACAGTATCGATTCCGAGAATCCACTCGCAATACATGTCAATGGGTTTTTAGAGTACAGCTACACCTACAGGTTGCGAGCCTGCTAGTGTTCCATTGGACTGTCTAGAATAGTTCGTGGTTGTCATCCATACTCTGCTAGATGACGGGGCCAACACTTGGGTAAAAGGCTTCTCTCATGGTTCACCTCTCACCCTTATCTCATGGTCTATATCACCTCTCATCATTTTGTTTTTGTCACACAACAACTATTTCGTCTACCCATGTTTTACCCAACACATTTTGTAGATATAAAATACATATACAGTTTAAATCATTTAAAACATGTATAAAAATATTTCACCCAGCATAGACGGCAAGTATATAGACAATATGCACACATAGCATGTAATTTATATTAAATACTTCATATCTATGTGTAAGATGAAAGTAACTATGCACTCACTTGATAAGGTGGTGACTCGGTACTCGGACAGCGCTTCGTTTACTTTAAAACAACTCCTTTGACAGAACCTAGTATCATTACCACTAGAGTTTAGTCTAATGTTCGACGAGACTAATTAATAGTCTAGCTATTATTACTATTATATAAGCGTTAACACAATACTCTTCACCCACTATGTACAGACAGGGGCCAGATATGGAACACCGGAGGGCAGGATCATTTTGGCGTATAACACTTCTGAATCCAGCAACCCAAGCGGCCCTCCAAACCAGATTCCCCGTACCGCGAGTGGTTAAAAAGACATTATAACGACACTTATATAACTCATAATAATAGCCTAAATACTCATTATTAGGTCCTAATAACATTACTATATTACAACATAAGCAATACTAAAGATAGGGTATGCATAGCTCACTTACAGCGGGTTTTATCGAAAATCGGGCTTCGCTGGAGCAGCGTTCCCGAGCTGAAAGGCTCTTTTCTCAGGACTCCGGGAGCCTCGGGGCTTCCTTCGGGTGCTAGGGGGTTTGCCTAGACTTTAGGGGGCTTAAGGGGGGGCTAGAGAGAAGTTCTAGAGAGAGAGAGAGAGAAGTTGGAAGGTGTGAGGAATTGGTTTCACCCGGAACCTCTATTTATAGGGGGCTGCAGGTCAATTCACATCGTGAACCATAAATTCACGTCGTGACCAGCTGGAGACACCCATGCACAGCCTGGTGCTGACACGTGGCATCGCACACAAGTTGCAAATCAGCCGATTTTCAAAAATTCATAACTTTCGCATACGAGCTCCGTTTTCGACGTTCTTTTTTTCCAGACGTAGGTAAAAACAAGATCTATAACTTTCATTTAGATTACGTCGGATAATTCTCGACCGATTCTAAATTTAACAGTAGGAGGAGATTAGACTGTTAAATGACCGCGAAAAATTCGTAATTCCTTCATACAGACTCCGTTTTCGTCTGTCTTTTTACCGTTGAGTTCCTATTAATGAGATCTTCAACTCTCATTTAGGTCGCGTAGGCCAAAAACCGGTCGAACTAAAATTCGAGTTTCGGGTCGTGCACTATTATGCCAAATATTAGAAAATTCATAACTTCCTCATACGAAGTCAGATTTGGGCGTTCTTTTTTTTGTATGTTCTAGGTTTAACATATATTACAAGTTTTGTTTAGATTTGTAAGGCTAAAATGTCCTCCATCGTAAATTCACTATTTACGTCGTGCAGTGTCGTGTCGGTTCCGTCGCGAAACTTCGACGGGCCATAACTTCTTCGTTATAACTCAGATTTCGACGTTCTTTATATGTACGGAACCCTTGTAACATATGCTACAACTTGGTTCATATTACTCCTTATAAGTAATCTTCCATCAAAAACTCATTTTTGATGCTCTTTGTCTATAAATTGACAAGCCCGGATCTGCGGGCTTACAGTTCGACTGACTTGTCTTTTATATATATATATATATATATATATATATATATATATATATATATATATATATATATATCAGACTTTTAATGTTACATATAATATAAGGGTGTGTTTTTAAATTTTTCAAAAATACTAAGGTCATATTTTAAAATTTCAAAATAAATATCCAATTACTTAAATTAAAAATGTACCAATCATCAAATTTAGATAAGGATATCAAATTACAATTCAAAATTTTGAAGTTTGCACAATTAAACAATATTATAAAAGGTAATAATCCTAATCAATTTTGAAACATATCAAAAACCGAAATTTTTGCATCTGACAGCTTACCACGTCGTGGTAAACAATTACCACGTCGTGGCAAGGCAAAAATCGTAAGCACCACGTCGTGGTAAGGAAAAAAGTGTAATCAATGTAGATTCTGAAAAATGTTTACTTGTTCAAGTTCGTATCAGTATTAATTCAATAGAAAACTAAACCTATGCTTTGATACCACTGATGGGTTTTAGCATAAACATACAATCCTATGTGTGCATGCAACCCTAGTAAGATCTATGTCTTCTCTAATTGAACATACCATATTAACAACAACATGTAAACCCTAGATCTATGGATAATAATCAAAAATCACATAATAAGGATTAAGATGCATACCTTTGATTGTAATGTAGTAATAACAATTTAAAACCTTGTAGATCTTGAAGCTTGAGAGCAAGTATCACAAGTGTAATACCTCTAATGAATCACAAACACACTTAGTAAGAGGATGAGATGTGAGAGGAAGGAAGAGGCTTCAAATTTCAGCTACAACTCTCTAGGGTTTCTAGTAGCTGAAATTCATAAGGTTATGGGTCTTTATATAGTGAGGTGACTTAGAGCTAAATCTAGGGTTAAGAGTAGGAAACCCTAATTGCTTTTCTTAAGGACCAAGAAAGCCTTAAACCCTCCATCTACAAACCCTTGGATGAAAATTCTAGGGCTTCTCTAGAAGATTTTTGTCCAAGTCTCTTAGGAGGGTTCTAGAGCTTCTTCCTCAACTATCAATAAATTACCAAACAACCCCTATACTTTTAATTAGTTCAATTAATCCCAAAATTAATTCTAGTTAATTTTTGATTAACTATTAATTAAATAATATGATCTCTAATTAGTATATTATTTACATAATACATTAGTAAATCATTCATTTCAATTTATTAATCAAATTAATAAATTCTTCCTCTTTCTTAATTAATCATCATGTCTAGTTGCTAGTATGAAGGCAACCCAAAAGGACTGTGCTACTATCAATTTAAGTATATATCAATTATAGTTATGGGCTTAGACACCTAATCCAACAAGGTGTACTATCTTCGCTGACCATAATATCTCATATATCAAAGAGGCTCAAGTTGAGGGTTTGAAGAAGTAAAATTGGAAGGCAGAGCGAATCAGGGGGTAAATTCCATTATTCGTCAGAGATAGTCGGGGCTTGTTGACGTTGTGTGGGATGGTTTGGGTCACGAGTACTAGTGGGATTAGGCAGAGAGTGTTGGAAGAGGCTCATAAGTTGAAATTTTTGATCCATCCAGGGGCCACAAAGATGTATAGGGATCTGAATTTGAGCTATTGGTGGCGTTGTATGACGAGGGAGATTGTGACATCCCAAAAATCAGAGTAAAATATTCATTTTTTTTCAAAACAACCCCAAGTCAATAATTTTTTACAAAAACATTGTTTCAAAAGTATAGTTCGTAAATCAAAGTGTCCCAAAATCCAATAACATAAAGTCCAAAGGATGTGCATGATCACACCTTTGCTTTTCCCGATCATCTGAAGTACCTTAAACCATAACAAACAATTGTAAGCACGAAGCTTAGTGAGTTCCCCAAAAGTACCACCACACAAACATGTAACATATAGAACAAGCATGCATACAGGGTTTGTTGGTCCTTGACCTCAACCCAACCGTCTAGGGTTTGTTGGCACGTGACCTTAACCCAACAATCCAGGTTTGTTGGCACGTGGCCTTAAGCTTGCCATACCGAGTTTGTTGACATCTAGTCTCCACCCAACCATATCCGGTTTGTTGGCACGTGGCCTCGACCCAATAATCCAGGTTTGTTGGCACATGGACTCAACCTTACCATATTGGGTTTGTTGACTAGCAGCATAAAGTAGTATAGAGTCAACCCAACCACACTATGTCGACATATGAAACACATAAACATATAGACAGTAAATAGATAAGAAGGTAGATCTACAGATCACTACCACATATCAACATCCTAAATACCATGATACAGATCTAACAGAGTACTACAACATAACAACATCCCATATACCAGGATACATAATCTAGTGGGCCGGCATTGGTGCCTTTGACCCACGAGTACAGTGAGGAAAACTCACCTCTCAGTCTGAAAAGATCCCCGAACAGGACACAACTCCGAACTTCATCTTAATTGATCACCTATTCATTAAATAATGGCCAATCTCAATTACCACTCTGAATACCCAAAATAGCCTTAGGTCAAACTTGGTCAAAGTGAAAGGTCCACTAAAGTCAAAGTCCAAGACTGGCTGTGTACGTCCAGCGTACATGATTCAAGTCTAGTACGTCAAGCGTACTCCCAGGTGCACCCAGCATACGTTGGCTGATCCCAACAATCCAGTAAACACTTCATCCCTTAAGACCTTTTGTCCAGAGCTCAGATCTAGACTCAAAACATCGACTTAAGTCATAAAGTTTTCAACTTTATGACTTCCCATGGCTTGAAAAGGTCCAAAAGCCAAAACCCTGACTTAGTAATCTATTAAGACATCATAACTCTTGCATGGAAGGGATAGAAGGGCCAAGATCACATTTTTATGGTTTCTAATAACTCCATAATGGATAAAGTTTCCAACCTGATCCATTAGAATGGTCCAAACAACCAACATCTAGTCTTTAAGTCTTCCAAAGGACCAAAAGTGCATGTTTTCAACTTAATCCACTAAGTCCAAGTCTCCAACCTTCAGATCCGAGTCAATATGATGTTTAGATCGATAAAGTTTCCAACTTTATCTATAACAAGGTCACAAACATTCACGATCTAAACTTTTTTCACTAAACTGACCAAAAGTTCATAGCAAATGCATCATCAAGATTCAAGCTTTATACCTCTAGAAGAAAGATCAATGTGAAAAAGTTCTGGATCTACAAGCTTCAATGCAACCAACACTTCCCTAGTTCGCTCCTTCTTGTCCAAGATGCACCAAGAACATTCTAAAGCACTTAAAAACACCTTCAAACGGTCATATCTTCTTCGTTTCAAATCCAATTTCGACGATCTTTGTATCTACAGAAAGCTATTGAAAAGCTTTACAATATTATCTAAATATCTTGGACTAAAAACTTCTCGAACAAAATCCATATTTTATGCAAGAAGTCACTAACATCACTTTTCTCGTTTTTCCCCTTTGACTCCAACACACACCAAGTGCTTGAATCGTATTACCAATATTATCAACATCCAGTAGGGTCTAAACCGTATTCCATTGAAGCCCAAGGCCTTTACTTGACCTATTTTTTTCCCATAATCCCGAAATAAGAAACTTCTCGAAACAGGATGTTACAGAGATAGCATGGTTTATGGAGTGGTGATTAACTTGCCGGAAAGTCAAGGTCGAACATCAGAGACCCCATGGAAAGATGCAGTTGTTACCCATTCCCATATGGAAATGAGAAGAGATCATTATGGACTTCATCATAAAGTTGTCGAGGAAGGCGCATGGAGTTGACTCTATCTGGTTCATTGTTGATAGATTGACCAAGAGCACACATTCCATTCTGATTTCCGAGGGTATATTAGCCGAGAAGTTGGTCGACATTCAAATTCAGGAAGTAGTGGTTTGGCACGTGGTGCCAGTTTTGGTGGTTTCTGATCAAGATGTTTGTTTTACCTCCAGGTGTTTGAGGAAGTTTCATGAGGATTTGGTTCCTCAGGTACATCTTAGTACAACATAACACCCCCAGAGCGATGGACAAAGTGGGCGTACAATTCAGACGCTCGAAGATATGCTCATGGCGTGTGTGATATATTTTGGCGTGAGTTGGGATACTTCTCTTCCATTGGTCGATTTCTCCTACGACAACAGTTATCATGCTAGTATTGATCGACCACCTTTCGAGATGTTATACGGGAGGATGTGTAGGACCCCGGTTTGTTGGGGCGAAGTCGGGTATCGAGTCATGCAGAGTACTAAAGTGGTGATCTAGACCACTGAGTTGATAAAGTAGGTGCATGATAGGTTGCAGTTTGTGCAAAGTTGACAGAAGAGTTATGCCGACTAACGTCGTTCGGATTTTGAGTTCAAGGTGGGGGATTTGGTACTTTTGAATGTGTCACCTTGGAAGGGTGTCATCCGATTTCAGAAGCGTGGATAGCTAGGACCCCAGTTTATCGGTCCTGTTAGGATTATCGCCCAGGTGGGCAAGGTTGCATATTGATTAGAGTTTCATGATAAGCTCAGTCAGATACACAACATTTTCCATGTCTCTCAGTTGCAGAAGTGTTTACCTGATGATTCTGCAATGATTCATTTGAATGACATCCACGTCGATGAGCGTGTGAATTATGTAGAGTGATCGATTGTGATTCTCAAAAGAAGAAAAAAAACTTTATATAACAAATTGGTGAGCCTGGTGAAGGTGCAATGGCAGCACTGAAGGGCTTCTAAGTGGACGTGGAAGTCAGAGGATGAGATGAGAGAGCATTACCCTGAGTTATTTGTGGGGGCGGAATTCGAGGACGAAGTCTGATTCTAGTAGGGGAGAGTTATAACACCCGTATCATGAAGTATTTTATATTTTGAAATTTTTTGCATTTTAAGGTTTGCCACAACATGGTGGGGAGGCACCATGATGTGGCAAGTCAAGATCAGTCAGCATATTTCATGTAAGCCGCCACGACGTGACAGTATATGCCACGGCGTGGCAGCTGGCAAGTGGCGAATCCTATTTTTTGGGTTTTTCTCCCTATTTAAAGGAATCAGGATGCTAGGGTTTACTCACCCTCAGCCTCCACCAGCCTCCTTGAGATCTAAGAAACCCTAAATCCCCTCCTCTCTTATTTTGATCCATTTTGGTGTTCTTTGAAGCCTTTGAACGAAGAAAGAGGAAGAAGTGAGCTAAGATTCAACAAGCTAGTTCTTATCCTTTGTTTTGGCACTATTCTGGACCTTTATAAGTGTCTAAGACTCATAGGTTGCTATATCTTATGTTTTGTCTCTTAATCTTCATATTTTTGTGAGTTGGATTGATGGGATCTCATAAACTTTGCAACTTTATGAATCTTTGAGACATTTGGCATGATTATTGGTTTGGATCTAGATTCTTGGTGGGTTTTAAGCCATGCATGAGATTTCCATAGAAAAACCCTTATTTTGAGTCGTTATGGCTTCAAGACATGCATGTCTATAAAGCACCAACTTTTATGTTGGTTTTGATATTAGAAATCGATCTGGACTAAATGAGTTATGGACTTTTTGCAATAAGTGCTTAAATGGGAAAGTCACGTCTTATTTAGCCCATTTGAAACCTAGGGTTAGATATTTTAACCTTTTGGGTGGTCTTAGCGGATAAAGTTGGAAACTTTAGCCTTCTAGACCAGGTGTCAGACTAGATCTGAGCTTTGGAGCTCTTAGGATCAAAGGAAACATCTAAATCCATTAAGCTGCTGAAAATCCAATGCCCACTATGTGACGTTAGGTCACCACGGCGTGTCGATGGGGAAATTCAAGACAGGTTGTTTGTTGGAGGGCCACTGTGTGGCCATAGGTGGCCACGACGTGGCGGCTGACTAAAGTCAAAGTTGACTGTTTACTTTGATCGTTGATTTTTGACGTGAGTTGACTTTTGGTCAAGCAACTAGTTTGGAGGAAGATCTCAAGGTTTATTTGGTTTGACTAAACAGGTGGTGCATAGCAGCGGTATTCTGTCAGTGAGATTGGTAGCAGTTGAGCATTTTATGTGAGGGGATTCTTCACACCATTAAGTGGTGGTGTCCTAGGAGGTGTCATTTGTGAAACTATTCCACATTCCTTGAGGTAGTCGTGGAGCTCGATACTAGGATACTTACCACCTCTATCAGATCCGAGCATCTTGATCTTCCTGCCTAATTGAGTATCGACTTCTTGTTTGAATTCAATAAACTTTTCAAAGGTTTCTGACTTATGTTTGATTAAGTAGATATATCCATATCTGCTATAATCATCAGTAAAAGTCATATAGAATCAATTTGCATCCCGTGTGGTGGATCTGAAGGGCCAACACACATCTGTACGTATGAGATCCAACAATCCTTCACCTCTTTCACAAGAGCCAGTGAAAGGTGATTTAGTCATCTTTCTAAGTAAACAAGAGTTGCATGTATCATCTGACCTTAAGTCAAATGATTCCAACACTCCATCCTTTTGGAGTTGGGCAATGCGTTTCTTGTTGACATGTCTAAGACAACAATGCCACAAACATGCTTTGTGTAAACCATTAGACAAATCAATTTGAAGAACACTATTACGTAAATTGTCTACAACCATCACAATTTCATACACACCATCACCAGATAAAGCTTCAAAATAAAATACACCATCATAATAAGCATAAATAGATCCATTCTCATTATCAAAAGAATATCTAAAACCTTGTCTATATACAGCATGAAATGAAATGATGTTTCTTGTCATCTCTGACGAGTAACAACAAATATTCAACTCTAAACATAACCCATTACTAAGCGTTAAAGAATAAATGCCAATCTTGGTAATAGGTGATGGTCTCCTATTGCCCATGACCATGTTCATCTTCCCATGCTCCAGATCCTCACTTCTTTTTAGCCCCAACAAATCAGAACAAATGTGAAAACCACACACTATATCAAGGACCCAAGAATGATAAAATGATCAGTTTTTAGACAAGACAGTGTAAATACTTGTCAAGGTTGGCTTCACCTTGCAATCCTTTATGTCTGGTAAGTATTTGGGGGCAGCTTCGTTTCCAATGCCCTTTTTCATGACAATAAAAGCAAGTAGCGTCCTTAGGATCAGAGGCAAGCTGAGCGTTAAAATTGGTTTTTCCTTTGGATCCATTACTTGAGGACCAACCTGGGAATTTTCTTTCCAATTCTGCTTAGGAGGAGCTTTCCTCTTCTTCACCTTTCTTGCCAAGATAGGAGTAGTAGCAGTAGGATTGGAGGCAACACATTTTCCTTGTATTCCACTTTCAGCAGTTCGAAGTAGGTTGTGAAGTTGAGCCAATGTGGTCTCTTGGTTGTTCAAATGATAAGTCATGATGAACTGATCTTAACAACTGTGCAATGAGTGTATGACTATATCAATAGCCAATTCCTCATTGAATTTCACATTTTGCTTCACCAGGTATTCCACATATCTTTGCATCCTTTGCAAGTGGCTACTGACATACTCTCCATCTATCATTTTGCTGGTGATGAAAGACTTTACTACCTCATACTTTTCCTGACAAGCGCGTTGGTGGTACTTTTCCACCAAGTCCTTGTTCATCCTGTATGGCCAGTAATCCTTTATGTCTGGTAAGTATTTGGGGGCAGCTTCGTTTCCAATGCCCTTTCTCATGACAATAAAAGCAAGTAGCGTCCTTAGGATCAGAGGCAAGCTGAGCGTTAAAATTGGTTTTTCCTTTGGATCCATTACTTGAGGACCAACCTGGGAATTTTCTTTCCAATTCTGCTTAGGAGGAGCTTTCCTCTTCTTCACCTTTCTTGCCAAGATAGGAGTAGTAGCAGTAGGATTGGAGGCAACACATTTTCCTTGTATTCCACTTTCAGCAGTTCGAAGTAGGTTGTGAAGTTGAGCCAATGTGGTCTCTTGGTTGTTCAAATGATAAGTCATGATGAACTGATCTTAACAACTGTGCAATGAATGTATGACTATATCAATAGCCAATTCCTCATTGAATTTCACATTTTGCTTCACCAGGTATTCCACATATCTTTGCATCCTTTGCAAGTGGCTACTGACATACTCTCCATCTATCATTTTGCTGGTGATGAAAGACTTTACTACCTCATACTTTTCCTGACAAGCGCGTTGGTGGTACTTTTCCACCAAGTCCTTGTTCATCCTGTATGGCCAGTAATCCTCATAGAACCTTTGATGCTCAGGAGTCATAGTAGCCGCCATGATGCATGCCACTTTGGTAGCATCATTGTAGTGTCTCCTATACTCAGCTCGTTCTTCAGGAGTAGCTTTAGTTTCATCAGTCTCAAGGAGTTCCTTTTCAAGCACATACTCTTTTTCCTCGAAGCGTAGAGCCATCTTGATGTTACGCATCCAATAATTGTAATTGGTACCATCAAAGGTAACCCACGAGCAGATGTTTTAGAGCGAGAAGTTGTTAGAGGAGTTGTTGTTGGAGGAGGAACCATCAACATCATTAGGAGTTGGCATCTGAAAAACAAGAAGGACAAGTTTTAGTTAGATAAGAAGATTCCTCAATATAACACCCAAATGAAATACTAAGGCTAGGATCCAACTAGTTATTTCACAACATAGAAAAGGGATGTCGTAATCTACTCGTGAAATCGATAAAGGTAGGTAAATGACGATTTACCAATTTCACCACGAAAACGGAATATTAAACGAATTCGGTTTTAAATGAAATTCCTAGATATTTTGATTATCATGGAACTATTCAATGGCATGTTTAATCTCGATTATGCTCTTCCATTTGTAACTGGGATATCGGGGATCACAAACAAGATGTGAATAACCATGCAAATTAGCTTGGTACTCTCGATGTCATTTATCATCTAATTAATGTGCCAGTTAGCCACACACGCTCCACCAATCTATGATAATTTGCGAGATACCCATTGCCACCCTTTATTAGTCCATATTAGTGTGCCGGTTAACCACACACGCTCCACTAACGACTTATATAAAGTGCAATGTGCAATTTCATGGGATAGCATCAAATTCACATTTTTCCTAAAGTAACTAAGATTGGGAAATTATGAAATACATTTAGTTACTTTATTAATTTCATTATACTTATTAATGATTATTAAGTGTCCTATCAAACTCGCTAGGCTAACGACCCCCCACCAATCAAGGAAGCGGTGGGTGAGAATGGACACCCATTCAATCGCCATTTTACAGATCGGCTTCGTGAATGAGACGTAGTAGCAGTTCGACTGACTTGTCTTTTATATATATATATATATATATATATATATATATATATATATATATATATATATATATATATATATATATATATATATAATACTTTTAATGTTACATATAATATAAGGGTGTGTTTTTAAATTTTTCAAAAATACTAAGGTCATATTTTAAAATTTCAAAATAAATATCCAATTAATTTAATTAAAAATATAAACAATCATCAAATTTAGATAAGGATATCAAATTACAATTCAAAATTTTCAAGTTTGCACAATTAAACAATTTTATATGTACGGAACCCTTGTAACGGAACCCTTGTAACATATGTACGGAACCCTTGTAACATATGCTACAACTTGGTTATAACTCAGATTTCGGCGTTCTTTATATGTACGGAACCCTTGTAACATATGCTACAACTTGGTTCATATTACTCCTTATAAGTAATCTTCCATCAAAAACTCATTTTTGATGCTCTTTGTCTCTAAATTGACAAGCCCGGATCTGCGGGCTTTACAGTTCGACTGACTTGTCTTATATATATATATATATATATATATATATATATATATATATATATATATATATATATATATATATATATATATATATATATATATATATATCAGACTTTTAATGTTACATATAATATAAGGGTGTGTTTTTAAATTTTTCAAAAATACTAAGGTCATATTTTAAAATTTCAAAATAAATATCCAATTACTTAAATTAAAAATGTACCAATCATCAAATTTAGATAAGGATATCAAATTACAATTCAAAATTTTGAAGTTTGCACAATTAAACAATATTATAAAAGGTAATAATCCTAATCAATTTTGAAACATATCAAAAACCGAAATTTTTGCATCTAACAACTTGCCTCATCGTGGTAAACAATTACCACGTCGTGGCAAGGAAAAAAATCGTAGGCACCACGTCGTGGTTATGGAACAGAATGTAGATTCTGAAAAACTTTTACTTGTTCAAGTTCGTATCAGTATCAATTCAATAGAAAACTAAACCTATGCTCTGATACCACTGATGGGTTTTAGCATAAACATACAATCCTATATGTGCATTCAACCCTAATAAGATATATGTCTTCTCTAATTGAACATACCATATGAACAACAACATGTAAATCCTAGATCTATGGATAATAATCGAAAATCACTTAATAATGATTAAGATGCATACCTTTGATTTTTATGTAGTAATAACAATTTAAAACCTTGTAGATCTTGAAGCTTGAGAGCAAGTATCACAAGTGTAATACCTCTAATGAATCACAAACACACTTAGTAAGAGGATGAGATATGAGAGGGAGGAAGAGGCTTCAAATTTCAGCTACAACTCTCTAGGGTTTCTAGTGGCCGAAATTCATAAGGGTGTTGGTCTTTATATAGTGAGGTGACTTAGAGCTAAAGCTAGGGTTAAGAGTAGGAAACCCTAATTGCTTTGCTTAAGGACCAAGCAAGCCTTAAACCTTCCATCTACAAACCCTTGGACGAAAATTCTAGGGCTTCTCTAGAATATTTTTGTCCAAGCCTCTTAGGAGGGTTCTAGAGCTTCTTCCTCAACTATCAATACATTACCAAACAGCCGCTGTACTTTTAATTAGTTTAATTAATCCCAAAATTAATTCCTATTACTTTTTTATTAACTATTTAATAAATAATATAATCTCTAATTAGTATATTATTTACATAATACATTAGTAAATCATTCATTTCAATTTATTAATCAAATTAATAAATTCTTCCTCTTTCTTAATTAATCATCATGTCTAGTTGCTAGTATGAAGGCAACCCAAAAGGACTGTGCTACTATCAATTTAAGTATATATCAATTATAGTTATGGGCTTAGACACCTAATCCAACAAGGTGTACTATCTTCGCTGACCATAATATCTCAGATATTTGATGGATCAGTCGAATTTGAACATGAGGCAGCAGATATGGATGGATGTGATAAAGGATTATGATTTTGAAATCCTATACCACCCTTAGAAGGCCAATGTTGTGGCTGATCCCTTGAGCCACAAGGCGATGAGTGCACTTGTTGGGGACATATTCGTGAGGATGGTTATTGTTTCTCTACTTTTATATATGATCAAAGAGGCTCAAGTTGAGGGTTTGAAGAAGTAAAATTGGAAGGCAGAGCGAATCAGGGGGTAAATTCCATTATTCGTCACAGATAGTCGGGGCTTGTTGACGTTGTGTGGGATGGTTTGGGTTACGAGTACTAGTGGGATTAGGCAGAGAGTGTTGGAAGAGGCTCATAAGTTGAAATTTTTGATCCATCCAGGGACCACAAAGATGTATGACGAGGGAGATTGTGACATCCCAAAAATCAGAGTAAAATATTCATTTTTTTCAAAACAACCCCAAGTCAATAATTTTTTACAAAAAACATTGTTTCAAAAGTATAGTTCGTAAATCAAAGTGTCCCAAAATCCAATAACATAAAGTCCGAAGGATGTGCACGATCACACCTTTGCTTTTCCCGATCATCTGAAGTACCTGAAACCATAACAAACAATTGTAAGCACGAAGCTTAGTGAGTTCCCCTAAAGTACCACCACACAAACATGTAACATATAGAACAAGCATGCATACAGGGTTTGTTGGTCCTTGACCTCAACCCAACCGTATAGGGTTTGTTGGCACGTGGCCTTAACCCAACAATCCAGGTTTGTTGGCACGTGGCCTTAAGCTTGCCATACCAAGTTTGTTGACATCTAGTCTCCACCCAACCATATCCGGTTTGTTGGCACGTGGCCTCAACCCAATAATCCAGGTTTGTTGGCACATGGCCTCAACCTTACCATATTGGGTTTGTTGACTAGCAGCATGTCACACCCCGAAACCGATGGCGGAAACGTTCCGGGGCGAAGGACGTCATGCGTAGTATCACAACAGTTGTATCATAGTAAGCGAAGTAAACACAACCATTACATTATAATAAGAATATTTACATTGTTTGAAAACATGGTTTATACATAACAGTATATAACAAAAGTAAAAGACATGACTCCAAAATGCTCCGTCTTCTCCAAAAGTTGACAAGAGTACCTGTCTATTGTTGCCCTAAGAATACAAGCAGTTTTGAAAATATCAGCATAAAGCTGGTGAGTTCATAAGCGTTTAGTTCTGGTGAAAGAAATGTTTCTTTGATCCTTTGAAAAGTATTTCCCAAGAAAATCCTGTATTTTCTTATAAAAGGTGTTTGATTACCCATTCGTTATTCGCTTAATAGCCTGTTTATGTAAGGTTGAGTTATCCTAGGAAAATCCTATATTTTCCATAAAAGTTGATAGTTGGTTAACTGTTTCTAGAATGAGGTGTACAAGTATCTACCATACTTGTATCGTTATATGTAGTTTTCTTGAAAAACCCTGTTTGCTCTCAGTGAGGTGTATTAGCCTTATTACATAAATAAAACTAATAAGATAGGTAGTGAACTAGATCCTAAGGGTATTATCAATACCCTCTAGTAATCAAATCGGTTATTACTTTGAGGTTAGTTCACTTGATTCATTATTAGAAAAGTAAATTTTCGCTACCTAAGTTGTGAGTGTCATAACCGTACTTAGACTGGATAAAGCAGGTATCGGGGCCAGTATCTTTTTATGACTTCGTCACCCCTGAACCTAACGGTCCCGCTGTAGCTAGCAGCAAAGGTACGGGATAGTCAGTCCCATATAGATCTATACACAATAGTCACACTCTCCCTCCAAGAGATTCTGGTTACAAGGGTTAGTCCTACACTCTCGAATCAGGTGGAGTGTTACCAAGGACGTGTCTCAAAAATTAGCCTAACAAATTTACAAGTAATAATACTGAAAATCCTGTTTATGTTCTGTATGAATCCTTTGCAAAATATCACATTTTATGACAAGATTCACAAGTTCCTTGCTTTTGTTTTGAAAACTGTTTCTACGAGTTGATTTCTTAATCGTTTGGTAAAACTGTTTTCTGTGTTAAAAGCATACTGAACATATAATTATTTTAAACAAAATAATATACTGGAGCACAATTTTCCTTGTATTTTTGCTTGTATTCCCCCCCTGAAATCATGAAAAACTCGGAAAAAGTGTAAGGGGTATGAACTCACTGTTTGACGAAGGATTTGGGTGTATGATCGGTTACTAATGCTGAGTGTCAACCGGTGTTTCGTACGCAAGTGGATCCTATTAACATGTGATAACACATATGTGTGTTAGAACTAGGGTGTTTCATGACTAAACATGACGGGAAACCACCCTAAGGACTTGGAAATGCTTGTCGGGACCCTATATGATCAAACAAAAAAGGTGTACGGCCAAAAGAGTGTGTGTGCGGCCAGGGTGTGCGGTCAGCATGTGTGTGCGGTTGCACACAGGAGTGTGCGTGTAAGGGTCAAATAGTTGTAATTAGTCGAAGTATATGTTTTGTACCCTTCGAACATTTTATAATCTATTTTACTAGGGCATTGTATTCGAAGCTTAACGCATAGTCCTTAGTATATTTTTGTACGCTTTCCTCTCCTATAAATAGGAGTGTTTACTAGGGTCATAGTAACGATTCTTTACAGAATTGTAATTTTGTACTCTGTAAAACTTGAGACCGTAATAGAGCTGAAACAAGATCATATTTACATCTGTGTTCAAATCTCGCAATCCTAGATTGATCATTAAACTCTGATTCTTTTCATACTCGATTCATAGATTCATCAATTGGTATCAGAGCAGGAATCATATCTCTGATTTGATTTTCATCTTTTCAAAAGTTTTTAAATCAACTTTTTGGTTTAAGAAATTCTGCACTTTTTGAAAGTGAAAAATTCATTGGATCTAAGTCTCTGATTCGATTCTGCACTTGAATCATTGAATCGAGTGTTCTGCTAGTGATTCTGATTTGAATCATATAGTTTGTTGTCAAATTCTCAAAGTTTCTTCAAAAATTCTCAAGGAATTATTCCGTACATCAATGGCGTCTTTCAGTCTTAATTCCATGACTTCATTTTCTCATCTTCTAGGATCATCCACCAAAATTCCTATGCTAATTCCTGAGTATTACGATCAATGGGCTGATCGTATGCAAGATTATCTCAATGGATTGGATGAAGAACTATTGTCACACCCCAAAACCGAGAACGGCGGAATACGTTCTGGGGTGGAGGACGTCATGTACAGTATCATAACAAAGCATAATAGTAAAGACAAGCAACAACATCCATTGCATTAAGATAATAATTGTAATACAAACGTGTTCAGTACAAATGTTAGACACCAAAAATACAATCAAAATAAAGTGGAGTCTTATGTGTGCTCCGTCTTCTCAAAAGCTGCATCCGTACCTGTCTACTGATGACCTGAGAATACAAGTTATTTTGAAAACGTTTATCAGCATAAAGCTGGTGAGTTCATAAGTATTTAGTGTCATTTCCTGTATAAAAATGTTCACAGTTATACATTGTAAAAGAAAGTTTCGGTGTTTGAAAATAGTATGAGCCCTAGAAAACCCTATGTTTTCTAGAAAAAGTAGTCTCCACCAAGACCCAATGTTTTGTTTGTTCCTTTGATAATGTACAAGTTTTCCCAGTAGTTATTAGTTTGAAAATATAGTTTGACTCTATCCATGTATAGTAATGAGAAAAATGTTTTACCCCAACAGTATCACTGTCGGCCATATGTAATGAAATGCAGACTCCAGGTAGTATTAAATGTACAATACTCCTCAGGGAGTCTGTTGCCTTTAATTCTTAAAGTATTAATTAAAGGTTTGAATGTGAACTCGTACGTAACCATGCTGATTGACGATCGAATCCCTTTGACCCTCCGAGTCATATGTAAATGTGACATTTTGTCACCCCTGGGCCTAGACGGCTCGGACTGTAGCTAGCAGTCGGGATGTGGGAGTGTCTGTCCCATATAGATCTATACACATAATGCCCGCTCTCCCTCCAGGAGACTCTGGTTACGCGGTGATAGCACAAAGATGTGTCGTATCGAGAAATAGTATGTCACATTCTATTTTAGTAAGTTCTCTTGTATAGTATGTAGTGTTCTCTTTGTATAGTATATAGTGTTCTCTTGTATAGTATACAGTGTTCTCTTGTATAGTACATAGCATATATTGACTCACAACTGAACTGACTCTGGTAGTTGTCATGGCAATAGTAGCATTGAGTAGTATCCCTTAACTATACCTATTATAGTTAAATAGTATTGTTGGTTGCATGTCTTTGATATCCAAAGGCATTGAACTGATATGAAAACTTTTATATCTGACACAAATATATAAGATATATAACTAAGAATTCAACGAGAGTCGGACTAATAACAAAATACCCTAAGCCCACAATCAAACAAGAACAGGAAATAAGGTGAGCTATTAGTCCTAAGTCCTTCAAGTCTTACTTATATAAATATATTGGTGTAGATATGGTTTGAGAATAAAAATTAGTTTAAACGAATTTTGGAAAATAGTTTTATAGTGATTTAACACGAAAATGAATTTGGTAAGCCTTTGAAAACAGTTTAATTGGCAATATAGTTGAAAATATAGAAAATCTCTTTTTGGTGGTAAAAACAGTTAATAGTGTAGAAAATCCTTTTGGTTGCAAGTTATAATTCACATGCGATTGTTACTATAACTTAGTTGGTTCAACTTGTATTCCCCCCCATAAAACATTTAAAAACATTTAAAAAAAAGTTCATTTAGGGGTATGAACTCACCTGTAGTGAGTGAAGTGGATGGAAACGCCGGGTAGGATGCTAGGTGTCAAGTGAGGACTTGAACACACACACGGATCCTATGTAACATGTAGTGATGTATAAAGTATCTAATTAGTTGTGTAATCACTAATTAAGTGAGTAAAGGCACTTTAATGTATGAAAACACTTTGTTTCAAGTGTTAGGAGTGCTAAAGGTGGCATCTAAGGAGTGTATGGCCTCACTATGGAGTTTACACTTCACTTGGCCACACTTAAGTGTGTTTACGTTTGGGAGACCATTTCCCCCATGAGTTTACGGCCGTAAACTCATGGAAATGGTGAGTTTGTGTGTCTAGAGGTCTCATGCATCACAAGGAAGGTTCCTAGGATCAATTCGAGGGCTTGGGAAGTGATTAGGGTTCAATTGGGTACCCCCTTGGAGTTTACGGTCCTTGGACCACTCCTTGGGAGTTTACGGTCGTAAACTCTAGGATTTGCGGCCGTAAACCCTTGACCACTTCAACCATTTCATGTTTCAAGGTCCTAAGCTCATTTACACTAGTTTCTAGTTCATCAAACAAGCTAAGGAAGGGTTTAGGGGCATCAAAACACCATTTGAGGTGTTTACGGTTTTTGGGTTTACGGTTCTTGAATGTCCCAGAACCGTAAACTCAAGTTTATGGCCAAAAAGTCACGATCTTGGGTTCCTTAGTCCATGCATGCAAGTATCTAAGCTATATCTAAGCATTAGAGAAGGTTTGGAAGTGTTTTCGGGACTTCTAAACCCCCTTATAGGAGTTTACGGTTTTGGGAGGCTCCCCAAACCGTAAACACATGCATGTTGGGGTATTTGGATGATCCAACTCGAAATAGCATGAATACTAAGCTAGAAAATCAAGTTAGGAAGATTACCTTTGATTTTTGAGGCTTGAAAGTGGTGTTCTTGAGCCAAACCCGATTTTTAGAGAGAGAAAGTAGAGAGAGAAAGCTCCAAGGTGGGAAAAGGTTCTAAAGGTGGACACTCCTCCTTTATATATGGCTGTCTAGTGGGGACCCACCATACACTGTCGTTTAAACGGAGCTAAATGTTTTTACCGGGTAAACTAACCGTAACCCGACTTAGTTGTTTTTATTCCGTCATTATATATTATTTATTTTAATAACTCAAAATGAATTATTTTAATAAATAAAAGTTAATGGAAAATTTTAATAGAACTAACTTTTATTAACGGAAACGGGTTACAGTGACGGAGTAAATTTCGGGTTGTCACATCATCCCCCCGTTAGAGGGAATTTCGTCCCGAAATTCGGAATTCAAGCAGTTACGTGCTTACAACACAACTAAGCAAAGAGATGAGGATAGTTAAGTTTCATTTGATCCTCGCGCTCCCAAGTGAACTCTGGTCCTCGCTTGGCGTTCCAACGAACCTTCACAATCGGGATGCGGCTTTGCTTCGTTCGTTTGACCTCTCGGTCCATGATCTCCACAGGTTCTTCCACGAAGTTGAGGCTCTCATTGATCTCGATTTCATCGAGTGGAATTATGAGAGTCTCATCGGATAGAAACTTTTTCAAGTTCGAGACGTGGAAGGTAGGATGCACATTACTAAGTTCGCGGGGTAGATTGAGTTTGTAAGCTACGGGGCCGATTCTAGCGAGAATCTCAAAAGGCCCTATGTATCTTGGATTCAGCTTTCCGCGCTTTCCGAAGCGTATCAAGCCTTTCCAGGGTGAGACTTTCAAAAGGACTCGGTCTCCCACCTGGAATTCCAAGGGTTTCCTCCGTTTGTCTGCGTAGCTCTTCTGTCGGTCTCTTGAGGCTTTAAGTCGTGCTCGGATTTGTACGATCTTTTCGGTGGTTTCGCGGATGATTTCTGGACCGGTGAGAGTGCTGTCAGGAACTCGTCCCTTAGCTAATTGAGTGTCGCCTACCTCGGCCCAGCACAGAGGGGATCTGCACTTCCGGCCGTATAGGACTTCGAATGGGGCAGCTTTGATGCTTGTGTGATAACTGTTGTTGTAGGAAAACTCGACTAGGGGTAAGTGGGTATCCCACGCCTTACCAAAGTCGATCACACAGGCTCGCAGCATATCCTCCAAGGCTTGAATAGTTCTCTCACTCTGTCCATCGGTTTGAGGATGGTATGCTGTGCTCATATCCAGCTTAGTTCCAAGAGCCTTCTGTAGTGACTGCCAGAACCTTGAGGTGAACCTGCTATCCCGATCGGAAATAATGGACACAGGTACACCGTGCAGTCGGACTACCTCTTGGATGTAAATTCGCGTAAGTTTCTCCATTTTGAAATTTTCCTTGATAGGAAGGAAGTGGGCGGATTTGGTTAGCCGGTCGACAATTACCCAAATGGTGTCGTACCCACTCGGAGATTTGGGCAATTTGGTAATGAAATCCATGGTAATTCTCTCCCACTTCCATTCAGGTATCTCTGGTTGTTGGAGAAGACCCGAGGGTTTCTGGTATTCGACCTTGACCTTAGCGCAAGTAAGGCACTTATTCACGAAGGTAGCGATTTCCGCTTTCATGTTAGGCCACCAGTACGATTTCTTGAGATCCAGGTACATCTTATCTGAACCTGGGTGAATGGAATATCGAGTGTTGTGCGCTTCTTTCATGACCAAGTCTCTGAAACCACCGTGTCGCGGTGTCCAGATCCGGTCCATGAGGTAGTAAGCTCCGTCATCCTTGACTACCAGATTTTTATCCATTCCTCGCAGGGACTCTCCCGCCACATTTTCCGGTTTCAAAGCTTCAAGCTGTGCTCCCTTAATTTGTGCGGGTAGATGCGAATGGACAGTCATGGTTAGGGACTTGACTCTTCGCCCAGAATATTCCTTCCGACTTAGGGCGTCTGCTACTACATTGGCTTTACCCGGGTGGTAACGAATTTCACATTCGTAGTCATTGAGTAGCTCGACCCACCGTCGTTGTCTCATGTTGAGCTCCTTCTGGTTGAAGATGTGCTAGAGGCTTTTGTGGTCGGTATAGATGGTGCTCTTTGTACCATACAGAGAGTGTCTCCATATCTTTAGGGCGAACACGACCGCTCCTAGCTCGAGGTCGTGCGTGGTGTAGTTGACTTCGTGTGTCTTCAGCTGTCTTGAGGCGTAGGCGATGACCTTACCTCGTTGCATCAGAACACAGCCGAGCCCCTGATTGGATGCATCGCAATATACTACGAAGTCATCTGTCCCTTCGGGGAGGGACAGTATCGGCGCGGTGCACAAGGCTCGCTTCAGGGTTCGGAATGCCTTCTCTTGTTTTTCTTCCCAGTCAAAGGCCACGCCTTTCTGGGTCAATGTCGTAAGAGGCTTCGCAATCTGAGAGAAATTCTGGATGAATCTTCGGTAGTAGCCAGCGAGGCCTAGAAATTGGCGAATTTCTGTAGGCGTCTTCGGTGCTGACCAGTTCTCAATAGCTTTAATCTTGGATGGGTCCACGTGGATTCCTTCTTTGCTAACCACGTGTCCTAAGAATTCGACTCTTCGGATCCAAAATTCGCATTTTGAGAACTTTGCGTAAAGCTTCTCCGATCGTAGAGTTTCCAGGACCTGTCGCAGATGATCGCTATGCTCTTCCTCACTTCTAGAGTAGATAAGTATATCATCAATGAAGACGATGACGAACTGATCCAAGTAAGGACGGCATACTCTATTCATCAAGTCCATGAAGACTGCGGGCGCATTGGTCAGTCCGAACGGCATCACTACGAACTCGTAGTGCCCGTAATGAGTCCGGAAGGCTGTCTTCGGAACATCCTCCTCGAGCACTCGCAACTGGTGATACCCAGACCTTAGATCAATTTTGGAAAAGTAACTCGCCCCTTGCAGTTGATCAAATAAATCGTCTATACGAGGAAGGGGATAACGGTTCTTGATTGTCAGCTTGTTGAGTTCTCTATAGTCGATGCACATGCGGAACGATCCGTCTTTCTTCTTTACGAACAAGACTGGTGCTCCCCAGGGTGAGAAGCTTGGTCTTATAAAGCCCTTGTTGAGCAGTTCGTTAAGTTGGCCGGATAGTTCTTGCATCTCAGCAGGCGCTAGACGATAGGGCGATTTAGCTACGGGGGTAGCTCCTGGAATTAAATCGATTCTGAACTCGACTTGACGTTTGGGAGGTAGGCCTGGCAGTTCCTCTGGAAATATGTCAGGGAAGTCGCACACGACAGGGAAATCTTTGAGTTCTTTCGTTTTTCGGCTCGTGTCGACAACGTGTGCAAGGAATGCGCGATATTCCTTGCGCAAGTATTTCTGGGCTTGAATGCTCGAGATGATGCGAAGGCTCGTACTGGGTTTGTCTCCGTAGATCATCAATGTTTCATTGTTGGGCAAGTTCAAACGGATGGCCTTGTCGAAACACAGAATGTCGGTACGGTGGAGACTCAACCAGTCCATGCCTATGATGACATCAAAGCTCTTGATCGCTACGGGTATGAGATCGATAGGAAACGAATGATTATCTAGCGTGAGGGTACAACCTATGTAGATTTCGTTAGAACTTTCCGTCTTGCCGTTAGCCATTTCTACGACGAAGGTTTCTTTCAGTGATTGCGGTGATTGTTTGAGTAAGTGTTTAAAGTTTTGATTTACGAAACTTCTTTCTGCCCCACTATCGAATAGAATACAAGCATAATAGTTATCAAGAAGGAACGTACCCGTGACTACGGTGGGGTATGCTACAGCCTCATTATGGCCAATAGCAAGTAGTCTACCTGCTCCTCCCGCGTTGCCAGATTTTGGACAATTTCGTTTGAAATGTCCGACTTCGCCACAGCCATAGCAGGCCTGGCTCGCTCCCGAACTGGGAATTTGGGAAATGGGTTTGGGAGGTGATCTGCAAAACCGAATGGTGTGGCCCTTCCGGTCGCAATTAGTGCAGTGCATTTCACGGCAGGGGCCGTTATGATGGAAGGCGCACTTATTGCACTTGGGTAGATTCCCCGCATATGTTTTGGTGGGCACAGGGGCAGTAGGAGTAGTGGCAGCATGGACAGCCACTATTTGCTAGTTACTAGAAGAGGATTTGACTGATTTCCCCTTCTTTCGATCTCCTCGTTTTCTCTTGTTGTCGGAGGCATGAGTTGGAGTAGTAGTGATGGTTGTGGTTGTAGATGGAGCACGGGGAACTTCATGATCGATGAGCATTTGGGCCAACTCCTTGGCACTTTCAAAGGTCGTTGGTCTTGATGATAGAACGTTCCCACGATACGGAGGCACTAGGCCCCCGATGTATCGCTCAATCTTCTTGGCTTCCGAGGGGATCATGTTAGGGCATAGGGCTACCAGCTCGCAGTACCGGGTTGTGTAAGCTACTATATCGGAACCCTGCATTTTGAGATTCCAGAGTTCCTCCTCCAATTTCTGAATTTCTCCCTTTGGGCAGTACTCTGTCATCATTAGGTCTTTCAGTGTATCCCAACCCATGGCGTTGGCTGCTACCTGGGAGAGGGCTTTGACATGGCCATTCCACCATGTTAGGGCCCTTTGGGTGAGGGTACAAGTAGCAAACTTTATCTTGCTCCCTTCGGGACAGGAGCACGTTTTGAATACTGCTTCGGTTCTTTCGAACCATTGGGTTAGGGCAAGGATTCCCCCGGTCCCGTTGAAGTAGGTAGGCTTGCAACTGATGAAATCTTTGTAGGTGCACTCCCGAGCACGGGGGTGGGTTTCACCCTGGCTAGAGATAGTGCCCAGTCCACCTCCACTGGCACCACCAGAATTGACTTGCGCCAGAGCGGCGGTCACAGTAGCAGTCACGGCTATTTGGAACAACACTGGGTCGAACTGCGGAGGAACCGACGGTGTAGGTGGTGGTGGTGGAGCTTGAGTTGCGGGAGTTCTCCTGGTTGGACGCTTGCGAGGCGGCATCCTGTACTGAAAGGTTACGAAAACGATGACAATAGTAAGAATCGATTTGTAAACATGATAAGAGTGTTTCTTGGACTAACTCTCTATAGTCTAACAAACAAAGGGAAATGTACTGCTAGGTTAGGGACACCCAAAAGTACAACTTCCCCATCGATTAGATACTGCCAATATTACTGGTATTACTGATGTATAATGAGTTCGGGAAAGGAAATGACCTAGCAGGAGGTCTTACATCAAACCATCAAGGAAAATGTTGGCAGTTTAGTAGTCTAGCTCGAGTACTTCCAAAGTTAGGAATGTTTACCGGCATGTACTCAATTGACTATAGAAGGAAGGCTATTCCCTAAATCAAAAGAGAGGGATGAGTTGGCATCTTTTACTGGCGACGGGGATCCTTTGGGACAAACCCTAAGATCAGCCAGTTGGCGCATAACTCCCTGAAGATGTCGCTCGTGCGTCCTCTGACGTGCTCAGAATTTCATGACTTCCGCTCGGGATGCGGTTATACCATCTACGCGAGAATAGGGAAAGAAAGGTTGATAGGCGTGCTAATCTAGGATACTTATAAGATGATCGTTATTAGTCGACCCAATACTTGCATAGTGCATACCAATTACATGTAATCGAAGCAGAATAGACCTTCGAATAAGTGACCCTAACTCCAAGCCCACAATCAAACAAGAACAGGAAATGAAGCAAAGGTCACAGATTCTGAGTCTATAACGCCTTAGTCACATGTAACCGTGGTGTATCCACTTAGCAACTATTGCCCTACTAGTAACGACCCTTTTAGTTCTCACATATGTTGTAACTAGAATGCAGAATACTCCTATAGTATTCTTGTTCTGATGTTCTTGTAGCAGTATTGGTAAGTTTTAGACTTGTTGCAACACCACAACCATTCTTAGGCACATGCTAGCCACTCCTAGGAAAATGTAGTTGATCAGGCTACATCCGCCTAGTTTTGGCCATATGTCTCTAAGTCCAACTGTGCTGTTCAACAATCTTAATACTTTTGTTTTGTTCTAGTATGATACTGACCCTTTGTATGAATGAATGTATATATATACTTAGTTAAATATTTTATTATTTAAAAGTATATATTCTTATTCAGAGTGTTTTAGTCCCGATGTGTTTATAGTTTGTGTATCTTTTATGGGTTGATATACTTGATTCACTATAAACAGTGCTCTGATACCAATCTGTCACACCCCAAAACCGAGAACGGCGGAATACGTTCTGGGGTGGAAGACGTCATGTACAGTATCATAACAAAGCATAATAGTAAAGACAAGCAACAACATCCATTGCATTAAGATAATAATTGTAATACAAACGTGTTCAGTACAAATGTTAGACACCAAAAATACAATCAAAATAAAGTGGAGTCTTATGTGTGCTCCGTCTTCTCAAAAGCTGCATCCGTACCTGTCTACTGATGACCTGAGAATACAAGTTATTTTGAAAACGTTTATCAGCATAAAGCTGGTGAGTTCATAAGTATTTAGTGTCATTTCCTGTATAAAAATGTTCACAATTATACATTGTAAAAGAAAGTTTCGGTGTTTGAAAATAGTATGAGCCCTAGAAAACCCTATGTTTTCTAGAAAAAGTAGTCTCCACCAAGACCCAATGTTTTGTTTGTTCCTTTGATAATGTACAAGTTTTCCCAGTAGTTATTAGTTTGAAAATATAGTTTGACTCTATCCATGTATAGTAATGAGAAAAATGTTTTACCCCAACAGTATCACTGTCGGCCATATGTAATGAAATGCAGACTCCAGGTAGTATTAAATGTACAATACTCCTCAGGGAGTCTGTTGCCTTTAATTCTTAAAGTATTAATTAAAGGTTTGAATGTGAACTCGTACGTAACCATGCTGATTGACGATCGAATCCCTTTGACCCTCCGAGTCATATGTAAATGTGACATTTTGTCACCCCTGGGCCTAGACGGCTCGGACTGTAGCTAGCAGTCGGGATGTGGGAGTGTCTGTCCCGTATAGATCTATACACATAATGCCCGCTCTCCCTCCAGGAGACTCTGGTTACGCGGTGATAGCACAAAGATGTGTCGTATCGAGAAATAGTATGTCACATTCTATTTTAGTAAGTTCTCTTGTATAGTATGTAGTGTTCTCTTTGTATAGTATATAGTGTTCTCTTGTATAGTATACAGTGTTCTCTTGTATAGTACATAGCATATATTGACTCACAACTGAACTGACTCTGGTAGTTGTCATGGCAATAGTAGCATTGAGTAGTATCCCTTAACTATACCTATTATAGTTAAATAGTATTGTTGGTTGCATGTCTTTGATATCCAAAGGCATTGAACTGATATGAAAACTTTTATATCTGACACAAATATATAAGATATATAACTAAGAATTCAACGAGAGTCGGACTAATAACAAAATACCCTAAGCCCACAATCAAACAAGAACAGGAAATAAGGTGAGCTATTAGTCCTAAGTCCTTCAAGTCTTACTTATATAAATATATTGGTGTAGATATGGTTTGAGAATAAAAATTAGTTTAAACGAATTTTGGAAAATACTTTTATAGTGATTTAACACGAAAATGAATTTGGTAAGCCTTTGAAAACAGTTTAATTGGCAATATAGTTGAAAATATAGAAAATCTCTTTTTGGTGGTAAAAACAGTTAATAGTGTAGAAAATCCTTTTGGTTGCAAGTTATAATTCACATGCAATTGTTACTATAACTTAGTTGGTTCAACTTGTATTCCCCCCCATAAAACAGTTAAAAACATTTAAAAAAAAGTTCATTTAGGGGTATGAACTCACCTGTAGTGAGTGAAGTGGATGGAAACGCCGGGTAGGATGCTAGGTGTCAAGTGAGGACTTGAACACACACACGGATCCTATGTAACATGTAGTGATGTATAAAGTATCTAATTAGTTGTGTAATCACTAATTAAGTGAGTAAAGGCACTTTAATGTATGAAAACACTTTGTTTCAAGTGTTAGGAGTGCTAAAGGTGGCATCTAAGGAGTGTATGGCCTCACTATGGAGTTTACACTTCACTTGGCCACACTTAAGTGTGTTTACGGTTGGGAGACCATTTCCCCCATGAGTTTACGGCCGTAATCTCATGGAAATGGTGAGTTTGTGTGTCTAGAGGTCTCATGCATCACAAGGAAGGTTCCTAGGATCAATTCGAGGGCTTGGGAAGTGATTAGGGTTCAATTGGGTACCCCCTTGGAGTTTACGGTCCTTGGACCACTCCTTGGGAGTTTACGGTCGTAAACTCTAGGATTTGCGGCCGTAAACCCTTGACCACTTCAACCATTTCATGTTTCAAGGTCCTAAGCTCATTTACACTAGTTTCTAGTTCATCAAACAAGCTAAGGAAGGGTTTAGGGGCATCAAAACACCATTTGAGGTGTTTACGGTTTTTGGGTTTACGGTTCTTGAATGTCCCAGAACCGTAAACTCAAGTTTATGGCCAAAAAGTCACGATCTTGGGTTCCTTAGTCCATGCATGCAAGTATCTAAGCTATATCTAAGCATTAGAGAAGGTTTGGAAGTGTTTTCGGGACTTCTAAACCCCCTTATAGGAGTTTACGGTTTTGGGAGGCTCCCCAAACCGTAAACACATGCATGTTGGGGTATTTGGATGATCCAACTCGAAATAGCATGAATACTAAGCTAGAAAATCAAGTTAGGAAGATTACCTTTGATTTTTGAGGCTTAAAAGTGGTGTTCTTGAGCCAAACCCGATTTTTAGAGAGAGAAAGTAGAGAGAGAAAGCTCCAAGGTGGGAAAAGGTTCTAAAGGTGGACACTCCTCCTTTATATATGGCTGTCTAGTGGGGACCCACCATACACTGTCGTTTAAACGGAGCTAAATGTTTTTACCGGGTAAACTAACCGTAACCCGGCTTAGTTGTTTTTATTTAGTCATTATATATTATTTATTTTAATAACTCAAAATGAATTATTTTAATAAATAAAAGTTAACGGAAAATTTTAATAGAACTAACTTTTATTAACGGAAACGGGTTACAGTGACGGAGTAAATTTCGGGTTGTCACAACTGTGGAATTGCATTTCTGGCAATCTCAATCCACCAATGAATGTTCAACCAATTGGATCATCTTCTGGGAGTTCCGAAGTTGAGAATCATTCTGATCGTCTGAAAAAACTAGAGAAGAGATGCGTGAGAGAACTAAGAGGTGCTTTGCCTCCAGTTGTTTACAAGTATGTGAGGAGTTGTACAACTACAAAGGAGATCTAGAACAATCTCAAGGAGAAATTTCAGGGGAGTGAGAAGACAAAAGTTAACTCTGTGAAGCAATGCTTAGTGGAACTGAAGGACTTCAGACAGAAAGATGGTGAAACGATTGAAGTTTACTACAATCGTCTTAATGAATTAATCTATCGATGCAATCGATATGGTATCACCAGATCAGCCATGGAGTTCAACTTAATTTTTGTTATGGGTCTTCGTAAGGAGTGGCGTAGTGTGAGCATGATGGTTAAGAATCAACAGAGCTTTGATATATCATTTCGTATCATTCAACTTTGAATGACTTGTACAATCAGCTGAAGTCTCATAAGACGAAGCCAAAGCTCTATAATTCGGCTAAAAGATTGTATGGGAAATTAACTGAACTTCATCATTCGTGCGAAATCAGTAAAGAACAACGTAGAAAATTGCTGCCATTTTTAGCATATGAAAGAGCTACGGTAGATAACATTTCGTATGACTGTGAAAAAGAAATAGTTGAATTTAACAAAGTTCCGAATGATAAGTATAGATATGGAATAGTTAAAGTTGATGAATGTCTTGATGCGAATGAATTAGTTATATATTGTGAATGATACTTTGACTAAATCTGAACAAATCAATTTTTGAAAAAGACTGAGAATTCAACGTCTGATTCTCAATCTAATTTTTGCTGATATTGAAGATAATTCTGATAATATTAGTGAAATTAGTGAGCTTGAAGATGTTGATTGTTCTCAGTTGTCTGTTGTTAATGTTGCTTCAACATCTAAAGGAAAAGAAAAAGTTAAGGATTTGATGGTTGAAAATGAAACTGATATACCTTCAACTTCGAAAGTTTGTGAAATGAACTTCATGGATCTCAAAGACAGCCAAACTGATGATAGTGATGATGAAGATGAAGAGAAAATTTCGAAAGACAAGAAATCTTCAAAGGAAGAAGAAATTCCTCGAATAGTTGTTGATCAAGTGTATGGTGATACACAAAAGTTCGAAAAAGTAATGAATGAAAAAGGTGAACATTATCTTGAAACGAATACAGTCGTTTATCCAAATTTCAAATGCACAGATGATGTCATTTTCCCAAATCAAGTTTTCATCACAACTGGAAATGTCGAGAAAATCAAACCAGAATTAAAGAAGTTGGTTGAGGAGGATAATTCAAAAACAACTGAAGAAGGTTTTTTCGCAAATCAAAGCATAGTTGAAAACAACTTAACAAAGAATTCGTATGTATTTCAACGTCAAAAACCACAAAGACAATGGGTTGAAAAATCAAAAATTGAAAAAGAGAATTCAAAACCTGTTGAAAAAGAAAATGAAAAAGTTGTTAAACTAAATTCTAAGGAATTTAAAGATCAAATTGACAAATTTTCGAAGGAAAACAACATTTCGAAAAGACAAGCAAGAAAGAAAATATTTTGGCAAAATGTTGAGTCTCAAAAGATGTCTGAATCACAATCAAACAAAAATGTTTTCAAAGCTAAAAATTCCTATTTTTCAACGAAAACTCATCATTCATCTCAATCAAATCATACAAGGTCTGAAGTGAATAAGCAACCAAAGTTTTCGAAAGTTTCTGAAACTAACAAATCAAGAGCATTTTCAAATAAACCTAATCCAAATCAAACATTTGTTCAACGACAAAATTTTAAATCAACAGTTGATTCAACATATGCTTATTCTTTTCTAACAAATCCCAAAGTTGATTTTGTTCCTCAAAAGCCAAATTTTCCTAATCATACGAAGAAAGAAACTATGAAAAAGTCACGTGAAAAAGGAATGACTTCAAGAAAGAACGTTGATCGTTGGCTTGAAGGTAAAGGAAAGATGTATCAGTCAAATGCATATTCAAAGGAGCAAATTCATGAAGCATATGAAAAATATGTGAATACTTCTTCGAACGGAAGTTCATCTTCTAAGGATTCGAACATCTCGGTCAAAGCTTGGAAACCAGTATCAAAGGCAAAGAATGTTCATTCTCAAACTCAGAATTCGAAGGGTAGTGTCAGTGCACATTCGAAACTGTCAAACACTTATGTTTCGGTTCCTTTAGATGATGAAGTGAACTTAATTGATAGTCTCAAAACCAAAGTATGTGATTGGGTTAAAAGTTCTTCATTACATTCAAAATTAAAATCTAATTTCCAAGTACCCAAAAAGCCTTGGGTACCTAAAATTTTCCACTGATTGCAGGTACTGAGTGACGAGCAATATGATAATAAGTGGTACATTGATAGTGGTTGCTCTCGTCACATGACTGGGAAGAAAGAAAATTTACGAGATTTTCGAAGTCTCAAAAATGTTGGAGTACTTAAATTTGGGAACAATCAAAAGTGTCAAGTCAAGGGATATGGGAAGATCACGAATGGAAAATTCACAGTGAATCGTGTTGCATATGTTGAAGGTCTTCAACATAACTTAATTAGTGTCTCTCAACTTGTTGTGGGCACTGGCAATCAAGTTCTCTTTAACGAAGAAGGAAGTGTTATTTCGAATGTGAACACAAAAGAAATATTACTGAAATCCAAAAGGAAAGGTGACATGTTCACTTTGGACATCAATCCAATTGTAGGCAAACCTGCTGTATGCCTTCTTTCGAAATCCACATCTGATGTAAGCTGGCTATGACATCGAAGACTCTCACATCTCAACTTTCGAAACCTCAATAAACTGGTGGTACAAGATCTGGTAAGAGGTTTACCTGTACTTAAATTTGATAATGATTCTTTATGTGCAGCTTGTGAAGTTGGCAAGCAACATAAACAAGGTCATCCAATTACGATAGATTCGAAAATTGTTGCACCTCTGGAGCTTTTGCATATTGATTTGTGTGGCCCTTCGACTGTTTCAACTCTCAACAAGAAATGGTACATTTTACTTATTGTTGATGATTTTTCCAGATTTACGTAGGTTTATTTTCTCAGGCTTAAATCCGAAGTTGCACAAATAATGATTGATTTTATCAAAAAGATGGAAACGACATTAAAGAAGATTGTTCGAAAGATCAACAGTGATCATGGAACTGAATTTAGAACAATGTTCTTGATTCATTTTTGGTGGACAAAGGGATTTCGCATAATTTTTCATCTCCTTACACACCACAAAAAAATGGTGTTGTAGAACGAAGGAATCGCTCACTATGCGAAGCAGCAAGAACCATGTTGGCATATGCGAATTTACCTCAATATCTTTGGGCTGAGGCAATATCCACTGCATGTTTTACTCAAAACAGATCTTTCATACACAGGCGTTTTAATATTACACCATACGAAATTCTGAATAATCGTAAACCTAATGTGAAATTCTTTCATGTTTTCGGATGTAGGTGTTTTATTATGAATCCCAAGGATCATCTTTCGAAATTTCAAGCAAAAGCTGATGAAGGGATTTTTATTGGATATTCGCACAATTCTGTCGCATATCGTGTGTTAAATAAGCGAACACGAAAAGTGGAAGAAAGTTTCAATATCACATTCGATGATTACTATGTTAAACAAAATGAGCATAAATTTGCAAATCATCCAATTTTTCAAAACACACAAATTGAAACTGAATCTTTACAAATGGATGATATTGATTATGATTTGATTTTTGGTATTTCAGATCATGCAATCGATGCTGAAATTCATCCTCCTGATAATCACATACCAGAATTTGCGAAGTTTACTGATGAATCAACATCAACTCCTCAAGAAGGCGAAAGTATGCAAAATAATCCAGTGGAGGGGGAGCACTTGGATTCGAATACTTTATATGACGAAGTGCATTCTTTCGAGGGGGAGAAAGAAAGATTGAATGCTAATGTTGAGGGGGAGCCTAGAGTTGAGGGGGAGCATATAGAAAATATTGCAAATAATAATGATTTTGATGATGTTTGTTCGATTGCAGGTTCTGAGAATGATAATATATACGAAGATGCTCCTTTGGAATTTGATCTAGCATATCCACCAATGGAAAAATGGACAAGAGATCATCCGAAGGATCAAGTAATTGGGAATCCACAAGAGGGAGTTTTAACAAGAGCTCAAATTCGTGCAAAGAATGAGGTATTGAATACTCATCAAGAATTTTGCATGTTCAATGTTTTCATATCTAAAATTGAACCAAAAACAATTAAGGTTGCAATGGAACACTCAGATTGGGTTGTTGCAATGCAATCTGAATTGTCTGAATTTGAACGAAACAAGGTTTGGAGATTAATTCCTAAACCTGAAAATGTTTCGATTGTCGGGTTAAAATGGATTTTCAAAAATAAAACCGACAAAGATGGAAACATTGTTCGAAACAAAGCCATACTTGTTGTTAAAGGATATTCATAACAAGAAGGAATCGACTATGAAGAAACTTTTGCCCCTGTCGCAAGACTCGAGGCTGTTCGAATATTTCTGGCATATGCAGCTCATAAAGATTTTGATGTTTATCAAATGGACGTGAAATGTGCATTTTTAAATGGAGAACTTGAAGAGACTGTTTATGTGGAACAACCCCAGGTTTTATTAACGAAGAATATCCAAATCATGTTTATATTTTAGATAAGGCAGTTTATGGTTTAAAACAAGCACCAAGAGCATGGTATGCCACTCTTACTTCGTTTTTGAAACAATCTAAATTTAAACACGGATCTGTTGATCCCACATTATTTCGAAAGAAAATTGGGAATCATCTAATGCTTGTTCAAATTTATGTTGATGATATAATTTTTGGCTCAACTGACCCTGCTTTGTCTAAGGAATTCGAAGATTTGATGAAAAGTAAGTTCGAAATGAGCATGATGGGCAAAATCAATAATTTTCTTGGATTGAATATTCGTCAAAACAGAAATGGAATTTTCATCAATCAAGAAAAATATATGAAGAATCTGCTCGAAAAGTTTGGATTGACGAATAACACGAAGTTACGTGTTCCAATGGCAACAGGCATAAAGTTGACACATTCGTTAGATAAACCAGCTGTTGATATAACTCTTTATCGAAGCATGATTGGTTCATTACTTTATCTCACAGCAAGTAGACCTGATATCATGTTTTCTGTGTGTAATTGTGCTAGGTATCAATCTAATCCACGAGAGCCACATCTCACTGCTGTGAAGAACATATTTCATTATCTTAAAGGAACAATTTTGTTAGGATTGTGGTATCCTTCGAAAACTGGATTCTTCGTCCAAGCATATTCGGATGCAGACTTGGGTGGTTGTAATCTTGATCGAAAAAGTACAAGTGGTGGATGTCAATTTCTTGATGGCAAACTAGTGAGCTGGCAATCGAAAAAGCAAACATGTGTATCCATCTCAACAGCTGAAGCTGAATATGTGGCTGCTGCTGCTTGCACTTCACAAATAATACGGATTCAAAGTCAATTACGTGATTATGCAATTAATATGAAAAAGATTCCATTATATTGTGAATCTCAAAGTGCAATACGAATTCGTCATAATCCTGTGCAGCATTCGAAGACTAAACATATAGCTCTTCGTTATCATTTTATCAAAGATCACGTGGAGGATGGAAATATTGAAGTACATTTTGTGAAAAAAACTGATCAGTTAGCTGATATTTTCACGAAGGCATTGGATAAAAAATCTTTGGTACGAATTATAGAAGGACTTGGAATGATCGATGGAAATTCAGTTCCATGCGAAAAAGAAGAATAATGGGAGACAAAGCATGAATCAGAGGCGCTGAATAAAAGATAACGCAAAGTCATTAAGCATTCAGCGATTACTGTTCATAGTCAACGCTTCGACGCCTTCGAATTCACACATTTGTCACTTATTTTAAGGGTTGATTCAGTGGTTACTGTTCATAGTCAACGCTTCGACCCCTTCGAATTCGTATATTAATCACTTCTCAGGGGATCATAAAATTTCGTGTTTTTCAACAAGTATTATTTCAAATTTTCGAAAAATCAAAAATCCAAAAAGATTTTTTGTCTTTTAAATTTTTGAAAAATTAAAAAATCCAAAAATATTTTCTTTTGTTTTTGTCTTTCAAATTTTCGAAAAATTAAAAATCCAAAAAGATTTTCTTGTGTTTTTGTCTTTCAAATTTTCGAAAACTCAAAAATCCAAAATGATTTTCATTTGTTTTGTATTTCAAATTTTCGAAAATTTCAAAACAACAAAAATATTTTCATTTTATTTTGTTGCAGAACTTCATGAAGATTCAAGATGGAATATGCTTGCAGTTCTAGGGTCAGGTAAATTTTTTTCGTATAAATTGATCAATATTTTTTCGCATTTTGAACTAGTTAAGTTGTCCCTAGAAGCATGCTGCTGCATGTTGTCCAAAGCCTCCAAATGACTCAATGTGTGTGTACGAAAGCCTTAAAGAAATTCTTCAAACGAAAATTTCTTCCCAATCAGGCTTATATTCACATTAGTCTCTGAGCTACCTGACTCTTCTCAAAATGAGTTAAGAGTTTCCTGTTTGGTCCAACAATAACAGAGGTACTTTTCGTGTCTTAAATCCATCTTTTTCACCCAAAAGTTCTTACACGATCACACACGAAGACATATGCCCGAGAGGTCTCTGATCAAACCAATCGAGACTTAGACATATCAAAAATCTGTGTTTATGATCTGATATCATGAGACCGTGATAAAAGTGAAACCCAATTTTCATAATCTTGTTAAGGAATTGACGGGGAACTAAGTTCCAGATATTCACGAAACTTTTTGTTTCTGTACCCAAATTCGAAACTCCAAATCATATTCATTTCGAATGAGTGGTCTTGATCAAACATTCGAAACCCACGATGTTTGTACCCAACAAGATCCAGCACACAAATTTTTCTTGAATATGATTTCAGTGGGAGTTTCATTCGAATATTCTCGTCATGTTAAAATTTTATCAAAGCCAACTTGTCACTGACTACACTGGTCAAACAAGTAATTTTTGTTACAATTCCTCACCTTATGTTAAGGCTGATATGCAACGAAATTTTTAAGCCACCTATGTAGCCTTACAAAAGAAGTCCTTTGAAACTTATCTACAAGTTTTCGATTGTAATTCACGGGAACCGACACAAGCAATTGATCATTTCTCTTAATGATTAATGAAGTAATTTTTGCCCGGGATTTAATCTGCTTTTGTGTCAATGGTTTGACATCACATTATCCCATATTTTTCTTATATTTGTTTCTTGTCTATATTCTTTGGAACACTGCACTCACGAAATCCTTGAGGTTCTGAGTAATACCAACTCAAGCTGATGATTTCGAACTTCTGGCGTATGACTTCGCTTTTCAACCCAAAAGTGAAAGAGCCCTGCCTCCATTCGAAGGGTTCTAACAGTTACAAATCATATTGGGGATAATAATACAGGCTGTCTACATATGACGTATGGTATTCTGTCCGGTTTTCAAGGAGATGTGACAGTTACTTTTTGATGCATGGCTACTTCTACACAGTAATGGTCCGATTTTCAAGGTGCCACGTTGGATGTCATTAATTACACATCCCGCTTCAAATTCAAAATTCAATGTTACATATAAAAGGGGGTTCAAGAGTTCATTATTCGTTTACGCGATCAAAACGAAAAATTCCCAAATTCTCTGTTCATCATCATCTTCAAACCCTAACAATGGAGACTTATGCTCATGTCGATCCTTCCACTGAAGATATTTCATCTGCACCAGTAATGAAGATTCAATCCACAAACTACTATGTGGATTGTGAAGTTTCTCAATACCCGGAGGAATTGAAGATGCTCATCGTGGCTTTGAAGCACTCTGTATTATCCACAGCGATGTTCAATTCCTTTTCTGTTCCATTATCCTGGCTTTCTCAAGCAGGATCCACTGCAACTTATAACAAAGCATCTGATACGATCACTTTCCATCTAGTGAACGACAAAAAGGTTAGGCTATCCAAGAAACTCTTCTGCCAGATTCTTGCTATTCCGAATTCGCCTCTTTATGTTGATTTCACATTCCCTCAAATAGTCCACATGTTTAATGAGATGGGATATCAGCCCCCATTGTCAAACATTAGTGACTTTAAGAAATCTGGTCTTCCTAGACTATGGAATTTCTTGTTTGGAATTTTTCTACGTTGTTTAACCGGAAGAACAGTTGGGTTAGACAAAGGAAGAATGGAGGTGTATGCAATGGTTGCAGGCATATACTATGATCTTCAAGTAGATTATTCTACTCAACTATGGAAGAAATTTCAAAAAGGAGTAGAACATACGAATGCTATTCATGGCATTTCATGTGCACGATATTGGAGTCTTATTTTGCAATATTTCTACAATAAGGAAGGGATTTTGGTACCAAATGACGAAGAAAGAGTTGTTTTCAGTCATATCATTATCCGAAGGAAGTTGTAGATAATGCTGATGATTTCCCAACTGTGGCTCGAATTCCAGACGCAATGCTCAAACGGGTTGATCCTACGAATTCTGTTTTGGTGGCCTATTTGCAAACAATCGATTCTTCTGTTCAGACTGGGATTCTATTGCCAAGAGAAGAAAAGAAGTCCAAAAAGTCAAAGAAGGTTGATCCTGCTTCATCTGAAAAGAAAACCAAGGATTCGAAATCCTCAAAGTCTCCAAAGAAAAAGCATGCAACTGTTGAAATATATGTTGCTGAGACTCAAGTGATTGAGCCTATCATTGAAGAAACTCAAGAGAATGTCATCATTCATTCGAAAACAGGAATGTTTCGAAGAATTAAAATGAAGTCCACTCATAAACGCAAGTCTCCTACACAACAAATGATTCGAAAACCCCAAATTACACATCAAGGTGTGTTAATTAGAGAAGTACCAGCACCTGTTTCTCCGGTGTCGAAGAAAAGGAGGGCTGAGGATATGGCCAAGAGGTTGTCAAAGAAAAAGAAGAAGAAGACTCAAAAGCTGGTGATTTCTACTAAGTCGACTGAAGATGATAATGAACGAATTCCTAAAACTCCTGAAACAACTATTTTTGCTCAGATTTCGACTCCTGAACAAATACTTATCACTCCACCCGAAGATTCGATTGCCAAATCAGTTCCTGAGGAGGTTCGAACTTCAGGCATCCTTGCACACGTATCTGATACGGATGCAAATGTCAGTATGGGTGAAGGAGGTTTGAAACTTGAAACTCAAGATTTTGTTACTTCTGCTCCTTTCGAACATATTGTTTCAACCACAGATTCACCTACATTCGAGCACATCATCAATCAACCATTCACTTCAGTTTTCTCTTCTCAATCTACTGATCCACCCAAACCAACTTCACCTATTCAAGAAACCATTGATATGGAGACTGAGACTGATAATGAGGGGTTTGGTGGTACATTTGAAGAATTGGCGTTTCACGAAGAGGAAGAGGAATTTCCTGATCATATGATGATGACCATGAAGCAGTATAAAATTCTGAATCAGAAGTTGAATTCCATACTTCAATCTCAAGCCGATCTTGGAGGTGGTTCTTCTGTTTCTAGTTTGGAAGTTGACACTATGCTCAAGATGCTCGAAGCCCGAATGGTGAGCAAAGTATCTGTAATGATTAAAGATTCTGAATCTCGAGTCCTGGAGAAAGTTGATCTCAATGATCAAAACACTGAACTTCGACTTAATTCTCAAAGTTCGAAATTTTCTAGTGATTTGAAAGAGTTGAAAAATGTAGCAAAAGAACGTCATGTGCTTTTTATTCAAGATGTCAAGAAAGTCCGAGAAGATGTCAACATGCAAATTTGTGAACTCCGCGAAGACATGCAGAAAGAAATTGGCAATTTTCAAAAAGATTATGCCTCTTTACATCAGAAAGTTGATATCATTTGTGATGCAGTCACACGATTTGTGAAGTTGTATGAAAATTTGACTCCACAACTTACTCAAATTTCAACATTCGAACAAACAAGCTTTGAGGAGATGCTTAAGCTGCTTAAGGAGTTGAAGGAGATTTCAGAAAGGCCGGTTTCGTCTCCATTGATCACTCCTGAATTTTTGTGTAACAACGTGATTTTTTTCAAAACAATTTTTCATTTCTAAAACATACTTTCATTTGTCAAAAACAATATCCCAACAAAATATATCAAATATCATCGTCACATAACAAATCCCAGAATCTCAAAACATAATCTCCTGAGTGTGTACGGATCATGCCGGCGCCTTTCCGCGATCCTCACTAATACCTGAAACACATCACACAACAACTGTAAGCATAAAAGCTTAGTGAGTTCCCCAAAATACCACATACAACACATACGCCACTCGAGGCTACAATACGACCCTCCGGTCCGATGTGTCTCAGTGGGACCCTCCAGTCCCGTATCTCGTTGGACCCTCTGGTCCGGTCATAGCTCGTTGGACCCTTCGGTCCGGTCTGTATCGTTGGACCCTTCGGTCCGGTCTATATCGTTGGACCCTTCGGTCCGATCTATATCGTTGGACCCTCCGGTCCGGTCTATACAACACATAGCATACATATATCACAATGCACATAATCTCATACATACACATAGCACACAAGACCCTCCGGTCTGCACATAGATACCACTCTAGGTAATGTATAGTGAGAAGACTCACCTCGGGCATCTCGGATGATCTCGCACACGAATCTACTGATCTAGCCCCCGCCTAATCACATACAAGATATCCTTAATAAGTAATGGCTCTCAAAGGCTAGATTAAACCTCCTTCTACGATCCCTCAGAAGGGTAAAAGACCATTTTACCCCTTCTTGACTCAAAAGTCCAACTGTTGACCGAAACCCTAAAAGTCAACGAAAGTCAACGGCCACAGTTGACCCTACTCGCCGAGTGCACTAGAGTGACTCGGCGAGTACACGCCTGCCCTCTTCTCCCCTGGTCCTCTCTTGACTCACTGAGTCAACCCTATACTCCACGGGTCGTCACAGATCGCGAGTCGCGGGGCAACCCGACTCAACTCGTCGAGTCCTCTCATGGACTCGGAGAGTACATTCCATGCTCACACTCAAACGACCTTCTGAGGTTAGATCTGTTCCTCTAATCCATAGATCTGGCCTTCCCAACCACTATAATCACGTAAAGGTCTGACCTTTACACTCATGCAATGACCAAAAAACTTTTTTGGGTGAAATAACCCCTAAAATGGCAACCTAGGGCCATATCTCTAATGGAGTAGCAAAAAGCAATGTGAATAGGACTCTCTGGACCTCTTAAGGTCCAGATCTATAAAGAACTCCACCTTGGGACCTCACATACTTCGAATCCAAGCCAAAGAAGGTACAAGAAAACCCTAGATTCAACTAGAACACCAAATACACGAGTTTGAGCATAGATTAGTACCTCTAGTAGCCTCCTCTGATGAAATGGATGATAGATCTGAGCTCCTCAACCTTCCTTGTTTGTCCTCCTTCCTTCTTTCTTGCAAGATCACATTTAGAATGATGAAATAGCCCTCCTCTTGCACTACAAGCCTTCTCTCTGCTCTCTAGGGTTTCTCAGGGGTCTGATAGCCGCAAATGGTGGCTATAAAGGTCCTTAAATAGGGCCCAGGTCCGGAGAATTAGGGTTTCATTAAACAGCGTGGACTCGCCGAGTCCACGTATGGACTCGCCGAGTCCATCACTAAATCAGTCCAACCATGCGCGATCCTACTCGGCGAGTCTGTGCGCCTACTCGCCGAGTCCCTCTCCAAAACTCAATATAAATACTTAAAATGAAATACCTGGGAATCCGGATGTTACATTTTGTCTCAGAAATTTATCCAGTTCGAAGCCATCCTCACAAACAACTTGCACCGCTCTTTCGCATATCCAGTCTTCTTCCCACAACAACTGCCCCTCCTGTTTTCACAGGGGTGCAAGGGGGAGAAAGGAAGCCAAGTGAAGAAGATGCAAAAGTGGTGGGAAAGGTTTTTTCAGCGAAAATCCCATAAACAAAGCATGTTATTGTTTCTGCTGAACAGGTAACTTCTACTGTAGTAACAACAATGCCAACTGCAAGACCAATTTCGAAAGGAATTGTAATTGGTAAACCCTTGGAAACTGGTGGGAGTGGTTCGAAGCAAAAAGAGACAATTGAAAATCCTGCTTCAAAAGATAAAGGAAAATCGATTCTTGTTGAAAAATCGAAGGAAGAAAAGAAGGCTGAAGCTGAAGCTAAGATCGAAAAACTGAGGATCATCCAAAGCATTATGACTCAGCGAGCAAGTGATCTGAAGGGAATGGATAAAGGTGATCCAGCTAAACACTATAACTACGAGACAATTGAGGCCAAGGTTGCTTTCAATCACATGTACACATTCAAAAAGAAACCTAAGCAAAGCTATTTGGTCACAAATACTGATGCAAGTCAGCTGGATTTCCCGATAAACGAAATGATGTTTATCATGCCACAGTTCAAAGCTGAAGGGAATTTTAGAGAAAAAAATGAAGGCACACACATGAAAATTCGTTTTCATGCTGTACTTGGAAAAGCCCCTGAGGAAGTATGGTCACTGGTCAAAATAAAGAAAGTGATCAGCATGAAAAAGGATGTGATTTTCGAAAACACAATCCAAAATATTAAGTATGTGGTTTCTAGGGCAAATGGAAATATTTGCGAATTCACAATTGCAGATTTTCCATTAATGAACTTGTATGATCTTATACAAGTTGCATTACTTTTAAAAGACAAATCATTTTCTTATCTTCAAAACACAGAACCAGAAGAATTCAAGATTGGAGTTGCTCACATCAAAATCTTCATCGAAAATTACTATGAGTGTTTGGCAATGACTGATGTGGAGTTAGCAACAGCTAAAGGAATGGAAATAAAAGCTCAAATGGCTCCTTCGAAGACTCAGGCTAATTTAAAGAAGAATGTTGATGGTGAAATTTGCCTAAAGCCCTTTGGATTAGTCTTCACAGGAAAAGACAAAGCTGGAAAAGCAAAAAGGTTTTTATTCCAGGCAAGTGAAGTGGAAAGGTATTCAACGTCTCAATATACGAACTTGATTGTTCGTATGAATCACTGCAAAAAGAACAATGAAGGAGATAAGAAAGAGTTGAAGAAAATTATTTCTTGGTACACAGAGATTCGAAGGGTGTTGCTGTATTCCATCACACTTCTCACTAATTGAAGACTTCGACTATTATTACAAAGGGGGAGATTGTAAGGGTCGAATAGTTGTAATTAATCGAAGTATATGTTTTGTACCCTTCGAACATTTTATAATCTATTTTACTAGGGCATTGTATTTGAAGCTTAACGCATAGTCCTTAGTATATTTTTGTACGCTTTCCTCTCCTATAAATAGGAGTGTTTACTATGGTCATAGTAACGAGTCTATACAGAATTGTAATTTTGTACTCTGTAAAACTTGAGAGCGTAATACAGCTGAAACAAGATCATATTTACATCTGTGTTCAAATCTCGCAATCCTAGATTGATCATTAAACCCTGATTCTTTTCATACTCGATTCATAGATTCATCAGTACGGCCGTACAGAGGACGTGTGCGATTGTACAGGGGAGTGTGCGGCCGTACAGAGAGGGTGTACGGCCGTACACAGGGGTGTGCGACCGTACACTCCTCGTTTGTGCCCGAAATGTCGATTTTGAGGTGTTCTAGTGCTAATACCAAGTCCAACTAGCAAATGGAGGCCAAACTCTTCACTTTGGAGAGTCTTAAGGTGTGTGTTGCCACCACATGAAGGTGTGCGGTCGTACACCTTCAAGGGATGAAAAACAAGAAGAACACTATGAGTTTTAGGCTTATATTCAAGTGTTTTACCAATATAACAAGCTGAATGATGAAGTAGTTCACGTTTTTTAGGCCTTTAGAGTGTTCTTGGATGAAGTTTTTAGAGAGAGAAAGTAGAGATATGAAGTAGAGTGAAGCCAAATGAAAGGAATGAATGAAGAGGGTCACCTTATATATATAAGGGTGAGTGTGCGGCTGGAGGGTGGGTGTGCGGCCGCACACCCAGGTGTACGGCCGTACACTCCTCCCAAGAGGCTGTATGGCCCGGTTTTGTCTCTATACGACTTGTTGACTCATTTCTAATCTCATTCCCGGCTGTACTTCAAGCTTAGAACACTTAAACTAACACTTAAACGGCATTAAAAGGTAATGGAAATCAAGTTAAATGTTGATAAAATTGACCAAGTGTACATAATAAAAGTTTCGGGTTGTCACATTATTCCCCTGTTAGAGCGAATTTCGTCCCGAAATTCGAACATAGAATACAAATCATGGAATAGAAAAGAGATATGGACACTTCTGTTTCATCTGATCTTTGCGCTCCCAAGTGAATTCAGGTCCCCGCTTGGCATTCCAGCGAACCTTCACTATCGGGATGCGACTTTGTTTTGTTCGTTTGATCTCTCTATCCATGATTTCGACTGGTTCTTCCACAAAGTTCAGGTTCTTGTTGATCTCAATCTCGTCGAGAGGAATCGTAAGGGTTTCTTCAGATAAACACTTTTTAAGATTCGAGACATGGAAGACAGGATGAATGTTGCTAAGTTCTTGCGGTAAACGAAGTTTGTAGGCTACGGGACCGATCCTAGCGAGGATCTCGAATGGTCCTATGTATCTCAGATTTAGTTTTCCACGTTTTCCGAAGTGTGTCATGCCTTTCTAGGGTTAGACCTTCAACAGAACACGGTCTCCAACCTGGTACTCCAAGGGTTTTCATCATTTATCGGCGTAGCTCTTTTGTCTATCTCGTGAGGCTTTCAGTCGTTCTCGGATTTGTACGATCTTTTCTGTGGTTTCGCAGATGATTTCTGGGCCAGTGAGAGTGCTGTCAGGGACTTGCCCCTTGGTTAGTTGCGTGTCGCCCACTTCAGCCCAGCACAGAGGGGATCTGCACTTGCGACCATAGAGGGCTTCGAAGGGCGCAGCCTTAATGCTGGTGTGGTAGCTGTTGTTGTAGGAAAACTCGACCAAGGGTAGGAAAACTCGACCAAGGGCAAATGGGTGTCCCACGACTCACCGAAGTCAATAACACATGCTCTCACCATGTCTTCCAAGGTCTGGATGGTTCTCTCACTCTGCCCATCTGTCTGAGGATGGTAAGCTGTGATCATATCCAGCTTAGTTCCAAGAGCCTTCTGTAGTGACTGCCAGAACCTCGAAGTGAACCTGCTATCTCGATCGGAGATAATGGACACAGGCACACCATTCATTCGAAATATCTCTCAGATGTAGATTCGCGTGAGTCTCTCCATTCTGAAGTTTTCCTTGATTTCGCAGGAAGTGGGCGGATTTAGTCAAACGGTTGACAATTACCCAAATGGCGTCGTGCCCACTTGGAGACTTGGGTAGTTTGGTGATAAAATCCATAGTGATTCTTTCCCACTTCCACTCAGGTATTTCCGGCTGGTGGAGAAGACCTAAAGGCTTCTGATATTCGACCTTCACCTTGGCGCAAGTCAGGCACTTATTCACGAAGGTAGCGATCTCTGCTTTCATGTTCGGCCACCAATACAGTTTCTTGAGATCGAGGTACATTTTGTCTGAGACTGGATGAACGGAGTATCTAGTCTTGTGAGCTTCGTTCATGACAACCTCCCTGTAACCACCGAACTTTGGGGTCCAGATCCGGTCCATGAAATAATAGCCTCCGTCTCCCTTGATCTCTAGGTTCTTATACATTCCTCTCAAGGCCTCATCCGTGACATTCTCTGGTTTTAGGGCTTCCAGCTGAGCCTCTCTGATTTGCACGGATAAGTGGGAATGGATAGTCATAGTTAGTACTTTCGCACTGCGACTTGTGTACTCTTTGCGGCTAAGAGCATCCGCCACCACATTGGCTTTGTCGGGATGGTAGCATATTTTGCACTCGTAATCGCTGAGTAGCTCAACCCAACGCCGTTGTCGCATGTTCAACTCCTTCTGATCGAAGATGTGCTGCAGGCTCTTATGGTCAGTGAAGATGGTACACTTGGTTCCATAAAGATAATGTCTCCATATCTTCAATGCGAAGACCACTACTCCCAACTCTAGGACGTGCATTGTGTAGTTGACTTCGTGTGCTTTCAGCTGTCTTGAGGCATAAGCAATAACTTTTCCCCGCTGCATGAGCACACAACCCAAGCCCTGATTGGATGCATCACAGTAGACAACGAAGTCCTCCGTCCCTTCGGGCAGTGACAGGATAGGTGCGCTACATAGGGCCTGTTTCAATGTTTGGAACGCAGTGTCTCGCTTTTCACTCCAATAGAAAGGTACACCTTTCTGAGTCAGAGTGGTTAAGGTTTTGGCAATTCTGGAGAAATTTTGAATAAATCTGCGATAATAGCCAGCGAGACCCAAGAATTGACGAATTTCTGTGGGTGTCTTCGGTGCTGACCAGCTCTCTATCGCTTTGATTTTGGAAGGGTCCACGTGAATGCCTTCCTCGCTTACTACATGACCTAGGAAGGTTACTTTTCGAATCCAGAATTCGCATTTGGAGAATTTTGCGTAAAGCTTCTCCGCCCTTAGAGTTTCCAGCACCAATCTCAAGTGATGTTTGTGATCTTCCTTGCTTCTGGAATAGACAAGTATATCATCGATGAACACGATGACTAACTTGTCCAGGAAAGGACGGCACACCCGGTTCATCAGGTCCATGAACACTGCCGGTGCGTTGGTTAGACCGAAGGGCATTACTACGAACTCGTAGTGACCATATCGAGTCTGAAATACTGTTTTTGGGACATCACTCTCATGGACTCGCAGCTGATGGTACCCTGATCTTAGATCTATTTTTGAGAAGTAGTTGGCTCCCTGAAGTTGGTCGAAGAGATCATCGATTCGTGGAAGAGGGTAACGGTTTTTGACAGTGAGCTTGTTCAGCTCCCGATAATTGATACACATCCGAAAGGATCCATCCTTCTTTTTCATGAAAAAGATCAGGGCTCCCCAGGGTGTGGAACTCGGTCTGATGAATCCATTACTGAGCAGCTCATTGAGCTGACTAGATAACTCCTGCATTTCTGCTGGCGCTAGGCGATTTGGAGATTTAGCTACGGGGGTAGCTCCGGGGACTAAGTCGAAACGAAACTCGACTTGGCGTTCAGGAGGAATTTCTAGAAGCTCCTCGGGAAAGACATCGGGAAAGTTGCAGACTTCGGGAACGCTCTCAAGGTCCTTAACTTCCGGTTTTTCGTTAATGACGTGGGTTAGGAATGCATGACATTCCTTTCGCATAAGTTTTTGAGCTTTGATGCACGAGATGATACGGAGGTTTGAACTGAGTTAATCGCCGTAGATTATGAGAGCTTCACCAGAAGGAAGGTTGAGAGGGATGGCTTTTTCGAAACAAAGGATATCAGCACGATTGGGGCTCAACTAATCCATGCCGATGTGTTGGATAAGGTGTATAAGTCCATAACTATTTCTGGTATGTACTTGACCTGACCCGGCATGGTCCATTTGGGTTGCATGGCACCATGCAATTGGATAAACTAAAATGAGAGAAATAACACTTATGGTTTATTAATATATTATAAGTTCTAATATATTAATAATATTATTTAATTAGTTTGATCAAGAATTAATTTAGAATTAATTAAGTGATCAAAAGATAACTAATTAAATATATGGGTAGATTATGGAAATCTTCCATATCTTATATAGTGGGCTAAGAGGCTCCATGGAATATCAAGTTGGGTTCCACCCATAGGATGCTCCATGGATTCTCCATGGGAGTTACAAACCCCTGGGTCATGGAAATGAAGAGTCATGACACATTAGGGTTTACATGGTGTAACCCTAGATGTGTCAACACTATATAAGAAACCCATTCTCCACCAAAATATGCTACACTAAGAAACAAGAGGGCTAGAGCCGATTTTGCAAGTGTAAGATTCTCTCAAAGTTTACTCCTTTGCATTTGGTGTTGTGTGAAGCATTTGAGGCATCACACTTGGGGTGCTAGGCTCACAAGGTTTCAAGGATCATAATCAACAACAAGGTAAGTTATTCTATCTTTCATTCAAGTTAAAAATGTTCCCCATGTATGCTAGATAGGAATATAACCTTGGAATTCAACTTTGCATGATTATTAGACAAACATAGATCCAAGGTTATTAGGGTTGCATGTACACTTAGGAAGTGTTAGAATGCTCAAAACCCATCAGTGGTATCAGAGCCTAGGTTTGTTTGTTGTTTTTTTTTTTGTGCAAACAGCTTGAAAAAAAAAATTGTTTTTCTGTTTTCTGCTCGTATGAAAGTTTGCACATTTGTTGCTGGAAATGGACTAGAAACATTACCCTAAACTGTTTTGATGTTTTAAAGCTTGTTTTAGATGGTGTAATGTTTATGCTAATCCATTTACAATGGCAATTATTAAAATTACAAGTTTTTTTTTAAGTGTAATTTTTGATTCTTGAAAGTGTTCATATTCATGTTCTTGAACTTATGAAGATTAGATGATCATAGGAATTGTTTGTAACCTTCATGGTAGTTTAATTCATGATCATAATGTGTTTTAATGAAGTCCATAACTTGTCCTCAAGTTATGGAAAACCAAAAGTCTCACTTTTATTAAAGCCATTAAAAGAACACAAGAGTTATAAAAATGAAGAGTCTTCATTTTTATTACTCAATTAATTCATAAGTTATAAGAAATGAAAAGTTTTGGAAGTTTACAAAACTTGCCCTCAAGTTTTGGAACATGTAAAGTCTTGATTAAAACTTTAGTTCCAACCCTTAGAATTTTAAAAGTTAAAATTCAACCCTTATACTTTATAATATTATAAGTTACTAATATATATATGTATAACAACAAGTCGTCTTACCGCTAGTACGCCTCATTCACGAAGTCGGTCTATAAGGGGGGTATAAGGTTGCTGCCTATAAAATGGCAACTTAATGGGTGTCCACTCTCACCCACCGCTTCCTTGATCGGTGGAGGGTCGTTATCCGAACGGGTAAGACAAGGACTTATAAATTCTCATTAAAAGTATGATGACTATTATAAAGTAACTAAATGCTTTTATTAAATTCCCAATCTTAGTTACTTTAGGAAAATGTGAATAAGGTGCTAATCCATGAAATTACACTTTACACTTTGTTTAAGTCGTTGGTGGAGCGTGTGTGGTTAACCGGCACACTAACTTGGACTTAACAAGGAAGGTAAAGGGTGACTTAAGGTTTACCATAGCATCGGTGGAGCGTGTGTGGTTTACCGGCACATCGATTGAGTGATAAACCTTGAGGGTACCAAGTGATTTGCATGGTTACTTCACACCTCGTTTTGTGATCCTCGGTATCCCAGTCACAAAACTTGGAGGGCACACTCGAGATTGAAACATGCCTTTGAAAAGTTCATTGAATCTCAAAAGAATCTAGGAATTTCTAAGAACCAATTAAAAACCTAATATTTATATTTCGTTTTTCATGGTGGAAATTGGTGAATTGTCATTCATCTACCTTTCAAATATGTTATAGCTTGGACTACGACATACATCTTCTAAGTTATAATATATTGTGATTGGATCCTAGCCTTAATATTACATTTGGGTGTTTTATTAAGGACTCTCTTAATATCTAAACTAATCTTGTTCTCTTCTTTCAGATGTCTTCAAACAATGCTGCTTCTGGCTCTAATCCTAATGGCTCCTTTACCCTTATGAACTTGTGTGGGAAAGTCACTTTTGATGGATCCAACTTCAATGAATGGATCAGAAACATCAGGATGATTACCCGCTACGAGGACAAAGAATATGTCCTTGACAAGGAGCTTAAGGAGATTGATGAGACCACTGCAACTCCCCAGGAGATCGCTGACTTCCGGGCACATGAAAGGGATGCTACAAAAGTGGCATGCATCATGTTGGCCACCATGACAGCGGAACTCCAAAAGTCCTATGAGGACTTCTACCCTTTTGAAATGCACCAAGATCTGATGGAAAGATACCATCAAAGTGCACGACAAGAGAGCTATGAAATCATATGCTCTATCATAACAACCATGATGAAGGACGGGGAATCCGTCACGAGCCACATGCAGAAAATGCAAAGGTATGTGGATCGATTGCTGAAGCTTAATGTGAACTTCCCTGAGGAGCTTGCAATAGATATCATTTTGCACTCCTTACCATCGTGCTATGATCAATTCCGCATGACATATCACATGAATAAGGAAGAGGTCACACTCAGCAAACTTCAGGGACTCCTCAAGACCGCAGAAACAGGTCTTAAGGGTAAGTCGGTTGTTAACACTCCTACTCCAAACTCCGCCCCAGTTTTAGCAATCGGGAAAGGTAGAGGGAAGAAGAGGAAGAGCTCTTCGAAGGGTACCAAGGCTAGGACCCTTGATGGATCTTCTTCAAGTGGAACCAAGAAAGGTTTTGTCACTCCTTCTTCTGACCCTAAAGAGGCTGAATGCTTCTATTGCCATGAAAAGTCACATTGGAAGCGGAACTGCCCAAAGTACCAGCAAGATGTGAAGGATGGGAAAGTTAAACCCAACCATGCAGGTATTTACACTATCTTATCTAATAACTCACCCCATTCTAACTCTTGGGTCCTTGATACCGGTTGTGGTATTCATATCTGTTCTGATTTGCAGGGACTAAGAAGAAGTGAGAATATGGAGCATGAAAGAATAAACTTAATCATGGGGAATAGGAAAGCTTTACCTGTCACCAAGATTGTAGTTTATACTTTATCGCTAAGTAGTGGGTTTAGTTTAGATTTGAATAAATGTTGTTATTCGCCAGAAATGGCAAGAAATATTATTTCCTTTCATGCATTGTATAAACAAGGTTTCACCTTTTCATTTGATAATGAAGTTGGTTCGATTAATGCTTTTTTTAATAATGTTCTTTATTTTAAAGCATTACCTTGTGATGGTGTATATGAAACTGTATCTGTGGTTGATAACTTAGGAAATAATGTATTGTGTATTGATTCTGTTAATGATAATAACTTGGATAAAGCATCATTATGGCATTGTCGTCTTGGACATATAAGCAAGAAACGCATAGGCCAACTCCAAAAGGATGGAGTATTGGAGTCATTTGACCTAAAGTCAGATGATAGTTGCGAATCATGCTTACTTGGAAAAATGACAAAGTCACCCTTCACAGGCTCTTGTGAGAGGGGTGAAGGTTTGTTGGATCTTATACACACGGATGCGTGTGGGCCCTTCAAACATGCCACAAGGGATGCTAATCGTTATTATTTGACTTTTACTGATGATTACAGTAGATATGGATATGTCTACTTAATCAAGCATAAGTCAGAGACTTTTGAGAGGTTTAAAGAGTTTAAACAGGAAGTCGAGAATCAATTGGGCAGGAACATTAAGATGCTTCGATCCGATCGAGGTGGTGAGTATCTTAGTTCAGAGTTCCTCGACTATCTTAGGGAATGTAGGATTGTCTCACAATTGACACCTCCCAGGACACCGCAGTTGAATGGTGTAGCTGAGAGGCGTAATCGAACCTTGTTGGATATGGTTCGTTCCATGATGAGTCGAGCTTCGCTACCAATCTCATTTTGGGGGTATGCCTTAGAGACTGCCGCCCATATCCTCAATCTAGTTCCCACAAAGAAAGTTGCCAAAACTCCTCATGAGATGTGGACTGGTAAGGTACCCAAACTAGACCACATTAAGATTTGGGGTTGCGAGGCTTTCGTGAGACGCGAGACTCATGATAAGCTCAAACCTCGAAGTGAGAGGTGTATTTTCATCGGCTACCCACAGAAATCCTTTGGTTACCTCTTCTACAGACCTAGTGAGAATGTGGTCTTTGTAGCTAGGAGGGCTTTCTTTCGAGAGAGAGAGTTCATAAGCCAAGGAGACAGTGGGAGGCAAGTTGACCTTGAAGAAATTCAAGAGTCAAGTGGTGAAGGAACTTCAAACCCTAGCACTCAACTTGAGGAGGAAACTTCTGTTGAGCCAATTGACAAGTCTGTACCTCTGAGGCGTTCCACAAGGGTTAGGAATGCACCTGAGCATTACTATGGATTCCATATTACTGCGGAAGATGATACACTTATCAGTGATGAGACACTGATAGGTCTGGATGAACCTAACAGTTACGCGGAAGCCATGGCAGGCCCTGAGTCAGCCAAGTGGAAAGAGGCAATGGACAGCGAGATACAGTCCATGTATGACAATCAAGTTTGGAACTTGGTTGAGAATGTACCAGGTCGTAAGACTGTAGGGTGCAAATGGATCTTCAAGAAGAAGACCGACATGGATGGTAATGTACACACTTATAAGGCACGACTGGTTGCAAAGGGTTTCTCACAAACTCCGGGAGTTGATTATGATGAGACCTTTTCTCCAGTGGCCAAGATTAAGTCTATTAGGGTTCTGTTAGCCATAGCCGCATTTCATGACTATGAAATATGGCAAATGGATGTCAAAACCGCTTTCCTTAATGGAAAGTTGGCTGAGGATGTTTACATGAGTCAGCCAGAGGGTTTTGTCAACACAGAGTACCCTAATAGAGTGTGTAAGCTTGAGAAATCCATTTATGGGTTAAAGCAAGCACCTCGCAGATGGAATCTTTGCTTTGATGAGAAAGTCAAGGAATTTGGCTTTTCTAGGAGTGAAGATGAATCTTGTGTATATGTCAAGGCTAGTGAGAGTATAGTTAGCTTTTTGGTATTGTATGTGGATGACATACTACTCATAGGAAATGACATCCCAACTCTGCAGGAAGTTAAGTCCTGGCTTGGGAAGTGTTTCTCTATGAAGGACCTAGGAGAAGCTGCCTATATTCTAGGGATAAGGATCTTGAGAGACCGGAGTAAAAAACTAATTAGACTTAGTCAGAGTACTTACTTGGATAAGGTGTTGAAGAGATTCGGCATGCAGGACTCCAAGAAAAGAGAGTTACCCATCCAGAGTAACGCCAGATTGAGTAAGACACAAAGCCCTAGTACTGAGGCTGAGATAGCAGAAATGAGTCGAATACCTTATGCTTCGGCTGTAGGATCGATCATGTATGCTATGACGTGTACTCGACCTGATGTAGCCTTTTCTTTGAGCATGGTTAGCAGGTATCAGGGGAACCCTGGCAAGGCACACTGGACTGCGGTAAAGAATATCCTAAAGTACCTACGGAGGACTAAGGACTGGGTCCTTACCCTCGGTGGGAGTGAAGACTTGAGAGTTGTAGGGTATAGTGATGCTAGCTTTCAGACTGATAGGGATAATTTCTGCTCTCAGTCAGGCTGGGTCTTTACCTTAAATGGAGGAGCAATTTCTTGGAAGAGTTCCAAGCAAGAGACAGTGGCTGATTCAACTTGCGAATCAGAGTATATAGCAGCTAGCGAGGCAGCAAAGGAGGCGATATGGCTGAAGAACTTCATTGGAGACCTTGGAGTTGTACCAGCTATTAAAGAGCCAATGGAAATTTTCTGTGATAGTGAAAGTGCAGTTGCCTTAGCTAAGGAACCAAGGGATCAAGGGAGATCCAGACACATCGTCAGAAAATACCATTTCATCAGACATCGAATAGAAGAAGGACTCCTCGTGGCAAAGAGGGTATCATCGGATGAGAATCCAGCAGATCCCCTCACGAAGGGACTGACTCGGGTTAAGCATCTCCAGCATGCTCGGAGCATAGGGCTGAAGGATGATATTAGATTTAGTAGTTAGATAACCTTGAAATTTGTAAAGTGTAATTGACATTAGATGATGAATAAAAGGTGTTTTATTTATGAGTAAAGTGTTGCTATCTCTTGTCGATCGTTTACTATATTTCTTTTGCATGTTTTGACTTCCAGAATAATTATGTTTGGTATATCATATTATTCGAACCTCCACAGTCGGTCATATGTCGGAAGTAGGTATGAATCAAGACTGTCATGATTGGTTGCAGAGGTCTAAGTTGTTGGACATGGCTACAACACTCATGAGTACTCATAAGTTCTGAGCATTGGACTCAACCCACGCTCACTGGAATCACTTCATGGAATTTATCTCGAGTGATCGTGAGACGGTAATATCATATAAGTCTTCAAACCTAGAGATATGATTTGTTACTTATGAGTTGGTTATGCATTGATTGTACGTTAACGCATTGGTAACTCGATGTTATAAAACGTGCTTTTGTGTATAATTCAATGAATGGTAGAACAAACATATGAGTCAAAGTTTATCTGTTCCTTCTTGGATTAGAAGCTGATATCTGGGCCCCTCGATGATTTTGTTTTGACCTATGTACCGGGCCCGGTCAGAACTAAGTTGATGTGTTCAATTAAGTTCTTTGTCAAACAAATCGGAAATCGGGAAACAAACTGCTGGACACAAAGTAAGACACTGTTCCATGTATTTGTCCGGCTGATATCTAGAACAGAGGATTATATGATCACTTATCTTAAATGGAGTATCATCATCTTCTCAGTTCCGAGAGACCTTGAAAGAGCTACGATTGCCGATCGGTTCCTGAAGTATTGCAGTTATAGTTATTAGACTTATCCAAGTGGGAGACTGTTGGATAAGGTGTATAAGTCCATAACTATTTCTGGTATGTACTTGACCTGACCCGGCATGGTCCATTTGGGTTGCATGGCACCATACAATTGGATAAACTAAAATGAGAGAAATAACACTTATGGTTTATTAATATATTATAAGTTCTAATATATTAATAATATTATTTAATTAGTTTGATCAAGAATTAATTTAGAATTAATTAAGTGATCAAAAGATAACTAATTAAATATATGGGTAGATTATGTAAATCTTCCATATCTTATATAGTGGGCTAAGAGGCTCCATGGATTATCAAGTTGGGTTCCACCCATATGATGCTCCATGGATGCTCCATGGGAGTTACAAACCCATGGGTCATGGAAATGAAGAGTCATGACACATTAGGGTTTACATGGTGTAACCCTAGATGTGTCAACACTATATAAGAAACCCATTCTCCACCAAAATATGCTACACTAAGAAACAAGAGGGCTAGAGCCGATTTTGCAAGTGTAAGATTCTCTCAAAGTTTACTCCTTTGCATTTGGTGTTGTGTGAAGCATTTGAGGCATCACACTTGGGGTGCTAGGCTCACAAGGTTTCAAGGATCATAATCAACAACAAGGTAAGTTATTCTATCTTTCATTCAAGTTAAAAATGTTCCCCATGTATGCTAGATAGGAATATAACCTTGGAATTCAACTTTGCATGATTATTAGACAAACATAGATCCAAGGTTATTAGGGTTGCATGTACACTTAGGAAGTGTTAGAATGCTCAAAACCCATCACGATGATGACATCAAAGCTTTTTATCGAGACTGGCATAAGATCGATGGGAATTGAATGATCGTTCATGGTAAGAGTACAACCGCGGATTATATCATTAGCGCTCTCCTTCTCACCGTTAGCCATCTCAACGGTAAATGTTTCGGTTAAGGGTTGAGGTTTATGTTTAAGAAAATGCTTGAATGCATGACTAACAAAACTTCTTTCAGCACTAGAATCGAAAAGAATGCATGCATAAGAGTTATCGAGGAGGAACGTACCCGTCACAACGGTAGGGTCAGCCACGACCTTCTCTTGCCCCATAGATAGTACTCTCCCGGTGTTGCCAGTTGTTGCTGCCTTGGGGCAGTTTCTCTTGAAATGCCCGAGTTCCCCACAGCCGTAACAGGCTTAACCAACACCTGCTCCAGATGCCTGATTGGTTGGTTGGACTGGTGTTTTGCAAACTCGAGCTGTGTGCCCCTTTTTGACGCAGCGGGTGCATGACATTTCTCGGCATGGGCCGGGATTATGATGATAGTTACACTTGTCGAACTGAGGAAGGGTACCAGCATATCTACTGGTAGGAGCTTGAGTGGCAGGAGCAGCGGCAGGAGTAGTAGCGGCGTGGACTACCACCGTTTGCTATTTCTTTGAGGGCTCCTGTGAAGAATGGCCCTTCCGCTGCTTCCAGAACTCTCTTTTCTCACCACTCCCTTTTGCTGGCTCAGAAGCGGCCGTCACATTATCAAGATCAACTCAGTGATCTATGAGAGTTTGCGCCAGACACTTAGCGCTGTCAAAGGTGTTTGGCCTAGCAGCCAAGACATTTCCTTTGGTGGGTTGTGTCAGTCCCCAAATGTATCTCTCTATCTTCTTTCTTTCCGGGGTGACCATTCCCGGGCAAAGAAGTGCTAGGTCTTCAAACCTAGAAGTGTAGGCAACAATGTCGGATTCCTTCATCTTTAGGTTGCAGAGTTCGTGCTCTAGTTTCTGCATCTCGCCCCGTGGGCAGTACTCAGCTAGCATGAGTTCTTTTAAACTTTCCCAACCCATAACATTCGCCACTGGCAGGGTTAGGGATTTGACTCGACCATTCCACCAAGTCAGTGCTCTGTTGGCGAAAGTGCAAGCGGCGAATTTTACTTTTTTGGCCTCAGAACAGGAACAGATTTCGAAAATGGACTTGATTTTCTCGAACCATTGAGTTAGGGCAATAACACCTCCTTTGCCGTCGAAAGATGTGGGTTTCACGTTCATGAAGTCCTTATAGGAGCACTCCTTTTGGTGTCCCTAACCACCTTCAGGATTTTGGGGATGAGTACTACCTTCTTGCCCACCAGACCTACCAGGATTGATCTGTGACATCGAGGCAGCCACAGCAGCAGTAACAACTGCTTGGAACATAACAGGATCGAACTGAGGGGGCGGTGGTGATGGTGGTGGAGTGTCGTCATTTCTTCTGATGGGTCTTTTTCGGGGAGGCATCTTGTTCTAAAAAGGATCAGGAAGGAGAGGGTGGTAAGTCCTCTGAATCGAATCAAGAGATATGAAGCAAGAATATACATCTCGTTATGATAGTTAGAGTGTTCTACTAAGCGATAAGCAAGAAAAGACTACCAATGTAAATAAGTTATCGCTAAAAGGAATAAGTAGCAACACTTGGAAGTGAATTTCTGCAATGAATTTGACTCTAGTAAAATACTCCTACAGTATTTTAGGTTTTGTTCTGTCGACGTCTTGTTGTATGGATACTTGGTAAGTTTTAGGCCTGCTGCAACACCAAAATCACTCCCAAGCACATGTTGGTCATGTCTCGAATGAATATAGTTGATCAGGCTATATTGACCCTATACATGATTACATAACTGCCCCGGTTTAACCGCAGTGTCCAACATCCAAAATACTTTTGTTTTGTTCTATTCATGATATTGTTTCTGGTATGTAGGTATACTTGTATACTTTTTGTAAAAATACTTATATTTTTAAAAGTATACTTTTAGTTCAGAGCACTTCAGCCCCTTTGTGTTTCTAGTTGTATACCATGTAAGGTTCGGTATACTTAGTTCAATATAAACAATAGCTCTGATACCAATCTGTCACACCCCGAAACCGATGGCGGAAACGTTCCGGGGCGAAGGATGTCATGCGTAGTATCACAACAGTTGTATCATAGTAAGCGAAGTAAACACAACCATTACATTATAATAAGAATATTTACATTGTTTGAAAACATGGTTTATACATAACAGTATATAACAAAAGTAAAAGACGTGACTCCAAAATGCTCCGTCTTCTCCAAAAGTTGACAAGAGTACCTGTCTATTGTTGCCCTGAGAATACAAGCAGTTTTGAAAATATCAGCATAAAGATGGTGAGTTCATAAGCGTTTAGTTCTGGTGAAAGAAATGTTTCTTTGATCCTTTGAAAAGTATTTCCCAAGAAAATCCTGTATTTTCTTATAAAAGGTGTTTGATTACCCATTCGTTATTCGCTTAATAGCCTGTTTATGTAAGGTTGAGTTATCCCAGGAAAATCCTATATTTTCCATAAAAGTTGATAGTTGGTTAACTGTTTCTGGAATGAGGTGTACAAGTATCTACCATACTTGTATCGTTAGATGTAGTTTTCTTGAAAAACCATGTTTGCTCTCAGTGAGGTGTATTAGCCTTATTACATAAATAAAACTAATAAAATAGGTAGTGAACTAGATCCTAAGGGTATTATCAATACCCTCTAGTAATCAAATCGGTTATTACTTTGAGGTTAGTTCACTTGATTCATTATTACAAAAGTAAATTTTCGCTACCTAAGTTGTGAGTGTCATAACCGTACTTAGACTGGATAAGGCACGTATCGGGGCCAGTATCTTTTTATGACTTTGTCACCCCTGAAACTAACGGTCCCGCTGTAGCTAGCAGCGAAGGTGCGGGATAGTCAGTCCCATATAGATCTATACACAATAGTCACGCTCTCCCTCCAAGAGATTTTGGTTACAAGGGTTAGTCCTACACTCTCGAATCAGGTGGAGTGTTACCAAGGACGTGTCTCAAAACTTAGCCTAACAAATTTACAAGTAATAATACTGAAAATCCTGTTTATGTTCTGTATGAATCCTTTGCAAAATATCACATTTTATGACAAGATTCACAAGTTCCTTGCTTTTGTTTTGAAAACTGTTTCTACGAGTTGATTTCTTAATCGTTTGGTAAAACTGTTTTCTGTGTTAAAAGCATACTGAACATATAATTATTTTAAACAAAATAATATACTGGAGCACAAGTTTCCTTGTACTTTTTCTTGTATTCCCCCCGTGAAATCATGAAAAACTCAGAAAAAGTGTAAGGGGTATGAACTTACTGTTTGACGTAGGATCTGGGTGTATGATCGGTTACTAATGCTGAGTGTCAACCGGTGTTTCGTACGCAAGTGGATCCTATTAACATGTGATAACACATATGTGTGTTAGAACTAGGGTGTTTCATGACTAAACATGACGGGAAACCACCCTAAGGACTTGGAAATGCTTGTCGGGACCCTATATGATCAAACAAAGGAGGTGTACGGCCAAAAGAGTGTGTGTGCGACCAGGGTATGCGGTCAGCATGTGTGTGCGGTTGCACACAGGAGTGTGCGGCCGTACAGAGGACGTGTGCGGTCGTACAGGGGAGTGTGCGGCCGTACAGAGAGGGTGTGCGGCCGTACACAGGGGTGTGCGACCGTACACTCCTCGTTTGTGCCCGAATGTCGATTTTGAGGTGTTCTAGTGCTAATACCAAGTCCAACTAGCAAATAGAGGCCAAACTCTTCACTTTGGAGAGTCTTAAGGTGTGTGCGGCCACCTCATGAAGGTGTGCGGCCGTACACCTTCAAGGGATGAAGAACACGAAGAACACTATGAGTTTTAGGCTTAGATTCAAGTGTTTTACCAATATAACAAGCTGAATGATGAAGTAGTTCACGTTTTTCAGGCCTTTAGAGTGTTCTTGGATGAAGTTTTTAGAGAGAGAAAGTAGAGAGAGGAAGTAGAGTGCAACCAAATGAAAGGAATGAATGAAGAGGGTCACCTTATATATATAAGGGTGAGTGTGCGGCTGGAGGGTGGGTGTGCGGCCGCACACCCAGGTGTACGGCCGTACACTCCTCCCGAGAGGGTGTATGGCCCGGTTTTGTCTCTATACGACTTGTTGACTCATTTCTAATCTCATTCCCGGCTGTACTTCAAGCTTAGAACACTTAAACGGCGTTAAAAGGTAACATAAATCAAGTTAAATGTTGATAAAATTGACCAAGTGTACAGAATAAAAGTTTCGGGTTGTCACACAACATAAAGTAGTATAGTCTCAACCCAACCACACTATGTCGACATATGAAACACATAAACATATAGACAGTAAATAGATCAGAAGGTAGATCTACAGATCACTACCGCATATCAACATCCTAAATACCACGATACAGATCTAACAGAGTACTACAACATAGCAACATCCTATATACCAGGATACATAATCTAGTGGGCCGGCATTGGTGCCTTTGACCCACGAGTACAGTGAGGAAAACTCACCTCTCAGTCTGAAAAGATCCCCGAACAGGACACAGCTCCGAACTTCATCTTAATTGATCACCTATTCATTAAATAATGGCCAATCTCAATTACCACTCTGAATACCCAAAATAGCCTTAGGTCAAACTTGGTCAAAGTGAAAGGTCCACTAAAGTCAAAGTCCAAGACTGGCAGTGTACGTCCAGCGTACATGATTCAAGTCTAGTACGTCAAGCGTACTCCTAGGTGCACCCAGCATACGCTGGCTGATCCCAACAATCCAGTAAACACTTCATCCCTTAAGACCTTTTGTCCAGAGCTCAGATCTAGACTCAAAACATCGACTTAAGTCATAAAATTTTCAACTTTATGACTTCCCATGGCTTGAAAAGGTCCAAAAGCCAAAACCCTAACTTAGTAATCTATTAAGACATCATAACTCATGCATGGAAGGGATAGAAGGGCCAAGATCACATTTTTATGGTTCCTAATAACTCCATAATGGATAAAGTTTCCAACTTGATCCATTAGAATGGTCCAAACAACCAACATCTAGTCTTTAAGTCTTCCAAGGGACCAAAAGTGCATGTTTTCAACTTAATCCACTAAGTCCAAGTCTCCAACCTTCAGATCTGAGTCAATATGATGTTTAGATGGATAAAGTTTCCAACTTTATCTATAACAAGGTAACAAACATTCACGATCTAAACTTTTCTCATCTCCAACCTTCAGATCTGACCAAAAGTGCACTAGGACCGGTTTATCGGTCCTGTTAGGATTATCGCCCAGGTGGGCAAGGTTGCATATTGATTAGAGTTGCATGATAAGCTCAGTCAGATACACAACATTTTCCATGTCTCTCAGTTGCGGAAGTGTTTACCTGATGATTCTGCAATGATTCATTTGAATGACATCCACGTCGATGAGCGTGTGAATTATGTAGAGTGATCGATTGTGATTCTCAAAAGAAGAAAAAAACTTTATATAACAAAGTGGTGAACCTGGTGAAGGTGCAATGGCAGCACTGAAGGGCTTCTAAGTGGACGTGGGAGTCGGAGGATGAGATGAGAGAGCATTACCCTGAGTTATTTGCGGGGGCGGACTTCGAGGATGAAGTCTGATTCTAGTAGGGGAGAGTTATCACACCCGTATCATGAGGTATTTTATATTTTGAAATTTTTTGCATTTTAAGGTTTGCCACAACATGGTGGGGAGGCACCATGATGTTACAAGTCAACATCAGTCAGCATATTTCATGTAAGCCGCCACGACGTGACAGTATATGCCACGGCGTGGCAGCTGGCGAGTGGCAAATCCTATTTTTTGGGTTTTTCTCCCTATTTAAATGAATGAGGATGCTAGGGTTTACTCACCCTCAGCCTCCACCAGTCTCCTTGAGATCTAAGAAACCCTAAATCTCGTCCTCTCTTATTTTGATCCATTTTGGTGTTCTTTGAAGCCTTTGAACGAAGAAAGAGGAAGAAGTGAGCTAAGATTCAACAAGCTAGTTCTTATCCTTGGTTTTGGCACTATTCTGGAGCTTTATAAGTGTCTAAGACTCATAGGTTGCTATATCTTATGTTTTGTCCCTTAATCTTCATATTTTTGTGAGTTGGATTGATGGGATCTCATAAACTTTGCAACTTTATGAATCTATGAGACATTTGGCATGATTATTGGTTTGGATCTAGATTCTTGGTGGGTTTTAAGCCATGCATGAGATTTCCATAGAAAAACCCTTATTTTGAGTCGTTATGGCTTCAAGACATGCATGTCTATAAAGCACCAACTTTTATGTTGGTTTTGATATTAGAAATTGATCTGGACTAAATGAGTTATGGACTTTTTGCAATAAGTGTTTAAATGGGAAAGTCATGTCTTATTTAGCCCATTTGAAACCTAGGGTTAGATATTTTTACCTTTTGGGTGGTCTTAGCGGATAAATTTGGAAACTTTAGTCTTCTAGACCATGTGTCAGACTAGATCTGAGCTTTGGAGCTCTTAGGATCAAAGGAAACATCTTAATCCATTAACATGTTGAAAACCCAATGCCCACTGTGTGACGTTAGGTCACCACGACGTGGCGATGGGGAAAGTCAAGAGAGACTGTTTGTTGGAGGGCCACTGCGTGGCCATAGGTGGCCACGACGTGGCGGCTGACTAAAGTCAAAGTTGACTGTTTACTTTGACTGTTGATTTTTGACGTGAGTTGACTTTTGGTTAAGAAGCTAGTTTGGAGGAAGAGCTCAAGGTTTATTTGGTTTGACTGAACAGGTTGTGCGTAGCAGCGGTATTCTGTCACTGAGAGTGGTAGCAGTTGAGCATTTTATGTGAGGGGATTCTTCACACCACACTGGTGGGTCGAAAGACACCAATGTCGGCCCACTGATTTGTATATGTAGGATATATGTGATTATGTGACTAATACTGATATGATTGTATGTTATATGCATGGAGCTAATCTGGGCTCGGAGTCATTATGGACTCAGGGTTGATACGGACCCAACACAACTACGTGCTATTACATGGGGTTGATACGGACCTGAGGGTTAACACAGACCCGACACAACCACGTGTTGTTATATTTGTTAATGTATTTGATGTATGTGGTATTTTGGGGAAGCTCATTAAGTTGTGTGCTTACATTTATGTTTATGGTTTCAGGTACTTCCGATACGAAAGCGAAGGGCCCGGTGTGATGGCACATAATCCCCCCCCCCCATGTTTCCATATTTATGATTTCTGTTACTCTGATGTTTTGGATCATTTGTATCGTGGTTGTTTCTCAAACATATGATGTATGGAATTACTGATTTTAAAAATGAAAATTTTGATCAGTGTCTTGGGACGTTACATCTTAGCCACATTTTATTTGCAATACATGTTACGGTTGTATATATTTTTCAAAAACATTAGCCATGATTTTAGATAAAAAAAAAGCATGACAAGTACGAGCCACGGTCAAAAAGTGTGGCCAAATGTGACCAACTGAATTAATATTTGTTTGATTTTCGGAATGTTTTTGTCACAGTTTTTTATGAGGCGATAGGTACATATATGGTCACATGAAACAATTGTTTAAGTGTCTAAATCATAGAATTGAGTTATTCACATGAATGTGATGTGGCTAAAAGCTTATACATATTGCCACATCACTTGTTTTGTGTTACGAAATGTTAGTGTTTATAGCCACATAGTAAAAGAAACTAAAGTAGTGACTATAAGTAATGTATGGTGACAATTTACGTTTTTTTGTGTGTCTAAAAGTTTACAATGGTCAAGGTAAATTAGTAGTTTATGGTCACAGTTTAACTGCTTATGTGTTTCGACAAGTAAACAAATCGGTTTTCAAAATCAGTAATCTTCATTTATGTATTAATGTTGACTATTATCTAGTATGAGATATACTAACACACCTTACCCTACTTGGAAATGACAACGGGTGTGTTCGGAACACAACTTTTGAGAGCTTGTAGCGTTTAGCTTTTAACAAAACGCTCAGAAAAATAAAGAAGCCTTGTTTGGCAACATTGGGCAACAGGACCCTTTAGCTTTTAGAAAAAATCAAACACTCCAAATTTCAAACGTTACTACCAGAAGCGTTCAATCAAAAGCTCCAACCTAGTATCACAAAACTACTAAATTGCCCATAAGAAATTCGCGTATCTGCTCATGCCGTCCTTATTTCACCCTAAACCCCTAATCACGGTTGCATCTCCGTTGCCTCTCAAGAAGAACCTCATAACTGTCACACGTATCCCTCTCCCGAGCAGTTAAGATCCTCTCCCGCGCAGTGAAGAATCGTCATAAAACAGGTAATTTTTCAATTCATGTGTATGTTTTGTCATAGAATTCAGAATTTTTCATCTTCATCATAATATTCCTTCATTGTTTTTTGATCAATCTAATGAAGATATGTGTGATAATTTTGTTCGTAGTAAAATAAGTTATGAATGAAAATTTTTAATCATGTTTAACATAAAATAGTATAAAAAACACACGTGAAAAAGTTTAATTGCATGTAATTTCACTTCACTTCATGCTGCCATTGGTTATTAATGAAAAATTATTATCTTTCTTTTTGCTTGCCCCTGACATTAATTACACTGAAAGTTTATGCTTTGCTTTTGAATATGAATAACTTTTTCCTAACTTTAATTCATTGATTGACATGTACTATCATAGAATTTCTTCATCATTGAGAAGTTATTACACTAATCACAATGAATTGAATGTTCGTTATTCTGTAATGCATTGTTTATTCTTGATCCCTTGTTTTTTTTTTCAATTTTTGACAATTCTGTCCTTAGTGCTGGTTTGAGGGTTCCTGTGCCATTATTGGTTTAATTAACAAATAGCATGTGAATTTTAATCAAACATGCAAGGTAGATTCGGATAAAAGAAGCTTTTAATACGTGCATTTATAAGTGTAAATTTGTTATTTGTAAAGATTTGTAGGAGCAAAACACGTCTGTAGCAAAATAAGATTATATATTGTAGTTAAAAACCAGATAGCTCCCTAAGATAAGAAATTATGGTCAAAATTTAATGATTTGACCATGGATCATTTACCTATTATTGATCCAACAAACACATATTTATATATTTCCATTGAAAGAACATTAGGCAGGTTCCCAAAAAAAGAAATTTCGGGTTTGGACCATTTTACCCCTTGGGTTTGTTCAGTCCTTTTGTGGGTTTCCTGGTGCTGATGGGTTTAGAGTAAAAGTTGTTGTGTGTCTCAATTAAGCATATATATTGTTCGTTCTTGAAGCATGAAATTTCGGGTTTAGACCATTTTGCCCTTTGGGTTTTTCAGTCCTGTTGAGGGTTTCCTGGTGCTGATGGGTTTAGAGCAAAAGTTGTTGTGTGACTTAATTAAGCATATATATTGTTCATTCTTGAAGCATGAAGTTCTTGTTATAACCATTAACCTTTTACCTGGTAGCATGTTGCTTTTATCACCAAGATACATGAAAAAACTTCGCCAATTCAGTAATTGTTTTCCTGTTAAAAAAGTATTTAAAAAAAACAAATATAAAATGGCAGAGAAGTGATAACAAACACAAAACAACTTAATATGATACCATTGACTTTAATAGAGTTCAAAACACCTGAATATGACACTAGCTGTCAATTCTTATATAGATTTATTGTACGATTGCCTTCAATCCTTATATAGTTTCCCATTCCTTGTCAAAAATCCAATCCATTATGTCAGGTCATGTGTATATATTTTTTTAATAATCAGTTATTTGAATTCAAATCAGGTACTGTGAACTTGAATAACGACAATGGAAAAAAAGTGTGATTGGCCAGATAAGTTTGTCGTAATTTTGTGTGATATCTTAAAAAAATATATCAAGAAGAATGGTCGTGCCTCTCCAATTAAATGGAAAGACCTCCAACTAATTTTTGAAAAAGATACTAATATCAAGTTAAATAACTACAAATCGTTAAAGAACAAATATGATGGAATGCGAAAAGACTACGACCTTTGGAAGTCGTTAAAATTTGGTGAAACAGATCTAGGTTGGAATGAGAGTACACGACAACTAAATTGATCGGATGAATGGTGGGACAAAAATATTAAGGTAACAAATTTAAATATTTTTTTACTAATAGCTAATTTGTCATTATTTTGAAAACTAATAGGAAATAGAATACATTATATAGGAAAACCCGAATGTTAAGGAAATTCGAAAAAAAATAGCATTATTTAGAGCTATAAGAAGAATGGGATCACATATTCGGGGATGCGATTGCGAGTGGTGCAGACTGTGTAGCACCATCCATGGATCCAAGTACACTCAATACTATGCCTCATGTTAATATTGATGATGAAAATCCTACGATGGGTGATGATGTAGCAATCGGTGATCATGTCCAAACTGGTGATGACATTTTTTTCTCTTCACAAAACCTTTAACCCTCTGATCACTTGGATAACTTAGAAGAAGAGAATGTCGCTTTTTATTTAAATTTCATAAATTGGGTCGGCGGTGTCTTGTCACCGAACAATACTGGGGGATCTACTCAACTTCAAAAGAGTTTCAAAGAAAGTTCTAAACTTAAACCTGTACATATGAAAAATAAAAATAGAGATTCAGTTGGATCTGTAATGTTTAAGGAATTTATGACTCAACAAAATTCCATTCAAAAACGTACTCTTGAACTATTAAAGTCGGATACATCTACTGGCAATCAATAGTCAAGATTTTAGTATAAGTGCAGCTGTAGGTTTGATTAATCGAATGGTTGATGATGGGATAATGACAAATGGGGGCCAGTTTTGGTGCTTTGCAATGAGTTTGTTTGAAGATCCGGTAAAAAGAGAATTGTTTTTAACTCTCCCAAACGATGCGAGTAGGTTGGCATGGCTGAATTATAAGAATACCATCGGCAACAATTTTTTTTTTGTTTTAATGTCATCGATGATTCATTATTGAGTAGAACTATTTTTTTAAATTTTATTGGGTCATTCATTTGGATATTATTCTATTTCAAATGTTAATGCTTCATATTTGATTTATGATGCGTTATGTTATGATTATTTTAGAGATTATATATGATTATTCAATATTTTATACTTATAAAAATCATGTTGAATAGGTGCATGTGTGTAAATTGATATCGAAAGAAAGAAGAAGAGAAGGAAACTTTATCGTTTAAAACTATTATCGAACACATGCTCTTCGAGTGTTCTAGATGTTGCATACGTTTTCAGATACATGTATGAGGAACCTTGTATGACATCAAATCAAACATGAGTGTCTTGGATGAATGAAATTTTGAAAGGTCATCTTATTCGATGTGTTAATGCATTTAGAATGCACCCAAATGTGTTCCTACAACTTGCTAATGAACTTTAATTAAAGTATGGATTGGAGTCAAGTGATAAAATATCGGTTGTTGAAAAGTTGGGGATTTATTTGTACACTCTTGCTTTAGGTGTGTCCAATAGAGATGTTGGGGAGCGGTTCCAACGACTAGGGGATACAATTAGTAGATCCTTTCATGTAGTTCTAGAGGCAGTAACTTCTAGAGGCAAAAGATTTAAAAGTCTAGCACGTGTATTATACGACCAAAAGATCCAGCCTTTCAATTTATACCTTCACAAATCAAGAATGATAAAAGATACATGCCATATTTTAAGATGTTATATTAAGATATTTCGTTTAATTTTTAAATACAGTACTACAATATTATTACTAATTTGAAATTGTATTTAGGATTGCATTGGATGTATCGATGGTACACACATAGTGGCATGCATCCCTAAAACTCAACAATTGTGTTATATTGGTATAAAAGGGGTACCTACATTTAATGTAATGGAAACTTATGATGTAACACCCGATGGTCCAAGGTATTATTTATTTAATCATTTATTTAATGTTCTAATTGTGTAACTTGTGTGGACTTAGTATATTAGGCCTTATTGTGTGTGTGGGCTCGCTGAGGCCGTACGTTGGGCGTAAGCCTGGTGTATGCGGGGCGTAACTAGATCAAGTGAAACGTGGAGGCATGCACATACGCTTAGCATACAGGGTGGTACGTGCAGCGTACGTGGTCAGGACCAAAAACCCTAATTTTTAGGGTGCAAGCCCTATATAATGTCATTATGTCCCAAGTGATGGCCTCCTTATCAGCCTCTTATGTCCAGAAACCCTAAAATCGAGTCCCATCTTCCATTGTTGAGTGTGTGAGCTTTTGGAAAGCTTTTGGTGTTCATCTTTATGCATTTTGAAGGAGTTGAAGGAGCTTAAAGTTGCTTAGCCTGAAGAGGAGGTCTTGGATCCAGAACCTCTACTCATTTTGCAAGAAGTGTGAGGTATCAAGTTCTTATCTTGGTTGCTAAATGTTTAGATCTCCTTTTTGGTTAATTAGTTATGTTTTTAGCCATGGTTTGGATGGATGTTGGGATTAGGACGTCCCAAAGGCTTATTCTTTCAGATCCAAAGTCTTTGTGGACTCCTTTGGCATAAAGCTGCCAACTTTATGGGGTTTAGGGGCCTCATGCATCCATTAAGTCCTTCACTAAAAGGGGTCAGATCTACATCTTGGAGCAAAGTCTTAACGGGTTATGAGCTTAATCTTGAAGTTGGCTGAAATGGTTGAGTATGATGGGCGTAGAAGCTTATACGCGCATCGTACAAGCCCTCAATGCAGTACGCTTAGCATACCAGATGAGTACGCCTAAAGTACTTAGTCTGTTGGCATTTCATTATTGGACTTTTGGTTTGGGCCTTGGTTTGGGCTTGGAAGATTAGGGTTAGTTGGGCCATCTGATTTTGGTAATTTTTGGGCCAAGTATGTTATTGGGCTTTGGGCTAAGGCATATGTGAAGAAGTTGGGCCCAATTGGAAATTAGGCCATATTTTGGGCCTTGGTGGATTGTTTAACTTTTGCGCCCATTGGATTGAGGTTATGGGCTTCACTCTTGGACCAAGCTAGGGTAGGGGTAAAATGGTCTTTTTACCTGAAGTAGAGACTTTTGGTTATGTTGTAGATCCCAAACATTAATTAGTTTTTGTGTGGCAATTGATAGCTCGCGGAACTGTAGGACCAGCAGTCAGGGATCATTCGTTTATTTCGGCTTTTCGAGGTGAGTTTTCCTCACTGGGTTTAGCGGGTCGAAAGCACCAATGTTGGCCCATCTTTATGCTATGTCCGTATGCTAGCTGTCTGCGTGACTCTTGCATGTTTTATGTGTTTATATGCTTACCGGGTGGGGCCCGATGACCAATTGTATGTTATGTATCTTTTTGATTATTACATGTGTATGTGATTACACTATATATGTTATATGTATACTGGGCGGCGCCCGATCTATTACCGAGTGGGGCTCGATGCCGGGCGGAGCCCGATACTGGAATGGGCCCGAAGACAGGGTGGGGCCCATTATATGTTTATCGTATATATGGTATGTGGTACTTTGGGAAACTCACTAAGCTTTGTGCTTACGGTTTTTAGTTTATGTTTCAGGTACTTTCAGTTCCAAGGGGAAGAGCTCGGGTTGACTGCATCGCACACACCATTGAGATTTCGCATATGATATTTACTCTGATTTTTAGGACATTTGATATATTGGTTTTGTTGAGATATATGGATGATATTTGAGAATACTATTTTTATCTATTTTCAAAATGAAATTTGGGGACCAAATTATTTGTGGTGTTTCAAGTTGGTATCAGAGCCTTGGTTTGAGGGATTCAGGCACACTCTCGGATGTGTTTGAACTCAAACTAAGGACTTGGTAGAAATTTTCAAAAGAAAAACGTTTTATAAAAAGGATTTCTAAAAGAGAAAAAGGGTGTGGTGCATGCAATCAGTTGAGCTCAAGTAAGTTTTCCCAAAATACTCATGTATGTTTATGATATGTTTTGAATTGTGAATCTGTGAATTGCATGCTAGATTAGGGCTAAGGATCTAGGAGAGATGCCTTTTTATGTCGGCTATATGAGCTTATAGATTTGCATGCTAGTACTGATCAATCAGTAATAGGATGGCTTGATTAGGTTATGCTTGGTTCTGATTACTCGATGCTCGAATACTGCTTGCTTTGTGCTTTTAGGTGTCCTAACTAGCTTCAGCTAACTAGTAAATGAATATGTTAAGTTACATATTATGGAAACTAAATATTTTTAGAGGGTTATGTTTTAACTCTATTGCACAACTTTTGTTTGAGTCCAACCGTTGTAATGTGAGACCTTTCATTCGAAGAATTATCTAGTTTTTGTAATATGTAATTGTATTTGTGGGCTAGTTAGAGGAAGTTAGTGGGAGTTCCTTATGTAGCTGATAGCGGAGAGTAGTGTGGAGTTTGCCCTAGGTAAACCTAGGATGAGATATAGTGATGGGATCCTTAGCTATGTAGGAATTATTGGATATAAAGTAACTTGGTTGAGTTCAGGCACTTCTTGAGGAAAGTACGAATAGATTTGGAAGGTAGTATGGGCCCGTACTACTGGAAGCAGAGGATCCGTACTCGATCCAAGGAGGGCTGCGATGAAGCCAGGGAACTTGTGGAGTTATGATTTCCCCGATGTGTATATTCGATGCGTATTCTGATGGTTTATATGGTCTATTTTTCAGTATGGTGGTATTGTGAGGCAGACCGGTTGGCAGTTCCGACATTGGGAAGGGTTCGGGCTCAGGTTCTAGAGCCGGGAAGCTTGATGAGCAGACGAGGGAGTTCACCTCGTCTGAGATTACGTGCAGTATCCTTCAGCAGACTCTTGTGATCTTCGGTACAGTCAGGGAGGGTATTCTGTAGATTCTTGATGAGCGGTTGAGCGCCTTTCGCACTGAGATTATGGCTTTGGTTGGGACGTGTTCCCTGACTTTCAAGGAGTTCAGGGCATGTGGAGCTCTGAATTATTATGGGGCGAGGGACCCCATTGCGAGCAGCAGGTGGTTAGCAGATGTTGATAACACCTTTAGTACCAGCCGAAATCCCGAGGGGGACAAGGTCAGACTAGCTTCCTGCCTCTTGAAGGATAAGGCACGTGATTAGTGGGAGGAGGTGGGGCATGCTATAGGAGATGATGTTGCAATTGACTCGATGACTTGGAGTGGTTTCTCGACCAGGTTCTGAGCCGAGTGTACACCGGTGATTGAGGTGCAGCAGTTGGCGCGAGAGTTCCAGGATCTCCGTCAGACTACTGACACGGTGGTTGAGATCACCGCTATGTTCAGGGAGAGGGCACTTCTGGTTCCGCAGTATGTGGCAGACAAGGAGATGAAGAAGGCCCAGTACCATAAGATGCTGAGGAGTGATATTCTACATTTTATTAGATGATCTAGTTGCAAGACGCTGGAAGACATGATAGCGAGGGCTAGGGAGAGGGAGATTGACTTAGAGATGGAGAATAAGAGGAATCCAAATTATGTGTCGAGTGTTGAGGGTCCGGGAAAGAGGCCCAAGGTGTCTGATTCTAGATCGAGAGGCCAGCATGGCCATAGCTACTATGGCAAGTCCGGAAAGGTGCACTAGGGGACGTGCAGATTTGGTGGTTTTGGCTGCTTCAAGTGCGGCCGGACTGGTCATATCAGTAGGGATTGTACTGCTGCCACCCTCACCACTCAAGTATCTGATCTGCTTTGCTTTCAGTGCAATTAGAGGGGCCACAAGAAGGCCCATTGTCCGAGTTTAGCTGGAGCAGGACCGATGTCAGCACCCGCTCCTGCGACTTTGAGGATTACTGACAGCCGTCAGGGCTGGGCAGATGAGCTAGCGGCGAAGAGCGGGGCTTTCTAGCTGACGGCAGAGGAGGCGCATGTAGCTCCCAATGCTGTGAAGGGTATGTATCTTCTCCTTATCTCTTTATTTATATTGAATTTTTGCTTATGTTTTCGTGTTTTATTTTAGGATCGTTCCTTGTGAACGGTATCTCCGCTTTGGTATTATTTGATTCGGGGGCTACTCGATCTTTTGTGTCGCTTGCGCTTAGCAAGAGATTTGTTGGAGCTCCGAGGGAGCTGGATCGTCCTCTTGATGTGTAGATTGCTGATGATAGGATGGTTAGGGTTGCGAGACTTATTGTACTCTCCAGTTGTTCAGTGAGCGGTATCCGGTTGATCTGGTTTTTATTCCTCTATGTGGGAACAAGGTCATTGTGGGCATGGATTGGTTGATTCCTAATGAGGCAGTGATCAACTGTGAACAGCAGTTAGTGCGGGTTCGGACCCCAAGTGTGGGAGAGTTGGTGATTTAGGGTGAGAGACCGCATTGTGGGCCGGTTATGTATTCTGCAGCGAGGGCTAGACGTTATCTTCATCAGGGTTGCTCGGGTTTGGTTGTCTATGTCATGGATACCTGGGATAAGGTTAAGGCGAACGTGGAGGATGTGCTGATCATGTGGGATTATCCGGATGTGTTCCCGGAGGATTTTCCAGGGGTACCTCTGGAGAGGCAGGTGGAGTTCATGATTGATTTGGTTCCTAGTGCGGCTCTGATAGCCAAAGCATCGTATCGGCTGGCTCCTCCCGAGATGCAGGAGTTGCCTACACAACTGCTGGAGCTGTTAGATAAGGGATTCATTAGGCCGAGCAGTTCGCCTTGGGGAGTCCTGATTCTGTTTGTGAAGAAGGACGGGTCTCATCGTATGTGTATCAACTACCGGGAGTTGAATAAGGTAACGATGAAGAACCGTGGTCCCCTTCCGAGGATTGATGATCTTTTCGACCAGCTTCAGGGTGCATCTTAGTTCTCCAAGATTGATCTATGATCGGGTTATCATCAGATGCGGGTCCAGGATGAGGATGTGCAGAAGACAGCTTTCCGGACTCGATATGGTCATTATGAGTTCGTGGTGATGCCATTTGGGCTCACCAATGCTCCTGCCGTATTCATGGATCTCATGAACCGCGTGTGCAGACTTATGCTAGATCGGTATGTGATAGTCTTTATTTATGATATCTTGGTCTATTACAAGACTCAGGCGCAACACAAGGAGCACTTGAGGGAAGTGCTTGAGACATTGAGGAGGCAGAGACTTTATGCAAAGTTCTCCAAGTGCGAGTTCTGGTTGCGCGACTTGCAGTTTCTGGGGCACCTTGTCAACCAGAAGGGTATTCTGGTCGATCCGGACAAGGTTGAGGCCGCGATGCAATGGGAGGTTCCGAGGTCTCCATATGATATTCGGAGTTTTAATTTTCTGGCGGGTTACTATCGGAGATTCATCCAGGATTTCTCCAACATCGATTTTCCGTTGACCCAACTGACCAAGAAGTCGGTGACATTTCGATGGGGGCCTGAGCAGCAGGCAGTTTTTGAGACTCTTAGGCAGCGGTTGTGCAAGGTGGTAATTCTGACCCTACTAGAGGGTGTTGATGATTTTGTGGTCTATTGTGATGCCTCGATCATGGGTTTGGGGGCAGTGTTGCTGCAACGAGGTCGCATGATCGCTTACGCTTCGAGGCAGCTGAAGCCTCATGAGGCGAATTATCCGACTCATGATTTGGAGCCGGGGGCTGTTGTTTTCGCCCTCAAGATTTGGCGACATTACCTCTATGGGGTCCGGTGTACCATCTACATGGATCACAAGAGCCTGAGGTATTTGCTGGATCAGCCGAACCTGAATATGAGGCAGCGTCATTGGTTGGATGTGGTGAAGGATTATGATTGCGAGATCCTTTATCACCCAGGGAAGGCCAATGTGATGGCCGATGCTCTCAGCCGCAAGGCGGTCGTGGCTTTGATCAAAGATATATGCTTGAGGATGACAGTGATTACTCCATTGTTGGAGCAGATCTGTGAGGCTCAGGTTGAGGTTATGAAGGAAGAGCACCGGAAGAGTGAGGGCATTGTGGGTCAGGTGGCTTCCTTCGATTTGAATAGCCGCAAATTGTTGACACTGCATCGACGTGTATGGGTTCCTTATTGGGGCAGTGTACGCCAGGTTCTGATGGAGGAGGCTCACAAGTCGAGGTTCTCCATCCATCACGGGGCGACGAAGATGTAGAAGGATCTTTGTCCTGATTATTGGTGGCCCTGCATGAAGCGGGATGTAGCTTGGTATGTGGAGCGGTGCTTAACCTGCAGTAAGGTCAAGGCCGAACATCAGCGACCTCACGACAAAATGCAGCCGTTGGTAATTCCTATATGGAATTAGGAAGACATCGCTATCACTACAAGAAAAATGATCTTCTGTGACTAAACTATCAAAGACTGATTAATCAGTCTAGGATACCATGTATTTGGGACTAATGAATCAGTCCCACATACTATTTAGGACTGATTTTAATGTATGAATAATTTGAGACTGGCTAGACCTATCTGAGACTAAAATTTAGTCCATAATACGTTTGTGCCAGTTTAGGTTTGGAGGAAAACACATCAGAGACTAAATTTCAGTCTCGCATAAACTAGAGCTAATTTTGACTTTGGATGGAAATTTATTAGGGATTCAATTTCAATCCCTAGTACGTTCACGTCAGTTTAGGTTTTGTGTAAAACACATTAAGGACTGAATTTTGTCTCGAATAGCCTACTGCCAATTTTGACTTTGGAGGCAACTTATTAGAGACTACATTTTAGTCTTTGGTAGAATTGCTCAAATTTGGCATTTGGAGGGAAACTTTCCAAATACTAAATTTCAGTCTCTAATAGACTACTGCCAATTTTGACATTAGGGGGAACTTATTATAGACCAAGTTTTAGTCTCGAATAACTTTACGTCCAGTTTGAATTTTAATTAAGGAACTTGATAGGGACTGAATTTTAGTCTTTGATAGTATTGTAACAATTTGGCATGTGAAGGGGAACTTTGTAACGATTGAATATAAGTCTCTAATATACATGCACTATTTTACATTTTAATTAAGGATCTAATCTGCCGACACCACTACAATTGTCACCTCCATCGCCAACGTCACCACCTTTGCCGCCGTTACCACATCCATCCTTCAACCATCATAACCACCTTTGTCGTTGTTTCCGCCACAACCTCCACCAATACCTCTGCAACCATCACCATCACCACAACTATCACCTCCACCCCCACCATCACTACCACCTACACCGATTCTTCCATAACCACCTCCACTACCAACACCTATGTCGCCGCCCGCTCCACCACCATCACCTATGTCACCAATACCACCGCCTCTATCACCACCACCACCTCACCCCCCCTCCACAACCATCACCTCCCCTAACAGCGCTATCATCATCACAGCCACCGCAACCATCACCTCTACCCCCAGCGCCATCACCTCTTCCACCAGTGCCATCACCACCACCTTTGCCGCCGTCACCACATCCATCCCTGCCACCACCACCTCCACCTTTCCACCATCACAACCACCTTTGTCATTGTTTCTGCCACAACCTCCACTGATACCTCTGTAATCATCATTGTCACCACCACTATCACCTCCACCTCCACCATCACTACCACCTACACTAAAAACACCTATGTCGCCGCCCTCTCCACCACCATCACATCTGTGACCAATACCACAACCTCTATCACCACCACCACCTCACCCCCCCCCCCCCGCGCGACCATCACCATCCCTAACACTGTTATCATTACCAAAGCCACCACAACCATCACCTCTGCCACCAACACCATCACCACCACCTCTGTCACCTCCATCCCTTGACCACCAACAAACCCACCACCATCACCAACACTACTAACTTCACCTCCACCTCCTCCAAAACGACCACCACCTATGCCACCTCCACCCATCCACTATAACCAACTTCGTCGTCGCTACCACAACCTCTACCCCCTTCGCCACTACCGATGTCATCCCCTCAACCACTACCACATTTGCCACTGCCACCTCCACCCTATCGGACACCACCACCATTACTACTACCACCACCATCACCACCTTCGCCTCCTTCCACACTACTACCTCTGTCACCACACCCCCCCTCCCCCGACACACATATCATCGTCACCATGACCATAACCACCACCTATAGCACCTTTATCCCCTCTACAACCACAATCATCACCAGCTCTAACACAATTGTCGTCACAACCACCACAACCTCATCTACCACTGTAATTAAATAAATTAAATTTAATATAAAGTTGAAACAAGTAGAATTCAAATTCTTATTAAAACAAATAAAAAATTAAAATTAAAACTATAACAAATTTAAAATTGAAACATCAATTAAATTTAACACCGTAAGAGGATTTAGTGTTATGTAACTTTAAGTTGAAAAATAAAACAACAATTTAAAGCAAAATAAACAAAAATAAAATAAATAATAAAACTAAAAGGAAATGAAAGGAAAGAATCCATGCGTATAAATTTCAATCAAAGTCACCTAACTGAATCAAATTAACTCCCCAAATCAACGAGATAAGAATCGCTTCCCTAAATCAATAATTATGGAATCTATAGGTGGAACGGTTTTAAAGACATTAAACCCTATCAATATCGTATGAGACGGAACTACAATCGAAGGAGATCAACGAGAATCAAAAATAAGTGCTACGAGTCCAGTTATTCGTGAAACCTTCATCGATTTGAGGTAACTAACCGTGTTCTATCTTGATTCGTTGGTTACACATTTGTTATTGAATTTCATGTTGCTCGTGGATTCTCTCTTCCGTCATTGTTATCAAGACATCAGTTATGTAAATTGAGTATTTTTTTCATTGTCAACAATAGGTTAGGACTAAACTGGGAAAGAGGAAATTATGAATTTTGTTGGTGATTAAATACAATCTTAGTAATGATTTTAAAAAAATTATTTCAAACTACTGTGATTAGGAGTGGAGAAACTTAATAGTCAATATGTATTCTATTATTTATATGAATTTATAACCAAAAATTGATGCTTTTTAATACCTATTGAAGGCATTCAACAGGAAAAAATATACAACATTTGCAAGGAAAAAATATACAACATTTGCATGTCAAGTAGGAAAGGAAAAATAATCAGATCTGGTTAAATTTAATAGGTTTGGTTAATGTAAATGTGTTGGTTAAAACATAAAAGTTTAAAACAGATGTAGCTATAAACTGTACATTTGTCATTTGGGCATATGAAATTCCTTGTATTTGATCCACGAAACTTAGTCAAAACTTTTAGTCGGTTTAGATTAACTATTATCAGACACATAGTTGAAAGTACTTAGCAGTTAACTGGTTCAATCCCGAATTGTTCCTCAGTTTCTTCTCGATGAAATACATCAACATACATCATAAATGTGTGCTTTTGTATCTATATATTCTATAAGTCAATATGATGCTTAAAAACTTAACAAGTCTGCAATGAATGATAAGCCACAATGAAAAGCATATTTAGCATAAATATACATTTATAGGCAAAACATACAAAAAATGGTCATTCCCATTTGAATTCACCAGCTAAAAAAACATCTTCATAGAACTTATTGTCACACCCCCAAACCAGAACGAAGGAAATGTATGAGGGTGGATGAATTCATGTACAATATCATAACATAATGAATAATAGTGATCAAAGCCATACAACCATCATAATTATATTTAAGAAGATTACATTGTATCCAAAACATTGTTTGATTCAGTACCGAATACACAAGGCAAAAAAAACTAAAACAACCCTTTGATACTTGTTTACTGATTTCCTGAGAATACAAGTAGTTTTGAAAAAGTGTCAACAATTAAGTTGGTGAGTTCATAAGAGTTTTGTATGAGAAAATTTGGTAACCTTTCCTTGTAAAGTGATAGAGTGCACTTTCAGAAAATCCAATATTTTCTTTAAAAATGAGCTGTAAGTTTTAAACCCAAATACCAAAAATGTAAGTAGTGATGTACTGGAAAATAATATCATGTAGTTTATCATTATATAAGACCAATTGAATGTATGTTAGCCCCGTAAACCAAATGTATTGGTAATACCCATGTGAGTTATTATAACCGTGCTAAAGATTAGTTGGCCTGATACGACGTTCTTCAGGCGTCGGAATGTTAGACAATTGTCACCCTAGACCTGCCGGTCTAGCCGTAGCTAACAGCTTAGGTGCGGGGTTGTCAGTCCCGTATAGATATATATACACAAGTATCACGCTCTCTTACGGGAGATTCTGGTTATAATACAGGACTTTTGTAGGTACTCTGGTAGGTACGTGAAGACTATAACTCACAAAATTGTATCAACAGGTTTACGTATAGTGTAATGAAAACCCTTTTTTGTAAGTGGAAATATTACATTTTCATAGTGAATACATAGTGTAAAATAATTATACCTTTAAATAAGTATATGTTTCGTACAAAAGGATTAAGTAATATTTATGACCCATAAACTATATCAATTATAGTTTATCATGAATGTTTTTGTTAAGTCCATGTATATAATCATATATTTATAAAAACTTATAAGTTAACATGTCTAGGTGTTTTAAAAGATTATATCATATAAACTTACATCTAACACAAGTATGAGAACATTTGGTACGATAAAGTCAATTTCTAGTTTTTTTGCCCCTTTTTAACGATATTTACCGGTAACTAGAAAAATACAATTTTGTAAAACTTATTTTTACCTTTTTGGGGTATTTAACTCAAGTTAACTTAATATGTTTAAAACCATATGTTTTTAGTCAAAACCCACAAAAATGATGCCATAAACTTGTTATGACCATTTTTGTTTAACAATCCATTTTTACATAAAATGATAGATTTTTGAGTCTTTCTTTTTGTGAAGCTAACTCCTTGATATTTTTGTCTAGTTTCAAAATACATGTCCAAAACAACATATTTTGGGTTATATCCCACAAAAATGGTAAAATAACTAGGTTATAACCATTTTTGCTAGAAAAGCCATATTTTGTCCATAAATATCTTAATCTTTGTAGCTTTGTAGTTATAACTTTTTCTTATCAACATATAACATGGTTTATGTTTGTTTTTCTTAGTTTTGCATCTCCAACTATCATACCACAAATAAATGTTCTATAAACTAGTAATAACCACATTTCATGAACAATGGTGCTTTATACACAGCATAGAAATGAAACATGCAAACATTTGCGATATAAATCAAAATTTTCTTGTATTCCCCCCCCCCCCCCAAAAAAAAAACATGAAAATCTAGAAAATATGGGGTATGAAATCACCTTGAGTGTTTTGTGGTTGGATAAAAAGATGAAGGTGAAGATCCTCAAGCTTAGAACACTTGAAGGTGGTTGAAGAACTCTTGAAGATGGTATTATCCTATGGAATTGAAGACATGATAATGTGTGTAAATGAGATGAAACTAGTATGAAAGTGTTCAGAAACACTAGATTATGAAGAAAACACTTACCAAAATGTCAAGAACCACTTGGAAAAATTAGCCTAAGAAGGAGGAGCTTTGTTCTTGAGAGAATGTGAAGTAAGTTGAAGAAAGATGGAGATGGTGGGGGTTTGGGGAACCCCTTCGGCCGCAAGTTAAAGAGGGGGAGAGGGGTGGGTGGGGGTGGATGGGGTGAGGTGATGGTTGCTTGGTTGTATGGTGGGTAATATGTTTTTGTAGGAAGTCGGAGCAAGACATGACCATCGTTGGGCTTTTTATGCACCAAAGTCAACTCCTCTAACTTTTATAAAACCTAAGTGTTTTTATAAAAAAAATGGGTGTTTTATAAAAAGATGGTAAAACTAATGTCTAATTACCTAATTTGAATTATAAAAAATTCAATCATTATATTATCAATAAAGATAATAGCACAATGTGTTGAAAATATTATTTATACCAAAATAATATATGTTGGAATTATCGCAATTAACGTTGTTAATCCAAAAGTAGGATTTTTTATTCAATAATTGGCGAAAAGAGAGATATTTTGTATAAATACATGTGGGTTGTACATTAGGGAACATCAAGATTTACCTAAAATTCTAATACGGGTCGAGTTGATTTTCGTTGACTTGTTGACTTTGTTGGCTTGTTGACTTTTGTTGGATCCAAAATTGATAATTGTCACATCATCCCCCCGTTAGAAGGAATTTCGTCCTGAAACTCGCACTTTGAGTAAGTTCTCACGAGCTAGGGAAAAGATTGGGGTATTTCTGTTTTCATTTGGTCCTCCCGTTCCCAAGTGAATTCAGGCCCGTGCTTGGCGTTCCGATGGACTTTCGCTATGGGTTTGTGGTTTTGTTTCGTTCTTTTGACCTCTCTGTCCATGATCTCCACCGGTTCCTCGACAAAATGGAGAAACCTTAATGCTAGTGTGATAACTACTATTGTGTGAGAACTCGATGAGTGGTAATTGGGTATCCCAAGCTCTACCGAAGTCTATCACACAAGCTCTCAACCTATATTCCAACGTTTAAATAGTTTTCTCACTTTTCCCGTCGGTTTGTGGGTCGTAGGTTATCCTCATGTCAAGCCTGGTTCCCAAGGACTTTTGTAGTGATTGCTAAAACCGTGAGGTAAATCTGCTATCTCTGTCAGATATAATGGATATTGGCATGCCATGCAATCGTACAATTTCCTTGATGTACGTCCTTGTCAGTTTCTCCATTTTGTTTGTCTCTTTTATTGGAAGGAAGTGCGCGAATTTGGTTAACCTATTGACGACTACCCAACTAGTTTCATGCCCACCAGTTGTCTTGGGCAGTTCAGTTATGAAGCCCATGGTTATCCGCTCCCACTTCCACTCGGGTATATCTGGCTGTTGAAGCAAACCCGAGGGCTTTTGGTACTCCACTCTGACCTTGGCGCAAGTCAAGAACTTGCCCACATAGTAGCGATTTACGCCTTCATGTTTGGCCACCAATAGAGTTTCTTGAGGTCTAGTTACATCCTATCCAACCTGGGATGAACGGAGTACTTGGTCTTGTAAGCCTCGTTCATGACAACGTCTCTGTACCCGCCGAATCCTGGTGACCAGATTCGGCCCATGAGGTAACGAGCTCCGTCATCCTTGACCTCAAGGTTTTTATTCCTTCCCCGCAAGGCTTCATTTGCGATATTCTCGGGTTTCAAGACATCAAGCTGCGTATACTTGATCTGTGTGGATAGGTGTGAATGGATGGTCATGGTCAATGATTTTACTTAGTGGCCCGAGTATTCTTTTCGACTTAGGGCATCCGCTACTACGTTGGCCTTGCCCGGATGATAGTGAACTTCCCATTCGTAATCATTTAGCAATTCCACCCATCGTCGTTGTCTCATATTGAGTTCTTTTTTATTGAGAATGTGCTGGAGACTCTTATGGTTAGTGAAGATTGTACATTTTGTGCCATAAAGGTAGTGTCTCTAGATTTTTAAGGAAAACACTATTCCCCTAAAATCAAGGTTGTGTGTTGTGTAGTTGACCGTATGAGTCTTAAGTTGTCTTGGGGATATCTTCCTCCGGAACACTGAGCTGAAGGTATACCGACCTTAGATCAACTTTTTGAGAATTAGCTCGTTCCTTGAAGTTGGTTGAACAGATCGTCGATTCGGGGTAGGGGGTATTGGTCCTTGATGGTGAGTTTGTTCGACTCTTGACAGCCAATGCACATACGGAATGATCCGCCTTTCTTCTTTACGAAAAAGACCGGTGCTCCCCGTGGTGAGAAGCGCGGTCTGATAATTCCTTTACTCATTAGTTTGTTCAGTTGCTTGGACAATTCCTGCGTTTCCTCTGGTACTAATCGATATGGGGATTTGGCTACGTGTGTTGCTCCAGAAATCAAGTCAATTCTGAACTTGACCTGGCGCACGGGTGGTATTCCTGGAATGTCTTCTGGGAATACATCCGGAAAGTCACAGACTTCTGGAATATCCTTGATGTATTTCACTTCCTGTTTCTCATCCACAACGTGGGTAGGAAGGTGTGGTACCTCTTGTGTAGGTACTTCTCAGCCTTGATGGAAGAGACGATTCGGAGATTTGTGGCGGGTTTGTCATCATAGATGACAGGGGTTTCGTTATTTGGTAAGTTGAAGTTAAACGGCCTTTTCGTAACACAAGATATTGGTATGGTGAGGACTTAACCAAATCATTCAAATGATCACGTCGAAGTTTCCTATGGTCACCGGTATTAGGTCGATTTGGAAAGAATGATTGTTTAGAGTTAGGGTGCATCCTAGGTATGTATCGTTAGCGGTTTCAGTTCTTCCCCTAGCCATCGCTACCGGGAATACTTTAGTGAATGTTTGAGGTTTTTGTTTGAGTATGTATTTATACTTCATGACTCACGAGCCTCCTCTCCGCACCCCTATCGTAAAGTATGCATGCATATGAGTTATTTGAGGAGAAATGTACCAGTAATCACAGCGGGTCCCTCGTCGCTTTCTCATGTCCCGTTGTTGAAACTCTTTCTACGCCTCTGACAGTTTTTTTTCTAGTCTTTGGGCACTCCCTTTTGATATGCCCCGCCTCCCCACATCTGTAGCAAGCCTGACCCACCACAGCATTAGTGGCTTGGGTGGTCTGTTGAGCTGGCACCCTACAAAAACGAGCAGTGTGCCCCTTTTTGCTACAGTTGTTGTTATGCCTCTCTCGACAGAATCCATTGTGATGGAAGTTACACTTGTTGCATTTAGGCAGGTTCCCAGCATATGGTTTCGTTGGCACTGAGGCAGTAGGGACAGTGGTGGTATGGACTGCCCCAGTTTTTTGTGTTTTGGCAGGCTCTTGAGTCGATCGACCCCTTTTGTTATTCCAGAACTTTCGTTTCTTGGACAGTACTCCTCCATTGTCGTAGGAGTTCTTAGGTTTGTAATTTGGGGAGTCTTTGCAGGAGCACACTCGTTGGTGTCCTTGGTTGTCACCATGATTGGAATTATTGGTACCGTTTCCATTTCCGTTTGTGCTGTTAGCGCTAAGTTATGCCATGACGGTTACCACGGCGGCTGCTACAGTGGCTTGGAATGTAGCGGGGTCCATTTGTAGAGTTGGTGTTGTGCCGGTATGTTGGTTACTTCCGCGTGGTTGCATGATTCTATTGTATGGTGTGAAACGAGTTCGTAAGTAACTATGGTCGTGGCTAGTTGTATCCCATCTATATATATATATATATATATATATATATATATATATATATATATATATACATATAATTTACATGTTTTGATGTACTATTCCCAATGTTTTAACCAACATCATCATAATGTCCTTATGGTAGAAAGTGGTAGTACGTATTGTAGAAATGTTAAGTTACCAAAATAGAACATAGATATCAAAACGTTAAATTGATTCGGGTTACATTGGTTTTGGAAGGCGTACCTCGCTTGATTTACTACTACTACTTGTAATAAAAGACGCAATAAGCCTAACACATAGTGTGAGTAGTGTAGTCACTAACTCACTAGGCTATACTAGTCTATCATATACCAAAATGACACACAAGGTGCCCCGCCATCTCACACATCTCGCGAGTGGCCTCCTCCACTCTTAGTTCTGTTGGCTGCCATGGCAGGGTCGCAGGGGTTTTCGTGGCGAAATTCGGCCATGTCTTCTGCGCGAGAATAGAGGTATAAGATACACATAAAGAATATAGGTGTATGGTTCTATAGTATCATAAAATACTCCTGTAGTATTTTAAACTTTATGTGTAACACCTGGTTCCTAGTATGCATTTAATTATAATTTATTCATGTTTGAAGAGCTACTCGACGAGTTGGGAGCCCCAGACTCGTCGAGTAGAAACGAGATTGGCCGCGGGATTTTAAGTCGCCTACTCGACGAGTTGAGAGCTTCGACTCGACGAGTAGGTCTGCCAGAATGAAACCCTAATTTCGGGGTTTTGCACGCTATTTAAGCATCTTAATCCCCACTTGATGACCTAATTTCCATCCTGCAAGTCCCAAACCCTAATCCACGAAACCCTAGTGCCTTGTATGAACTTGTGAGTTTATTTGAGTGAAGATTGTGTGTTTTGAAGCTTGTTGAAGAAGGAGGATCTTGGTGATTCAGAAGGAAGCTAGTAGATCAAGAAACAACTTCTCATCCTTTTCATTTTCTAGTAAGCAAGTCTCAACCTTGCTTAGTAGCTTGATAGATCTCCTTCTTTTCACTTTATGGGGGTTTTTGATCCAACAAGCTTAGTCCTTGGGAAATGGACGTCCCAAGTGATTTACCTTTCAGATCTGGGGTGTAGAAGGGGTTTCATGGCATAAAGGTGCAAACTTTATGACCATGGAAGCCCCATGCAAGCTTTAAGGTGTTATTTTGGCCTTTTAAGCCCCAAAAGGCCATGAATGGAAGGAAAGTCTAAGACTTTACGTGTTCATTTGGTGTCTAGGACCTAGATCTCAGTTTTCATGCTTTGGTTTGGAGTATTATGGCTTTTGGAACAAGATCTATGTCCTAGAGAACTAGGGTTTGAGATAAACCCATTAAGAAGGACTATTAACAGGTAAATTTGAAAACTTTACCCTTAAAAGGGCATTTCCAGTATGTAGATGAAGTATGGAGTTTGGATCTGAAGAGTATGGGCTTAATCCCTTAAGATGGCCCAAACAGACTGAGGAACTCGGCGAGTCCAGAGAAGGACTCGACGAGTTGAGTCGTTTTGTCCCGATTCAGTTTAAGGTAGAACTCGACGAGTCAGTGAAGGGACTCGACGAGTTGATTCGCCAAATCGCGACTATGAGTAGCCAGGGAACTCGGCGAGTCAGGGGGATGACTCGACGAGTTGGATCATGATTTCAGGGTTATTGATTTATAGAACTCGGCGAGTTGATGAATCAACTTGGCAAATTGAGTCAACCCATAATGTTGACTTTGACCAGGGGTAAAATGGTCATTTTACCCCAAGAAGGATTATCAGATTTTGACTAAGTGTTATTGTGATAATGATAGTCGAGGAGTCGTTGGAGCAGCCGTCATAGATTCCTCACAGTGAGGGTTCACAGTCAGCTTTGCGAGGTGAGTTTCCTTTAGTAGGAACGGGTCGAAGTCACCAATATCGGCCCGTGTAGAGTAGCTAAGTGTGGGTTGGGCCCGTATCTTAGAATTGTTTATGATTAGTAGCTAAGTGTGGGTTGGGCCCGTACCTTAGAATGGTTTATGATTAGTAGCTAAGTGTGGGCAGGGTCCGTATCTTAGAATTATCTGATTATGTTTATGAATTTGTAGATTATGGTATACTTGTTGTCTGTGTGATACTTGTATGTATGTTTAGGTAGCGAGGTGTGGGTGGGGGCTCGTATCCTCCGAATAGCATAGTGTAGGCGAGGCCCGTATCTCCTAGTTAGCAGAGTGTGGGTGAGGCCCGTATCTCTGAGATAGCTGAGTGTGGGCAAGGCCCATAACTCGTAGTTAGCCGAGTGTGGGCGGGGGCCCGTATCTCCTTGAGTGGGGGAGAGGTTCGTATCTCCTTGAGTGTGGGCGAGGCCCGTATCCCCTAGATGTATGTTATATGCTATGTTGTGGTAGTTTGGGGAGACTCACTAAGCTTCGTGCTTACAGTTTTCAGTTTTGGTTTTAGGTACTTCCGGTAGCAAAGGGAAGAGCTCGGGATGATTGCAGTGCACACACCATTTGTTAGCCTGGGATGATTATACTCTGATGTTTTAATATATGATTTGGATACAGTGTTTGACATGATGTTTTGAGATAATACCACTCATGTTTTTATGTGATGATTTTTCTAATGATTTAAAATGAAATATTTGGACCGTATTTTTGGGATGTTTCAACTTGGTATCGGAGTCTTGGTTTGAGGGATTCGGGCACACTCTCGGGTGTGTCTGGACTCAAAATGAGGACTTGGTATGAAAATTTTCAAAACAAAATCATTTTTATAAAAAGAATTTTGAAAGGAGAAAAGAATTTTGAAAAGAGAAAAAGAACTTTGAAAAGAGAAAAGGGTGTGGTGCATGCAAACAGCCGAGTTCAAGTAAGTACTACCAAATTACCCATACAAGTTTATGTTATGATATGTTTATGAGAACTGCATTCTAGATTAGGGATAAGGATCTAGTAAGGATGTCTTATGTGCATGTTATATGTATATCAGCTTTATGAACTGCATGCTAGTACAGAGTATTTAGTGATATGATGGTCTGATTAGAATATGCTTGATTATGTTACTCAATGCTCAAATGTTGCTTGCTTTGTGCTTTTAGGAGTTCTAGTTATCTTTTACTAGCTAGTAAACGAATATGTTAAGTTACATATTGCTAGGACTAAATAATTTCAGAATGTTAGGTCTAGCACTATTTAGCAGCTCTTGTTTGAGTCCAACCGTTGTAGGGTAGGATCTCTCATTCGAAGAATTATATAGTCTTAGTGATATGTAATGGTATTCGCGAGCTATTTAGGGGGGATAGCAGGGACTGCTTATGCAGCTGATGGCGGAGAGTGGGTTGGTGATTACCCTAGGGCAAGCCTAGGATGAGATTAGCGTGAGAACAGCAGTAGCAGTAGAAGGGACTTGGTGGAGTCAAGGTAGTTCTTGAGGAAAGTAAGAATAGATATGGAAGGTAGTATGGGCCCGTACTATTGAAAGCAGAGGATCCGTACTCGAATCAAGGAAGGTTGAGATGAACCCAGGAAACTTGTAGTATGTGAGATCCGTTGAGTTATGATGTGTATACCGATGCTTGTTATGGTGTATTTTCAGTATGGTGACGCTATGCACTAGACCAGTCAGCACTTTGTTGGGTTTTGGTATACTACAACATCCTATGGTGCACATACAACCCTAAATACCTTGGATCTATGTTTTCACTAATTATACATGCAAATGGTTTCCAAGGTATTAATCTTACAACTAGCATGCATTTAACATAAAATTATAATATACTAGTTAGCATTACATACCTTTTGATGGAGCTTGAATTCTTGGTGTATTTGGCCTTAAAGAGCTTAGCCCCAATAGTGTGGAAGCCTCAAATGGAATCACAACACACCATGGACAAAGGATGAACTTGAGAGAGAATTCCATGCACACAAAAGACACCATGAACTCTAAAAAGATACAAGTGGCGATTTTGGGCAATGAAGTATCTATTTATATGTGGGATTTCTAGGGTCATTGATATAACCCAAATCCATACCCATGGGTTTTATGATCCATGGTTCATCTGGCCCAACTCTTTATGTATCCATACATAAACTTGGTCCAACATGGATCATAAGCCCAACACATATAAATATAACTAATTATCATAACTAGTCCCCATAGATTTAATTAGTCTCTTTCGACCACTAAATTAATTCCAAATTAATTCTTGATCACTACTAATTAAAACATATGATTTCATATTAATATATTATTACTTATAATATATTAATAAACCATAAATAACCTTCTCTCAAAAGTCCATCCTAACAAATTATCCTGATGATATGCAACCCAAATGGACCATGCTACTCTCGGGTCGAATACATACCAATAATAGTTATGGGCTTAGACACCTAATCCAACAGTCTCCCACTTGGATAAGTCTAAAACTATTATTCAAGTATGACTCCAAGATCCCGACTAGCAATCGTAGCTCTTAAAGCCGCTGTCATACTATGAACAAATCAAATGACATGTCCATTAGATAAGGGATCATATATTCCTCCATTCTAGATATCATATGGACTGAGACATGGATTATAATGATTCTCTCTGTCCATTTGTTGTTTCCCGATTTCCGATTTATGACGACTGACTAATTGAACAAATCAAATCAGTCCAGGCCCGGCCGAGCACTTACGTTTGTCATCACCAAATCATCGAGGGGCCCACAGATATCGCTTTTATCCCGAAGGTAAAAGGAATGGATAAACTTCGACTCATATAGCTTGTTCTACTACTTGTTGAATCATACACAAAGGCACGTTTTATGACATTGAGTTACCCATGCGTTTTCGTGCAATCAATGTATAACCAACTCATAGTAACAACTCATATCTCTAGGTTTGAAGAATATAAGACATTATCGTCTCATGATCACTCGTGATAAAATCCATGAAGTGATTCCAATGAGCGCGGGTTGAATCCAATACTCAGAACTTATGAGCACTCATGAGTGTTGTAGCTCTTTGTCCAACATCTTAGACCTCTACAAGCCAACCCATGACAGTCTTAATTCATATCTACTTCCAACATATGACCGACTGTGGATGGTTTGAATAACTTAGTCATCCAGAATAATGACCTAGTTTATTCTGGAAGTCAAAACATGCAAAATGAAACACAAGAATAATTGAATCGAATATGGTATCAAAACCTATGAACATAAATAAAACACCTTTTATTTATTACCATATGATTACACATTATTCATTGTATACTGTTTCAGCTATCAACTTTATTCTTGAATTTAAAACAATAGTTGTCCCATGCTCCAAGCATGTACACTATGTTTTCTAAACACTAGTCATGCCATACACCAAGTATGCATACTATGTTTGTCTATGATCTTTACTTTGTGAAATAGATCAATTGAACATAACTCCAATGATCCTCTTTTCATAGTCCCAAATCCTTACTGCAAATGCAAGAATTCCAAATTCATGCCATTTACTGAAATCTGTTAGATTCTAAACTTATATGCATTGATCCTCTTGTAATGATTATGCACAAAGTCAGATAGACTTGACAACAAACATTACAGAGCATTCCAAAGGAGATCAACTCCTTGGAAACATCCTTCTTGCATTAAGTTTCCTAATCTTACACAGATTGAATAATTTCTAACTTTGAAACATTTCCATATTCCATTTTGACTATCACTTCTGAACAAGAGTTTCCTCCTTACAGATTATGTCAATATGGTCCTTCCAGAATTATCATTATACTTCCAACTGTCCTTGAGCAACCAATCTTTGGTAAACCTTAGATTGTCCTCGACAATTGTTTAATCCTTTTAGTCATATCCAATTCTAGACCTTTTCCCTTCTTAATGCCCCAGGCATTTGGAAAATTTTAGAAAGGATGAATATAGCACATGCAATCGATCCTATATCCGAAGCATATGGGACACGATTCATGATGTATCACATAAAGACTAAACCAGTCTTTTGCTATAATACTTTCATTTCAATTTGTCAAGTTCTCATAATTCAGATTATGAAAAGGGATGTCGTAATCATAATCGAATTTTAGAACGCAAATAATGAACCCTATATTAGAATTTTCTTATGTTGAGCCATTCCAACATAACATTCATATATATACTTGACTAAATACGATTAAAACCTCAATCTAAGCTTTTAGATTTGAGATGAAGTATAATTTCATCTCCCTTAATTATAGCAAAACAACTTTTTCCCAATTGAAACCTTTTGTGTTCTATAATTAACATTGCTAACTTGCAACCTTTATCATAATTATCATGCTCCCACTAACATGATGATTATTAGCATAACACTTATGCTCCCACTAGCTTTGACATGTACTTAGAAATCAGTTGAACTTCTAGAAAAAACAATACTTTATTGACTTTCTTACCAAAGTTCAGATTTCTGATACTAGATTGCTTTGATAAAACTTTATCAATATCATACACCTTATCTTAGATAGCTCACAGGTGTGTCTAAACAATTCCAGAACTATGAAAAGGGATGTCGTAATCATAGTCTCAATTGTTTAGACCTTTGCCACTTCTCACAAGTCCATGTTAGTGTGCCGGTTAACCACAAAGCTCCACTAACGACTTTGAGAATGCAAATATCACAATTGCTATCTACTTCAAATCTACTTGGTGGAAGTGTTTCCTCACCATCATTTTCATGAATCGGAGAGAAACCTTATGACCCTTAGATTTAATGGTGTATGTGTTCTTATCCATGTGAATTGTCAAAACCATAGTCACAAGACAAGGATAATGACAAATCCAAACTCATATGGACTGAACTCAATCTTAATTTCTTGCCACCTGGCAGCTCAAGGGCCTGCCATTGCTTCCAAGTTGTTGTGCAACCAATTGAGAACTCTAAGAACTCATATGCAAAGCCAACTTTAACTGGAATGGGCACAGAATATGTCAACATGATAGGTTATAAACCTCAAGTCATGTGCTAGTGAAGAACTTCAAGTTTTATTCTTGATTAGTTCTTGAGACTTTCAAGACCTTTAAGACTCCCACTGTCCTCTTGACATATAAGACTTTCTTGTCAGATATTCAAGAGATAGTGTGGATTCTAATCAAGACAAACACTTCACACAATTGGCCTTAGTTGGTCTTTGTTTTATCCAAAACATCACAACTTACCAATTTCAAATGTACAAGAGTAGAAAACTTTTACTCTTACATTTGATAAGTGTTTTAAACCTTCTTTAAGACATGTCACTCAAGTTACAATCTTAGAGTATAACTCTAAGAATTGTTTTTGGAACGAAGTATGAATCATCTTCTTGATTTAACCACTTCAATAATTCATAACTCCTCTTCTTAACTATCAGAATGCACTTAGAGGATGAATTGTGATAAGGTCTCAAAATCATTAAGATGGTCTTAAAACATGATACTAAAGTACTCTCCCATCTTTTCAGATTTGAGAAACTTTTATCTTTCTGCCTAAATTGATTCTTCTTAATCGCTCTGCCATACATTGGAACCTTTTCCAATGTCTCAGAATTACACTTAAGCTTGTAAGTATAACCATATTTACTGAGCCATAGTAAATTATGACGAATAGTCTTATCGATCTTTTGTGGTGGACTCTGACCAGTGCACAAGAATGTGTGCCCGATCCCTTAGTCCTTCACTTGACTCACACACCCATGTGAACAAGTAGTTAGTCTTAATTTTTCCAATGCTCGAAAGTTCTCATTCATCATGCTATACAACTTGCATGATTCAAAGTTTCTATCCAACTAAAACTTGGGTGATGAGAATCTTTCCTTATTTGGTAAATTTAGACACTACCACAAATGAAAGAATCAAATTCATATTTCCACTCTTGCTCTTAATGGAATCTTATAAGCAACACAGATTTTCACAAATGCCATTGTAAGGATATTTTAAAATAAATAAAATCAAAAGATTTACCTTTTATTTTAAAACTTTGCGGAAAAACTTATCCTTACACTCCATATGAAAACTTGTTGTTATCTATTCCTAAGCAAAATATCATAACTCCTAAGAAGTAGCTCAAGAATCCGATCTTCAAACTATGCGATAGAAATCCATCTACGCGATCAGATTCATCATATTCTTTCTTTAAGTTTCTTCACTTTTCTTTGATTCTTAAAACATCAACATGTGACCCAGTCACATCATGTATCAAGAATCTCAGAATAGAAACTTAGCAGAGTTAGATAGTGGACTTTACCTGAAGTAGAGTCAAACTTATTGACTTTAACATCCTTAGGTAAATTTGGCAGCTTCGCAACCAATGCCCCTTTCTTTGGCAATATAAACATATGGACCCTTTGGTAATGGGACTATCTCAGACTTAGTTTTTCTCTTTACCATTTGGTCAACCGAGTTGACTATGGCCGATCCCTTTCCATTGGGAAGAGAATCTGTTGGAGGAGGTGAAAGAAGTATGATTTCCATGGGACATCATCTTCATTTAGGAAAGCTTGTTTCAAGAGATTTGGGAAGATCATAAATGTCTAAACCAGACATCTTTTGGGAGATACTCAAGATAGCTGATTTAAAGTCCTTAATATAACACCCAATATGAAATATTAAGGCTAGGACCCAACACAATACTTTTATAACTTGGAAGAGGGATGCCGTAATCCAAGCTATAAAATATTTGAAGGTAGGCGAATGACGATTCACTAATTTCCACCATGAAAACGAAATATATATTATTAGGTTTTAATTGGTTTTTGAAACTCCTAGATCTTTGAGATTCATTGAACTGTTCAATGGCATGTTTCAATCTCGAGTGTGCCCTTCAGGTTTTGTGACTGGGATGCCGAGGATCACAAAACAAGGTGTGAAGTAACCATGCAAATTACTTGGTACCCTTAAGTGTTTACCCCTCAATCGATGTGCCGGTTAACCACACACGCTCCATCGATACTATGATAAACATTAGGTTACCCTTTGCCTACCTTGTTAAATATGAGTTAGTGTGCCGGTTAACCACACACGCTCCACTAACCGACTTAAACAAAGTGCAAAGTGTAATTTTATGGATTAGCACCTTATTCACTTTTTCCTAAGTAACTAAGATTGGGTATTTATAAAAGGTTTAGTTACTTAGTATTTATCATTAATACTTTTAATGAAGGGAGAATTATAGTCCTTGTCCTACCCGTTCGGCTAACGACCCTCCACCGGTCAAGGAAGCGGTGGGTGAGAGTGGACACCCATTAAACTGCCATTTTATAGGCAGTAACCTTATACCCCCCTTATAGACCGGCTTCGTGAATGAGGCCTACTAACGGTAAGACTGACTTTGTTCTTATATATATATATATATATATATATATATATATATATATATATATATATATATATATATATATATATATATATATATAAGTATTAACTATTAATATTAAAATAGTATAAGGGTGTATTTTAAACATTTAAAATACTTGGTGGTTTAATCTATTAATTAAACTATACTCTTAATTTAATTAAACTTAAACCATGTCTTTATGGAATTATTAACTCTTTTAATTAGATACTTTAATTAATTTAATGAAGTCCATAAAGTTTGAACTTTAACTTTTAAAATTCTTGGGTTTGGAATTAAAGTGTATATGGGGTTTGACTTTACAAATTCCAAAACTTGAGGACAATTTTTGAACAATTCAAAAAACTTATGGTTTCCATAACTTATGAATTTTAAAGTGGTTTAATGGAAAAAACCCTTCAAGTTCCATAACTTGTAGACAAGTTATGGAAGACTTTAAAAGCATTAAAAATGTGACTCTTCATTTTTTCATAACTTATGGAATTTTTATGGGTTTTAAAATTCATAAATGTGACTTTCCATGTAACTTGAGGACAAGTTACAAAAACACATATTATGAACAACTTCAAGATTAATTTGGATTGAAAACAATTATCTCATAATTTTTCCTATTACTCTAAACAAACTCATAAACACGAACATTCATAATCAACATTTTTCAAGCATCATATAAACATGTATAAAACTTGAAACTTTGACTATTATCCTTTATTTGGATGAGAATAAACATTACCATAGTATCAAAAAACAAATTTTATGAACAAAAACACTTTGCGGTAATGATTCTAATCCAAAACAAGCCAAAAAACTCGAAGATAAGCTGTCAGGGGGTCCAACTCGTCGAGTGCATGAACCAACTCGACGATTTTGATGAATTTGTTCATGGACTCGTCGAGTCCATCACTGGACTCGTCGAGTCTGCTGTCCCGACAGCAAAAAAATTCGATTTTTTTCAGTTTTTTTTTTCAGCAACTTGCATCAAGTATAATTGAAAACAACCCATGGCTCTGATACCACTGTTGGGTTTTGGTATACTACAACATCCTATGGTGCACATACAATCCTAAATACCTTGGATCTATGTTTTCACTAATTATACATGCAAATGGTTTCCAAGGTATTAATCTTACAACTAGCATGCATTTAACATAAAATTATAATATACTAGTTAGCATGACATACCTTTTGATGGAGCTTGAATTCTTGGTGTATTTGGTCTTAAAGAGCTTAGCCCCAATAGTGTGGAAGCCTCAAATGGAATCACAACACACCATGGACAAAGGATGAACGTGAGAGAGAATTTCATGCACACAAAAGACACCATGAACTCTAAAAAGATACAAGTGGCAATTTTGGGCAATGAAGTATCTATTTATATGTGAGATTTCTAGGGTCATGGATATAACCCAAATCCATACCCATGGGTTTTATGATCCATGGTTCATGTGGCCCAACTCTTTATGTATCCATACATAAACTTGGTCCAACATGGATCATAAGCCCAACACATATAAATATAACTAATTATCATAATTAGTCCCCATAGATTTAATTAGTCTCTTTCGACCACTAAATTAACTCCAAATTAATTCTTGATCACTACTAATTAAAACATATGATTTCATATTAATATATTATTACTTATAATATATTAATAAACCATAAATAACCTTCTCTCAAAAGTCCATCCTAACAAATTGTCCTTATGATATGCAACCCAAATGGACTATGCTACTCTCGGGTCGAATACATACCAATAATAGTTATGGGCTTAGAGACCTAATCCAACACACTTCAGGGGCCAGTGAGGGATCAGGCTCGGACTCCGGAGCCGGGCAGGTCGATGAGCAGACGAGAGAGTTCATTTCGTATGAGATCACGTGTAGTATTTTAGACCAGACTCCTGTGATCTTCGGTACGATCAAGGAGGGCATCATGGAGCTTTTGGATGAGAAACTGAGTGCATTCCGCACCGAGGTGGCGGCCATGATGGGGTCGCGCACACTAACGTTCAGGGAGTTCCGAGCATACGGAGCTCCAGACTATCATGGGGCTCAGCACCCCATTGCTAGCAGCAGATGGTTGGCGGATGTCGTCAACGCTTTTCGTACGATCCGATGTCCCGAAGGGGACAAGGTCCGACTTGCATCCTATCTTCTGAAGGACAGGGCACGTGACTGGTGAGAGGAGGTCGGACATACCATTGTTGATGATGCACCTCTTGATGCTATGCCTTGGATTGATTTTTTAGCTAGGTTCCGGGCCGAGTTTGCACCTGTGATTGAAGTGCAACAGCTTGCCAGGGAATTCCAGGATCTCCAGCAGACGACTGAGACGGTGACCGAGATCACCGCTTTGTTCAGGGAGAGGGCCCTTCTCGTTCTGCAGTATGTGGCAGACGAGGAGATGAAAAGGCCCGATATCATGAGATGTTGCGGAGTGACATTCGACAATTTGTGAGCTGATCTAGCTGCAAGACGCTGGAGGGTATGATAGCGAGAGCTAGGAAGAGGGAGATTGATTTAGAGATGGAGAGGAAGAGGAAACCAGATGCTGCGTCTGGTGTAGAGGGTTCGGGCAAGAAGCCCAAGGTAGATTCCTGAGGGAAGGGACAACAGGGCAGAGGCTGTTGTGGCAAGTGTGGTAGGACACATGATGGGGAGTGCAGGGCAGGTAGTTCGGGCTGCTTTAAGTGTGGCCGAGCTAGACATGCTAGCAGGGATTGTACTGCTACCACCACCACCACTATAGTATCTGATCTGATTTGCTTTCAGTGCAATCAGATGGGCCACAAGAAGGCCTAATGTCCGAGTTTAGCAGCATCAGTAGGACGAGTGGTGGCACACACTCCTGCTACATTGAGGATTACCGATGGCCTCCATGGCCGAGCGGATGCGCCAGTGGCGAAGAGCAGAGCCTTCCAGTTGACAGCGGAGGAGGCACGTGCAGCACCTGACGTGGTGACGGGTATGTATCTTCTCTTTATCTCTTTTACTTATACTGATTATTACTTATGTTTATGTGTTTCATTATAGGATCGTTCCTTGTGAACGGTATATCTGCTCTGGTATTGTTTAATTAGGGGGCTACCCGATCATTTGTGTCGCTCGCACTCAGCAAACGATTCGTAGGAGCTCCGGGGGAGCTGGATTGCCCACTTGATGTGGAGATAGCAGATGATAGGACTGTTAGGGTGGCGAGCGTTCACCGAGGATGTACACTGCAGTTTTTTGATGAGCAGTTTTATGTGGATCTAGTCCCTATTCCCCTACGAGGGAATAAGGTTATTGTCGGTATGGATTGGTTGAGCCCCAATGAGGAAGTGATCGACGGCGAGCAGTAGCTAGTGAGGGTTCGGACTCCTAATGGGGGAGGGTTAGTAATTCAGGGCGAGAGGCCGCAGGGTGGACCGAATCTATGTTCAGCAGTGAGAGTGAGACGCTACCTTCAGCAGGGTTGCGTAGGTTATGTCGCCTATGTCATGGATACCCGGGATAAGGGTAAGGCGACAGTCGATGACGTACCGGTCGTGCGAGAGTATTTAGACGTATTCCCGGAGGATCTGTCTGGGGTACCTCCGGAGACACAGGTTGAGTTCAAGATTGACCTAGTCCCTGGTGCGGCTCCGATAGCCAAGGCACCATATCGATTGGATCCTATTGAGATGCAGGAGTTATCTACGTAGCTGCAGGAGCTACTAGACAAGGGATTTATCAGGCCGAGTAGGTCGCCATGGGGAGCCCCGATCCTGTTTGTGAAGAAGGACGGGTCGCATAGGATGTGCATAGACTACCGGGAGCTGAATAAGGTGATAATGAAGAACCGTTACCCCCTCCCGAGGATTGATGATTTGTTCGACCAACTCCAGGGTGCATCTTGGTTCTCCAAGATTGATCTGCGGCCGGGTTATCACCAGATGCGAGTGTATTGGTTACATAATTGAGTATGAATTAGAGAATCAGAATGATATGAAAATGATGAACAAAAGATCTAAATAATATATGTTTGGCTCGATTATTCTTTCAATGAGTACAGACTGTTTTAGACAATTACAGAAAAGTTCTTATCTAACTCTAGTACGGAACACCTATTTATAGGGAACTAGAAAGCACAAAAAAAATATAAGGGGCTAGACTTGAAAAGCTTCGACACTAAAGTACCCTTATAATAACATTACATATTAACCAAACTATCCCTTGACCTTCGACACCTCACAACTAAGTTCGACATCAACATTCTCCCCATTTGTGAGAAGTGTCGAACCTAGGTCATCAACATCTGGATAGCTTGATGCATCAAACTCCGAATCTCTACATACCAATTCATCACTTTCTTCAATTCAGCCTTATCTCCATCATTGTTCTTCTTACAGTTATTCATACGAACAATCAAGTTCATATATTATGCAGTAGTATACCTTTCGACATCGCATGCTTGGAACAAAAACTTTGTCTTACTTCCCTTCTAGCTTTTACCAACAAATATTATCCCAAGTGGCTTCAGACAAATCTCTCCATCATCATAAGGCTTCAAGTCAGCTTTACTCTTCAATAATGATTAAGGTACAGTAATCTCTTTACCCATTGTCAAAGCTAATTCGACATCCATCAAGGCTAAACAATCGTAATAATTGTCGATGAATAGCTTGATATGAGTAAGACCCAGCTGATAATCTTCTTTGCTTGTGCCCTGAAGTTTTGTTTCATCATTGACTTTAAGAATCTTCGCGACAGAGATTAAGTCATTCATATTCATAAGAGGGAAGTCAGCAACAGAAAAGTTGAAGGTGGTATTGTTTGCTCTAACCACATGATATCGAAAATTTTGAAGTACACCCTCAAATAGAACATCTTTGAAAATACTCAAAACTCGAAATATCTTGACAAGTGACCAAACTTCTTCTTCTTTCCTAAGTACAGCATGAAATCGAATCTTTTGCTTCTTGTACTCTTCCTTATCTTCGAACTTGTCAACAATCTGATATTGAGAAGTAATAAACATCATCTTGTTGATAGGAAAGTCCAACTGATTCATGTCCGGATTCTCAGTTGCATAACTCTTCTTCGGTTTCTTCTCAAAGTCATGTGTTTCACCATATACTACCATATCTTCAATGTTCTCATAGCTATGTAGTTTCCTTGGATCACCTTTGTTCAATGTTGGAGTATCATTTTGACGAAGCCTAAGAATGCTTTGAATATGTCGTTGTTTTTCCATTTCAGCTTCAGTTGTTTCTTTTCTTTCTTCCTTCGTCTGTTCAACACTAACACCCTTCCCTTTGACTTTATCAGCTTCAGTAGGCTTAGGTTTCGAAGACGAACTGGAACCACCAATTACAATCCCTTTTTCCAAAGGTTTTGTTGTTGTTGTTGTTGAAATAATCGGATCAGTCGTCTTTGGCATAGTTGTCGGAATTTGAGTGGTCAAGACTTTTCCCACAACTTTCGCATCTCCACTTGACTTTCCAGATGCTCCTTCGCATTTACTTACACCAACATTTTTCCTTTATCCCCCTTGCACCCTTGTGGCAACAGGTGGGGCATCAATTGGTAGTAAGTTTAGGAGTTTCGAAAATGGAGCCAATTCATAATGAATTGTCGACTCAAGCAACCGAAACTTTTGAGTTAAAAACTCAGGAGTGAACAAAGATGAGGAACCAGACTTTGAAACCATTTCTTTCAAATTAACCAAAAGCGAATTAATCTTCCCAAAATTATTTAAATCAACCTCAGCCTTCTCATTTATCTTCGGAAGCATAGAATTGTAATACTCAGCAATTTTCGTTATTGCACCAGCAAAAATATTTACTTTCGTGAGAAGAGAAGAATAGTTGTGTGTCAAATTCTATATCTCCTTTTCCATGTCTGATCGTAACTCTTCAATTTTTCGATTGACATCTTCTCGAACGGTCTTTACATCTTGAACGAAAAGAACATGACGTTGCTTCGCAACAGTTTTCAACTCTTTCAATTCGCCATTAAAGGTATCAAATTGAACTTTGACCCTTAACTCGTTGTTCTTGTCGATCTGATCAAGTTTAATTTGAAGATGTAGCTCTGAAGCTTTTAACATGACATCAACTTCGATACTAGACACCGAATGTTTACCCGTGTATCAGCTTGAATTTGGAGTAAGGAATTAAGCTTTCGGTTCAGAATCTTGAACGGTTTCCCAGACATCGGCATATGATCAGGAATATTTTCCTCTTCAGGATCAAATTCTTTGTCTGCAAACGAACCTACGAAACCTCCATCATCTGTTTCATCATCATTAACTGTTGTGGGTTCTTCGGTGGATTGAGATGGGAACAAAGATGTAATTGGTTGATGCATGATGGTATCGAATGTAGGAGAATGAGTTGAAGTTGAGATGGTTGTATGAAATGGTGGTAGAGATGGTAGAAGTTTCGAAAGATGATGAAAGAATAATATGTTGAGTACCTTGATGTTGATTATGTTGGGCTTTACTAGTCGACACTCCATCACCCATGCTGACATTTGTGTCCATATTAGATGTGTGTACATGTATGCCTGAAGTTCGAACCTCCTCAGTAGCTGACTTAGTTTTCGAAACTTCGGGTGGTATGATTCTTGTCTGCTCAGGAGTGGATTTCTTCGCATGATCACCTTGATTAGTGGTTGTGTCCACATTAGATTCTTTCACAGAGCCACCAGAATTTCCAATCTTCTCGAAGTTCGACTTGATTGGAGAATTCCTCGTTGGTGATGGATTACCCATAGTATCATCTCGAACTGAAGATTCAAGAACAACTTCATCATCCATTGAATCATCTTGAATGATTAACTTCCTTTGCTTCTTCTTTCGTTTCTTTGAAATACGTTTAGCCATTTCTTCTGCACGTATATTCTTCGAAGTTGGAGAAACTGGTGATAAAACTTCACGAAAAATCACCCCATTTTATTCACTTGAGGCTTGTAATGAAGTTTTGGTGAAAAGCTTGTTGAACGGTCAGGTGAATGGCGTGGTTTGTGAGCCATTTTCTTCAGTCTTTTTAACACACCAATCTGAGTAGGGATCACTTCCTTCGAAGGTTGTGCAGTGTTTTCAACACCATATTTTGAAATTTTCTTCGAAGATTTTTCACCTTTGCTAGTTTTCTTCTGAGACTTTTCCACCTTTTCAACTCTTTCAGGACTAGCTTTCGAAGGACTAGCCTGATCTTTCCTCTTCGATCCTCTCCTCTTCTTCGAAGAATCTTCATTAGATTTTTCTAATAACTTCCCAGTCTCAACTAATGGATTAACAGTCTTCAAATATTCGATCAAAACTGGATTGGTTGGATCGACTTTTGAAGCATCGCATCAGGAATACGAGCCATAATAGGAAAAACATCAAAATCATCTTCTACAGTCTTGGGATAATGATATGTTGCGAATTCAACTGTTTCTTTGCCTTCAGGAACCATAATGCCTTCTTTCTCATAGACATACTGTAAGATTAAGCTCCAGTATCGAGCACAAGAAACCCCATCTTCAACATTCGTGTTTCCAATACTCTTGAAAAACTCATTACAGAGTTGAGTTGCATAATCCACCTACAAATCATAATAGATTCCAGCCACCATAGCATACACCTCCAATCGAGCTTTATCTAATCCCACAGTTCTTCCAGTCAAGCAACGAAGATAAATGCCGAATAAGAAATTCCACATACAAGGCAAACTGGACTTCTTGAACTCACTGATTTTTGTAAAAATAGGTTGATTACCCATCTCATTGAACATATGAATAACCTGGGCATTCATTACCTTATAAACAGGTTCAGAATTTGGGATATTCAAAATTTGGGCAAAGAGTTTCTACGACAGACGGTACTTCTTGTCATTCACTAGTTGAAAAGTGACAATCTTCATCGTCTTGTTGTAAGTAGTCGTTGAACCAGCAAGAGATAACCATGAAAGTGGTACAGAGAACGAGTTAAACATAGCAGTTGACAGCACGGAGTATTTAAGAGCAATTATCAACATCTGCAACTCTTCTGGGTAAACAAAAACATCTCCCTGAACCTGGTAATTTGTGCTTTGAATTTTCATGATCGGCTGGGAAGAAACAACATCAGTGGTTTACGATTGATGAGCAACCATTGTTAGGGTTTGTGAAAGAACTTGAAGAACAGAGAGAAAAAGATCACCAGTCGTCTGAGAATCGTATTGTGAGCGTAAAATTGAACTGAAATCCCCAATTCCTTTTTTATACGTATACACAATTTGAATTCCAAACGGTTGTCATTAATAACTTGCCATGCTTTCCTTAAATATTGTACTGGTAGCCGTAAAGCACGCCATGTCAGGAAAAGTGATGAGTACTTTTTCCTACAAAATCGCAAAGTAACCAAACTGTCACATCAGACGTCTTTTCGAAAGCATCCAGTGGATAAGGACCAAAACCCTTCGGCATGGAGGTTAGGCTCTTTCACTTTTGGGTTTAAAAGTGAAGTCATGTGCCAGACTTGCGAAATCGTCAGCCTGAGTTGGTATTACTCAGAACCTCAAGGATTTCGTGAGTGCAATGTGTGCCAAAGAAAAAGAGAAGAAACAAAATAAAAAAATTTTGATTTTGTGTTGTCGAAAATAAAATTTCGACATTAAGGCAGTTAGATCCAAGGAAAAAGTCACCTCGTTAATTATCAAGAGAGATAATCAATGGCTTGTGTGGTTTCCCGTGAAGTACAATCGAATACTTGTTAATAAGTATCGAAGGGAATCTTTTTATAAGGCTTCTTGGGTGGTTGAAAATTTCGTTACATATCACAACAAAACATAAGTGTGAGAAATTGTAACTGAAATTACCTGTTTGACCAGTGTAATCAGTGACAAGTATGCTTTGGAAAAAATTTATCAAGTAACAAGGAGGTAGAAAGATACTCACATTGAAATCATATTCCACAAATCAAAAATTATTCCTGGATCTTGTTAGGTAAAAATGTCGTGGGTTTCGAACATTTTAGCAAGACCACGCAAAAAGAAAGAATATGATTTGGAGTATCGAAAATTGGTACAGAAACAAATGTTTCGTTATAATCTGGAACATAGTTCCCCATCAATTCCTTATAGGTTTCGAAATTTTGGATTTCACTTTCATCACGGTTTCATGAATCTAGATCATTAACACAGAATGTGAAGAATCAAAGAATCGAGTATAAAATGAATCAGAGTATAGAATCGAGTAAGAATGCGAAATTGAACACCGGATGTAAATATGATCTTGTTTCAGCTCTATTACGCTTTCGAATGTTTATAGAGTACAAAGACAGGTCTGTAAAAATTCTTATCTAACTCTAGTAAATATCCCTATACATAGGGAACAGAAAGCGTACAAAATATATACTAAGGCATAGACACTAAAGTTTCGAATAAAAGCCCCTTAGTAAAATACATTACAAAACATTCGAAGAGGCAAAATATATTTCGACTAATTACAACATTTTAACCCTTACAATCTCCCCCTTTGTAATCATAGTCGAACATCTTAATTCGTAAGAATCTGGATGGAATATAGCATCACTCTTCGAATTTCCGTGTACCAGGAAATAATCTTCTTAAGCTCTTTCTTATCTCCTTCATTGTTCTTCTTACAATGATTCATACGAACAATTAAGTTCGTATATTGAGACGTTGAATACCTTTCCACTTTGCATGCCTGGAACAAGAAACGTTTTGCTTTTCCAGCTTTGTCCTTTCCTGCGAAGACCATTCCAAAAGGCTTCAAGCAGATTTCACCATCAGCATACTTCTTTAATTCTGCCTGAGTCTTCGTAGGAGCCATTGGAGCTTTAATTTCCATACCTTTAGTCGTAGCTAACTCCATATCAGTTAGAGCCAAGCACTCATAATAATTTTCGATGAAAATCTTGATGTGAGCAAGCCCAAGCTTAAATTCATCAGGTTCCGTGTTTTGAAGATATGAAAATGATTTGTCTTTCAGAATCAAAGCAACTTGTATAAGATCATACAAGTTCATTAATGGAAAATCTGCAATAGAAAATTCGCAAATATTTCCATTTGCCCTGGCAACCACATACTTGATATTTTGGACTGTGTTTTCGAAAACCACATCCTTTTTCATACTGATCACTTTCTTGATCTTTATCAATGACCAAACTTCCTCAGGGGCTTTTGCAAGAACAACATGAAATCGAATTTTCATGTGTGTACCATCATCCTTTTCTTTAAAATTACCTTCTGCTTTAAATTGAGGCATGATGAACATCATTTCGTTTATCAGAAAGTCCAGCTTATTTGAATCAGTATTCGTAACCATATAACTTTGTTTTGGTTTCTTTTTAAACGAAAACATATGATTAAAATCTACTTTGGCCTCAATTGTTTCATAATTTTAGTGTTTGGCTGGATCACCTTTGTCCATTCCCTTCGGATCACTTGCACGCTGAGTCATTATGCTTTGAATCAATCTTAGCTTTTCGATTTCAGCTTCTGCTTCGGCTTTCCTTTCTTCTTTCGATTTTTCCACCACAATTGTTTTCCCTTTATCTTTCACGACTGAATCATCTTTCACCTCCATTGTTTTCGAACTGCTCCCAACATTATCAGTAGATTTACCAATCACAATTCCTTTCGAAATTGGTCTTGTAATTGGCATGGTTGTTACGACGGTTGAAGTAATCGGCCCAGCAGATGCTATAACTGGCTTTGTTGTTGGGATCTTTGAAGAAAACATCTTTCCTACAACCTTCGCATCATCACCACTGGCCTTCGAATCACCAGTTTTTCTTTCTCCCCCTTGCACCCCTGTGAAAACAGGTGGAGCATTTGTTGTTGGAAGAAGGTTGGATCTGCAGATTGACATCCTCCCTGACTTTCTTTACTTCTTGAACAAATAGAACATACCTTTCCTTTGTTACATGCTTGAATTCTTTCATATCTCCGGCAAACTTCGAATTTTGAGAATTGATGCGTAGTTCATTATTTTGATCACTATGATCAACCTTCTCCAAAAGCCGAGATTCAGAGTCTGTAATCATCCCAGATACTTTACTTACAACTCTGGCTTCGAACATTTTCAACAATGAATCAACCTCTAAACTTGAAACAGACGAACCACCCCCCAGATCAGCTTAAGATTGAATTATAGAATTTAACTTCTGATTCAAAATTTTAAATTGCTTCATTGTCATCAGCATATGATCTGGAAACTCCTCTTCGTCTTCATGAAACTCTAATTCTTCAAACGTACCTCCAAAACCCTCATTATCAGTTTCTGTTTCCATAAAAACTGTTTCTTGAACAGTGGAATTAGGTTTGGGTGTGTCAGTGGATTGAGAAGAAAAAATAGAAGTGAAGGGTTGATTGATTATGTTTTCGAATGTAGGGGAATCAGTGGTGGAAGTAACTGGAATAATTGGTGGAGGTAAAGAAACAATATGTTCGAAAGTTAAAGAAGTTGGATGACCTTGATCTTCTTTATTCGAATCTCCTTCACCCAGATTGACATTTGCATCCGTATCAGATATGTTTGCAGGGATGCCTGAAGTTCGTACCTCCTCAAAAACTGATTTGGCAACCGAATCTTCGGGTGGTATGACTATTGTCTGCTCAGGAGTTGAACTTTCTACATGAAGATTTTCTTCTGGTGTTTCAGGAATTCTTTCATCATCATCTTCTGTAGACTCAGTAGAAAGCATAAGCTTTCGTGTCTTCTTCTTATTCTTCTTCGACAAATGTTTGGCCATATCCTCAGCCCTTCGTTTCTTGGATAATGGAGAAACAGGTGCTGGCACTTCTCGAATTAAAACACCTTGATGAGTGATGTGAGGTTTTCGAACCACTTTTTGTGTTGGAGACTTGCTTTTATGTGTTGACTTCATTTTGATTCTTCGAAACATACCAGTCTTCGAAGGAATGATCACTTGTTCTTGAGTTTCTTCAGCAACAGGCTCAATCACTTGTGTCTCAGCAACAGACACTTCAACTGTTAGAGGCTTCTTCTTTGGAGATTTCGAAGAAGTCAAATCTGTGATTTTGTCTTCATGAGAAGTAGTTTTAGTCTTCTTTGACCGCTTGGATTTCGTACCTTCCCTGTCTAATAATTTCCCAGTTTCGATAGAAGACTCAATAGTCTTCAAATATGCCACTAAAACAGAATTCAAAGGATCAACTCTTTTGAGCATTACATCTGGAATACGAGCAACAGATGGAAAAACCTCAGCACTATCTGTGACATCCTTCGGATAGTGGTATGGTTGAAAAACAGCCTTTTCTTCATCAGTGGGTACCAAAATCCCTTCCTTGTTGTAAAAATGTTGTAAAATCAAGCTCCAGTATCTTGCACACGAAATACCATGAATAGCATTCGTGTGTTCTACACTCTTTTGAAATTCCTTCCACAATTGTGTAGAATAATCCACTTAAAGATCATAGTATAGCCCAGCAACCATGGCATATACTTCCATTCTTCCTTTGTCAACACCAACTGTTCTCCCAGTTAAACATCTTAGAAAAATACCAAATAAGAAATTCCAGATACTTGGAAGACCAGATTTCTTAAAATCACTGATCTTGGATAACTGAGGCTGATATCCCATCTCATTAAACATATGAACTATTTGAGGAAATGTGAAAGCAACATACGGAGGTGAATTCGGAATTTCAAGAATTTGGCAAAAGAGTTTCTTTGATAATCTGACATTTTTGTCATTCACCAGATGGAAAGTAATTGTATCAGAAGCTTTATTGTAAGTAGCGGTTGATCCGGCTTGAGAAAGCCATGAAATTGGAACAGAGAATGAACTGAACATCGCCTTAGACAAAATAGAACTCTTCAAAGAAACGATTAACATCTTCAATTCTTCTGGGTATTTAGAAACATCACCCTCCAAGTAATAGTTAGTTGCTTGAATCTTCATAATTGGCAATGAAGATACATCTTCAGTGGTATGAGAAGGATCAGCATCAACATGAACAGAAGTCGCCATTGTTAGGGTTTGAAAACTTTGAAGATCAGAGAATTTGGGAATTTGTTCTTTTTGATTGCGTAAACTGATAATGAACCCTTGAATCCCCTTTTATATGTAACCCTGAGGTTTGAATTTGAAGCGGGATGTATATTTAATGATTTTTGACGTGGCACCTTGAAAATCGGACCATTACTGCGTAAAAGTAGCCATGCGTCAAAAAGTATCTGTCACATCACCTTGAAATCCGGACAGAATACCATACGTCATTAAAAACCAGCCTGTATTGTTATCCCCAAGAAGATTGTAACCGTCAGAACCCTTCGTATGGAAGCAAGGCTCTTTCGCTTTTGGGATGAAAAGCGAAGTCATATGCCAGATGTTTGAAATCATCAACCTGAGTTGGTATTACTCAGAACCTTAAGGATTTCGTGAGTGCAGTGTTCCAAAGAATTTAGACGAGAAACAAAGATAAGAAAATTTTGGGATATTGTGATGTCAAAATATAAATTTGACACAAAGGCAGATAAAATCCCGGGCAAAGATTGCTTCATTAATCATTAAAATAAATGATCAACAGCTTCTGTAGGTTCCCGTGAAATACAATCGAATACTTGTAAATAAGTATCAAAGGGCTTCTTTTATAATGTTTCGTGGGTAGTTTAAAATTTTCGTTACATGTCAACCTAAACATAAGGTGATAAATTGTAATAGAAATTACTTGTTTGACCAGTGTAGTCAGGGACAAGTTTGTTTTGATAAATTTGAAGTGACATTGAAGTTCGAATGAAACTCACACGGAAATCATTTTCAAGAAAAAAATTTGTGCTGGATCTTGTTGGGTAACAAACATCATGGGTTTCGAATGTTTGATCAAGACCACTCATACGAATTGAATATAATTTGGAGTTTCGAATGTTGGTACTAAACCAAATGTTTCGTGAAAATCTGGAACATAGTTCCCCGTCAATTCCTTAAAAGTTCAGAAAATTGGGTTTCTCTTTCATCACGGTCTCATGATGTCAGATCATAAACACAGATTTTTGATATATCTAAGTCTCGATGGGTTTGATCAGAGACCTCTCGGACATATGTCTTCGTGTGTGATCGTGTAAGAACTTTATGGGTGAAAAAGATTGGTGTAAGACACGAAAGGTACCTCTGTTATTTTTGGACAAAACAGTAAACTCTTAACTCATTTTGAGAAGAGTCAGGTAGCTCAGAGTCTAATGTGAATATAAGCCTTATTGGGAAGAAATTTTCATATGAATAATTTCATTAAGGCTTTTGTACACACACATTGAGTCAGCGGAGGCTTTGGACAACATGCAGCAACATGCTTCTAGGGACAGCTTAACTAGTTCAAAATATTGATCATTTATCGATTCGTGTGAAAAATGTACCTGACCGTAGAACTGCAAGCATAATCCACTGTGTATCATCATATATATCTGCAACAAAATACTAAAAAGAAATAGGAAACAAAATATTTTTGTTGTTTTGATTTTTCGAAAATACAGACAAAACAAAAGCAAAACAAAATCTTTTTGGATTTTTAATTTTTCGAAAATTAAATGACAAAAACAAACGAAAATTTTTTTGGGTTTTTAACTTTTCGAAAATTAAATGACTAAAACAAACGAAAATCTTTTTGGATTTTTAATTTTTCGAAAATTAAATGACAAAAACAAACAAAAATCTTTTTGGATTTTTTAATTTTTCGAAAATTAAAAGCTAACTGTACTTGTTGCAAATACACGAAATTTTATCATCCCCTGATAAGTGACAAATTTACGAATGCGAAGGGATTCGAAGCGTTGACTATGAATAGTAACCTTTGAATCAACCCGTAAAATATATGATAAATTTACGAATTCGAAGGGATTCGAAGCGTTGACTATGAACAGTAACCTCTGAACGTTGACTGTTATTGCTTTGTTTTTCATTCTGCACCTCTGAATCATTCCTGGTCATCATCATTCTCCTTTTTCGCATGGAACAGAATTTCCATCTATCATTCCATGTCCTTCTAAAATTTTCAGAAATGATTTTTCATCTAAAGGTTTTGTGAAAATATCAGCTAACTGATCAGTTGTTTTCACGAAATGTACTTCAATATTTCCATCCTCCACGTGATCCTTGATGAAATGATAACGAAGAGCTATATGTTTAGTCTTCGAATGCTGCACAGGATTATGACAAATTCTTATTGCACTTTGAGAATCACAATATAATGGAATCTTTTTCATATTGATTGCATAATAATGCAATTGACTTTGAATCCATATAATTTGTGATGTGCAAGCAGCAGCAGCCACATATTCTGCTTCAGCTGTTGAAATTGATACACATGTTTGCTTTTTCGACTGCCAGTCACCAATTTGCCATCGAGAAATTGACATCCACCACTTGTGCTTTTTCTATCAAGATTACAACCACCCAAGTCTGCATCCGAATAAGCTTGTACAAAGAACCCTGTTTTCGAAGGATACCACAATCCTAACGAAATTGTTCCTTTAAGATAACGAAATATATTCTTCACAGCCGTGAGATGTGGTTCTCGTGGATTTGACTGATACCTAGCACAATTACACACAGAATACATGATATCAAGTCTACTTGTTGTAAGATAAAGTAATGAACCAATCATGCTCCTGTAAAGAGTTATGTCAACTGCAGGTTTATCTAACGAAGGTGTCAACTTTATGCCTGTTGCCATAGGAACTCGTAACTTTGTGTTATTCGTCAATCCAAACTTCTCTAGCAGATTCTTCGTATATTTTTCTTGATTAATAAAAATTTCTTCTATGTTTTGACGAATATTCAGTCCAAGAAAATTATTGATTTTTCCCATCATGGTCATTTCAAACTTACTTTTCATCAAATCTTCGAATTCTCTAGATAAAGCAGGGTCAGTTGAGCCAAAAATAATATCATCAACATAAATTTGAACAAGCATTAGATGATTCCCAATTTTCTTTCGAAATAATGTGGGGTCAAGAGATCCTTGTTTAAATTTAGATTGTTTCAAAAATGAAGTAAGAGTTGCATACCATGCTCGTGGTGCTTGTTTTAAACCATAAACTGTCTTATCTAAAATATAAACATGATCTAGATATTCTTCGTTAATAAAACCTGGGGGTTGTTCCACGTAAACTGTTTCTTCAAGCTCTCCATTTAAAAATGCACAGTCCACGTCCATTTGATAAACATCAAAGTCTTTGTGAGCTGCATAAGCCAAGAATATACGAACAGCCTCGAGTCTTGCGACAGGGGCAAAAGTTTCTTCATAGTCAGTTCCTTCTTATTGTGAATATCCTTTAACAACAAGTCTGGCTTTGTTTCGAACGATATTTCCATCTTTGTCGGTTTTGTTTTTGAAAATCCATTTTAAACCGACAATCGAAACATTTTCAGGTTTAGGAATTAATCTCCAAACCTTGTTTCGTTCAAATTCAGATAATTCAGATTGCATTGCAACAACCCAATCTGAGTGTTCCATTGCAACCTTAACTGTCTTTGGTTCAATTTTAGAGATGAAAACATTGAACATGCAAAATTCTTGATGAGTATTCAATACCTCATTCTTTGCACGTATTTGAGCTCTTGTTAAAACACCCTCTTGTGGATTTCCAAATATTTGATCTTTCGGATGATCTCTTGTCCACTTTTCCATTGGCGGATAAGCTGGATCAAATTCCAAAGGTGCATCTTCGTATAAATCATCATTCTCTGAACCTGCAATCGAACAAACATCATCAAAATCATTATTATTCTCAATGTTTTCTAAATGCTCCTCCTCAACATTATGCTCCCCCTCAACATTAGTATTAAATCTTTCATTCTCCCCCTCGAAAGAATGCTCTCCCGCAACTAGAATGTTCGAATCCAAGTGCTCCCCCTCCACTGGATTATTTTGCATACTTTCTCCTTTCTCTGGAGAAGTTGATGTTGAATCATCAGTAAGCTTCGTTAATTCAGGGAGATGATTATCATTGGCATTAATTTCAGCATCAACAGCATGATCTGAAATACCAAAAATTAAATCATAATCAATATCCAACATTTGTGAAGGTTCAGATTCATCTTGTATTTCTTTTAGAATAGGATGATTTTCAAAATTCGTTTCAGTTTGTTTAATATAGTAATCATCAAATGTAAGATTAAAAGCTTCTTCCACTTTTCGTGTTCTTTTGTTCAACATACGATATGCGACTGAATTATGCGAATATCCCAAGAAAATCCCTTCATCTGCTTTAGCTTGAAATTTCGTAAGATTATCCTTGAGATTCATAATAAAGCACCTGCATCCGAAAACATGAAAAAATTTCACATTAGGTTTTCGATTGTTGAGAATTTCGTATGGAGTGATGTTAAAATGACAATGAATGAAAGATCTGTTTTGAGTAAAACATGCGATGGATACTGCTTCAGCCCAAAGGTATTGTGGAAGATTCGCATATGCCAACATAGTCCTTGTCGCTTCGCATAGAGACCTATTTCTTCGTTCAACAACACCATTTTGTTATGGTGTGTATGGAGATGAAAAATTATGCGAAATCCCTTTGTCCACCAAAAATGAATCAAGAACATTGTTCTTAAACTCAGTTCCATGATCACTCTTAATTTTTCGAAAAATCTTCTTCAATGATGTTTCCATCTTTTTGATAAAGTCAATCATGATTTGTGCAACTTCGGATTTAAGCCTGAGAAAATAAACCCACGTAAATCTGGAAAAATCATCAACAATGACTAATATGTACCGTTTCTTGTTGATTGTTGAAACTGTTGATGGACCACACAAATCAATATGTAACAGTTCCAGAGGTGCGACTGTTTTCGACTCTATCGTAATTAGATGTCCTTGTTTATGTTGCTTTCCAACTTCACAAGTTGCACATAAAGAATCATTATCAAATTTAAGTACAGGTAAACCTCTTACCAGATCTTGTATCACAAGTTTATAGATGTTTCGAAAGTTGAGATGAGAAAGTCTTCGATGCCAAAGCCAACTTAAGTCTGATGTTGCTTTCGAAAGAAGACATATAGCAGGTCTCCCTACTATCGGATTGATATCCAAAGTGAACATGTCACCTTTCCTTTTGGATTTAAGTAAAACTTCGTTAGTGTTGACATTCGAAATAACACTTCCTTCTTCATTAAAAAGAACTTGATTGCCAATGCCCACAACAAGTTGGGAAACACTTATCAAGTTATGTTGAATACCTTCAACATACGCAACACGATTCACTGTGAATTGTCCGTTTGTGATCTTCCCATATCCTTTGACTTGACATTTTTGATTGTTCCCAAACTTCACAACTCCAGCATTGTTTAGACTTCGAAAATCACGTAAATTCTCCTTCTTCCCAGTCATGTGACGAGAGCAACCACTATCAATATACCATTTATTATCATATTGCTCGTCACATAGTACCTACAATCAGTGGAAAATTTTAGGTACCCAAGGCTTTTTGGGTCCTTGGAAATTAGATTTCAATTTCGAATGTAATGAAGAACTTTTAACCCAATCACAAACTTTATTTTTGAGACTATCAATTAAGTTCACTTCTTCATTTAAAGGAACCGAAACATAAGATTTTGATGGTTTCGAATGTTCACTGACATTACCCTTCGTATTCTGAGTTTGTGAATGTACATTCTTTGTTTTGATTACTGGTTTCCATGCTTTGACAGATATGTTTGAATCCTTAGAAGATAAACTTCCATTTGATGAATTATTTACATACTTTTCATAGGCTTCGTGAATTTGCTCCTTTGAAAATGTATTCGACTGATACATTTTTCCTTTGCCTTCAAGCCAATGATCAATGTTCTTCCTTGAAGTTATCCCCATTTCATTTGAAATTTTCATAGTTTCTTTCTTCGTATGATTAGGAAAATTTGGCTTTTTAGGAACAAAATCAACTTTTGGATTGGTTAGAAAAGATTCAGCATAAGATGTATTAACAGTCGATTTAAAATGTTGTCGTTGAGAGAATATTGGTGGTGTATTTGATTCATTTGAAAATTTCTTTGAAATTGTAGTTTTTGAAACTTTCGAACACTTTGGTTGTTTATTCACTTCAGACCTTGAATGATTTGATTGAGATGAAGGTTGTTTATTTGTTGAAAAAGATGAAGTTTTAGCTTTGAAAACATTTTTGGGTGATTGTGATTAAGACAAATATTTATTTGTTTGAGCGGGATTTTTCTTTTTGTCTGAAAAAGTTGCTGAATTCACAGTCTTAACAGGTTTTGTCATTTCATTTGACATCTTTTGAGACTCAATAGTCTGCCAAAATATTTTCTTCCGAGCTTGTCTTTTGGAAATGTTATTTTCTTTCGAAAATTTGTCAATTTGATCTTTGAATTCCGTGGAGTTTAGTTTGACAACTTTTTCATTTTCCTTTACAACTTGTTTTGAAATCTCTTTTTCAACTTTTGATTTTTCAACCCATTTTCTTTGTAGTTTTTGACGTTGAAAAACGTACGAATTCTTTGTTAGGTTGTTTTCGACTGTGCTTTGATTTGCGAAAAAACCATCGTCAGTTGTTTTGAAATTATCCTCTTCAACTAACTTCTTTAATTTTGGTTTGACATTCTCAACATTTCCAGTAGTTCCGAACACTTGATTTGGGAAAATGACATCATCTGTACACTTGAAATTTGGATAAACCACAATATTCGTTTCAAGAAAGTGAGCACCTTGTTCATTCATCACCTTTTCGAACTTTTGTGTATCACCATACACTTGATCAACCACTATTCAAGGAATTTCTTCTTCCTTTGAAGATTTCGTTTCCTTTGAAATTTCTTCTTCCTTTTCATCATCGATATCATCAGTTTGACTGTCTTTGAGATCCACGAAGTCCATATCACTAACTTTCGAAGTTGAGGGTATATCAATTTCTTTCGTAACCATCAAGTCCTTAACTCTTTCTTTCCCTTTAAATGTTGATGCAACATTAACAACAGACAACTGGGAACAGTCAACATCCTCAAGATCACTAATTTTACTAATATTGTCAGAATTATCTTCAATATCAGCAAAATTAGATTGAGAATCAGATGTTGAATTCTCAGTCTTTTTCAAAATTTGAATTTGTTCAGATTTAGTCAAAGTATCATTCACTGTGTTAACTAACTCATTCGCATCAAGACATTCATCAATTTTGACAATTCCATATTTATATCTATCATCAGGAACTTTGTCAAAATCAACTATTATTTTCTCACAATCATACGAAATATTATCTACCTTAGCTCTTTCGAATGCTAGAAAAGGTAGTAATTTTCTATGTTTCTCTTTACTTATTTCACATGAATGATGTAAATCAGTTAATTTGCTATAAAGTCTCTTAGCAGAATTACAGTATATGTTTCTTTGTGCTAGCAAAAGTTTGACTTCATTTGACAAAGTATCTCTATCACACATAATATTTGTTATTTGTAATTCTAAACAATCAACTTTACTTATTTTCAAGTCTAATCGCTTTTTGGTCTCTAATAACTCCATGGACAACTTGTTGGCCTCATTGCTAGCAGACACAACAATTGAATCAAAATAAGTAACAGTCTCATCAAAAGATATTAGTTCAGAGTCATAAGCATGTGTAGGAATATTAAAAGATTCGAGAATATTACGTACCTTTGTTGTCATTGGACATTTGTCTTCTGTTTTGGATACGAAGCATCTTCCTTTCACTTTGAATTCCTCTTCATCTGAGTCCTCCTCCATCTTCGCATACATTGCTCCATGTGTTGGATTCCTCATTTCTTCATCGTCTGATCTGGATGACCAGATTTGATATGTTCCATCCTCATCGTGTTCACCCCTTGCAACCAGTGATAATTTCTTGGCATTCGCACGAACCTCCTCAAGCCTCTCTGCATAATAAGCCTCATTTTTTACTTTATTCTTTCTCTCATCCTTCTTCCTAAGCATACAATCATTTGCAAGATGATTGGCTCCATTGCAATAATGACAATCAACACCAGCATCACCGTTCAGCTTTTTCTCACTCTTTCCTTCAGACATTTTCGAATCTTTCTTCTCAATCTTCTTTTTCTCCTCAACAACAGTTTTACTCACATTACCTCCTTTTACCTCAGCAAGCTTAGCCTTCGGATTGAACGGCTTTTTGAAAAACTTCTTGACACGATTATTCGAGTAAAATGCTATTACCTCATCATCCGAATTCATGATGAATCCCTCTTCTTCCTCAGAATCACCATTTTCAGCTTCTTTCTTAGATATCTTTGACACAAGTGCCAATGGACCTCCCAAATTCATCTTCGTCTCCTCATCAATTTCATTTACCTCAGTTTCGTGTGTCTTCAACTGATTGTACAAATCATTGAGAGTTTATGTATCAAAACTTTGCTGATTCTTCACCATCATACTCACGCTTCTCCATTCTTTTCGAAGACCCATCACAAAGATGAGATTGAATTCCATTGAAGTCCTGGTAATTCCATAGCGATTACAACGATAGATTAACTCGTTAATTCGATCATAGTAGACTTCAATTGATTCACCTTCTTTTTGTCTGAAATCTTTCAGCTCGACCAAACACTGTTTGACTGAATTGATTTTTGTCTTCTCACTTCCTTGAAACTTATCTTTCAGATTGTTCCAGATCTCTTTTGCAGTTGTACAACTCCTTACATAATTGTACACAACTGGAGGTAAAGCTCCTCACAATTCCCTAATACACCTCTTCTCTAGTTTCTTCAGACGATCAGTTTGATTATCAACACCAGAACTTGTAGAAGATGATCCAATTGCTTGAACATTCACCGGAACATTGACATTTCCAGTGATACATGACCATAATTCTTCATCAAGACCATTCAGATAATCCTGCATACGATCAGCCCACTGATCATAATATTCAGGGATTAGCATTGGAATTTTGGTTGATGATCCTAACAAATGAGAAAACGAGGTCATCGAATTGAGATTGAAGCTCGTCATTGTTGTACGGAAGATGACTTTGAAAATTTTTAAGAATATTTGGAAATTTGAAAAGAAACTAGTTGAATCAAATCGGAATTACAAGAAGAACACTCGATTCAACAATTCAAATGCAAAATCAAATCACAAACTAAAATCTAGACAAATTTTTCACGATCAAAAAGTGCGGAAACTTTTGAACCAAAAATTTGATTCAAAAACTTTTTGAATGCTTGAAAATCAGATCACAGATGTGATTCCTACTCTGATACCAATTGAAGAATCAAAGAATCGAGTATAAAATGAATCAGAGTATAGAATCAAGTAAGAATGCGAAATTGAACACCGGATGTAAATATGATCTTGTTTCAGCTTTATTACACTTTCGAATGTTTACAGAGTACAAAGACAGGTCTGTAAAAACTCTTATTTAACTCTAGTAAATATCCCTATATATAGGGAACAGAAAGCGTACAAAAAATATACTAAGGCATAGACACTAAAGTTTCGAATAAAAGCACCTTAGTAAAATACATTACAAAACATTCGAAGAGGCAAAATATATTTCGACTAATTACAACATTTTAACCCTTACAGAATGTTTACATACCTATAACCTGGTTGGTTTATACCAGCGATGTCTTGGGTATATGTCATTGTGTGTGATCGTGAAAGAACTTTGAGATGAAAAAGATTGGTTTAAGAATCGAATGTACCTCTGCTATATATGGACCAAGCAGTTAACTCTTAACTCAGATGAAAAGAGTAAGGTAGCTCAGGATCGAATATGAATACACCCTAATTGGGAAGGAATCCTCAGGATGAGAAAACCATTAAGGCTTCGAAACACATTGCGTTATGGAGGCTTGGGTCGACATGCTGCAGCATGCTTCTAGGGACATCTTAACTAGTACAAAGTTTTGAAAGTTTACCTTTCCCTAAAGCAGCAAGCAGGAGGCGTGAAAAATCTTCGCTAAAAGCTATACAAGAAAAAATTAAACAAACAAAAATATTTTTAGATTTTTGCTTTTTGAATGAAAAATTACAAAAATAAGAAATTTTTTTTTGTATTTTTGATTTTTGAAAAAAAAAACAAAAATGAAAAATCTTTTTGTTGTTTTTGACTTGTAAAGAAAAATAACAAACATAACAAGAAATATACCAAATTTGCGAAATTAGGAAATTATCAAAAGTAGCGAAGAATTTTTCAAACCAATGTGCATGATGTCGAAAGCGAAGCATGTCGAAGCGTTGATTGTGAACAGTAACATCTGAATCATGAACAGTAACCGTTGAATCGACATCTTTCCTCCTCTTGTTATTCCTTCAAAATTAGTCCTAGAACTAAATATGCATCCATCATTCCTAAGCCATTCAGAATTCTCACGAAAGATTTTTCATCTAAGGGTTTTGTAAAGATATCAGCAAGCTGATTAGTGGTCTTTACAAAATGAACTTCTATGTTTCCATCTTCAACGTGATCTTTTATAAAATGGTAACGAAGAGCAATGTGTTTAGTTTTCGAATGTTGCACAAGGTTATGGCAGATGCGAATGGCACTTTGTGAGTCACAATACAACGAAATCTTCTTCATGTTGATTACATAATCACGCAGTTGACTTTATATCCATATGATTTGCGAAGTGCAAGCTACAGCAGCAACATATTATGCTTCTGCTATGGAAATCGAAACACAGGTTTGCTTTTTCAATTTCCAACTTACAAGCTTCCCATCCAATAGTTGACATCCGCCACTTGTGCTTTTGCGATCAAGACTACAACCTCCTAAATCAGTATCTGAGAATTCCTGTATGAAAAATCTTGTCTTCGAAGGATACCATACTCCTAACGAAATTGCAAATAAGTAATTTGATGTGTGATAGGGAGAGTCTAAATGCAGATGTTAAAATGTTGTTAAAACAACAAAATATATATTGTAACTCTGCCAAAAGATTGTATGGAAAATTGATAGCTTTACATCATTCTTCGGATATTAACAAAGACCAACATAGGAAACTTTTGCCCTTTTTGGAATTCGAAAGGGAGAAAATTGACTCTATTTCCTATGATTGTGAACAAACTATTGTTGAATTTGATAAAGTACCAGACAATAGATATGCTTATGGTGTTGTTAAAATTGAAGAATGTCTGAGTGCTAATGAATTAGTAGATATTGTAAATTATACTTTAACCAAAAATGAACAAATAAAGATTTTGAAAAGAACTGAGAATTCGAAATCTGACTCTCAATCTAATTATGCTGATATCGAAGATGATTCTGATGATATTAGTGAAATTGAGGAGGAGGAAGTTATCGAATGTTCTCAGTTGTCTGTCATTAATGTCACATCAATGGCTAAAGGCAAAGAAAAATGTAATGATTCTCCTGTTAAAATTGACAATGACAAACCTTCAACTTCGAAAGTTCATGATCGTAACAATGTGATAGTCGAAGATAGTCAAACAGACATTGATAATGAAAATGAAGATGTTCCGAAAGAAACTACAATTGCAAGAGTTGTAGTTGATCAAGTTTTTGACAAAACAGAGAAATTTGACTAAATTATGAAGGAAAAAGGTTCTCATTACCTTGAAACAAACACAGTTGTGTACCCGAATTTCAAATGCACAGATGAGATTATTTATCCAAATCAGGTTTTTGTCACAAAATGAAATAGTGATAATATTAAACCTGAGATGCATAAATTGGTTGAAGAAGATAACAAGAAAGCATCAAAAGAAGGATATTTTCTCAAACCAAAGTACTATCGAAAACAACTTAACAAAGAATTCCTACACTTTTCAAAGACAAAAACCACAACGAGTTTGGGTTGAGAAATTTGAAAAATCAACAGATGTTTCAAAGAAATATGAAAATGTTTCTCAAAATGTCAAAATTAATTCTCAAGAGTTTAAGGAACATATTGAAAAGATTTCAAAAGAAAGTGGTATTTCAAAGAGACAAGCACGAAAGAAAGTTTTTTGGCAAAACATTGAGTCTCGAAAGAAATCAAATGTTATGTTAAATAAATCTTCTGAACAGAAAAAGTCTAAAACGGTTCAGACTTCTTTTCAAAAGAAAGTTGAAAATAAGAAAAATCCTACTCTAAATCAAAAAGATTTGTCATCTAACAAACCACAAAATGATTTTTCGAACTCTAAATCACAAGAGTCAAAAATCTACACAAAACCTAATTCTCACACATCAACTGAAAAGCAATTCACAAATAATCAGTAATCAACGAATTTCAATTCAAATCAACACACAAATTTTTCACCAAATCATTTTTCACGACAAAATCGATTTTTGAATAAACCAACGAATGTTCAAAATCGTTTTTCCTCTCACACGACACCAATTTTTTCAAATCAAAAGTTTGATAAAATCCAAGTAAAAAGAAATGTGCCTTTCAAACTAACCCAACCACATTTTCCCCATCCTCATACGAAACATGTTCTTAAAGTTTCGTATGTCAAAGGAAAATCAGATGTGAAAAACATTAACCATTGGCTTGAAGGAAAAGGGAAATCATTTCTGTCAAGAAAGTTTTCTCAACAACAAATCAAGGATGTGTATGAACAATACTTGAATGAATCTTCGAATGGAAGTTCTTCATCCAAAGAATCAAATTCTCCTGTCAAACAATGGAGAGCCATTCCGAAAGAAAAGGTTACTGAGAAATGAACTGATAAGCTAAAGGAAAAAGTCAGTGAAAATTCTAAACCAGAGAATACTTACTTTTATGTGCCTTTAACTAACAAAGTTGATATTATTGATAGTCTCAAATCTAAAGTTCGTAATCTAATGATTTTAGGATCTTCATTTCACAATGTTTTTCAATCTAATAACCAAGGACCCAAACAGCCTTGGGGACCTAAATTCTTCCATTGATTGCAGGTGTTGAGTGACGAGCAATATGATGACAAATGGTATATCGATAGTGGTTGCTCTCGTCATATGACTGGGAAGAAAGAAAAGTTGTGTGATTATCCAAGTCTTGATAATGCTGGAGTGGTGAAGTTTGGCAACAATAACAAGTGTCACGTCAAAGGTGATGGCAAAGTAACAAATGGGAAATTCACGGTGAATAGGTAGCGTATGTCGCAGGTATTCAACATAACTTGATTAGTGTTTCGCAACTTGTTGTGGGTACTGGTAATCAAGTGGTGTTTAATGAAGAAGGCAGTGTCATTTCGAACATTGACACAAAAGAAGTATTGCTCAAATCCAAAAGAAAAGGCGATATGTTCACTCTCGACATAAAACCCATTGTTGGTGTTCCCTCAGTATGCTTACTCTCGAAAGCTTCATCAGATGTCAGCTGGCTTTGGCATCGAAGACTCTCTCATTTGAACTTTTGAAATCTCAATAAATTGGTGGTAAATGATCTTGTTCGTGGTTTACCTGTATTAAATTTTGATAATGATACTTTATGTGCAGCATGTGAGCAGGGAAAGCAACATAGACAAGGTCATCCATTTTTCATTGATTCGAAGATTGTTGAACCACTGGAACTTCTTCATATTGACCTTTGTGGACCATCGACTGTTGAACAAATCAACAAGAAACGGTACATTTTGGTTATTGTTGATAATTTCTCACGGTTTACTTGGGTGTATTTTCTCAAGTTAAAATCTGAAACTGCTCAAGCAATGATCGACTTTATCAAACATATTAAAACAAGCTTAAAGAAAAAGGTTCGAAAGATCAAGAGTGACAACGGCTCAGAATTTAAGAACAATGTTCTTGATTGATTTTTAACAGACAAAGGAATTTCGCATAATTTTTCTTCGCCATATACGCCTTAATAGAATGGTGTTGTCAAAAGAAGAAATTGTTCACTTTTCGAAGCTGCAAGAACAATGCTAACATATGCGAATATTCCTCAATATTTTTGGGTTGAAGCAGTCTCAACTACATGTTTTACTCAAAACAGATCATTTATTCATCGTCATTTCAACATCACTCCTCTTGAAATCATAAATAACCGTAAACCTGATGAAGGAATATTTTTGGGATATTCACATAATTCGGTTGCATACAGGGCGTTAAATAAACGAACACGAAAAAATGAAGAAACGTTCAATCTTACCTTTGATGATTATCATGTTAAAAGTGTTGAAAAATCTTTCGAACTAAAGCCAATTCTTAATGAATCAAATGATGAATCTCAATGTTTAAATTTTTTAGATTTTGATTATGATTTAATATTTGGTGTTCCAGGCAGGGCTGTTGATGCTGAACTTCATGCTGATGATAATCAAGTTCCTGAAGCCTGAAAGCATATTGATGATTCGACAATTACTCAGGATGATGCAGATTTAAACATGGCAACAAATTCTCCAGTTATAACGAAAGTCTGTCAGTTCTACAAACTGATCAAGTGGAGGGGGAGCACTTGAATTCGACTACTCATGTTAAGGGGGAGGATACTTTCGAGGGGGAGAGTAGGAGAATGAATGCTGATGTCGAGGGGGAGAATTCAGAAGACAATTTTGTCAAGGGGGAGCAAAATGAAAATCATCCAAATATTTCAAATAATCAAACGAAAATTTTCATGATACAACTGATAATGTGTCTATTGCAGGTTCAGAGAATGATGAAACATTCGAAGATGCACCATTAGATTTTGATCCTGCATATCCACCATTGGAATAATGGACATGAAATCATCCAAAGGAACAAGTTCTTGCTAATCCTCAAGATGGAGTTTTGACTAGAGCTCAACTTCGTGCTAAAAATGAGGTACTAAATATTAATCAAGAATTTTGCATGTTCAATGTCTTTATTTCGAAAATTGAAACAAAAACAGTCAAGATTTCTATGGAAGATCTTGATTGCATTGTTTCTATGCAATCTGAGTTGGCTGAATTTGAAAGAAATAAAGTTGGCGTCTACTTCCTAAACCAAAAGATCTGTCAGTGATAGGGCTAAAATGGATTTTTAAAAATAAAACTGATAAAGAAGGAAACATTGTTTGAAATAAGGCTAGGCTTGTAGTTAAGGGTTATTCACAACAAGAAGGTAGAGACTATGAGGAAACCTTCGCCCCTGTCGCAAGACACGAGGCAGTTCAAATATTTTTAGTCTATGCAACGCACAAGGATTTTGATGTCTACCAGATGGATGTCAAGTGTGCGTTTCTCAATGGTGAACTCGAAGAGACGGTGTATGTTGAACAACCCCCAGGTTTTATTAACGAAAAATATCTTGATCATTGTTATATTTTAGATAAAGTTGTTTATGGGTTAAAACAAACACCAAGAGCCTGGTATGCAACTCTTACCAATTTCTTAAAGCAATCGAAATTTAAACAAGGATTAGTTGATCTCACTCTCTTTTTAAAGAAAGTTGGGAATCGTCTCATGCTTGTTCAAATTTATGTCGATGATATTATTTTTGGCTCTACTGACCCTGTTTTCTCAAGAGAATTCGAAAATCTAACGAAAAGCCAATTTGAAATGAGCATGATGGGGAAGATAAACAATTTTCTGGGATTAAACATTCGTCAGAGCAGAGAAGGAATATTTATCAACCAAGAGAAGTATACAAGAAATTTGTTGGAAAAGTTCGGAATGACGAATAGCACAAAGCTGAGAGTACCAATGGTTGTTGGAACAAGGCTTAATCCATCATTAGATAAACCAGCTGGTGATCTCACATTGTATCGAAGTATGATTGGTTCGTTACTTTACCTCACAACAAGTCGAGCTGATATTATGTTTTCTGTGTGAAATTGTGCTAGGTACCAATCCAATCCCAAAGAACCTCATCTAACTGCAGTCAAGAATATATTTTGTTATCTCAAAGGAACCATTTGGAGTGTTAGACTAGAGAGAGAATTTGTACAAGACCCACTTTGTATATTCTTTCTAGTTCTAATATGAGCTGAAAAAAATTATTTACTTCATGTGTTCTTGAGTTTATATGGTGATTCACTAGATCTTTTCTTATTCCGCACATGCCATCAGAATCAACACCATCACAGCGAGTCAGGGACGACGATGTGCAGAAGACAGCTTTTAGGACTCGCTATGGTCACTATGAGTTCGTGGTGATGCCATTTGGTTGTGCGAGGTGCAGTTTCTGGGGCACCTTGTCAACCAGAAGGGTATTTTGGTCGATCCGGCCAAGATAAAGGCCGTGATGCAGTGGGAGGTTCTGAGGTCTCCATCTGAGATTCAGAGTTTTTTTGTTCTAGCGTGTTATTACAATAGATTCATCCAGGACTTCTCCAAGATCGTTGTTCCTTTAACCCGACTGACCAAGATGTCGGTGACATTCCGCTGGGGGCCTGAGCAGCAGGCAGCCTTCGAGACTCTAAGATAGCGGTTATGCGAGGCACCGATCTTGACTTTGCCAGAAGGAGTCGATGAATTTGTGGTTTACTATGACCCTTTGATCACAGGCATTGGAGCGGTATTGATGCAGCGGGGTCACGTGATAGCTTATGATTTGAGGCAGTTGAAGCCTCACGAGGCTAACTATCCGACGCATGACTTAGAGCTGGGGGATGTGGTTTTCGCCCTCAAGATTTGGCGGCATTACCTATATGGGGTCCGTTTTACCATTTACACGGACCACAAGATTTTGAGGTACCTCATGGATCAGTTGAATCTGAACATGAGGCAGTGTCGGTGGTTAGATATGGTGAAGGACTACGACTGTGAGATCCTTTACCACCCAGGCAAGGCCAATGTGGTGGCTGATGCCCTGAGTCGCAAGGCAGTGGCGGCTCCGATTCGAAATATATGTCTGAGGATGACAGTGATTACTCCATTGCTAGAGCAGATTAGAGAGGCGCGGGTTGAGGGCCTGAAGGAGGAGCGCCGGAAGTGTGAGTGGATCATAGGCCAGGTGGCCTTATTTGATTATGAAAGTCGTGGGTTGTTTACCCTACATGGGAGGGTCTGGGTTCAATACTGGGGCAGAGTACGATATGTTATGATGGATGAGGCCCATAAGTCGAGGTTCTCCATCCATCCCGGGGCGACGAAGATGTATCGGGATCTTCGCCCTGATTACTGGTGGCCCTGCATGAAGCTGGACGTAGCATGGTATGTAGAGCGGTGCTTGACCTGCAGGAAGGTCAAGGCCGAGCACCAGTGACCTCATGGAAAGATGCAGCCGCTAGACATTCCCGTGTGGAAATTGGAAGATATCACGATGGATTTCATCACTAAGTTTCCTAGGACCGCACGTGGAGTAGATTTGATATGGGTCAATATGGATCGGTTGACCAAGAGTGCTCATTTTATCCCAATCCAGGAGAGTATATCGCCTGATAAGTTGGCTGAGATCTACGTGCATGAGATAGTGGGACGACATGGAGTGCCTGTCTCGGTGGTGTCAGACCGAGATGTCCGTTTCACTTCCTGATTTTGGAAGCGGTTTCACGATGAGATGGGTACTCGTCTCCACTTCAGCACCACTTTCCACCCTCAGACGGACGTACAGAGCGAGAGGACAATACAAACTCTCGAGGACATGCTACGTGCATGTGTCTTGGATTTCGGTGGAAGTTGGGATACGTATCTTCCGTTAGTAGAATTTTCGTATAACAACAGTCACCACGCCAACATAGACCGACCTCCCTTCGAGATGCTCTACGGGAGGAAGTGTAGGACCCTAATTTATTGGGGAGAGGTCGGTCAGATAGTCATGGGGAGTACTGAGGTAGTACTCAAGACTATAGAGAGGATCCAACAGGTCCGGAGCAGGCTCCAGACTGCTCAGAGTCGACATAATAGCTACGCCGACAAGTGGCGTTCAGACTTAGAGTTTCAGGTGGGCGACATGGTCCTTCTGAAGGTGTCACCTTGGAAAGGTGTCATCCGGTTCAGGAAACGGGAAGCTGAGCCCCAGATACATCGTTCGGTTCAGGGTGTTGGCTCGGGTGGGCCGGGTCGCTTACCGTTTTGATCTTCCAGCAGAGCTCAACCAGATCCACAGCACCGTCAATGTTTCTCACTTACAGAAGTGCTTAGTGGATGACTCAGCGGTTGTGTCCCTAGAGGATATTCAGGTTGATGACAGCTTGAATTACATTGAGAGACCGGTAGCTATTCTCGACAAGAAAACGAAGGAGCTAAGGAACAAGAGTGTTGAGCTAGTAAAGGTGCAGTGGCAGCACCGCAAGGGCTCAAAGTGGACTTGGGAGCCCGAGGAGGAAATGAAGGAGCACTACCTAGAGTTGTTTCCCGACACAGCAGACTTCGAGGACGAAGTCTAAGACAAGTAGGGGAGAATTGTAACATTTGGTTCCTGGTACGCATTTAATTATAATTTATTCACTTTTGAAGAGCTACTTGATGAGTTGGGAGCCCCAGACTCGTCGAGTAGAAACGAGATTGGCCGCGGGATTTTAAGTCGCCTACTCGACGAGTTGAGAGCCTCGACTCGACAAGTAGGTCTGCCAGAATGAAACCCTAATTTCGGGGTTTTGCACCCATTTTAAGCATCTTAATCCCCACTTACTGGCTACATTTCCAGCCTCTAAGTCCCAAACCCTAATCCACGAAACCCTAGTGCCTTGTACGAACTTATGAGTTATTTTGAGTGAAGATTGTGTGTTTTGAAGCTTGTTGAAGAAGGAGGAGCTTGGAGATTCAGAATGAAGCTAGTAGATCCAGAAACAACTTCTCATCCTCTTCATTTTCTGGTAAGCAAGTCTCAACCTTGCTTAGTAGCTTGATAGATCTCCTTCTTTTCACTTTATGGGTGTTTTTGGTCCAAGAAGCTTAGTCCTTGGGAAATGGACGTCCCAAGTGATTTACCTTTCAGATTTGGGGTCTAGAAGGGGTTTCATTGCGTAAAGGTGCAACCTTTATGACCATGGAAGCCCCATGCAAGCTTTAAGGTGTTATTTTGGCCTTTTAAGCCCCAAAAGGCCATGCATGGAAGGAAAGTCTAAGACTTTACATGTTTATTTGGTGTCTAGGACCTAGATCTCAGTTTTCATGATTTGGTTTGGAGTATTATGGCTTTTGGACCAAGATCTATGTCCTAGAGAACTAGGGTTTGAGCTAAACCCGTTAAGAAGGACTATTAATGGGTAAATTTGGAAACTTTACCCTTAAAAGGGAATTTCTAGTATGTAGATGAAGTATGGAGTTTGGATCTGAAGAGTAGGGGCTTAATCCCTTAAGATGGCCCAAATAGACTGAGGAACTCGGCGAGTCCAGAGAAGGACTCGACGAGTTGAGTTGTTTTGTCCCGATTCAGTTTAAGGTAGAACTCGACGAGTCAGTGAAGGGACTCGACGAGTTGATTCGCCAAATCGCGACTATGAGTAGTCAGGGCACTCGGCGAGTCAGGGGGATGACTCGACGAGTTGGATCGCGATTTCATAGTTTTGGATTTATAGAACTCGGCGAGTTGAGTCAACCCAGAGCGTTGACTTTGACCAGAATGTTGACTTTGACCAAGGGTAAAATGGTCATTTTACCCTAAAAAGGATTATCATATTTGGACTAAGTATTATTGTGATAATGATAGTCGGGGAGTTGTTGGAGCAGCCGTCAGAGATTCCTCACCGCGAGATTTCACAGTCAGCTTTGCGAGCTGAGTTCCCTTCAGTAGGAACGGGTCGAAGGCACCAATGCCGGCCCGTCTAGAGTAGCTAAGTGTGGGCTGGGCTTGTATCTTAGAATTGTTTATGATTAGTAGCTAAGTGTGGGTTGGGACCATATCTTAGAATGGTTTATGATTAGTAGCTAAGTGTGGGAAGGGTCCCGTATCTTAGTATTATCTGAGTATGTATATGAATCGGTAGATTATGGTATACTTGTTGTCTGTGTGATACTTGTATGTATGTTTAGGTAACGGAGTGTGGACGGGGGCTCGTATCCTCCGGATAGCAGAGTGTGGGTGAGGCCTGTATCTCCTAGTTAGCAGAGTGTGGGCGAGAGGGTGGGTGGGGGTGGGTGAGGTGAGGTGATGGTCGCTTGGTTGTATGGTGGGTAATATGTTTTTGTGGGAAGTTTGAGCAAGACATGACATGACCATAGTTGGGCTTTTTATGCACCAAAGTCAACTCCTCTAATTTTTATAAAAACTAAGTGTTTTTATAAATAAAAAATGGGTGTTTTATAAAAAGATGGTAAAACTAATGTCTAATTACCTAATTTGAATTATAAAAAATTCAATCATTATAAAGGAATTATTATCAATAAAGATAATAGCACAATATGTTGAAAATATTATTTATACCAAAATAATATATGTTGGAATTATCGCAATTAACGTTACTAATCCAAAAGAAGGATTTTTTATTCAATAATTGGTGAAAAGAAAGGTATTTCGTATTAATACATGTGGGATGTACATTAGGAAACATCAAGATTTACCTAAAATTCTAATACGGGTCGAGTTGACTTTCGTTGACTTGTTGACTTTTGTTGGCTTGTTGACTTTTTTCAGATCCAAAATTGACAGTTGTCACACGTATGCATGTTATTGTGCCCTTGACGATGCATTTGGTACATGGGTAGCAACATGTCAGTAATTGCGCCAAAGAAATATCTTTGTATTTGACTCTTAATGAAGTTGCATATGCTCTCTGTTTTCAATACAACTTTTGTATTTGACTCTTAATTTAATAAACTAGTATTATACAGGAAAATTAAATATGAGTTTAACTTTAAAATATTTTGATTTCTTTAATAATAAAAGACTCAATAAGTTAAGTGGAAAATACTAACTTGTGTAAAAATGACATCTTTTGTACGTAAAATATGGATTTTTCTAGTGATGATGATGTTTTCTAATCTCGCAAGTACGAAGTGTGTACGAAAAGAACCTCAACAAAATTTAGTTATGTCCACTATTGCAGGAAGTTGAAGTAAATGGGAGTGAATTGGATCTAAATTTAGTACTTTTTTTACATATGGTTTAATTATTGACACATTGCTTATACTTTTTAGTTTATTGTTTTAAGTTTGGATATGATCTCTAGGTTACGATACACTTTTTTCTATACATTTCATTTATTACTGCAAAATGCATTATGTATTTTAGTCACTATAAATGCTAGATCGAGACTAAAATTTAGTCTTAAACTCTAGAATTACAATTGATTATTAGAGACCGAATGGCATTGTATTCGAAACTGATATCTCATCCCTGAAAAATTAGGATAGGGAATGAATGACATTGTATCAAGGACTAATATGATATAAGTGGGGCCTTAAAAGAAAAAATGTTGGAGACTAAACATGATAGTATCAAAGACTAATATTTAGTCCCTGAAAGATAGTATCAGGGAATGATACAACATAAAATAGAGATTTCAATGAAAAATATTGGAGACTGGATAATATATTTTGAAGTGTTGATATTCAGTCTCTGAAAGATTGTATTAGGGACTGATATGATATTAAATCGGCGATTTAAAGAAAACAAATTAGAGACTTAATGAGATATTATCAAAGACTAGGTTTTTGTCTTTGATACTTTGATGTATTATGGACGAAAGTTTAGTCCTGTATACATAAAAAATCGACTATCTAGGACTAGATATCAGAGACTAGCTAGGGACTAGCTAAATCAGTCCCCGATTCGCATCAGAGAGTAATTATTGATCATTAGAGACTGATTATATCAGTCTCTGACACCCCTTTTTCTTGTAGTGTATGGATTTTATCACGAAGCTTCCCAGGACTGCGCATAGAGTGGATTCTATCTGGGTCATCGTGGATTGATTGACCAAGAGCGCGCATTTCATTATGATCCAAGAGAGCGTTTCTGCAAAGAAGTTAGCCGAGATTTATGTGTGGGAGGTGGTGGCACGTCATGGGGTGCCGATATTAGTGGTTTCAGACCGGGATGTTCGCTTTACTTCCAGATTTGGGAAGCGGTTTCACAAAGAGATGGGCACTCATCTCCTTTTCAGTACAACATTTCATCCGCAGACCGATGGTCAGAGTGAGCGGACTATTTGACTCTTTAGGATATGTTGCGTGCATGCGTGTTGGATTTCGGTGGCAGTTGGGATACGTATCTTCCATTAGCGGAATTTTCATATAACAACAGTTATCACGCTAGCATCGATCGACCTCCTTTTGAGATGCTCTATGAGAGGAAGCACAGGACCCCGATTTGTTGGGGCGAGTTCGGTCAGCAGGTCATATGGAGTACCGAGGTGGTGCTCAAGACCACTGAGCTGATTCAGCAGGTTCGGAGCAGGCTCCAGCCAACTCAGAGTCGACAGAAGAGTTATGCTGACAGGTGCCAGTCAGACTTGGAGTTCTAGGTGGGAGATATGGTTCTCCTGAAGGTGTCTCCTTGGAAAGGTGTCATCTGGTTCAAGAAGCGGGGAAAGCTGGGCCCCAGGTATATTCGTCCCTTCAGGTTTTGGCTCGGGTGGGCCGGGTTGCTTATCGTCTAGATCTTCCAGCCGAGCTCAGTCAGATTCATAGTACATTTCATGCCTCTTAGTTGCGGAAGTGTTTAGTGGATTATTCCGTAGTTATACCATTGGAGGATATTCAGGTGGATGACCGCCTGAATTATATCGAGAGACCAGTGGCAATTTTGGATCAGAAGAGAAAGACCTTGAGGAACAAGGTTGTTGGGTTGGTGAAGGTGTAGTAGCAGAACTGTAAGGGGTCGGAGTGGACTTGGGAGCCCGAGGAGGATATGAGAGAGCATTTTCCAGAGTTGTTTGGGGAAGAGGACTTCAAGGACGAAGTTTGATCCAAGTGGGGGAGAATTGTAACACCCGATGGTTCCAAGGTATTATTTATTTAATGGTTTAATTGTGTAAGTTGTGTGGACTTAGTATATTGGGCCTTATTATGTGTGTAGGCTCGCAGAGGTCGTATGCTGGGCGTAAGCCTGGTGTACGCGGAGCGTAAGTAGATCAAGTGAAACGCGGAGGCATGCACGTACGCTTAGCGTACAAGGTGGTACGCACAGCGTACGTGGTCAGGGCTAAAAACCCTAATTTTTAGGGTGCAAGCCCTATATAATGTCATTATGTCCCAAGTGATGGCCTCCTTATCAACCTCTTATGTCCAGAAACCCTAAAATCCATTCCCATTTTCCATTGTTGAGTGTGTGAGCTTTTGGAAAGCTTTTGGTGCTCATCTTTGTGTATTTTGAAGGAGTTGAAGGAGCTTGAAGTTGCTTAGCCTGAAGAGGAGGTCTTGGATCCAGAACCTCTACTCATTTTGCAAGAAGTGTGGGGTATCAAGTTCTTATCTTGGTTTCTAAATGTTTAGATCTCCTTTTTGGTTAACTAGTTATGTTTTTAGCCATGGTTTGGATGGATGTTGGCATTAGGACTTCCCAAAGGCTTATTCTTTTAGATCCAAGGTCTTTGTGGACTCCTTTCGCATAAAGGTGCCAACTTTATGGGGTTTAGGGGCCTCATGCATCCATTAAGTCCTTCATTATGTCCTTTTTGAGCTTTGGATTTTCTTAGGGTCATGCATCGACGTAAAGTTAGCAACTTTATGTGGTATTTCAGCTAAAAGGGGTCAGATCAACATCCTGGAGCAAAGTCTTAACAGGTTAGGAGCTTAATCTTGAAGTTGGCTGAAATGGTTGAGTACGTTGGGCGTACAAGCCTATACGCGCAGCATACAAGCCCTCAATGCAGTACGCTTAGCATACCAGATGAGTACGCCCAACATACTTAGTCTGTTGGCATTTCATTATTGGGCTTTCGGTTTGGGAGTGGAAGATTATGGTTAGTTGGGCAATCTAATTTTAGTACTTTTTGGGTCTAGTATGTTATTGGGCCTTGGGCTAAGGCCCATGTGAAGGAGTTGGGTCCAATTGGAAATAGGGCCATATTTTGGGCCTTAGTGGATTGTTTAACTTTTGGGCCCATTAGATTGAGGCTACGGGCTTCACTCTTGGACCAAGATAGGGTAGGCGTAAAATGGTATTTTTACCCTAAGTAGAGACTTTTGGTTATGTTGTAGATCCCAAACATTAATTAGTTTTTATATGGCAATTAATAACTCGGGGAGCTGTAGGACAAGCAGTCAGGGATCATTCGTTTCTTTCGGCTTTCCGAGGTGAGTTTTCCTCACTGGGTTTAGTGGGTCGAAGGCACCAACGTCGGCCCATGTTTATGCTATGTCAGTATACTAGTTGTCTGCGCGACTCTTGCATGTTTTATGTGTTTATATGCTTACCGGGCGAGGCACGTTGACCAATTTTATGCGATGTATCTCTGTGAATATTGCATGTGTATGTGATTACTTGATATATGTTATATGTATGTTGGGCGGGGCCCGATCTATTACCGAGCGGGGCTCGATGCTAGACGGGGCCCGATGTCGGGAGGGGCACGATGTCGGACGGGATCCGATGTCGGGTGGGGCCCGAAAACAGGGCGGGGCCTATTATATGTTTATCGTATGTATGGTATGTGGTACTTTGGGAAACTCACTAAGCTTTGTGCTTACGGTTTTTAGTTTACGTTTCAGGTACTTCCAGTTCCAAGGGGAAGACCTTGGGTTGACTGCATCGCATACACCATTGGGATTCTACATATGATATTTACTCTAATTTTTATGACATTTGATATATTGGTTTTGTTGAGATGTATAGATGATATTTGAAAATACTATTTTTATCTATTTTAAAAATGAAATTTTGGGACCATATTTTTGGGGTGTTTCATGTGATTTTGATATGTGTTTTACCTTTGCATCTGTTGGATGGGAGGGATTTGCACATGACATGCGTGTGTTCCTTCATGATATTAACACACCATCAATGAACTTTCCTAAACTGTCACACCCCCAAACCAGAATGGCGGAAACATTCGGCGGCGGAGGACGTCATGTACAGTATCATAACAATGCACAATAGTAAAAAAAGCAACAACATCATCCATTGCATTAATAATATAATTTAATACAAGTGTGTTCTGTGTAAAGTTTGAAAGACACCAAAATATATAATCAAAATAAAAGACGAGTCTTGAACATGCTCTGTCTTCTCAAAACCTGGTCATCAGTACTTGTCTACTGGTGACCTGAGAATACAAGTTATTTTGAAAGAGTAGATCAGCATTTAAGCTGGTGAGTTCATAAGTATTTTAGTGTCAAATGTTTGTATAAGTTTGATGAAAATGTTTGATGTAAAGTTTGTAAGTGTTTGATGTTAATGTTTGTATACTTCCTAGAAAATCCTATATTTTCTACTAAAATGGAAAGTAGCCTTCTACCAAGACCCGACTGTTTTGTATGTTTGTTCTTTTGTAAAAATGAATGTTTTCCCAAGGATACGGCTTTCATTACCAGAAAATAGTTTACATTACCTTTTATGTGAGAAGATCACTATATGAATGTAATGGGAAAATGAAGATGTACAGTAGTATTGTATAAAGTAACTACAGATGTACTAACTACCTTAAAACCAATTGTGTTTAATTAAGGTAAAATGTGATGAGGTTATAACCATACTTGATTGACTAGTAAAACACGACGATCAAAGACGTCGAAATGGTATGACATTCGTCAGCCGTAGACCTGCAGGTCCCAGTGTAGCTAGCAGCAAGGTGTAGGATCGTCAATCCAGTATAGATCTATACACAAACTCACGCTCTCCCTCCAGGAGACTCTGGTTACAAAATGTGACATAGCAGTATATTGCCATGCCATGAAGTAGTGGCTCACATTAATGTTATCTTTGTTATTGTATTAGTACGTTCCTTCTTGTTCTAGTTATAGTATGTTCCTTCTGTTCTAGTTGTAGTATGTTCCTTCTGTTCTGGTATCAATATGTTTGAACTGACTCATGTAAGTTTCATTGTTCTAGAAATAGTAAGTAGTAATCCTCTAAACTATACCTATTATAGTTTACTAGTATGATTGTTTGACTGATACAGATGTATAGAAAAGACTCAATTACTCACCAAGTAACTAAGTTAAGAATGAACCTTAAAAATGGGTTTAATATCCACATATGTATTTAATAAGTATAACTATGATTTAACCGACATTCGGACTAGTGATCCTACCCCGAGCCCACAACCAAACAAGGAACCGGATTCAAGGTATCTAGCAATAGTCCTAAGTCTGTTAAAGCATACTTATATGTAAATAGATAGACGGATATGATTTGATATAAAAGAAGTTTATAAAAGTTTTAAAAGAGTTTTCAACAAGTTTGAGTATAATAAATCCTTTTGAATGTAGTTTTCACATATAAATGATTTAACACAATATCATTGTGTTATACTTGTATTCCCCCCCCCCCCCTAAAAGCATTTAAAAGTGTAGTTGTAGGGGTATGAACCCACTTGTAGTGAGTGATTCGAATGTAAGATCGATATAGGATGCTAAGTATGCCAAGTGAAGCCTCGAGCACAAACGGATCCTATTAAGGATATAATGACATATATATGTATACAATTAGTGTATATAACAACTAATAATGTAAGGGAACAACCCTAAGCACAAGGAAACACTTGCAATGAAGTGTTACAATCACATATGATTGATTTAAAGTAGTACACGGCTACACAAGAAGTGTTCACGACCTTAAAAGGGTTCACGGCCATAGCACACATGATGTGTTCACGGCCCAACCTTGATCTTATGAAGGGTTTACGGCCAAGGAAAGAGGGTTCACAGTCCTATCATGCATCTATGAAGGGTTCACGGTCGTGAACTCTTGAAGATCTTGCATTTTGGTGCTTGATTTATGTGTGGAATCAAGTGTTTTTAGGTATGAACAAGTAAGGGATAAGATACTTACTTTATGGAGGCCTTTGGAGCGTTCACGGTTTGAAGAATGTTGAGAGAGAATGAAGGGTGTTCACGGCTAGAGTTGAAGGATTGGAAAAAGTGAACAAAATGAGCCAACTTCATATATATATATATATATATATATATATATATATATATATATATATATATATAGGGGACTTGTTCACGACCAGGAGTCTAGATGTGGTCGTGAACCCCTTTTGATGGAGTTTCTGGATCAATTGCAACTCAAAGAACTCGAGCTAATATTTCCTAACACGCAAACCTTGAGTGTACAAGGCTTAGAACTCTCAAACAAACCCTTAACAATGCTAAAAGATAACAGAAACAAGTCTGACTTTTGATTGAATTGATTGACTTTACAAGATAGAAATTTTGGGTTGTCACATAAACCACCTGAAGGTACATTATCACAATTATTTTTATTTTTTTCCTACTATTATATAAATGAGAAAAAAAACATCATAAATTGTCCCTGTGGTTTCCCCAGATCTGAATTTCAGTACCTGTGGTTTAAAAACATCATAGATGGTCCCTGTGGTTTCATAACTTTTGTGACAATCTGAAACTTCTACCTGGTAAATCTAGTCAGTTAATCTATGTTAAACACGTTTATGTTAACTTCTAACACTGATTAAGGGTTCATTTAAGCGTTCTAAGCTTGAGTACAACCAAGGTCGAGATTAGGAATGAGTCAGCAAGTCGTATAGTAACGAAATCAGGCCACACACCCCTTTTGGAGGATTGTGCGGCCGCACACATGGGTGTACCGCCGTACACACCCCTCATGGCCACACACCCACCCCTATATAAAGGGTAGACCCCTTTCCTTTCATTCCTTTCACTCCTTCGCCGCACACTACACCAGTCTCTCAAGTTTCTTCAACCGTGAACCCTCCAAAGCTGCAAAAACGTGAGTAATCCATCCTTTAGCTTGTTGTGGTTGAAGAACCTCTTGATCTAAGCCTTGATTCATCATGTCCCGTCATGTTATTCACCTCTTTGAAGGAGTGCGGTTGCACACCCACATAAGGTGGCCTCACACTCCTAAAAGACCCTCCAAAGTGAGAGTTTTACTTCTATCTTCGAGTTGGACATGACCCTAGCCTTGTTGCACCTTAAAGTTGGCATTTTGGACACAAACATGAAGAGTGTACGGTCGCACACACAGATGTACGACAACACACTCCTTTGTGCGACCACACACACACACCTTAGGGCCGTAAACCCACTTCTATGACCCTTAACTTGCACTACAACTAAGTATGGACCTAGAACACTCCATGGATGCAAGTATGGCCCTTGAATACACCTCGAAGACACCTTTCATCATGAGTGTACGGCCGCACACCCCATGGGCCGCACACCCATGGCCGCACACACCTATAAGATGGCCATACACCCCCCTCACTCGATCTTATAAGGTTCTAACACTTAGTGCAAGTAGTTCCAAGTCCCTAGAGTGGTTCCCCATCGTATCTAGTAGTGAAATACCTTCGTTTGACTCCTATATGTGTCATTACATGTTAATTAGGATCAAATTGTGTTCGAGGCTTCACTTGACCCTCAACATCTCATACCGATCTTTCATACGAACCACTTGCTCGAGGTGAGTTCATACCCCTACGCTTTTTACGATTTTTAATGTTGTCAGGGGGGAATACAAGCCAAATTCAAGGTATTTTATTAAGTTTTAAACTTATTAATACGGTTCAATGATTTCCACGTTTAATAAAACATTCAGATATTTATCCCTTCTGTACTATGTTGAGCATAAGGGAAGCTTTTATTTTGGAAATCTAACTTCATAGCTTTCAGAAAGGTTTTTACAAAGCATTTTCCATAACATTTCAAATAAACTATAATGGGTATAGTTTGGGATAACCCACTAGGCAGCTTTTACCAAATCAAATTTCATGCATGAATGAATATAAAAACTATGGCAGATTTAGCTTATGGTATATATATTTTCTGAGGAGTATAAACTACAATTATTTAAGGATAATTATTGCTTTATACTATTTCTAGCATGTAAACTAGATTATACAGAATTGTGAGGCGCTACTTCGATACTGTACCCTTAGGTGTACAAGGCTAAATCCTTTTTAGTATAACCAGAGTCTCCTTGAGGGAGAGCGTGAGATTTGTGAATAGATCTATTCGGGACTGACTATCCCACACCTGAACTGCTAGCTACAGTTAGGCAGGCATGCCTGAGGTGACAAATGTCATTAACTTAATGCCTGAAGAACGTTGTAAAGGTCTCTCGGTCATATCAAGCATGGTTATACGACTCGCAAATAAGTATAAACTAACTTTCGTTTACGGACTCTACTCTTCATTAGTTTTATTTTAAGTAATTAAACTACTTTCATATACACTGATAGTAATCAGGGTTTTCGAAAGATTAATGCGATAACGATATAAGTATGGTAAATACTTGCATCTCTATCTCTAGAATGGATAACCTGTTTTAAGGGAAAATATAGGATTTTCCCCGGATAACACCGGCATTCTAAAAACTGATGGTTTATTATTCTACTAACGGATATTCAAATTCATTCCATGACTCCTTGGATTGTGCATATCTAGTATGAACCGGGAATTCATGGAAAGAATGGGTTTTAGTCATGCTTTTCATAAGAAAATATGGGATTTTCTTGAGGAACACTTTTCAAAAAGATCAAAGAACATTTTTCTCCAAAACTAAATGCTTATGAACACACCAGCTTTATGCTAATACTCTTTCAAAACTGCTTGTATTCTCAGGGAATTAGTAAACAGGTACTTCCAGGAGTTTGGAGAAGTCGGAGCGTTAGAGTCACGTCCTTCTATTTTACTTTTGATATTAACAAAACTATGTATTAAGACAATGTAAACCTTTTCCATATATGTATTCAATGTTTGGTTGTGTTTACTATGCTTGCTATGATACAATTGTTGTGATACTACGCATGACGTCCTCCACCCCAGAACGTTTCCGCCGTTCCGCTTTTGGGGTGTGACAGATTGGTATCAGAGCTCTTGTTTATAGTGAACTAAGTATACCGATCCTTACATGGTATACAACTACAAACACTAAAGGGGCCTAATTACTCTAAACTAAAAGTATACTTTCAAAAATATAAGTATTTTTATAAAAAGTATACAAGTATACCTAAGTACCTGAAATAGTGTCATAAGTAGAACAAAACAAAAGTATTTGGATGTTGGACATCGCGGTTAAAACTGGGCAGTTATGTAATCATGTCTAGGGTCAATATAGCCTGATCAACTATATTCATTCGAGACATGACCAACATGTGCTTGGGAGTGACTGTGGTGTTGCAGCAAGCCTAAAACTTACCTAGATACCAGAAGAGTTCTAGAACCAAACATAAGGGTTAAAATACTATAGGAGTATTTTAAGGTGCTATAACGACCGAACCGGAAACTTACCCAAAAATCCATTCTTCAAGAATCAATCATGTAACTATAATACATTGGAAGTATTATTAGATTCGATGCCTATTAACTATCCCTTTACCATCACCTCGCGTAGATAGCGTGGTTGGATTCCATCTTCCTGGGGACCCGTACTTTCCCAACCAAGGAGATGATGGATGGATCGATCCAGAGCCAGAAGGAAACCATGAAATTCCTTCGGACGATGACTTTGCCGAACCATTTCCTGAAGAGACTGACTTGGAACCCGAAGTCGAGAACCTACCTCAAGTGGCCCCAATACCAAATCCTAACCCCCGACTTGAGTTCGAAGGCCCAACGCCTATGTGGGTCGGAAGCCTGGATAGGTGGAGTCACGAACAAGGCCAACCCCTCCCGTACGATGGGGATCGCCGCTTCTACAATGTGAACGAGGGAGGCTCCGCAGACAGAGCCCTTCCAATCATAGTCCGCCGAGTGGCCCACAATGTTGAACTAAACGTGGCGGCCATTCAGCGAACTGTGGAGCTTGAGGCAGACTCGGATGCCAACACAAACCGCATTCACAATCTCGAAGTTGCTCAAGGGAGAACTACGAGAGACAATGAAGCCCAGCAGCGAGAGCTAGCTGCAACTCGAGCTGAGGTCATAGAGCTCCGAGCACGCCAGTCAGTATATGAGAGCCGCCTGCTTGACATGGAGCGCCAGCTGGCTAACTTAAGGATCCGTCCGAGGAGTACCCGTCGCCAGTAGGAAATATTCTACTCATCCTTCCGTTTGGTTTAAAGAATAGCTTTCATATTTATGTTCTAAGTAGCTCTTTTCCCTGTATACATTCTTGTCTTGCAAGTACCAATTCACTAGTTCTTTATGTTGTCAAATTGTTCCTCTGTTGGTATGTTGTAGACCTACTCCTAGGTCAAATTTTCCGAACTCTGTGTAATCTCAATACCAACAATAGTGACAACAATCCTATTTCAGTTAAAGATTATATTTGTCAAAAGTATACCTTAAATCAGTAGCATGCAAATTAAGCAACTTTATCAAAGTCATACCACTGTATCATAGGATGTACACTTACCTTAAGACGATCATTCCTTTTCCCCATCGATCTCATATCAGTCTTCATGAAAGGCTTCGATGTCATAATCGGCATGAGATGGTTGAGCTCAATCGTACTGATATCCTTTAATTCGGGAAAGCTATTCGTCCCAATCTTCCCTCTGACAAAGCCCCCACTGTTTCCGGTGGTAAACTTAGTTTGAACCTTCTTATCGTTTCATGCATCTAAGGCCGGAAGTATCGGCGGAAGGTATGCCATGCATTCCTGGCTCATACTATTAACCAAAGCCAAGTAGTTAAAGACCCCGAGAGCATCTCTGAAGTCTGCAAAGTTCCTAATGTCTTCCCCAAATACATTCCAGGAATTCCTTCCAAGCGCCAAGTTGAGTCCGGTATCGACTTGATCCCCGGAGCTACCCTTATAGCTAAATCTCCATATCGTTTAGAGCCGACGAAAATGTAAGGGTTATCCATCCAGCTCGATGAGCTGAGCAGCAAAGAGTTCGTAAGCTTATTGTATGCGAACTTCATTGTGTTCAAATCTTTTCGAAAGTTGGAAATCGATATCCACCAATCGAAGGTAACTTAGTTCGGATGACACTCGGTCTTTAACTATTCTAGAAAGTTACTTCTATTCTTGCTAGGACCACATCATGGGGATGTGGGTCGAATCAACAAGAACCAGATAGTAAAATGGGAAATTTTAATGCATATATATATATATATATATATATATATATATATATATATATATATATATATATAACATTTAGGATACATCCAGAGGCAACCATTGTTGCTCACAAGCTTCTCTTCTTGACATGTAGCATATCATGCCTCCAAAGAAACGTAACCAACCCACCAGTAAGACATCAATCCTTCAGATGGATTCAGCTACGTTCCAAGCTACTGTCACAGCAGCCGCCCTAGCTGTCCTTAACACTAGCAATGCAAATGTAGGTTGAAGTGTTAATGGCAGTCCAAATCTTGGTGATAACCAAATTCAACAACAAGTGCCTACTAGAAAGGGCACACCTGATTTCAAACCTAATATCCTGAAACGAAAGTTCGAGAATGAGAAAGGGAGTTGTTCAACCCAAGGACCAACTGAAAGGCAACGAACTGGAGCAGTTAATACCCCAGTCAGCCCTGTTGTTCCAACACCAACCACATCCTACTTAGGAAACCTCCCGTACTGCAGCGAATGCAACTACCATCATTATGGAGTCTGCCGAGTGCCGCATTGCACTAGATGCAACAGAAAGGGACACACCGCCCGCAGCTGTAGGACCCCAGTTGAGTTCATCACTACGACTACCAAAGTGGGGACTAGTCCAACATGTCACCTCTGTGGTGGAGTAGGACATTTCAAAAGAGACTGCCCAACAGAGAAGAACGACAGGGAAGCAGTAGGAGTCTGACCTCAGAGAATGGGGAAGCATCAAAGAACTCTGCTATATTTTGGTACGCTTTCGAAACCCCAATAATCGATTATAATTATGATTACTTTCTCGTCCACATTAAATCACGACATTCCTATAAAATTTAAGCTCTAATGGGTAAATTATGATGGCTTAGTGTATATGTTAGAGTCAGTTGTAGTTATACATGACTTGTATACACCAAGCGATTATAGAGAGATCTAGTAAGAACCATTTCATAAAAAGTTCATAATATCAAAGTATCAGAACCCTCGTATTAGTAGTACCCGCCAATTTCGAATCAAAAACAGAAAACACCAGAACCATTCACCCAGGGGCACCAATGTCCTAACAAAACGATTTTTCCAAACAAACTTAACATGCGATTCTACGACGTCATCCTGCTTAGTCCGACCGAGTCTACGTTATACCGAACCCGCTTGTCCCCGCGAAGACCATTTTGTCTTAAATCGCTAGGTCGCAAAACTCTCGTCACTCGTTACGACAAACTGAATGCTAACTTCAGAAGTTGTTTCTCTTCGAAACCCGAAAGTATTCATGCGAAGAGTATGAATCATAACAGCAGATACAGCAGTGAAGATCCGCTGAAATATCCAGCGAGAGTCCGAATGCAAAATGGAGAGATTCACTTGAGTATACCCTCGAGAAGTAATCCGTTTTCATAGAGTACCTATATCCATTAACTCGGACCGGGTTAGAAGGTTTACCTCGAGAACTTAGCAATGTCCATCCCGTCTTCCATGTGTCGAACCTAAAGAAGTGTCCGTCCGATGAGACACTTGTGATTCCCCTCGATGATGGGAAGCTAGACGAGAGTCTACGCTTCATGGAGGAATCATTCGAAATCATGGAACAGGAAGTCAAGCGAATGAAATAACGTCACATACCGATAGTGAAGGTCCGCTGGAATGCCAAGCGGGAACCTGAATTCACTTGGGAGCACAAGGATTCAATGAAACAGAAGTACCCTCATCTTTTCCAAGTCCATGATTTATATCTACATTCTTGAATTTCGGGACGAAATTCCCTCTAACGGAGGGGATGATGTGACAATCCGAAAATTCTACCTGGTACATCTAGTCAAATAATCTATGTTAAACTCGTTTCTGTTAACTTCTAGCACTGATTAAGGGTTCATTTAAGCATTCTAAGCTTGAGTACAACCAAGGTCGAGATTAGGAATGAGTCAGCAAGTCGTATAGTAACGAAATCAGGCCATACACACCTTTTGGAGGAGTGTGCGGCCGCACACATGGGTGTACGGCTGTACACACCCCTCATGGCCACACACACACACCCCTATATCAAGGGTAGACCCCTTTCCTTTCATTCTTTTCACTCCTTGGCCGCACACTACACCATTCTCTCAAGCTTCTTCAACCGTGAACCCTCCAAAGCTTCAAAAACGTGAGTAATCCATCCTTTAGCTTGTTGTGCTTGAAGAACCTCTTGATCTAAGCCTTGATTCATCATGTCCCGTCATGTTCTTCACCTCTTTAAAGGAGTGCGGCCGCACACCCACATAAGGTGGCCTCACACTCCTAAAAGACTCTCCAAAGTGAGAGTTTGACTTCTATCTTCGAGTTGGACATGACCCTAGCCTTGTTGCACCTTAAAGTTGGCATTTTCGACACAAACATGAAGAGTGTATGGCCGCACACCCCTGTGTACGGCCGCACACACACATGTACGGTAGCACACGCCTTTATGCGACCACACACACACACCTTAGGGCCGCAAATCCACTTCTAAGACTCTTAACTTGCACTACAACTAAGTATGGACCTAGAACACTCCATGGATGCAAGTATGGCCCATGAAAACACCTCGAAGACACCTTTCATCATGAGTGTACGGCCTCACACCCCATGGGCCGCACACCCATGGCCGCACACACCTATAAGATGGCCATACACCCCCCCCCCCCTCACTCGATCTTATAAGGTTCTAACACTTAGTGCAAGTAGTTCCAAGTCCCTAGAGTGGTTCCCCATCGTATCTAGTAGTGAAATACCTTCGTGTGACTCCTATATGTGTCATTACATGTTAATTAGGATCAAATTGTGTTCGAGGCTTCACTTGACCCTCAACATCTCATACCGATCTTTCATACGAACCACTTGCTCGAGGTGAGTTCATACCCCTACGCTTTTTACGATTTTTATTGTTTTCAGGGGGAATACAAGCCAAATTCAAAGTATTTTATTAAGTTTTAAACTTATTAATACAGTTCAATGATTTCCACGTTTAATAAAACATTCAGATATTTATCCCTTCTGTACTATGTTGAGCATAAGGGAAGCTTTTATTTTGGAAATCTAACTTCATAGCTTTCATAAAGGTTTTCACAAAGCATTTTCCATAACATTTCAAATAAACTATAATGGGTATAGTTTGGGATAACCCACTAGGCAGCTTTTACCAAATCAGATTTCATGCATGAATGAATATAAAAACTATGGCAGATTTAGCTTATGGTATATATATTTTCTCAAGAGTATAAACTACAATTATTTAGGATAATTATTGCTTTATACTATTTCTAGCACGTAAACTAGATTATACAGAATTGGGAGGCGCTACTTCGATATTGTACCCTTAGGTGTACATGGCTAAATCCTTTTTAGTATAACCAGAGTCTCCTTGAGGAAGAGCGTGAGATTTGTGAATAGATCTATTCGGGACTGACTATCCCACACCTGAACTGCTAGCTACAGTTAGGCATGCATGCCTGAGGTGACAAATGTCATTAACTTAATGCCTGAAGAACATTGTAAAGGTCTCTCGGTCATATCAAGCATGGTTATACGACTCGCAAATAAGTATAAACTAACTTTCGTTTACGGACTCTACTCTTCATTTGTTTTATTTTAAGTAATTAAACTACTTTCATATACACTGATAGTAATCAGGGTTTTCGAAAGATTAATGCGATAACGATATAAGTATGGTAAATACTTGCATCTCTATCTCTAGAATGGATAACCTGTTTTAAGGGAAAATATAGGATTTTCCCAGGATAACACCGACATTCTAAAAACTGATGGTTTATTATTCTATTAACGGATATTCATATTCATTCCATGACTCCTTGGATTGTGCATATCTAGTATGAACCGGGAAGTCATGGAAGGAATGGGTTTTAGTCATGCTTTTCATAAGAAAATATGGGATTTTCTTGAGGAACACTTTTCAAAAAGATCAAAGAACATTTTTCTCCAAAACTAAATGCTTATGAACTCACCAGCTTTATGCTGATACTCTTTCAAAACTACTTGTATTCTCATGGAATTAGTAAACAGGTACTTCCAGGAGTTTGGAGAAGTCGGAGCGTTAGAGTCACGTCCTTCTATTTTACTTTTGATATGAACAAAACTATGTATTAAGACAATGTAAACCTTTTCCATATATGTATTCAATGTTTGGTTGTATTTACTATGCTTGCTATGATACAATTGTTGTGATACTACGCATGACGTCCTCCACCCCAGAACGTTTCCGTCGTTCCGGTTTTGGGGTGTGACAACTTTTGACGATTGGTCTTTATTGCTAACTCCGTTAAGTTTTGTCCATTAACTGAAGGGCATTTTCATCATTTCACTACCACAGAGACCATTTATGATGCTTTCACTTATTTTTTATTAAGAAAAAAAATGAAATAATATGCAAAAGGGGTCTCTCTCTCTCTCTCTCTCATCATGTTCGTCCTAAAAAACACACAAACTAAGTTGAATATTTTAGTGATCATCATTTTTGACCCCACTAATTTTCTTCCTAAAAAATGAATAACATGCGAGTCTAATGTTGGTTAGGGCGGCGTATAAATGGAGTTTGTGAAAGTTAAAGCCGCCATTTATCAACACACTTTCTTCTGCTAAAAGAAAACTAGTGAAAATTAAGAATGACAACCACAAAGAAGTCCCCTTCATGTAAATCAGATTCCTGATTCTAGATCTAGATGACGTCGTTATCTAGAGAGGCCCTCGTAAGAATGGAATCATTGGAGCCAGAGGAGCAGTCATCGGAGCCGAGGGAGACGAGGTCGGAGAACTAACCGATTCTGGAACCATCGAAGACCGAACCGATGTGGGTGGAGTAGTTTGCTTTGTGACTTCACTCCAAGTTCCTACTCTTCACCGTTTTCGCTTATTCTTGAATCTGGGAGTAGCGAGATTTCTAGATCGGTATACTAATTCCTCTTCTTCATTAATTGTATAGAGCTCAAACCAAGATCCATGGAGTTCAATTTTTAAGATCTGATAGACCAAGAATGAAGGGAAAATGATTCAGGTAATTGTGCTAACTATACATCGATTGAGGTTTGGTAAAATTACAGGAGATGGGTTGTGAATCGATTGTGCTAATTGTGAATCAATTATGCTAACTATCCAACCAAGATTTGCCCCTTTCTTTTATACAACATATGATTGTGCTAAATTGGAATTGTATGCTTCCAATGGTGATAATTCCAAATAAATAAATCAAAAAAGGAAGGAGGAGAACAATGCACTCCATGTGCTCGATGAAACACCTAAAAGAAAAGCAAAGGAATCCCGAATGAGTTCATCTTTCAACTAAGAAAACATCAAACCCAGTAGCTCACGAGTTGGATAAAACCACCCATTTCAAGTTATATACAATAGAGAGGAGAAATCGCGAAAGAAGACTCACAAAGGTGGGGTAGAAAAGGTAATATCATTATCTGTGTGCATTTTTTAGGAAGAATACGATGAGTGAGTAAGTGAGTGAGTAAGTGAGTGAGTGAGTGAGTGAGAGGGTGGGACCCCTTTTGCATATTCTTTCATTTTTTTTCTTTTTTAAAAAAAAATAAGTGAAAACATCATAAATGGTCCTTGTGGTAGTGAATGACAAAAATGTCATTCAGTTAACGGACAAAACTTAACGGAGTTAGCAATAAGGACTAATCCTCAAAAGTTTTGAAAGCACTGGGACCATCTATGATGTTTTTAAACCACGGGGACTAAACTTCAGATCTGGGGAAACCACAAGGACCATTTATGATGTTTTTTTCTATAAATGATGTTACAATTTCTTATTTTTCATCATTTTAACAGGTAAATATTATTTGGTTGATAAAGTTTCTCCGGATAGAAATGGATATATGGTTCCATATTCCTAGACAAGATACCATAAATCTCAATTTGAAAATGAGCCTCCAACTAATATGCAAGAAGCTTTCAATCGTTCTCATTCATCATTGCGAAGTTGTATTGAAAGATCATTCGGAATCTTAAAGTATAGATTGAAGATACTCAATGGAATGCCTATATATAGTGTGCAGACTCAAATTGACATTATTATGGTCACATTCTCTTTGCATAACTACATTCGTCGTAGCTCTGAGGAAGATATGTTTTTCAGTTTTATTGCAGAACATCCTGATTCCGTACCAATTGATGAACTTCATCATGTCCGTAGTAGTGACATGAGTAATGAAGACTTTTACGAAGGATCTAATAATATGAAGCGCGTCCGTAATGATATTGTTACTTTAATATGGAATGCTCGACATCGATGATTTTATTACCTGATTTTTTTATGTTGCAGTATGACTTTAGAATTTGTGATAGTACCTAGTTATCGAACATTTCCTAGTTTTGAAAACGAACAATTTAGACAATTGGTTTATTATTATTATGTTTCTATTTTGTATTTACAAGATGCCCTTTTAGGTAATTTTACATGTTTTAAATGCTTCCAGCTACTTTTACCTTTACCGAACATTTATGTAACAAATAAAAACAACAGCTACCCGCTAGTTTTGTCGAATACGCCCAACAATACTACCAAACCAATAAAAACAATATGAAAATGAATTTATAACTCTTTCTATTAGTGTATTTTATAATTATGTAAAATAGAAATACATCTTATTTGAATAAAAAAAGTTTTATAATTTAAATTTTGGAAAAACAAAAACCAAGAATTAGGTTATTGTGTGGATCGACACGAGCCAGATTTATTTTGGCCAAATTTAGGACCGATATAGGTAAACCTACAACATATGATTTTAGGCCCATTTGTGGGGTTTGTTTTCCTCGGCACCGTTTTACTATTAGAACGTAACACTGAACCGGCCGGATCTTATTTTAGGCTCGCTTGCAAACATATTTTTCTCGCCTCTAAAAAAGACCGATTAATCTCGTCCTTGCAATAAGAGTTTAGTAATTGAGTTGTTAATGTTGATGTGTGAAATGTCATACATGTCCACTTTGCCCCCCGACGCTCCACGCTTCAAACTTGCTTCAACTTTTTTTTCCTAAGGTTCTCATATTGACCTCCTTTGTAAGCGCTTAGATGGATTGATATGAGAAACTAAGATGTTACAATTTATTATACTATCATAATCAATTTATAAAGATATAATGAACCTGAATTTTTTTGAAGATATGTATAAGATTAAACTCAAAATTCGATTATCGTTTAAAACTAATAAATAATAAAATATGATTTTGGTTGTCGATGTAAACAAAATAAAGGATCGTCACTTTGAATATTAAGATATGTAGACGTCATAATAAATCCAAAATCCAAATAAGTTGACAGATAGTTTAAAAAATCAATAAGTTTAGAGACGACGAAGTAGAAAAACGTCACTTGCATTCACATAAGCCTTTCAAATTAGGTTTAACAAGGGGTTGCACCCCGTTCATCATTTTCTATAGAAAATTTAGAAAAAACTGAATTTAAATAAAGATATAAAAAAAGTAATTTCTAAAAAAAATGGTTAAAAAGTACCAATTACGTCAAAACTATAAAATTTAAAAGCCAAATGGGAAAATTTATAAAAGATAGTTAGATCCAAATTATGAAAAATAAAAGTTGGATGTGACACGTCTAGGTCAAAATCCACGACAACGATCGAGTTAGCCTACATCTCATGTCACACCTTACATGTATAGCCTATAGGGTGAACTTGGGTTGGGATACGAGACACGTTAACTATATCTATGTTTCGTAATCCACATAGAAAAACAGTGGAAGGATGATTCAAACTTTGTACTTTCTTATTCTCGATATAAAAAATGGCAAATCGCATTATTTGAATGGTTCGCATAAATCCGTCAAAAAGCCTACGTGGGAGATCAATTGTGGGACTCTGTCGATATTTTAGACATGCTAAATTTTGAGTCCTAGACCTCTTCTGTAGAATTATGCATCTCAACCAATAAACTTCCTTCGCACGAACCTAGTCTTCAATATAAAATAAGGTGAAAAACTAACATTTGTGTTAGCCTACCTATGTATTGTGTATTATCTATTATTGGGTTTGGCTTGTTAGCCCATTATCTTTAGTGATCCAATGTATGTAGCCCACCACTGTATTTTAGTATATATTGTGAATGGAATACAACAAGATATTTGTGGGAAATTATTGATCATAACATGGTATCAACTATAGCCGATCCGCAAGCAGCATGTTTTTCCAGAGTTTGCCTCTCTCGTTTTATGCATCTGTTGATCGTCGTTCTCTTCTACTGCTTCGTGATTCTTCTTCTTTCTTCCTTCTCAGGTTCAAGTACTTTTGATCCCAAACCTTCTCCCACTGACAAGATTTATGGGATTACAAACATCAAATCTTATGTTCCTCTTGTAACACCATGTTCCGAATCGTTTCCTGATTCGGGGTAGTGACCCAAAGATCGGTTATCATAAGGCTTAGGGCCCTTGGGAAAGAGATTATTAGACCCCTTTGGGTGGGGAAAATGTATATTGGGAGATCCGGAAGTTCGGTTTGTGTTTTTGAGCCCAAGGGTATATCGGTAAAGTGACAGTTTGAGCCTTTTATGAATTTAGGATTTAATTACGGATAGTTTTAAGGCACGGGAGAGTTAATAGAAGTGTAGAGCTTCTCATTAGCTTTCCGGGGATATAAGGATCATTGAAAACGGACTTAGAACGAAGAAGTTATGGCATTCGGAAGTTTGGCAGTTTAAGGGTCAAGCCTAGTACGTTGGGTGTACTGGGCAGAAGGACCGCGGGTGCTTAATGGAGTACGTTGGGCGTACCAGGAGTACGCAGGGCGTACTCCAGTCTAGTGCAAACCCTAATTTAGGGTCTTAGACCCTATTTAAAGTCCTTAACTTGTGCTCAAACCCTATTATCTTCAGCCTTCACCCATTAAACCCTAGATACGAAACCCTAGCCCCATTTGAGTGGTTCTTGAGTTCTTGGGGTGATTTCATGTGTTTTGGTTCTTATTCAAGAAGAAGGAGCTTCTTCAAGGAGTGTTGGATTGCTTGAAGCTTGTGGATCCCAACTTTGTGCATCTTGATCTATCTTCTGGAGGTATAAAGCTTCAAACTTTATGGTTCTTTAGTGTAGATCGAGTTATGGGAATTGTTATAAGCATGTTTGGTCCCAAGATTGCGATTCTTATGAGTACAAGATACTCTACGACCTTTAAGCCTCATATTTGGTCATTGTTGAGGTTATTAAGTCATAAAAATGTCATCTTGTGGGTTTTTGTTAGAGCATGCTATAGTCGGTGATCATATTATAGATATAAATGGATAAAAACAAGGATTGGGTCGCTTTAATTCATGCAAAGAAGTAAAGTTGCCAACTTTACGTGTTAAGACACCCCTTAAGGGTCAGATCTATGTTTGGACGTTCTTGTCTTAACCCAATAAGAGCTTATTATGGATTTTGGGCCTCTTTTGAGTACGATGGGCGTACGTAGGAGTACGTTTAGTGTAATTCTTGTATCATACATCGACAACTTGTACTTTGTGCTTGGGGGTAGTATGTGGTTCGTACACTTCTGGTACACGGGACGTACTCCAAGGAAGTTTAAATTGGGCCTTTTGGGGTTTGGGCCATGAGTTGTTGGGTAAAATGGTCTTTTACCCTTTAGTAGGATGGATTATAGATTGGGCCTTGGATTTTGGGATATTGGTTTAATTATTAATTGAGGTTGTATTTATTGTTAGTTAGTGCGATATTATCCGGTTCAGCAACCCGATCAGTTATTTGGTTATCAGCGGATTGAGGTGAGCCTCCTCACTATACATGTGGGTCGAAGGCACCAATGTCGGCCCACTAGGATATGTTATGCTAGTTGTCTTTGTGACTCTTGCATGGTATGTTGGGATAGGCCCATTTATATGTTGGGCTAGGCCCATGGATCAGAAAGTGCTAGGCCTATTGTATGTTACGTAGGGTGCTAGTTGTCCCTGTGACTCTTGCATTTATATGTTAGGTTACGCCCATTGGTTTGGCAGGGCTAGGCCCATTGGGCCCAATATACGGGCTAGGTCCAATGATATTTATGGTATGTGGTATTTTGAGGAACTCACTAAGCTTTGTGCTTACGGTTTTATGATTATGGTTTCAGGTACTTCGGGTTCGAAAGGGAGTGGTCTGACTTGATCGCAGCGCATTTACCCATGTTTCCACAATATGATGATTTTGGGATTGTGCTCTAATGACTGTTTTATTACGATATACTTTTGAATTTTGAATAAAAAGATAATTGGTGATTTGGTTGAATTAAAAATGAATTTTTTTACCTCAGAATTTTTGGTTCGTTACAAGTTGGTGTTAGAGCCTTGGTTATTATAAAGAAAAAAGGGGTGTGGTGCGTGCAATCAGCCGAGCTCAAGTAAGAGATTCCCAGAATACCCATACATGTTTATATGTTATATGATATGAATGCTTACATGCTAGGGATATCTTCAGGAATTGCATGATAGATTGGCCTGATATGTGATGCCTTGTAGCCTAGGAAGCATTGGATTCTATGATTTGGAATATGTATTGGTAACAATAATTGTTAAGTGTATGCTTTAAAAATTGTATACGGTTAGGATCATATAGCCCTATAATGACTGATTTGGCCTTATTTCATGTTCATTGTTTGGTTGTGGTCCTAGGGTAGAGTCTTTTATTTAACAGTCTATTTGATCCCGTATTGTGTATAATTTCCATGCATAAGGCAATGGTTAGTGAGAGTGGAGGTTCCTAACATGGATAGTAGTAAGTGAGCTTGGATGTTCTTTGGTTATTCTATGGCTTGGAGTGTTACTGCAGAATGCTACTTGCTTTGTGTTTTGTGGAATTCTTAGTGATACGAGTTAACTATTAAGTGAATATTTCAAGTCACATGTTGCAATGGTTAAATAATCTCAGAGTGATGGATTTAACTCTATTGCGCAACTCTCGTTTGAGTCTAACCGTTTTAAGGTTGATTCTGTTACTCGAAGGATTATCTAAGCTCTGTGGCATGTGATTATGTTAATGGGGTAGTTAACTAGTATTAGTGGGAGTTCTTCAGCAGCTGATGGCAGGGTGAGGTCAGAAAGCTAGGAAATCCTAGGAAGTGCTTTAGTGGGTTTAGTTGCACTGTTTAGCAAGTACTTGGAGTACCAGTTTAAGAAGGCGAACTTGGAGGATTCGGGATGATTCTTGAGGAAAGTATGGATATGTATGGAAGGTAGTATTGGGCTCGTACTACTGAAAGCACAGGATCCATACTCAAATCGAGGAAAGTCTTGGAGAATCTAGGAAACCTATAGGATGAGGATTCTTGGGTATGTTCGGATTATTTGTATGATTGTTTTTCAGAATGGTGATGAGCCACATGGAGGAGGTTCAGGTTATGTTTCAGGCTCGGGTGCAGGTACTAATCCAATTGATGAGCGGATGCGGGAGTTCATCTCTTCGGAGATTACCCACAGTATTTTCGAGCAGACTCTAGTGATCTTCGGTACGGTCAAGGAGGGGATTATGGAGATTTTGGATGAGCGTCTGGGCGCGTTCCATACTGAGATTATGGATATTTTGGAGCTCACACTCTTTCCTTCCATGAGTTATGTGCTTGTGGAGCTCCCGAGTTCTTTAGGGAGAAGGACCCCATTGCTAGTAGGAGATGGTTAGCGGATATGGTGAACACTTTTCGGACGAGTTTATGCCCCGAGAGGTCGAATGTCATATTTGCTTCCTATATTCTGAAAGACAGAGCTCGAGATTGGTAGGAGGAGGAAGACTTCGCTTTGGGAGGCGAAGCCCTGGAGACAATGACTTGGGATGAGTTTGTAACCCGATTTAGGGCCGAGTTTGCACCAGCTATTGAGGTGCAGCAGTTGGCGAGGGAGTTTCAGGACCTTTGCCAGACGACTGAGACTGTGAAAGAGATCACTGCCAAGTTCCGGGAGAGGGCTTTGTTTGTTCCGCAGTATGCAGCGGACAAGGAGATGAAGAATGTAAGATATCATGACATTTTGAGGGATGGCATCAGGGACTTTTTGAGTTTGTCAAGGTGTGAGACCCTAAATGATATGATTGCTAGAGCCCGAGAGTGGGGATCGATTTGGAGCACCTCAGGAAGAGGAATTCAGAGCAGATTTAGATTGTAGTGGGCCAGGCGAAGAGGCCCAAGACTCAGGATTCATGTTTGCGAGGCCATCAGTGTCGGGACCGTTGTGCCAAGTGTGGGAGGACCCATGAGGTAGGATTTCGGGAGACATGACGGGGATGTTTCAGTTGTGGTCAGATGGGTCGTTTTAGTAGGGATTGCCCCTGTGGTTCGGTTCCGATGTGTTTTCACTACAATCAGGTGGGCCACAAGAAGGTCGATTGTCCGATGTTGAGGGGTGGAGCAGTGAGTGCACCTGCTCCAGTTACTTTGAGGATCATTGACAATTGTGAGGGTAGGACAGGAGCCCCAGCATTGAGGAGCCGAGCATTGTAGTGTCAGTCAGGAGAGGCCAGAGTTTCATCAGATGGTGTCACGGGTATGTTATCTTCTGTATTTTTCATGCCTTATTATCAGTATTTATATATAATTGCTTTGGAACCTTGCATTGGTATGTGTAAGCATTATCTATGGTTTAGTTCTTTGTTATTACCTGGTTTATATTATCGTGGATTGTTATATGCCAGTTTTTGTGTGCCAAGAGTTATGAGTGGGGCACATCTTATTGAGTTGGATTTAGTCCGTCTGGTGGTTGTTTTGGTTCGTTGATAATCAATTCAGGGGTATCGTTTAGAAGATCTGTAGACAAATTATCATGATTAGTTCAACAACGAAGTCAGAGTTCATACGTGTTAGCGTTCCCTAGTAGGAATGGCAGTTGTTCATGGAAGGACTATTAGTTCTGATCTCTACCGTGGCTAAGGGGGGGGGGGAGGGGGGAGCGGCAACAAGCGGAAGATGAGGCAGTTCGCATGGGCCTGCTCAGACGCAAGAAATAGCAAAGGAAATTCATAATCGCATTGGTTAAAGGTGGTTAGGATGCAGAGACCCTTTGGTGAATGGGTAGTTGGATTGGTGTTTCGTCCGTCTCGGCGGTGGCAGAGCTTGAAGTTTTGATTTGGGGGGGGGGGGCGAAAATATAATATGCATAAAAAGTGAAGAACAGGGGGGAAAAGTCAAATTTTATAGCTTTAGGCATAATATGTAACTTTTATAATAGTTATGGACTAATTATAAAAAAATAGGGGGGGCACATCCCCCTGGCCCTATATAAGCTCCGCCAATGCATCCCAGTCAAGGGTTATAGTTCTTCGTCGAGCAGAAGAGACATAGAAATTCGGTGTTATATCATGGGAAGTGCTTGGGGTTATCAGACTTGCTGAGATTTCGGGGAGTGTTCATTTGTATTTTGAATTTTTGTGTGATAATTAAGATCGGTTAGTAGTGGAACGTTGGTTATTGTAAGCTCAGGTTGTCGACAGTTTGAATTGTAAGGATGCGAGATGGGTTGGAAATCCATCAAATTTTATGGATTAGAAGAATGCAGTCGAACCCAAGTGGGGGAGAATCGTTTGTATTTTAGGGGATTGGTTTAGGTGCGAACCTACACAAGTACCCCATCCTAGTCGGGAGGAAAGACAACTTAGGTGGTAGTCTAGTTAGAGGATGTGTAAGGTTGGGAGTTTAGGAAATTTCCAACATCTGGTTGATGCATTCACTGTGATGTATGGAAGACACGTTGATGGATTCAGATTGAGGGTTATGTCAGAACTTCTCAGTCTGTTATTGTCTGATTAAGGCTTTGGGGTTCGAAGCATGACCCGAACACCTGATTTGGGAAAAGTTGGATGCGGGTTCGACTCCTGATTATTATGATGGATATGGTAGATGAAGGTTAAGACCATGGGTGGATCCATGGCCATATGGGAAAGTTGTAAGACTCGGAGTAGCTATAACATATATAAGGATGATGGACTGACAGGGAAGTGTTGCAAGTCTGCGATGTAGTCGAATGTAACGCCTGCAGATTTGGGCTAGTCAGTTTATAGACAATAAGCGTCAAAAAATGACTTTTTAATGAAAGATTATTTAGAATTAATAATCTTAACCATCTTATGGTATATGTCACAAGGGTTCTGTACATATAATGAACTCCAAAATCCGAGTTATAACGAAGAAGTCATGACATGTCGAAGTTTTACGACTAAACTGGCACGGCACCGCGTAACGTAAAAAGTGAATTTTTGATAAAATATTTTTTAGCCTTAGCGGTCTAAACGAAAGTCGTAGAATACATCAAACTGAGAGCGTGCATAAAAAGAACGCCCAAATCTGACTTCGTATGAGGAAGTTATGATTTTTCTAAGTTTCGGCTTAGCAGTACACAGCCTAGAGATCGAATATTAGCTCGAGCGATTTTTAGCCGACACAACCTAAACGAGAATCAAAGATATCAGTAATAGTAGCATAACGATAAAAAGACAAATGAAAACGGACGTCGGATGAAGAAGTTATGAATTTTTAACTGACTATTCATGTCCCGGCCTGTTAAAAATATAACTTTAAAAATAAAGTCAAAGTTAGTCGCCGGAGTCTAAACGAAATTTGTAGAGTACGGTCCCACCTACGTGTGGATATAAATAACGTCGAAAATGGAGCTCGTATGCGAAAGTTACGAATTTTAGAAGTTGGGAGGCGAATTTGCGAAGTTGATGACGTGGCATGATCTAGGCCAATGCTTGCTGCCTACGGCCTCGCTTCGGATCGTGACACCTGACCTCGCGTACGCCTAGCGTTCGCATCCAACCCCCAACATATGAGTACGCCCCGCGATCTCGCTTTCCTCGGTCCACATTGAGCCACGTCGCCCAAGCAGCTCACTGACGCGTGTTGTATGAACTTTGGTGTACATGCAACATACTTCGGAACTACACCTATCGTAGTGCAAGGCCTCATGCCTATAAATAGGTTGCGAGGCAGCCTCCATTTTTCACACCTCCCACTTCTACTTTCTCTCTCTACTCTCTCTCTAGACTATCCCACCCCCCCCCCCCCCCCCAAAGCCTAGGGTACCCCCTAGCACTAGAAGGAAGCTCCAGGGCGCCCGACGGCCCTGAGAAAAAGAGCTTTTCGGCTCGGAAACGCTGCTCCAGCGAAGCCCCACTTTTAATAAAAATACGATGTAAGTGAGATACGCCTACCCTACTTTAAATATAGCTTATATATAAATATAATATCGTTATTATGAACCTATAAATAAGATTTATCAGTGATTCAAAATCGTTATACTGATTGAACTACTTACGGGAGAGGTGTCTAGAATGGTCACGTTGGGTTTGGTTGTTGGATTTCAGAAAAGTTATATGCCGAAATGGTCATGCCTCCCAACTGTCCTGCCTGGCTGATCCTTACTTGATAGATCATGAAGTAGACTCTAAGTTAATGACGAAACTAAACTAATAATTAGTCGCAATACATATTAGACTAAAACTTAGCGATAATAATGCTAGGTTTCGTCAAAGGAAAAATAGAATCTTTAGAAGCGAAGCGCTGCCCGAGTTTGGAATCATAACTTTAACAAGTGAGTGCATAGTCCCTTTCATGAACATGATTTTAATACAAGTATTGAATAATGTATTAAATGTTTGTTGGTGTTTAAAATATTTGATATTGCCTGAAATACGTGTTAAGAGCATATCTGATAATATACGATAATTTAGGATACAGAGTAAACCTAAATTAATTAAGAGGAATATTGGGTAGTATATCTTTATGAGAACGAGTGAGATATACACAGATAGTCGAACTTTAAATTTTTCATTGACCCGAGAGCATTGATTAGACATAGTCAATTGTTCCTAGTCCGAGAGTATGGAATGTGCATAATTATTGATCTGGGAGTATGGATCAGACATACCCGATCCGAGAGTATGGATTAGGTAAGGAAGTTAATTTCAGATCTGGGAGTATGGATCAGGTAAAAAGTTTAATTTTAGATCCAGGAGTATGGATCAGGTAAAAAGGTAAATTTTAGATCCAGAAGTATGGATTAGGTAAAGAGGTTAATTTCATATCTAGGAGTATGGATTAGGAAATACAGTAATTTTTAGATCCGGGAGTATAGATCGTATCGTTGTAAGGATCGTCGGGGTGGGATGAAATTGCTTATATGATGTGGAATTGTAAGTTCTAAATTTTATATATATATATATATATATATATATATATATATATATATATATATATATATATATATATATATATATATATATATATATATATGGTATAACATTGTGGGATTGAAATCCCTATGTACTCACCAGGTTTCCCAACCTGACCCACTCAGTTTATTTGTATCATAGGTGTCGATATGAAGTTACTTTACACTGAGAGATTAAGAAGATATAAATCATTAGTGATAACAAATGTAAGTTCTGTTTATGCTTATGTTTCTGTATCGACGATGACATCCCAATGTTTTAAAAATGAACAAAATATATTTCTTTAGAAATGCTTTGATAACGTATTTATCATGTTTTTCTGGGAACAAATTCCGCAACACTTTTTCTTTAAAAGGTTACTCTGATTTTCAAAATAAAGCATAAACAAATCGGTCTTTTCTGGTCGTGAAAATGGGGATGTCACAGTTGGTATCAGAGCATTAGTTTAAGCGAACTAGGAATAAGGATTTATTTCTAGACTTAAACTTAGAATGCTAAGCGATAATCGTAAGGAGTGTGTCTAATATATTTTAGGTAGTACACCTGAATAGACACAAACACAACCTTATCTAGGGAAGAAGCGTAAAATTCTTTTATGTGCCAAATGATTTGTGATGCTATCGTTTGATCGGATCTATGGTATGTTGCCGACCGGATCTGGAAATTTTATGTGCTCAGATTTCTAAACGTTTGACTACGATATTAGAACCGACATGTAACTTTTCGGAGTAATACGGAGGATTGCGCGTCTAAACCTTCTCTATCTTAAATTTCTCGTATTTAACAACTATTACGATGTATGGAACGACATGATAAGGACTCGTAGCGGATTGAGAAAATGGAGGGAATGAGAAGGATTACGATAGCAAATGATACCTATCAGAAGATATCGAAAGATTGGTATCTTACCTTTAGAATACGTCTGATAAAATAACAGTACGTCTAGAGGAGTACGATATGTCCGAAGTACACCTTCGATTAGCATAATTCCTAAAGTTGTCCCATCGTCTGGCGTTTCCATCACCAACCGAGTTGAAGAAGAATTGATGATTAAAGATACGCATGGAAGAAGTCCTAGTAGAGTCTAGGGAAAACTATATGATTGTTTGGACACATTTGTATGTGTTAAAATTGTTTTTGTGATAATAACTTGGAGAACTACGAGACAATACTTGGGACGAGTATGAGTAGGTGTGAATGGTAGTAGAGGCCTATACTACCGAAGCACAGGACTCGCACTTGCATCAGGGAAAGTCACAAGGTTACCAAGAAGCTAGTAATTGATTCCATTTTGTTCAAGTATGTCGTTACCATCGTTTCGGTAATGACTAAGAAGATGATTATTATTCTGACCCTAGTGATCATATCGAATCGAGTCCGACTAAGATGAGTATGTTACGTGGTTCAGAGAACCAAGATCGATGTAGCATCTGACTTAAGAGAAAAGATTGATGCGAAAGAAAATCGAAGCAATCAATAAAAGTATTGCGAATCGCCGTTAAAGTAATAAGACTGTAGATAGAAGTGCTACATACTAAAATGTGATTATATCACATTAGAACATGAAGGAAGGTATATTCCATTATAGAATTTGACTCTAAGAGACCTGAGTCTAAGCGTTGCATCATACGATGAGAGGTCATTAGAACATGACCCATCGGTTTGTCATGATAAATCAAAGTAAAGAACTTCTCTTAAAGGAGTCTCCAATAAATATTGAGATTGTGAAATGAAATTCATGATTGAAAGTCTAGCCAAAAAAATGGGTGCAAGATCGAGCATCGCCTATATTCAAGAAGACCAAGAGTTAGATACTAATTCGAAGGAGCATAAAATTTATGATTAGTACCTAGGATGAAGAGATAACGTATGGAGTCATTATATAACCCTGTTTCGTTGATGATTCCAGGATGTAATCATCCTAAGGGGGAGATAATTGTAACGATTGCAGATTCGTGCTAGTCAATTTAGAGACAATAAACGTAAAAAAATGAATTTTTAATGAAAGATTATTTAGAATGAATAATCTTAACCATGTTATATTATATGTCACAAGGGTTCTGTACATATAAAGAACGCCAAAATCCAAGTTATAACGAAGAAGTTATGACATGTCGAAGTTTGACGGCTAAACTGGCACGGCACCGCGTAACGTAAAAAATGAATTTTTGATAAAATACTTTTTAGCTTTGGTGGTCTAAACGAAAGTTGTATTATACGTTAAACCAAGAGCGTACATAAAAAGAACGCCCAAATTTGACTTTGTATGAGGAAGTTATGATTTTTTTAAGTTTCGGCTTAGCAGTACACAGCCCAGAGATCGAATATTAGATCGAAAGATTTTTAGCCAACACAACCTAAACGAGAATCGAAGATCTCGTTAATAGTAGCATAACGATAAAAAGACAGACGAAAACGGACGTCGGGTGAAGAAGTTATGAATTTTTAACAAACTATTCCTGTCTCGGCCTGTTAAAAATATAACATTAAAAATAAATCAAATTTAGCCGACGGAGTCTAAATGAAAGTTGTAGAGTACGGTCCCGCCTACGCGTGGATATAAAGAACGTCGAAAACGGGGCGCGTATGCGAAAGTTACGAATTTTAGAAGTCGGGAGGCGAATTTGCGAAGTTGATGACGTGGCATGATCTAGGCCAATGCTTGATGCCCACGGCCTCGCTTCGGATCGTGACACCTGACCTCGCATACGCCTAGCATTCGCATCCGACGCCCAGCATACGAGTACGCCCCGCGTCCGAGCTCGGTACGCCCAACGATCTCGCTTTCCTCGGTCCACATTGAACCACGTCGCCCCAGCAGCTAACCGACGCGTGTTGTACGAACTTCGGTGTACGCGCAACGTACTTCGGAACTACGACCAGCGTAGTGCAAGGCCTCACGCCTATAAATAGGTAGCGAGGCAGCCTCCATTTTTCACACCTCCCACTTCTACTTTCTCTCTCTACTCTCTCTCTCTCTAGATTATCCCACCCCCCCCCCCCCAGAGCCTAGGATACCCCTAGCACTAGAAGGAAGCTCTGGGGCGCCCGACGGCTCCGAGAAAAAGAGCTTCTAGGCTCGAAAATGTTGCTCCAGCGAACCCTGGTTTTTATTAAAACCCCGCTGTAAGTGAGATACGCCTACCATACTTTAAATATAGCTTATATATAAATATAATATCGTTATTATGAACCTATAAATAAGCTTTATCAGTGATTCAAAGTCGTTATACTGATTGAACTACTTATGGGAGAGGTGTCGAGAATGGTCACGTTGGGTTTGGTTGTTGGATTTCAAAAAAGCTATATGCCGAAATGGTCCTGCCTCCCAACTGTCCTGCCTGACTGATCCTTACTTGATAGATCATGAAGTAGACTCTGAGTTAATGACGAATCTAGACTAATAATTAGTCGCAATAAAGATTAGACTAAAACTTAGCGATAATAATGCTACGTTTCATCAAAGAAAAATAGAATCGTTAGAAGCGAAGCGCTGCTCGAGTTTGGAATCATCACTTTAACAAGTGAGTGCATAGTCCCTTTCATGAACATGATTTTAATACAAGTATTGAATAATGTATTAAATGTTTGTTGGTGTGTAAAATATTTGATATTTCCTGAAATACGTGTTAAGAGCATATCTGATAATATACGATAATTTAGGATACAGAGTAAACCTAAATTAATTAAGAGGAATATTGGGTAGTATCTCTTTATGAGAACGAGTGAGATATACACAGAGGTTCGAACTTTAAATTTGTCATTAATCCGAGAGCATTGATTAGACATAGTCATGTGTCCCTAGTCTGAGAATATAGAATGGGCATAATTATTGATCCGGGAGTATGGATCAGACATACCCGATCCGGGAGTATGGATTAGGTAAGGAGGTTAATTTCAGATCCGGGAGTATGGATTAGGTAAGGTGGTTAATTTCAAATTCGGGAGTATGGATAAGGTAAAAACTTTAATTTTAGATCCAGGAGTATGGATCAGGTAAAAAGGTAAATTTTAGATCCAGGAGTATGGATTAGGTAAAGAGGTTAATTTCAGATCCAAGAGTATGGATTAGGAAATACGGTAATTTTTAGATCCGGGAGTATAGATCGTATCGTTGTAACGATCGTCAGGGTGGGATGAAATTGCTTATATGATGTGGAATTGTAAATTCTAAATTATATATATATATATATATATATATATATATATATAGTATAACATTGTGGGATTGAAATCTCTATGTACTCACCAGGTTTCCCAACCTGACCCACTCAGTTTATTTGTATCACAGGTGTCGATATGAAGTTACATTACACTGAGATATTAAGGATATATAAATCATTAGTGATAACAAATGTAAGTTCTGTTTATGCTTATGTTTCTGTATCGACGATGACATCCCAATGTTTTAAAAATGAACAAAATACATTTCTTTAGAAATGCTTTGATAACGTATTTATCATGTTTTTCTGGGAACAAATTCCGCAACACTTTTTCTTTAAAAGGTTACTCTGATTTTCAAAATAAAGCATAAACAAATCGGTCTTCTCTGGTCGTGAAAATGGGGATGTCACATCATAGCATTCTCCAGATTGAGGTGGGCCATGGTAGGAGTGGTTGTTGGGCTGAAAGGGAATCAGGACATACCCGGGGTGAGGCAGACAGTATTGTCGAAGAATTTTTCCTTATTATGGGAGGAGGACCATTGGGGTCTGAGACAAGGTTAGGCCTGTGTAATGCTTGATTGGGTGAGACCTGTGGGCGTGACCCGTTTGTTGGTATAGACTTGGTGAGACCAGTAGGCGAGGCATGTATGGTTATGGCAGTGCGGGTGAGACCCGGTGGAGATTGGTCCGATCAAGGTATTCGGTTACGGTTAGATTGGGATGACTCTATGGTCAGTGATTGGCATACGTGTGATGCGTAGGCTAGGGTAGCCTTTATCAGTTAAACTCTTAGTAGGATCCTGGTGGTTGGACTAGGTGTGAGGCTGTCAATCTCAGCGGTGGATTGGGGATCTTATATCTCAGTGTAGTGGAAGGTCGTCGTGGAATCAGAAAATTTTGGATGAATGAAAGTGTAAATCTTTGGATCTCAGGATATGAGTTATGTACCGTGTTGGCATTAGGACGAGACTCGCATTAGGAGTCGTCATATTTATAAAACGGCCTTTCGTCGGCAAGTTATAGTCAAGGAATCTGGCTGCCAAGGATATTAGTTGGATGGTTTAGGATCAAGAGGATGTTTCCCAGTTCGGATTGCGGTAAGAGGTCCTCGTGATTGTGTTTCGGAATGGTTCTATCTGTGTGCAGGTCAGGAAACTTATTGGGCTTCGAAATTATAGCAGTAAGATGTTGGTTCGTTAGATAAAGGGCCTGTGATTTGTTCATCCTTAGGAGGTTTTAGTCAGAGCATTTGGTTTCCAAGAGGGTGGTAAGGAGTGATTTCGAGGACGAAATATAATTTAAGTGGGGGAGCGTTGTAACACCCTGTTCCGAATCGTTTCCTGATTCGGGGCCGTGACAGAAAGATCGGTTCTCATAAGGCTTACTATTGGATTTTGTATACTACAACACTCCTGTGGTGCACATACAACCCTAATGCTTTGGATTTAAGTTTTCTCTAGTTATACATGCAATAAAAGATCCAAAGCATGAAGCCTATAACTAGCATACAATTTGATACTTGAATCATAAAAATAGATTAGATGATTACCTCTTTGTTGTAGCTTGATGTATTTGGCCTTTAAGATCTTAGCACCCCAAGTGTGATGCCTCAAACAAGTCACAAACACCATGAACAAAGGAGGACTTTGAGAGAGAGTTTCTATGCACCAAAATTCGACTATAGCATCTCTAAGATCACTAGTGTGTCAATTTTGTGCATAAAGGGGTTACATATACAGTGTAGAATCCAAGAGTCACATGTAACCCTAATTCTTACACATAGGCTTATGATCCATAACTCATGTGGACTAACTCTTTATGCATACTTACATAAACTTAGCCCGTCATGGATCAATGGCCCAAACCATATGTATCACTAATTTACATAATTAGTCCCCGTTAATTTAATTAGTCTCTTTTGGTCACTAAATTAATTCCAAATTAATTCTTGATCAATACTAATTAAATAATATGATTTCTCAATTAATATATTATACTTATAATACAGTAGTAAATCTTATATTATACTTATAATATAGTAGTAAATCATAAAGAACCTCTTTCTCAAATATCCATCCTATCAAATTGTCCTGGTGAAGGCAACCCAAAATGGAACATGCTACTCTCGGGTCAAGTACATACCAATTATATTTATGGGCATAGACACCTAATCCAACAGTCTCCCACTTGGATAAGTCTAATAACTATAACTGCAAGTATGATTTAAACACCGACTAGAAATCGTAGCTCTTAAAAGCCGATGTTGAACTCTGACCCAGTCAATGACGCGTCCATTAGATAAGTGATCATATATTCCTCCATTCTACAAGATATCATATGAGTTGAGACATGGATTATAATCATTCTCTCTATTCATGTGTTGTTTCCTGATTTTCGATTTATGACGACTGACTAATTGAACAAATCAAATCAGTCCAGGCTTGGCCAAGTGCTTAGGGTGTCATCACTAAATCATCGAGGGGCCCACAGATATCGCTTTTATCCCTCTAAGAGTAAAAGGAATGGATAAACTTCGACTCATATGCTTGCTATATTTACTCATCAAATCACACACAACAATGCGTTTTATAACACCAAGTTACTGGTGCGTTTACGCATCATCAATGTGCAACCGATTTGTAAGCTACAACTCACACGTCTCTGTTTTAAGAATATAAGATATTATCATCTCACAATCACTCATGATAAAATCCATGAAGTGATTCAAATGAGCATGAGTTTAATCCAATACTTGAATCTTATTCCAGGAGTACTCAAGAACACTGCAGCAAACTTGTGATATATCTAAAACACCTAGACAATCTACAGTTAGATTCATGACAATCTTGCCTAAATACCTACTTCCAAAGTGTGATCGACTGTGGATAGTTTGAATAATCTTATTATTCTGGAAGTCAAAACATGCAAAGTGAAACACAAGAATAATCGAATCCAATATGGTCTCAGAACTTATGAATATAAATAAAACACCTTTTATTTAATCACCATATTGATTACACATTATTCATTGTATATTGTTTCGATTAATCAAGTTAATACTTGAATTAAAACAACAGTTATGCCGTGCTCCAATCATGCAAACTATGTTTGCCTATGGTCCTCTCTTTGTGAAATAGATCAATTGACAACATTTCAGTGATGCTCATTTCACCATTCCAAATCCTTATCGTAAATGTAAGAATATCAAATTCTTGCCATTTGCTAAAATCTGTTAGATTCTAAACTTATATGCAATGATGACTATGCACAAAAGTCACAGAGACTTGGCAACATACATTACAAAGTATTCCAATGGAAAGCAATTCCATATAAACGAAGTCTCATATTCAAAGTACATTCCTTTAAACATCCTTCTTGCATTAAGTTTTCTAATCTTACATAGATTTTATTAATAACTTCCACTTATGGTAACATTTCCATATTCCCATTTTGACTATCACTTCTAAACTAGAGTTACCTCTTCTAAGAGTATGTCAATATGGTCCTTCCAAAATTTACACTATACTTCCAACTGTCCATGAGCAATCAATCTTTGGTAAACCTCAGATTGTCCTCAACAATTGCTTAACCATTTTAGTCATATCTCGTTCTAGTCCCTTTTCCCTTTTAATGCCCTAGGCATTTGGAAAATTAGAACATATTAATATTATTGTTGGATTGGATGTCTAAGCCCATAACTATTATTGGTATGTACTTGACCCGAGAGTAGCATGATCCATTTGGGTTGCATGGCACCGGAACAATCTGAAGGATGGATAATTAAGAAGAGGTTATTTATGATTTATTAATATATTATAAGTTCTAGTATATTAATATAAAATCATATTATTTAATTAGTATTGGTCGAGAATTAATTTGGAATTAATTTTGTGATCAAAAGAGACTAATTAAATATATGTGGATTGATTATGTAAATCATTCATTCTTATAATGTGGGCTTGTGATCCATAGTTCCTTATGTTGGGCTAAACCCATGTGGTGACCCATGGATGATCCATGGAGGTTTAAACCCATGGAGCATGAGGAATATGGAAAGTCATGCACATTAGGGTTTGCATGGTGTAACCCCAATCAAGCCACACTATATAAGAACCCCTCTAGCTCATGAAATTGGGACTAGTGGAAACACAAGAGGGCAAGCCGATTTTATGAGTGCAAGTGACATCTTCTCAAGTTCCTCCATTCGTTGGTGGTTTTGTGTGATTCCATTTGAGGTGCAACACTTGGGGCACTAAGTTCTTAAAGATCCAAGGTTTCAACTACACTAAAAGGTATGTCATTTAACTTGTATTTCATGTTGTTTATACTCCATTGTATGCTAGTTAGGATGATGCTTTGGAATACTGAATGTATGCATGTATAATAGAGAAAACATAGATCCAAAGCATCTACGGTTGCATGCACACCATAGGAGTGTTAGAATGCTCAAAACCCATCAGTGGTATCAGAGCCTAGGGTTGTTTTCAATTATACTTCATGCTACTTGTTGTTTAAGCTTGAAAAATCGGTTTCTGTTGTTCAAGATAGTGGACTCGCCGAGTCCACTGGGGGACTCGCCGAGTCCAAGCACAATTCTGATCAACTCGCCGAGTTTGTTCTTGCACTCGGCGAGTTGATGCTTTTCGAGGTTTTTGGCTAGAATTGGACTAGGATCATTACCCTAAGCCGTTTTTGAACTTACAAAAACTGTTTTTGATGTGGTAATGATCATGCTTATCCAATTTATAAGATAATTGTCAAAGTTTCATGTTATATATTAGTTTATATGGGTAGGCTAATTACATGAAATTTGTTTTATATGAATTGTCTTGTTCTTATGAGTTTAATTTAGATCATAGACAAAATTGTTTGATTTTATTAAGTTACAATAGTTGATCTAAATGTTTTGATGAATTCCATAACTTGTCCTCAAGTTATGGAAAATGAAAAGTTTTTCTTTTAAAGAGATCATTAAACTTATAGGTTATGAACTTGAAGAGTCCTTTTCCATGAATGTTTTTATGAACTCCATAACTTGTCCTCAAGTTATGGATTTTCAAGAGTCTTTTCATTAAAACCTATATTAAACTCATAAGTTATGGATTCCAAAAGTTTGTGAATAGTTCAAAACTTGTCATTAAGTTTTGGAATTTGTAAATGTAAAAGTCTAACTTTTGAAACATTTAATTCCAAACCCTAGAACTTTAAAGTTTAAAAATTCTACCTTTATACTATTATAATATTATAGGTTGAATATTTATATATATATATGTATAAGAGCAAGTCAGTCTTACCGTTAGTAGGCCTCATTCACGAAGCCGGTCTATAAGGGGGTATAAGGTTACTGCCTATAAAATGGCAGTTTAATGGGTGTCCACTCTCACCCACCGCTTCCTTGACTGGTGGAGGGTCGTTAGCCGAACGGGTAGGATAGGACTCTAATTCTCCCTTCATTAAAAGTATAATCATAAATATAAAGTAACTAAACACTTATAAATTCCCAAATCTTAGTTACTTAGGAAAATGTGAATATGGTGCTAACCCATGAAATTGCACTTTGCACCTTGTTAAGTCGTTAGTGGAGCGTGTATGGTTAACCGGCACACTAATCTGGACTGACAGTGCGTGACAAAGGGTTGCTTGATGTTAATCATAGATCAATGGAGCGTGTGTGGTTAACCGGCACATTGATTAGGTGGTTGTAACATTGGGTGTACCAAGCTAATTTGCATGGTTATTCACACCTTGTTTGTGATCCTCGGCATCCCAGTCACAAACTTGAAGGGCACAATCGAGATTTAAACATGCCATTGAATAGTTCAATGAATCTCAAAGGATCTAGGAATTTCAGTCCATTTAAAACCTAATGTTCAATTTCGTTTTTCATGGTGGAAATTGGTAAATCGTCATTTACCTACCTTCAAATATTTTGCGATTTGGATTATGGCATCCCTCTTCCAGATTGTAAAATATTGTGTTGGGTCCTAGCCTTAATATTTCATTTGGGTGTTATATTAAGGACTTAAATCAACTAAACTTGAATTTCTCCCATTGTAGATGTCTAGTTCAGACAACTATGGTCTTCCCCAAATCTTTTGGAACAAGCTTTCCTCTTGAAGATGATGTCCCGCGGTTGGATCGTGGGAGTCATACTTCACTTCCTCCACCTCCTCAAATAATTCTCCCTAACCCACAAGTTCAAATACTTGAAAATTTCAAGGTCACTCAAGCCCTACTTGCAATGAAACATCAAGATGGAAGGCCTGTGTGTACTCACGTCTTGGAGATGAAGTCACATATTGACAGACTGAGAGTATTGGGTGCCGTTGTCTCGAGGAAGTTGCCTATTGACTGGGTTCTTCAATCACTTCCTGAGTCATATAGTGAGTTCATTAAGGACTACTATGTGACAGACCACGACATGACCTTTATTGATCTTACCTATTTGCTTGTTGCTGCTGAATCAGCACTGATTTGGCGCAATGGAAAAGCAAATTTTATTGGAAGATCTACTCCCCAAACTTGCATGGACATTGACAATGGAAACATTGGAAGTCCAGAAAAGATTTCTCTTTCCAAGGGAAAGAGAAAGGATAAGTCTAAGATTGTCCCGTGTACCATTCCCAAAGAGTCTATATGTTTCTATTGCCACGAGAAGGGGCATTGGTTGTGAAGCTATCCTGACTACCTGAAAGATTTGAGAAAAGGTAGAATCGAAAAGTTTGACTCTGCTTCAGGTAAGTCTATTGTCTAACTCTGTTAAGTTCCTAATTGATGATTCTTATTACATGATGTGACTAGGTTGCATTTTGATATTTTGTAGGATCATGCAAATGGAAGGAAGCTTAAAGGAAGAGTATGCTGAATCTGATCGCGAAGATGGATTTCAATCGCATGGTTCGAAGATCGGATTTTTGAGCTGCTGCTTAGGAGTTATGATAGATTGCTAGGAATATGTAATAACATAGTTTTCATTTGTAAGGAAACGTTTTTTCCGCATTTTATAAATAAATAAAAAAAATTATTTTTTTTATATTATATCTCCTTGCCATGGCATTTATGAAAAATTGATGTTTGTATGTTTCTATGTTAGCAATATGAATTTGATTCTTTCATTTGTGGTAGTGTCTAAATTTACCAAATAAGGAAAGATTCTCATCACCCAAGTTTCAATTGGACAGAAACTTGGAATCATGCAAGTTGTATTGTATGATAAATGAGAATTTTCATCTTTGGCAAATTAAGACTGATTCCTTGGTCACGTGTATATGTGAGTCAACTGAAGGACTAAGGGATCGAGTACACATTATTGTGCACTGGTCGAGGTACACCACAAATATCGATAATACTGTTCGTTATGATTTACTAAAGTTTAGTAAATATGGTTATGTTTACAAGTTTAAGTATAATTCTGAAACATTGGAAAAGGTTCAATGTATGGCAGAAGGAATGAAAAGAATGAACTTAGGCAGAAAGATAAAAGTTTCTCCAATCTAAAAAGATGGGAGAGTACTTTAGTATCGTGTTTTATGATCATCTTAATGTTTATGGAAAAACCATATCATAATTGATCCTGTAAAGACATCTTAGTGTATTTGTATGGCTAAGAAGAGGATTCATGAATTGTTGAAATGGTTAAGTCAATAAGATGAGTCATACTTTGTTCCAAAATCAAGTCTTAGAGTCATGCTCCAAGATTATACCTTGAGTGACATAATCTTAAGAAAGGTTTAAAACACTTATCAAATGTAGACTAAAAGTTTACTACTCTTGTACATTTGAAATTGGTAAGTTGTGATGTTTTGGATAAAACAAAGACCAACTAAGGCCAATTGTGTGAAGTGTTTGTCTTGATAAGAATCCGCACTAGCTCTTGAATATTTGTTTTGTCAAGGAATGATTCATGACAAGAGAATCTTATATGTCAAGAGGTCAGTGGGATTCTTAAAGATCTTGACAAGTTTCAAGAACTAATCAAGAAGAAAACCTGCTGTTAGACACTAGCACACGACTTGAGGTTTGTAGCCTATCGTGTTCACATATTCTTGTTTCTGTGCCCATTCCGGTTAAGTTGACTATACATGTGAGTTCTATGAGTTCTCAGTTGTTTGCATAACAACCTTGGAAGCAATGGTAGGCCCTTGTGCTGCCAGGTGGCAAGAAATTAAAATTGAACAAGTTCAGTCCATATTATTTTGGATTTGTCACTAACCATGTCTTGTGATTATGGTTATGACAAATTCACATGGATAGGAACACATACACCATAAAATCTAAGTGTCATAAGGTTCCTCTCCAATTCATGAAAATGATTGTGAGGAAACGCTTTCACAAAGTAGATTTTAAGGAGATAGCGATTGTGATATTTGCATTCTCAAATTCGATTATGATTACGGCATCCCTTTTCATAATTCGAATTGTGAGAAATGGCAAAAGGTCTAAACATTTGAGAATTATTGATGTAAGTTCTTATATTGTTTAGACACACATGTGAGCTATCTAAGGAAAGGTGTATGAGTTTGAGAAGCCTAGATAAAGTTTTATCAAAGCATCTCATGTCAGAAATTTGAACTTTGGTAAGAAAGTCAATGAAGTATTGATTTCTAAAAGTCCAGTTGATTTCTGAATACATGTCTAAGCTAGCGGGAGCATAAGTGCTATGCTAGTGAAGTAATTATTGTTATGCTAGTGGGAGCATAATCAGTTATGATGAATGTTGCAAGATTAGCAATGTTAATTATAGAAAACAAAAGTTTCAATTTGCAAGTTGCAGAGTTTGGAAAGTTGTTTTGCTATAATTAAGGGAGAGGAAATTATACTTCATTTCAAATCTAAAAGCTTAGATTGTGAGATTTTAGTCAAATTTAGTCATGATTGTGTTAATTGCGTTCTCAAAATTCGATTATGATTACGACATCCCTTTTCATAATTTGAATTATGAGAACATGGCAAATAGAAATATTGTAGCAAAAGACTGGTTAGGTATCATATCTTTATGAATCGTATCGAATATGCTTCGGGTATAGGATCGATTACATGTGCTATAATATTTATCCATTCTAATATTTTCCAACTGCCTAGGGCATTAAGAGGGAAAAAGGAATAGAACCGGATATGACTAAAGTGGTTAAACAACTGCTAAGGACAATCTAGGGTTCACCAAGGATTGGTCGCTTGTAGTTGGAAGTAAAAAAATGGATGGACCATATTGACATATTCTGTAAAAAGGAAACTCTTGTTCAGAAGTGATAGTCAAAATCGGAATATGGATATGTTTCCATAGGTGGAAGTCATTCCTTAAATATGTGTAAGATTAGAAAACTTAATGCAAGAAGGATGTTCAAAGGTATGTACTTTGAATTTGAGACTTCGCTTCCTTGGAATTGTTTTGTTGTCAATCTCCAATTGAATACTTTGTAATGTCTGTTGCCAAGTCTATGTGAATTTTGTGCATAGTCATTACAAGAGGATCATTGCATATAAGTTTAAAATCTAACAGATTACAATAAATGGCAAGAATTTGATATTCTTACATTTACGGTAAGGATTTGGGATTGTGAAATGAGCATCATTGAAATATTGTCAATTGATCTATTTCACAAAGTAAGGACCATATACAAACATAGTGTGCATGCTTGGAGCATGGCATAGCTATTGTTTAGAAAAACATAGTGTGCATGCTTGGAGCATGGCATGACTATTGTTTTAATTCAAGTATTAAGTTGATTATTTTCAACATTATACAATGAGTAATAAGTAATCAATATGACTCAAAAGTTTTTGGGCTATATAGGATTAGTAGTATTCTTGTGTTTCACCTTGCATGTTTTGACTTCCCGAATAACTAGGTTATTCAAACCATCCACATTCGATCATACTTTGGAAGTAGGTATTGAGGCAAGATTGTCGTGAATGGGTCTGTAGTTTGTCTAGGGCATAGCTGTAGTGTTCATGAGTGCTCCTGGGATAAGATTCGAGTATTGGATTCAACCCACACTCATCTGAATCACTTCATGGATTTTATCACGAGTGATTGTGAGATGATAATATCTTATATTCTTGAAACGGAAACGTGTGAGTTGTAGTTGCGAGTCGGTTGCACATTGACATGTGTAAACGCACCAGTAACTTGGTGTTATAAAACATATCGTTGTGTGTAATTTGATGAGTAAGTACAAGCGAGCGTTTGGGTTGAAGTTTATCTGTTCCTTTTACCACATGTGGATAAAAGCGATATATGTGGGCCCCACGATGATTTAGTGATGACACCCCTAAGTGCTTGGCCAAGCCTGGACTGATTTGATTTGTTCAATTAGTCAGTCGTCATAAATCAGAAATCGGGAAATAACAGATGGACAGAGAGAATGATTAAAATAAATGTATCAGTCCATATGACATCTAGAATGGAGGAATATATGATCCCTTATCTAATGGACGCGTCATTGACTAGGCCAGAGTTCGACAGCGGATTTAAAGAGCTATTATTGCTAGTCGAATTGGAGTCATGCTTGCAATAATAGTTATTAGACTTATCCAAGTGGGAGACTGTTGGATTAGATGTCTAAGCCCATAATTATTATTGGTATGTACTTGACCCGAGAGTATCATGGTCCATTTGGGTTGCATGGCACCGAAAGAATCTGAAGGATGGATAATTAAGAAGAGGTTATTTATGATTTATTAATATATTATAAGTTCTAATATATTAATATAAAATCATATTATTTAATTAGTATTGGTCAAGAATTAGTTTGGAATTAATTTTGTGATCAAAAGAGACTAATTAAATATATGGGGATTGATTATGTAAATCATTCATTCTTATAATGTGGACTTGTGATCCATAGTTCCTTATGTTGGGCTAAACCCATGTGGTGACCCATGGATTATCCATGGAGGTTTAAACCCATGGAGCATGAGGAATATGGAAAGTCATGCACATTAGGGTTTGCATGGTGTAACCCTAATCAAGCCACACTATATAAGAACCCCTCTAGCTCATGAAATTGGGACTAGTGGAAACACAAGAGGGCAAGCTGATTTTATGAGTGCAAGTGACATCTTCTCAATTTCCTCCATTTGTTGGTGGTGTTGTGTGATTCCATTTGAGGTGCAACACTTGGGGCACTAAGTTCTTAAAGGTCCAATGTTTCAACTACACTGAAAGGTATGTCATCTAACTTGTATTTCATGTTGTTTATACTCCATTGTATGCTAGTTAGGATGATGCTTTGGAATATTGAATGTATGCATGTATAATAGAGAAAACATAGATCCAAAGCATCTAGGGTTGCATGTACACCATAGGAGTGTTAGAATGCTCAAAACCCATCAATTATAGCTTATGTAATCGATCCTATATCTGAAGCATATGGAATACGATTCATAATGTCTCACATAAAGACATGATACTTTACCAGTCTTTCGCTATAATATTTCCACATATAGAATTTCCTTATGTTGAATCATTTCAACATAACATTCACATATGTCCATGACTAAATTCGATTAAAATCTCAATCTAAGCTTTTAGATTCGAATGAAGTATGAATTCCTCTCCCTTAATTAAACAAAACAACTTTTCAAACCCTGCAACTTTGCGAATTGAAACTTTTGTTTTCTATAATTAACATTGCTAACTCACAACACTTAACATAATAATTATGCTCCCATTAGCATAATAATTATTATTTTACTAGCATAACACTTATGCTCCCACTAGCTTTGACATGTAACCAGTATTAAGCTGGACTTCTAGAAATCAATACTTGTTGACTTTCTTACCAAAGTTCAGATCTCTGATACAAGATGCTTCGATAAGACTTTATCTAGGCTCCTCAAACTCATACACATTTCCTTAGATAGCTCACATGTGTGTCTAAACAATTTCAGAACTTACAGTAATAAGTCCCGAATGTTTAGACCTTTTGCCATTTCTCAAAATTCGAACTATGAAGAGGGATGTCGTAATCATAATCGAATTTGAGAATGCAAATATCAAAAATGCTATCTCCTTAAAATCTACTTAGTGAAAGCGTTTCCTCATAATCATTTTCATGAATTGGAGAGAAACCTTATGACACTTAGATTTTATGGTGTATGTGTTCCTATCCATGTGAATTTGTCATAACCATAATCACAAGACAAGGTTAGTGACAAATCCAAACTCAAATGGACTGAACTTGTTTAATCTTAATTTCTTGCCACCTGGCAGCTCAAGGGCCTACCATTACTTCCAAGTTGTTATGCAAACAATTGAGCACTCATAGAACTCACATGCATAGTAAAATTTAACTGGAATGGGCACAGAAACAAGAATACGTCAACACGATAGGTTAAAAAAACCTCAAGTAGTGGGCTAGTGATTCACAATAGGGTTAGTCTTGATCAGTTTTTGAAACTTTTCAAGTTCTTTAAGACTCCCACTGACCTCTTGTCGTATAAGATTATGTTGTCCTTGAAAAACAAATATTCAAGAGTTAGTGCAGATTCTTATCAAGAATAACACTTCATATAATTGGTCTTAGTTGGCCTTTGTTTTATCCAAAACATCACAACCACCAATTTCAAATGTGCATGAGCAAGAACCATTTCTTACTCCACATTTCATGATGTGTTCTAAACCGATTTAAGACGTGTCACCCAAGTCACAATCTTGGAGAATGACTCTAAGACTCGATTTTGGAACGAAGTATGATTCGCCTTTTGATTTAACCATTTCAATAATTCCCGATTCCTCTTCTTAGCCATACAAGTGCACTTAGAGGATCAATTGTGATATGGTTCCATAATCACTAAGATGATCGTAAAACACGATACTCAAGTACTCTCCCTTCTTTTAAGATTGGAGATACTTTTATCTTCCTGTCTAATTTGATTCTTCTTATTCGTTCTGCTATACATTGAAAGTATAACCATATTTACTAAACTTTTAGTAAATCATAATGAATAGTCTTATCGTTCTTCGTGGTGGACCTGACCAGTGCACAACCAAGTGTACCTGATCCCCTAGTCCTTCACTTGACTCACATATACATGTGAAGAAGGAATTAGTCTTAATTTCCCAAAGATGAAGGCTCTCATTCATCACACAATACAAGTTGCATGATTCTAAGTTTCTATCCACCTGAAACTTGGGTGCTGAGAATCTTTCCTTATTTGGTAAATCTTGACACTACCACAAACGAAAGAATCAAATCCATTTTCCAATATTGCTATCAATGGAAACATATAAACAACAATTTTCACAAATGCCATTGCAAGGAAACTTAAGATAAATTTCAAAAAAATTTCTTTATTTATAAAATGCGGAAAAACTTTTCCTTACAATGAAATTACAAATGAAAACTACGTTGTTATATATTCCTAAGCAATCTATCATAACTCTTAAGCAGCTGCTCAAAACTCTGATCATCGAACCATGCGATCGAAATCCATCTCTTCGCGATCAGAATCAACTTACTCTTCCTTTAAGCTTCCTTTCTTTTCTTCGATCCTACAAAACATCAAAATGTAATTACATTACATCATGTATTAAGAATATCCAAATAGGAACTTAATAGAGTTAGATAGTGGACTTACCTGAAGCAGAATCATACATTTTGACTTTACCATCCTTGTGGTCCTTCAGGTATATACGACAGCTTCGCAACCAATGCCCCTTCTCTTGGCAATAAAAGCAAACAGATTCTTTTGGAATGGTACACGGGAAAATATCAGACTTAGCCTTTCTCTTTACCATTTGGTCAAATGACTTGACCATGGCCGATCCCTTTCCATTGGGAAGAGAAAGTTTTTCTGGACTTACAATGTTGCCATTGTCAATGTCCATGGAAGTTTGGGAAATAGATCTTCCAATCAAATTTGCATTACCAGTGCGCCAAATCATTGTTGATTCAGCAGTAATAAGCAAATATGTTAGATCAATAAGGTTCATGTCATGATCTCCCATATAGTAGTCCTTAAAGAAACCGTTATATGACTTAGGAAGTGATTAAAGAACCAATTCAACAACCAACTTCCTTGAAACTACACCTAACATTCCCAGCCTGTCAATGTGTGACTTCATCTCCAAGACATGTGCACACACAGACCTTCCATCTTGGTGTTTGCTAGCCAATAGGGCTTAAGTGACCTTGAACTTTTCAAGTCTTTGAACTTGTGGGTCAGGGAGAATTATTGGAGGATGTGGAAGAAGACAAGTTTCACTACAGCACAAAAAAAGGGATGAATCTTTCACCTCGATCGTCTTGTGGAATATCATCTTTATAAGGAAATGTATATTCAAAAGATTCGAAAAGACCATAGTTGTCAGAAATATACATCTACAAGGGAGAAATTCAAGTTGGTTGATTTAAGTCCATAATATAACACCCAAATGAAATATTAAGGCTAGGACCCAACACAATATTTTACAATTCGGAAGAGGGATGCCGTAATCCAATTGCAAAATATTTGAAGATAGGTAAATGATGATTTACCAATTTCTACCATGAAAAACGAAATTGATTATTAAGTTTTAAATAAATCGAAATTCCTAGATTCTTTTGAGATTCATTGAACTTTTCAATGGCATGTTTAATCTCGATTATGCCCTTCAAGTTTGTGAATGGGATACCAAGGATCACAAACAATGTGTGAATAACCATTTAAATTAGCTTGGTACTCTCAAAGTCATTTATCACCTAATCAATGTGTCGGTTAACCACACACGCTCCACTGATCTATGACAAACATCGAGCTACCATTTGCCACCCTTACTAGTCCAAGTTAGTGCGTCGGTTGACCACACACGCTCCACTAACGACTTGGCAAGGTGCAAAGTGCAATTTCATGGGTTAGCGTCAAATTCACATTTTTCCTAAAGCAGCCAAGATTGGGAATTTATAAAATATTTAGTTACTTTATAATTCATTATACTTTTAATGAGGGTTTAGTGTCCTATCCTACCCGTTCGGCTAACGACCCTCCACCAGTCAAGGAAGCGGTGGGTGAGAGTGGACACCCATTAACCACCATTTTATAGGCAGTAACCTTATACCCCCCTTATAGACCGGTTTCGTGAATGAGGCCTACTAAGGGTAAGACTGACCTTTTACTTATACATATATAATATATTAAACATTAAATTTTATATAATATAAGGGTGTATTTTAAACTTTTAAAATACTTGGTGGTTAATTCTATTAATAAATTATACTCTTAAGTTAATTAAACTTAAACCATGTTGTTATGGATTTATTAATCTTCTCCTTTAATTAAACACCTTAATTAATTTAATATAATCCATAAGAGGTAACTTGAACTATTCAAAAGACATTAAGGTTCTAAACATAAAATACAAAATTAAAACTATTTAATTAATTTTAAGTTATGAACCCAAGAGTTGCACCTTTTAATTACAAGAGTTTTAGAAATCAATGTTTCATAATTTGAGATTTTTAAATTACCAAAACTTGAGGGCAATTTTGTAACTCTTGAAAACCTTTTGAGTTTCAAACTTGATGATAAGATTTGTAACTCCATAAAAAACTTTTGAGTTCCAAAATTTGATGGCAAGTTTTGTAACTCCTAAAAACATTTAGATCAAATTTTAAAACTAATAAAATAATCATAATTTTATCTTTTACAAATTTGACTTAATGCAACTCTTATAGTAAGATAACTTCAAATCAAATTTTACAAACAATTAGCTTTATCATATAAACTAGTAATTATCTTAAAATTTGACAAATGTCTTTTAATTGGATGAGGATAGTTATTTTCATAACATAAAAATTGAATTTTGATCAACAAAACAACTTATAGTAATTATCCAAATCCAAATTAAGCCAAGAAATCCGAAAAATCTGCCAGACCCATCACCACCTCGTGGTAATTTTGACCACCCCGTGGTGATCAGGCAGATTAAAAAAATGATTTTTTTAGCTTTGAACAAACAACAAATGCATCTATATAACAGAAAACACTCATGACTCTGATACCACTGTTGGGTTTTGTATACTACAACACTCTTATGGTGCACATACAATCCTAATGCTTTGGATCTAAGTTTTCTCTAGTTATACATGCAATAAAATATCCAAAGCATGAAGCCTACAAATAGCATACAATTTGATACTTGAATCATAAAAATAGATTAGATGATTACCTCTTTGTTGTAGCTTGATATATTTGGCCTTTAAGAACTTAGCACCCCAAGTGTGATGCCTCAAACAAGTCACAAACACCATGAACAAAGGAGGACTTTGAGAGAGAGTTTCTAGGCACCAAAATTTGACTATAGCATCTCCAATATCACTAGTGTGTTAATTTTGTGCATAAAGGGGTTGTATATATAGTGGAGAATCCAAGAGTCACATGTAACCCTAATTCTTACACTTAGGCTTATGATACATAACTCATGTGGACTAACTCTTTATGGATACTTACATAAACTTAGCCCATCATGATTCAATGGCCCAAACCATATGTATCACTAATTTACATAATTAGTCTCCGTTAATTTAATTAGTCTCTTTTGATCACTAAATTAATTCCAAATTAATTCTTGATCAATACTAATTAAATAATATGATTTCTCAATTAATATATTATACTTATAATATATTACGTAGGGTGTTAGCTGTCTCTATGACTCTTGTGTTTGTATGTTGGGTTGGGTCCATTGGATTGGTAGCGCTAGGCCTATTATGGTGGGATGGGCCCAATATGCGGGTTGGGCCCAATGGTATGTATAGTATGTGGTGTTTTGGGAAACTCACTAAGCTTTGTGCTTACGGTTTTATGATTATGGTTTCAGGTACTTCTGGTTCGAAAGGGAAGAGCCCGACCTGATAGTTGCGCATCCACCCATGTTTCCGCAATATGATGATTTTGGGATTGTACTCTGATGACTGTTTTATTACGATATACTTTTGAATGTTTGAATAAAAAGATAATTGGTGATTTGGTTGAATTAAAAATGAAATTTTTACCTCATGATTTTTGGGAAGTTACACCTCTACTCCTTGACCTTGATCGATTGAACTATGATTCTTGGAAGGAATTGTTTAAAACTTATTGTATTGGTTACTCTGTCTTTAACCATCTCAATGGGTCTTCTCCAAAATCCGATGATGAAAACTGGATAACCGTTGATAACATTGTCAAGCAATGGCTATATGGTACACTCACTCAACTGGTTCTTTGGTCTATACTCAAGACCGATGCCACTGATACAGAAGTATGCAAAACTATTGAAGATCTTTTTTATGAGAACAAAGAATCAAAGGCTATGGAATTAAACGACGAGTTACGTAATATCGTCATTGGAGACTCCACTATTATTGAGTATTACACACGGATCAAATTCATCTCCGACCTTCTTGCTAACACTGGGTCCCCATTGCCAGAACGAAATTTGGTTATATATGCCATCAATGGATTGTCTCAAAAGTATGCTCATATTGTCACCACAATTCGTCATCAAAAACTGTTTCCAACCTTTCTCGAGATGCGGTCCATGCTTACTCTTGAAGAACGCTCTCTAAATAAGGATCACAACCGTATCGTGCAAGCCTTACATCAAGACAATTCAACATCACCTACGATTTTAAATGTCGAGCATCAAGAAAGGAATCAAGCTTCTAATCATAGTGGTTTTCAATCCGGTGGTCGAGGTGGTGGTCAAATTAGGCTGAAATTATATCGACTAAAAAATAACACAAAATATATAAAACCTATCCGAAACTATTAAAAAAAAGGTATTTATGTTTGTATAAATGTTTGTATATATAATTGGCCTTTAATCTTTCTTTGATATTTTGTTTTGAGAAATTAAATATCCTCATACATTTTCTTTCTAATTATCTTCCTACCCACATGAAATGGTGACAAGTGTCATATTTAGATAAAATTAATGATATTTTAGAACACTTGTCATATTTTTAAATGAGTAGAAAGATAATTAAGAAGAAAAATAGCATGATATTTAATTTTTTGTTTGTTATTGCATTTAGATCATATAGAAAAATAAAAAAGTAAAACCGTATGAAATAAAGATGACGCATGTTGTATTTTAATTTTTAATATATACTTTAAGTTTAGTCAAAGGTCTTGACGCATGTTGTTGCTTCTAGGCATGGCTAAATGAAATGTTGAGAATTTCTTGCCTTATCTTAAATTCTTAATGACTCGACGATTCGTGGAAAGAAATAACTATACATAATACATATATGTATCGTAGAATAATTATCTTATAGTAGACTATAGACTATAAATTTATTATTTGACAAAAAAAAACCATTTTAACTTCAATATTTTATTGTTTTTATTTAAGAATCAATCTCAGAAAAAAAATAGTAAACCACAATAGGTAGTTTTATTTTAATAAATACATATCTTTTTTTTGGAACGGCAGAATTTTATAAATAAAAACTAGCAAGAAGCTAGAAAGAAATTACATCACAATAGTAGCAAGAAGCCACTCGGTCTAACGTAACTTTACTCTACTACATCTATTAGAGATCCAAAAGAAAGACTTCTCAACAACTTCATAAAAAAAAAGACTTCTTTGGTAAAACCGTTCCAAAAATTGATATATTGCGAAAATTCCATATGCACCAAAAGAAAGTGATAATGACCGCATCAAACACCCTCCGTTGACATCTCCGCAAATTAACATCATCCGACCAATTGATTAAAGACTACACCGAGAGCCGAGTCGCAAGAGATAAGCCCCACCAAATAGCGATCCTAACCCAAATATCTATTAAGTCGGAACAACCTATAAAAATATGATCAATAGTCTCCACTACACAGGTAAAAATCGGGCACATAATTGAAGGAACCAAAATGCCTTTATTAGATAATCTCTCCCTCGTATGAATACTAGAAAGCTGAACCCTCCAGATTGGAATATTGAGTTTAATAGGAACCCAATTATTCCATCTAGTAACCATATCCCCCGAAGTAACAAAACCACTATCTAGGGCATAACAAGCTGAAGAAACAGAGAAAGTGTCAGAAATATCAATAGACAAACTCAGCTTATCCGGAACCTGCTGAAGCTGAACATCCTGCATCATCTTCAAAAACGAGTCCCACTGAGCTTGCTCTATACCACCTCTAGGCATACGTCTAAGTTCATCCATGTTCCAGCCAATTTTAAAAACGATCTTTGACATTGGTTATGCGGTGGTTATCCAAAGCAAATACTCTATGGAAAGAAATAGCTAAAGGATTATCACCCTTCTAGGTATCATGCCAAAAAGAAGTATGAGCTCCATCACCAATTCTAATAGGAGATAAATTATGGAAGTCAAAACCCCGGTCTTTGAGATTATCAACCATCCTTGTAATACCTTTCCAAGGACCCGTCGAATATCTTCTCGAAATCAAAGGACTCGAGAACTCACCCAATCCATATGAAATTTTGACCACCCTAACCAATAATAAATTTGGATTGTGAAAAAATCGCCACATCCAAAGGAGTAGTAAAACCCTGTTAAAGGCAAAGAGACTACCAATCCCCAAACCTACAACATCTCTAGGAGCAAGAACTCTATCCCATCTAATCCAATGCATACGACGATCATCCAAATTAGCTCCCCAGAAGAACGAATATCTCAATCTCTCCAAATGATTTATCACCGTTACAGGAACAGGATAAATGGACATCAAGTAACTGCCAATAGAACCCAAAACTAACTTAACCAAAGTCATCGTCCCCCAAAAGAAAGACATTTAGCCTTCCAAACCACCAATTTGTCCCGGAAAGAATCAATAATAGGGCCCAGGAATCAACTCTGGCCATATTTTGACCAACAGGAACTCCCAAATGAATAAAAGGAAAAGAGCCCGGAGAACACCCCATACAATTAGCCATATAAGAGACTTGGTTAGCAGACACCCCCACACCATACAACTTACTTTTAAGAAGGTTGATTTTCAAACCCGAAGCCAAAAAAAAAACAGCGAAGAATTCGAACAATATGAAGAGCATTCTCATGATGTCACTCTGCCATCAGGACAACATCATCAGCATAAAGAAGATGGGAAATAGAAATTCCCCCAATCGTAATTCCCCTGTATATATTGGCCAATTGGGCCCGAGTCAGGGCCACATGCAAACCCTCCATGGCCAACACCAAAAGAAAACGGGATAAGGGATCACCCTATCTCAGACCTCTAAACATATGGAATTCCCGAGAAGGGGATCCATTCACAAGGACCGAGACAGTGGCTGAAAAAAGCATCTCCAGAATCCAATTACAACACAAAGAGCCAAACCCCATTATTTTCATAACCTCCAACAAGTAATCCCAGGATAAAGAATCATAAGATTTCTCAAAATACACTTTAAAAATCAAAAGAGGATTTTTAAAAGCCTTACTCCAAGAAACAACCTCATTATGGAGAAAAGGACCATCTAAAATCTGTCAGCCTTTTATAAAATCAGATTGATCCACACTAACCAAACTACTAATAACCATTGCCAACCTATTACCAAGAAGTTTGCCAATAATCTTATATTGGCAACCAATCAGACTAATAGGTCTAAAATCTCTATTATTCTTCGGATCTCTGACTTTTGGAATCATTGTGAAAAAGGAGGCATTACACCCCTTAGGAATAGAAGAGTGGGAATAAAAGTGAGACACCAAGTCAAAAATATCCTCCTCAAGAATATCCCAATATGGTTTGATAAATCCAAACGTAAAGCCATCTGACCCAAGAGTTTTAGACGACCCAGAGTCCCACAATGCCTTTTTAATTTCCTCGCGAGTAAAAGGAGCATGAAGAAACTGAATCTGATAAGACGAAAGGTGTGAAAAATGGGAATAATCAATATGAGGATTGGGACCAGTCTGTCTAGAAAAAAGAGACTGGAAATGAACACGAAACTCCTCCTTAACCCTGCTTAGGTCATCAATCCAAATCCCATTATTCAAAAAGCCTCGAATCGCCATTGGTCTTCTCTTACGATTTATTTTCCCATTAAAAAAAACACAAATTTTCATTACTCTCGACACCCCACTGAATTTTAGCCTTTTGGGGTAGCTCCAGGTTTGTAACATGATCTAAATCTGTGATATTTTTTAGATATGTTACTTGTTGCTCCCATAAATTAGCATTTCCCCCGTCTGTCATACAGCTTGCATCAATGGATTCTAAGACTTTTTGGAGCTCCGTGTGGTTAGTACCCATCCTAACCCGGGTGGTGGTGTTCCAAATACGAATGTTGGATTTAAGAAACTGAAGTTTCTTCTTAAATTTAACCCAAGGATGAGAAACACCCAAAAAAATTCTGATCTTGACACCAAGAATTTCTGACCACATCATCAAACCCCTCTAACTAATCAACTCTATGCTCTGATAAAAGGATAGGCCTATGATCTGGAACATGCTTCTCCAAGACCATCCCCGACAAATTAACTTATGACATAAAGTTCGAACCCAGAAAGACCGAGCCATACGAACGTCGATAACCTCCATATTCGTTTCTTGAATAGCCAACAAATTAACTTTATGTTTATGACATAAAGTTCGAACCCAACTACGTTTATTTTAACAACCCACTCCTTGAATATTGATGGAGAGACAATTCATCTCAACACCAATTTATCTCCCTTTCCTTCAACAATTTCTTTAACCCGTTCATAACACCCATCTAAGTTATTTCCCATGGCCTTCCCGATATCCAAGGTCTTTTGAATCTTACTAAAAAAACCCCATCATTTTATGATTTATCCAAACACCCATCAAAATTATCCCAATTAGAAAAACCTGGGGGATGAGTCAAATTATCCTCAAAAACCACAATTCCCGACACCCGACTGAATCCACCAAAAAAATCAATTGGAGTTTTATTTATTTCAGCATTATTATTCTGATCTGAATTAAATGGAGGCGTGGCTATGACCGATGCAGGAGAAGGAGCTAGACCTGCAGCCAGAATTGTACCCATTGTAGGAACAGTGACTGTCACCGGAACAGTGACCGTCGAGCACTGTTTTGGTGGCTGAGAAGGTTTCAACAACTAATCAACAGGCTCCTGTGGGGGAATATCATTCACGATCTGATATGGAACATACATTCGGATTATTTCCTTTACCATTTATACAATCTTCTTTCATTTTTTCTATTGTTTTATAAAACCCAAACGGATCATAAGAACCTTCTTCCTTTTCACAGCGTGAATGAAAGTCTTGGTCTTCTTGGAAATTGACATGATCACTTATTATTTCACTACTAGACTTATTGTTGTCCCAAGCAAAAGATGGAGTCCACCCGGAGGCACCCTTTATTCTAACCAAAAATACTTGACCATCAATACTAATTCTCAATAATTCCGATATAATTTCTTCGAAAGTGGATAAAATGCAAATCCAGTTTTTGTATACATCCTCTCCCAAGTCATCTTCAAGATGGACTATACTTCCCCATTTAACCAATATCTTTCTGAGAGTTTCTTTACTCCATGCACGTAGAGGCAAGCCTTCAACATTCACCCATATCAAACAATCCAGAGGAACAAAATTACTATCCCAAGGCCGCTTCTCTACAATCCAGTTATTCATGGCATTGCTTGCTAGAAAATTTCTACATGCTTCTTTGTGTTTAAACTCAAGCATAACCAATAGGCCTCCAACATATCAGATATCAAAATCCTCAAAACCCTCATCAAAACAAAGCATTCAAAGGTTAGGAAAAGTAAGAAAATACCTACCCTTAATGATGCAAGCTCGTTTTCTTCTTTCTACAACGAAATCCCCAGCAGAAATATGAATAATAGCATCATTCTTTTTTGAAACTATTTTGTCACTAAGCCCTCTAACCACACTTGCATAACTAACTGTAGGGCATGCAGGCTTTTCTACATTGTCCCTAAAATTCCAACCTTTTTTATGAGGATTAGAAGGCTTCGAAAATCTTGGTGAAGAAGCAAAAAGTTTGTGATAGCCAAACCAAATATCACATAAATTTCTTATCATGAGTACAAAATCTAAAACATCCACAAATCTAATAAACCCGAATCGTTTACCCAATCAAGATTTCTTATTGGAAATAAACACATCCACTACTTTCCCAATTCGATCACACATTCGGCACAGATCACTACGTAACACGTAATCTGGAAAATTGGTAACATAAAAAGAAGATATAGCCTTACTTGATAGTGTAACGCCCGATTCCAGGTATGAAATTATTTTCAAATGTTCATGGATTATCTTTGAACATGGCGTGTTGAAGCCTCAACACAGCGTAGTGTTAGGACTTTGGCCCGAAGAGTTTAATGAATCAACACGGCATGCTGTGGTGTCTTAACACGAAGTGTTGGAGGCAGGGAAGGAAACCCTAATTTTTAGGGTGTTACATCCTATTTAAAGGCCTTAAGTCCTCATGGTTGGCCTCCTTACCAGCCTCCATTGTCACTAAAACCCTAATTCATCCCTCAAGCTTTCTTGGTGGTGTTCTTGAGCCTTGACTGGATTCTAGTGGTTTTTTTTGCTTATTTCTAAAGGAAGCTTTGAAGATTGAAGGTGCTTAGCTTGGAAGGAAGGTTGTAGATCCAAAATCTCTCCGGTTGTTGTAGTCCCTTTGAGGTGTTGGGGCCTGGATTTATTCAGCTATCATTCAGATTTGGAGGTGAGTTTTCCTCACTAGGTTTAGCGGTCGAAGGCACCAATGTCGGCCCATGTTTATGCTATGTTAGTATGCTAGCTGTCTGCGTGACTCTTGCATATGTTATGTGTTTATATGATTAGCAAGCTAGGGCCCGATGATCATTTGTATGCTATGTATCTTTGTGATTATTTCATGTGTATGTGATTAATTTATATATGTTATATGTATGCTGGGCGAGGCCCGATCTATTATCAAACGGGGTTCGATGTCGGGCGGGGCCCGATGCCGGACGGCGTTCGATGCCGGGCGAGGCCCGAAGAAAGGGCGGGGCCCATTATATTTTTATTGTATGTATGGTATGTGGTATGTTGGGGAACTCACGAAGCTTCGTGATTACGGTTTTTAGTTTATGTTTTAGGTACTTCCGGTTCCAAGAGAAAGAGCTCGGGTTGACTGCATCACACACACCATATGGATTCTGTTTATGGGACATACTCTGATTTTGATGATGTTTGACATATTTATTCAATTGGGATGTATGAACAATGTTTTGAATACTGTTTTTACTTAAATCAAAAATGAAATTTTTGGGTCATAATTTTTTGATGTTTCAAGTTGGTATCAGAGCCTTGGTTTGAGGGATTTGGGCACACTCGCGGGTGTGTCTGAACTTAAACCGAGGATTTGGTAAAGTTTTCAAAAAGAAAAAACTTTTAAGAAAAGGTTTTCTAAAATAAGAAAGGGTCTGGTGCATGCAATCAGCCGAGCTCAAGTAAGCTATCCCAAAATACCCATACATGTTTATTATATGCTTTGAATTATGAATCGGTGAATCGCATGCTAGATTAGGGCTAAGGATCTAGGAGAGATGCCTTTGTATGCCTGTTGTATGAGCTTATAGACTTGCATTCTAGTACTGATCAGTCAGTAATAGGATGTCCTGATTAGGTTATGCTTGGTTCTGATTACTTGACGCTCAAATGTTGCTTGATTTGTGCTTTTAGGAGTTCTAACTAGTAAACGAATATGCTAAGTTACATATTATGGGAACTAAATAATTTTAGAGGGTTAGGTTTTAACTCTATTGCACAACTCTTGTTTGAGTTCGACCGTTGTAGTGTGAGACCTCTCATTCGAAGAATTATCTAGTTTTTGTAATATGTAATTGTATTCGTGGGCTAGTTAGAGGAAATTAGTGGGAGTTCCTTCTGCGGCTGATGGCGGAGAGTGGTGTGAGGTTGCCCTAGGAAAAACTAGGATGAGATTAAGTACTAGGAGCCTTATCTGTGAGGGAATTGTTGGATATGAGGCAACTTGGCTGAGTTAAGACACTTCTTGAGGAAAGTACGAATATATATATATATATATATATATATATATATATATATATATATATATATATATATATATATATATATATATATTGAAAGGTAGTATGGGCCCGTACTACTGGAAGCAGAGGATCCGTACCCGATTCAAGGAGGGTTGCGATGAAGCCAGGGAGCTTGTGAGTTGTGATTCCCCAATATATATATATATATATATATATATATATATATATATATATATATATATATATATATATATATATATATATATATATATATATATGGATGCGTATTCTGATGGTTTATATGGTCTATTTTTAGTATGGTGGTATTGCGAGGCAAACCAGTAGGTAGTTCATGTGTTGGGGAGGGCTCGGGCTCGGGTTCTAGAGTCGGGCAGCTTGATGACCAGACGAGGGAGTTCATCTCGTCTGAGATTATGCGCAGTATCCTTGAGCAGACTCATGTGATCTTTACCACGGTCAAGGAGGGTATTTTGGAGATCCTTAATAAGCGGTTGAGCGCCTTTCGCGCTGAGATTGTGGCTTTGGTCGGGATGTGTTCTTTGACTTTTAGGAAGTTTCGGGCATGTGGAGCACCAGATTATCACGGGGCAAGGGACCCCATTGCGAGCAACATGTGGTTAGTAGATGTTGCTAACGCCTTCCGTACCAACCAATGTCCCGTGGGTAACAAGGTCAAGCTAGCTTCCTGCCTCATGAAGGATAGAGCACGTGATTAGTGGGAGGAGGTAAGGCGTGATGTGGGTGATGATGATGTTGATTCGATGACCTGGGGTGATTCTCGACCAGGTTTCGAACCGAGTTTGCACCGGTGATTGAGATGCAGCAGCTGGCGTGAGAGTTCCAGGATCTCAGCTAGACTACTGAGACGGTGGCTAAGATCACTGCTATGTTCAGGGAGAGGGCACTTTTGTTTCCACAGTATGTGGCGGATGAGGAGATGAAGAAGGCCCAGTACCATGAGATGTTGAGGAGTGATATTCGATAGTTTGTTAGCCGATCCAGCTGCAAGACGCTGGAAGACATGATAGCGAGGTCAAGAGAGAGGGATATTGATTTAGAGATGGAGAAGAAGAGGAAGCCAAATTTTGTGTTAAGTGTAGAGGGTTCGGGCAAGAGGCCCAAGGTATATGATTCTAGATTGAGAGACCAGCATGGCAGTATCCGCTGTGGAAAGTGTGGAAAGGTGAACGAGGGGACATGTAAAGTGGGTGGTTATGGCTACTTCAAGTGCGGTCGTACCGGTCCTAATTTCCTCTAACTAGCCCACGAATATCTGAGTGGTGGTGGTGGCAACGGTAGCAGGACCGGTGGCAACAGATCAGATACCTGAGAGGGGCCACAAGAAGTCCCATTATCCAAGTGTGGCTGTAGCAGGACCGGTGTCAGCACCCGCTCCTGCGACTCTTCGGATTACTTACAGTTTCCAGGGTCGGGCAGATGCGCCTGCGACGAAGAGCAGGGCTTTCCAGCTGACGGCAGAGGAGGTGCGTGCAGCTCCCGATGTTGTGACGGGTATGTATCTTCTACTTATATATTTAATTATTTTGAATTGTTTGCTTATGTTTATGTGTTTCAATTTAGGATCGTTCCTTGTGAACGGTATCTCTACTTTGGTATTATTTGATTCGGGGGCTACTCGATCATTTGTATCTCTTGCGCTTCGCAAGAGATTTGTTGGAGCTCCGGGGGAGCTGGACTGTCCTCTAGATATTGAGATTGTTGATGATAGGTCTATTCGGGTTGCGAGGGTTCATCGAGGTTGTACTCTCCAGTTGTTCAGCGAGCGGTATCCGGTTGATTTGGTTCTCATTCCTATGCGTGGGAACAAGTTTATCATGGGCATGGATTGGTTGCGTCCTAATGGGGCAGTGATCGACTGTGAGCAGCAGTTAATTCGGGTTCAGACCCCAAGTGGGGGGAGAGTTGGTGATTCAGGGTGAGAGACCACAGTGTGGGCCGACTATGTGTTCTGCAGCGAGGGTCAGACGCTATCTTCATCAGGGTTGTTTGGGTTTTGTCGCCTATGTCATGGATACTCGGGATAAGGGTAAGGCGATTGTGGATGATGTGTCGATCGTGCGGGATTATCCGTATGTGTTCCCGGAGGATTTTCCAGGGGTAACTCTGTTGGATTAGTGTCTAAGTCCATAACTATATTTGGTATGTACTTGACCCGACCCGACATGGTCCATTTGGGTTGCATGGCATCGGAACATTTGGATAGACCGTTTTATGAGAAGAGGACATTTGTGACATATTAATATATTATAGGTTCTAATATATTAATATGAAATCATGTTATTTAATTAGTATTGATCAAGAATTAATTTGGACTTAATTTAGTTATCAAAAAGAGACTAATTAAATATATGGGGATTGATTGTGTAAATCATTCATTCTTATATATGTGGGCTTATGATCCATGATTCCTTATGTTGGGTTTAACCCATGTGGTGATCCATGGATACTCTATGGAGGTTAAAACCCATGGAGCATAAGGAATGGGTAAAGTCATGAGTTACATGGTGTAACCCTAATGTGCACACTATATAATGACCCCTTTAGCTCAAGAATTGGCACTAGTTATATATAGAGAAGGGCTAGCCGATTTGAGCATGAATGTCTTCTTTTCATGGTTATTCCAAGTGTTGATGATGTTGTGTGAGCCATTTGAGGTGTCACACTTGGGGCACTAGGCTCTTAAGCATCAAGGAATCAAGCTACAAAAAAAGGTATGTCTTCTAACTTGTTTTATTACCCAAGTATCAAAGATTGTATGCTAGATAGGGTAATACCTTGGAATATTTATATATACATGTATAATAGAGAAAACATAAATCCAAGGTATTTAGGGTTGCATGTACACTTAGGAGTGTTAGAATGCTCAAAACCCTTCAGTGGTATCAGAGACTAGGCTTGTTTTCTTGTTATACTTGCTAAAATTGCTGAAAAATCGAAGTTTTTGCTGTCTGAACAGCAGACTCGCCGAGTCCATAAAGGGACTCGACGAGTCAAAGGCTTAAAAGTGTTCAAAACGATCCAACTCGTCGAGTTGGTTCATGCACTCGACGAGTTGGCCCCCTAACAGCATATCTTCAAGTTTTTTGGCTAGAAATGGACTAGGAACATTACAATAAGCTGTTTTGGAACCTATAAACCTGTTTTTGATGCGGTAATGTTCATTCTAATCCAATTTCAAAGATAATTGTCAATAGATTCATGTTTTGTATTAGTTTAATGGTTAGTCTAATTACATGAAAATTTTGATTGAATTATCTTGTTCTTATGAGTTTCTTAGATTAATAGGAATGTTATGTGAAATTGGTGTTTTCAATCCAAATTAATGTAAGAGTTGATTCTAAAATGTGTTTTTGTAACTTGTCCTCAAGTTAGATGAAAAGTCACATTTAAAATTCATAAAACTCATAAATATTTCCATAGGTTATGAATAAAGAAAAGTCACATTCTTTAATGGTTTAAAGTCTTCCATAACTTGTCATCAAGTTATGGAACTTAAAGAGTTTGTTGAATTAAAACTACTTTAAACACATAAGTTATGGAATTGAAAAGTTTTTGAATAGTTCAAAACTTGCCCTCAAGTTTTGGAATTTGAAAAGTTTTCTTTCATGAATACTTTAATTCCAAATTAAGCCCTTAGGATTTTAAAAGTTAAAATTCAACCCTTATACTTTATAATATTATAAGTTAATAATATATATATATATATATATATATATATATATATGTATATATATATATATATATATATGTATAAGAGCAAGTCAGTCTTACCGTTAGTAGGCCTCATTCACGAAGCCGGTCTATAAGGGGGTATAAGGTTACTGCCTATAAAATGGCAGTTTAATGGGTGTCCACTCTCACCCATCGCTTCCTTGACTGGTGGAGGGTCGTTAGCCGAACGGGTAGGGCAAAGACTATAATTCTCCCTTCATTAAAAGTATTAATGATAAATACTAAGTAACTAAACACTTATAAATTCCCAATCTTAGTTACTTAGGAAAATGTGAATAAGTGCTAACCCATGAAATTACACTTTGCACTTTGCTTAAGTCGGTTAGTGGAGCGCGTGTGGTTAACCGGCACACTAGCTTGATTTAACAAGGTAGGCAAAGGGTTTCGTAAAGTTTATCATAGGCCGGTGGAGCCGGTGTGGTTAACCGGCACATCGGTTGGGTGATAAACATTTAAGAGTACCAAGTAATTTGCATGGTTACTTCACACCTTGTTTTGTGATCCTCAGCATCCCGGTCACAAAACCTGAAGGGCACACTCGAGATTGAAACATGCCATTGAAAAGTTCAATGAATCTCAAAAGATCTAGGAGTTTCAAATCCAATTAAAACCTAATAAATTATTTCGTTTTCATGGTGAAAATTGGTGAATCGTCATTCACCTACCTTCAAATATTCTATAGCTTGGATTACGGCATCCCTCTTCCAAGTTATAAAATATTGTGTTGGGTCCTAGCCTTAATATTTCATATTGGGTGTTATATTATGGACCTTGAATCAACTTTCTTGAATATCTCCCAAAAGATGTCTAGTTCAGACATCTGTGATCTTCCCAAATCTCTTGGAACTTTACTTCCTCCACCTCCTCCAATTATTCTCCCTAACCCACAAGTTCAAGGTCACTCAAACTCTATTGGCAAGCAAGGTCTATGTGTGCTCACATCTTGGAGATGAAGTCACATATTGACAATCCGGGAGAGTTGGGTCTCAAAGTCTTAAGAAACTTGGATGCTCAATCACTTTCTAAGTCACATAGTAAGTTCCTTATGGACTACTATGTAAAGGACTACGACATGACCCTTAATGATCTTATCTATTTGCTTTGTGTTGCTTAATCAGCAATGATTTGGAGCACTGGTAGAGCAAATCTGATTAGTAGATCAACTTCCCAAACCTTCAATGGACATTGACAATGGTAACATTGGATACCCAGTAAAAGCTTTCTCTTCCCAATGGAAAGGGATCGGCCATAGTCAACTCGGTTGACCAAATGGTAAAGAGAATGGCTAAGTCTGAGAGAGTCCTACCAAAGGGTCCATATGTGTCTATTGCCAAAGGAAGGGGCATTGATTGCGAAGCTGCCTATTTATCTGAAAGATCATAAGGTTGATCAAGTCAATAAGTTTGACCCAACTTTAGATAAAGTCCACTCTCTAACTCTGTTAAGTTTCTATTCTGAGATTCTTGTTACATGATGTGACTGGGTCACATGTTGATGTTTTAAGAATCAAAGTAAAGTGAAGAAACTTAAAAGGAAGTGTATGCTAATTCTGATCACAAAGATGGATCTCGATTGCATGGTTTAGTGATCAGAATTTTGAGCTGTTACTTAGGAGTTATGATATACTGCTTAGGAATAGATATCAACAAGTCTTTCATATGCTTTTGCACTGTAAGGATAAGTTTTTTTGCAAAGTTTTAAAATTAAAAGGAAATTTTTGATTTTATTTATTCTAAGTATCCTTACAATGGAATTTGTGAAAAAAAATTGTTGCTTATATGATTCCATTGATAGCAATAATGGAAAATGGATTTGTTTCTTTCATTTGTGGTACTGTCTAAATTTACCAAATAAGGAAAGCTTCTCATCACCCAAGGTTTCAGTTGGATAGAAACTTGGAAATCATGCAAGTTGTATAGTATGATGAATGAGAATTTTCATCTTTGGAAAATTAAGACTAATTCCTTGTTCACATGTATATGTGAGTCAAGTGAAGGACTAAGGGATCAAGTACACATTCTGGTGCACTGATCAAGTCCACCACAAAAGATCGATAAGACTATTCGTCATGATTTACTAAAGTTTAGAAAATATGGTTATACTTACAAGTTTAAGTATAATTTTGTAGCATTGGAAAAGTTTCGATGTATGGCAGAACGAATGAGCAGAATCAAGTTAGGTAGAAAGATAAAAGTTTCTCAAATCTGAAAAGATGGGAGAGTACTTTAGTATCAGGTTTTGTGATCATCTTAATGATTTAGAAATCATGTCACAATTAGTCCTCTAAGGACATCTTAATGCATTCCTATGGCTAAGAAGAGGAATCAAGAATTGTGGAAATGGTTAAATCAAGAAGATGATTCATACTTCGTTCCAAAACAAGTCTTAGAGTCATACTCCAAGACTGTAAGTTGAGTGACATATCTTAAAGAAAGGTTTATAACACTTGTCAAATGTAAGAGTAAAAGTGTCCTACTCTTGTACATTTGAAATTGGTAAGTTGTGATGTTTTGGATAAAACAAATACCAACTTAGGCCAATTGTGAGAAGTGTTTGTCTTGATAAAAGAGTCTGCACTATCTCTTGAATATTTGACATGTGAGTCTTATATGTCAAGAGGACAGTGGGAGTCTTAGAGATCTTGAAAAAACTTCAAGATCTAATCAAGAATAAAAATGTAGTTCATAACTAGCACACGACTTGAGGTTTATAACCTATCGTGTTGACATACTCCTATTTCTGTGCCCATTCCAGTCAAAGTTGGCTTTGCATATGAGTTCTGAGAGTTCTCAATTGGTTGCATAACAACTTGGAAGCAATGGAAGGCCCCTGTGCTGCCAGGTGACAAGAAAGTAAGATTGAGTTCAGTCCATATGAGTTTGGATTTGTCATTATCCTTGTCTTGTGATTATGGTTTTGACAAATTCACATGGATAAGAACACATACACCATAAAATCTAAGTGTCATAAGGTTTCTCTCTGATTCATGAAAATGATGGTGAGGAAACACTTACACTAAGTAGATTTTAAGTAGATAACAGTTGTGATATTTGCATTCTCAAAGTCGTTAGTGGAGCGTGTGTGGTTAACCGACACACTAACATGGACTTGTGAGGAATGGCAAAGGTCTGAACAATTGAGACTATGATTACGGCACCCCTTTTCATAGTCCTGAAATTGTTTAAACACACATGTGTGCTATCTAAGGAAAGGTGTATGATCCTGATAAAGTGTTATCAAAGCATCTTGTATCAGAAATTTGAACTTTGGTAAGAAAGTCAATACAGTTTTGATTTCTAGAAGTCCAGCTGATTTCTGAGTATATGTCAAAGCTAGTGGGAGCATAAGTGTTATTCTAATAATTCTCATGTTAGTGGGAGCATGATAATTATGATTAGTATTGCAAGACAACAATGTTAATTATAGAAAACAAAAGTTTCAATTCGTTAAGTTGCAGGGGTTGAAAAGTTGTTTTGCTATAATTAAGGGAGAGGAAATTATACTTCATTTCAATTCTAAAAGCTTAGATTGAGGTTTTAATCTTATTTAGTCAAGGATATATATGAATTTTGTGTTGGAATGGCTCAACATAAGAAAATTCTATATATGGGTCCATTATTTGCGTTCTAAAAAAATGATTATGACTACGGCATCCCTTTTCATAATTTGAATTATGAGAACTTGGCAAATAGAAATATTGTAGCAAAAGGACTGGTCTAGTATCATGTCTTTATGTGAGACATCATGAATCGTGTCCCATATGCTTCAGATATAGGATCGATTGCATGTGCTATAATATTCATCCTTTCTCAATTTTCCAAATGCTTAGGGCATTAAGAGGGGAAAAGTCTAGAATTGGATGTGACTAATTTGATTAAGCAATTGTCGAGGATAATCTAAGGTTTACCAAAGATTGGTTGCTCAGGGACAGTTGGAAGTATAGTGTTAATTTTGGAAGGACCATATTGACATATTCTGAAAAAAGGCAACTCTTGTTCAGAAGTGATAGTTAAAATGGGAATATGGAAATGTTTCCACAGGTGTAAATTATTCAATCTGTGTAAGATTGGAAAAACTTAATGCAAGAAGGATATGTCCATGGAGTTGATCTCCATTGGAATACTCTGTAATGTCTGTTGACAAGTCTTTGTGAGTTTGTGCATAATCATTACAAGAGGATCAATGCATATAAGTTTATAATCTAACAGATTTTGGTAAATGGCAGGATTTGGAATTCTTGCATTTGCGGTAAGGAATTGGGATTGTGAAATGAGATTCATTGGAATTATGTTCAATCGATCTATTTCACAGAGTAAAGATCATAGACAAACTTAGTGTGCATACTTGATGTATGGCATAACTAATGTTTAGACAAACATAGTGTGCATACTTGGTGTATGGCATGACTAGTGTTTAGAAAAAGATAGTGTACATGCTTGGAGCATGGGACAACTATTGTTTTAATTCAAGTATAACGTTGATAGTTGAAACAGTATACAATGAATAATGGGTAATCAATATGGTGATAAATAAAAGGTGTTTTATTTATATCCATAAGTTCTGAGACCATATTGGATTCGATTATTCTTGTGTTTCACTTTGCATGTTTTGACTTCCAGAATAACAAGGTCGTTCTTCCTGAATGACTAAGTTATTCAAATCATCCACAGTTGGTCATATGTTGGAAGTAGATATGAATCAAGACTGTCATGAGTTGGCTTGTAGATGTCTAAGATGTTGGACATAGCAAACAGGTACTACAACACTCATGAGTGCTCATAAGTTCTGAGTATTGGATTCAACCCGCGCTCATTTGAATCACTTCATGGATTTTATCACGAGTGATCATGAGACGATAATATCTTATATTCTTTAAACCTAGAGATATGAGTTGTTACTATGAGTTGGTTGTACATTGATTGCGCGAAAACGCATTGGTAACTCGATGTTATAAAACGTGCTTTTGTGTATGATTCAACAAGTAGTAGAACAAGGCATATGAGTCAAAGTTTATCCATTCCTTTTGCCTTCGGGATAAAAGAGATATATGTGGGCCCCTCGATGATTTAGTGATGACAAATGTAAGTGCTCGGTCGGGCCTGGACTGATTTGATTTGTTCAACTAGTCAGTCGTCATAAATCGGAAATCGGGAAACAACAAATGCACAGAGAGAATGATTTATAATCCATGTCTCAGTCCATATGATATCTAGAATGGAGGAATATATGATCCCTTATCTAATGGACAAGTCATTGACAAGATCAGAGTTCAGTTACAACGTCAGAGTTCGACAGTGGCTTAAAGAGCTACGATTCCCAGCCGGTTCTTGAAGTCATACTCAATAATAGTTTTAGACTTATCCAAGTGGGAGACAGTTGGATTAGTGTCTAAGTCCATAACTATATTTGGTATGTACTTGACCCGACCCGGCATGGTCCATTTGGGTTGCATGGCATCAGAACATTTGGATAGACCGTTTTATGAGAAGAGGACATTTGTGACATATTAATATATTATAAGTTCTAATATATTAATATGAAATCTTGTTATTTAATTAGTATTGATCAAGAATTAATTTGGACTTAATTTAGTGATCAAAAAGAGACTAAATAAATATATGGGGATTGATTGTGTAAATCATTCATTTTTATATATGTGGGCTTATGATCCATGATTCCTTATGTTGGGTTTAACCCATGTAGTGATCCATGGATACTCCATGGAGGTTAAAACCCATGGAGCATAAGGAATGGGTAAAGTCATGAGTTACATGGTGTAACCATAATGTGCACACTATATAAGGACCCCTTTAGCTCAAGAAATTGGCACTAGTTATATATAGAGAAGGGCTAGCCGATTTGAGCATGAGTGTCTTCTTTTCATGGTTATTCCAAGTGTTGATGATGTTGTGTGAACCATTTGAGGTGTCACACTTGGGGCACTAGGCTCTAAAGCATCAAGGAATCAAGCTACATAAAAAGGTATGTCTTATAACTTGTTTTATTACCCAAGTATCAAAGATTGTATGCTAGATAGGGTAATACCTTGGAATATTCATATACACATGTATAATAGAGAAAACATAGATCCAAGGTATTTAGGGTTGCATGTACACTTAGGAGTGTTAGAATGCTCAAAACCCTTCAAACTCTAGAGAGACAGGTGGAGTTTAGGATTGATTTAGTTCCAGGTGTGGCTCCGATAGCCAATGCATCGTATCGGCTGGCTCCTCCCGAGATGCAGGAGTTGTCTACACAGCTGCAGGAGCTGTTAGACAAGGGATTTATTAGGCCGAGTAATTCACCTTGGGGAGCCCCGATTCTGTTTGTGAAAAAGAAGGACGGGTCTCATCGTACATATATCGACAACTGGGAGTTGAATAAGGTAACGACGAAGAACCGTTATCCCCTCCCGAGGATTGATGATCTTTTCGACCAGCTTCAGGGTGCATCTTGGTTCTCCAAGTTTGATTTGTGATCGGGTTATCATCAGATGAGGTTCCGGGATGAGGATGTGCAGAAGACAACTTTCTGAACTCGATACGGTCATTACGAGTTCGTGGTGATGCCTTTTGGGCTCACCAATGCTCCAATCACATTCATGGATCTCATGAACTGTGTGTGCAGACCGATGTTGGATCGGTCTGTGATAGTATTCATTGATGATATCTTGGTTTATTCTAAGACTCAGGAGCAGCATGAGGAGCACTTGAGGAAGGTGCTGGAGACCTTGAGGAGGGAGAGACTTTTCGCAAAGTTCTCCAAATGCGAGTTCTAGTTGCGTGGGATGTAGTTTCTGGGGCACCTTGTCAACCAGAAGGGTATTTTGGTGGATCCGGCCAAGGTCGAGGTCGTGATGCAGTGGGAGGTTCCGAGGTCTCCATCTGAGATTTGGAGCTTTCTTGGTTTGGCTGGTTCTTATCAGACATTCATTCAGGATTTCTCCAAGATCGTTGTTACCTTGACCCGACTGACCAAGAAGTCGGTGACTTTTCGTTGGGGGCCTGAGCAGCAGGCAGCCTTTGAGACTCTTAGGCAACGATTGTGTGAGGCGTCGATTCTGACGCTGTCGGAGGGTGTTGATGACTTCGTGGTTTATTGTGATGCATCGATCACAGGTTTGGGAGCAGTGTTGATGCAGTGAGGTCACTTGATCGCTTACGCTTCGAGGCAGCTGAAGCCTCATGAGGCGAATTATCTGATGGATCACAAGAGCCTGAGGTACTTGATGGATAAGCTGAATCTGAATATGAGGCAGCGTCGATAGTTGGATGTGGTGAAATATTATGATTGTGAGATCCTTTACCACCTGGGGAAGGCCAATGTGGTGGTCAATGCTCTCAGCCGCAAGGTGGTCGCGACTTCGATCAGGGATCTATGTTTGAGGTTGACCATGATTACTCTGTTTTTGAAGCGGATTCGTGAGGCACATGTTAATGCTATGAAGGAAGAGCACCGGAAGAGCGAACGTATTGTGGGTCAGGTAGCTTCCTTCGATTATGATAGCCGCGGATTGTTGATGCATCGGAGAGTATAGGTTCCGTATTGGGGCGGTGTGCGCCAAGTTCTGATGGAGGAGGCTCACAATTCGAGATTCTCCATTCATCCCAGGGTGACGAATATTTATAGGGATGTTCACTCTGATTATTGGTGGCCCTGCATGAAGTGGGATGTAGCATGATATGTGGAGCGGTGCTTGACTTGCAGGAAAGTCAAGGCCGAGCATCAACGACCTCATGACAAGAAGCAGCCGTTGGTGATTCCTGTATGGAAATGGGAGGACATCACTATGGATTTTATCACGAAGCTTCCCAGGACTGCGTGCGGAGTGGATTCTATCTGGGTCATCATGGATCGATTGACCAAAAGCGCGTATTTTATTCTGATCGAGGAGAGTATTTATGCAGAGAAGTTGGCCAAGATTTATGTCCGGGAGGTGGTGACACATCATGGGGTGCCGGAATCAGTGGTTTCAGATAGGGATATTCGTTTTACTTCAAGATTTTGAAAGCGGTTTCATGATGATATGGGCACTCGTCTCTATTTCAGCACAACATTTCATCCGCAGACCGATGGTTAGATTGAGCAGATTATTCAGACTCTTGAGGATATGTTGCGTGCATGTGTGTTGGATTTTGGTGGGAGTTGGGATACGTATCTTCCGTTAGCAGAATTTTCGTATAACAACAGTTATCATGCTAGCATCAATCGACCTCCTTTTGAGATGCTCTACGGGAGGAAATGCAGGACCCCGATTTGTTGGGGTGAGGTCGGTCAGTGAGTTATAGGGAGTACTGAGGTGGTACTCAGGACCACTGAGCTGATTCAGCAGGTTCAAAGCAGGCTCCAGACAGCTTAGAGTCGACAGAAGAGTTATGCTGACAGACGCCAGTCTGACTTACAGTTCCAGGTGGGAGATATGGTTCTCCTGGAAGTATCACCTTAGAAAGGTTTCATCAGATATCGGAAGCGGGGCAAGCTGGGTCCAGGTATATTGGTCCTTTTAGGGTTATGGCTCGGGTGGGTCGGGTTGCTTATAGCTTGAATCTTCCAAATGAGTTCAGTCAGATGCATAACACATTTCATGTCTCTCAGTTGCGGAAGTGTTTAGTGGATGATTTCGCAGTGGTTCCATTGGAGGATATTCAGGTGGACGACCACCTGAATTATATTGAGAGACTGGTGGTGATTTTGGATCGGAAGACAAAAACCTTGAGGAACAAGGTAGTTGAGCTGGTGAAGGTGTAGTTGTAGCACCACAAGGGGTCAGAGTGGATTTGGGAGCCGAAAGATGAGATGAGGGAGCACTACCCGGAGTTGTTTGAGTCGGCGGACTTCAAGGACGGAGTCTGATTCAAGTGGGGGATAATTGTAACGCTCGATTCCAGGTATGAAATTATTTTCAAATGTTCATGGATTATCTTTGAACACGGCGTGTTGAAGCCTTAACACGGCGTGACGTTAGGACTTTGGCCCACGAAGTTTAATGAGTCAACATGATGTGTTGTGGTGTCTCAATACGGCGTGTTGGCGGCAGGGAAGGAAACCCTAATTTTTAGGGTGTTGCACCCTTTTTAAAGGCCTTAAGTCCTTATGGTTGGCCTCCTTACCAGCCTCTATTGTCACTAAAACCCTAATTCGTCCCTCAAGCTTTCTTGGTGGTGTTCTTAAGCCTTGAGTGGATTCTTGTGGTTATTTTGCTCATTTCTAAAGGAAGCTTTGAAGATTGAAGGTGTTTAGCTTGGAAGGAAGGTTGTAGATCCAGAATTTCTCTACTTGTTGCAGTCCCTTTGAGGTGTTGGGTAGAGCTGATGTTCGGAGCCGGGATTTATTCAGCTATCATTCAGATTTGGAGGTGAGTTTCCCTCACTGGGTTTAGCGGTTCGAAAGCACCAATGTCGGACCATGTTTATGCTATGTTAGTATGCTAGCTGTCTGCATGACTCTTGCATGTGTTATGTGTTTATATGATTACCGGGCTAGGGCCCAATGTCGGGTGGGGCCCGATGATCATTTGTATGCTATGTATCTTTGTGATTATTGCATGTGTATGTGATTAATTTATATATGTTATATGTATGCTGGGTGGGGCCCGATCTATTACCGAGCGGGGCTCGATGCCTAGCGGGGCCCATTATATATTTATCGTATGTATGGTATGTGGTATTTTGGGGAACTCACTAAGCTTCGTGCTTACGGTTTTTAGTTTATGCTTCGGGTACTTCCGGTTCCAAGGGGAAGAGCTCGGGTTGATTGCATCGCACACACCATATGGATTCTTGTTCAGTATTTAAGTGTTGCATCGTTTGGGCCTTTTGTTTAGTGTTTTGTGTGTCTAGGTTGGGCCTGTCCACCCGTAATTTATTATTAGGGTTTTACTATTTAAGGTGCATGCATGCATCGTGTAAATGTTAATCGTGTCATTGTAAACCCTACACACCTCTACAGTAGCAGTTCTTTATCGAGCTCTTCTGTGGCTGTGATTTATAATCATTCGACACATTCTTGATCTATATTATGTCTTTGATTGCTTATACTTGTTTGAATCTAATCGATCTTTAGAGTTTTTATCTCTTCAATTCTGTTTATGGGACATACTCTATTTTGATGATGCTTGACATATTTATTCGATTGGGATGTATGAACAAAGTTTTGAAATACTGTTTTTACTTAAGTCAAAAATAAAATTTTTGGATCATAATTTTTGGATGTTTCAGATAGTTGATTCCCATCCCTTACATTATGTGTTCTTTGAGTTCCAGAATTATTGAAACCTGAATCATCAGGTTTCCAACGATCGTTAAAGAACGACCCCATATCAATCTCCCAAAAGCACTTATCCGACCAAATAATAAGAGACGCAGAACGTAAAAACCACTATTAATATCATAGCAGGCAACAGCCACCGATCACCTTTGTAACATCCTAAAAATCATGACCGGAAATTTCTTTTTAAAACATTACTAAACCATAAGTATTAAATCGTTTCAACCATAAGTAAAGGGTTATATAACAAATCGGAGTATCATTTCAAAACACTTGTTCATTTTATCATAGTAAACATCCCAGGCTAATCTTCTTGGTGTGTGTCATGCGATCATCCCGAGCTCTTCCCTCCGCTACCGGAAGTACCTGAAACCAAAATTGAAAACCGTAAGCACGAATCTTAGTGAGTTCCCCAACCTACCACATACCATATACGCATAACCATGAACACATAACCACATACTGGGCCCGCGCCCGACATCAGGTCCCACCTGGCATCGAGCCCCGCTCGGTATACAGATCTGTCTCCCTTAGGCCCCGCCTGTCTCCGGGCCTCACCCGCTACACACATACATACAATCAAATAGCATATTAGAACATACATAAACATACTCTAACTATACCCTGATCTAAGGCCTCGCCTAACTTGGGCCCCGCCCATGGTCTGCTACAGAAGTAGTGGAACCCTGTCCATACTCCTACTAGTAGTGAGATACGGGCCCCCGCCCACACTCACATCCTTTCTATCACGGGCCTCGCCCCTATTCTGCTAATATCGAGATATGGAACCCCATCCATACTCGGCTAATGATGAGATACGGGACCTCGCCCACACTCACCTCCCTACCGGGCTCATACAAGTATCACATAGACAACAAGTATATTCTAACACATAAGGAACTTCCACGGAATTGCCCCGGCATCGGACCTCCGGTCCGGAGACATACCATTATCTAACATACTTTGGGCTTACCCCGACATCGGACCCTCGGTCCGGAACCTAACGTACCGACACATGCAAGAATCACAAAAACCTCTAACATCCTAACATTCCTCGGGCCTCGCCCAACATCAGGTCGTAACCCGGAACATATAATAATACGTGCCTAGGGCTAACCCCCAGGTCTTCCTACTATACATAAACATAAACATAATGGGTCGGCATTGTGGCCGTAGACCCATGCACACAGTGAGGAGACTCACCTTGCACTGCTGAAGACTAGCTGAACACTTCTGACTGCTATCCGGCAACTCCTGAACTGCTGATCCTTCGGCTCCCCGAACTATCAATACCCAAAATAACACTTAGACCACAATACCCTCAAAAGTCAAACCAGGTCAAAGTCAACGCTCTGAGTTGACCCAACAACTCGTCGAGTTGACCCACCAACTCATCGAGTCCCACAGTCCACACAAAACTCTGGACTTTGATCCTACTAGTCGAGTTCTCCGTGAACTCGTCGAGTGCACCTTCAACACATCGGGACCCTCCTTCATCAGACTCGCCGAGTTCCCCTTTGAACTCGCCGAGTCCACCTTCATAAATTAAGGAGATTGCCTTAGACTCGCCGAGTTCCTCCTTGAACTCGTCGAGTATGATGATCTTCATGTCCACTATGGACCCATACTAACTGAGTCCCTTACCAACTCAACTCATACCCTTTTAACAGAAGGGTTTGGGGCAGAAAAACGGTCTGACTCGCCGAGTCCCACAAGTGACTCGCCGAGTCCCTCTACGTCCCAATCTATTCAGACGATTTCTGAGGATCTCAAAGCATTCAGAACATAGATCTGGACCCAACCATCTCATATCCATGCAAAGCTACTGCCTTTTTCCTCCATTCATGGCCTTTTGAGCTAAAAAGGCCAAAAGAACACTTCATATGCTTGCATGGGGATTCCTATGGCATAAAGCTTGCACCTTTATGCCATAACAGCCCTTAGTGGTGCTAGATCTGAAAACACAAACCCTTGGGACGTCCATTCCTCTCATGCTAGGGCTCTTGGACCAAAAACCCCCCAAAAGTGACAAAGAAGAGATCTACATGCATAATAATCAAGGTGGAAGCTTTCTTACCAGAAAATGGAGGAGAATACAAGAGGTTTTTGGATCTACTAATCTCTTCTTATATCCCCAAGGCTTCACCCTCTTCTTCAAGCTTCACCACACTCAAAAATGCTCACAATGGCTCACAAACTCATGGAAGGCACTAGGGTTTCGTTCTGGTCTTGAGAGAGCATCCAAGAGGCTGAGGAAATGAGAATGAGATGCTTAAATAGGGCACCAAGTCCCGAAGTTAGGGTTTCCCAACCCAGACCAGACTCGTCGAGTCGGTCCCCCGACTCGCCGAGTCGGCCACTTAATCCGCGACACGGAACTCGCTTCTACTCGTCGAGTTCTTCCATGGACTCGACGAGTTGACTCCTTGACTTAGGGTTTTCCTTTCCTTTCTTGGTCTTCTGAATTCGGGGTGTTACAAACTTGCCGGCGTTTGACACCGCGAGTGAAGGATTTGAATTTTCGGAAATCGTCGGTACCTTTTAGTTGGTTTCTTTCTTTCAAATACCAAGTATATTAGCTACATAAATAGGATGTAATAAACTAATAATACTCGGTACCTTTTAGTTGGTTTCTTTCTTCTAAATACCAAGTATATTAGCTGCATAAATAGGATGTAATAAACTAATAATACTCATTTGTCTCATAACTACGATGTATGTTTGTTTTTTATTTTTTTAAATTCAAGCATAATAATTTTTATTGTACAAATTATTGACCTACGTAATATTTAGTTTTCACCAATGCACTTTATGTAAAAAATTTGATTAAACTAAATATTTTTTTTTGTTTGAAATGGTTAATACATACCTTCTAAATTCTACTTCTAAATTATATTTTTTGTCTACGACGCAAATTGAACCATGAGCCCATTAAAAGATGAACACATCTTCAACAGGAACACATCTTCAACACAATGATACCACTAGACCAAAGGTCATTTGGTGTATTAAACTAAGTATTACCATACTATATTAATAGACATGGTCACTAGTAATAGTATAGTTTGTATATTTTAAGATTTTGCCCAATATTTTTTATAGTTTGACAATTTTAATCCCTATTTTATATGTTGCAAGATTTTGCCACAATACTTTATATAGTTTGACAATTTAGTCCCTAACATGTTGTAATTAGAGATTGGCCCATGTCTTTTAATATTTGCCACTTTAAATCCCATTATTTTGTATTTTTCAACATTTTGCCACAATATTTTCTATAGCTAAGATTTTGCCACAATACTTTTTATAGTTTGACAATTTTAGTCCATATTTTATATGTTTCAAGATTTTGCCACAATACTTTGTATAGTTTGACAATTTAGTCCCTAACATGTTGTAATTAGAGATTGGCCCATGCCTTTTAATATTTGCCACTTTAAGTGTCATTATTTTGTATGTTTCAACATTTTGCCACAATATTTTCTATAGTTTGACAATTTTAATCACTGGTATGTTGTAATTAGAGATTGGTCACAGATCTATTAATATTTGTCACTTTAAGTCCCTTTGACCATTTTGGACTTCTTTTTGTCCATTTTTCCGTCTTACTACTTATATTTCATTACGAATTTGTCACACGTGTTTCAATATTTCTCACTTTCAGTCTATTTGACCATTTTTTACCTTCATTTTGTCCATTTTCCGTCTATCGATTTGTGCTTCTGTTTTGGGCTTCATTTTGTCATATTTTTCTCATCGTCATCCTGTGTGAATAAAACAAAACGCATCTCATTTCCACAAAGGTGACCCTTGGTTCACCACGGGCTCACCCACTACCTAAATATTAAAAATTGTTTTTGTTATTACTTTAATTGCTTGCGAAATAAATACAAAAAGACATCAAGGACATACTAATTGGTTATAGCAAACCACATTTGTCTTCCACAAAATGACTTTTGTACATATGTTTGATGGGTCTCACAATATAAATAGCTCTAATTAACATCCATGTGTTTGTCTTACTTAATTGTATATTTTATGGATTTACACGGATAGGCGGATAGTATTTCCTTGGTTACACGGTCCAAGAACTTGACATATGTTATGAACTACTAAAAAATTAGGTTATAACTCTAATACTATACATTGTTTGCAAAGTAAAATAATTTTGAAACTTAATATTCATAATAATAATTAATAATATATTTACAAACAATTTAAAAAGAAAAAACTTAGATATTTTGTCTAAAATGTATAATTGTTAATTTAAATTAATTATAAAAAATATTTTAAAGACATAAACAACGTTCTTTATATCTATATATTTGTATATGTATATGATTATGACATGTGTATTACACACTTAATAAAATAAAATAACAGAAACTATTAACAAAATATAATCATAAATAATAAATTTACAAACAATTATTTTTATATAATATTGGATGGTTTGTTTGTAAATTTATCATGGTTATTTTTAATTTATATCTAAAATAGTTGTAAAACATAGAAATTTAATAGCGTAAAAATGTTGTCATTCGTACATTAAAGAACCAAGAGTTTCCCATATGCATAAAAAATACACTATATAATTTCTCAAAATATTTAATCATGTGTTTAATTGATTTATGTTGTTAGTGATGGATTATATTTATGTGGTTTATAAATAGTATTTATGCACTTAAAAGGGTGTTTTACATTTCTTTTAAAGTGGACTTTTAATTTTTCTAAAAAATCAAAAAAGTCCAAAAGAAATTTGGTAAATGAAAAAGTTCTTTTAAAACAATTTGTTGTTATGAACAAAAATGAGTCTTTCATTTTAACATCTTACCAAATAAATTACTATTATCATAATTACAACTACCCAAACATTTTTAAGCATATCCTTTTTAGTCATTTTATATATAAAAGTTAAGCCAAACATTTTTTTAAAAACAACTTTTGGTTTTTACCCCTCAAAAGTTAATTCAAACACATTTTAAGAAACTCTTTTTGCAAAAAGTCCTTTTACAAAAAATCATTTTTACAAAAAAAACTTTTAAAGTTAAAAAGTAATCTCAAACACCCTCTTAAACTTACAACCTTTGGTCCATCCACTCATTGTCCTATGTAAAGGGTTGCTATCTACTCTTGTATTCACACATTCACATTATCTAATGATAATCTTTGCATGATCATTAAGCCGACCTAATTTTCCTTACAACACGTTATCAACACTTTGCTCGAAGTCGGAAGCATCATAATCCACGTTATTCGTTCGACGAGTAAAAAAACGACAACTTTCAGGGTCGGTATTCTCTCTAATTGTGAAGTAAGTCATTTTTGATACTCCTCTGACTCCGTCTAATTTTTTTTATCTATTTGGTATTAATTTGGAAAAAAATGGAAATTTTCCGTACGTCAAAGGTGAGATAAAAGAATTTGTTGCGTATTGTTTATTTTGATCTACTTGAGTTTGAAAATTGGATGTGTTTTTTTAAAATAGCAGAATACGAGACTCCTAGCGATTTATTTCCTATATAGACTGTTTATTTATTTGTTTATTTATTTATTTATGACACATAAATTACAGTATTGGTCCTTGTAGTCTTGACAACTTATCATTTTTTTTGTCAAAATACCATAAGTCACAAATATCCTCCATGGTTCATGTCTATTATATTTTACTATGATTATTACCAACGTTAATATTAATGTCATTGTATAAAATTATTGGTTGGACAAACGTAACTTTTGTATAGTTATAGATATACATACGTTTTTATGAGCATATAGGTACTTATTTATGTGGCATATATGATTTTTGACCTTTACAATTCCTAAAAGTTGTTTTTATAGCTCTTAACATTGGTAGAATTTCAATGGTTTTTTTTCTCGAACATGAGTTTTGCCATCTACCAAATAAATATCACATTTATGTGAACAAATTGTGGATCACTCTAATTACATCAACCACCTTGATAATAAATTTAGATGATATGTTTGGATCGACTCATAGTTCGATCAGTGAGAACTTTTTCACACTTGTGTTTCTCGAACATGTCGTTTTGAAAAAAACAAAGTTCATTAAACTAATTCTTGTGTTTCTCGAACCTGTTGTTTTAAAAACAAAGTTTAGCAAATCGTGTGTTTCTCGAGCCTGCCATTTTGAAAAACAATTTGTACTAATGCAAACCATAAACATATAAACCCGTCGTTTTATATGATAACTAATCCAATATTTTTCCTCCCGTTGTAGGAAAATGTCGATAAAAATTGATTTCCCTATCATGGATGCCGCCGGCAAGAACTATTTGGATTGGACTCAGGATATTAAGAACCATCTAGATGTCCAAGGCCTATTGGATGTAATTTATGACGAGGACTATCGTGGGTTTAAAGTTACCTGCGAAATGAATGCTAAAGCGATGATATTATTCCGTCATCATCTTTTAGACACGATGAAGTCTGAATTCATAGCAATCACCTCACCCAAGACATTATGGGACTCTTTGAAAGAGCATTTCGACCATCAAAAGACCATATGGCTTGCTAAAGCCCACCAAGATTGGCTCAATCTACGATTAAAAGTCTTCGCTTCGGTTACTGAGTATAACGCCGAGGTCTGTAGAATTCGTTCACTTCTCCACTATTGTGGTCAACCATTGACTGATGTTGACTTATTGGAGAAGATTTACACCACATTTCCTAGTTCTTACAATTTTGCTTCAAAAGCAATACCATCAGTCCAAGTTCACAACGTTCCCTGAGCTTATTACCCACTTACTATTGGATGAGAAAAAATAGCATCGTTTTAATGAGAAATATCAATTTTCATCCAATTGTGACAAAGTCAATTCCAATGCCCAATGTTAATAATGTTCATGGGCCTCAACCACGAAATGTGAACCGAGATAAGGGCCAGTCGTCCAGAAAGCAAAGGAATCACGATGAGCGTAAATCTCGCCAAGCCAAGCGAGGTTCAGAATCTAATACGTACCAAAGACCTTCAGCTCGTAAGAAATCTCGTAATAGGAACAATAACAAACGGGCTAGTCGTCCCAACATAAAAGATATTGCTAATGAAAAAACTCTTTGTTACAAATGTGGTGGTTATGGTCATATGAAACGGACTTCTAAGGTCATTCCCAACGAATTTTAAAACTATCATAAGGGGTGAAGAGCTGAAACAAATCTTATCGACACGGACATCAATGAATCCTTTGAGACCCCATATTTTGCGGCTCAAATGGAAGAACAACGTTATTGCTCAGCTCTTGGATTATGTTTTTTTCTTTTTCATTTGGCTTATGCTTTACCATTTGAATAATACGTTTGGATTATGGTTTGTTTATCTCGAACATGTTTCTTAATATAATTTAAAGTTCTTTTCTTATGAAATTATTTTATATGTATGACCGACTTTAAATTCTTTTTACTATTAGGAATGCATATTGGGTCAGTTGATTGTCTGGTTGATAGTGGTACAACCTACACTATCCTAAAATGCAATGATTATTTTATTAACATTACACCTAAAGTAACTTCATTGACAACCATTACGAGCCCATTGGCCCTAGTTGTCGGCTTTTGTAAAGCCCAGTTTATGTAGTCAAATGGTACTGTTTGAACCATAAATGAAGCCTTATATTGTCCAAGTTCCAATAGAAACTTGTTGAGTTTTAAGAATATTCGAGAAAATATGTTTCACCTCGAAACTGCTCGATAGAATGGTATTGAATACCTTTACATTACCTCCACTCAATATGACCAAAAGCGTATAATAGAGAAGTTAAGATGTCTGTCGAATGGTTTGTATCTTACCACGATCAAAAGATTGAATGCAATCTGATCTGTAACATCCCAAAAATTATAAGGTAAAATTTTCATTTTTAATTCAACCAGAAACACCAATTATCCTTTTTCCAATCATTCAAAAGTATTTCAACATAAAAAAAATAGTTAACAGAGTACAATCCCAAAGTCATATAGTTGCGAAAACAGGGGTGGATATGCTGCGATCAAGTCGGACCCTTCCCTTTCGAATCAGAAGTACCTGAAAACATAACCATAAAAATGTAATCACGAAGCTTAGTGAGTTCCCAAAAATACCACATACCATACATACAATGGGCCTTGCACGACTACCATCGAGTCCTACCTGCCATCGGGCCCCACCCGGAAAAGATCTGTCAGTAACATACGATAAGCCCCAACCAACACACTCATCAGGCCCCGCCTAGTATACATACAAACACATAGAACACATGCAAGAGTCACTACAACTAGCATACAAATAACAACAATCCATGGGCTGAAATTGGTGCCTTCGACCTGTCAAAAACTGTGAGGAGACTTACCTCTATCCGAGATAACCGAGACACACGCGTTGCTGCTACCGGAAACCTCACACTGAACCTGATCAAATATCCTAATCAATAATTAAGGTCATTTCCAAAAATCCAAGGTCCAATCCATATTCTATCATTCCAATGGGTAAAAGACCATTTTACCCTTCCTATATCTGACCCAACATTTCATGACCCAATTCCCAAAAGACCCAAGGTCCAAAAGCCCAAAAGAGCCTTTCAGGAGTACGCCCCATGTACTGCCTGCCGCTGCACAATGTACAACTCGCCAAAGCTTAATATGTGGAATCCTTGCATGTATATGTACACCCAACGTACTCATCAGACGGATGAAACTCACATTAAGCACTTAATGTTTAAGACCAAAACGTCCAAACTCAGGTCTAACCTCTAAATAAGGTCTTAATTTATAAAGTTGCCAACTTTACTCCTTTGCATGTCTTAATGGGACCAAAAGCCCCGTTTTTATCCATCTAAACCCATAATATGAACACCAACTTAAGCATGATTCACCAAAACCCATCAAGATGGAATTTTTTTGCACCCACAACCTCATAAATGCAATATCTAGCATTCTATGATCCTGGAGTAGCTCATACTCACAAGGATGACTCTAGGGACCAAGATAAACCCAAAACAAGCCCTAAACTAGATCCAACACATAGAGTCATCAAGTTAGAAGCTTTATACCTCCTGGAATTTGATAAAGATGATTAGAGCTCCGATCCACAAGCTCCAAGCCAAGCAATGCTTCTAACAATATCTCTTTTTCTCCAAAGCACAGAAAAAGAACACACCATGTCTTGAAATTCACACAAGAGAGGCTAGGGTTTCGAATTTAGGGTTAAATGGGATGGAGGTTGAAGATAAGAGGGTTTGCGAATGATTTAAGGCCTTTAAATAGGGTCCAAGACCCTAAATTACGGTTTGAACCTGACTTGAGTACGCCCAACATACTACAGGTACACCCAGCGTACTCAATGACGCACCCCGATCTTCCCTTCCTGGTACGCCCAGCGTACCCGACTTAGCACAAAATCCTTCTCACTCTCGAAGGCCATAAATTCTTCATTATAACTCCGATTTCGATGATCCTTATATCCACGGAAAGTTAATGAGAAACTATACAATCCTATCAACTCTCATTTACCTTAAATCCTTTCAAATTTAAATCCAAAATTCATGAAAGACCCAAACCATCGCCTTTTTACCAATATATCCTTCGGCTGCAAATCACAACCGAACTCTTGGATCACATAATCCACATTACCCACATCCACATGGGTCTAAACCTCTCTTTCCCCAAAGCCCGAAGACTTATGATACTTGATCTTTGGGTCATAACCTCGAATTATGAAACGACTTGAAACAGGGTGTTACAACTCTCCCTCACTTAAATTAGATTTCGTCCTAGAAATCAATCCTTGCTACCTTTCAGAAAATAAGATGGTCCGACCAATTCTCCCGAACCCCGCTTCGGTGAAAAGTTAACTCGTACTCACAACAACCTTCTAATGCTACCATCTAAACCCAACCTTAGCAGGATTCATAAGCCCGAAGGAGAACGAATTGTTGATCCACTAACTTAAGTAATGCGGGAAAACCATCACTTTGCTCCTATAAGTCCGAAACCCTAAAACTCTACTTGACCTCCACATAAGCAGAACCATTATGAAACACAATCTCAAGCACCTCTCATTGCAACCTGAACTAAACGACATCCTTTCGATCCTAAATTATCCAACTGATACCTTGGCAGACAGAATCCTTGACCATACCTTGCCGATGAAAAGACCTTTCATATAAACAAAGATGATCCGACAACGCGAGTCTCATGCATTAACCCGGAACATGACTCACCTTGCATCTATCTGAAATCTTCTGTTTGCAAGGTGACCTTTCACTAAACTGAAATATAAACTCCCCAATCAACCGTGGAGACTGACAGTCTCACACCTGGTCCCACCACCAGGCTCCTATGAAGAGCCTAACTAATAAGAGCTACCCTTGCCTATACATCACACGGATACCAATCACTGAACACATAGTTATCCCACTCTAAAGGTGATCCAATACATTGTTCTAACCAATTTCCACCGGGTCTCACCCACCCTTATCATACCCATACGGGCCTCGCCCAGTCTGCATAATCGAACGGGCCACACCCACGGGTCTCACATAATCGAGTTATGTACAGGTCTAGCCTCGCCTCAGATCTAACGATCCTCATCCCAAACAAAGAGTAATCCTCCAACAATGTTGTCCGCCTCGACCCAGGCATGTGCTGATCCTCTTTCAGGCTAACGGCCACTCCTACAATGACCTACCTCATTCTAGTGAATGCTACGACTACATCACAGACTTACAACACTTCCCGATAGCCTATCCTCCTTGTGAATGCTACGGCTACCTCGTAGTCTTACAACACTCCCATATTTGCATGTCAACCTCATGAATGCTACGACTTCCCTGTAGTCTTACAACACTTCCATACTGCGATGGACCCACCCCATTGTCTTATTGTCTAACTACCAAGCCAACCATGATCATCATGAGTCGAACCCGCATCCGACTATACCCAATCAGGTGTTCAGGTCTTGCTTTGAACCCAAAATTCTTCACGAGACAAGAACGGGAAAGGAGGCTCTAATACAACCCTCGGCCTGGATCCAACCACATATCTGCTATGCATTACTACGAATGCGCCAATTTTGTCTTTAAAAGTATCTGAACCTCAACCTTGCACGGCCTGTATCCAGATGGCCACTTGAACTAGCTTCCTTCTCGACTAGGAACTCTCCTTGGTTCCACACATGATTTTATTCCCAAAAATCCAAACGGTTCTCCCCTACTTGGATTTAGCTACATACTTCCAAACTCACTGGAAGCAACGAATAATGAATCCCCTTACCGAAACTGATGGATCACCTACCCAACACCCCACTTACCGAAGAATCTATGCATTATAACCATCTTCAACCGATACCATTTCGAAATTTCTTTGACACTTCCAATGTCTAAACAAGCTCATGCGACCGCCATCATCATCCACTTCTTACTGCTCCTTCCTTAGCAACGGTAACAATCGGGCCTAAAGTCCTTCCATAAACGATCACCATCCCTGATGAGTGATGCAACACTTCTGAACTCTTACTTCGTTGCTGAACTAATCACGCTAATCTAACTACTGATCTTCCCAGTGATACCACCGATTTGTTTCCATCAATGGCCCACAACAATCTACCTGACCATCTAAATCTAGCTCGAGAAGATGTGCCCCACTCATAACTCTCGGCATGCAAAAATGGCATATATCAATCATTGATAATATCAACCAGGCAATAACAGAGAACTAGGCCAAGATAATCCCTCACACGTTCAAGCACATGATTCAAAAGCATATATATATATATATATATATATATATATATATATATATATGTGTGTGTGTGTGTGTGTGTTTGTGTGTGTGCGTGTGTGTGTGTGTCTGTGACTGTACTCACATCATTGTTTGATTTTGCTTTAAAACTTTTGTTGGTTTTATGATATGAATCTTATTTGATACTATGTTTTTATGATATTGGAAGAAATGGATTGTTATGTACTTTAGAAGAGATGGTTTTTGGATTGTTTATTTATATTTTTAAAAGAAAATTGTTTGGTTGAAAATTTAGGACGACACAGAAGATTAACTCCTTTGTTCTATAAATCGTTTTCGTCGGTTTATAGATCTTGATTTGTTGAGCTCTTGAGTTCCGAGTTCATGAAACACATAAATACGGTCACAAATTAAAATCAGAGCTTTCTGGGTTTTTCGAAGCATATCCATGACATATATGTTTCAACTTCATCCATGGAAGATATGGGTTTCGACTTCATCCATCGTAGATATGAATTTCGAAATATGAGTTGAGTTCATCAATTTTATTCATGAACACACACAAACACAAGAATATAAAGATAAACACATTAACACAGAAAAACCTTATCGTCTTCGCATAAATCATATGGCATTAGGTTTCGTCGAAGATAAAGAATAAGAAAAGAAAAATAAAGGAAGAAAAATTTGCTTGTTTTGTTTCAAGGGAGACCTGATATTAGGGTTTAGTGCTTTGTGTGGTATTGAGATTAGGAGTTAAGAATCAAGACAAAAGGTTTAGAACCGCTAGTGCACAATCTCATGTGTCCCTCATTTAATAAGAAATACTATTGTGTGACATTTAATTTAAGGACATGACAAAGAGGTAACCAATTTACCCCTTCAAAATTTCGAAAAGGGGCCTTCTAAATCTGACAAAACTGACATTATACACCTAGAAAATTAGAAAAAATATCAAGGACCATTTAAATTAATTCAAAAAAAAATCGTTGGGTTAGAATGATATTAACCCTTTTTTGTTGCTCTTTGTTGTACTCCTTTAGCTTACAACTTATGTATTTGTATATCTATTGTGATTGGAAGTTCAAAAAATATTTATAAGTATTTTGTAACACCCCATTTTTCCCGTAACCACATATTGTAATAAATATGAAACAAAAAGTACGCTTGAGCCAAAATAATCATCATAGACACATAGGAAACGTCGATACGATTTCCGTAGATATATAGAACGCGTAAATCCGACTTAATATGAAGAAGTTATACTTCTTCGAAGTTTCACGACTAAACAAGCATGACTCTACGTATCGTAAAAAGTAATATTTTGATAAAATACTTTTTAGCCTAAGTGATCCAAACAAAAGTCGTAGTAGACGCTAAACTGAGAGCGTGCATATAGAGAATGTCTAAATCTAACTTAATTAGTGGAAGTTGTGATTTTTCTCAGATTCGGCAAAGCAGTGTACTACTCAAAAATAGAATTTTAGATCAATTGATTTTTAACCAAAAGAATCTAAACGAGAATTGAAGATCTCGTTAATAGGAGTTCAACAATATAAAGACAGTCGAAAACGGACTCCGGATAAGAAAGTTATGCATTTTATACGGGCTTTAACAGTTTAAACCTGTGTGAAAACAATAGTCAAATTAGCTGACGAGGTCTAAATGAAAGTAATAGACCTCATCGAGAGCTTTTCGTGGATATAAAGAATGTCAAAAATGGAGCTCGTGTGAAGAAGTTATGCAATTTTGAAAATATGAAAAACGGCACGCGCGCGACACACGTAGCTTGCACCCGAAGTCAGCCATGTAGAACCAGGCAGAATCCGACACGTGGCACCGTACCAGGCCAAGCATGTTGACCATGTGTGCGGTGCGCAGGTGCCCAGAAGTGTCTATAAATAGCTTTAATGAGCTCATTCCTTTCCCACACTTCTTTTATCCCTCTCTCTCTCTCTCTCTCTCTCTCTCTCTTCTACTGCCCTAGCCTAATTTTCTCGTAGTGTTTAGGGAAATTTGCAAGACTTTTGAGGTATCTAGGAGCCCGGATATTAGAATCTTTTGGTTTCATAATTATGCCCACATAATCTCCCGGTTTTCGCCTAAAAGATTTGTATGTTAAGCTATACTCTAACGCTTTCAATGTAACTTATATTTATAGACATAAGTCATTATTATGAACCTATAAATAATACTTATCAGTAATTCTGAGTCAAAATACTGATTGATCTACTTACGGGAGAGGTGTCTAGAATGGTTATGTTGGCTTGGTTGTTGGATTTCAGAAAGGCTATATGCTGAAATGGTCCTGCCTCCCAACTATCCTGCCTGGCTGATCCTTATTTGATAGAACTATCGGTATTCATTGGGATCATTATTTGATAGAATGATCAGTATGAAGTGTTGTTAAGAAAAAGGATGGGCTGCATCGGATGTGCATAGACTATAGAGAGCTTAAAAAACTCACAGTGAAGAACCGTTATCCCTTACCTAGGATATACGACCTTTTCGATCCACTTCAAGGAGCGTCGTGGTTTTTCAAAATTGATCTGCGTTCAGGATACCAACAGATGCGTATAAGAGAAGAAGATATACCAAAGTCTGCCTTCAGAACCCGGTATGGTCATTACAAGTTCCTGGTGATGCCTTTCAGGCTCACGAATGCACCCGTCGCATTCATGGACTTAATGAACCGAGTATATAGACATATGCTTGATCTATCGGAAATTGTGTTTACCGATGATATCTTGGTATTTTCAAAGACTCAAGAACAACATAAAAAGAACCTAACAGAGGTACTATAGGTTCTAAGGAAGGAGAGGTTGTATGCAAAGTTATCCAAATGCCAGTTTTTGTTACGAGAGATCCAGTTCCTTGGGCATCTTGTTAACCATGATGGTATTTTAGTAGATCCAGCCAAGATAGAGGCAGTATTGTAATGGCTTGTCCCGATTACACCTTCAAAGATTCGAAGCTTTCTAGGATTAGCAGGATATTATAGAAGATTCATTCAATACTTCTCCAAGATTGTGGTACCGATGACTTGTTTAACAAAGAAAGAAGTTGCTTTTCATCGGGGCCCTGAGAAACAGTTAGCATTTGAAACGCTAAGGAAAAATTTATGCAGAGCTCAAGTGTTATCCCTCCTAGAAGGTGTTGATGACATGGTAGTTTACTACAATGCATCAATCATGGGTTTCAGAGTCGTCCTCATGCAGCAAGGTTGAGTAATCGCATATGCATCAAGACAGTTGAAGCATCATGAGGCTAATTACCCGACACACGATTTAGACTTAGGAGCAGTAGTATTTGCCCTCAAGACTTGGAGGCATTACCTGTATGGAGTGTGGTGCACCATCTACACATACCATAAAAGCTTAAGATACCTAATGGATTTGCCCAACCTGAACATGAGACAACGTCGATGGTTAGATGCAGTGAAGGACTACGACTGCGAAATCCTTTACCACCCAGGTAAGGCCAACGTAGTAGCTTATGCATTAAGTCGGAAAACAACCAATACACCAATAAAGGGTGTCTGTTTAAGGATGACAGTGATCACTCCAGTACTTGAGATGATCAAGGAAGCTCAGAGTGAAGCATTCAAGGAAGAAAACTGAAAAAGCAATAGAATTACAACGCAAATCTCAGCTTTCGACATAGATAGTCGTGGGTTGTTGACCCTACATGGCAGAGTTTGGGTTCCTTACTCAGGAGGAACTCGAAAAATACTAACGGATGAGGCACACAAGTCCACATTCTCAATTCATCCAGGAGCTATAAAGATGTACAGGGACCTCAGATATAATTACCGGTGACCATGTATGAAGAGAGATGTAGCATGGTACGTCGAAAGGTGTTTGACTTGTCGAAGTTCAATGCTAAACACCAAATACCCCATGGGAAGATGCAACCTCTGGATATCTCGATGTGGAAGTGGGTACGATTAACGATGGATTCCATCACCAAGTTGCCAAAGACTTCTCGTGGAGTAGACACTATCTCGGTGATAGTGGATAGATTAACCAAGACTTCCCACTTCGGGCCTATCCAAGAAAGCTCCTTGGCTGAGAAGCTTGAAGAGATATACGTCAGGGAAGTAATATCTCAACACGGATTACCAGTCTTTGATAGAGATTTCCGTTTCACTTCTCGGTTTTGGAGAAAGTTCCATGATGGGTTGGGCACCTGATTGCATATCAGCACAGCTTATCACCCTCAGAATGATGGGTAGAGCGAAAGGACTATTCAAACTCTTGAAGATATTATAACGTCCCAAAAATACAACCTAAAAATTTCATTTTTAAAACATTATCGAAACCATCATTTTATCACCATAGTATAAAAATCATAAACAGTGTTTTCAAAAATCTCATAAGATCTATCACATGTCAAATATCATAACAAAATATCAAAGTAAAACTCCCAGGCTGAAGACTGTGGTGTGTGCCATGCGATCATCCCGAGCCCTTCCCTTTGCTAGTGGAAGTACCTGAAACCAAAACTGAAAACTGTAAGCACAAAGCTTAGTGAGCTCCCCCAAACTACCACATACCATACAATAACATATAAAGCAACTACTGGGCCTTGCCCACTGCATCGTACCAAAGTCCGGAATAACTTGGGTCTTGCCCACTGCATCGGACCGAAGTCCGGAATAACTTGGGCCTCGCCCACTGCATCGGACCGAAGTCTGGAATAACTTGGGCATCGCCCACTGCATCTGACCGACGTCTGGAATAACTTGGGCCTCGCCCACTGCATCAGACCAAAGTCCGGAATAACTTGGGCCTCGCCCACTGTGTAACGCCCGTAGATCCGTGCTAGTCAATTTAGAGACAATGGGCATCAAAAATGAGTTTTTTATGGAAGATTATTTAGAAGGAGTAATCTTAACCAAGTTGTAGAATAGGTTACAAGGGTTCCGTACATATAAAGAATGTCTAAATCCAAGTTATAACGAAGAAGTTATGGTCCGTCGAAGTTTCGCGACAAAACCGGCACGACACTACGCGACGTAAATAGTGAATTTACGATAAAAGACTTTTTGGCCTTAGTGATCTAAACAAAAGTTGTAGTATACGTTAAATCGAGAGCGTGCATAAAAAGAACGACCAAATCTGACTTCGTATGAGGAAGTTATGATTTTTCTAAGATTTGGCCTAACAGTGCACGCCCAAAACTCGAAGTTTAGATCGAGCGGTTTTTGGCCTACGCGACCTAAATGAGAATTGAAGATCTCATTAATAGGAACTCAACGGTAAAAAGACAGACGAAAAAAGAGTCCGTATGTAGAAGTTATGAATTTTACGCGGACATTTAACAGTATAATCTCCTCGTATTGTTAAATTTAAGATCGGTCGAGAATTAGCCGACGGAGTCAAAATGAAAGCTGTAGATCTTATTTTTACCTACGCAACGTCAAAAACGGAGGTCGTATGTGAAAGTTACGAATTTTAGAAGTCGGAAGTGTGTTGTGCGAAAATGGGTGATGTGACACAATCTTGACCATTGCTTTCTCCCCAAGTCTTGCCACTAGATGGTGACATGTGGCACCAAGTTCAGCCATTTTTCACCCTATAAATAGAACCTCTCCCACCCTCATTTTCTTCACACCTTTCCCATTCTTTCTTCTCTTTACTCTCTCTCTCTCTAGAACCTCTCTCTAGCCCCGAAACCCCCTGAAAAGCCTAGGGAACCTCCCTAGCACGAGGCGGAAGCCCCGGAGTGCTCGACGGCTCCGAGAAGAAGAGCTTTTCGGCTGGGGAACGCTGCTCCAAGCAAAGCCCCGTTTTCTATAAAACCCGCTGTAAGTGAGCTACGCCTACGCTATTTTTAATATAGCTTTTATTTATTATAGTAACGTTATTAGGAACTTATAATAAGTACTTGGGCTATTATTATGGGTTGTATAAGTATTGTTTAACGCTTATATAATAGTAATAATAGCTAGACTATTAATTAGTCTCGGCGAATAATAGACTAAACTCTAGTGGTAATAATACTAGGTTTCGTCGAAGGAAATTATTTTTTTAAGAAGCGAAGCGCTGTCTGAGTTCGGAATCACCACCTTTTCAAGTGAGTGCATAGTTACTTTCATCTTACACATAGATATGAAGTATTTTATATAAACTACGTGCTATGTGTGCATATTATCTGAGTACTTACTATCTATGCTGGATGAACGATTTTATACATGTTTTAAATGATTTAAACTGTATATATATATATATATATATATATATATATATATATATATATATATATATATATATATATATATATCTATGATAATATGTTGGGTAAAACATGGGTAGATGTAATAGATGAAATATGAGTTGGATGACGAGTTGAGAGGTGTTATAGACCACGAGGTGAGTGTGAGAGGTGGACGATGTAAGAAGCCTTTCCCAAATGATGGCCCCGTCATCTAGCAGAGTATGGATGACAACCACAGACTATTCTAGACAGTCCAGTGGAACACTAGCAGGCTCGCAACCTGTTGGTGTTGTGAACGATGTGTTCACCCGGTGTACTCTAAACCCTGGCGATCATGCGGAATTGGTGCCTAAACCTTGGCGATCATGCAGACTTGGTGCCAAAACCTTGGCGACTATGCGGACTTAGTGCCTGTTGTATAAACCCTGGCGACTATGCAGACTTAGTGCCAAAACCTTGGCGACTATGCAGACTTAGTGCCTGTTGTATAAACCATGGCGACTATGCATACTTAGTGCCTAAACCCTGGTGACTATGCGGACTTAGTGCCTATTGTATAAATCCTGGCGACTATGCAGACTTAGTGCCTAAACCCCGGTGACGATGGACTTCGTGCCGATTCCTTAGGAATGAATGAACGAGGAATAGTTGATTCTTAGGGTAGATCCTTAAGAGTAAAGAAGATAATGAGGATGGGTAATTGGGTTGATTGTTTGATGTTTAAACATAATAATTATATTATTGTGGGTTAAAAACCCTATGTACTCACCAGGTTTCCCAACCTGACCCACTCAAGCTTATTTGTATCACAGGTGTCAATATGAAGCTTCTTTACACTGAGAGATTTAAAAGAGATGTAGATCACTAGTGTAAATGAATGTAAGTTCTGTTTATGCTTATGTTTCTGTATTGACGATGACATTCCAAATGTTTTAAAATGGATAAAAATACATTTCTTCTGAAATGCTTTGATAACGTATTTATCATGTTTTACTGGGAACTAATTCCGTAACATTTTTATTAAAAGAAGTACTCTGATTTTTATAAAGCATAAACAAAATCGGTCTTTTCTGGCCGTGAAAATGGGGATGTCACAGTTGGTATCAGAGCATTAGTTTAAGCGAACTAGGAATAAGGATTTATTTCTAGACTTAAACTTAGAATGCTAAGCGATGATCGTGAGGAGTGTGTCTAATATATTTTAGGAAGTACACCTGAATAGACACGGGCACTAACTCATTTAGGGAAGATGTCTAAATTGCTTTTATGTGCTTAATAATTTGTGATGCTTTATGCTATCGTTTGATCGGATCTATGGTCTGTTGCCGACCGGATATGGAAATTTTGTGTGTTCAGATTTCTAAACGTTTAATTACGATATTAGAACTGGCATATAATTTTTTTTGAAGTAATAAGAAGGAATACGCGTATAAACCTTCCTCTATCTATATTCTCGTCTCGATAAACCAAACGACTGCTTTGGTGTGCAAAACATCATGGTGAAGACTCGTAGTGAATTGAGTAAATGGAGGAAATGAGAAGGCTTACGATACTGAGTGGTACCTATCGGAAGATATTGTAAGAGTGATATCTTGCCTTTAGAACGCGTCTAAGAAATAATATGTCTAGTACGGGAGAAGTACACTTTCGATTAGCAGAAAGAAAGATTTTTTGTATAATCCATGAAGTTATCCCATCGTCTGACATTTCCATCACCAACCGAGTTAAAGCAGAATTGATGATTGAAGATACGCATGGAAGAAGTCCTAGTAGAGTCTAGGGTAAATTATATGATTGTTTGGACACATTTGTATGTGTTAAAATTGTTTTTGTGATAATGACTTGGAAAAACTGCGAGACAATACTTGGGACGAGTATGAGTAGGTGTGAATGGTAGTAGAGGCATATACTACCGGAAGCACATGACTCGCACTTGGATCAGGGAAAGTCACAAGGTTACCAAGGAGCTAGTAATCGATTTCATTTTATTCAAGTATGTCGTTACCATCGTTTCGGTAATGACTAAGAAGGTGATTGTTATTCCGACCCTAGTGGTCATATCAAATTGAGTCCAACTACGTTGAGTAGGTTATGTGGTTCAGAGAACCAAGTTCGATGTAGCATCTGAATTAAGCCAGAAGATTGAAATAAAAGATAATCAAAGCGATCAGTAGAGGTATCGCGATAGTTGCTTGTAGCTAGAAATGCTACCTTTTAAGATGTGATTAGAACATGAAGGAAGGTATAGTCTGTTCTGGAATTTGACTCTAAGAGACTTGAGTCTAAGCGTTGCAACATGCGATGATAGGTCATTAGAATATGACACATCGGTCCATTGTAGTAATAAAAGAACTAATCTTAAGTTTGTTAAGAAGAAGAAGCAGTCTCCAATAAGGATCGAGATTGTGACTTGAAGGTCATAATTTGGAGTCTAACGTGAGATAGGGAGCAGGTATAAGATCGAGAACGGCCTACAGTCAAGGAGTCCAAGAGTTAAATACTCGTTCGAAGCAACATAGAAGTTACGGTTATTACCTAGGATGAAGATTTAACATAGGGAGTCATTATACAAGCCCTGTTTCGTTGATGATTCCGGGACGTAATAATCCTAAGGGGGAGATAATTGTAACGCCTGTAGATCCGTGCTAGTCAATTTAGAGACAATGAGCATCAAAAATGAGTTTTTATGGAAGATTATTTAGAAGGAGTAATCTTAACCAAGTTGTAGAATAGGTCACAAGGGTTCCGTACATATAAAGAATGCCGAAATCCGAGTTATAACGAAGAAGTTATGGCCCGTCGAAATTTCGCGACAAAACCGGCACGGCACTACACGACGTAAATAGTGAATTTACGATAGAAGACTTTTTGGCCTTAGTGATCAAAACAAAAGTTGTAGTATACGTTAAACCGAAAGCGTGCATAAAAAGAACGCCCAAATCTGACTTCGTATGAGGAAGTTATGATTTTTCTAAGATTTGGCCTAACAGTGCACGCCCGAAACTCGAATTTTAGATCGAGCGGTTTTTGGCGTACGCGACCTAAATGAGAATTGAAGATCTCATTAATAGGAACTCAACGGTAAAAAGACAGACGAAAACAGAGTCCGTATGTAGAAGTTATGAATTTTACGCGGACATTTAACAATATAATCTCCTCGTACTGTTAAATTTAAGATCGGTCGAGAATTAGCCGACAGAGTCAAAATGAAAGTTGTAGATCTTATTTTTACCTACGCAACGTCAAAAACGTAGGTCGTATGTGAAAGTTACGAATTTTAGAAGTCGGAAGTGTGTTGTGCGAAAATGGGTGATGTGACACAATCTTGACCATTGCTTTCTCCCCAAGTCTTGCCACTAGATGGTGATATGTGGCACCAAGTTCAGCCATTTTTCACCCTATAAATAGAACCTCTCCCACCCTCATTTTCTTCACACCTTTCCCATTCTTTCTTCTCTTTACTCTCTCTCTAGAACCTCTCTCTAGCCCCGAAACCCCCTGAAAAGCCCAGGGAACCTCCCTAACACGAGGCGGAAGCCCCGGAGTGCTCGACGGCTCCGAGAAGAAGAGCTTTTTGGCTCGGGAACGCTGCTCCAAGCAAAGCCCGGTTTTCTATAAAACCCGCTGTAAGTGAGCTACGCCTACGCTATTTTTAATATAGCTTTTATTTAATTATAGTAACGTTATTAGGAACTTATAATAAGTACTTGGGCTATTATTATGGGTTATATAAGTATTCTTTAACGCTTATATAATAGTAATAATAGCTAGACTATTAATTAGTCTCGACGAATAATAGACTAAACTCTAGTGGTAATAATACTAGGTTTCGTCGAAGGAAATTATTTTTTTAAGAAGCGAAGCGCTGTCTGAGTTCGGAATCACCACCTTTTCAAGTGAGTGCATAGTTACTTTCATCTTACACATAGATATGAAGTATTTTCTATAAACTACGTGCTATGTGTGCATATTATCTGAGTACTTGCTGTCTATGCTGGATGAACGATTTTATACATGTTTTAAATGATTTAAACTGTATATATATATATATATATATATATATATATATATATATATATATCTACGATAATATGTTGGGTAAAACATGGGTAGATGTAATAGATGGAATATGAGTTGGATGACGAGTTGAGAGGTGTTATAGACCACGAGGTGAGTGTGAGAGGTGGTTGATGTGAGAAGCCTTTCCCAAATGATGGCCCCGTCATCTAGCAGAGTATGGATGACAACCACAGACTATTCTAGACAGTCCAGTGGAACACTAGCAGGATCGCAACCTGTTGGTGTTGTGAACGATGTGTTCACCCGGTGTACTCTAAACCCTGGCGATCATGCGGAATTGGTGCCTAAACCTTGGCGATCATGCAGACTTGGTGCCAAAACGTTGGCGACTATGCGGACTTAGTGCCTGTTGTATAAACCCTGGCGACTATGCAGACTTAGTGCCAAAACCTTGGCGACTATGCGGACTTAGTGCCTGTTGTATAAACCATGGCGACTATGCATACTTAGTGCCTAAACCCTGGTGACTATGCATACTTAGTGCCTATTGTATAAATCCTGGCGACTATGCAGACTTAGTGCCTAAACCCCGGTGACGATGGACTTCGTGCCGATTCCTTAGGATGATCCTTAGGAATGAATGAACGAGGAATAGTTGATTCTTAGGGTAGATCCTTAAGAGTAAAGAAGATAATGGGGATGGGTAATTGGGTTGATTGTTTGATGTTTAAACATAATAATTATATTATTGTGGGTTAAAAACCCTATGTACTCACCAGGTTTCCCAACCTGACCCACTCAAGCTTATTTGTATCACAGGTGTCAATATGAAGCTTCTTTACACTGAGAGATTTAAAAGAGATGTAGATCACTAGTGTAAATGAATGTAAGTTCTGTTTATGCTTATGTTTCTGTATTGACGATGACATCCCAAATGTTTTAAAATGGATAAAAATACATTTCTTCTGAACTGCTTTGATAACGTATTTATCATGTTTTACTGGGAACTATTTCCGCAACATTTTTATTAAAAGAAGTACTCTGATTTTTATAAAGCATAAACAAAATCGGTCTTTTCTGGTCGTGAAAATGGGGATGTCACACACTACATCGGACCGAAGTCCGGAATAAACTGAACATAACATAAACATGAACATAAACATATAACATAATCACATATACTGCATCGGGCTTGCCCGGCATCGGACCGTAGTCCGGAGCATATAACACATAACATACACATGCATGAATCACAAAGACATCAAGCATTCATAACTACTTCTCGGGACCACCCCGACATCGGACCGAAGTCCGGAAACATATAGACTGCATCGGGCTAACCCCGGTATACTACCAATATATAAACGGGCCGGCATTGGTGCCATAGACCCGTTCCTACTGGAGGAAAATCACCTCGCGTAACTGACTGCTGAAATACTAAGCGGAAAATATCTGGCTGCTGCTCCGGCGATTCTCCGGCTATAAATTCCACAATGACACTTAGTCAGAAACTATTAGCTATCCATAGGGTAAAATGACCCTTTTACCCCTGACTAAAGTGCACATCATGGTCAAAGTCAAGTTCCTAGTTGACCGGGCTCGCCGAGTTGGCTCGACAACTCGCCGAGTCCCAATCCTCTCATCTACCCCCAACCCGACTCTACTCGTTGAGTCTAGCAAGAACTCGACGAGTTCTCTTTCAATCATAGCATCAAGACAATCTTCATCTGACTCGCCGAGTTCTTCCTGAACTCGTTGAGTTTATCTTCATCTTATTAACGTGTCTAGTCTGTGACTCGCCGAGTTGTATGAACAACTCATCGAGTCCATCTTCATGAGTTGGGAGATGGCCTTGGACTCGCCGAGTACGTTCCTGCACTCGTCGAGTCCCATGGTTTCCAGATCCAAGGCTATGTCTATTTCACTGAGTCCTTTCCCTGGACTCATCCAAATCCCTTTTGAACTAAAACGGGCTCCTCTGAGTCATAACAGTTTTGGGAACCAACTCACGACTCGTCGAGTCCCAAGAACAACTCGCCGAGTCCATGCATGTCCAAGTCTAATAATTCGATTTCTGATGCGCAAAACTCTTCCAGAAGGTAGATCTAGGCTCCTAAGATCGATATAGCACGTAAAGCCACGAACTTTACGTTCATGCATGGTACTTTTATGCTCAAAGGACCAAAAATGGGGTTTATTTCATTCTTGGGGTTCTCATGACCATAAAGATGGCACCTTAATGCCATGAGGACCCTCCAAGGTTCCAGATCCGAGTGTAAATCGACTTGGGACGTCCAAGTCCCAAGGATCAAGGTTCTTGGACCCAAAACTTCATAAAAATGGCAACAAGAAGATCTAAGAAACTACAAGTCAAGTTTGAAGCTTGATTACCAGAAAGTGAAGAGAATCTGGTGTTGTTCTTGGATCTACTCTTTCTCCCTTGAATCTTCTACCTTCCAACTCTTTCCCTAGCTTCAAAATATACCAAACAACTCTCAAAACCACCAAAGAAGCTCAAGACCACTTATGGAGGATTAGGGTTTCGGGATAAATGTTCTGGAGGTGATGGAGGCGGGACAAGAGGCCCATAATGTTTCTTAAATAGGGTGCAAACCCTAAATATTAGGGTTTCCCCCAGACTGGCCTACTCGTCGAGTCAAGGCGTGGACTCGCCGAGTAGGTCACTTAAACCCCCGTCCAAACCTGGCATCTACTCGACGAGTTAGGGCTACAACTCGTCGAGTAGGTCTTATAAAATCACATTTAATGAATTAAATACGTACCAGAAACGGGGCGTTACAGATATGTTAAGGGCATGCGTGCTTGATTTCAGTGGGTGTTGGGATACTTATATGTCGTTAGCGGAATTCTCGTACAAAAACAGCTAACATTACAGTATTGGTTGACCTCCCTTTGAAATTCTTTATGGAAGGAAGTGTAAAATGCCCATATGCTGGGAAGAAGTTGGCTAGCGAGTCATGGGGAGCACTGATGTAGTGATCAAGACAACCAAATTTATCCAACAAGTGCGAGAAAGGTTGATAACTACATAGAGGCGGCATAAGAGTTACGCATATCGATGAAGATCAGATCTTGAATTCCTAGTAGGAGATCTAGAAATACTTAAGGTTGCACCATGGAAGGGTGTCATCAGCTTCCGGAAGAGGGGCAAGTTAGTCCCTCGGTATATTGGACCCTTTCGAGTCATTGCTCGAGTGGGCAAGGTTGTCTATCGTTTGGATCTGCCGAAAAAGCTCAGTCAGATCCACAACACCTTCCACGTCTCCTAATTAAGGAAGTGCATTACGGATGAATCCATAATTGTAACTTTGGAAGACATTCACGTAGACAAGCGTCTGAACTACATTGAAAAGTCGATAACGATCTTAGATAAGAAGACGAAGACCTTGCGCAACAAGGTGATCAACTTAGTGAAGGTTTAGTGGCAAAAGTGAAAAGGATCGGAATGGAATTGGGATCCAGAAGAAGAGATGAAGAACAACTACCCAGAGTTATTTAGTTAAATTTCGGGGACCAAATCTTTGTAACTGGGGGAGAGTTGTAACACCCCATTTTTACTGTAACCATATATTGTAATAAATAAGAAATAAAAATTACTCTTGATCCAAAATAATCATCATAGACATATACGAAACGTTGATATGGTTTCCGTAGATATATAGAACGTGTAAATCCGACTTCATATGAAGAAGTTATACTTCTTCGAAGTTTCACGATTAAACCGGCACGACTCTGCGTATCGTAAAAAGTAAACTTTTGATAAATTACTTTTTAGCGTAACTGATCTAAACAAAAGTCGTAGTAGTCGTTAAACCGGGAGTGTGCATATACAGAACGTCTAAATCTGATTTCATTAGAGGAAGTTATGATTTTTCTAAGATTCGGCAGAGAAGTGTACAACTCAAAAATCAAACTTTAGGTCGGTCGATTTTTAGCCAAAATAATCTAAATGAGAATTGAATATCTCGTTAATAGGAGTTCAACGATATAAAGACAGTAAAAAAACAGACTCCGAATAAGAAAGTTATGCATTTTATATAGGGTTTAATAGTCTAAGCATGTGTGAAAACAATAAATTCAAAATTAGCCAACAGAGTATAAATGGAAGTTGTAGATCTCACTGAGAGCTTTCCGTAGATATAAAAAATGTAAAAAACAAAGCTCGTATGAAGAAGTTATGCAAATTTGAAAATCTAAAAATCGGCACACGCGCGACGCTCATAGCTTGCACCCGAAGTCAGCCACGTAGCACCAGGAAGAATCTGACAAGTGGCACCGCACCAAGCCAAACACGCGACCATGTGTGTGGCGCGCATGGTCTTGTGCATTGTCACAACTAGTATTTTAAGGCTAGGAAATTCTGCCCATGTGTAGTTAACTTTTGATGTATCCCGTAACCATAAGTATGATGTTGTACAAGTTATTCATTCAAAATGACAATTCAAGTGAGAACTCACTCGTGAAGCCCTAAACCTAATGTAATATGTTGTATTCACTCAACCTTGGGCTTGTGACCCTAACTTCCCGGTTCAAACCTCTTAATAGACTAGGATTCACTTATTTGACCTAATGGTCCAGTAAACCCATCAACTTGGTTTTCTAGGCCAAGAATCTTCATTTGGGCCCTAGTTGGACCCACATTCATGAAGAAATAGTATTTTGGGCCATAAAACCTTCTAATGGGCCTTATTGGACCATGATGAATTATGTTAAGATTTAATTCGGCCGAAAACGCCATATGGGCCGAGAACACCCATTGAGCTTATGGTTCTCGGTTATACATCAAATTCGAGCCCAATTGATCTTCTCCTCCCCTCTCTAAAATTCGATTAGCCATAAATTAGAAAAAAAAAGAAAAAAGAAAAATAGTTTAATGGATTCAAAACCTTGACACCTCACTAATACAAGTTGTGTATCTATGCAAGTTACACTTCATGTATCTAAGCAAGATATTAGCCATAATGCATTACCCATTAATCACTCCTTCCCTTCTGCTTCTTATTCTCGGCCGAGAGCACCCACCATCACCCTTATTTTTCCATTTCAAACTCACTAAAAATCCTCTCATATCTCTCTCAAGAACACAAACCAATCTTTCCCTTTTCCTCTTCTAAAACTGTGGGTGTGTGGGTTAGCTCAAGAAGGCCTTCAAGCTTGCAAACTTGGTAAGTTACTTCATATTCAAGATGTATAACTTCATTTTTATGCTATATCATTCCTCATAAACACTATGTTTTCGTGATAATACTCTTAGAATCCTATAGAATTCTAAAACTCATCTTAAAGGAGCATCCAATACCGAAAACACCTCCATTCTCTTCCACTTCTTCATCAACACCGATCCATCATCAAGGTGAGCTTCATACCCCTCCATTTTCGTGATTTACTAACTTTTAGGGGAGAATACAAGTTGGTTTTGTGTTAAATCTAAGTATTTATGCATGTATGTGTGTATTTTTCATGTATATGTTGTGATTATGCCATGAAGACATGTTAAACATTCATAAAACTGGAAATACCTACCAAATCTCGGTGATGTTTGAAACTAAATCACTTGAAGTAACTCTACATAATGTTGAAAAGATTTAACATCCGAAAGTTACAAGAAAAGAAAAAAAAATAATGCAAAAGGGTCATTTTTGACAATAAAGTTAAACAAGATGGACTTCTGGAGTCATTTTCGGTTTAATGGGCTTAAATTGATGATTTTCGGTTTTATTGGGCCTTATTTGTCAACATACGGTTTTATGGGCCCAAAAGTGCCATTTTTCATAAAATAGGGCCTTAAATGAAAAATATACGATTAATTTGGGCCTAAAGTGTAAATTTTCGATAAAAATGGGCTTTATTTGGAAACTCACGATTTCATGGACCAAAAATGTCATTTTTAACAAAAATGGGCCTTTATTGTAAATTCTCGGCTTAACGGGCCAAAAATGTCATTTTTAACAAAAATGGGCCTTTATTGTAAATTCTCGGCTTAATGGGCCAAAAATGTCATTTTAACAAAAATGGGCCTCAAATGCTCATTTACATGTTTATTGGGCCTTATATACTCATTTCATGATTATTGGGCCTTACATACTCATTACATGTTTATTGGGCCTGTTATACTCAATTTCATGTTTATTAAGCCTCACGACACATTCTATGTTAATCGGGTTGATAACAATAAATACTTGACATTTTGATAAAAACAAATGGTATTTTTTATCACCAATGTTTTGTAATAAAAAATACATACTTGAGACATTACTTAAAGCGTTAAACAACGAGACACATTATTCGCGTAGATTTAGTTAAGGCTCTTGTGAGACACGCCTTCATTCGTACCTACCTAGTCTACGTCATAAGTCTTGTAGTTATAATCAGAGTCTCTTGGAGGGAGAGCGAGAATTTGTGTATAGATCTATACGGGGTTGACACCCTCGCACCTGAGCTGTTCGCTACAGCTAGACGGGTCAGTCTAGGGTGACAAATGTCTTACCTAACGCGACGCCTGAAGAACGTCATGACATGCATATCAGTCATATCAAGCATGGTTATAGCGACTCACAAAGAGAATAACAAACAAATAAATTTACGGAATACATATACTCCTTCATGATACAAAGTACGTACTATACATTTTCATTACACGGGTCTTAGGGTTATGACCACACTTTTTCATTATACAGGAAATATAGGATTTTCTGGGAAACTCTCTTTATACATGATCAAACAAGAACACACATACTCTAATACAAGATTTGAAACAAAACTTACAAACCGTTTTTACAGAAAATATCAGATTTTCTGGTGTTTACAAAATGATACAAAGTTTTCATACAAACATGCTTATGAAATCACCAACATTATATATGTTGACATTTTCAAAATAACTTGTATTCTCAGGGACTCGTTAAGCAGGTCGGTCATCAAGAAAATGTGGACTTTTTCTGTATTTTTGTTTTCATCATACATTTAATATTTTGGAATGTAAATTGTGAACAGATACAACGATGTAAACCCTGTATGTTGTATTATTGAATGTATGGTGATGATGTTGTCTATGATTCATTTATATACATTGTGATGATATTACAAGATGAAGTCACCCGCCCCCGTACGTTTCCGCTGTCTGGTTTGGGGGTGTCACATGCATGGCGTGCAGGTGCCTAAAACTGCCTATACATAGCTTTCATGAGCTCATTCCTTCCCCACACTTCTTTTATATATATATATATATATATATATATATATATATATATATATATATATATATATATATATATATATATATATATATCTTTCTCTCTCTCTCTTTCTCTCTCTTTCTCTTTCTTTCTCTTTCTCTTTCTCTCTCTTTCTCTCTCTCTCTCTCTCTCTCTCTCTAGAGCTTCTACTGCCTTAGTCTAATTTTCTCATAGTGTTTAGGGAACTTTGCAATAATTTTAAGGTCTCTAGGAGCTCGGCTATTAGAAGCTTTTGGTTTTGTAATTCTGCTTGCATAATCTCCCTATTTTCACCTAAAAGCTTTGCATGTTAAGCTACACTCTACCGCTTTCAGTGTAACTTATATTTATAGTCACAGGTCGTTATTATGAACCTATAAAGAATACTTATAAGTAATTCCGAGTCAAAATACTGATTGATCTACTTACATGAGAGGTGTCTAGAATGGTCATGTTAGCTTGGTTGTTGGATTTCAGAAAGGCTATATGCCGAAATGGTCATGCCTCCCAATTATCCTTCCTGACATATCCTTATTTGATAGAACTATCAGTATTCATTGGTATTAGTGATAGGTCTAGCCTACTTTACTAGATTACGATAGTAATATAGGTTAATCCTCGTTGAAGTGTTGTTCGTCAGTTAAATTGTCCGCTTAACTGTTAACCCTCTGGGAATCTGTCAAGGTGAGTTCTTCTCACTATATTGTATACTCCAGTAAGTATCCTCTATATGTTAGGATATAGTTACACTATAGTATGCACTTAGGCAATTAGACTAGGATACTCAGTTGCCTATTATGTGGATCGTTGCTATATATATATATATATATATATATATATATATATATATATATATATATATATATATATATATATATATATATATATATATAAACCATATTTAGTCAAATACTGAATTATAAGTCGTACAAACCTTATTGCGTTATTTAAAATCAGTTTATGCATCGCAAACTTATCCGGTCAACAAAGAATGAGTCAAAGGTAAACCGGTATTCCCTCGATTTCTGCCTATTGAATTGGTCAAAACCAGTTGAATCGATCATTATTTTTCCTCCATACACGTTATAGGGCATTTCGCTCTATTTCTCTCTCACCCTAGGTGAACCACCATCTCCAAGAAACCCTAGAATATGGGGAGTGTATTCTATCAAATGCTCAGCCTCCATTACCACTGACTCACCGCCACTGTCATAGACTAACCACTGACATGATCTACACTCCACCAAATCACCACTAAAGCCACATGCTTCACATAAAAAAAGTGTAACGCCCGTGTTTCTAAGCTAGGCATTAATAATGATGTAATAGTCTAGGTCAACCTTTGTAACTTCTTTTGAAGTATTAAGAATGAATTATGTGAAATTATGTGTTTTATAATTGTTATGATTTAAATAAATATTAGATGAACCGGATATCTATGAAGAAAGTTGTAGTGGTTGAAACAAGGATTCCGGAGATATAAAGAACACCGAAATCCGAGTTATAACGATGAAGTTATGACATGTCGAAGTTTCGCGACAGAACCGGCACGACGCTGTGTGACGTAAAAAGTGAGTTTACGATAAAGTGATTTTTAGCCTTAGCGATCTAAATGAAAGTCGTAGTATACATTAAAACGAGAGTATGCATAAAAAGAATGTCCAAATCTAACTTCGCATGAGGAAGTTATGAATTTTCTAAGATTTGGCATAGCAGTATGCAGCCCGGAACTCGAAATATAGATCAAGCGATTTTTAGCCGACACAACCTAAACGAGAATCGAATATCTCGTCGATAGTAGTTCAACGGTAAAAAGACAGAAAAAAACGGACGTCGGATAAAGAAGTTATGAAATTTTAACGGACTTTTCCTGTCCCGACCTGTTAAAAATATAACTTTAAAAATAAATTTAAAATTAGCCGACGGAGTATAAAAGAAAGTTATAGAGTATAATCCCACCTACGCGTGGATATAAAGAATGTAAAAAACGGAGCCCGTATGCGAAAGATATGAATTTTTGAAGTTTGAGGCACACACTTCGAAGCTTATCCGAAGGTGAACGCCACGCGCAAGAAGGAACGCCCCGCGTTCGCAAAGGCTTGGCCTCGGTTCGGCCACGTTGCTCTTTCGCCTAGTAGACACGTCCGGGCCTCGCAAGCTGCATCCCGCTCCTATGCGTCGCGTCCGAGACTATGTCCTGCCCTCCGGAACGCGCTGCGCTCCTCGCAGGAACGCCCTGCGCACCGAAGGCAGACCCTCCCTATAAATAGAGTTCGAAGCCAGCCGAATTATTTTGCAAATTATTCATTTGTTTCACTCCCTACTCTCTCTTAAGCTACACTAAACCCCCCGAAGCCTATGGTACCTTCCTTGCACTAGAAGAAAGCCCCGGAGAGCCCGAAGTCTCCGAGAAAGAAAGTTTTTCGAGTCAAAACTCTGCCCGCACAGAGCCCGATTTTTTAGCAAATCTCTCGGTTTCATCGAAAAAGATTGTTTTAAGGAACGAACCCAGTCACCATCTTATCAGGTGAGTGTATAATCACTTTCATCTTACACATAGGTATGAAGTATTTTATATAAAATACATGCTTTGTGTATATATATTGTTTGTTTATTTGAGATGGATGTTGAATGAATGTTTTATACATGTTTAGAATGATTTAAACTGTATATGTAATTTTATCTACAAATATGTTGGGTATAACATGGGTAGATGAAATAGTTGATGTGTGATGAAATAAAATGATGAGAGGCCTCGAAGTTGACGATGTTCCAGTCATCTAGCGAAGTATAGATGACGACCACAGACTTTTCTAGACAGTCCAGTGGAACGCTAGCAGGCTCGCAATCTGTAGGTGTTTGTGAACAATGTGTTCACCGGTATACTCCATCCCCCTCATGGTTGCCTTACGGACATATATAACTGAGGAATCCCCTTAGCAGTATTGTCCATCCCGATGATGATCCTTAGGCTAGGTCCCTTATGATAGGTGTTTACGGACGTAAAGTGAGGATAACGGGAACGGGTAATCTGTGTTATTGTTGGTTGATGAAATTAATAAATTTATTGTTGGTCGATGAATTTCATAAATTGATTTATTGTGGGTTGAAAACCCTATGTGCTCACCAGGCTCCCAAGCCTGACCCACTCAGCTTTCTGTATTAGCAGTAGTGAAACAAGAGCATAGTTGGATGATGACGATGGATTTTGGATTATAGGCTAGTAGATGTAAATAAATGTTGTAAGGCCTATATCGTACTGTTTATGCTTTTGGTCTGTATCGATGTTGATATCCCGAGTTTTGTAATGAAATGAAAAATACATTTCTTTATGAAATGCTTTGATAAATTTTTATCATATTTTGTTTTGGGAACAAATTCCGCATCACTTTTATTTGAAAGATTACTCTGATTTTATTATAAAAGCATAAACGAAATCGGTTTTTTCTGGCCGTGAAAAATGGGGATGTCACAGTTGGTATCGGAGCATTAGTTTAAGCGAACTAGGAAATTTGTAGGATTTCTAGACTTAGGGGCTGTTTGGCAGGATCTGAATTTTTAAGAGGTCTGAATTTTAAAGAGGGTCTAAATTTTTAAGATCTGAATTTTAAAATGTTGTTTGGTTGGAACCTCTGAATTATTGTGCTGAATAACAAAAATGACTATTTTACCCTTCTGTATCATTTCTTTTAATTACAACATTATACTTCCAAAATATTTCTTATTAAAACATCGTACTTTAAAAACTATGACCAGTTATTCTAATTAGGTAGAAATAGGAAGTACAATGCTATGACAGCTGTATGGAGAACAACTATATTGATTAAAAACCATGAATCGTATATATATAAACAATTTCAAAACTAAAACACATTACATTTTAAATTCCTCTGTATTTATATAAACAATTCCACATAAATTGTAATCATCTTTAACCTAATTGAATCAAGATCACAATGTTTACAATTTGAAAAACAAACATACATATTAAAAACCATGAATCTTGATATGCTCTTTCTTCACATTTTCCGGTCTCTTTTACAAAGAGAAACCTGATAATAAATAATTAGAAACACAAAATCAATAAGCTTTAAACTATTAATAACATTGAATGATGGCAGCCCCAACACAACAAAAATTGCAATGAACAATGAGAAGAACAAGATCTAATTACAAACTGAACATAATTCATAAAACAGCAATAGTACATACAACAACAATTCATATCATGAAACATAAGCACCACATTTGATTCAATGTTTCTTTCTTAATTGCAATCAAATTCATCATCTCACAAAATAAAAAAGTGGAAGCTACACATAAATCAAATTAAATAATCACATAAAGCATGAGATCGTGAACTACATCAACAAATCAGCAAGATAGCAACAAAAAGCATCAGAAAAATCATGACCTTTATGCGATTAGGCAAAAACGAAGAAAACGATGGCGCCGGAGTGAACGTGGGAGGGTGGCTTACAGAAAAAAGAAAACAACAATCAAATCAATTAGAGGAAGGTCTCCATTGTTGCCAGCCTCAAACAACGGCAGTTGCGCAAGGTGAAGGTTAGAGGACGGCGACACTAAAGGAAGAATAGAGAACAGATGTGGTGGCGAAGGGAGGTACCGGAGGTGGTGTTGACGCTGGAAGGAGGTCGGAGCCTCAGAGGTTGTGTTTGTGTCTTGTGTGCGATGGAGGGGAGCCTGTTTATGCGATTAGGGCAAGATGGGAAGCGGCCCTTTTTTTTCTTCTTTCAGATGTGATAACAAGTCTGATCGAATAAGATATAAATTTCAGATTCAGATGTGAAATTAATAGATAAACAAACACTCTTAATGGAAAAGATTCAGATATGCCTCTTATTAAGAGGCAATAAGAGGCAAACAAACAGCCCCTTAAACTTATAATGCTAAGTGATGATCGTGAGATGAGTGTCTACCATATATTAGACACGAGCACTAGTATATTTTAGGAAAGATGCCTAAAATGTTTTTATGTGCTAAATGCTATATGTTTGCCATATATGCTATTATTTGTACGGATCTACGGTCTGTTGCCGACCAGATCTGGAAACCTTATGTGTTCAGGATTCTAAGTGTATGACTACAATATTAGAACTAGCATGTAACGTAGGAGTGATAAGGAGACTTACGATAGTTGACATCGATAACTTCATAAATAAACGATCGATGTATATCGTAAAATAATACCTATCAAGTGATATCCTAAATAGTGTATTAATACCTATAAAGTGGTGTTGTACATTCAAAGTATGTTTTATGAAATAATAACACCTTTGGAGGAATGTTGTGCGTTTGAAGTACATCTAGACGAGATGAATGTTTTGGCATAATCCATGAATTTGTTCCACCGCTAACCAGAATGAAGCAGTGATTGCTTATGGAGTTAGAAGAACTGAAGATGGTGATAAATACTTCGATGATATCGAAATTGAGGATGTGAAAGATTAAGAAGAATTCAATGGAGATTAAAGGAAAGGCTAACATAGTTTTCAGACTCAATAGGCCAATACTTTGTCTAACGTTGTGATATAGTATGCAGTTCGACTGGTGTGATAAGAGCTGATTTGTACCCTATACAGGATGCTCGGACTTAGTATTTAAATATACAGAGTGACAATTAACTTCTATCCCATCCTTACAAAAGTTGCATAGTGTATTAAGCCGACTTTAACATACATAATTAGGGTGGTGAAATGAGTCATTTGGTTGTGAAAGTCTGAGTGACTTACTTAAGTAATGTAGAATACTTAGTTGAAGAAGCAATACACCCATAGTATTGCATGAGAAGAGACATTTGAAGGGTTTTGAGCATTCTAACACTCCTATGGTGTACATGTAACCCTATAAACCTTGGATCCATGTTTTCTCCATTATACATGCAAATATTCAATATTACAAGGTTTTATCCTAACTAGCATAATATGAAGCAACTATACTACAAAAGCCTAGTTTGATGACATACCTTTTGATTGAGCTTGAAGTATTGAACTTTAAGAGCTTAGCCCCAATAGTGTGGAAGCCTCAAGTGGAATCACAAATCACCAAAAAAACCTTGGAAAAGTTGAGAGAATAGAATGCACACTAGAAATCAGCCCACTTGTGACAACCCGAAACTTGTCCGTTTCCGTTACGCGATTTCCGTTAATAAAATTTCGAATTCATTAACTATACAAATATTTTCCGAACTCATCGACGATTTTCACTACAAACCACCGCTTATGAACTTACCAGCTTTATGTTGATACTCTTTCAAACTGCTTGTATTCTCAGGAAATCAGTAGACAGGTACTTGCTGGATTTTCGAGGAACTGGAGCAATAAGAGTTTTATGTTTATACTATACAAAGCTATTGGATGTAATTCAAACAAAGTTTCAACTGATGTAAACATTTTTATTTAAGTATTCACTGTAGTGGTTGTGTTGCTATGATTGCTGTTATTCATTGGTTGTGATGCTACACATGACGTCCTCTGCCCCGGAACGTTTCCGCCATCGGTTTCGGGGTGTGACAGATTGGTATCAGAGCCCTTGTTTATAGCGAACTAGTATACCGAACCTTACGTGGTATACAACTATAAACACTAAGGGGCCTAAGTGCTCTACGCTAAAAGTATACTTTCAAAAATATAAGTATTTTATAAAAGTATACGAGCATGCATACATAACAAAGTTCGTGTCTCTAATAGAACAAAACAAAAAGTATTTGGATGTTGGAACGCTGCGGTTAAACCTGGGCAGTTATGTAATCATGTCTAGGGTGAATATAGCCTGATCAACTATAGTCAGTCGAGACATGACCAACATGTGCTTGGGAGTGACTGTGGTGTTACAGCAGGCCTAAAACTTACAAAAATCATCCCACATAAAATACTATAGGAGTATCTTCGCTAGAGCCAAACTCAGTATACAGATTCACTCTAAGTGTTGCGACCTCTTCTCCCTTAAGCGATAACTTATTTGCGTTAGTAACCTTTCTGTGCTTATCGCTCGGTAGTATACTTTTATTATCAGGAGGAGATATATCTTGTTTTATATATCTCGAGGACTTACCGTCCTTTTCTTCCTGACTGTTTTCTAGAACGAGATGCCTCCTCGACCAAGACCCATCAGAAGGAACGACGACACTCCGCCACCACCACCACCTCCTCAGTTCGACCCTGTCATGTTCCAGGCAGCAGTTACCGCCGCCGTGACTGCAGCAATGGCACAAGTGAATGCTGGTGGGGCTGGAGGTGGAACCGACCCACAGAGACCAGGTGGAAGTCAGGGACATCAAAAAGAATGTTCCTACAAGGACTTCATGACTGCAAAACCCAAGTCCTTCGACGGAAATGGAGGTGTCATCGCCCTGACTCGATGGTTCGAGAAGATCGAATCCATCTTCGAAATTTGCGTTTGTTCTGAAGCAAACAAGGTGAAGTTCGCCGCCTGCACCTTCACCGACAGAGCCTTGACCTGGTGGAATGGTCGAGTCAAAACCTTAACCCTGCCAGTGGCTAACGCCATGGGTTGGGAAAGACTGAAGGAGCTCATGCTCGCGGAGTACTGCCCGAGGGGCGAAGTGCAAAAGTTGGAACACGAACTCTGGAACTTGAAGATGAAGGGTTCAGACATCGCTGCCTACACCGCGAGATTTTGTGATCTGGCTCTCCTCTGTCCGGGAATGGTCACCCCGGAAAGCAAGAAAATCGAAAGGTACATTTGGGGACTAACACAACCAACAAAGGGGAATGTCTTGGCTGCTAGACCGATTACTTTTGAAAGCGCCAAGGATCTGGCACAGACTCTGATCGATCATGGAATCGATCTAGATGAGGTGGCAGCTGTCTCCGAGCCACAAAAGGAAAGCGGTGGGAAGAAGAAGAAGTTTGGTAACAAACGAAAGAGTCAGTCTTCGCAGGAGCCCTCCAAGAAACAACAAACAGTGGCAGTTCATGCTGTTACTGCTCCTGCTGCTGCTCCCACTGCTGTTCCAACCACCCACTCTCCTACCGGTGGTTATGCTGGAAAACTACCCCTGTGCAACAAGTGTAACTTCCATCATCACGGACCCTGCCGTGAGTTGAGTTGCAACAGCTGTGGAAAGAAAGGACACACAGTTCGATACTGTAAGACACCGGCTCAACCAACCAACCAGGCTCCGGGAGCGGGCGCTGGTCAAACTTGTTATGGATGTGGAGAGGCTGGGCACTTCAGGAGAAACTGCCCCAAGGCAACAACTGGTGGCAATACAGGGAGAGTTCTGGTGATGGGCCAGGAGGAAGCAGTTGCTGATCCTACCGTTGTTACGGGTACGTTCCTCCTTGACAACTCTTATGCATGCATACTCTTCGATTCTGGTGCGGAGAGGAGTTTTGTTAGTCATACATTCAAACATCTAATCAAATGTAAATCCCAACCTCTAACCGAAACATTACCGTCGAGATGGCTAACGGAAAGAAGGAGAGCACTAACGACATATTCATAGGCTGTACTCTTACTCTAGACAATTATTCGTTTCCCATCGACCTTATGCCTGTGTCCATCAAGTGTTTCGACGTCATTATCGGCATGGACTGGTTAAGCTCCAATCATGCTGATATTCTTTTCTTCGAGAAGGCTATCCGTCTCAATCTTCCCTCTAGCGAAACCCTCATGATTTACGGAGATAAGTCTAGCTCGAACCTCCGTACCATTTCGTGCATCAAAGCTCAGAAGTATCTGCGGAAGGAGTGCCATGCATTCCTAGCTCATGTTGTCGACAAAATGCAAAAAGTTAGAGACCTCGAGAGCATCCCCTAAGTCTGTAACTTTCCTGACGTTTTCCCCGAAGATCTCCCACGAACCCCTCCCTAGCGCCAAGTCGAGTTTCGTATCGACTTGATCCCCGGAGCTACTCCTGTAGCTAAATCTCCTTACCGTTTAGCGCCAGCGGAAATGCAAGAATTATCCAGTCAGCTCAATGAGCTGATCAGCAAAGGATTCATAAGGCCGAGTTCCTCACCATGGGGAGCTCCGATCTTATTCGTGAAAAAGAAAGATGAATCCTTTCGGATGTGCATTGACTACCGAGAGCTGAATAAGCTTACCATCAAGAACCGATATCCCTTACCCAGAATCGACGATCTCTTCGACCAACTTCAGGGAGCCAGTTATTTCTCAAAGATAGATCTAAGATCAGGGTACCATCAGTTGCGAGTTCATGAGAATGATGTACCCAAAACAGCATTCCGAACTCACTATGGACACTACGAGTTTGTAGTAATGCCCTTTGGTCTAACCAACGCACCGGCAGTATTCATGGACCTGATGAATCGGGTGTGCCGCCCTTTCTTAGACAAGTTCGTGATTGTGTTCATCGACGATATACTTGTCTATTCGCGGAGTGAGAATGACCATAAACAGCACTTAAGGCAGGTGTTGGAAACATTAAGGGCAGAAAAACTATACGCGAAATTCTCGAAGTGCGAATTCTGGATCAGGAAGGTAAATTTCCTAGGACACGTGATTAGCAAGGAAGGAATACACGTGGACCCTTCCAAGATCAAAGCGATTGAGAATTGGTCTGCACCAAAGACACCCACATAAATCCGACAATTCTTGGGTCTCGCGGGCTATTATCGCAGGTTCATCCAGAACGTCTCCAAAATCGCTAAGCCTTTAACTACCCTGACACAGAAGGGTGTAACCTTCAGTTGGGAAGCCAAGCAAGACACTGCATTTCAAACATTGAAGCGGGCCCTGTGCAGCGCACCTATCTTGTCCCTGCCCGAAGGGACGGAAGACTTTGCAGTCTATTGTGACGCATCCAATCAGGGCCTAGGGTGTGTGCTCATGCGGAGAGGAAAGGTCATCGCCTATACCTCGAGGCAGTTCAAAACACACGAGGTAAATTACACAACTCATGATTTGGAGTTGGGAGCAGTGGTCTTTGCGTTAAAGATTTGGAGACACTGTCTCTATGGAACCAAGTGCACTATCTTCACTGACCATAATAGCTTGCAACATATTTTTGATCAAAAGGAGTTAAAAATGAGACAACGGTGATGGGTAGAGCTACTCAGTGACTACGAGTGCAAACTTCGCTATCATCCCGGCAAGGCCAATGTGGTAGCGGACGCCCTCAGTCGAAAGGAGCATTCAGGGCGTAAGGTGAAGGCACTAACAATGACCATCCATTCCCACCTGTCCGCACAGATCAGAGAGGCTCAGCTGGAAGCCTTAAAACCGGAGAGCATGCCAGGTGAAGCCTTGAGAGGAATGGAAAAGAATCTGGAGATCAAGGGAGACGGAGTTTATTATTTCATGGACCGGATCTGGACCCCAAAGTTCGGTGGTTACAGAGAGGTTGTAATGAACGAAGCTCATAGGACGAAATACTCCGTTCACCCAGGGTCGGATAAGATGTACTTGGATCTCAAACAGCTTTATTGGTGGCCAAACATGAAAGCAGAGATCGCTACCTTCGTGGGCAAGTGCCTGACTTGCGCCAAGGTGAAGGTCGAATATCAGAAGCCCTCAGGTCTACTTCAACAGCTGGAAATACCTGAGTGGAAGTGGGAAAGGATAACCATGGATTTTATCACCAAGTTACCCTGATCTCTGAGTGGTCACGATCCCATCTGGGTAATTGTCGATCGATTGACGAAGTCCGCCCACTTCCTGCCAATCAAAGAAAGCTTCAAGATGGAGAGACTCACACGGATCTACCTTCAAGAGATAGTTCGCCTTCGTGGTGTACCTGCATCCATTATCTCCGATCGAGATAGCAGTTTTACATCGAGGTTCTGGCAGTCACTACAGAAAGCTCTTGGAACTAAATTGGATATGAGCACGGCTTATCATCCGCAGACTGATGGACAGAGTGAGAGAACAATTCAGACATTGGAAGACATGTTGAGAGCCTGTGTCATCGATTTCGGCACATCATGGGACACTCATCTTCCTTTGGTTGAATTTTCCTAAGACAACAACTATCATACCAGCATCAAGGCTGTGCCGTTTGAAGCCCTCTATGGCCGTAAGTGTAGATCCGCTCTGTGCTGGGCTGAGGTGGGTGACACGCAGCTAGCCAGGGGTCAAGTTCCCGACAGTACTCTCACTAGTCCTGAGATCATCCGAGAGAAAACTGAAAAGATTGTGCAAATCCGAGAACGATTGAAAGCCTCACGAGATAGACAAAAGAGCTACGCTGATAAGAGACGTAAACCCTTGGAGTTCCAGGTTGGTGACCGCGTCCTTCTGAAGGTCTCACCCTGGAAAGGCATGATACGCTTTGGGAAGCGTGGAAAGCTAAACCCAAGGTACATTGGACCGTTTGAAATCCTTGCTAGGATCGGTCCCGTAGCATACAAACTCCAATTACCGCGAGAGCTCAGCAACATCCATCCTGTTTTCCACGTATCGAACCTAAAGAAGTGTCCGTCCGATGAGACACTTGTGATGCCTCTCGATGAGATTAAAATCAACGAGAACCTCAACTTCGTGGAAGAACCGATCGAAATCATGGACAGAGAGATCAAACAAACGAAACAAAGTCGCATCCCGATAGTGAAGGTTCGCTGGAATGCCAAGCGGGGACCTGAATTCACTTGGGAGCACAAAGATCAGATGAAACAGAAATATCCGCATCTCTTTCCTAATCCATGATTTGTATTCTATGTTCGAATTTCGGGACGAAATTCCCTCTAACGGGCGGATGATGTGACAACCCGAAACTTGTCCGTTTCCGTTACGCGATTTCCGTTAATAAAATTTCGAATTCATTAACTTTTCCGACAAACTTCTTGGTTTAGAAAATAATATAGTTATATATAATTAAATTATTTACGAGTCGGAACCAAAAATCACGCGGAAACCCGATTATCTCGAAAAACCAAATCAAATCTGGCCTAAGTGAGTTTACAACCGTAAACTTGTTTACGACCGTAAACTCGTTTACGGCTGTATACCTGTTTACGGTCAGCAAAGGGTGGACCCCCCACCACCGACCACAAAACCCCTATAAATACGAGACCTCCGCCTTCATTTGAACATTTCTGGCCAAAAACTCTCCTTCTCTCTGTAAGAACCTTGACCGTAAACACCTAAAAACACATTCAACCTTCGGGAAACATCGAGAAACACCGTTTGGAGTCACTTCAGAACGTCTGGAAACGATTATCTCTTCGAAATCAGCACCATTGTTCTTGAGTTTATGGTCCATCTTCAAAGACCGTAAACACTGTTCTTGAGTTTATGGTCCAAGCCTTCAAAGACCGTAAACCCTGTTCTTGAGTTTACGGCCGTAAACTCACCAAGCCTTCAAAAACCGTAAACCACAGTTTACGACCGTAAACCCCGTTCACGGCCGTAAACTGTCTGTTGACCGTAAACCCTAGTTTACGACCGTAAACACCTTTTAAGTGGTGCTTTTGGCTGAAAACCCACTTTCATCGATTCGATCAAGTCCCGGTAACATTCCTTAACCGAATAAAAGTGTTCCTCTAACACGTTATCTAACGAAATCGCTAATTTAGATACATATATGTATTTATTTGATAATAGGATTCCGTTAAGTCTCACGTGCAACAACTCGAGGATCTTCATTTCAGTCAGCAATTTCACGCAAGAACTGTGAGTTCATACCCCTACATTTTCCGTATTTTGAATGTTTTCAGGGGGGAATACAAGCTAAACATAAATGTTTTCAAAACTTATGCAAATCTCATACTTTAACACTTTTGTACTGTGTTGAGCATAAGGGACGTTTTCACTAAAATTTGCATAGTTTTCCGGACACGCTATTCACTATACATGCAAACTATAATCGGTATAGTTGGGATTTTCCAAACATAACGAGTACAGAAACTTTCACTACTAAACATATGCACTAAGACAGAAATAGTTACAGTTACATCACTACTTTATCATGGTTTTCATAACTGTAATTATCACTATATACGGGATACATACGGATTTTCACTACGATAGAACGCTACTACACTACATGTAAACTAGATTGTACGGTACTGTGAGGCGCTACTTCACTACTGTACCCTTTGGTGTACAGGGATAAATCCTACCATAGTATAACCAGAGTCTCCTAGAGGGAGAGCGTGAGATTTGTGAATAGATCTATTCGGGACTGACAATCCCACACCCGAACTGCTAGCTACAGTTGGGCAGGCATGCCTAGGGTGACAATTGTCATTTAACTCGACGCTTGAAGAACGTTGGAAAGGTCTCTAGTCATATCAAGCATGGTTATACGACTCACATTATGTATAAATCACCTTTAGTTTACAACCTGGCACTCTTCAACAGTTTTATTTTTACTAAATAGAACTGATACACACTACGTATACTGGTTAAAGCCAGGGTTTTTCAAACAGAACCGATTATGCAATGGTTTCACATACAAAATACTTATACTTCATGATTAGTTTTAGCTAGTCACATGACGTAGTATTTTCGCACATCACTACAGTTTTCTGTAACGAACATTCATGGTTTTATACGAAATCGATAACGCTACCTTTTCACTAAAGAAAATATCGGATTTTCTTGTAAACATACATATATTCATGGCTTATTACAGAACTGATAACACTACATTTTCACTAAGGAAAATATCGGATTTTCTTAAAACTATACAAATATTTTCCGAACTCATCGACTATTTTCACTACAAACCACCGCTTATGAACTTACCAGCTTTATGCTGATACTCTTTCAAACTGCTTGTATTCTCAGGAAATCAGTAGACAGGAACTTGCTGGATTTTCGAGGAACTGGAGCAATAAGAGTTTTATGTTTATACTATACAAAGCTATTGGATGTAATTCAAACAAAGTTTCAACTGATGTAAACATTTTTATTTAAGTATTCACTGTAATGGTTGTGTTGCTATGATTGTTGTTATTCATTGGTTGTGATGCTACACATGACGTCCTCCGCCCCGGAACGTTTCCGCCATCGGTTTCGGGGTGTGACACCACTCTTGTATCCTCACACACTAGTGTCATTTCATGTGCCAAGGACCCCTTTATATAGTGTAATTGATTAGGTTTACATTCATGTAAACCCTAATACCCATGACCTTTCATTTCCATAGGATCCATGGGTTAAAAACTCCATGGACTATCCATGCAAGCTTAGCCCAACCTAAATGAACTTGGCTCATCCTATATATAAGAGTCCATATTTAATTAGTTCCTTTTTTATCACTAAATTAATTCTAAATTAATTCTTGATCAATACTAATCAAATAATATGATTTCATATTAATATATTAGAACTTATAATATATTAATATAAATCATAAACATACTATTCTCAAAAGACTATCCATATAAATTGTTTCGGTGAAGTGCAACCCAAATGGACCATGCTACCCTCGGGTCGAATACATACCAATAATAGTTATGGACTTAGACATCTAATCCAACAGTCTCCCACGTGGATAAGTCTAAAACTATTATTTCATATCACTCCAAGATCCCGACTAGCAATCGTAGCTCTTAAATCCGCTGCCGAACTCTGACCTAGTCAAATGACTTGTCCATTAGATAAGGGATCATATATTCCTCCATTCTAGATATCATATGGACTGAGACATGGATTATAAATCATTCTTTCTGTCCATTTGTTGTTTCCCGATTTCCGATTTATGATGACTAACTAACTGAACAAATCAAATCAGTCCAGGCTTGGCCAAGCACTTAGGGGTGTCATCACTAAATCATCGAGGGGCCCACATATATCGCTTTTATCCCTCCACGGATAAATGGAATGGATAAACTTCGACTCATATGCTTGTCCTACTACTTGTTGAATCATACACAAAGGCACATTTTATAACATCAAGTTACTGATGCGTTTTCATGCAATCAATGTATAACCAACTCATAGTCAACAAGTCATATCTCTAGGTTTGAATAATATAAGATATTATCGTCTCATGATCACTCATGATAAAATCCATGAAGTGATTCAAATGAGCGTGAGTTTAATCCAATACTCAGAACTTATGAGCACTCATGAATGTTGTAGCAACTCTTGCTATGTCCAACACCTTAGACATCTACAAGCCAACTTCATGACAGTCTTGATTCATACCTACTTCCCACATATGACCGACTATGGAGATTTTGAATAACCCAGTTATTCGGGAAGTCAAAACATGCAAAGTGAAACACAAGAGTAATACTAATTCAATATGGCCCCAAGCACCTTTGAGAGTAAATAGAACACCTTTTATTTAAACACCATATTGATTACTCATAATTCATTGTATAATGTTTCAAATAATCAACTTTATACTTGAATGAAAACAATAGTCATGCCATGCTCTAAGCATGCACACTATGTTTGTCCAAACAATAGTTATGCCATACACCAAGTATGCACACTATGTTTGTCTATGATCTTTAATTTGTGGAATAGATCAATTGAACATAATTCCAATGATTCTCATTTCACAATCCCAAATCCTTACTGTAAATGTAAGAATTCCAAATTCCTGCCATTTACCAAAATCTGTTAGATTCTAAACTTATATGCATTGATCCTCTCGTAATGACTATGCACAAAGTCACAAAGACTTGGCAACAGACATTACAAAGTATTCCAATGGAGATCAATTCCATGGAAACGAAGTCTCAAATTCAAAGTACATTGCTTTGAACATCCTTCTTGCATTAAGTTTTCTAATCTTACACAGATTTAATGAATAACTTTCACCTATGGAAACATTTCCATATTCCCATTTTGACTATCACTTCTAAACAAGAGTTGCCTCTTTTCAGAATATGTCAATATGGTCCTTCCAAAATTAACACTATACTTCCAACTGTCCATGAGTAACCAATCTTTGGTAAACCTTAGATTGTCCTCGACAATTGCTTAACCACTTTAGTCATATCCAATTCTAGACCTTTTCCCCTCTTAATGCCCTATGCATTTGGAAAATTTAGAAAGGATAAATATTATAGCACATGTAATCGATCCTATACCCTAAGCACATGGGACACGATTCATGATGTCTCACATAAATACATGATCCTAGACCAGTCTTTTGCTACAATATTTTTTTTTATTTGCCATGTTTTCAAAATTTGACTATAAAGAGGGATGCCGTAATCATAATCGAATTTTCAGAACGCAATATATATAGATTTTCTAGAATTTCCTCATGTTGAACCATTCCAACATAAAATTCATATATATATATATATATATATATATATATATATATATATCCCTGACTAAAGATGATTAAAATCTCAATCTAAGCTTTTAGAATTGAAATGAAGTATAATTTCCTCTCTTTTAATTATAGCAAAACAACTTTTCCCAATTGAAACTTTTGTTTTCTATAATTAACATTGCTAACTTGAAACACTTATCATAATTATCATGCTCCCACTAACATGATGATTATTAGCATAACACTTATGCTCCCACTAGCTTTGACATGTATCCAGAAATCAGTTGGACTTCTAGAAATCAATACTTTATTGACTTTCTTTCCAAAGTTCAGATTTATGATACGAGATGCTTTGATAAGACTTTATCAAAATCATACACCTTTCCTTAGATAGCTCACACGTGTGTCTAAACAATTTTTAGAACTATGAAAAGGGATGTCGTAATCATAGTATCATATGTTTAGACCTTTTCCATTTCTCACAAGTCCATGTTAGTGTGCCGGTTAACCACACACGCTCCACTAACGACTTTGAGAATGTAAATATCACAATTGCTATCCCCTTAAAATCTACTTAGTGAAAGCGTTTCCTCACCATCATTTTCATGAATCGAAGAGAAACCTTATGACACTTAGATTTTATGGTGTCTGTGTTCCTATCCATGTGAATTTGTCAAAACCATAATCACAAGACAAGGTTAGTGACAAATTCAAACTCATATGGGCTGAACTTGTTCAATCTTAAATTCTTGCCACTGGCAGCCCAAGGGCCTACCATGTCTTCCAAGTTGTTATGCAAGCAACCGAGAACTCATAGAACTCACATGCATAGTCAACTTTAAATGGAATGGGCATAGAAACAAGAATATGTCAACACGATAGGTTACAAACCTCAAGTTGTGTGCTAGTGATAAACTACAGGTTTTATTCTTGATTAGTTCTTGAAACTCTTTCATGATCTTTAAGACTCCCACTGTCCTCTTGACATATAAGATTTTCTTGTCAAGAACCATTCCTTGACAAAACAAATATTCAAGAGATAGTGCGGATTCTTATCAAGACAAACACTTCACACAATTGGCCTTAGTTGGTCTTTGTTTTATCCAAAACATCACAGCTTACCAATTTCAATTGTACAAGAGTAGAACACATTTCACTCTTACGTTTGACAAGTGTTATAAACCTTCTTAAAGATATCTCACTCAAGTTACAATCTTGGAGTATGACTCTAAGACTTGTTTTGGAACGAAGTATAACCCATCTTCTTGATTTAACCACTTCAACAATTCATGACTCCTCTTCTTAGTCATCAGAATGCACTAAGATGTCCTTAGATGATGAATTGTGATATGGTCTCATAATCATTAAGATGATCATAAAACATGATACTAAAGTACTTTCCCATCTTTTTAGATTTGAGAAACTTTTATCTTTCTGCCTAATTTGATTCTTCTCATTCGTTCTGCCATACATTGAAACTTTTCCAATGTTTCAGAATTATACTTAAGCTTGTAAGTATAACCATATTTACTAAACTTTAGTAAATCATGATGAATAGTCTTATCGATCTTTGTGGTGGACTTGGCCAGTGCACAAGAAGGTGTACTCGATCCCTTAGTCCTTCACTTGACTCACATATACATGTGAACAAGGAATTAGTCTTAATTTTCCAAAGATGAAAATTCTCATTCATCATACAATACAACTTGCATGATTCCAAGTTTCGGTCCAAATGAAACTTGGGTGAAGAGAATCTTTCCTTATTTGGTAAATTTAGACACTACCACAAATGAAAGAATCAAATCCGTTTTCCAATATTGCTATCAGTGGAATCATATAAACAACAATTTTTCACAAATGCCATTGTAAGGAGATATAATAAAATAAAACAAAATTTTATTTATTTATAAAATGCAGAAAAAACTTCTTCCTTACAATGCAACTTTAAATGAAAATTGTGCTATTACATATTTCCTAGCAATCTATCATAACTCCTAAGCAGCAGCTCAAAAATCAGATCTTCAAATCATGCGATTGAAATCCATCTTCGCGATCAGATTCAGCATACTCTTACTTTAAGTTTCCTTCCCTTTACTTGATCCTGCCATACATCAAAATGTAATCTAGTCACATCATGTACTAAGAATCAACAATTAGGAACTTAACAGAGTTTAGATAGTGGACTTACCTGAAGCAGAGTCAAACTTTTTGATTCTTCCTTCTCTCAGATATTTCAGGTAGTTAGGGCAGCTTCGCAACCAATGCCTCTTCCTTTGGCAATAGAAACATATGGACCCTTTGGGAATGGTACACGAGACTATCTCAGACTTAGCCTTTCTCTTTACCATTTGGTCAACCGGGTTGACCATGGCCAATCCCTTTCCATTGGGAAGAGAAAGCTTTTCTGGATTTCCAATGTTACCATTGTCAATGTCCATGGAAGTTTGGGAAGTCGATCTTCCAATCAAATTTGTTTTACCAGTGCTCCAAATCATTGCTGATTCAGCAGCATCAAGCAAATAGGTAAGATCATTAAGGGTCATGTCATAGTCTGTTACATAGTAGTCCTTAAAGAACTCACTATGTGACATAGAAAGTGAATGAAGAACCTAGTCAACAACCAACTTCCTCAAGACTTTGACACCCAACTCTCCCGGCTTGTCAATATGTGACTTCATCTCCAAGATGTGAGCACACATAGACCTTGCTTGCCAATAGGGATTGAGTGACCTTGAACTATTCAAGAACTTGTGGGTTAGGGAGAATAATTGGAGGAGGTGGAGGAAGTGAAGTATGATTTCCATGACCCAACCACGGGACTTCATCTTCATTAGGAAAGCTTGTTTCAAGAGATTTGGGAAGATCATAGTTGTCTGAACCAGACATCTAAAATGGGAGATATTCAAGTTAGTTGATTTAAGTCCTTAATATAACACCCAATATGAAATATTAAGGCTAGGACCCAACACAACATTTTATAACTTGGAAGAGGGATGTCGTAATCCAAGCTATAAAATATTCAAATGTAGGCGAATGACGATTCACCAATTTCCACCATGAAAAACGAAATAGGTATTAGGTTTTAATTGGATTGAAACTCCTAGATCTTTTGAGATTCATTTAACTTTTCAATGACATGTTTAAATCTCGATTGTGCCCTCTCAAGTATGTGACTGGGATGCCGAGGATCGCAAACAAGGTGTGAATAACCATGCAAATTAACTTGGTACTCTTAATATTTATCACCTAATCGATGTGCCGGTTAACCACACGCGCTCCACCGATCTATGATAAACCTTAAGCCACCCTTTTCCAACCTTGTTAAATCCAAGTTAGTGTGCCGGTTAACCACACACGCTCCACTAACAACTTAAGCAAGGTGCAAACTGTAATTTCATGTGTTAGCACCAAATTCACATTTTCCTAAAGTAACTAAGATTGGGAATTTATAAAAGGTTTAGTTACTTTATATTTATCACTTATAATGAGAATTATAGTCCTTGTCCTACCCGTTCGGCTAACGACCCTCCACCAGTCAAGGAAGCGGTGGGTGAGAGTGGACACCCATTAAACTGCCATTTTATAGACAACAACCTTATACCCCCCTTATAGACCGGCTTCGTGAATGAGGCCTACTAACGGTAAGACTGACTTGCTCTTATACATATATATATATTATTAACTTATAATACTATAAAGTATAAGGGTTGAATTTTAACTTTTAAAACTCTGGGGTTTGGAATTAAAGTGTGTATGAGACTTTACAAATTCCAAAACTTGAGGGAAAGTTTTGAACGATTCAAAAAACTTTTGGATTTTCATAACTTATGAGTTTAATTAAGGTTTTAAAAAACTTTAATGAAGAGACTCTTGAACATCCATAACTTGAGGACAAGTTATGGAGTCCATAAAACTATTTATGAGAAAGACTCTTCAATTATGTAACCTATGAGCTTTTAATGGATCTTTAAAAGAAATGACTTTTGGTAATCCATAACTTGAGGACAAATTATGGACTCCATTAAAAATACATTTAGATCAAGAATTAACTAACAACCAATTTGCAAATAATTCCTATGATCTACCAAAACTCATAAGTGTGTGAACAATCATATCAACAATTTCAAGAATCATATAAACACATATAAAACTTAAAATTTTGATAATAACCTTGAAATTGGTTTACCATAATCATTACCACATCAAAAAACAGGTTTTATAAGTCCAAAACAGTTTAAGGTAATGATTCTATACCAATTCCAACCTTAAAACTCGAAGATATGTTGTCAGGGGGTCCAACTCGTCGAGTGCATGAACAAACTCGACGAGTTGGATGATTTTAGGCATGGACTCGTCGAGTCCCTCCCTGTACTCATCGAGTCAGCTGTCCAGACATCATATAAACTTCGATTTTCAGCCTATATCAGCAAGTAGCATCAAGTATAATTGAAAACAACCCTAGGCTTTGATACCACTGAAGGGTTTTGAGCATTCTAACACTCCTATGGTGTACATGCAACCCTATAAACCTTGTATCTATGTTTTCTCTATTATACATGCAGATATTCAATATTCCAAGGTTTTATCCTAACTAGCATAATATGAAGCAACTATACTACAAAAGCCTAGTTTGATGACATACCTTTTGATTGAGCTTGAAGTCTTGAACTTTAAGAGCTTAGCCCCAATAGTGTGGAAGCCTCAAGTGGAATCACAAATCACCAAAAACACCTTGGAAAAGTTGAGAGAATAGAATGCACACTAGAAATCGGCCCACTCTTGTATCCTCACACACTAGTGTCATTTCATGTGTCAAGGACCCCTTTATATAGTGTAATGGATTAGGGTTACATTCATGTAAACCCTAATACCCATGACCTTTCATTTCCATAGGATCCATGGGTTAAAAACTCCATGGACTATCCATGCAAGCTTAGCCCAACCTAAATGAACTTGGCCCATCCTATATATAAGAGTCCATATTTAATTAGTTCCTTTTTTATCACTAAATTAATTCTTGATCAATACTAATTAAATAATATGATTCCATATTAATATATTAGAACTTATAATATATTAATATAAATCATAAACATACTATTTTCAAAAGACTATCCATATAAATTGTTCCGGTGAAGTGCAACCCAAATGGACCATGCTACTCTTGGGTCGAATACATACCAATGATAGTTATGGGCTTAGACATCTAATCCAACAAAATTGTTGTTAGGAATGACAAAGAACCAAGTTGAAGCTAGTAGAACATGCTGAGATGCAGCTAAAATTAAGACTTCCTAAGATTGACTCTTATGAAGTAGACATGAAAGATATACAAATGAGAAGCAGGCCTTCTAATATTAATGACAATGTCATGGAAGGATGGTATGCATGGAAACTTGCATGAGTTATAGAATGATACAAGTAGTTGGAGATCATTTGTCTCCATACCGCTAGAGTATATTCTGGTTTAATGTGCCTTGTAGACCAGCACTACCCTAGAAAGAATTTTTGTGAAAAGTTTGGAAGTGAAATTCCTAGAGAACTATGAAAAGTATGAGAATACGCTAAATCAAGCATATACGTGATAAGGGTCCTAGAAGGTGAGTCTAGTAAAGCCTAGATGTGCTTGATAGAGACGTGAAATCCCTATTTGAGTATAGGAGGAATTTTTGTATGTGCTTGTTTGAACACACTCATGTGTGATAAGTTGCTTTGTGATTTTTGGTATGGTGATTTAGGGACTGCGTGACAATTCCTGGGACGAGTATGAGTAGGTGTGAAAGGTAGTAGAGGCCTATACTACCCGAAGCACAGGACTCGCACTTGGATTAGAAAAATTCACAAGGTAACTAAGGCATTGGTAGCTAAGTTTGTTTCGTCTGTTTCATCATTACCATCATTTCGGTGATGACTAAGAAGATGATTGTTATTCTGACCCTAGTAGTCATATCATGTCGAGTCCGACTAAGATATATATTCTACATGGCTCAGAGAACCAAGTTCGATATAGCATCCGACTTAAGCTAGAAGATTGAAGTGAAAGAAAATCGAAGCGATCAATAGAAGTATCGCGACCATTGTTTAAGTAAGAAGTCTATAGAAAGAAATGCTACATGCTAAAATGTGATTATATCACATTAGAACATGAAGGAAGGTATATTCCATTCTGGAATTTGACTCTAAAAGACCCGAGTCTAAGCGTTGCATCATACGATGAGAAGTCATTAGAATATGACCCATCGGTCATTTATGATAATCAAAGTAAAGTACTTCTCTTAAGATTAGTCTGTTTAAGAAGAAGAAGGAGTCTCCAATAAGGATCAATTTTGTAACTCGAAGGTTACGATTGAAAGTCCAATTTTTGGGTCATGTGGTTAACCAAGAAGGGATCATGGTTGACCCAGCTAAGATTGAAGCTATAATAAAGTGGGAACAACCAAAAAGTCCCACGGAGATTCGAAGCTTTCTGGGATTAGCCGGATATTACCGAAGATTTATCCAAGGCTTTTCTTCGATAGCTGCTCCATTGACAGCTTTGACCCACAAAGGAGCTATTTATACTTGGAATGAGAAGCACGAGGAAGCATTCAAGAAGCTAAAGAAGAAGTTGTGTGAAGCACCGATTCTTTCTTTACCTGATGGAGTTGAAGACTTCGCAGTTACAGCGATGCATCTGGAGACGGGTTAGGTTGTGTTCTGACCCAAAGGGATAATGTGATAGCATATGCATCGAGACAATTGAAAGAACATGAAAAGAACTACCCCACTTATGATCTGGAGTTGGCAGAGGTAGTATTCTCCCTAAAGATATGGAGGCATTATCTTTATGGCACAAAGTGCAAACTTTTCACTGATCATAAGAGTCTTCAGTATCTCTTTAATCAGAAGGAATTGAACATGAGACAACGACGCTAGCTAGAGTTGCTTAAGGATTACGACTGTGAAATACCACCCTGGTAAAGCAAATGTTGTAGTTGATGCTTTAAGCAGAAAAGTGAGCCTTGAAAGGAAAAGGCCAAGGGCATTAAGAATCGAAGTTGTCTCAACGATTGTAGAAAGCATCAAGAAAGCTCAAGAAGAAGCTTTAGAGAAAAATGACCGAAAGGAAGAATTTTTGAACAAAACGTTAGTGTTCAATACAAACGGTCAAGGACTGAAGGTATTCCAAGATAGGATTTGGGTACCTAAGACGGGAGGAATAAGAAATCTTCTGATGGAAGAAGCTCACAAGACCATGTACTCGATTCATCCCGGCAGCACGAAAATGTATAGGGATCTAAAACCCTACTACTGGTGGCCGACGATGAAGCTCGATGTTGCAAAGTATGTGGCCGAGTGTGTGACATGTGCGAGAGTTAAGGCACAACATCAGAAACCGTATGAGAGTTTAGAACCTTTACCTGTACCCATGGGTAAATGGGAAGACATCACCATGGATTTTGTGACTAAACTGCCCAGAACGAAAAGCGGTCACGACATGATTTGGGTGGTCGTTGATCGGTTTACTAAAAGTGCACACTTCATAGCAGCCAATGAAAAAATGGTCTATGGATAAACTTGCAAATGCTTACGTGAAGAAGATAGTAAAACTTCATGGTGTTCCTTTAACGATTGTATCAAATCGTGATAGTCGTTTCAAGTCAAGGTTTTGGAGAAATCTACAAGAGGAATTGGGTACGAAGTTGTGTCTAAGTACAGCCTACCATCTGCAAACCGATGGTCAGAGCGAATGAACGATTCAAACATTAGGGGATACGCTAAGAGTATGGACCTTGGAATTCCAAGGTAACTGGGATGAACATTTACCTCTGGTAGACTTTTCCTACAATAATAGTTTCCACTCGAGCATCAAGATGGCACCTTATCACGCTTTGTATGGACAAAAGTGTCGAACGCCGTCATGTTGGCTTGAAGCTGGAGAAAAGCAGTTTATGGGACCTGAGATAATTCATCAGACTGCTGAAAAGCTGAAAGTGATTAGGGAAAGGATGTTAGCAGCTCAGGATCGTCAAAAGAGCTATGCTGATAAGAAAAGACAACCGATGACATTCGAAGTTGGAGATTCAGTTTTACTTAAAGTCTTGCCATGGAAGGGACTTATAAGATTTGGTAAAAGAGGAAAGTTGAGTCCAAGGTTTATTGGACCGTTTAAAGTTCTTCAGAGGATTAGGAACCAAGCTTACAAGCTAGAACTACCAGAAGAACTAGATGTTATTCATAACACTTTCCACGTGTGTTATTTGAGGAAGTTCACGGGAGAAGTTCCCGACATAATTCCAATTTCTGAATTAAGGTTGGATGAAAGCAAGAGGTTAATAGAAGAACCAGAGGCAATCGTTGACCGTAAGACTAAGAAATTGCGATGCAAGATGGTCGATTTAGTGCTTGTGCGATGGAAAAATACGAATATGCCAAATCTCACCTGGGAAACGGAGAGTGACATGATGAGTCGCTATCCGCATTTGTTTGCTGATATATGATTCCGGGGACGGAATCATCCTAAGGGGGAGAGAATTGTAACGCTCGTGTTTCTAGGTTAGGCATTAATAATGATGTAATAGTCTAGGTCAACCTTTGTAACTCGTTTTGAAATACTAAGAATGAATTATGTGAAATTATGTGTTTTAAAATTATTACGATTTAAATAAATATTAGATGAACCCGGTATCTATGAAGAAAGTTGTAGTGGCTGAAAAAAGGATTTCGGAGATATAAAGAACACCGAAATTCGAGTTATAACGAAGAAGTTATGACCTGTCGAAGTTTCGCGACAGAACCGACACGACGTTGTGTGACGTAAAAAGTGAGTTTACGATAAAGTGCTTTTTAGCCTTAGCGATCTAAATGAAAGTCGTAGTATACGTTAAACCGAGAGCGTGCATAAAAAGAATGTCCAAATCTGACTTCGCATGAGGAAGTTATGAATTTTCTAAGATTTGGCATAACAGTATGCAGCCTGGAACTCGAAATATAAAACAAATGATTTTTAGCCGACACAACCTAAACGAGAATCGAAGATCTCGTCGATAGTAGTTCAACGGTAAGAAGACAGACAAAAACGGACGTCGGATAAAGAAGTTATGAATTTTTAACGGACTTTTCCTATCCCGGCATGTTAAAAATATAACTTTAAAAATAAAGTCAAAATAAGCCGACGGAGTCCAAACAAAAGTTGTATAGTATAATCCCCCTACGTGTGGATATAAATAACGTCAAAAACGGAGCCCGTATGCGAAATATATGAATTTTTGAAGTTCGAGGCACACACTTCGAAGCTTATCCGAAGGGGAACACCCCGCACAAGAAGGAACGTCATGTGTTCGCAAAGGCTTGGCCTCGGTTCGGCCACGTTGCTCCTTCGCCTGGTAGACACGTCCGAGCCTCGCAAGCTGCACCCCGCTCCTACGCACCGCGTCCGAGACTACGCCCTGCGCTCCTTGTAGGAACGCCCTGCGGACCGAAGGCAGACCCTCCCTATAAATAGAGTCCGAAGCCAGCCAAATTATTTTGCAAATTCTTCATTTCTTTTACTCCCTACTCTCTCTTAAGCTACACTAAACCCCCCGAAGCCTAGGGTACCTTCCTAGCACTAGAAGAAAGCCCCGGAGAGCCCGAAGTCTCCGAGAAAAAGAGTTTTTCAAGTCGAAACTCCACCCGCGCAGAGCCCGGTTTTTTAGCAAACCTCCCGGTTTCATCGAAAAAGATTGTTTTAAGGAACGAAGTGTTGCCCAATCTGTTGGATAAGGTGTATAAGTCCATAACTATTTCTGGTATGTACTTGACCCGACCCGGCATGGTCCATTTGGGTTGCATGGCACCATGCAATTGGATAAACTAAAATGAGAGAAATAACACTTCTGGTTTATTAATATATTATAAGTTCTAATATATTAATAATATTTTTTAATTAGTTTGATCAAGAATTAATTTAGAATTAATTAAGTGATCAAAAGATAACTAATTAAATATATGGGTAGATTATGTAAATCTTCCATATCTTATATAGTGGGCTAAGAGGCTCCATGGATTATCAAGTTGGGTTCCACCCATAGGATGCTCCATGGAGGCTCCATGGGAGTTACAAACCCATGGGTCATGGAAATGAAGATTCATGCCACATTAGGGTTTACATGGTGTAACCCTAGATGTGACACACTATATAAGCAACATGTTCTCCACCAAAATCGGCGCCACTAAGAAACAAGAGGGCTAGAGCCGATTTTGCAAGTGTAAGATTCTCTCAAAGTTTACTCCTTTGCATTTGGTGTTGTGTGAAGCATTTGAGGCATCACACTTGGGGTGCTAGGCTCACAAGGTTTCAAGGATCATAATCAACAACAAGGTAAGTTATTCTATCTTTCATTCAAGTTAAAAATGTTCCCCATGTATGCTAGATAGGAAATATAACCTTGGAATTCAACTTTGCATGATTATTAGACAAACATAGATCCAAGGTTATTAGGGTTGCATGTACACTTAGGAAGTGTTAGAATGCTCAAAACCCATCAGTGGTGTCAGAGCCTAGGTTTGTTTGTTGTTTTTTGTTTTTTTTGTGTGCAAACAGCTTGAAAAAAAATCGTTTTTCTGTTTTCTGCTCGTATGAAAGTTTGCACATTTGTTGCTGGAAATGGACTAGAAACATTACCCTAAACTGTTTTGATGTTTTAAAGCTTGTTTTAGATGGTGTAATGTTTATGCTAATCCATTTACAATTGCAATTATTAAAATTACAAGTTTTTTTTTTAAGTGTAATTTTTTATTCTTGAAAGTGTTCATATTCATGTTCTTGAACTTATGAAGATTAGATGATCATAGGAATTGTTTGTAACCTTCATGGTAGTTTAATTCATGATCATAATGTGTTTTAATGGAGTCCATAACTTGTCCTCAAGTTATGGAAAACCAAAAGTCTCACTTTTATTAAAGCCATTAAAAGAACACAAGAGTTATAAAAATGAAGAGTCTTCATTTTTATTACTCAATTAATTCATAAGTTATAAGAAATGAAAAGTTTTGGAAGTTTACAAAACTTGCCCTCAAGTTTTGGAACATGTAAAGTCTTGATTAAAACTTTAGTTCCAACCCTTAGAATTTTAAAAGTTAAAATTCAACCCTTATACTTTATAATATTATAAGTTACTAATATATATATGTATAACGTCAAGTCGTCTTACCGCTAGTACGCCTCATTCACGAAGCCGGTCTATAAGGGGGGTATAAGGTTGTTGCCTATAAAATGGCAACTTAATGGGTGTCCACTCTCACCCACCGCTTCCTTGATCGGTGGAGGGTCGTTAGCCGAACGGGTAAGACAAGGACTTATAAATTCTCATTAAAAGTATGATGAATATTATAAAGTAACTAAATGCTTTTATTAAATTCTCAATCTTAGTTACTTTAGGAAAATGTGAATAAGGTGCTAATCCATGAAATTACACTTTACACTTTGTTTAAGTCGTTGGTGGAGCGTGTGTGGTTAACCGGCACACTAACTTGGACTTAACAAGGTAGGTAAAGGGTGACTTAAGGTTTACCATAGCATCGGTGGAGCGTGTGTGGTTTACAGGCACATCGATTGAGTGATAAACCTTGAGGGTACCAAGTGATTTTCATGGTTACTTCACACCTCGTTTTGTGATCCTCGGTATCCCAGTCACAAAACTTGGAGGGCACACTCGAGATTGAAACATGCCTTTGAAAAGTTCATTGAATCTCAAAAGAATCTAGGAATTTCTAAGAACCAATTAAAAACCTAATATTTATATTTCGTTTTTCATGGTGGAAATTGGTGAATCGTCATTCACCTACCTTTCAAATATGTTATAGCTTGGATTACGCATACCTCTTCTAAGTTATAATATATTGTGATTGGATTCTAGCCTTAATATTACATTTGGGTGTTTTATTAAGGACTCTCTTAATATCTAAACTAATCTTGTTCTCTTCTTTCAGATGTCTTCAAACAATGCTGCTTCTGGCTCTAATCCTAATGGCTCATTTACCCTTATGAACTTGTGTGGGAAAGTCACTTTTGATGGATCCAACTTCAATGAATGGATCAGAAACATCAGGATGATTACCCGCTACGAGGACAAAGAATATGTCCTTGACAAGGAGCTTAAGGAGATTGATGAGACCACTGCAACTCCCCAGGAGATCGCTGACTTCCGGGCACATGAAAGGGATGCTACAAAAGTGGCATGCATCATGTTGGCCACCATGACAGCGGAACTCCAAAAGTCCTATGAGGACTTCTACCCTTTTGAAATGCACCAAGATCTGATGGAAAGATACCATCAAAGTGCACGACAAGAGAGGTATGAAATCATATGCTCTATCATAACAACCATGATGAAGGACGGGGAATCCGTCACGAGCCACATGCAGAAAATGCAAAGGTATGTGGATCGGTTGCTGAAGCTTAATGTGAACTTCCCTGAGGAGCTTGCAATAGATATCATTTTGCACTCCTTTCCATCGTGATATGATCAATTCCGCATGACATATCACATGAATAAGGAAGAGGTCACACTCAGCAAACTTCAGGGACTCCTCAAGACCGCAGAAACAGGTCTTATGGGTAAGTCGGTTGTTAACACTCCTACTCCAAACTCCGCCCCGGTTTTGGCAATCGGGAAAGGTAGAGGGAAGAAGAGGAAGAGCTTTTCGAAGGGTACCAAGGCTAGGACCCTTGATGGCTCTTCTTCAAGTGGAACCAAGAAAGGTTTTGTCACTCCTTATTCTGACCCTAAAGAGGCTGAATGCTTCTATTGCCATGAAATTGGAAGCGGAACTGCCCAAAGTACCAGCAAGATGTGAAGGATGGGAAAGTTAAACCCAACCATGCAGGTATTTACACTATCTTATCTAATAACTCACCCCATTCTAACTCTTGGGTCCTTGATACCGGTTGTGGTATTCATATCTGTTCTGATTTGCAGGGACTAAGAAGAAGTGAGAATGTGGAGCGTGGAAGAATAAACTTAATCATGGGGAATAGGAAAGCTTTACCTGTCACCAATATTGGAGTTTATACTTTATCGCTAAGTAGTGGGTTTAGTTTAGATTTGAATAAATGTTGTTATTCGCCAGAAATGGCAAGAAATATTATTTCCTTTCATGCATTGTATAAACAAGGTTTCACCTTTTCATTTGATAATGAAGTTGGTTCGATTAATGCTTTCTTTAATAATGTTCTTTATTTTAAAGCATTACCTTGTGATGGTGTGTATGAAACTGTATCTGTGGTTGATAACTTAGGAAATAATGTATTGTGTATTGATTCTGTTAATGATAATAACTTGGATAAAGCATCATTATGACATTGTCGTCTTGGACATATAAGCAAGAAACGCATAGGCCAACTCCAAAAGGATGGAGTATTGGAGTCATTTGACCTAAAGTCAGATGATAGTTGCGAATCATGCTTACTTGGAAAAATGACAAAGTCACCCTTCACAGGCTCTTGTGAGAGGGGTGAAGGTTTGTTGGATCTTATACACACGGATATGTGTGGGCCCTTCAAACATGCCACAAGGGATGCTAATCATTATTATTTGACTTTTACTGATGATTACAGTAGCTATGGATATGTCTACTTATTCAAGCATAAGTCAGAGACTTTTGAGAGGTTTAAAGAGTTTAAACAGTAAGTCGAGAATCAATTGGGCAGGAACATTAAGATGCTTCGATCCGATCGAGGTGGTGAGTATCTTAGTTCAGAGTTCCTCGACTATCTTAGGGAATGTGGGATTGTCTCACAATTGACACCTCCCAGGACACCGCAGTTGAATGGTGTAGCTGAGAGGCGTAATCGAACCTTGTTGGATATGGTTCATTCCATGATGAGTCGAGCTTCGCTACCAATCTCATTTTGGGGGTATGCCTTAGAGACTGCCGCCCATATCCTTAATCTAGTTCCCACAAAGAAAGTTGCCAAAACTCCTCATGAGATGTGGACTGGTAAAGTACCCAAACTAGACCACATTAAGATTTGGGGTTGCGAGGCTTTCGTGAGACGCGAGACTCATGATAAGCTCGAACCTCGAAGTGAGAGGTGTATTTTCATCGGCTACCCACAGAAATCCTTTGGTTACCTCTTCTACAGACCTAGTGAGAATGTGGTCTTTGTAGCTAGGAGGGCTTTCTTTCGAGAGAGAGAGTTCATAAGCCAAGGAGACAGTGGGAGGCAAGTTGACCTTGAAGAAATTCAAGAGTCAAGTGGTGAAGGAACTTCAAACCCTAGCACTCAACTTGAGGAGGAAACTTCTGTTGAGCCAATTGACAAGTCTGTACCTCTGAGGCGTTCCACAAGGGTTAGGAATGCACCTGAGCATTACTATGGATTCCATATTACTGTGGAATGTGATACACTTATCAGTGATGAGACACTGATAGGTCTGGATGAACCTAACAGTTACGCGGAAGCCATGGCAGGCCCTGAGTCAGCCAAGTGGAAAGAGGCAATGGACAGCGAGATACAGTCCATGTATGACAATCAAGTTTGGAACTTGGTTGAGAATGTACCAGGTCGTAAGACTGTAGGGTGCAAATGGATCTTCAAGAAGAAGACCGACATGGATGGTAATGTACACACTTATAAGGCACGACTGGTTGCAAAGGGTTTCTCACAAACTCCGGGAGTTGATTATGATGAGACCTTTTCTCCAGTGGCCAAGATTAAGTCTATTAGGGTTCTGTTAGCCATAGCTGTATTTCATGACTATGAAATATGGCAAATGGATGTCAAAACCGCTTTCCTTAATGGAAAGTTGGCTGAGGATGTTTACATGAGTCAGCCAGAGGGTTTTGTCAATACAGAGTACCCTAATAGAGTGTGTAAGCTTGAGAAATCCATTTATGGGTTAAAGCAAGCACCTCGCAGATGGAATCTTTGCTTTGATGAGAAAGTCATGGAATTTGGCTTTTCTAGGAGTGAAGATGAATCTTGTGTATATGTCAAGGCTAGTGGGAGTATAGTTAGATTTTTGGTATTGTATGTGGATGACATACTACTCATAGGAAATGACATCCCAACTCTGCAGGAAGTTAAGTCCTGGCTTGGGAAGTGTTTCTCTATGAAGGACCTAGGAGAAGCTGCCTATATTCTAGGGATAAGGATCTTGAGAGACCGGAGTAAAAGACTAATTGGACTTAGTCAGAGTACTTACTTGGATAAGGTGCTGAAGAGATTCGGCATGCAGGACTCCAAGAAAGGAGAGTTACCCATCCAGAGTAACGCCAGATTAAGTAAGACACAAAGCCCTAGTATTGAGGCTGAGATAGCAGAAATGAGTCGAATACCTTATGCTTCGGCTGTAGGATCGATCATGTATGCTATGACGTGTACTCGACATGATGTAGCCTTTGTTTTGAGCATGGTTAGCAGGTATCAGGGGAACCCTGGCAAGGCACACTGGACTGCGGTAAAGAATATCCTCAAGTACCTACGGAGGACTAAGGACTGGGTCCTTACCCTCGGTGGGAGTGAAGACTTGAGAGTTGTAGGGTATAGTGATGCTAGCTTTCAGACTGATAGGGATAATTTCCGCTCTCAGTCAGGCTGGGTCTTTACGTTAAACGGCGGAGCAATTTCTTGGAAGAGTTCCAAGCAAGAGACAGTGGCTGATTCAACTTGCGAATCAGAGTATATAACAGCTAGCGAGGCAGCAAAGGAGGCGATATGGCTGAAGAACTTCATTGGAGACCTTGGAGTTGTACCAGCTATTAAAGAGCCAATGGAAATTTTATGTGATAGTGAAAGTGCAGTTGCCTTAGCCAAGGAACCAAGGGATCACGGGAGATCCAGACACATCGACAGAAAATACCATTTCATCAGACATCGAATAGAAGAAGGACTCCTCGTGGCAAAGAGGGTATCATCGGATGAGAATCCAGCAGATCCCCTCACGAAGGGACTGACTCGGGTTAAGCATCTCCAGCATGCTCGGAGCATAGGGCTGAAGGATGATGTTAGATAACCTTGAAATTTGTAAAGTGTAATTGACATTAGATGATGAATAAAAGGTGTTTTATTTATGGGTAAAGTGTTGTTATCTCTTGTCGATCGTTTACTATATTTCTTTTACATGTTTTGACTTCCAGAATAATTATGTTTGGTATATCATATTATTCGAACCTCCACAGTCGGTCATATGTCGGAAGTAGGTATGAATCAAGACTGTCATGATTGGTTGCAGAGGTCTAAGTTGTTGGACATGGCTACAACACTCATGAGTGCTCATAAGTTCTGAGCATTGGACTCAACCCACGCTCACTGGAATGACTTCATGGAATTTATCTCGAGTGATCGTGAGACGGTAATATCATATAAGTCTTCAAACCTAGATATATGATTTGTTACTTATGAGTTGGTTATGCATTGATTGTACGAAAACGCATTGGTAACTCGATGTTATAAAACGTGCTCTTGTGTATAATTCAATGAGTAGTAGAACAAACATATGAGTCGAAGTTTATCTGTTCCTTCTTGGATTAGAAGCTGATATCTGGGCCCCTCGATGATTTTGTTTTGACCTATGTACCGGGCCCGGTCAGAACTAAGTTGATGTGTTCAATTGAGTTCTATGTCAAACAAATCGGAAATCGGGAAACAAACAGCTGGACACAAAGTAAGACACTGTTCCATGTATTTTTCCGGCTGATATCTAGAATAGAGGATTATATGATCACTTATCTTAAATGGCGTATCATCATCTTCTCAGTTCCGAGAGACCTTGAAAGAGCTACGATTGCCGATCGGTTCCTAAAGTATTTCAGTTATAGTTATTAGACTTATCCAAGTGGGAGACTGTTGGATAAGGTGTATAAGTCCATAACTATTTCTGGTATGTACTTGACCCGACCCGGCATGGTCCATTTGGGTTGCATGGCACCATGCAATTGGATAAACTAAAATGAGAGAAATAACACTTATGGTTTATTAATATATTATAAGTTCTAATATATTAATAATATTTTTTAATTAGTTTGATCAAGAATTAATTTAGAATTAATTAAGTGATCAAAAGATAACTAATTAAATATATGGGTAGATTACGTAAATCTTCCATATCTTATATAGTGGGCTAAGAGGCTCCATGGATTATCAAGTTGGGTTCCACCCATAGGATGCTCCATGGAGGCTCCATGGGAGTTACAAACCCATGGGTCATGGAAATGAAGAGTCATGCCACATTAGGGTTTACATGGTGTAACCCTAGATGTGACACACTATATAAGCAACATGTTCTCCACCAAAATCGGCGACACTAAGAAACAAGAGGGCTAGAGCCGATTTTGCAAGTGTAAGATTCTCTCAAAGTTTACTCCTTTGCATTTGGTGTTGTGTGAAGCATTTGAGGCATCACACTTGGGGTGCTAGGCTCACAAGGTTTCAAGGATCATAATCAACAACAAGGTAAGTTATTCTATCTTTCATTCAAGTTAAAAATGTTCCCCATGTATGCTAGATAGGAAATATAACCTTGGAATTCAACTTTGCATGATTATTAGACAAACATAGATCCAAGGTTATTAGGGTTGCATGTACACTTAGGAAGTGTTAGAATGCTCAAAACCCATCACAATCACCATCTTATCAGGTGAGTGTATAGTCACTTTCATCTTACACATAGGTATGAAGTATTTTATATAAAATACGTGCTATGTGTATATATATTGTTTGTTTATTTGAGATGGATGTTAAACGAATGTGTTATACATGTTTAGAATGATTTAAACTGTATATGTATTTTTATCTACAAATATGTTGGGTATAACATGGGTAGATGAAATAGTTGATGTGTGATGAAATAAAATGATGAGAGGCCTCGAAGTTGACGATGTTACAGTCATCTAGCGGAGTATAGATGACGACCACAAACTTTTCTAGACAGTCCAGTGGAACGCTAGCAGGCTCGCAACCTGTAGGTGTTTGTGAACGATGTGTTCACCGGTGTACTCCATCCCCCTCATGGTTGCCTTACAGACATATATGGATGAGGAATCCCCTTAGCAGTATTGTCCATCCCGATGATGATCCTTAGGCTAGGTCCCTTATGATAGGTGTTTACAGACGTAAAGTGAGGATAACGTGAACATGTAATCAGGGTTATTTTCGGTTGATGAAATTAATAAATTTATTGTTGGTTGATGAAATTAATAAATTTATTTATTATGGGTTGAAAACCCTATGTGCTCACCAGGCTCCCAAGTCTGACCCACTCAGCTTTCTGTATTAGCAGTAGTGAAACAAGAGCATAGTTGGATGATGACGATGAATTTTGGATTATAGGCTAGTAGATGTAAATCAATGTTGTAAGGCCTATATCGTACTGTTTATGCTTTTGGTCTGTATTGATGTTGACATCCCGAGTTTTGTAATGAAATGAAAAATACATTTCTTTAAGAAATGTTTTGATAAATTTTTATCATATTTTGTTTTGGAAACAAATTCCGCATCACTTTTATTTGAAAGATTACCCTGATTTTATTATAAAAGCATAAATGAAATCGATTTTTTATGGCCGTGAAAAATGGGGATGTCACAAAAAGTGTGTCTACAACCCTTTATTGGTAGCTCTCTATCTCGATTTATGACCGGATGGAGGTGTAGGTAACAAATCTATCAAATGCTTTATGCCTTTGGTGAACATCTTAGTTATCATCTTTATTTCATAAAATTTGATTTTCAGGGTATGTGATTTTGTCATTTTAGTCACCACCTCTCCATCTCGCTCATCTAATGAACCAGAAGATAAGCGATATTATGGCTTTTCAATGAATGCAAACGATATTGTGGTTTTATACTTTTGGGGCTTTTCAATCATCAATCCCGTCCCTGATTACCTAGAAATCAAATATAACAAAGACCTACCTTGAAGTAAGATTTGACATCGATTCTCTCCATTTTGATTTTATTTTTCGAGCATTTAATCCTTTTTATAAAACTCAAACTTTTACATTTTGAATGTTTTTCAAGAAACAGGGATGAAGGTGAGTCAAAGGAAAGAGAAGGGGTTTCGCCATTTGGATCTGTTGTTGCTGGAAATCATCCTAACTATCTTCCAGAATAAAAAATGATTCACTTTTTGGTGTTGGGATGAAGGATTTCGTTTCAATTCTATTCTTAAGGGATTTTGGTTGTTGGCTATTAAGTACGGGTACGGTCAAGAAATGAACTTATCCCTTATTTACTCGCTTCTTTTTCACATGTCTCTATCCCTTTTTACCCCTTGAAGTTTTTCCCCATCGTGAATATATGTTCACATGGACATGTTCAGTTAAGCATCTAAGAATTTTTATTCAAACTGTAGAAGCATTGATTCTGTTAACTTCTGTCAAATTGTAATATTGATGTTTTCGGGATTACTTCATCCGCATTTGTTGATTTTACACATATCACATACATGTATCATCCCATAGTTCTTACTTAATAGATTTTACCTTTTTTCCTGTAGCAGTATCAACCTTAAAGTACTTAAAATGCCCATTTTGGACTACCAATTCTGATCCTTCAGTTTACAACAATAACTCATCATTTACAGTTGGCACCAGAGGTACTTTACTTTGTTATATGTTATCTTTTCTTATCCAACTTGACATTTCTTTTCAAACTTCTCATCTTAGACTATATGGGAATTTGAATGTCATTAACATGAAAAATACACATATCATAATTCCTCATTTACATATCACAGGTCCAATTCTTCTTGAAGATTACCACTTAGTGGAAAAACTAGCCAACTGTGTCCGTTAATGCATCCGTGAAAATTGTCCATGCAAGATGTGCATTTATAAAAGGTCATTTTTAAGTCACACATGACAATTCTGTTGTCACGGTTATTTTATTTTAAATCAAGTTGTACTTTTTTCTTTTGGTTTGTTATATGTTCCATATATTTGTTGGAAAAAACTCTTCGAGATGTAATAAAGCTAAAATGCTATTTGGACAATGTTGATTCACCAAACTGTTGTATAAATGTCTTATTACATGTATCATGCTCACTCACTTATTTGTGTCCATTTGTAGAATTTGTGGAAGGACATCCCTTATATTGCATTTTAATAAATTCGAAGGCTTTTTGGGGAATGATGGAACAAGTTATAAGGGTTTGTAAACTTCATATATTCATGAAACACATAACTATTTTAGTTTTTTATTCATAAATTGTATATCATGTTTCTTATCGAGCCATTCGTTTTGATTTGAAATCTTTCATTTTAAGTGTATTGGTGTTTTAGTTTTTAACTGACAAATTTTTGTTGAAATTCAAAAGTATTTGCATTATATCACATCCATGTAAGGTTACAACTTTGACTGATTTGCTGCTTGTATTTCTCATTTTTTTTCTTAGATCTTTTTAATGTTCACTTTAAAAAGGTGAAGCAAATCTTTATTTTGTTTTAGAAAATTGTTGTAATTTTAATGTTTGATCTTGTAATGTATCTTTCATAGATTACAACGGGGTCAAGTCAGACTTCTTCGTCCTTTAATACAATCTTTCATAAAAGACATACCAAAAGTTACGAGGCAACTCAAGTTCATATGATAATTGAAATTTAAATATAAAAAAGTAAAAGGTAGTTTATAAAAACAGTTTATCATGTATATGGAACATGAAAAAAAAAATATTTTTTTTATAAAAGTGATATAAATTTAAATTTTAAGTAGTTTCATGTTTAAGAAAAATTGAGTTGTTTAAATTCATTACTTTAACTCATAAAAACAAATAAACCTTAAATTGGGTTATAGTCAATGCTATTAAAACTTATAAGAGCAACACGACACCTAATAATATATATCATAAATTTCTGAACATTTAAACTGAATTTTACAAATAGAATCATGTTAAAACCCTTTTGGTAGAAAAAAAAATAAAAAAATAAAATATCATAAATATTAATTTACAATTTTTATATGTCTCGACTTACGATTAAGAATGCATGATCGATCATGAACATTGTACATATATAAAGACTTTTCATTTTTAATTCTTATTGATTTCGTTTAGGTTATAATGAATCTTATTGATAATTGTTTAGATGTAGTAAATTATTTGCACAAAAAAACTAATCGCCTCTAGAAACTAATTTTTGGAAAAACTATTCGCACTCATCGCTTAGCGCGGGTAAACAGCTAATATATATATATATATATATATATATATATATATATATATAGAGAGAGAGAGAGAGAGAGAGAGAGAGAGTTGAGGGCGGAGCAACCCTGTGTTGAAGGCCAATAGACTCGAGCGGACTAGTTTTATGCTAAAGCCAAGGTGCGATCCAGCTATATGTAGAAGGCCAGGGGCAGACCAACTATATGTTGAAGGCCAATATGTGTATGCATTGTATATGTGTTGTGATATGGAATATTTGAGGGAATTCACTAAGCATCGGCTTACAGTTGTTAAATATCTGTTTTGCAGGTTGTTCATCAGACCGTGGAAAGGCTCACGCATGACTGTATCTGCATCGAACATCAATAAAGTTTTATAGACTTCCACTGAGATACTCTTTTAAATAATAATAAAGTGTAATGCTTTGTAAGACATATTTTAATATAAATAAAAATAAAAAATTTGCTTTTGAAATTCAGGAACTTTCATATTTTAATGAAGTTAAAAGAAAATATTTAGAGAAATGTAGTTGTTTGTTGTTTTTTAAAATTTAAATCATTTGATATAACTGCAGACCAAACAAATATAATAACTTAAAAAAAATAAAAAATGCAAATATGTTAAATTCAAATTTGTTTGCAAGGTTCTAAATGACGTGAGGCGTGACGTGATGACAAGGTCTAGCCTCAAGTCATATCGATTCTTGGTGAACAATGATGTTTTTCAAGACGTGTTAAATTTTATACAATAAAAAAATAAATCACTTAATTATAGAATTATATCAGATATAACACGTTTTTTTTGAAGTGTTATATCAACACTTAACATGAAAAAGTTAACAACTCAATTCTTTCATGCCCGATCTGAACAAAAAAACAAAAAAGGACTCACGCCTTGGAAAAAAAACTCATGTCATAACGCATTAAGGCGGCCTAGCCACGTTATTTGGTCGTCATGCCTCACAATACGTATTGCATGTTTTCTTAACGACTTCTTCACTCGCGCCGTGGCACGCCTTGGCGCCGCCATGGTGTATTATTTAGAACATTGTTCGTTCGATACATTTTAAATCTTTTCAAAGCAATGGGCAAACCAAAAGCCTCCTTAAAAACTGATATTATTTTTTTAATTTCATAACAGATCACAAAACTGAATCATATTATTGATCACCGGTGGTTACCACCTGCCATGACCAATAATCATCACAAAACTCGATAACTATTCGATTCATAAATTAAATATTCTCCTATCTATTGTTGTCATAAAAAATATATTAATTTTTTCTTTTAATTTTTTTTCTTGATTTTGATACTTGTTTTAATCTAACAAGTAGAAAAATATATAGAAAAATATATAGAAACATAAAATAGGAAATATAATTTGACTATTTGATTTCTCCTATCGGATTATATAATATTTAGGTAATATCTAACTAAAAGTTTAATTGTACAAACTGGGACACTATGGAACATGTTAAATATAATTCCAAAATTATCATAGGGCATTTAGACGAAAAGAAGAAAATGTTGAGTTTAAAGCAAGAAAAGAGCAAGAAGACAATTTGTATGAGACTTGACTTCTTTGGGCTAATCATAAATCCAACCAATAAATATCTATCTTAACTAATAAATCGAACTATTTTGAATTAAAAAATAGCAAACAAATTCGTTTTTAACAATAACAACATTCATAAATAAAATCTCATTTAATAACTCTGGATATTATATTGTTTTCTAATGGGATAATTACAAAAGGTACCGTATAATTATGAGAAATATTCAAATATAACCCAACTTTTATATATTTGTCTAATGACCTTTAATTTCAAAACATGTATTTTGGATTCCGATAATATATTAGGGGTGTATTCGGTACCATACCACACGGAACTTCTAAACGGTTTTTAACTTTTAGCTTTTAAGAAAAAAAATCGAAAAAAAAAAAGTTTCATTCGATAGTAGGCTTGTTCGGCAAACTAGTTGATAGTTGTTAGCTGTAGCGTTTTTTTAAAAACTGTGTGATATGGTTTTTAGATATGTAATATTTTATTTAAACTAAATGCTAAAAGCTTGTAGTACAAAACAAAACTTTTTGTATAAAACATTGTATTTTGTCAAACACCAGAAACTAAAAACTCCCAAACGTTTTGTGTCAAACACGTTCAATATGAGATTTTAACTTTTATTTTAAACAAAATGCTAATAATCAAAAATCTACTTTAAGTAGCTTTTAGCTTGTGATGTTTTTAGGTATTTTTAGACTTTTAAAAGCTAACATCTAATTTTGTGGAATATTTCTATATAAATAAAAGTTACAACTTCCAACTACCAACCATTAATTAGTTTGCTAAACACGCTCAATGTTTTTCACATTTGCATAAATATTTCTCAATAATTTTCTCTACATCTTTAAATCCGAAATGTTTAGATTTTCAAATAATTCTTGTATCCTAATCTATTTTCCAATGTGTTTTTTTCTAAACTTTTTTTTTAGCTTTCAGTAAAAACCAAAATCTTTTTTAGAAATTTTGGATTTGCTCATCAAATATCATATACACGTTTTTAAAATTTGGAATAAAATTTTTTTTCCATCTGAAATTAAAAATCCAAAATACAAAATATATTTTTGCTTATTAAAGAATACATATACATATGTGATCTGAAATATCTTATTAGTACCAAACAAAATTAATTTGATCTGAAATACCTTATTAATGTACAATCCAACCATTATTAGTGATTACAAACGTGAAGCAAGCGGCATGTGCGACTTGTTGGGCCTAACTTTTTGGATTTTCCACCAATCGCATCTTCTCCTGCAAACTATTCACACTTCACTCCTTGATATATATTTTTTTCAAAACAAAAAAATCTTCTAGTAGATAATGTTTATACAAAAACTTGAAATACGTATAAATTCATATTTCGAAAATATCAAATAATTTGATACCACTTTTCATCTATCCACTCGTTATATAATTCTATTTAAAATTCGAATTAAGTATTCCAATCCCCATCTCCTTTTCCCCTTATAAAACCAAACGCCCTATCCCCACCATTCCCACTCCATTATTCTCTTCTCTCTATCTCATCTCCTCCGCCTGCAACCATGAAGGTCGTATCCATGGCTATCCTCTTCCTTTTCGCCCTCTTCGCCGTCTCCTCCGCCCTCGACATGTCGATCATCGGCTACGATGCCACTCATATGACCTCCGGCGATTCCTCATCCACCAACTGGCGTACTGACGATGAAGTCAATGCTATGTACGAGTCATGGCTCGTGAAACACGGTAAAACCTACAACGCTCTTGGAGAAAAGGACAGGAGGTTTCAGATCTTCAAGGATAACCTCAAGTTCATCGACGAACACAACTCCGGCGACCATTCCTATAAGGTTGGACTTAACAAGTTCGCCGATCTGACGAACGAAGAGTACCGGAAAACCTACACCGGAATCAAGACGATCGACGCTAAGAAGAAGGTTTCCAAGGCTAAGAGCGACCGGTATGCCGCCAGCTCCGCCGATGACTTGCCGGAATCGATTGATTGGAGAGCAAAAGGCGCCGTTTCGCCGGTCAAAGATCAAGGAAGCTGCGGTGAGTTATTTCGTTTCCACAATTAATTTGAAAAAGTGTCGGTAACATAATCGCAATCATGAACAAAAAGTATATGTATCATGAATCATGACTGACGTATATAACTCATATTGACGAAAGTAACCCTGTATCAGTGAAGACTATTTAGGTTATTAGAATAGTAGTTAGGCGTGCTTTACTCGAATCAGTTTTGCTCATAGTCAAAATCATAGGATCATAGGATGTTTCGTAGTTTATCGATGATTTGGATAATGGGTAAACAAAGGACAATAACGTAATTTATTTTTGTTATTAATAATTTAAAAAATACAATCATAGATCTTATCCGTTGTTCTCTAGAAACCTATACATTCTGTTTTTAAAGAAAACAGCAATATGTTATATTATGATTATTATCAACGTTCATAACCACAAGCAACCACATCATTCATTAAAAAAAAATAGTTTCTTTTTCTTTTATATAACTACCAATCAAACCAATCCAATATTTGGTTCTTTAGTGAAAAAAATTCAGTTCATGTATTTAATGAATTTTGTTTATAATTTATTTAATAATTACAAAATACAATTAACTATTAGATAACTTTTAACAAAAAGTAATATATACAATATTTGTGACTAATTTATAATTATTGTATTTTCAATTCTTTTCTTATTACTTTGTATTTGTATGACATTTTACAAAGTTGATTGCTATTTCTTGCATTGAACTCTTTGATGTTGATGTTTTTTTTTTCGATCCGATTGTAGGGAGTTGTTGGGCGTTTTCAACCACAGGATCAGTGGAAGGGATCAACCAGATCGTGACAGGCGATTTGATTTCCATCTCGGAACAAGAGCTTGTGGACTGTGATACTTCTTACAATGAAGGATGCAATGGAGGTCTCATGGACTATGCATTCGAATTCATAATCAAAAATGGTGGAATTGACACTGAAGAAGACTACCCCTACACTGGAAGAGATGGGAAATGTGACACCTATAGGGTTCGTTTTAACCCAATAACTTTCACCATTTGTTAAGTTAATCCGGATTTACTTTACTTTATTTAACTTTGGGTTTTTTTTATGTATTTTTTGGTTTATGCAGAAGAACGCAAAGGTTGTTTCCATTGATGGTTATGAAGATGTTCCGGTTAACGATGAGTCAGCATTAAAAAAGGCGGTCTCAAACCAGCCTGTATCTGTCGCCATTGAAGCCGGTGGTCGCGATTTTCAGTTCTACACTTCGGTAATGTGTTATTTATAGCATTGTGATTTTGTTTCTTCCTATTAGTGCCATTTTTACTCTGAAAAATCTACCTAATTATAGCAATGTCAATAATATGTCATCTGATAAGATATACGTGGTTAACTTTTTAAGATGCTATAATTAGATAGATTATTCAAAATACAATGTTTTCATAAGAAAACAATTGAAAGTAAAATGTTATAATAAAAAGAATGAAAGCATCATGATTTGTTTATTATTGCATAGATTATTTTTGAAAGTACAATTTTGTAATGTAACAAAAGAAATGATATAAATCTTCTATCTTCTATATATAATAAATTAGTAAATTTAGGGACACTTGTCACCAAGTTGTGTTTCCAAATGTCTCATGGAAGCTGAAACACCCCTTCATTTTTAGAAATCTTTAGGTAACGTTTGGTTGTGGAAAATTGTTTGTATTTTTCTAGAAAACGTTTTCAGAAAATAGAGTCCGAGTTTTCATTTTCAGTTTTCAATGAAAATTTTAGAAAATCATTTTCCATTTTAGAAAACTTGCAAACCGTAAAAATCATTTTTATGTAATTTACATACAATTTGGAAAACACAAAACATGTAGCCTTAATGTTTACTCATTCATATTTAATATTTTTTTTAATCAACCAGTGTAATACAAGAGTAGTATCTAACTGGTTAAAAACGATTGGTTGTGATTATTGCAGGGTGTGTTCACAGGTAAATGTGGGACCGCTTTAGACCACGGTGTGCTGGCAGTCGGGTACGGGACCCAAGACGGGAAAGATTATTGGATAGTGAAGAACTCATGGGGAGCAGAGTGGGGTGAATCAGGTTACTTGAAAATGGAAAGAAACATCGCAGATAAAACAGGGCTTTGTGGTATAGCAATGGAGCCATCTTACCCCATTAAAACTGGCCAAAACCCACCGAACCCTGGCCCATCTCCACCATCACCGGTCACACCTGAAACAGTTTGTGATGAGTACAGCACCTGCCCGGAAGGAACTACCTGCTGCTGTATCTATGAGTACTACGGTTATTGCTTTGCTTGGGGCTGCTGCCCGTTGGAGGGCGCCACTTGCTGTGAGGATCATTACAGTTGCTGCCCACATGATTACCCCATTTGCGATGTGCGCAGGGGTACTTGCTCAAAGGTTAGTTTGTTACCTTAAGCTGATGTTTGTTATGTAGGATAGGACATGACAGTTCTGTCCTATCCTACGTAACAATATTTTCAACTTTTTGTACCATACAAAAAGTTGAAAATATATAGGACAGGGTAAAACAAACATTCTACATTGTTTGTTCTATCCTATCAAAACTATAGGACAAAACACAGTGTTTTGTCATGTCATCATATGACATGAGAGAACAAGTTTGCTCATTGCGGGTTTTGTTCTATTAGTTGTAATTTTTGTGCCATTCAAAAAAGTTGAATGAGTCTGTGAAAAAAGACTTGAATACCCTTGGATGTTTGTGTAGTTTTGTATTTGATTAATGATTTGATTGTTGATGGAAACAGAGCAAGAACAGCCCGTTGGAAACAATGGCAATCAAGAGGATTCTTGCAACACCAACCAAGGCAAAGAGGAACATTGCTTAAGAGGTGAAAGATGAAGAGAGAGAGAGGTGATCACGATTTGCTTTGAGGGGTTGAAATCTGATATGATAGTTTTGTTTATCAGATTCTTGATTTGTAAATACTCTGGCATTGATTCTTCCTGTACTATTTATTGCATTTGAACAGATTCCTGCTATTTCCACAACTTTAATTTAAGTCTGCAAATAATCTTTTATGACAATCTTTTATTTGGTTAATTTTCAGTTTCTTTTTTCAACATACTATACATTATTACATTTCATGCATAGATATATCTATGCATGTAATTAATATTAGCATAAATAATTAGTGATATTTGCCTGAATAAAAAACATTGTTCCTATTAAGTCTTTGTCAAGTAAAAAAGAAATAAGTGGAGTCTATTTAGGAAGGAAGCTTCAAAAGGTAAGTTGATTGGTCCAAAACCTTTCATATTTATGTTACATCATTATCTTTGTTTGGTAATCTGCTTTGGTATCAATCAATCATCATAAAGTTATAACAATGCATTATTTAATATGAATCAAACAAAATTACTTTGTTATTTCTATTCAATTTTCCCAAATGATCATGTTTCAAAATGGCAAACAGTCTGATCATATAAATCGTTTAACAATTATCATGACAAGTACTAATTAAGGCAACTAACAATTTGTTTCTCAATACTGCAAGATTGTAATGTATAACAAATTCAGTAAATGAAATCGCTATTCTAACTTATAATAATCATCTAATTGGTTCAATGTACCTGTAATATGCAACAAATGTTACCAATGAAGATTCAACTTGTAACAGGGGATGCATCATGAACCACTTCTTCAGTCCTTCCTGTGTAACGCTAGAAACAGATGAGCAATGCATCCAATCAGTTTACAGAATCTGAGATTAATCTGAGAAGTTTAGGTATAATTTTGTTACCCGTTTGCCAAATGTGTAGGGAACATATCTATGCTTTATCATATGCCTTATCTGTCTCCTCATTGTTGCAACAAACAACACAATCCAATAGAATAATAGAATCGGCCAAAATACAGGAACATCAAATACACGGAAGAATGTCAACACAAAAGCAAGGCAAGCTGCTTTTGTAATTGAATACCTGTAGCCATTTTAATAGAATCTTCTGTTTATTAGCTAAATCGCAAATAACATACGAGAATTAGGTCAAAATGTGGGACGCACCAGAACTTGAATTCGGGAAGACGACGAACGAAGGGGCGGAATTCTTCGGATCCATGGGTAGGTAGGGCAAGGCCATCGAAAGGTTCTTCTTCAAATTCGGGATCAACCTGAGGCGAAAGGAAAATGATGAAGAGCTGAAGAATGTAGATCCCTAGGCCGTATGTTACGATGTAGTAACCTCGAACGAAGGAAACACGGAGGACGTAGATGAACAAGACGACGCCGAAACCGATCCAACGGTGGCGGACGTATGGTGTTGACTTGTCGAGAAGGTGTTGGTATCTTTGGGAGACGGTGTACGTCCAGTTGGTCAGGGCGGAGGATGTGTTAACGTCGTCGACTCCGCCACCATCGCCACCGCTAGTGACATTCATGTTTTCAATCCTTTATTTATTTATTTATTATTATTATTATTATTTGAATTTCTCTTCTTTGTTCGAGGGGAAAGCAACTGTCACCACCAACATCTTCCTCTGGCAGTTACTTGATGGCTTTGGGCTTCTTTTGTGGGCCTTCTTACGTCTTTTGAATCAAATTAGTTGATATATATATATATATATATATATATATATATATATATATATATATATATATATATATATATATATATATTAGTTACCAAAATTGGTTTGTGAGGAGGTTTACTATTCATTTCAACTTTTCATTTGTAGCCGTTCGATTTCCTTTGCTTCTCAATTCTTTCTTCTTTCTTCTTCTTAACCAACGGTTGAATTCACTTCATTTGCTTTTACTATTGTCTTGAATTCACTTCATTTGCTTTTAGTAATGTCATACCAAAAACAACTAAAGTCCATATAGAATTACAACTCCTATAGAATATAATATAAGTTCTAAAATAAGCATTTTTCTAAAAATAGCAAATTTGCTTCCCGTAATAAAAGATTCTTACATTTACATTTTCTCTCCTAAAATAATTTTGATTAAACACATTTTATCCTTCATAATTTTAAACTTAAATTATTGGTAATTTTAAGTTACATTTTTAGTTCTTTACATAATTGTTTTTATAGTTTTTATTTTTATTAATATTATTTTTTATTTAAATGTTAGTTAATATGTTTTAAATACATTTTTAAACTTTATTTTGTATGTCTCATCCATACATAATTGTTTGCTTCAAAACCTTATTTTATACTTTTATGATTCACTTTGAAAAGAAGTTCTCCGTCGCAATGTGCGAAAATTTCTCCCAAAAATCTTATCCATGTGGAATTATGTTTTTTCAATATACTAGGTTTCAGCAGCATCGCGCGGACGGTCCAAACCCTAGTTTATTATTTATACATCAAACTCGTTTTTATCCATCACTAATCTTATTCTTTTATGTTTTGATACTTATAAGTTGTAAACATTAAATTTTTAATAAGTAAGTGACGTTTGATATTTTTATAAAATAGTTTGCTTATTGATGTTATCCATCACTACTAGGGCAAGTCACCCCACGAAGGCAAGAACGAGTCGCCAAGTTGTTGTTGAGCCATCTGAAGAGCAACCGACTTGTTTGTCACCCATCTTCTCAAACCAAGTTGTGCACTATGCTTAGCATGGCCATGTTCTGATTGTGTTTACCTTAATTTTATTATACTCATGCTTATATATACTAATTAGGGGTGAGCAAACCCAAACCAAGAAACCGAGAAACCGACGAAACCGAAACCGAAGCAAAATCGACGGTTAGGGTTTAAATTTTTTAAAAGCCGAAAAATCGGGTTCGGTTTCGGTTTTTACCCAGAAACCGACCCATCCAACCCGAGAAACCGACCCATACTTAAACCCGACAAATCGCCCCAAGAAACCGACCCATACTTGATTGTTTTTTGGTTTTAATAGACTATTTCGGGCTTTGGTTGTAACTTGTAATAGACTATTTGTTGTAAGACTCATGTTTTTTGAAGTATTTAACTTAAATTTTGTGTTTTTTGAAGTATTTAACTTGTTGCTTTATTTATGGAAAATGGGTTAAAACCCAAAACCCATGGGTTTAAACCCAGAACCCGTGAATGTATGGGTTAAACCCAATAAACCGAAAAACCGCCCAAACCGACCTCAGAACCCGAGAAACCGAACCGACCAGAAACCGATCCTATTGGGTTCTGAAAACGAGAAACCGACCATTTATGGGTTGGGTTGGGTTTGGGTTCAAAACTGACCCATGCACAGCCCTAATACTAATAGAGATGCTAAAATAGGTCAAAATATACCATGCATAAACTCTACCTCTTTGATTCTCTATCGAATCTCCCACAAAATACTGACTTAACAATAAAAATGTATATTTGTGACAAACTGTTTTTTTTAAGTGATATTAAAGATTGGAGATCTTTTACGATCCTTAATATTTTTCATGGAATGAGACATCATAATCGGTGTCATCCATAGGGTCAAAATAACAAAAAGTTTGAGCTAAATATTACTTGAAAATCCAAAAACCCTCCTTTAAACCCCGTCTAATTCTTTCCCAACATTAAAACAACAACACTAGGAAACACCACAAAACTAGTCACTCATTATGCTCGGAAATTTTAGCAAAACCATTTTATGCTCGGAAATTTTAACAAAACTATTTATTCCAATAAACAATTCAAACCATTTTAAATAATAAAATGTTGAACAACTCAACAAAATCCTAAGTTATGTTCTTCCAATAATAGTTTACGCCTTCCTTCTAATTACCTTATGATTTGACACTTTCAAGTCAGTGTAATCTAATGTGTCTATTAAGACATTTTACTTCCTAATCCTTGTCAATTAAAGGCACCATAATCATGTTTCAAATCAATCCAAACTCATTCTATAACACTAATAACATATAATACACATATATCTATGCCTTAATAACTACTTGCTGATCTCCAATTACTGTGACGCAGTAAACACATCGCTATGGTGTGGTGGCATAAGTTGGCTGCCATTGACCGAAGTTAAATGGTCACAATGGCGCAGTGAAGACCCTACCATGGCGTGATTTCGACGCCAGAACACAGGTTTTAAACTTGTTAGAGTCTCATTTCGAACCAAAACTCCCCAAATCACTTGAGAGCTCAATGTTGGCGATTTTAGTGTTGAAATGGAGGCAAGAGAAGCTAGACATGGTGGATTTTCATCCTCTCCACATTAAGGTATGATTTCACCACGTTTGGTAAAATGTGTAGTTTTTGTAGATTGGTTGAATTGATCAACATATAGCTTTATTATGATGTTAATGAGAATGTTTAGAAGCTTTAATCAAGCTTATAAAGTGATTTCCATGGTAGAATCAATCCAATGAGAGTTAGGGTTCGAAACCCTAACTAGTAAATTGATGCATTAGATGTTGATTATAACGAAATAGGTAGTATGGGATGCTTAATTCATTGGTTGGAATAAATTAAGATGTAGAGATTGAGAAGATAGAATTATGATCCATTGAGTTGTCATTTTGACCAAGAGAGTCATTAAGCTCTTAATAGGCTAAAACAAGTATTAAGAAACTTGTATGTGTGTATAAATAGGCCTAAGAGCAAAGAAGATGGATTAGGATCCATTGAGTTGCCAGTTTGACCAAGAGAGTCATTAAGCTCTCAATCTTTCTTTTGATAATGATATATATATATATATATATATATATATATATATATATATAGTTGGATTAGGTGTCTAAGTCAATAACTGACTTAGTATATACTTGAATTATTAGCAAAGTCCTTTTAGGTTGCCCTCAGACCTAGTAATTTAATAACATGACTTTTAGAGAGAAAGACTGATTTTGTTGATTTATTATATGATTAATAAATAGCAATAAATGAATTTATTAATATGTTATGAAAATAAGATATTAATTAGAAATAGTATTATTTAATTAATAGTAAACTATAAATTAATTATAATTAATTTTGGATTCATTAGATTAATTAAAAGTGCAGGGGTCTAATTGCAATTGTTCAATAGTTGAACAAGAGGTTCCAGAACCTTCCTCCATGAGAGGTGGACGATTCTTGGAGGATAATTCTAGGGTTTCTAGAATATCCCTTATAGATTTAGAGAGTAGATAGTTACCAAATTTGGGATATTAATATAATATTCAAATTAGGGTTATCTACGGTTTCCTAATTCAACTATAAAAGGACCCCTTGGGATCTAATTTTTGGCCATCTAATTTTCACAAGATATAGCCAAAATTTTCATATCCTCTCTCCTCTCTCTTTAAGCCTCCTTGTTGCTAGGGTTGAGTGTGAACCATCAGACACACGAGATTTCTGGTGCTAGCTTCCAAGTGACTACAAGAAGGATTTTGTTTGATTATCTACTAGTATAATCAAGAGGTATGTTTTTCTAAACCCTTTTTTTATTTTTGAAATTACTAGGGTTCTTGTAGGGTTCTTGATGTTCAATTGGTTATTGCATTCAATAGTGAAAACATAGATCTTTTAGGCTGCATGCAAACTTAAGATTTAAGTTTTTCGCCAAAATATGATTTTTGTAACCAATAAATCCCATCAGTGGTAGCAGACTTTTTGTTTTCAATTGAATACGCATAACAGTTGAATATATCAAAATTAGGGTTTATAGAAATTAAACCCTAAAAGATGCAAATTTCGACTTAGGCTAGGGTTTTTGAAACGCTAGCCTCCACCCTTATTTTCGAAATTTCTAGGGTTTCCTAGTGTTTCCTTATTTGATAATTATTACTTTTAAATGTTTAAATTGGAATAATTAAAACTAGATAACCCTTATCCATTGATTTTCGAAAATATATATGAAAAGGGATTATCATTAAATTTAAATTATTTAATTAATAGTTAATGGTAAATATTATTTAATTCTCATAAGATTTAAATTAATTAAATTAATTATTAATTAAAAGATAAAGATTAAATCGTAATTGGTTTATTTTAAATTAAATTATTTTTTTAAAATTCAAAAATTTAAATTAAACCTAGTATTTTAGAAAAAGGTTTAAAATACACCTTATATATATATATATATATATATATATATATATATATATATATATATATATATATATATATATATATATATATATATCATTAAATGTTAATTACTATATGTATAAGACTAAGTCAGTCGGATTGCTAGTATGCCTCATTCACGAAGCTGAACTATAAGGGGGTATAAGGAAACTACCTATAAAATGGTAGTTGAATGGGTATCCACTCTAACCCACCGCTGCCTTGTTTGATGGAGGGTCGTTAGTAGAACGAATCTAATAGGAGATTAGCTTCAATAAAAGTATAATGCTATTAAAGTACTAGAGCTCTTTTATAAAATCCTACTCTAGCTACTTTAGGGAAAATGTGAAAAGTACACATTATGCTTTATATGTTGTTAGTGGAGTGTGAGTGGTTAACCAACACACTAATAGGGACTATAAAGAGTAGTAATGGGCATCTCAAGAATTATCATTGTTGATGGAGCATGTGTGGTTAACCAACACATCAGTTAGAGATGATAAATGACATCGAGGTTGCCAAGTACATTTACATGGTTATTCACATCATGTTTGTGATCATTGATATCCCAGTCACAAATAGAAGAGCATAATCTAATATTAAACATTCCATTGATAGATTCAATGAATCACAAAAGATCTAGAAATTTCATTTTGATTGAAATTGGTAAATTGCTTTTACCTACCTTTATAAAATTTACAATTAGATTACGACATCCTTCTTCTAGACTGTGAATTGCATAGTTGGGTCCTAGCCTAAAATATTTATTATGGGTTAAATATTAAGGATTATTTTATCATCTAATTAAAAGTACATTTCTTTTTCTCTAAAGATGTCTACTCCTGGTGATGCTTCTTCTCCTTCATCGTCTATCCACAAGTTGGGTTTCTCTCTACTCTCAATCGTGTCCAAGGTGACATTTTATGGCACCAACTACAAAAATTGGATGTGTAACATAAAGATGACTCTTCGATTTATGGGCAAAGAGTATGTCCTTGAAAAGGAACTTAATGGAAACAATGAAGCCACTACTACTCCATAACAACTAGCCTCCTATAAGAAACACTACGACGATGCAACAAAAGTTGCTTGTATTATGGTTGCTACTATGGTCCCCAAATTGCAGAGTTTCTATGAGGAATATTGGCCATATGAGATGAACAATGACCTTGTGGAAAAGTACCACAGAGAGCTCATCAAGAGAAATATGAAGTGGTCAAAGTTCTCATGGCTTGCAAGATGAAAGAGAGAGAGAGAGTCTGTTTGCAACCACATACAGAGAATGCAAAGGTACGTGAAATGCCTTGTTAGGCTCAATGTGCAGTTTGACGATGAGTTGGCCATTGAAATGGCCTTGAACTCATTGCCAAGTTGTTATGATCAGTTCATTTTGGCCACCAAAGGGCTTCTATCCCAGCGGTATCCGGTGTTGCCCTCCCTCCTTGAGGTCGAGGGTTCAAGTCCCACTGTGGACATAGGTGAAATAATTTAGGAGTAGTTTAGTATATATTTGTATTTTCCGTTCAAAAAAATCATTTTGGCCTATCATTTGAACATCATAGAAACCATATTGGTCCAACTCCATAACTTGCTACAGACTGCTGAGTCGGGAATTAAGGGAAAGAATCAAGCTCCTACTACTGCTAGTGCTCCCGTTCTCGACATTGGGCAAAGCAAAGGGAAGAAGAGGAATGTTGCTCCCAAAGCTAACTGGAAGGGCAAGGCCCATGTTGGGTCATCTAGAAATGGCCTAAAAGTGAGGCCCAGTTCACAGACATTCCAGCTGTTAGTGACCCCAAAGAGGCCACTTGTTACTATTGCAATGACAAGGGCCATTGGAAGAGGAGTTGCCCCAAGTACCTGCAAGACATCAAGGATGGCAAGGTGAAGTCATCGTCGGCAGGTATATACACTATTCAAACTAATAATTCATAATCTACTCGTTCTTGGGTCCTTGATACAGGATATGATTTTAACATTTGTTCTGATTTGTAGGGACTAAAAGAAAGTGAAGAAGTGGAGCATGGGAGGAAGAATCTGATCATGGAGAATAGGCGATCTTCTCCTGTTACCAAGATTGGGACTTATCATCTTATTCTTAGTAGTGATCTTAGTTTATATTTGATTAATTGTTGCTATTCGTCAGAAATGACGCGAAACATTATTTCATTTCATGCATTGTTCAGACAAGGTTTCCGTTACTCATTTAATGATTTGAATGGTTGAAGTTTAGTTTATAAAAATGGTGTTTTTATATTTGAAGCTTTACCTTGCAATGGTGTGTATGAAACAATGACTTGGGTTGATAGCTTAGGCAATAGTGTATTTCATATTGATTCGTCCAATGGTTTAGACAAGGCATGCTTGTGACATTGTCGTCTTGGGAACATTAACAAGAAACGCATCGCCCAACTCCAAAAGGATGGAGTGTTGGAATCATTTGACCTAAGGCTATATGATGAATGTGAATCTTGTCATTTGGGCAAGATGACAAAATCACCTTTTAATGGATCTTGTCAAAGAGGTGAAGGTTTGTTGGACCTCATACATACAGATGTGTGTGGACCCTTCAGATCCACCACAAGGGACACTAATCAATTTTATGTAACGTTTACGGATGATTATAGCAGGTATGGTTATATCTACTTGATCAAACATAAATCAGAAACCTTTGAAAAGTTCAAAGAGTTTAAGCATGAAGTCGAGAATCAATTAGGCAAGAAGATAAAGATTCTTCGATCTGATAGAGGAGGAGAGTATCTTAGTATCGAGTTCCACGACTACCTCAAAGAATGTGGAATAGTTTCACAATTGACTCCTCCTAGGACACCACAACTTAATGGTGTGGCTGAGAGGCACAATCGGACCTTGTTAGACATGGTTCGTTCCATGATGAGTCAAGCCAATTTCCCATCTCTTTCTGGGGGAATGCCTTAGAGACAGCCGCTCATATCCTCATTCTTGTCCCTTTTAAGAAGGTTGCCAAAACACCTCACGAGATGTGGATGAGGAAAGTTCCCTCGTTGGCACATATCAAAGTTTGGGGTTGTGAAGCTTTTATTAGACGAGCGACTCATGACAAGCTAGAAGCTAGAAGTGAGAAATGTATTTTCATTGGCTACCTATAAAAGTCTTTTGGATACTTGCTCTACAGACCTAGTGAAAACGTAGTCTTTGTAGCACGAAGAGTAGTCTTTCACAAGAGAGAGCTCATATGCAAAGAGGACAGTGGGAGCACAAATGATCTTGAAGAGATTCAAGAGTCAACCAATCAAGGAACTTTAGAAGACACTAACACTCAACCAAAGGAAGAAATTCTAGTTGATCCAGTTGACAATTCATTACCGTTTCGTCGTTCCAGTAGAGTTAGCATGCCGCCAACGTTCTATGGTTTCCATATAACGTCATATGGCGATACGTTTATCAGTGATATAACATTGGTAAATTTGGAAGAGCCAGCTAACTACAAGGAAGTGATGGCAGGCCCTGAGGCTACCAAGTGGAAAGAGGCAATGGACAGCGAGATCAGGTTCATGTATGACAACCAAGTTTGGAATTTGTTTGATCTAGAACTTGGTTGAAAGATAGTTGGTTGCAAATGGATCTTCAAGAAGAAGACCGACATGAATGGAAATGTGCACACATTCAAGCCACGACTGGTTGCGAAGGGATTTACTCAAACCCCGGGGATTGACTATGGTGAGACCTTCTCACCAGTGGCTAAGATAAAATCTATTAGGATAATGCTCACCATATCTGCCTTTCATAATTATGGAATTTGGTAGATGGATTTCAAAACCTCTTTCCTAAATAGGAAGTTGGCTGAAGATGTTTACATGAGTAAGCCAGATGGTTTTATTGATGAAAAGTTTCCCAATAGAGTGTGTAAGCTTGAGAAATCCATCTATGGATTGAAACAAGCGTCTCACAACTGAAATCTTTGCTTCCATGAGAAAGTCAAAGAATTTGGTTTCTCCAGAAGTGAGGATGAGTCATGCATATATGTTAAGGCTAGTGGGAGTATAGTAACCTTTCTAGTATTGTATGTTGATGACATACTACTTATAGGAAACGACGTTCCAACCTTGCAAGATGTAAAATTTTGGCTTGGAAGGTGTTTCGTTATGAATGATCTAGGAGAGGTGGCCTATATTCTTGGGATAATAATTTTGAGAGATAGAAAAAAAAGACCAATTGAATTTAGTTAAAGTAAATACTTGGACAAGGTACTAAAACGGTTTAGTATGGAAAATTCCAAGAAAAGAGAGCTACCTATTCAGAACAATGTCAAATTGAGTAAGACTCATAGCCCAAGTATGGATAAAGAGATAACTGATATGAGTCGAGTCACTTATGCTTTGGTTGTAGGGTCGATCATCTACGCTATGACATGTTCTCGTCCTGATGTGTCATTTGCTTTAAGCGTGGTCATTCGCTATCAGGGAAACCTAGCATAGCTCATTGAACAGAAGTAAAGAACATTTTCAAGTATATGTGAAGGAAAAAGGATATGATTCTAGTCTTTGGAGGTAGTGATACGTTGAGAGTAACTGGGTATAGTGATGCTAGCTTTCAAACAGATAGAGACAACTTTTCGTTCTCAATCTGTCTGGGTGTTCACATTAAATGGTGGAGCAGTTACTTGGAAAAGTTCCAAGCAAGATATGGTGGTTGATTCTACATGTGAATCAGTGTACATAGCGGCAAGTGAAGCATCAAAGGAAGCGGCTTGGCTGAAGAACTATATCAAATATCTTGGAGTAGTTCCAACCATTCAGGAGCAATTGGAACTTTTCTGTGATAATAAAGATGCGGTTGATTTAACTAAAGAATCGAGAGACCATGGAAAGTCAAGACACATCGATAGGAAGTACCATTATATTAGACATAGAGTAGGAGAAGATCACCTCATCGTGAATAGGGTATCATCAGAACTGAATCCTGCAGATCCTTTGACGAAGGCTCTGAGTAGAGTTAAACATAATCATCATGCCAGGAGCATTGGTTTGAGAGATTATATTAGTTTTAGTAGTTAGATGATTAGTTTTAAACTTGTAACTAGGGGTGAGCGCAGTGCGGTTCGGTGCGGTTATTTGCCAAAACCTCACCACTAACCGCAAATGCGGTTAATCCATTTTCAAACCGCTTGGTGCGGTTATTTTTGCGGTGCGGTTAGGCGGTTATTTTTGCGGTGCGGTTTTGTTTTTTCTGTGTTGCGGTTATTAACCACATGGATTTGGTGCAGTTATTTTGCGTGGTTTTTAATCACAGTTTCGAGCTCAAATGGTTTTAAGAGTTCAAACATGTTACTTGTAATAATAATAAAAACCATAAGGTGTAAGACAATTAACATAAATTACAAATAACTAATATCTTAAAAACGTCAAATCAATAGTAATTAACAATAAATATCTTAAAATTGTCTAATTTCACCATTTTTCAAAGTTAAACATAACAAAAAACCAACACTTTTGTCTTCTAATATTTTATACATATTTCATCCATGAAACTTGTCTTATTTTTAATATTTAATATATTAATAATTAATAAAAAAATTATATATAATATATGCGGTGCGGTGCGGTTTTTGAAAACTAATAACCGCACCGCACCGCAAATTTGCGGTTTTTGAAAAACAGAAAACCTCACCATCGGTTTTTACTGCGGTTGCGGTTTTTGCTCACCTATACTTGTAACAAAATAAATGTAATTGAATTTTGGTGATTAAATAATAAAGATTATTTAGGAGTTTGTTTACTGCCTTTGTTAATTGTTTATTCTTCTGTTTCATTTTGCATGTTTTAATTCTCGAATAATTTAATTATTCAAATTCCATAGTCACTCATACTTTTGAAAGTAAGTAGTGAATTAAGATTGTCATGAATTGGATTATAGATTGTCTTAGGGAGTTAGACATAGCAATTGAATTTCTACAACATTCATGAGTACTTATAAATGAAGATTTAAGTATTAGAAAACCCACGCTCAAAGAATTTCTTCATGGATTATATCACGAGTAATTATGAGATGATAATATCTTATATTCTTAAAACGAAGATATATGAGTTGTAATTTACAAGTCGGTTATGCATTGGTGTTGCGAAAACGCATCAATAACATGATGTTATAAAACGCAGTATCATGTATAATTTGGTGAGTAAAGGATACAAGCATGTGAGTCAAAGTTTATTTGTTCCTTTTGCCCTAATTGAAAAAGAGATATCTTTGGGCCCATCAGTGATTTGGTGTTGACTTATAGTGTTGGACCCAGATAGGACTAAATTGATGTGTTCAATTAGAAGTCTTATGATGTCATCACAAATCATAATCGGGAAACAAAACTTGGACAATGAGATTGATTCTAATCCATGTCTCATGTTCGTATGATATCTAGTAGAACGAAGGAATATTGGATCACTTATCTTAGGACCAAATGTCTGTTTAGTTCAGAGTTTGACAGTTGCTATGGAAGCACTCTTTTCTTTCTAATTTAGAAGTTATACTGGTAATTGACAGTTGCTATGGAAGCACTCTTTTCTATGCCAACAACTGAATTAGTATATACTTGAATTATTAGCAAAGTCCTTTTAGGTTTCCCTCAGACCTAGTAATTGAATATGATAACTTTTAGAGAGAGAGATTGATTTATTGATTTGTTATATTATTAATAAATAGCATTAAATGAATTTATTAATATGTTATGAAAATAATATATTAATTAGAAATAGTATTATTTAATTAATAATTAATCAAAAATTAATTAGAATTAATTTTGGGATTAAATGGATTAATTAGAAGTGTGGGGGTCTAAACAAGAGGTTCCAGAACCTTCCTCCATGAGAGGTGGAAAATTCTGGGAGGATAGCTCTAGGCTTTCTAGAATATCCCTTATAGATAATTAGGGAGTAGATAATTACCAAATTTGAGATATTAATATGATATTTAAATGAGGGTTATCTAGGGTTTCCTAATTCAACTATAAAAGGACCCCTTAGGATCTATTTTCCGACCATCTCATTTTCACAAGGCATAGCCGAAATTTTCATTTCCCCTATCCTCTCTCTTTAAGCCTCATTGTTGCTAGGATTGGGTGTGAACCATCAGAGGCTCAAGATTTCTGGTTCTAGCTTCCAAGCGACTACAAGAAGGATTTTGTTTGATTATCTACTAGTATAATCAAGAGGTATGTTTTTCTAAACCCTTTTGTTATTTTCGAAAATACTAGGGGTTCTTGATGTTCAATTGGTTATTGCATTCAATAGTGAAAACATAGATCCTTTAGGTTTCATGCAAACTTATGGTTTAAGTTTTTCGGCCAAAATATGATTTTTGTAACCTATATATATATATATATATATATATATATATATATATATATATATATGTTTATATACATGTATATATGTTTGTATGTAAGAGTCATGTATTTGAGTATGAAAAAGAGAAAGAAAGAATAAGACTATATGTACTTGTGGTTATACATTTAAGATCATGCATATGAGCATGTATGTATAACCAAAATATGTACATATGTATAAGGAAAGGATGAGGGTATTATGAGTAATACCCATAATAGTAGATAAAGAAAGAATGAGATTATATGTATTATAATCATATGTATGAGTAGATGATGAGAAAGGTATTTGTTGATACCTAAGAGATTGTAAATAGATACAGAGTATGATTATATGTACTATAATCATAAGAGTATGTATGTGTGTTTAGACATTCATGGTGTTGTGTAGAATACTTATATGTTAATAGAATACTTAATGATTTAAGTACTAGATGTCTACTAGATCTGTTAACGAGATAAAGAGATAGATTGTTCTGATGGAGAAAAATGTCCATACCCGTAACAAACTGGTAATATTACTATAAACAACAGTGTTTTTTTAGGGTTGCACCCAACAACAAAATAAAGAAGAACTGAAAATATATTTATACGTGGGACTTATTTTGTTAATTAATTAATAGTAAATAAGGGAATTAGGAATATTCCATAATGATTTGAATTCCATAGATAATTATAATTAAATTTGGTAATTATCTTTAGGATTTCAAATCACCCCTTATATAAAAAGGGCAAAAAACTCTTTTGTTAGAAAATACCTCTCTACTATAAAAGTTCAGAATCCTTGAGAAAACCCTAGAAAACCCGAAGTCTCGATACCACGTCATGACACCTTTTCTGCTACTTCGTGGTGATGATCAGATTCATTGATTTGAGTTAGTTTTGTGTTGGTTCTTGGTAGTACTTTCAAATCTGCTATTTATTTGTGTCTTGGGTGCGATTTCAAGAGAGGAACTCTACGTTGGGTTCTCAAGTCTGATCAGCTAGCTCGTCAAAAGAAAAGCACAAAATAAATCAAAGGTATGATTCGTTCTTTGTACTCATTAAGTTGCATAGATAGTTTAAGTTTGATCCGCTTGTTTCGAGTCTATAGATCATTATTTATTATTGCTTCCGCTATCCCGATTTTGACTATGACTAGGCTCGAAACCCATCAGTGGTATCATAGCCAGGTTAACTCAATTCTATTGCACTTAGAATTTGTCTTAACAAGTATGTTAGGGTTTGTATGTGTAGAGTTTCTGTTTTAAATCGTTTTAAAAGTCTAGAAATTTTCCTTGGTTAAAATTGAATCTGTTTATGCTTGAAAAACGACATTTTTGGTCGTTCTGCCTCTTCGCCACATCGTGACTAGTCCTCCACCACTTCGTGGGCTCAATTGATGTTAAACTTGGATCGTGACTGCTTTGATCGCCACGCCATGGTCTCTTCTTGGCCACACTATGTATGGTTCACTGCTGACAACTTAAAATAATAATTTAATAAATTGCATGTTTTCTTTGTGTTACGACGTGGCTGTTTCTTCCCCACATCGTGGAACCTACAGTTCTAGAGTTTTCTAAAATAGTTCCTTATTTTTTGTTGCTCATTCCATTTGATTTTAAACACATACAAACTAGCCTTTTATACTAAAAGATGAAAGTTAATTTGATTTAATTATAAGATTAATTAAAAGACAAAAGATTAGGACTATAATAATTTAATTGTTGGCTTATATTTTATTGTTCAGTTAATTGAATTAAAAGACATATAATCTTCAAAAAATGTATATATAGTAAAATTGTATTTATGTGTATCACATCAAACTACAAACATTGCATCCTCACGTGTTTTTCTTAATATGCATTGTTAGTCTTACCACAACTAGGCTCATCTACTTTATTTGTTATAAGGGAGGTTTAAGGTAGGTCTCTTTGATTCCTAACTAGGTGTGAGACCCATGTATTACATGGGTTAATTTAAAAAAATATTAAATATAAAAGTCAAAATATTTGAGAATTTTGAATTTATAAGAAAATAAGAAAAATAATGATTTATTATAATGAAAATGTGTTTTATCTTTTAAATTTAAAAAAATAATTTAAATAAAGAAAAAAAAACTAATGAGTCTTAATTTTGGGAAGAGAAATTAAATATCCTCCTACCTTTTGTTCCTACTTTTCTTCCTACCTATTTAAGATGATGACGCATGTATAAAATTAACATCCCAATCAAATTTAAATTAAATTAAATGACACTTGTCACCATCTAAAATAGGTACGAAGATAGTAGACACAAAAAGTAGGAGGATATTTAATTTCTCTTTTGGGAATTTTTAAATTAAAAAGTAAGTTTATTATTGAAATTAATATTCATTTATTACTATATTTATTGCAGTTATTACATTAAAATATTATATAGAATTTAATAAAATAGAAAAACTCATAAAATGACATGTGGAAAAAAAATTAATTCAAAATAACCACAAAATGATATTTGACAAATTGAATGAGTGTCACAAGTGGCAAAAAACACTTTTATTTATTAAAGAGGATTTGGTTGGCTTTAAAGTGGCATTTATTGCTTGCCACCCTCACTGCCTACTTGCGTTGTGAAGTAGAGTTAACAAAAGGGTTTGATAGGACAATTGTACAAAGTTAAAAGTATTAACTTAATAAGTAATAAAACAAAATCCTGTTTTATAATAGTGTGAATCTTATGCTTCCCATGGAAGCTACGCCTTGTCGTATATTCTTCTTGGCGTTATGCATGGGTGGCTTGCCGACATGTCAAATAATAATATTATCGAAGTAAGATATATGGTAATTGTGATTCTCAAGCGTTACTTGAGTTGAATATCATGTACCTTTGCATGATCGATTCACCATTTGGATTCATGATCCTCGGCTAATCCGGTCATGAATGTTAAATGATCATAAAAAGAGATTAACATTCTATGGACATGGTGTCAATAAACCTCTAAAGATCAAGGAATCTCATAAATATTGTGATTGAAAACTGTTTGTTTACCTAAATAGCTTCTTGGTGTATTTTCGCCTAATCAATTTCACATCATGGAGTGAAATATGGATCCTAGTCTTGTTTGAAATAATTTGGTAATTTGGTAATTATTCATTAAGGATCAATAAAACAAACTAGGCCTAATCATTAATTGAATTATATCTTAAAAATATCAACTAAAAGTTAACTGCTATAAAATCCTCTAAGAGGATAAGCTAGAAGGAACTTGCTCGTGGTATGAGAATAACTCTCTTAAATGGAAATAAATATCATAAATTTATCTATAGAAATGAGAAAATATCAAATATACTTAATACATCGGTAGCATTGATGCTATATGGAATTCCATCAAGTTAGGAGTTGACTATGGAAACATAATCAATTGGCTAACTTGTGCATATAATCAGATGATTCTAATATGATATGAGAAACTTGGAAAGATCCATCTTAGCAAATGTTAAGTGTACAAATTTAAGCAATATGGTATTCCATCATACTGGGAGTTGCAAGTGATGTCCAGCCTAGCTGGGTTGATGCACCGGGTTTTATACCCATGTGGGGTGTGAGGTCGGGAGTTCAATTCCCTTAAACTACCTCTTGTGGTGCCACATGTGGGGAATTTTTCCCTGGAAATCCCTATGGGGGCTGGGTTTGTCCTGTAAAGGAGCTCGAACCCGGGGTGCTCGTTGAAATATTGCGAGTAGGCTCCACTTAATTCGTGTGCCGTTTCCAAAAAAATCATACTGGGAGTTGAATATGGCGACATAACCAACTAGCCAACTAGTGCATATAATCATGTGATTCGATTTGATATGAGCTATATGGGGAAATCTATTGTGGAACTACATTGCATGTTGAGTCCCTTTGGAATTAACATGGAAAAGCAGAGAGACTCCAAGATTCAATGATTTAAATACATTGATAGGATTAAAGAAACATGGAATTTCACTCGTTGGAATCAAATATGGTCAGGTTATTCTGACTTAGCATGGACAAATTGAAAAGATCCATCGTGGATTTGCATAGCATGTTGAGAACCTTTTAGGACTAACATGGCTAAGCATAGAACTCAAAGTTTCAAATGCTCCTATGGTTAGCTATCGTAAAAGAAGTGTCAAGAAGAAGAAAGCCAATTGTCTATAGGAAAAAGGATGTTCTTAGTTGGTGTATCCAACCGCAACATCAAATGCGAAGAACAATATGTAGGCCAATTCTAATACGTATTCTTATAGGATAAATTGATTACTAAGAAAAGGACTAAGAAAGGCACAAATGCCCAATGTAATATGATGTAGACTAAAACCTAAAGAAGAGTTGATTGATCATCGATAAGGAGGCCCATAATATTTTTGAAGGATCAAGACTCAACTTATTTTTCCAAGATTTTAGCCTATAATTAGAATAATGAATCCATAACACCATTGGTATGTTACTTTCAATCCTTGAGTATTTGTAGTGATCCTAATTATGATGACATAAGCGAAATTGAAAAGATCAAGTGAATCATTCAAACATCAAGAACACAAGGAGTAAATAATCTCGTTTAAGCTCAATTAGAATATTAAGAGTACAAGTGGGTTTATTCTTTCTCTCACTAAAATAACTCTACAAATGGGTCTTACAAGTTCTTACATAATAGGAGTCATTCACTTCCTAATTATAGGAAAGACTCAACCTATTTACACATATAAGAGGGTAAGCCTACACTTTAAATCCAATGAGAGCTTTGCACCCTAACATTCTCCCCATCAAAGTTAGGATTGGATGTCCCGACTTCAGTTTCCAAACGAGCTTGCGCGATCAAGACCAACTCCCTCTCGAATTAACACCAGTCTTCAAATCCGCAAATGAATACCCGAGAAGCTTCGCATACCATTTCTTCATTCTCCCCCTTTTTATAATCAACAAGTGATTATAAAACCCACAAAGGACGAGAAGCGCTCGAGGAATAAACTTGACGAATCTCCCCCTCGATGTATGCCAAAAATGCAACCGCGAAAAACTTACACGAAAAACAATCACAAAAAAATCATGAAAAAATTTCAATTTTTGTGAAAATTTTTGACTTTTGGGTGAAAGTTGCAAGAATTTCAAAAATCCAGGTACAAACTAGCAATATCAGAATTCTGTAGGGACCCGTTGTGGCAAACAGCTTCCAATGTGAAACATTACCCCAAATGTGAAACTAGGCGTAAAGTGTCAATTCACATAAGCTTTAGGGATCTGATACGTAAATTTTCCCATTTCTCAGAATTTTTAGCCCAATTGCGAAACTGGGTAAATTCTGCCAATTTTCTGAAACTTCAGGGATGCAAAACAAAAAGTCGTCATTTAGCACAATTTTTATCCCAATTTCGAACGTGGGTGAAAATTGCCAATTTGATGAAAGAGTGAGGATTCTAAGCAAAAATTTTCTTTTCTACCCCAATTTTATTCGAGTAGCGAATGAAGAACATCAGTTGAATACAAGTTCGGCTCCAAGCCAGACCATTCGACCTCGAGATGTTCTACTCCTAACCCAAGTAAATTCGACTCCATCAACTCGAATCCAATAGCAAAATCGTTGGCCACACATCGAACTCATGATGCCCTTATGAGGAATAACACTTGGTCACTTGTCTCTTGTCCTCCTAATGTTAATCTTGTAGACTGTAAATGGATTTTCAGGATCAAACACAAATCAGATGGCCGTATTGAACGACACAAGGCATGACTAGTAGCGTAAGGGTATGGTAAAGAGGAGGGTATTGATTACTTTGACACATTCAACCCTGTTATAAAACCTACCACCATCTGGTTGGTTCTATCTCTTGCAATTTCCAAAGGCTAGTGTGTGCGCCAACTCGACATCAACAATGCTTTTTCAAACAGTGATTTACAAGAAGCCGTATAGGGGCGACTGATCATATCTCTCCAGACCTTCAAAAGATGAACTTAGCTGACGAATATCATGGCACTGGCAAGGTGCAAGTAGGCAAAGGTAACCATCTTCATATCTCTTATATCGGCTCGTCTTCCTTGCGTTCTCTAAAATTGCCATCAGTCCTTATTGCTCCTAAAATTACTAAACGTCTTTTAAGTGTCTCAAAATTGACTCAAGACAAGAATGTTTACTTGGAATTCTTGTGACAACCATCAAATTTCGGTCAAGTCAAAGTCAAACAAAGTCAACTAGTCAAACCGGTCAACTCCATTAACCATTGTATGATAGGGTTTACGTTATGTAATCACTGTACAATTCGCTATTTTAATGAGAAAACATCATTTGGAAAGTTCATGTGTTTGATTTTCCTTAGCCTTAACAGTGCTAAACAATGAACCAAAGCGATAAAACACTATTGCACAATCATCGGGATTGTGTAGGACACTAAATCATGGCTTAACGGGGTCTATGGACCTTGCGTTGCGAAGCCGGACACTAAAAAAGATCACAAACGAAACCTCTCGCAATCTCATTCAAACCCTACTCAAGATTACTTGACGCTAATAGGATCGAAACTCATACACTACGATATAAAGTGACGTTAATAGCAACATAGTATAGTACAACGTTATAACTATAATCAAATTAAATTATGATACCATATTAAAATCAAATCAAAGTATAATGCTCTAATTAAATTTAAAAGAATCAAACTTGAATGCTATAATTAAACTTCAAATCAAAGTAGATTGTTATAATCAAATAATAACTCATCTTTTATAAAACTCCATTTTTATAAACTTTAAATTAAATTTTATAAAACTCTATTTTTATAAAGAAATTATGAAGACCACCAAAAGCAAAAAGATTATTCCCATGGTCTCCCACTCACACCTCCCATCCACTTTCCTTTCCTTTTTCTCCCAACACATTATTCTCTTCACCACTTAAACCTTCTCTATTCTTTCTCTCACTCTCAATCTCGAAATTTCCTCCAAGAATACTCATATTCCATCCAAGAACAATCTATTATACTCAAATCTTCATCCCTCTTGAAGCATTCATCAAGGTATGTTGTTAAAAGTTTCATATTCATACAAGAAACAAATTAAATCCACCAAAATATCTAAACTAATTTTATGCATAAACATGATTTTTCTCAGAATCCCATCAATAAAATAAGAAGCTCTGGAAATTTTCAGAAAATAATTTATTTTTATTGAATTACTATAATTATTGCAATAAAGTAGGGCAATAATTCACATAAACTACTTTTTGCATTCAATAAATTCTGAGAAAATTCTGGGATGACCTGTATACTGATTAAACATGATATATGAAGTTTCATGCATTTATATTACTTTTTACTATTATTTATGATTTTATTGATTAATTAATAATGAAATATATAAAAAATACTTCCCATAGTCACAAATATCTGAAACTTATACACTGAGCTCTACATCATGTTATAAAACTATGGTTAATTTTACAGATTTGTTGAGAATCATTTACTATTTTTCCCGAATTTTGTATTGTTTAATCATTAAAATATTAAATAAATACTAAAACAGTTCAGAAAAATATACAAATTTTACAGTAATTCATATTGTATGAAATAATGATTTCCTAAAAATTTCATAATTTTTCAATACTGTTTACTATTTAAAACTATTTTCCTAAGTATTTAAGCATGTAAAAATGCATTTTAATGATTATTTCATATAAATAATTGTTAAAATCTGTAAATAATTATAATTGGGCAAGTTATTATTTTAATAAGAAATTATTAAAATCTGGCCTAAATTGAAAATATAAATTAATTATGCAAAGTAAGTAATTCAATTTAAAATTCATTTAACAAATAAATACCTTAATATTATAATCAAAATGAATTATTGTTAATTCATCTAATATAAGAATATGTGTCTAATTATTTGTATTAATACTCCATTCTCGTTTAGCAGTTCCTAAACCAAAACTATTAATTATATTAGGTTCTACGCCATTTTGACCCGAATCGTCTATCGTACGACACACGCATTTCGTTTTGGGACTAATGTGAGTAATCTACCCCATATTTTATAATTTTCAATACTTTTGGGGTGTATCATGTGGTTCTAATATGTTCCAACTTCATTTTATTGTTTTATCACAATTGAGACATTGTTGGGACATTTATACGTGAGTCATTAATTGTATAACTATTGTTTGTTTACGCTACATGTACTTGTAGTGCATTATCATTTTAGTCTAATCTCCATGACTATGCCCGTATTCTTGAGGTACGTTATGGACAATAATAGCGCTATTGGGTTGACCACCCCGCCTTGGGACGCTAAGGTGATTGATCGCATGTGGTTGAGTGTGTATGATGATTAGATGCTCCATCCTATATATATTTATATATATATATATACATATGTATATATAGGGTGAGGACTTATTGTTGTTGTTATCATTTGTTAATCAATTTTTGATTTATAAACCGTTATCTCAAATACAATTGTTTGCCGACTTCAAAAGAAAACAAATTTCCAATTATAAAGGTTTCAACTTCACAATTTTCTCTACTAAAATTAGATTACTCACCAACTCTCGTAGTTGACCTGTTTTTACCCATGATGCAGATTTGAAGAATGAAGTTGATGAAAAATAGGTTGTGCCTTAGAAATCCACAAGACTATTTAAATTTGATGTAATAAATGTTGTTCATATTTGGATTTGTATTTGTATGTTGTGGATCTTGTTTGCATACTTAGTACTTAATTGAATCTAATCATATTATAACATAGTTGTCATGAGACTTTGAACAATATATCACGCCTCGATCGATTCCGACAAGGATCGGGGTGTGACAGATTGGTATCAGAGCCCTTGACTATAGGGAATTAGGTTAATTGCCTTGACCTAGTCTATAGCCTCTAGGGTCCTCTCGTATGCTAGTTTATAAAATGCACACACAACTGCATGCAATTCGCACTTAGAAAATCCTAGGAATACCTTTGTGTGTTAATTGCTCCCTTATGTGCATACGTATTACTCCTGACACTTATATGTGTGCATACACTTGTGAATATTCTCCACTTGCTCTGAAAATCGCACACATACTCAAGTTGTTTAACAAAATGTATATACATATATGTATTCCTTAGAGCTCATAGGAAATTCAAAGTCATCCACTCTAGTTGGGTAGGATCATAGTAATGGACGCGTAGTAACTGGAAGGGGGAGGTGCCGGTAGCCCGAAAGTCCTGACTAGGTAAGCATTTGTATACATCCCAATCAACCGAGGGACCAGTTTGCTTATCTGGGGACCAAAGGCGAGAGTTCCCAAACCTATAGGCCAAAGCGCGTCATTCACATTACTTTTAAGCCATCAAAATACCCGACCTTATCAAACGTATCCGAAAGGATACACTCCAAAATGGCCAACTCATTGGACTATTAAGTTCCCTAATGGGCCTAGAAGTGGGAAAGAAATGTGAAAACTTAGTTTTGTGGGGGCCCACGCAAGTGCTACATGTTTCACATTTAGTAACCATGGAAAGCCCAAAAGGTGCCCAACACTCCTAACCATGGCCCAACAAGTGTTTTACAATTATTTTACCCAACAATGTCTAAAAAAAAAACTTTATTTCCCTAATCAATTTACAAATAACTCACAAGTCCATATGCGTGTTTCTCATAGTTAACATGTTCCTTGTTTGGTTGTGGACTTAGGGTAGACTCATTAGGATCAACAGTCTAATAAAATTTTAATTACACATAACTGGGGGCATGTCGAGTGAATCTTAGGAGTGGATCAGACATGGAACAAATCACAAGATTATAATCAAGTTATTCCTACTAAATTCATAAGTCTATTTATATAGACCTCTGGTATAGATTCGTCAGCGTAGTCGTGTCGGCAATCTAGAATATAGCTAAATACATAATACAAACTATAATACCCAAATTATACAAAATTTTCTGCATAAAAAATCAATAGACAAACACAATGAAACTAAAAAGGGTATCAATCTATCAAGAGAAAAACACATACAATGTAGATTAAAATCCACTAATTATAACAAAATGGCTAAAAGAAAAGGTAAGGACTAAGGATTGTTAAGTCCTCTCTTCTTATAAATAGCTTTGAAGCAAGCTTGCCTAAGCTTCTTTGTTCTTTCTGTCAATTCCATACCTGGCAATTTCTCCATCATCTTCTTGTGCCCTGCTAACGTCTCTACCTCCTCCTTTAATCCCAACTCCTAGTTTTTTTAGGTAGATGCAATATATTTTTCGTGTGAGTTCATAAAATTTACAATGAGTTAAGTTTATGTAAATATAAATCAGAAATCGTAGTAAAACAATTGATTCGATGTGGCATATGCCTAGGGCCTATGTTTATGTTATAAAGAAACTAATAATTAAAATTTTAGAAAATACCAAAACTACTTTGGTTACCAAGTGCATGCATACATGCATAAGTAATGTATAGAAGGTTATTATCGTAGTTTACCTTGGCATTTTGAATGAGGGATTGAAGGCTCTTAAGTTTTCTATTAGGCCATCTGTTTATGTTTAGCTCTCTGCATCTTTTCTTCAACAATGTTAACCCTATCCCTAGTTCCTTTGCTGCCATGATTATCGGCATCTCAAAGTACTTCGCTATCTCTTCAAACTCCAATGGTCTCAATCTATTTGCCACCTTCCGGCCACCGTGATCAGTGGTGGCAGCACTAGAACTACCTGTAGCCTCACCACCGGATTTACAGTCTTCACTGAAACTAACCAATGGTAAATTACCATCCTCCCAACAATCCCATAAGCTTATGTCTTTAAGGGGATCCAAATCGTGAAACTCATTTCTAGAAATGATGTTTTGATCTTTGTTAAGTACTGTGGAAACGTTCTGATCGAGCACTTCATGCAATTTTTCCGACAACTCGTAATCATGATGGTCGAGCATGTCACCACTGCAAAAATCCAAAAAAAAAAAAAAAAAAAAAAAACTCAAGATAATCAAATCCAACACGATGAAAGACTCTTTTTGATCACTACAAATCCAAACCATGTTTTGATCAATATAGACAAAATCACTTTTCTGTGCGAAAGATGGGGTAATGAGTGACGTTTATATATACCTGAAAAGATCTTGATGATCAAAGTACTGAAACCAATCGAGGTCATCTATGGGGTTTTGATGATCTGTAGGTGGATCCATTTGTGAGGGAGAAGTTAAAAGTTGCGGTAAGAATGTGATGATTTATATAAGTGAAGTGGGAGAAGTAATTAATAACAAATAAAGAGGAAATGAATATATATGGTCTTTGAACTGTAACCTTCTTCTTCAATTCACACACATATACGTATATGTTGCCGCAAATTATGACTTATGTGCCTCATGCATTTAATACATCACATGCCTACCGCATATTCTTGACTTTGAAGCTACGTACCAGTTTCAAATTTCCCCAGTAGCACACTTTTCATTAGAAAGTACTCCAAGTCTTCACACATGAACCAGTTAGAAAGTACTCCAAGTCTTCACACATGAACCAATTAGAAAGTACTCCAAGTCTTCACACATGCAAATTATGACTTGTGTGTCGCTATAGGTAACTAATAAAACTTTATTTTTTTTAACCCCTTAAATATCAGTACAAGCTTCTAACATCGACGTTTAAATTCTAAATTTCTTTTTATTAATAAAACTAGCATCAATTCAAGTATATAAACCATGAATCTTGAGAACACGGCAAAACCCAAATAAGTCTTATCATCTATGTAAAAACTCAGGGTTTTTACTAGTGAATCTATCAGTGGCGGAGCTTGAACAATTAACTTGGGGGGGGGGGGGTGAAAATATTATAAACTGAAATTAACAAAAAAATAATAATAATAATAACAGATTGTTTTCAACAAATAAACACCAAAAACACCTAGAAAAAGAATTACAACTCAGCCCGACGGCCTTTAATGTCTTTAAAAACAGATTATGAATGATATATTAGTAAGCAGACAACAATTTCTCTTTCAATGTTTTCATCTTTCCCATGATTATATCTAGAAAAATCAAAATGAAGGAACAATTGATTCAATCATAAAAATCAAAAATCAAAATTTGAACAATAACCAATAACTCATTTAACAATAACCAAATCAATCTTTGTTTTCACTTTTCAGGTTTGTTTGAAGCTGCCTAGCTGTTAAGCATAACCAAATCAATAACCAAATCTATAAGTTCATAACTTATAAATCAAATTGGCAAATCGCCAAATCGCAAATGACAGCCAAATTAAAAGGAAACTCAGTAAGACAGTAGTAACGCATAAATAGGCAACAAATTGACAGAAAACAGCAGCAGCAGTGCAATACGCCAACACCAACAATCAACAATCTTACAATCAGAAAAGAAAGAACATCTGAACAGGATTTGGGTCTCGGGATTACATACCTGATTTCTGTGAAGTGAGAATGGGGACTTGGGCACTTGGCGATGGCGATTGGCGAGAGTGAGACCAGGCGACTGACTTGGCGAGACAGCGACAAACGAACAACAAGCGAGATAGGCAGTGAATTGGGAAAATGGGGATGAATCGATTTTGATTTCTTGATACCGCTTGGTCGCTTGGAGAATTGGGAGTATTGGACCATTCTGATTAGGAATCGGGAGGGGCCAAAGCCCAAGTTTGAAGATAGCAGTCTTATAACTATTTTATTTTGAACTACAATTCCTACTTCTAGCCCAATAATACTACGCCCCTGGAATCTATGAGGGCTAGTGTAAACATTATGGTCATATATCATTAAGATTCTATGGACTTAGAATGTGTGATTCCGCCTCATTCCCTGTTCCTTGTTTGGTTGTGGGCTTAAGGCGGGGTCACCCATCCAAAATGCCCTTGCAATCTTAATGATATACGACTAGTTTACGTCAATCGACTATAAAAGAACTTGTAGGACTTATAATGCAAATTTCGTCAAAATTGTTGAAACATTCGTAATGATGGAACTTGCTAACTACGTTATAAAATATTCATAGTGGTAATACCAAGGATAAAACAGGGAGTATAAAAGCACACATAGAATACTCTATCATCCCAAAACAATAAACTCCTTTTAAATTGACTCAGTTCAAGTTACAATAAGAAATTTCCAAGGTCATCATGTGACATCAGGAGGGTTGTTCCTCACCATAATCAATTTCTTGTACTACGAAAAGTTTTCCACATCTTTTTCCAAACTCTTGAAGTCCCAATCAAAATACAAATTTCGGGACGAAATTCCCTCTAACGGGGGGATGATGTGACAACCATCAAATTTCGGTCAAGTCAAAGTCAAACAAAGTCAACTAGTCAAACCGGTCAACTCCATTAACCATTGTATGATAGGGTTTACGTTATGTAATCACTGTACAATTCGCTATTTTAATGAGAAAACATCATTTGGAAAGTTCATGTGTTTGATTTTCCTTAGCCTTAACAGTGCTAAACAATGAACCAAAGCGATAAAACACTATTGCACAATCATCGGGATTGTGTAGGACACTAAATCATGGCTTAACGGGGTCTATGGACCTTGCGTTGCGAAGCCGGACACTCAAAAAGATCACAAACGAAACCTCTCGCAATCTCATTCAAACCCTACTCAAGATTACTTGACGCTAATAGGATCGAAACTCATACACTACGATATAAATTGACGTTAATAGCAACATAGTATAGTACAACGTTATAACTATAATCAAATTAAATTATGATACCATATTAAAATCAAATCAAAGTATAATGCTCTAATTAAATTTAAAAGAATCAAACTTGAATGCTATAATTAAACTTCAAATCAAAGTAGATTGTTATAATCAAATAATAACTCATCTTTTATAAAACTCCATTTTTATAAACTTTACGTTAAATTTTATAAAACTCTATTTTTATAAACTTTACATTAAATTTTATAAAACTCTTATATTAATTATGTAAAAGATGCTTGTGTTAGTGGGAAATTATGAAGACCACCAAAAGCAAAAAGATTATTCCCATGGTCTCCCACTCACACCTCCCATCCACTTTCCTTTCCTTTTTCTCCCAACACATTATTCTCTTCACCACTTAAACCTTCTCTATTCTTTCTCTCACTCTCAATCTCGAAATTTCCTCCAAGAATACTCATATTCCATCCAAGAACAATCTATTATACTCAAATCTTCATCCCTCTTGAAGCATTCATCAAGGTATGTTGTTAAAAGTTTCATATTCATACAAGAAACAAATTAAATCCACCAAAATATCTAAACTAATTTTATGCATAAACATGATTTTTCTCAGAATCCCATCAATAAAATAAGAAGCTCTGGAAATTTTCAGAAAATAATTTATTTTTATTGAATTACTATAATTATTGCAATAAAGTAGGGCAATAATTCACATAAACTACTTTTTGCATTCAATAAATTCTGAGAAAATTCTGGGATGACCTGTATACTGATTAAACATGATATATGAAGTTTCATGCATTTATATTACTTTTTACTATTATTTATGATTTTATTGATTAATTAATAATGAAATATATAAAAAATACTTCCCATAGTCACAAATATCTGAAACTTATACACTGAGCTCTACATCATGTTATAAAACTATGGTTAATTTTACAGATTTGTTGAGAATCATTTACTATTTTTCCCGAATTTTGTATTGTTTAATCATTAAAATATTAAATAAATACTAAAACAGTTCAGAAAAATATACAAATTTTACAGTAATTCATATTGTATGAAATAATGATTTCCTAAAAATTTCATAATTTTTCAATACTGTTTACTATTTAAAACTATTTTCCTAAGTATTTAAGCATGTAAAAATGCATTTTAATGATTATTTCATATAAATAATTGTTAAAATCTGTAAATAATTATAATTGGGCAAGTTATTATTTTAATAAGAAATTATTAAAATCTGGCCTAAATTGAAAATATAAATTAATTATGCAAAGTAAGTAATTCAATTTAAAATTCATTTAACAAATAAATACCTTAATATTATAATCAAAATGAATTATTGTTAATTCATCTAATATAAGAATATGTGTCTAATTATTTGTATTAATACTCCATTCTCGTTTAGCAGTTCCTAAACCAAAACTATTAATTATATTAGGTTCTACGCCATTTTGACCCGAATCGTCTATCGTACGACACACGCATTTCGTTTTGGGACTAATGTGAGTAATCTACCCCATATTTTATAATTTTCAATACTTTTGGGGTGTATCATGTGGTTCTAATATGTTCCAACTTCATTTTATTGTTTTATCACAATTGAGACATTGTTGGGACATTTATACGTGAGTCATTAATTGTATAACTATTGTTTGTTTACGCTACATGTACTTGTAGTGCATTATCATTTTAGTCTAATCTCCATGACTATGCCCGTATTCTTGAGGTACGTTATGGACAATAATAGCGCTATTGGGTTGACCACCCCGCCTTGGGACGCTAAGGTGATTGATTGCACGTGGTTGAGTGTGTATGATGATTAGATGCTCCATCCTATATATTATATATATATATATATATATATATATATATATATATATATATATATATATATACATATGTATATATAGGGTGAGGACTTATTGTTGTTGTTATCATTTGTTAATCAATTTTTGATTTATAAACCGTTATCTCAAATACAATTGTTTGCCGACTTCAAAAGAAAACAAATTTCCAATTATAAAGGTTTCAACTTCACAATTTTCTCTACTAAAATTAGATTACTCACCAACTCTCGTAGTTGACCTGTTTTTACCCATGATGCAGATTTGAAGAATGAAGTTGATGAAAAATAGGTTGTGCTTTAGAAATCCACAAGACTATTTAAATTTGATGTAATAAATGTTGTTCATATTTGGATTTGTATTTGTATGTTGTGGATCTTGTTTGCATACTTAGTACTTAATTGAATGTAATCATATTATAACATAGTTGTCATGAGACTTTGAACAATATATCACGCCTCGATCGATTCCGACAAGGATCGGGGTGTGACAATTCTGGCCTTCATACTGTTCTGTTAAGTCTTTGCAGGGCAAACTCCTACTCCACGGGGATGTTGGACATGGGCTTTATCTTATTCCTCCATCTATCAACAACACATCAAATAAATCTGTACCTACCATGGATCTTACAGGAGTTCGTACTTCTCTCAATGGATGGCACAAGAGGCTTGCACATCTACCTGCTCCTCTTCTAAAGCAACTTATATCTTCATTTCAGCTTCCCGTTTCATCAAATAACCTTCCAAATGTTTGTGACTCATGTTAACTTGGGAAGAGTCATCGGTTTCCCTTTCCTACTTCACATGTTGCTTCTATAAATCCCTTTGAATTAGTTTATTTGGATGATTGGGAACCATCCCCTTATTTTTCAATAAATGGAAATCGATAATTTCTTTTGTTTATACTTTATTGATGATTGCACAAAATTTATGTGGATTTATTTTATGTCTAAGAAATCTCAAGTACTTTCATTGGTTTTGCAATTTCATCAAATGGTTAAAACACAATTTCAAACCAATATCAAAACCTTACAATCTGATTGGGGAGGCGAGTATAGAAATGTCTCTACTTACCTCACCAAACATGGAATATCCGATCGTCTCTCATGTCCATATACACAAGAACAGAATTGGACTGTTGAGCTGTCACACCCCCGAACCAGACGACGGAAACGCCCAGGGGCTTGCGCGTGACTTCATCATTGGAGTATCATCACAAAGTATATAATTGAAACATAACATCATCATCACCACACATGTAATATAACAACGTACATTGGGTACATCGAGTATTGTATTTGAATATTACATGCCAAAATAATTAAAGTCTGATGAAATAGAAATATAACAAAACATCCACTAGTTTGTTCATCCCAACCTGCTTCAACGGTTTCCTGAGAATACAAGTTAATTTAAAAAGGTCAACATAAAAATGTTGGTGAGTTCATATGCGGGTTTGAGAAAAAGTTTTGTATAACTTTGTAATCACAAGAAAATCCTGTATTTTCTTAAAATAGTTTAGTATGTTTGTGCTTGATCTGGTATTAATGCATGTGTGTTATTTGTTTAATAGAATGCCAAAAGTGAATGAAGAGAATGTAAATAGAATGCCCCCAGACAACCCTATGTTGCCTGTAAAAGAAGATAATGAATAGTCTCCCGTAAATTTCATAATGCTAATTCCTCTAAGTGAGTCGTCATAACCATACTAATTAATGACAATTTCGCCTGTCTTGGCGTTGGTGAACGCAGACGGAAAAGAGAATAAGGTTATCGTCACCCTAGACTGATGTAGTCTAACTGTAGCGAACAAATCAGGTTTGGGGTGTCATCCCCGTATAGATCTATACACAAAACTCCGCTCTCCTCCAAGAGACTATGGTTATAACTACAGGCTACGATCGTACACTCAATAGGTGTCAACCGACACGTCTCACTAGATCCTTAATCAAATTTTACGCGAAGTGTAAGTCCCCAAATCTGCTTGTGTATCAATCAGATCCGTTTGATGGTGCAGAATCCCGATCAAACGGATGATGCCAGATCAAAATAGAAGAGAAGGAAAAGAAGAATAATATGAATCTTGAATGTATTGATGATATGAATGAAGTTCCTTACACAAGATTCACACACTTACACACACTTAAGCTCCTTTCTCTCTCTCTCTTGGCCGTACACTCTATCTCGTTCATCAACCACTCCTCACCCACCTAACATCTATTTATATACTTATGGGGAACATGGGCCTTAGATGAGTTCACGGCCGTGAACAGGTTTACGGCCGTGAACTGGTTTAGGGCCGTAAACACTCACTTGGCCGTGAACACAGCCGCAAATATATATTACATTATAGAAAAATATATTTTCCTAGAAAAGTAAAGTATAAACCAATATTTTAGACCCAACAATCTCCCCCTTGGTTTATAGATTTCTTTTCTAATTGACCCAACAAGCTCCCCCTAAAAAGTAGCTGGCTTTTCTTGTCAATCTTCATTGGGAGCTTGGCTTCAGCTTTAATCTTCAATTTCTTCACAGCTTCAAGATGAACTTGATGAATCTTCAATAAATGACTTCATCTTGAGCAGTTGGGCTTTTCTTCAATATTTGACTCTGAAAGCACGTTGGATGAGGAGGCTTCTAGAAAAAGATTCTTGAAAGATGGCGCTTTCAGCTTGAGAATCTTCAGAGAGAATATGAGAGAGAACTAATCTTCTGGATCACTTCAGCAGGTTCATGAATAGCAGCAGATTGATTGAGGAGGCTTCAATGCAATCCGTCACATAATCTTCAGTTGCAGCTTCACCTAGCTTCTGGGGTAGAAAAATTGAATGTTGAAAGAATAGACTTCATTTCTTGCTCCTTCGAATGAGAATTCTTCGATGATCACAGATGAAGCCTTGGCTCGAAAATTTTCGATTCAGTCTCCATGAGTCTCATCTACATCTGAGTTCACTTTTCAAGACAAAACAAAACTAAAAGAAAACTTAGCACACAATATTTTTTTATTTTTCATATTTTCTAAAACAGAAACAAATATATTTTTGGATTTTTTATTTTTTCTGAACAAGAAATAAAACAAAAATAACACTATTTTTGGATTTTTTTTTAATTTTTTGATTTTTGTTTGATTTTTGAATTTTCTGATTTTTTTTAATTGATTAAATAAACAGGTTAACAAAAAAATACTAATGTTTAAAAGGCTCAAACAACAACTGAAGGAGTTCACGGCCGTACAAACGATTACGACGGTACAAGGAGGTTACGGCCGTACAAAGGACTACAGTCGTACACGTCAACCGTACATAGTCAAGGGCTAATGATCTTGAATGGTTTACGGTCGTACACTTAATTACGGTCGTATACTCTTCAACTAATTTCAACCGTACACACCAAAAACACTTGAATTCCAAGTAAATTCTGATCCAACGGCTCTGAATGTTGATTAAAAGCAGATATCCAATTAGTAATCTCGAATTATCCTAAAAAATGATGAAATAAGTCTGGCCGTACACACGAAGATCCAATTAGTGTTATTCCTATTTTACTTTTGTCAAGAAAAATATGAAAATTCAATTAAAAAAATAGAAACTTCAAAAACCAAAACAAAAAAATGGATTCTCAAATCTCATCAGCTCATCAAGAATTGGATACCATCATGGGAACCACCACTCAAATTCCTCGCTTACTGTCCGCAGAAGGATTTCCAGAATGGAAGTATCGAATTGAAAAATACATTAAAATGAAAGACTTCAAAATTTGGAGAAGCATTTTAAGAGGACCAATTCATATCACCACAACACTTGAAGATGGAACAATCACTGACAAGAAAATTGAAAACTACACCGATGATGACTTTGAAAAGGTTGAAGAGCAAGAAAAGGCATTGGCTACACTCACAATGACATTATCCCCAGAGATTGCACAAGGTTTTAGAGAATACACTTCAGCAAAGGCTCTGTGGGAAGCTTTGATTGAAGTATATGAAGGGAATGAGGATATGAAACAAAGCCGTCAAGACATGCTGAGACAGAAATCCAATATGTTTAATCATATTCTTGGAGAAACTTTGGAAGTTCAATTGCAACGCTTTATCACACTCACCACTGAAATGAGTTCCAATGGGGTTTCAGTGCCAAGATCAGAGGTCAACAAGAAGTTGCTTAATTCTCTCCCAAAGACATGGGATGTGAATGTTGCTGTCATCAAGAAAACCAAGAATCTTAATCTACTTAGTTTGGCTGAACTCATGGCCATCATTAAAGCTTGTGATCTGGATGACAAACAAAGAGAGATCAACCATGTTAACTCATATTCTTTTGTCAATCTCGGGATTCAATCAAACAATGCTTTCTCATCCTTTACTAATCCTCAGGTTCCACCTTTTGCTACTCCTCAGTCATCATTTGTCACTCCTCAGTGATCCTTTGCTGCTCAATCATCATTTGCTGCTCCCTAACCTTATCCCCAAGTTGCTTCATCTTCAAAGACAAGTGTTCCAGTTTCTGCTCAAATTCCTGTTTCCAAAGAAAATAAAGAGAACTTGGCTCTTGCAACTGGTTTGGTTAACTGTTATAACGCTTTTGTGGCGGGTGAACTGCCTTCTCAGTTGTCATTTGCTGATTTGGATCAAATTCATCCTGAAGATGTGGAGTAAATGGATATAACCTGGCAAATTGCTATGGTTGTATTCCGTGCAAAATAGTTCTCCAAGAAGACTGGCAAGAATAACTGGGGAATGAATGCAGATAAGAAAGTGGGATTCAACAAAACTAAGCTCTGTTGCTTTAACTGTCATGAACCTGGTCATTTTGCCAGAGAATGCCCAAAGCCTGACCAGAAGAGAAAATCACGAAAGAACGATGGTGTCAGCTGGCAACAATAGGGGAGCTACAACCACCAATTAAACTGCGAATCTTGCTGTGGTAGCACAGTCGTTTGATTGGGATGACCAAATTCAGGCTCTGAACATCTCAGAACCTGAAAATGCTCATCTTGCCCAGATCAATGATGTTGCTGAAAGAGAAGTTGAAATTGACCCGGAAGCAGAAATGATGGAACTCCAATTTGCATTCATGGTCCAAACTACGCCAGAGCCTGCAAAGCCGGAGGTTAGTGAAAATGTTTGTTCTCTATCTTGCATTAAAACTGTTAAATTTTTGCGTGACCAAATCGAGTTGATTAAGAGAGAAAATGAGGATCTAAAATATGAAAGATACACTATTAGGAAAGAACAAAAACCATTAAAAGAAAAATTAGAGTCCAAAATTAAAGATTTCAAGAAACTGCAAGAAGATTAGAGCAACAAGTGTGAGAATTATGATCACATCAAAAATAAACTTGCTGTTGTAACCAAAGAAAACACACAAAATCATGCATACACACATAGATCTACACAAAACAACTTGTATTCTCCCCCAAAACAAAATAAAAATCGAAAATAGGGGGTATGAACTCACTTTGCTTTGATGTTTTCGGTTTTTGGTGAAGAGATGTGGATATCTCAGCCCTAGATGTGTTCTTGAGGAGATTTTCGAACTTAGGATGTTCTAAGAAACATGATTCACGAAAAACATGGGTGTAAGAGGAGTGATTGAGTTTAAAAATGAAGCATATAAACTTGGGTTTGTAAGATTTTACCACAATGTGAAACTTGAAGTGATCCTCTTGATGACTCTCCTAAGACTCACGAATTTCTTGAGGGAAAAGAATGGAAGAGTGTTGAGAGAAATTGGTGTTAATCTTGAAATGTGAGAGAGGTTGGAGAGTGAGAGAGAGGCCGAGAGATAGAGTGAGAGATAAGAGAGAAGGAAAGTTGACTTTGGAAGAGGGTGATGTGAGAGTTGCATGGATACATGCACTCTTGCATGGATATCCAACAAGCAATAGTAAGGTGTCACTCCATTTCCCTCACATTTGCTTTTCCTTTTTTTATTGTTGGGCTGAGATAGGGGCAAGGAAAAAGGAAATGAAATGGTTTGGGCCCTCCCTTGACTTAGTCCGATTTTATGAGGCCCAACATGAATATTTTTCTGCCTATTGGGCCCTTATGAGGGTTCGCGGCCCAATGAAGCCCAATGATGTAGTTTACGGCCCATTAGGGCTTATGAAACTAGTTATGGCCCATCATGGCCCATTAGAAATAAGATGGATCATTCTAGGCCCATATGACCTAAAATACCTTAATTTCATGGATGTGGGTCCAATTAGAGCCCAAATAGGATTCCTAGGCCCAAATTAGTCAAATTTAAAGTTTATTGGTCCATTAGGCCCAATAAGAGGATCCTAGTCCATAATAAACTTGAACCGGGATTTTTAGGGTTTTCAACTCATAGTTGGATATATGAGATGTATTGTATTAGGGTTTAAACTTCAATCAGGAGTTTGGATTCAAATGGATGATTTCATGTTAGCATATAGCATGATATTCACTTAGAGTACAAATTTTACAATAGCTGATGTTTACATGGAAGATAGAATTTCCTAGTTGAAAATGTAGTTGTGACATCATACCCCCGTTAGAGGGAATTTCGTCCCGAATTTTTTTCGAAAGGTAGGATTATGAACGAGAGAATAAGTGAGGGTACTTCTACTTCATCTGGTCTTCGCGTTCCCATGTGAATTCCGGTCCACGCTTGGCGTTCCATCGAACCTTCACAATCGGAATGCGACTCTGTTTCGTACGCTTCACTTCCCTATCTATTAGCTCGACTGGTTCTTCGACGAACAGGAGATTCTCGTTTATTTCGATCTCTTCTAAAGGAATGACAAGAGTTTCATCTGATAAGCACTTCTTCAAATTCAAGACGTGGAACACGGGGTGTACATTGCTGAGCTCCAAAGGTAACTGCAGCTTATAAGCTACCGGACCAATTCGAGCAAGAATCTCGAACGGTCCGATGTATCGTGGGTTTAGCTTTCCTCGTTTTCCAAAATGGATCATCCCTTTCCAGGGAGAGACCTTTAACAGCACTCGATCTCCGATTTGGAATTCCAAAGGTTTTCCTTGTTTGTCAGCGTAACTTTTTTGTCGGTCACGTGACGCTTGGAGTCGGGCTTTGATTTGGATTATCTTCTCTGTAGTCTCTCGAATGATTTCTGGTCCCGTAAGGGTGTTGTCCGATACATCTGGTCCCGTAAGGGTGCTTTCATATTCGGCCACCAATAATGTTGCTTGATGTCCAGGTACATCTTATCTGAACCTGGATGGATGGAATATCGCGTTTTATGGGCTTCGTTCATGATCATTTCTCTGAATCCCCCAAGTTTAGGGACCCAGATTCTATTCATGAAGTAGTAAGTTCCATCCTCCTTGGCTTCAAAGTTCTTATCCATCCCATGTAGTGTTTCATTCGCAACGTTCTCTGAATTCATTGCTTCCGATTGGGCTCCCTTGATCTGCGAGGTTAGGTGGGATTGGATGGTTATTGATAGGGTTTTCACCCGACGACCTGAGTATTCTTTTCTGCTCAGGGCATCGTCTACCACGTTAGCCTTTCCTGGGTGATACTTGATATCGCATTCATAATCATTTTGCAGCTCAACCCACCTTCGCTGCCTCATGTTTAGCTCCTTTTGGTTTAGAATGTGCTGGAGGGTTTTGTGATCGGTGAAGATGGTGCACTTTGTACCGTAGAGGTAGTGCCTCCAAATTTTAAGAGCGAAGACCACAGCTCCCAGCTCGAGATCATGAGTGGTGTAATTTACTTCATGCGTTTTCAATTGTATGGATGCGTAAGCTATCACCTTTCTACGTTGTATGAGGACATAGCCTAACCCTTGATTCGAAGCATCGCAGTAGACTACGAAATCTTCGGTTCCCTTCGGTAAGGATAGCACTGGTACACTATAGAGGGCTCGTTTCAAGGTTTGGAAGGCAGCTTCTTGCTTTTCCATCCAGTTGAAAGATACACCTTTTTGTGTCAAGGTGGTGAGGGGTTTGGCAATCTTGGAAAAATTCTTAATAAACCTTCGGTAGTAGCCTGCGAGTCCCAAGAATTGTCGGATTTCTGTTGGGGTTTTCGGGATCGCCCAACCTTCAGTGGCCTTTATCTTGGAAGGAACTACGTGAATCCCTTCCTTGCTGACTACATGACCCAAAAAGTTTACACTGCGGATCCAGAACTCGCATTTGGAGAGCTTCACATATAATCTTTCAGCTCTTAGGGTTTCCAAGATTTGACGGAGATGTTGACCATGCTGTTCTTTCCTTCGAGAGTTTATAAGAATATCGTCGATGAAGACGATCACGAATTTATCAAGGAATGGGCGGCAAACTCGATTCATGAGGTCCATAAATGCAGCGGGGGCATTTATTAGACCGAAGGACATCACAACGAATTCGTAATGACCGTATCGAGTTCGAAAGGCAGTTTTTTGAATGTCCTCTTCTCGGACTCGAAGTTGATGATAACCGGATCTTAGGTCTATTTTGGACAAGTAACTAGCTCCTTGAAGCTGGTCAAATAGATCGTCGATCCGAGGAAGTGGGTATCGGTTTTTGACTGTGAGCTTATTTAATTCCCTATAATCGATGCACATTCTGAAGGATCCGTCCTTTTTCTTCACAAACAGGACCGAAGCTCCCCAGGGTGAGAAGCTTGGTCAGATGAATCCTTTTCTCAACAACTCACTTAGTTGGCTGGATAACTCCTGCATTTCGGCGGGAGCTAACCTGTAGGGTGATTTGGCAACTGATGTGGCTCCGGGTATTAGGTCGATTCGAAATTCTACATGTCTTTCTGGGGGTACTCTCGGAAGGTCTTCTGGAAATACATCCGGGAAGTCACATGTCACTGGAATGTCTTTAATGTTTACTTCTTTGGTTTTATCCACAACATGAGCGAGGAATGCGTAGTTTTTCTTGTGCAGACACTTTTGTGCCTTGATGCATGAGATAAGATGAAGATTGGCGCCAGGTTTATCACCATAGATTATTAGGGTTTTGTAATTGGGGAGATGAAGGTGAACGACCTTCTCGCGACACATAATATCAGCATGATGGGGGCTTAACCAATCAATGTCGATTATTACATCAAAACTCCTAATATTTACTGGCATCAAATCTATTTGGAACGAATGATTGTTTAGTGTTAAAGTGCACCCTACATAAACATCTTTGGTTGTTTCGGTTTTTCCATTAGCCATTTCCACCGTGAAGGCTTCGTTGAGCTTCTGGGGTTGTTGATTTAGTAAGTGTTTGAACTTGTGACTAACGAAACTTCGCTTGGCTCCGCTATCGAATAAAATGCATGCATAAGTGTTGTTAAGTAGAAACGTACCAGTGTCACAACTGGCATTTTTGCCAGGGAATTCTGTGATCATGTAAACATTAACTATGATAATCCTTGTAACCCTAACTTGATGATATGCACTATGTTCATTCTATGACAACAAATTTAGTCAAGGTTCACAATTGTAGTTCAAAACTCTATGCAAAACATTTCGGAAAGTCAATTGGGAGTTGAAAACCCTAAAAATCCCGGTTCAAGTTCTGTATGGACTAGGATTTTCTTATTGAGCCTAAGGAACCAATAAGCATTCAATTCGACTATATTGGACTTAGAAACCCTAATTAAATTCTAAATGGATCCAATTCAAAAATCTATAACATTTTGGACCATTTGGGCCTAGAATGATTCATTCTAACCTTAATGGGCCTTAATGGACCATAAACTCCATCTCTTTTATTCAAATGGGTCGTGAACCATCCTAAGGGCCCAATGGGCCGAAAAATAATATTGGGCCTATGAAATTTGATCAAAGCCAAGGATTTGAGCCCATTCTCGGCCCAATGGGTTTATAAAAAAAAGGGTTGTGCATGGAGTTAAATAGTGTCACCTCAAGTTTACCTTGTGGTTCTCCATGCTCATTACCCACTAAACAAAAATATATGTTCACATACATCTAAGCACCCATCTTATCTTCACCTCTCTCTTCTCTCTCTCTTCTTATTCTTGGCCGAGAGCAAGAATACACACACACACACATCTTCAATTTTTCAAACACTCTTAAATCTCTCAAGAACACTTCCTTCTTCCATGAAAATTTCGAGATTTGTGAAGTGCTTCAAGAGGATCCTTCACCAATATCATCATCATTGGTAAGTTTTTGCTTAGATCCATGGTTTAGCTTCTTGATTCTTCAAAAATCTCCTCCTAACTCGTACCATTTCGTGAATCATGCATCTTAGAGCCATCTAAGTTCTAAAGTTGTTCAAGAAGCTTGCTAGGACCAAAATCTCTTCACATCTTCACCAAAAACCGAGAACAACAAGCAAAGATGAGTTCATACCCCCCTTGTTTTCGGTTTTTACATGTTTTTTGGGGAGAATACAAGTATTTATGTGTAGATCTATGTATTTATGCATGTTATGTGTGATTTTCTTGGTTATTCTTGTGAAAATGTGGAAACAGTTGACATATAACAAAAATGGGTGTGAATCATAAACTAAAACATACTAGTCTAACATATTACAAAGATAAAGGTTTTATACATGCTTAAAATGTGAAAAACAAAACAAAAATCTTGTATAAGGATCATTTTTGACAAGTAAACAAAAGGTTGGGTTAACTTTTACCACTTACGGTTTTTATAGGGGTCACAAGAGTCATTTTCTTTTAAAAATGGGTCTTTATGATATTTATGACTTTAAAGGGGGCTAAAAGTAAAATTTTCACATAATGGGCCATAATATGGGCCATTACGGTTTCCTTGGGCCTAAAATGTAAAAAATCTCGATTTTATGGATAAAATTGTCATTTGATACAATTTTGAGCTAAAAGTGTAAATATGTGGAATTAGGGGCTGAAGATGACACTCTAGTAGAAATTGGACCAAAAATATTATTTTTATAAAATTGGGCCGAAATTGTCATTTTTATAAAAAATGGGTTGAAAATGTAATTTTTGTAAAAATGGGTCGAAAAAAGCAAAATTTACATATTTGGGTCAAAAATATGCATTTAGATGTTTATGGGTAAAATATGTTAAATTATATTTAGTTGGGCCGAAATTGTAAATATTTATGAATTTTGGGCCGAAAGTAAAACTTTAACCAAAATGGGCCACAAATGGTCAATATATTTGAATTAAGCCCATAAATTGAAGACTTTTAGTCTTAAGGGATCTAAAGTGTCAAATTTTCCAAAAATATGACTAAAATGTACATTTTCAGTCTAGTGGGCCAAAAGTGTCCCTATTACAAAAATTAGATATTTTTATTGTCTTGGTAAACCTCGAGCTAAAACAAACAACGAAATAATAACGAATGGACGAAATACATCGATAACAATTTTTATTGGGCCTAATACTCTTGTTACATGGCCAATGGGCCTTAAGGGCCCATTTAAGTGTATATTGGGCCTAATATTTTCCATGACGTGTTTATTGGGCCTTGCGGCCCATTTACATGTTAATTTGGGCCTGAACTATGGATCACATGTTTATTGGGCCTTAGTAGTCCATTTACATGCCTTTTGGGCCTAAATTACCCTTTGACATGTTAATTGGGCATTAGTGGTCCATTTACATGCTAATTGGGCTTGGACTAAAAATCACATGCTTAGTGGATCTTAGCTATACCTCTACATAATTATTGAACTTCATACATTCATATACATACCTTTGGATTTGATAACTTACAACATACATGTAAACATTAAACATGGTGAAAGATATAACAATCGTGAAAAGTTGAGGATCTAGTGAGACTTTTCGGTTGGTACCTTTGAGTGTACAATCGTAGCATGTAGTTATAACCAAAGTTTCCTGAAGGGAGAGCGGAAGTTTGTGTATAGATCTATACGGGGTGACCCCCACGCCTTAGTTGTTCGCTACAGCTAGACTAGGCCAGTCTATGGCGACAAACCTTACCTACATCAAAACCGGCGCCTGAAAACGCCAAGACAGGCAAAGTAGTCATTATCAAGCATGGTTGTGACGGATCACTTAGAGACTAACTTCATCAAAGATTTCGTTATATTTTTACAAATCTAGACGATACCAAAAACATACATACATCGATACTCGGTCTTGGAAATTTTATGATTACGATACTTTTATAAGCAGAAAATATCGGATTTTCTGGGAGAAATACATTTCTACATTACCTTCTACTTACATCGGAAAATACAGGGTTTTTATCTGGATTACATTGTTGTTATTTATACATTCCAAAAGCCGCAAACACACATGCATTAATACTCGATTTTCACATCATTTTTCAGACTTTTTACAGAAAATATCGGATTTTCTGGTGTTTTACGAACCATACAAAACTTTTCAATCAAACATGCTTATGAACGCACCAACATTATATATGTTGACCGTTTTCAAAATAACTTGTATTCTCAGGTAACCGTTAAGCAGAAGAACCTTCAAGTATGTGAATTTATTTTGTGTAATGTCACTCATCGTACTATTAATATTTTGGAATTATGTAAACTAAGACAATGTACTTGATGTGAACAATACCAGTTGTAATATGTAATGTTTGGTGATGATTGTGTTATGTTTCATGTATATTCATTGTAATGATATTTCAATTGATAGACACAAGAGCCCTCAGACGTTTCCGTCGTCTGGTTCGGGGGTGTGACAGGTTGGCATCAGAGCATTGTTTGTAGTGAACAGGCATATCTAACCATAATTGATATGCAACTGTAGAGACCCATTTTTATAACGAACGGTGAGTGCGGAAGAAAGATATCTCGAGATTAATCGTGTTTTTGGAAGTATGAACACCAAGAACATATTATGAGTTCATAAAAAGAGACCAAGAACAAGAGAGAATAAAATATATTAATGAAGAACATGGTGGGAGAGAGACTCTCCCTGGGTGGGAGAACCCACCAACTTTCTCTCTCTCTAGAGATTACATTGTAAGAAAAGTAATCTCTAATCTAAGAAAAGAAATGAGCTAGCTAAAGTAAGATATGACCAACTCTCCCTTTATATAGGAGGGAGAGTATTTACACCACAAAATACAATAAAGGGAAAATACAACCTAATAAACACTCATTATTTGTGGAGCATTTCCATGCACCAACATTCTCTCCCTAAATGCTTACAAATGATGAGAGATCCAATAAGTGATACAAGGCTATAATACAGTAATCCGACTAGCAAGTGTGGTAATAAAATGAAATCAAGTGCTGAAATGTCTCTGAAACTCTGAAGTGTCTGTGAAGTCTGAAACTGGCCATGAATCTCTAACAATGAAGGTCTTCGGCTTCAAAGCACAACCAATGAAGTAGAAAAAATATAAGATCCAAATCTTCAAACCAGTCATAATCACCCGAAGAAGGACGTCACCATGAGCAAGTAGAAGATCCAATAAAAGAAACACTTCGGCTTCAAATGTCTGAAAAACATCTCGAGTTCTCGAATCATAATACAACGAAATTCTTCAAAGAATAATCTGCTAAAAATGTGAAGCATCCATAAAATGAAGTCCGGATAAAAATAATGTGAGTCCAAAAATATGGTCTAGCAATGCCGAAAATTTGATCCAAGGACCAAAAATAAGTGCCACGTCACATCGCCAAAATAATCTTCGTCTTCAACATATCACAAATCCAAACTCGTGAAACCATAAGATCTGAACCGGATGCGAACACAAAATCATCCTGTGGTAGAGTCCGATTAATAAATAATCTGAATCGGAAAACATCGAGTAATGCCAAAAATTTGATCCGTAAAGACCAAAAAGAAGTGTCACATCGCATCACTAAATAAATAATCGTCTTCAGAAGTCTTCAAAATCCAAACTCAAACAATCATAATAACCAAATCCGGATGATATTCTCTCCCTATTTTTGATAACCAATGACCGGATATCAAAAATCAACAAATCATCGGATGGAGAGTGTCGGATACCAAGAGCTAATAGAGAAGCTCTCCCTAGATGTATGAAGGGTCTCGATAAGAAACGAGACAGAGTAAAAGAGATACTCTTGCAGTCATGAGGAGGCGGGTGACATAGTTGCTGAAGCTGTGCTGAGAATAATCTGTTGTGCCAAAAATATATCCAAATATCCAAACTGCGGTGCCGGAACACTTGAAGTGGTCTTCAATAGAGAATAAAGTTCACATGCTCAAGATACATGATTCGTCAACCAAAAATCAAGAGCGACAAGTCATAAAATCTCATAAAGTGAAGAATGCGAAACAACTTTGTTGATCAATCGCCGTTGCGGTGCAAGCATCACAAAAATAATATGAAGTCCGACTGCGGTAGGAGTATTCTTCCAATAATAACCGGCATGAAATGAACCAATGTGACAATCCAAGGGTGCGGTTGTGGCAAAAATTGGTGTTAAATAAAATAATTGGTTTAATAAAAAAATTGGTTTTAAAAAAAAATAATGGCTAAATTAAATAATTGGTGTTAAAAAAAATAAATGGCTAAATAAAAAAAAATTGGCTGAAAAAAAATTTTAATTAAAAAAAATAATGCAGAAAAAAAATCTGAATAATAAAAAAAAATAAAGTCTAGAAAAAAAAGGTTTTTAAAAAAAGGAGGGGAAAAAAAAGGAGGGGAAAAAAAAGGAGGGGAGGGGAGGAAAAAGGAGGAAAGGAGGGGGGAGGAGGTGGAAGGAGGGAAGGAAGGAAGAAGGAAGGGAGGGGCTGAAGAAGGAGGGTTGCGGGTGTATGGTGGTTGCGGTAGGAGGTGATTGCGGATTAGAGGGGAAGGTGGGGGTCTTGGGTGCGGATGACTGCTGATGGTGAAGGAGGATCCGAGGTCTGGAGGGTATTGCGGTAGGAGTGGTCTGGTTGCGGGTCTAGGCTGGTTGCGGATGGGGGAAGGTGGTTTGGGTGGGAGGTGATTGCGGATGAAGGGTAAGCAGGTGGGTGCGGTGGGGAGTCCGGACTTCAGTCTGAAGGCAAGAGGGAGGCTGCGGTCCTCGGATTTAGACTAAGAGGACTGCGGTACTTAGGCCTGAGAGGGGATGCGGTACCAAGGCTAAGAAGGGCTGCGGGTAGGCTTCTAAGGGGACTCCGGTAGACAGTTTTTGGCTGCGGTTCTGGGGTCCAGAAAGGGCTGAACAGGTGACGAAAAAAGCTATTTTTTCATGAAAAATGGTACCGCAAAGGCCATTTATTCATATTTTAATAAGGGAATCTTTTTATAAAGCATTTTAAGTCAAATGTGGGTCTTGGGAAGGCAAAAAGGAAGAGTGTGCAGGGGGTTTTAGGGACAAAAGGTGATGGGAAAGGACAATGTCACATGGTTTTTGTCTTTTTGAGGGAGTAAATAGTGGAGTACTCTTTACCCAAAAGAGTAACAAGGACAATATGCTTTATGTAAACAATACATTACGTCCAAACAATTCAAATTGAAGATCTACAGCAACTAAAAATATGAGAATCAAGAGTTTCATACCTCACAATGATAAAGTTGCTGGAAGATAAAATCTCCAAAAAAAATGCTTTTCTCCACTTTCTTCAAGAATAATAAGCCCATTAAATTTGTGTCTTCTCATTTCCAAGAACAGATACCTCCTGGAACAATTTCTTTAACATTTTGGAGACCACAAAAATAATTTCTTCTCCCATTTTTTGTACACTTCTTCAACAGAAAAGTAATAAGAACATGAAGAACATCAATTTTTTTCAGCAATAATAGAACGATCAGCAGCAGCAACTTTTATTTTTGCTAAGATAGAATCACCCAGAAAATAGAACTAAGAACGAACTTCATAAAAAAAAATTCCGGAAAGAAACCCGAAATTTTTTTTTCTTGCAGAAACACGGAAAAATCACAAGATAATCACCGAACGGGAGTCGTTCCCTTGAAATAATCGTGAGATCTTCAAGGTACGGCTCTGATACCAATTGTAGAGACCCATTTTTATAACGAACGGTGAGTGCGGAAGAAAGATATCTCGAGATTAATCGTGTTTTTGGAAGTATGAACACCAAGAACATATTATGAGTTCATAAAAAGAGACCAAGAACAAGAGAGAATAAAATATATTAATGAAGAACATGGTGGGAGAGAGACTCTCCCTGGGTGGGAGAACCCACCAACTTTCTCTCTCTCTAGAGATTACATTGTAAGAAAAGTAATCTCTAATCTAAGAAAAGTAATCTCTAATCTAAGAAAAGAAATGAGCTAGCTAAAGTAAGATATGACCAACTCTCCCTTTATATAGGAGGGAGAGTATTTACACCACAAAATACAATAAAGGGAAAATACAACCTAATAAACACTCATTATTTGTGGAGCATTTCCATGCACCAACAGCAACTATAAATACAATGGGACTAAAACACTCTGAATAAAGCGCATACATTAAAACAATAACATTAAAAGTCTCTAGAGGAAATGGAACGCTGTGATTAAACCCGAGCAGTTATGTAGTTATATTGGGGGTAAATATAGCCTGATCAACTATATTTATTCAAAATATGACCAACATGTGTTTGGGGGTAATTATGGCGGGAAATTGACATAGAAACTTACCTCGTATCCAGAAAGCCCTAAGGAACTCAAACTTAAACAATTAAAAATACTATAGGAGTATTTGAAAATGCTATCTATATACACTCTTCACACATCCTTACCCCTCCGTTTCTCGCGCAGTCAGCATGGAAGACTACCAACAAGGTGTCCTTTACTACCAGGCTCTAGTGGCCAATGGATTTCTTGAAGGAGACCCTGTCATGATTCCAGGATAAGATCCAGGTCTAGGATCTGAGGAATATGTGGAGATCAATTATGATTTCTGGGAAACCGAGGAAGAAGTGGAGGAAGGGGAGAACATTACAGAAGTCCCCAGCGAGCCTCCCACTTCGGAGAGGACACCGGACCACCCCGCAGCACCGGAGGATTTAGCCGCTCATGTGCACTATTTGGAGGAAGAGGTTGCCGCCCTCAGGCAGCAACTCTGGGCAACAGAAGGCCGGACGGAGCTAGCAGAATATGAGAGGGACACGGTCAATAGGGAGATGAGCGAGTTCGCCGACCGTGTGGTACGACACTTCGGCATTTGATCACCTATCAGACCCTTGACGTTTCGACCAAGATTAACTTCGTCTACTACCACTACTGCTATGATGCCTTGTTGTGTCCTACTATATGTACTATCGACGACATGATTAAGTGATTACACTACTCATGGAGTCATTACTCTGTCATATTTTACATCATTTCATGTATTGTATGCCTTAGGTAGGCAAGTTTTCATGTACTCGAAAGGTTTTCATTAATGAAAACGGCTATATATTTTTCGCATGATGTTTTATTCTGTTATGCGTTCTCCTACTTTTATTACATATTGATTCTATGCACTCACATACTCACGCACAACCAAACCCTCGAAACCGCTAGTTACTCAAGGATCTCGAAACCAAAATAATCTATAAACTCTATGGACAGACTTAAAATTTGTGGAAAAACTGCGATTACCTATGTCGCACCCCCAAACCAGAACGGCAGAAACGTTCGGGGGCGGAGGACTTTAGGTAAGTATCACAACACATGCAATATAGTAATCAAAGTACAAACAACCATTGCATTAATAAGTATAAGTTTTACATAAGTGTTTAAACATTACATATTCAAACACCAAGGTAGGTACAGTAGAAGACAATAGTCGCGGTACGGTACTAGGTAGTCTTCTCAAAAGCTTCGGGAGTGTACCTGTCTACTGGATTCCTGAGAATACAAGTTATTTGGAAAGAGTAGATCAGCATTGAAGCTGGTGAGTTCATAAGTATTATAGTTCTGTTAAGTATACCCTAAGTTCCTTGGATAAGTTCATCGGTTTCTCCAGGAAATCCTATATTTCCTGAGGTGATTAACTGATAACCTCAATAGTTTCCCTCTGTAATTACTTAGTTTATACTGATTATATATAACCCAATATCGAATGGACAGTTAAATGGGTGTATCTGCCCTAAGTTCACAACCAAACAAAGAACCGGAAGTAAGGCGGAAGTCACACATTTCATTGTCAATCAGATATTACTTATGTACAATTCTGATGTAATAACTAAGGAATTATAGAATTAACCACTAAAGGTCTTTTATGTTATACTAGTTTACAAAGATTGAATGACTAAGTTTCATTTGATAAGTGATTTAATCCCATAAACCGTTTCCTTTGTATAAGTGGTTTAATCCCATAAACCGTTTCATTTGTAAAATTGGTTTAATCCCATAAACCGTTTCATTTGTAAAAGTGTTCTTAGTTATATCTTTTCTATAGTAAAAACCTTAGTATTAATCCCGGAAAATATTGTATTATCCATAATACTGCCTTGTGGTTTTAAATGTTCAAAACCAGAAGTACAATACTTGATTTCATGATACGTAGCTTTTACTGTAAGTAAAAACTACTGAAGGTATATCTGGTCGGGATGTAATTATCTTTTCTTACTGTTATAAGAGAAGTATATTACTTTGTAATTCACTCGTTGTTTTATCCATGTGAGTTCTATTAACCATACTAATATGACTGATATGCCTGCGGCGACGTTCTTCAGGCGTCGGAATGGAATGATATTTGACACCCTAGGCCTGCCGGCCAAACTGTAGCGAACAGTATGGGTGCGGGATTGTCAGTCCCATATAGATCTATACACAAATTCACGCTCTCCCTACAAGAGATTATGGCTAATAGTTCAGGACTTCAAAGGTCGTACTTAGATAAGTACACCGTGAAGGGTCTCACAAATTTATTGTTTCAACGAGATTTACGATGTATTATTATTACCCTGTGAATGCTAACTCTGGTACTTTGTATCGTACCCTCGGTTAATGCAAACCCGGTATGATGTATTATTACCTCGTGTTTGCTAACTCTGGTACTCTGTATAGTACCATTGCTAATGCAAACCCAGTATTATGTATTATTACCTCGTGTTTGCTAACTCTGGTACTCTGTATAGTACCATTGCTAATGCAAACCCGATATTATGTATTATTACTTCGTGTTTGCTAACTCTGGTACTTTGTATAGTACCATTGCTAATGCAAACCAGGAATGATGTATCTTTACTTCTTTAATATGTTGTTCGTATATTAAAGGTATTATACATATCTTGATATAGTTGAATGTATTTTGGTAATTTCCTTGGAAAGTATACAGTCGTGAATCATACTTGTATATTTAGTTTTGAATCATAAATTATACCTATTATAATTTATATGTTCTATCTGATTAGCATGGTTTCTCATGGTTTCTCAGCCTGTTACAAAGGTAATGATACTAAAAGGAGTAACCTTTTATACTCAGATATGTATAATATATATATAATTAAGAAGGAAACGGCCTTCGGACAAATAATACAACCTTAATTCCACATCCAAACAAGGAAAATAAAATAAGATAATTCATTAGTCCTAAGCCCTTCAAATCTTATTTATATATTTTACCTATATAAACATAAATTTTGGCATTATTAATTTGAAATAGTTTATAAAACATTTTTCAAAGAATTTAACAGAGTTTACATGACTTTTAAGATTTAACATGGCTTTAAGTTATTTTGGAAGTATTTGGTAATTCTTAAAAGCATACGGAAACTTTTTGTGTGATTAATATCACATACAGTTATTAACACAATTTATTATTGTGTTAAACTTTTATTCCCCCCCCCCCTAAAAAGCATATAAAACCATTTAAAACGGTATATTATAGGGGTATGAACTCACTTTGATAAGCGGTGATTCGGGCAGCGTTTCGTTTCCCGAAAGGAGTTTATTTGACGAGAAACCGGCTCAAATCGGGCAGAGTTTCGACATGAGAGAGGATAACTTCTCGAGAATTCCGAGGTTCCGGGGCTTGCTTCGGGCTTTAGACACTATACCGGGGCCTTGGAGGGTCGTGAGAAGGTCGAGGGGGTGAAAATGTGAATTTGGGTGAATTTTGGGGTGAAAAACTCCTTCCATCCGAGAAGGCTCGCACCCTTTATATAGGGGTGCGAGGGTACGATCCGAAGGTGACAGCTGGCGAAGGCGCGGATGAGTCAGTAGCTACGTGGCAGTCAACAGCGAGGCCACGTGCGAAGTCTAAGGCGGTGGAGATTTCGGACCCGGTGCGAGGCACGTGCTTCGGACAGGTGGGGTCTTCTAAGTGGACCGGACTTCAGTCCAATGGGGAAAGAGGGTGACGACTTCGGACCAATCAGAAGACGACACGCGAGGCTTCGGTCCAATGAGAAGCAAACACGTGGAGGCCTCGCATGCGAGGTGACGTGTCCGAAGCTGACTCATGCGAATTTGCCCGATTTTCAAGATTTTCTTGATTTTCGTGCCAAAAACTTGCGAAATTATAACTTTCGCATACGAGCTCCGTTTTTGGCGTTCTTTATATGCACGCGTAGGTAAAATCATACTTTATGACTTTCGTTTAGACTTCGTCGGCTGATTTTGAATTTATTTTTAATATTATTATTTTTAACAGATCGGGACAGGAAATCCGTTAAAAATTCATAACTTCTTTATCCGACGTCCGTTTTCGTCTGTCTTTTTACCATTGTGCTACTTTTGACGAGACCTTCGATTCTCGTTTAAGTTGCATCGGCTAAATATCGATCGATTTATATTTCAAATTTTTAGCTGTCTACTGCTAAACCGAAACTTCGACAAATCATAACTTCCTCATACGAAGTCAGATTTTGACGTTCTTTTTATGAACGTTCTCGGTTTAACATATCTCTACAACTTTCATTTGGATTGTTAAGGCTAAAAATTCTTTTATCGAAAATTCACTTTTTACACTGAACAGTGTCTTGCCGGTTTTATCGCGGATTTTCGATTGGTCATAACTTCTTCGTTATAACTCGGATTTCAGTCTTCTTTATATTTTTGGAAACATTGTTACAAACTCTACCACTTGGTTCATCCCAATTACGATTATTGATCAATTTATTTTTGACCAAAATTTGACTGGTGTCACAACCTACTACCATAAATACATCATAGGGATGTAGATGGAAACAATGTGAATCATACAACAAAACGCGAAATTTATAGAGTACAACCATGAATGACGATGGTTACTTACGATCTGGCTTATCATCATGCAGCAGGAAAATATCATCCCATAGAAATAACAAGCACACCCGTGAGACACCAATCCTGCAGATGGACTCTGCTACATTCCAGGCTGCTGTAACAGATGTTGTAACCGCTGCTATGGCACAACTCAATGCAAACAACACCAATAGAGGTGGAAATAGCATCGACAACTCCAGCCGAAGAAACGAGCACAAAAACCAACAAGTGACAGCTTATCAAGGCACTCCAAACCCCAAGCTTAAGAGCAGGAAGCGAAAGTCCGGAAGTAAGAGAAAGGGACAGCCAACTCAAGGGTCCTCAAAGAAGCAACATGTTGTTGCTGTCCATGCGACCATGACACCTACTACATCAACACCAGCAAGACCATATGCTGGAAGCCTTCCAAAATGCAACAAGTGCAATTTCCATCATAAGTGAGCCTGCCAGAAGCCGTAATGTAATAGATGCAACCGAAAGAGTCACACCGCCAGATACTGTAGAAATTATCCACAACAGAAGCAGCAACCAAACAACAACAACAACAATCACAACAACAGTAATAACAACATCAATGTTGGGGCCAGTCACACCTGCTATAGGTGTGGAGGAACCGGCCATTTCCGACGCAATTGCCCCAAGGTTAACAATCAAGGGGCAGAAGGATCAGGAAGGGTCCTAACCTTGGGTCAAGGCGAAGCAATTCAAGGCCCGCCGGTTGTTACTGGTACGTTCCCACTTAACAACTCTTTCTCTTGCACCTTACTTGATAGTGGAGCTGAGCGAAGCTTCGTTAGTAACAAATTCAAGCACTTACTAAAACAACAACCCCAGAAGCTAAACGAAGCCTTCATGGTGGAGATGGATAATGGGAAAAACCGAATCAACCAAAGATATTTATGTGGTATGCACCTTAACACTAAACAAACATTCATTTCACTTAGATTTGATGCCAGTAAATGTTAGGAGTGTTGATATTATGTGTCGCGAGAAGGCCGTTCGCCTTCACCTCCCCAATCATGAAACCCTAAGAATTTATGGTGATAAAGCTGGCGCCAATCTTCGTCTCATTTCGTGCATCAAGGCACAGAAGTGCCTGCACAAGAAGAACTATGCATTCCTCGCTTATGTTGTAGATAAAGCCAAAGAAGAAAATCAACATTAAAGACATCCAAGTGGCAAGCGACTTTCCGGATGTATTTCCTGAAGACCTTCCAAGAATACCCCCAGAAAGACAGTTTGGACTTCGAAATCGACCTCATACTAGGAGCTACATTAATTGCCAATTCACTCTACAGGTTAGCTCCCGCCGAACTTCAGGAGTTATCTAGTCAATTAAGAGAATTGTTGAGCAAAGGATTCATCGGACCAAGCTTCTCACCCTGGGGAGCTCCGGTCTTGTTCGTCAAGAAGATGGATCCTTCAGAATGAGCATCGATTTGAGGGAATTGAATAAGCTTGCTATCAAAAACCGATACCCACTTCCTCGGATTGACAACCTATTTGACCAGCTTCAAGGAGCTAGTTACTTCTCCAAAATAGATCTAGGATCCCGTTATCATCAGCTCCGAGTCCGAGAAGAGGACATTCCAAAAATTGCTTTTAGAACTCGATACGGCCATTTCAAATTCATTGTGATACCCTTCGGTCTAACGAATGCCCCCATGGTATTCATGGACCCTACGAACCGAGTTTTCCCAACCATTCCTAGTCAGTCTTTTCATTATTTTCATCAATAAAGTACTCGTCTGCTCACGAAGCAAGAACAAAATACTGTCAACACCTACGACCGGCCTTGAAAGCATCAAAGCTGGAGAATATCGCGGAGGAAGCACTGCGTGGAGGGGATAACACTCTCAAAGTCAAAGATGAAGCTTATTGTTACAAGAGTTGAAGTGGGCACTATCTGGGTGATCGTCGATAGGTTAACCAAATCTGCCCATTTCCTGCCAATAAAGGAATCAAACAAGATGGAAAGATTAACACGGATCTATATCAAAGAGATCGTGAGACTCCATGAAGTACCAGTATCTATTATATCGGATCGGGATAACGGATTACTTCAAGATTTTGGCAATCTCTTCAGAAGGTAATGGGAACACAGCTAGATATGAGCACTACTTACCACCCTCAGACGGATGGCCAAAGCGAGCGAACCATCTAAACACTCGAAGATATGCTTCAAGCATGTGTGATAGACTTCAGCAATTCATGGGATACCCACTTACCGCTAATCGAGTTCTCATACAACAAGAGTTATCACACAAGCATCAAGGTTGCTCCATTCGAGGCTCTTTATGGTCGCAAATGCAGATCGCCTCTATGCTGGGCCGAGGTGGGTGACACCCAACTAGCAAAAGGGAAATCACTGAACAGTACTTTAACAGGGCCATAAATTATTCGTGAGACGACAGAGAAGATAATCTAAATCAAAGCTCGACTCCAAGCATCGCGAGACCGACAGAAGAGCTATGCTGACAAGCGACAAAAGCTATTAGAATTTCAAGTCGGGGATCGCATGTTATTGAAGGTCTCTCCCTGGAAAGGGATGATCCATTTTGGGAAACGAGGAAAACTGAACCCGTGATACATTGGACCGTTCGAGATTCTTGCCCGGATTGGTCCAGTGGCTTATAAGTTGCAGCTACCTGCCGAGCTCAGCAAAGTACACCCTGTGTTCCACATCTCGAACCTGAAAAAGTGCCTATCAGATGAAACTCTTTTCATTACTTTGGAAGAGATCGAGAAAAAAAAACGAGAATCTCCGGTTCTTCGAAGAATCAATCGAAATAATGGATAGGGAAGTGAAGCGTACGAAGCAGAGTCGTATTCCGATTGTGAAGGTTCGATGGAACGCTAAGCGTGGACCGAAATTCACATTGGAACGCGAAGACCAGATGAAGCAGAAGTACCCTCACTTATTCTCTCATTCATAATCCTATCTTTCGAAAGAATTTCGGGACGAAATTCCCTCTAACGGGGGGATGATGTCACAACTGGCATTTTTGCCAGGGAATTCTTTGATCATGTAAACATTAACTATGATAATCCTTGTAACCCTAACTTGATGATATGCACTATGTTCATTCTATGACAACAAATTTAGTCAAGATCCACAATTGTAGTTCAAAACTCTATGCAAAACATTTCGGAAAGTCAATTGGGAGTTGAAAACCCTAAAAATCCCGGTTCAAGTTCTGTATGGACTAGGATTTTCTTATTGGGCCTAAGGGACCAATAAGCATTAAATTCGACTATATTGGGCTTAGAAACCCTAATTGAATTCTAAATGGATCCAATTCATAAATCTATAACATTTTGGACCATTTGGGCCTAGAATGATTCATTCTAACCCTAATGGGCCTTAATGAACCATAAACTCCATCTCTTTTATTCAAATGGGCCGTGAACCATCCTAAGGGCCCAATGGGCCGAAAAATAATATTGGGCCTATGAAATCCGATCAGAGCCAAGGATTTGAGCCCATTCTCGGCCCAATGGGTTTATAAAAAAGAAAAAAAAGAAAAAGGGTTGTGCATGGAGTTAAATGGTGCCACCTCAAGTTTACCTTGTGGTTCTCCATGCTCATTACCCATTAAACAAAAATATAAGTTCACATACATCTAAGCACCCATCTTATCTTCACCTCTCTCTTCTCTCTCTCTTCTTATTCTTGGCCGAGAGCAGGAATACACACACACACATCTTCAAGTTTTCAAACACTCTTAAATCTCTCAAGAACACTTCCTTCTTCCATGAAAATTTTGAGATTTGTGAAGTGCTTCAAGAGGATCCTTCACCAATATAATCATCCTTGGTAAGTTTTTGCTTATATCCATGGTTTAGCTTCTTGATTCTTCAAAAATCTCCTCCTAACTCATACCATTTCGTGAATCATGCATCTTAGAGCCATCTAAGTTCTAAAGTTGTTCAAGAAGCTTGCTAGGACCAAAATCTCTTCACATCTTCATCAAAAACCGAGAACAACAAGCAAATGTGAGTTCATACCCCCATTGTTTTCGGTTTTTACATGTTTTTGGTGGAGAATACAAGTATTTATGTGTAGATCTATGTATTTATGCATGTTATGTGTGATTTTCTTGGTTATTCTTGTGAAAATGTGGAAAAGCTTGACATATAACAAAAATGGGTATGAATTATAAACTAAAACATACTAGTCAACATACTACACAGATAAAGGTTTTATACATGCTTAAGATGTGAAAAACAAAATAAAAATCTTGTATAAGGATCATTTTTGACAAGTAAGCAAAAGGTTGGGATAACTTTTACCACTTATGGTTTTTATAGGGGTCACAAGAGTCATTTTCTTTTAAAAATGGGTCTTTATGATATTTATGACTTTAAAGGGGGCTAAAAGTAAAATTTTTCGCGTAATGGGCAATAATATGGGCCATTACAGTTTCCTTGGGCCTAAAATGTAAAAAATCTTGATTTTTATGGATAAAATTGTCATTTGATACAAATTTGCGCTAAAAATGTAAATATGTGGAATTAGGGGCTGAAGATGACACTCTAGTAGAAATTGGACCAAAAATATTATTTTTATAAACTTGGGCCGAAATTGTCATTTTTATGAAAAATGGGCTGAAAATATAATTTTTGTAAAAATGGGTCGAAACAGCAAAATTTACATATTTGGGCCAAAAATATTAATTTAGATGTATTTGGGTCAAAAATGTTAAATTATATTTAGTTGGGCCAAAATCGTAAATATTTATGAATTTTGGGCCGAAAGTAAAACTTTAACCAAAATGGGCCACAAATGGTCAATATATTTGAATTAAGCCCATAAATTGAAGACTTTTAGTCTTAAGGGATCTAAAGTGTCAAAATTTCCAAAAATGTAACTAAAATGTATATTTTCAGTCTAGCGGGCCAAAAGTGTCCCTATTACAAAAATTAGATATTTTTATTGTCTTGGTAAACCTCGAGCTAAAACAAACAACGAAATAATAACGAATGGACGAAATACATCGATAACAATTTTTATTGGGCCTAATACTCTTGTTACATGGCCAATGGGCCTTAAGGGCCCATTTAAGTGTATATTGGGCCTAATTTTTTCCATGACGTGTTTATTGGGCCTTGCGGCCCATTTACATGCTAATTTGGGCCTGAACTATGGATCACATGTTTATTGTGCCTTAGTGGTCCATTTACATGCCTATTGGGCCTAAATTACCCTTTGACATGTTAATTGGGCCTTAGTGGTCCATTTACATGCTAATTAGGCTTGGACTAAAAATCACATGCTTAGTGGATCTTAGCTATACCTCTACATAATTATTGAACTTCATACATTCATATACATACCTTTGGATTTGATAACTTACAACATACATGTAAATATTAAACATGGTGAAAGACATAACAATCGTGAAAAGTTGAGGATCTAGTGAGATTTCTTGGTTGGCACCTTTGAGTGTACAATCGTAGCCTGTAGTTATAACCAGAGTTTCCTGGAGGGAGAGTGGGAGTTTGTGTATAGATCTATACGGGGTGACCCCCACGCCTTAGCTGTTCGCTACAGCTAGACTAGGCCAGTCTAGGGCGACAAACCTTACCTACATCAAAACCGGCGCCTGAAAACGCCAAGACAGACAAATTAGTCATTATGAAGCATGGTTGTAACGGCTCACTTAGAGACTAACTTCATTAAAGATTTCGGTATATTTTTACAAATCTAGACGATACTAAAAACATACATACATCAATACTCGGTCTTGGAAATTTTATGATTACGATACTTTTATAAGCAAAAAATATGGGATTTTCTGAGAGAAATACATTTATACATTACCTTCTACTTACATCGGAAAATACAGTGTTTTTATTGGATTACATTGTTGTTATTTATACATTCCAAAAGAAGCAAACACACATGCATTAATACTTGATTTTCACATCATTTTTCAGACTTTTTACAAAAAATATCGGATTTTCCGGTGTTTTACGAACCATACAAAACTTTTCAATCAAACATGCTTATGAACTCACCAACATTATATATGTTGACCGTTTTCAAAATAACTTGTATTCATTTTTCAGACTTTTTACAAAAAATATCGGATTTTCCGGTGTTTTACGAACCATACAAAACTTTTCAATCAAACATGCTTATGAACTCACCAACATTATATATGTTGACCGTTTTCAAAATAACTTGTATTCTCAGGTAACCGTTAAGCAGAAGAATCTTCAAGTGTGTGGATTTATTTTGTGTAATGTCACTCATCGTACTAGTAATATTTTGGAATTATGTAACCTAAGACAATGTACTTGATGTGAACAATACCAGTTGTAATATGTAATGTTTGGTGATGATTATGTTATGTTTCATGTATATTCATTGTGATGATATTTCAATTGATAGTCACACGAGCAATCAGACGTTCCCGCCATCTGGTTCGGGGGTGTGACAACCAGTAACAACCGTTGGGTCCTGAACCGCTTCACCTTGACCCATTATCAACACCCTTCCTAACACTCCTGCCCCCTGGTTGTTGGCTTTGGGGCAATCGCGTCTGAAATGACCAGTTCCTCCACACCCATAACAAGTGTAACTGGCCCTAACATTGTTGTTGTTGTTACTATTGTTGCGATTGTTGTTGTTGTTGTTGTTGTTGTTGTTGTTGTTGTTGTTTGACTGTTGGTTCTGTTGAGGCTGAGTTCTACAGTATCTTGTAGTATGACCCTTTCGATTGCAACTTGTGCAATGCATCTCCTTGCATTCTCCATGATGGTGAAAATTGCATTTGCTGCACTTGGGTAGGATCCCTGAGTATGGTTTGGGAGCATTTGGTGTAGATGAGACTGGAGCATGTGGTGTTGTGGTAACTTGAGTAGTAGCAGCATGGACAGTTACTGTTTGTTGCTTCTTTGATGTTTCTTGGGTTTGCCGTCCCTTTCGCTTGTTGTTCTCGCCTTTCTTGTTATCACTTTCCTTCTTGACTTCCGCTTCTGCTGCCTTGGCACCCTTCTTGTTTCCGTGGTCGTATAACTTCTTGGCTAGCCTTTTAGCACTGTTATACGTTCCAGGGTTTGCTGCGATTACATTCCCTTGAATCGGGGAGGTCAGTCCCCAAATGAATCTTTCAATCTTTTTCCCTTCAGACGTGATCATTCCTGGGCACAAGAGTGACAGCTCACCGAACCTTGAGATGTATGCATCAATGTCAGAGTTTTGGACTGTGAGATTCCACAGTTCCTGTTCTAACTTCTGGATTTCTCCCCTTGGACAGTACTCGGCCATCAGCATTTCCTTAAGCTCTTCCCATGGCATCACGTTTGCCACAGGAAGTGTCATGGCCTCCACGTGGCCATTCCACCAGGAGAGAGCTGAATCGACGAATGTGCAAGCCGCAAACTTCACCTTGCACTCCTCGGGACACCTGCAGATCTCGAGCACTGATTCCACCTTTTCTAACCACCTCTTTAGAGTTATCACACCTCCTGTCCCGTTGAAGGTTCGAGGCTTGGCGTTTGCGAAGTCTTTGTAGGTGCAGGTTTTGGTAGGTCCTTGGTTCATCCCGTAGTTTGAGCTTCCGGTCCCTTGCCCATTTACTCCACCGTTGTTCCCGTGGTGAATATGAGCAAGTGCTGATGTAACTGCAGCTGAACAGCTGCTTGAAATGTTGCTGAGTTCATTTCTGGTGGAGGCGGTGGTTGTGGTGTTGTGTTGCGGTTTCTGCGTGTCTGTCTCCGAGACATCTTTCTGTCATGAAACGGAAAGATGTTGAGTATCCAGTGTATTTTAGTTTCATGATTTCTTGATTATAGAATGGTGTCAGTGATTTGGTTATGTATAAGCAAGTGAGTGCATCCAATCAACATATAATAATAGCAACAAAACACATAACAGATAACAACATCACGAGAAAATATATAGTCCTTTTCATTAATGATAATATTTTGAGTACATGAAAATTTGCCTACATAAGGCATGCAATACATGAAGTGAAATAAAATCCGACAGAGTAACGACTCCATGAGTAGTGTAATCACTTAATCATGTAGTCGATAGTACATAGAATAGTACATAAAAGAAAATCATAACAATAGTAAGTGAACGGGTACTAGCTGCGACGAGAAGGGTCTGGTGGCGCTGACGACGAGGTGGATGCACCTTGGAGCCTAGCCAGGTGCTGGTCGGCGGCTCGAAGCCGGGCTTCCAATGCTGTCTGGCGTGCCTGGTAGTCCCTGACTACCTCATGCGTCATCCTCTCCGCGCACTCAACTGCGGCTCTCATGGCAACCATTTGGCCGGCGGTTTCTTGTGTCTGCTCGCCAATGTCGTGTGTCCTCCTTACCATCACAGGCAGGGCTCGGTCTGCAGGTCCACCGTGACTCAAGTTGTAGTAGTCCCGATTTATACCAAATGGAGATCGTACCCCTTGCTGGCGGCTCCACCTCAAGATCTTGTGCGAGCATGGGGGCGTAGGACCATTGGGGCCCATCCTGTATGGGGGCACCCTGGCCATGTAGGGCGGATTGATGACTTCAGACTCCACGTCCGAGTCATCTGCATCGTTGCCATCCGCCTCCTCCTCATATGAGTTGGCTACCGGTTCTGCCGGTCCTCCTATAGGCTCCTCCTCGAGCTCTTCTTCTGGTTCCTCCTCTGGCTCTAACCATCGGCCATTCCCCTGGTTGGGGAAATAGGGATCTCCAGGATGATTGAATCCGGCCATAGCGTCTGCACGAGGGGTGAGCAACGTGTAAAGAGGGTGTGTAGATAGCATTTCAAAATACTCCTACAGTATTTTAATTGTTTATGTTCGAGTTCCCTAAAGCTTTTGGATACGAGGTAAGTTTCTAGGTTCATTTCCCATCATGGTCACTCCCGAACACATGTTGCTCGTATTTTGAACAAATATAGTTGATCAAGCTACATTTATCCCCAATACGACTAGATAATTGTCCGGGTCTAACCACGGTGTTCAATTTTTCCCAGAGACTTTTAGTGTTATAGTTTTTAATGTACACCTAGGTATGCATTTTGTTCAGAGTGTTTTAATCCCATTGTATTTATAGTTGCATATCCTGTATGATTAGATATGCCAGTTCACTATAAACAATGCTCTGATACCAATCTGTCACACCCCCGAACCAGACGTCGGAAACGTCTGGGGCTTGCGCGTGACTTCATCATTGGAGTATCATCACAAAGTATATAATTGAAACATAACATCATCATCACCACACATGTAATATAGCAACGTACATTGGGTACATCGAGTATTGTATTTGAATATTACATGCCAAAATAATTAAAGTATGATGAAATAGAAATATAACAAAACATCCACTAGTTTGTTCATCCCAACATGCTTCAACGGTTTCCTGAGAATACAAGTTAATTTAAAATGGTCAACATAAAAATGTTGGTGAGTTCATATGCGGGTTTGAGAAAAAGTTTTGTATAACTTTGTAATCACAAGAAAATCCTGTATTTTCTTAAAATAGTTTAGTATGTTTGTGCCCGATCTGGATTAATGCATGTGTGTTATTTGTTTAATAGAATGCCAAAAGTGAATGAAGAGAATGTAAATAGAATGCCCCCAGACAACCCTATGTTGCCTGTAAAAGAAGATAATGAATAGTCTCCCGTAAATTTCATAATGTTAATTCCTCTAAGTGAGCCGTCATAACCATACTAATTAATGACAATTTCGCCTGTCTTGGCGTTGGTGAACGTCGACGGAAAAGAGAATAAGGTTATCGTCACCCTAGACTGATGTAGTCTAACTGTAGCGAACAAATCAGGTTTGGGGTGTCATCCCCGTATAGATCTATACAAAAAACCCCGCTCTCCCTCCAAGAGACTATGGTTATAACTACAGGCTACGATCGTATACTCAATATGTGTCAACCGACACGTCTCACTAGATTCTTAATCGAATTTTACGCGAAGAGAAACATATAAACTCATTCCGGGCCCAATGAACCATACAAGCGGACCACTGAGTCTCACTAAACACGTAAGTCATTTTCAGGCCCGAAAGGAATGAGATTATATAACATGGGCCCAAAATATATGTAAAAGGACAACTAAGGCCAATTTCACATGTAAGGTATTTATAGGCCCAAATAGCACGCAAATAGTATCCAATGTCCGTCGCACATGTTAATGAGTCAGTGAGGCCCAATAAACAAATAGATAACATTCAGGACCTATCAAGCATATTAATGGGCCATTAAGGCCCAATAACACGAGAACGATAAAATTAGCCAGTTTGTTATTATTTTGCTAGCATTAGCTCAATTACTTACTAAAATAGCATAAAAAGCCCACTTTTTGTAAAAATGACATTCTTGGCCCAATAAGTCAGAAATTCACAATTAATGCCCCATTTTTAGTAAAAATAACATTTTAGATCCTATTTTGGACAAAACTTGTATTTTAAGGCTGGTTTTTGTAAAAAATAACATTTTTAACTCATTTTTGTCAAAAATATCATTTTTGGCTTGATTTTTGTGAAAATATACATTTTCGGCCCATTTATAGAAAATTTCATCTTTTTGGCCCAAATGTTCATAATTTCGCAACTTTGACCCTTTTTATCAAAAATTTACATTTTGACACAACTTTCTTGAAAATGACAATTTAACCCACAAAAGACCAACAATTTCAATTCTTGGGCCCAAAACCGTGAGAAGCCCAAATAAGGCCCACTTATGAAAATATTTACATTTTTGGTCCCTACAAGGTTTCAAATGTCGAGATTAGCCATTATTTAGAAAAAAATTCCTTTTGAACCCCTTACTAGCCGAGAGTTACATAAACAACCCATATTTTGTCATTTTTGTCATTTTTAGCCCCTTTCATGAAGTTTTTCTTAGATTCAAGTATCCTTGATGTATTTTAAACCTTTTTCTTGTGAGATAGGTTGAAATAAGTGTTAAGTTATACGAATATCATCATCTTTTAGTAGATCTTTTAGTTCATGAAGTTTTCAACACATAAACACATATGTAACTAAAGAAAACACACAAATCATGTATACACACATAGATCTACACAAAAAAACTTGTATTCTCCCCCAAAACAAAGTAAAAATCGAAAATAGGGGGTATGAACTCACTTTGCTTTGATGTTTTCGGTTTTTGGTGAAGAGATGAGGAGATCTCGGCCCTAGATGTGTTCTTGAGGAGATTTTCGAACTTAGGATGTTCTAGGAAACATGATTCACGAAAAACATGGGTGTAAGAGGAGTGATTGAGTTTAAAAATGAAGCATATCAACTTGGGTTTGTAAGATCTTACCACAATGTGAAGCTTGAAGTGATCCTCTTGATGACTCTCCTAAGACTCACGAATTTCTTGAGGGAAAAGAGTGGAAGAGTGTTGAGAGAAATTGGTGTTAATCTTGAAATGTGAGAGAGGTTGGAGAGTGAGAGAGAGGCCGAGAGATAGAGTGAGAGATAAGAGAGAAGGAAAGTTGACTTTGGAGGAGGGTGATGTGAGAGTTGCATGGATACATGCACTCTTGCATGGATATCCAACAAGTAATAGTGAGGTGTCACTCCATTTCCCTCACATTTGGTTTTCCTTTTTTTTTTATTGTTGGGCCGAGATAGGGGCAAGGAAAAAGGAAATGAAATGGTTTGGGACCTCCCTTGACTTAGTCCGATTTTATGAGGCCCAACATGAATATTTTTCGGCCTATTGGGCCCTTATGGGGGTTCACGGCCCAATGAAGCCCAATGATGTAGTTTACGGCCCATTAGGGCTTATGAAACTAGTTATGGCCCATCATGGGCCATTAGAAATAAGATGGATCATTCTAGGCCCATATGACCCAAAATACCTTAATTTCATGGATGTAGGTCCAATTAGAGCCCAATAGGGCTCCTAGGCCCAAAGTAGTCAAATTGAAAGTTTATTGGTCCATTAGGCCCAATAAGAGGATCCTAGTCCATAATAAACTTGAACCGGGATTTTTAGGGTTTTCAACTCATAGTTGGATATATAAGATGTATTGTATTAGGTTTTGAACTTCAATCAGGAGTTTGGATTCAAATGGATGATTTCATGTTAGCATATAACATGATATTCAGTTAGAGTACAAGTTTTACAATAGCTGATGTTTACATGGAAGATAGAATTTCCTAGTTGAAAATGCTAGTTGTGACATTAGTGACGAAACCGTTTGATTGTTGAAAAGGGCATCACTTTACCTGCACACTCTTCTCTTCCTCATACCTTCTGGGAACATGCATTCAGAACAACAACTTATCTCCATAATCGTACTATTACCCTTGTCGTTAACTATCACTCACCCTATCAAAAACTCTATTCTAAAGTCATGGATTATGGATTTCTAAAGACATTTGGTTGGTTATGTTATCCATTTCTTAGACTTTACAACCATCATAAAATTGACTTCAGGTCGTTACCATGTGTATTCATTGGCTATAGTGCTTTTCATAAAGGCTACTTATGCTACCATCAACCTTCCTCACGAATATACATCGCTCGTCATGTGGTCTTTAATGAAGAAATCTTTCCCTACTATGTCACGTCCTTACCTACTTCGCCATCATCAGATCCTCCTCCCACAACTTCCATCCTTTTACAAAATGTTGTCGATCTAGCCATTCCTCCCCCACCCTCTCCTCCACATATCCCAATTACATCTTCCCCTACATCTACATTACCGTCTACCTCCACCTCCACTTCACCATCTCCTGGTCCTTCGTACCATAATCCTACTATTAGCTCACGTGCCAAACAAAATCCATCTCTCACCACTCACTATCGTCCAGCTGCCAATAATCAACATCCCATGGTTACACAAGCTCGCACACACTCCCTAAAACCAAAAGATCTTTCCTCCACCATTTCCTCCCCACCCCCTTCTGAACCACACACTTTCAAACAAGCAATTCAATATCCATGTTGGCAAGATGCAATGAAAAATGAATATGATGCCCTTATGAGGAATAACACTTGGTCACTTGTCTCTTGTCCTCCTAATGTTAATCTTGTAGGTTGCAAATGGATTTTCAGGATCAAACGCAAATCATATGGCAATATTGAACGACACAAGGCACGACTAGTAGCATAAGGGTATAGTCAAGAGGAGGGTATTGATTACTTTGACACCTTCAGCCCTGTTATAAAACCTACCACCATCTGGTTGGTTCTATCTCTTGCAATTTCCAAAGGATGGTGTGTGCGCCAACTCGACATCAACAATGCTTTTTTAAACGGTGATTTACAAGAAGCCGTATACATGAAACAACCACCTGGGTTTGAAGATCCAACCAAACCAACACATGTTTGTCGTCTTCACAAAGCTATCTACGGTCTCAAACAAGCTCCAAGAGCCTGGTTTACTAAACTTAAAACATATCTTATCCAACAAGGATTTCAGGCTTGCCAATCTGACACATCCTTGTTTGTTCAATAATCATCATCAACTACAATTTACATTCTCGTTTATGTTTATGATTTGATAATCACAGGTACAAATGAGACCCTAATTCAGAAATTGATTACTCGTCTTAATGATGACTTTGCTCTTAAAGACTTGGGTTCCTTGCATTTTTTCCTTGGCATTCAAATCAGACGACACCCCAACGGACTAACTCTCAGTCAAGCTGGCTACATCAGTGACATCCTTACTCGTACCAATATGGTGGATGCAACTCCGATATCTACACCAGCTGATAGCCATTCTCGACTAATTCTTGATGGTGACCCTTTTTCTAATCCAACCCTCTACCGTCAAGTTGTTGGCTCACTGCAATATGCGACCATTACCAGACCTGACATTGCATTCGCTGTGAATCGGGTTTGTCAATACATGCACTCTCCGACTGTTCTTCACTGGCAGGCTGTCAAACGAGTTTTAAGATATCTAAAGGGGATGCTTCATCATTGCTTACACTTCAAACCTACAACCAACACCCCTCTTCTTGCTTACTCGGATGCCGGTTGGATCTCCGACAATGACGACAACCGCTCTCAATATGGATTCGTGATCTTTCATGGCACAAATCTAATCAGCTGGACCTCCATACAAAAAGTAGTAGCTCGATCCACAAAAGCGGAATATCGATCGTTGGCGTATACAGCAACTGAGTTAATTTGGGTAAAACAATTATTGGCCGACTTACACGCTCCGCTCTTGCATTCTCCATTGTTGCTATGTGATAATATCGGGGCCATTTTCATGACAAATAATCCTGTGATTCGCACCAGGTCAAAACATATTGCCTTAGACTTTCACTTCATCAGATAACAAGTTGAAGCTAAGGATCTCACAGTCAGTCCTATCTCTTCGGTGGATCAATTAGCGGACATCTTTACCAGACAATTGCACAAGGATAGATTGGTTACTTTAAGACACAAGCTTCAAGTCCATCCCGCATTTGAGCTTGCCGGGGTAATAACAATATCAATACACGTGTTCCAACACGTGTGAATAGAAGAAGTCATGGTCAATTTTTAATACCTGGTCTGTACTTGTAATTAGGAATCCGTTGTATTTTGTTATATAAATTCCTTCATGTAGTCAGTTGTAAAGGTGAATCAATACACATAAATTTACCTCTGTACTCTTACTGTCTTTAAATTCTGACCTTCGCTTATCAAACTCGAAAACCCTTCAATCGCAATAAACCATTTGATTGGATATCAATTTTGAATAGTTCTTTCAACCAATTCCAGTTCTCTGAACCTTCAATATCAAATTGAACGTAGCATCGATTTTTTCGATTTTAATCAATCGATCATTAAATCAAATAATCTTCCATATCAATTCTCAATTGACTTTGCTACAAATATCGAAAATCAGAACTTTGATATCTTCTGCTTCACAATCAAATCTGCATACGATACTTTGCCCTTCCTTCGACCATCTGTAATCGATTAACAACAAAGTATCATCAAGTTATCAATTTTTGGACATCGACAATCAACTTCGATCTTGAATACTCCACAAAGAACTCCAATTTTGACCATCTCGTTTGATCATTCAAATTTGAGTTTGCAGCTATGACCATTCGCTAAAGCCAATTCATCAAATTTCCATTCTTAATCAATTTAAAACCATCGGTATGATGAGAGAATCACCTTCACAGGTTTTTAACTTTCTCAAGCTCAAATAACAAGATCGAGAACTCAAAAAGAATTACACAAATCACATATTATATCGATTAAGAACAGGAGGAACGAACAAATCAAAATCGATATCAAATAAAAACAATCAAAGGAATCGATTATCAAGAACATTTGAAAAACACGAACTCAAATTGAATTGAATGAGTGATTGATACAATATTAAAAATTCTTAGGACAAAATCAGATGAAATGGTCGAGGAATTTGATTAGGAGGTTCGTGAACTAATATTGAATCCAAAAGTCAAAATCAGATGGAATGTTCGATTGTCAATTTTGGATGAAATGTTCGAGAACTAATACAGTAACGAGGTCAAAGAATTTTGGGCTCAATACAGTAATGAATCTTATTTTGGGCTAAATGAAAAATGATTGGGCTAGTTTTGGATTTTGATTCGGTTTAGGCTTGATCTATTGAAAAATTATATTGGATCATAACAAATTGGGTTGAAACAAGTTTGATCCAAAAGAGTCAAAATGATCGAAAATGAAAAACAAAAGGCACGAATCGAATTAAAATTGAATTTCGATAAAACCTGTATCGTTTTTCATCAGATCATCAAAAATCAACAACGTTTTGGAATCCATTTGAATATTTTAGACACTTTCTTGATGATTGTTTTTCCGTTTGCAACACACGAATCAACCATTGAAGATCTTGGTTCTTTTGTTGGAACAAGAAAAACACCAATCTTCACAACATACCACTCACGATGCGTGTTGTACAACTTGTTCTTCGTGTTCTTCAACGATCTAGCATCATCTTCAAATGACTCGTCAGCACTTTTGGGTTTTCAATTCAAATTCATTGCAACACTTGGTTATTGTTGCTTTGGAACCCAAATTTGCTTCATAAATTTCGGCTTCACAACAACATTTGAAGATTTTTGTGAAGAAACTCATTTGCTCTTGCTTTTAATCTTTTTTTTTTCTTTTCATCTTCATGGATCTTGCAGATTTGAATTCAAGAACAACTTCATTCTTGACAACTTCAACTTTGCATGTTTGATCAAATCTTTTGGAGTTTGATACATTTGAACTTCTTGGACTAAAGTGTAACACCCGGAATCTTGAGGAGCAATTGTAAGGAATGAATCTCATTTTGGGGATTGGAACACGGCATGTTGGAGGAACCAACACGGCGTGTCTAGTTAAGGACCAACTTGGTTTTCATTAAGACCAACACGACGTGTTGGTGTCTAAACACGACGTGTTGGAAGCTGGGAAGGAAACCCTAAATTGCACCCTATATAATCTCCTTAAGACCCAAGGGCTGGTCTCCTTACCAGCCTCCATTGCCACTTAAACCCTTATTTGTCCCTTAAGCTTTCTTGGTGGTGTTCTTGAGACTTGAGTGGATTCTTGTGATTATTTTTCTCATTTCCAAAGGAAGCTTTGAAGATTGAAGGTGCTTAGCTTGGAAGGAAGATCATAGATCCAGAATCTCTCCACTTCTTGCAGTCTCTTTGAGGTATCAAGTTTGCATCTTGGCTTGTGTATGATTAGATCTATTTATGGATAGTTTATTATGATTTTGGTCTCCTTTTTGGGTCTTTGGATGAGTTGGGTTGTTTAAGGGCTTGTTCTTTCAGATATGGGTTTGTTTTTGTATCCTTGAGCATAAAGGTGCAAGCTTAATGTGAAGGATGGTGTCATGCATGCTTCAAGTCCCCTATTAAGTCTATTTTTAGCTTAAGAGCTTCAATTAGTCATATATGGACGTAAAGTTGGCAGCTTTACATGATAATCCAGCTCAAGGAGGTCAGATCTATGTTTTGGGGATATGTCTTTAAGGATTAAGTGCTTATTGTTTAAGCTGTTGAATCTCGAGCAAACACGACGTGTTGGCTAGGGATTTCCCGATTATCTAGATGATGGAAGAACACGGCGTGTCCAAGAGGCAACACGACGTGTTGGCTCAACATGGACTGGTGACCTTGACTTTGACTTTTGCAGTTGACCAGGGTTGACCATTGGGTATTTTGGGTTTGGGCTATCTTTTGGGCTTGGTTGTTTAGGGTATTGTTGGGCCATCTGAGAACAAGTGTTTTGGATTATGGAAACTTAATGGGATTTAGGGTAAGGCCCATGTAAGGGTTTGGGCCCAATTTCGAAAATTGGGCCATAAGTGGACCTTGGTTGATTATTTGGTTTGTGGGTCTTTGATTGTGAGTTTGGGCCTTAGTCTTGGACCAAAATAGGTGAGGGGTAAATGTTCTTTTTACCCCACATATGTGGATTATTGGATTTGGTTTGGAACCCAATTGTTAATTGGGTGTTATTTGTTTGATAGCTCGGGGTTTCTAGTAGATCAGCGGTCATAGATTTATTCGTGGGTTCATCTGTCGAGGTGAGTTTTCCTCACTGTACTTGCGGGTCGAAGGCACCAATGTCGGCCCTTTGGTTTTTTATCCTGGTTTATCGTATGACTGATTACTGTGGTGACCTGTTAGATCTATATCCTGGTAGATAGGATGATGCTATGCTTAGTCATCTGTTAGATCTGTCTGTTATCTGTTTTGGCTATATGTTTACTGGTTGCATGTGTTGATGTAGTGTGGTTGGGTTGAGACTGTACTGCTTTGGGCTGCCAGTCAACAAACCCGGTAATATTTTTATCGGTATGTTATATTTATGCTTATCTGTTATGTATATGTCGACATGGTTTGTGTGTATGGTGGGGTTGAGGCGGTCTTGCTTAGTGCTGAAGGCCAACAGACCCAGGGCGGCCTGGATAGGCTCTAGGCCAGTGGGGCATACCAGTCAGGCCAAAGGTCTGGAGAGCAGTCCATATGGCTGAATGTCTGACGAGGCGGTCCAGTCATGCTGAAGGTTCTGTGAGTGGTCCAGATAGTCTGAAGGCCCGGTAAGGCGGTCTAGTAATGTTGAAGGCTCTGTATGCATGTTGTTTGTTGTTTATGTTATCTACTGTGTGTTGGTACTTTGGGGGAATCACTAAGCTTTGTGCTTACATTTTTCTGGTTTATGGTTTCAGGTGTTTCAGAGATTCGTGGAAAGGTGAAGGCGTGACCGCACACATCCTGATTTTATGTCATTGATCTTGGGAGGCACTGATTTTCAAATAATGTTTTGAGAACACCATTTTATGGACATTTTATTAGTAAAAGCATCATTTTGAAAAGTTTAAAATTGTTGAAATTTTTGGGATGTTACATGAAGGCTTTCGATAAGGCACCATTCCTTCAAACGAATCACAAGAACTCAAGCAATCATCGGTTTGAACTCCAATTGAACGAAAAGCTTTCACATCTTCATTAAAATCACATTGAATTCCCATTTCTTGAAATCCAACAAACTTAAGAACATGAAGATCATTTGCGTCTTCAATAAGAGAAACATATTCCTTCTTGAATAATTCTCTTTCTTTTCCTTCCTTTTTATTTTCACACCAAGATACCATAATCATGGTGATTTCAATCAAACTTCCAATCTTCAAAAGTGGTTGAGATATCAATCTTCCATGATTATCTTTCAAACCTCCATGGGAAATCAAAGTTTCCCATGTAATCAACCCGCCTTTCAACAATAATCCATAAAATGGTTTCTCGTTGACTTTGTATTTGATATCTTCAATCATCACAATCCAAGAATCATAAGCCAAATACACCATGATCACATTAACTTGAAAATTTTCTAGAGAGAGAAAGTGATACAAACAAGTATTATAGAGAGAGAAAATCGAATTATGGATCAAATCAAGGAAACATTCGATTTCTAGAACACAAACTTTCTCAAAAATGAAGAACCCACAACAATGAAGATTCACTCAAATCATGTAGTCATCATGGATCAATTCTTGAGAGCTTCAAGAACACCCGCTCTGATACCAAATGGTGTGATCCTAATTATGATGACATGTGCAGAATTGAAAAGATCAAGTGAAAACATTCAAACGTCAAGAACACAAGGAGTAAATAATCTCGTTTAAGCTTAATTAGAATAGTATGAGTACAAGTGGGTTTGTTCTTTCTCTCACTAAACTAACTCTCCAAATGGGTCTTACAAGTTCTTACATAATGGGAGTCACTCACTTCCTAATTATAGGAAAGACTCAACCCATTTACACATACAAGAGAGTAAGCCTACACTCCACATACAAGGAGAACTTCGCACCCTAATAGTATTTCACTATAGGACGAGTCCTGACATTTGCAGGAATGTATAGTGACCATAAGGAAGTAATAGACTATAACATAGAGAAGTCATTATGATCAAGGACATCGAATCAAGTCCCTTTATTGTCCTTAGTATCATAAGATGACGTGTTCTCCCAAATGTTAAGTCTATGGTCTTATGATTGAGATTGTTTATACAATGTTTCGTAAGATAGTTCTAGCTCATTTAAATAAAGAACATTTCACATTTTTTCTAGTAAGTCATGTAAATATTTGAAATTTGTATAGTAACAATAGTTCAATGGAGATTCATTGATTATATAAAATGCAATTATGGAATCATCTTCTTGAATAAGAGTTGCATTACCAAATATCCAGTTGGATCGGATTTTGGAGTTCATTTGACCCTAAGTTCTATAATAAATGCAAATCTTATTGGTCAAGAATGATGACAATGACACCATAAATTGGCAAAGTATCTGTTGGAGTTAGTTTATGCTAATTGGCCGTTTAGATTAACCATGATGCATGTTGATACAAATAAATCCAAAATGTTTAGATCATCGTCTTTGAATATGAGAATGAGAAGTGCATCACCAAATATTCAATTGCATAGAATTTTGGAAGTCATTAGCTCATAAGTCTTTCACTGATACATATCTCATAATATTAAGAAAAATGACAAACAAATCACTTTGTGATGCTATCATTTGTTGGAATTAGTTCACGCTAATTGTCCTTTCAGATTGGTCACAAAACAAAGTTTTCAATTGGGCAAAAGGATAATAAACTCAGATCCAATAAGATAGTGAAAATCTTGATCAAAAGGTTAACGATCATCTAATGGAATTGTGAAATAGTTTCACAATTCAAAACCAAAGTATTGCCATAATCAATATAGTTGAAAAGAGAAAAAATCATTATTTGATGTGTAACTGATGAGTTTTATTGTGCTTACAAATAGTTCATGGATTGTACCATGAATGAGTGTTACAAGAATCCTTGGTCTTGTAGCAACTAAGAAAGTTTTACCCAACGCTCTGTGAGGCGAGCTATTTCGTTGTACACCCCAACTATGTTTTTGGAATCTCTCTGAGAACAAGGTATTTGTTTCTCTAAGGGCAGTTTTTTGAAACAAAGAGTCGGTATCCAAAAGAAATAGGGGGAGTGTAACGCCCCGATTCCAGGTACGGATTTAAATAAAAGGTTAATTGGTTTAATGTCCTACTCGACGAGTTGGTTGCCCTACTCGTCGAGTAGCAGCGGGGTTGGAACGCGTGTTTAGTGACCTACTCGACGAGTCCACTAAGGGACTCGACGAGTAGGAGCTGGCAGATGAAACCCTAAATCTCGGGGTTTTGCACCCTATTTAAGGAATGATAAGCCTCCTATGGCCTCTTTGCAGTCTTTGAGAGCCCCTTAAAACCCTAATACGTGTGTGTGTGTGCCCATTGTGTGTTTGAAGCTTGAAGAGAGGATCTTTGGAGGGAGAAGGCTTAGAGGAGAAGAAGATTGGAGCAAGTAGAGTGTGGGAATCAACTCTTATCTCAGTTATCATCTTCTGGAGGTAACCAAATTGCCTTTTCTTTGTGAATATCTTCTATTGGTTGAGTTTTAGGGTTTTTGGTGAGATATTAAGTTGGAAAGATAAGCTATGGGCTAGATCTGAGGTTGTAACTTCAGATCTGGACCCTCCTTGGATTCTATAAGCATAAAGTTTCAGTTTTGGTCATGATTAAGGTCCCTCTTGAGCATGAAGTTCCATTAAGAACTTAAAATAGGCATTTAGAGCCCTTATAGCCATGCATGCACGTAAAGTTTGCAACTTTACGTGATAAGCAAGCCCTAGAAGCTTGGATCTGTGATTTGGAGCCGCTGCATGGCTCAAAACAAGTCTGTATGGAAAAAGGACTGAATGAACTCGGCGAGTCGCAAGGTTGACTCGGCGAGTCACATGAAGATGGCTGTGGACTCGACGAGTTGGATGAACAACTCGGCGAGTCCGATGAAGATCACCATAAGACTCGGCGAGTTGAAGAACAACTCGGCGAGTCGGATGAGTTTTCCCCAAGTTATGAATGTGTGTGTGTGTTCGTCGTGTGCAAAAAGGAAAACTCGACGGGTGGCCTTAGAGTTTGGTCGAGAATCAGAGAAACTCGACGAGTCACCTCGATGACTCGGCGAGTGGGATAGTGTTTCAAGGAACTCGACGAGTAGCCGAGGGTACTCGACGAGTAAGGTCAACATGGACTGTTGACCTTGACTGAGGACTTTGACTTTGAGCAGGGGTTGACTAGTGAGTTATGGAGTACCTTATAAGGTTAAGGACTTATGAGTATATTGTGCTATGGTATTAGGTGGTGGAGCCTGTGCCAAGTAATTCGAGAGTTGGGTTTTATCTTCCGGGTCGACATTTGCGAGGTGAGTTATCCTCACTATACTAAGGGGTCTAATGCACCAAGGCCGGCCCATTGGATATGATATCCTAGTAGTTGTATGATGTTGAGTATAAGTTGGTTATGCATGCTAGTTTGATATGCTAGAGGGTAGGTCTGTAGGACTACCTGTGATACTGATTGATTACCTATATGTGCATTATCTGTTACATGTTGATATGTTATGTGGGATGGGTTGAGGTTGTACTACTCCGTGCGGTAGCCAACAAACCCTAGGGTATTCCAGATATGAGCTGAGGGCCCGGTAGGCATTCCAGACTCATACTGAGGACTCGGGAGCATTCCAGATACGAGCTGAGGGCCCGCTAGGCATTCCAGACTCGTACTGAGGGCTTGATGGTATTCCAGATACGAGCTGAGGGCCCGGTAGGCATTCCAGACTCGTACTGAGGACCCAGGGGTAATCCAGCTTGTAAAGCTGTGAACCCATTGCATGTTGTTCTGTTCAGTTTGTTATGATATGTCATGGTGTGACATGGTTATGTGGACTGTATGTGTATCGGTATTTTGGGGGTAACTCACTAAGCTCTCGGGCTTACAGTTTCAGTTTATTGTTTCAGGTACATCAGGGGATCGCGGCAAAGTGAAGGCATGATCGTACAGATCCTCCTATTATGTTTATGTTTCTGGGAATACTCTGATAAAAATGTATTTTGAAAACAAAGTTGTAATGTTTTGATGAACTTGACATGTTTTGAAAGTTTAAATTGGTTCGAAATTTTTGGGTGTTACAAGTTGGTATCAGAGCCTTGGTTTGAGTGAATTGGAGGAACACTCGTGTAACTCCAGTCTCAAATCAAGGAAAGGATTTTCAAAATGATTTTTCAAAGAGGTTTTCAAAATAAATAAAGGAGGATGCAGGACGTACGATCAGCCGGAGCCAGTAAGTAGACCCCAAAATACCATACAAGTTATCTGATTATGTGATATGATAGAACAACATGTTAGTGCTAGGCTAGGGATCTTCAGGAATTGCATGATAGAATTGCTTGATTACATGATGCCTGCTAGCCTAGGGTTTCCTTTATATGAGATTGACATCATTACTGTAGTTGCTTAGTGTATGCATTACAGTTGTACATAATTAAGATCTTATAGCCTGAGAATGTTTGATTTGGCCTTATGTTCTGTTCTTGTTTGATTGGGAGCTTAGGGTAGGATTGGATATTCGAAAGTCTATTGGGTCCAGCGTTATGTATGGCTAGCATACACTAGTGCTGCAGGGTTGGTGGAAGTTTCATGGATGGGTGGGTTGTGTGAGGCCGGGAGGCCAGTTACGAGATATTTAGCATTCCTCTAGGAGTGAGGATTGAGCGCTCGCCATGTTGTGTATATTGTTAGGGTGTTGTGGTGATACTTGAGACAAATATGGGTAGGTGTGGAAGGTAGTAGGGGCCCATACTACTGAAAGCACAGGACCTATACGCGTGTCAAGTAAGTCACAATCCCTAGGGTTAGTAGGGAGTTGGTTCCCAATGATTTATATGGATTATCTGATATCTTGTGGTATGTTTCAGAATGGTGATGACGAGGCGCTTCGTGGCTGGATCCGGTTCGGGATCAGGATCCGGGGACAGAGGCCAGGAGGGGCCGATAGCACCTGAGCTGGTGGTGCAGATGGGTACAGAGGAGTTGGATGCCAGGATTCGAGAGATCCTGCATGATGAGGTTGCTGCTGCATTCCGGGCTCAGTTAGCGGAGATGTTTGGGTCGATTAAGACCGCCATGGTGGAGTATTTTGATGAGCGCTATGCAGCCCTTGAAGAGACAGCCGCCGCAGCAGCTGCATCAGCTGTATCCGCGGCAGGAGGAGGAGTTGGTAGAGGTTTTCAGTACAGGGACTTCGATAACACGAAGCCCCCTACTTTTGATGGGACGCAGGATCCCATCAAGGCCATGAGATGGATTTCAGACGTGGAGGGGTGTTTCTTCACCTGCTCGTGTCCTGCTGACCAGAAGGTCAGGTGTGCTCTGAACCTGCTTAGGTCTGGGGCCAAGGACTGGTGGAGACTTGCGACTGGGTCGTACACTGATGATCAGAGAGCTGCTGTTACTTGGGAGCAGTTCAGGGATATGTTCCGCGCCCGTTACATTTCACGGGTTGAGCGGGAGCGATTGGCACAGGAGTTTCTGAGTTTGAGACAGGATGGGGAGTCGGTGACGGAGATCACCCGGATGTTCACTGAGAGGGCGATGTTTTGCGCGGAGTTTGCTTCAGAGCAGGCTCAGATGACCCGTTATCTGAGCATGCTCAAGACGGATATCCGTCAATTTGTGTCTACCCAGCGATGTGATACTCTTCTAGAGTTGCAGGAGGCCACCAGACGGCGTGAGTTGGAGATTGAGCAACAGTTGAGAGAACAACAGCAGGCCCCGACAGCTGCATCAGCTGTATCCGCGGCAGGAGGAGGAGTTGGTAGAGGTTTTCAGTACAGGGACTTCGATAACACGAAGCCCCCTACTTTTGATGGGACGCAGGATCCCATCAAGGCCATGAGATGGATTTCAGACGTGGAGGGGTGTTTCTTCACCTGCTCGTGTCCTGCTGACCAGAAGGTCAGGTGTGCTCTGAACCTGCTTAGGTCTGGGGCCAAGGACTGGTGGAGACTTGCGACTGGGTCGTACACTGATGATCAGAGAGCTGCTGTTACTTGGGAGCAGTTCAGGGATATGTTCCGCGCCCGTTACATTTCACGGGTTGAGCGGGAGCGATTGGCACAGGAGTTTCTGAGTTTGAGACAGGATGGGGAGTCGGTGACGGAGATCACCCGGATGTTCACTGAGAGGGCGATGTTTTGCGCGGAGTTTGCTTCAGAGCAGGCTCAGATGACCCGTTATCTGAGCATGCTCAAGACGGATATCCGTCAATTTGTGTCTACCCAGCGATGTGATACTCTTCTAGAGTTGCAGGAGGCCACCAGACGGCGTGAGTTGGAGATTGAGCAACAGTTGAGAGAACAGCAGCAGGCCCCGACAGCTGCATCAGCTGTATCCGCGGCAGGAGGAGGAGTTAGTAGAGGTTTTCAGTACAGGGACTTCGATAACACGAAGCCCCCTACTTTTGATGGGACGCAGGATCCCATCAAGGCCATGAGATGGATTTCAGACGTGGAGGGGTGTTTCTTCACCTGCTCGTGTCCTGCTGACCAGAAGGTCAGGTGTGCTCTGAACCTGCTTAGGTCTGGGGCCAAGGACTGGTGGAGACTTGCGACTGGGTCGTACACTGATGATCAGAGAGCTGCTGTTACTTGGGAGCAGTTCAGGGATATGTTCCGCGCCCGTTACATTTCACGGGTTGAGCGGGAGCGATTGGCACAGGAGTTTCTGAGTTTGAGACAGGATAGGGAGTCGGTGACGGAGATCACCCGGATATTCACTGAGAGGGCGATGTTTTGCCCGGAGTTTGCTTCAGAGCAGGCTCAGATGACCCGTTATCTGAGCATGCTCAAGACGGATATCCGTCAGTTTGTGTCTACCCAGCGATGTGATACTCTTCTAGAGTTGCAGGAGGCTGCCAGATGGCGTGAGTTGGAGATTGAGCAGCAGTTGAGAGAACAGCAGCAGGCCCTGACACATTCTCAGCCGGCGCCAAAGTGGTCTAAGACCGCTGATACTAGGACCGGGGGTCAACAGAGCCGCACTTGTGGGAAGTGTGGCACAGGTCATTCTGGTGTGTGTCGAGTTGGGAGTGGATGCCACAAGTGTGGCAAGGAGGGGCATTACGCGAAGGACTGTCGCCAGGTCGCCCCAGTTCAGGGTATGAGGTTGTGCTATCACTGCGATCAGGTTGGTCACATGAGGGCCAACTGTCCACTACTTGCCGCCAAGCCGGCACAGGCTCCTGCGCCGGCTACGTTGAGGATTACCGATGGGAGGCAGGGCAGAGCAGAGCCTCCGAAGGCTCAGGAACGCATATTTCAGCTTACAGCAGAGGAGGCCAGGGCAGCACCAGATGTGGTGGCTGGTATGTTTCTATCTTTCATCTCGTTTCCTATATCTGTTGTATGCTTATCTGTTGTACCTGTGATTAGGTACGTTTTTAGTAAACTCCTTGCCTGCTTTGGTCTTATTTGACTCGGGGGCGAGTCGTTCCTTCGTATCTCAGTCGTTTAGTAGGGAGTTCAGTGCGCCTGTGGGCGAGCTAGAGTGTCCGTTACGAGTGTCTATCGCCAACGAGCACGGGTTTCTGCTTCTTCAGTTTATAGAGGATGTGACTTGGAGATTTTCGGGGTGTCCTTTCCGATAGATTTGATTCCGATCCCCATGGGGGAGGTGTGCGTGATTGTGGGCATGGATTAGCTCAGTCGGTTCGGTGCTATGATTGATTGCGAGGGCCAGCGAGTGGTAGTTCGAACCCCAAGAGGGGGAGAACTGATTGTATATGGCGAGGGCACCAGAGTGGGATCAGGATTTTGTTCAGCTGCCAGGGCTAGGCAGTACATTCAGCACGGGTGTGCGGGTTATCTAGCGTATGTGGTAGATACGCGAGTCAGGGATCAGATTTCGGTTTCCGATGTACCGGTGGTCAGGGAGTTCGCAGATGTGTTTCCGGAGGAGTTGCCAGGGATACCTCCGGAGAGGCAGGTCGAGTTCAGGATCGACCTGGTGCCAGGTGCGGCCCCTATCGCTAAGGCGTCGTACCGATTGGCACCACCAGAGATGCAGGAGCTGTCATCGCAGCTACAGGAACTGCTGGGCAAGCAGTTCATTCGACCTAGCAGTTCTCCATGGGGAGCGCCGATACTTTTTGTCCGGAAAAAGGACGGTTCGCACCGAATGTGTATTGATTACCGGGAGTTGAATAAGTTGACGGTGAAGAACCGTTACCCACTCCCGAGGATAGACGATCTCTTCGATCAGTTACAGGGCGCATCTTGGTTTTCCAAGATAGACTTGAGGTCTGGGTATCATCAGGTCAGGGTCAGAGAGGAGGACGTGGAGAAGACCGCGTTCCGAACTCGTTATGGACATTATGAGTTCGTGGTGATGCCGTTTGGGCTCACCAACGCGCCAGCGGTGTTCATGGACCTGATGAATCGGGTCTGCAGACCGATGCTTGATCGCTCGGTCATAGTGTTTATAGATGATATCTTGGTGTATTCCAAGACCCGAGAGCAGCATGAGGAGCATTTGAGAGAGCTATTGGGAGTTCTGAGACGAGAACGGCTGTATGCCAAATTCTCGAAGTGTGAGTTTTGGTTACGAGAGGTCCAGTTCCTCGGACATCTCGTTAACCAGGAGGGGATTTTGGTCGATCCGGTCAAAATCGAGGCGGTTATGCAGTGGGAGATTCCGAAATCTCCCTTAGATATTAGGAGCTTTCTGGGATTGGCAGGGTACTACCGGAGGTTCATACGAGATTTCTCCAAGATTGCAGTACCCCTCACTCGTCTGACGAGGAAGGGGGTGGATTTCCGGTGGGGCCCCGAGCAGCAGAGGGCGTTTGAGACCCTCCGCCAGCGTTTGTTTGAGGCACCAGTATTGACACTCCCGGAGGGAGTTGAGGATTTTTTGGTGTTCTGTGATGCATCCATCACAGGTTTAGGGGCGGTCCTCATGCAAAGAGGACAAGTGATAGCCTACGCATCGCGGCAGCTGAAGCCGCATGAGACGAGATACCCTACGCATGACTTGGAGCTGGGGGCGGTGGTGTTCGCCCTCAAGATATGGAGACATTACCTCTATGGGGTCCGCTGTACCATTTACACGGATCACAAGAGCTTGAGACATATCATGGATCAGCCGAACCTGAACATGAGGCAGCGCAGGTAGCTGGATGTAGTCAAGGACTACGATTGTGAGATCCTTTACCACCCCGGTAAAGCGAATGTGGTTGCGGATGCTTTGAGCCGCAAGTCAGATGGGTCTTCCACCCCCGCGATATGTATGAGGATAGCGGTGGATTCTCCGCTTGTCAGTTTGATCAGAGATGCCCAGGTAGAGGGCATGCGACCGGAGAATTGGAAGCTGGAGAGAATCAAGGGTGAGAATACCCGGTTCATACAGGATAGTCGGGGACTATTGACCCGATGCGGTCGGGTTTGGGTTCCGATGTCTGGTGGGGTTAGGCAGACGGTTATGGAGGAGGCTCATAAGTCTCATTTCTCTATTCACCCGGGGGCCACCAAGATGTACCGGGATTTGAGTTTGAGCTATTGGTGGCCGTCCATGAAGCGAGAGATCGCTTGGTACGTCGAGAGGTGCTTGACCTGTAGGATGGTCAAGGCCGAGCATCAGAGGCCGCATGGAAAGCTGCAGCCCTTAGAGATTCCCATGTGGAAATGGGAACAGATCACGATGGATTTTATTACCAAGTTGCCAAGGACGGCAAAGGGGTTTGATGCTATATGGGTCAGCGTGGATCGATTGACCAAGAGTGCCCACTTCTTGGCTATACGGGAGAGCTCATCGGCCGAGAAATTGGCCGAACTGTATGTTCGCGAGATCGTGTCTCGCCATGGGGTTCCTGTTTCCATTGTCTCTGACCGGGATGTCAGGTTTACCTCTCGCTTCTGTCAAAAGTTTCACGAGGAGCTGGGCACGCAGTTGCACTTCAGCACAACATTCCACTCGCAGACAGACGGCCAGAGCGAACAGACTATTCAGACCCTCGAGGACATGTTGAGGGCGTGTGTCATTGATTTCGGTGGGAGTTGGGATTCTCACCTACCGCTTGCGGAGTTCGCCTACAACAACATCTATCATTCTAGCCTTGGCGCCCCGCCATTCGAGCTGTTGTACAGGCGGAGATGTCGCACCCCGGTTTGTTGGGGTGAAGTTGGACACAAAGTGATGGGTAGTACGGAGGTAGTCTTGCAGACTACCGAAAAGATCCAGCAGGTTAGACAACATTTGCAGACTGCTCAGAGTCGGCAGAAGAGTTATGCCGACAGACGCCGATCTGAGTTGGAATTTCAGGTGGGTGACATGGTACTCCTGAGGGTCTCGCCCTGGGAAGGCGTGATTCGCTTCAGGAAGAGGGGAAAATTAGGTCCCCGATATATTGGGCCGTTCAGGATCATTTCCAGGGTTGGCAAGGTGGCTTACAGGCTAGAGCTGCCGAAGGAGCTTAGTCGGATACACAACACTTTCCACGTTTTGCAGCTGCGAAAGTGCATCATGGACCAGGAGGCAGTAGTATCGCTGGATGATATTCAGGTCGATGAGCGCCTGAACTATGTGGAGAGACCTGTGGCCATTTTGGAGAAGAAGAGGAAGATTCTGAGGAATAAAGAGATATCTTTGGTGAAAGTACAGTGGGAGCATCGAAGGGGGTCAGAGTGGACGTGGGAGACGGAGGCCGAAATGCGGGAGCATTACCCGGAGTTATTCGCTGCAGCAGACTTCGAGGACGAAGTCTAGTTCAAGTGGGGGAGAATTGTAACGCCCCGATTCCAGGTATGGATTTAAATAAAAGGTTAATTGGTTTAATGTCCTACTCGACGAGTTGGCTGCCCTACTCGTCGAGTAGCAGCGGGGTTGGAACGCGTGTTTAGTGACCTACTCGACGAGTCCACTAAGGGACTCGATGAGTAGGAGCTGGCAGATGAAACCCTAAATATCGGGGTTTTGCACCCTATTTAAGGAATAATAAGCCTCCTATGGTCTCTTTGCAGTCTTTGAGAGCCCCTTAAAACCCTAATAAGTGTGTGTGTGTGCCCATTATGTGTTTGAAGCTTGAAGAGAGGATCCTTGGAGGGAGAAGGCTTAGAGGAGAAGGAGATTAGAGCAAGTAGAGTGTGGGAATCAACTCTTATCTCAGTTATCATCTTCTGGAGGTAACCAAATTGCCTTTTCTTTGTGAATCTCTTCTATTGGTTGAGTTTTAGGGTTTTTGGTGAGATATTAAGTTGGAAAGATGAGCTATGGGCTAGATCTGAGGTTGTAACTTCAGATCTGGACCCTCCTTGGATTCTATAAGCATAAAGTTTCAGTTTTGGTCATGATTAAGGTCCCTCTTGAGCATGAAGTTCCATTAAGAACTTAAAATAGGCATTTAGAGCCCTTATAGCCATGCATGCACGTAAAGTTTGCAACTTTACTTGATAAGCATGCCCTAGAAGCTTGGATCTGTGATTTGGAGCCGCTGCATGGCTCAAAACAAGTCTGTATGGAAAAAGGACTGAATGAACTCGGCGAGTCGCAAGGTTGACTCGGCGAGTCACATGAAGATGGCCGTGGACTCGACGAGTTGGATGAACAACTCGGCGAGTCCGATGAAGATCACCATAAGACTCGGTGAGTTGAAGAACAACTCGGCGAGTCGGATGAGTTTTCCCCAGGTTATGAATGTGTGTGTGTGTTCGTCGTGTGCAAAAAGGAAAACTCGACGGGTGGCCTTAGAGTTTGGTCGAGAATCGGAGAAACTCGACGAGTCACCTCGGTGACTCGGCGAGTGGGATAGTGTTTCAAGGAACTCGACGAGTAGCCGAGGGTACTCGACGAGTAAGGTCAACATGGACTGTTGACCTTGACTGAGGACTTTGACTTTGAGCAGGGGTTGACTAGTGAGTTATGGAGTACCTTATAAGGTTAAGGACTTATGAGTATATTGTGCTATGGTATTAGGTGGTGGAGCCTGTGCCAAGTAATTCGAGAGTTGGGATTTATCTTCCGGGTCGACATTTGCGAGGTGAGTTATCCTCACTATACTAAGGGGTCTAAGGCACCAAGGCCGGCCCATTGGATATGATATCCTAGTAGTTGTATTATGTTGAGTATAAGTTGGTTATGCATGCTAGTTTGATATGCTAGAGGGTAGGTCTGTAGGACTACCTGTGATACTGATTGATTACCTGTATGTGCATTATCTGTTACATGTTGATATGTTATGTGGGATGGGTTGAGGTTGTACTGCTCCGTGCGGTAGCCAACAAACCCTAGGGTATTCCAGATATGAGCTGAGGGCCCGGTAGGCATTCCAGACTCATACTGAGGACTCGGGAGCATTCCAGATACGAGCTGAGGGCCCGATAGACATTCCAGACTCGTACTGAGGGCTCGATGGTATTCCAGATACGAGCTGAGGGCCCGGTAGGCATTCCAGACTCGTACTGAGGACCCAGGGGTAATCCAGCTTGTAAAGCTGTGGACCCATTGAATGTTGTTCTGTTCAGTTTGTTATGATATGTCATGGTGTGACATGGTTATGTGGACTGTATGTGTATCGGTATTTTGGGGGTAACTCACTAAGCTCTCGGGCTTACAATTTCAGTTTATTGTTTCAAGTACATCAGGGGATCGCGACAAGGCGAAGGCATGATCGTACATCTCCTCCTATTATGTTTATGTTTATGGGAATACTCTGATAAAAATGTATTTTGAAAACAAAGTTGTAATGTTTTGATGAACTTGACATGTTTTGAAAGTTTAAATTGGTTCGAAATTTTTGGGTGTTACAGGGAGCGACATTGATCTTGGTAAGACTCAATAATCAATTTTAAAAGAGCCTATAGGAAAAACACTAGCACCTAATTAGAGGTTAAAATATCCTATTAAGAAAAATGAGATTACTCTACCTCTTCCACATAGATCTAATAAAAGATGTCATGGACCTTGTTGACTCTATGTCACATGGGAAGTGAGTCAGTAATAGATTGCAATCGGAGTCTATCAACTATCAGAAGCTATTTAAGGCCCTATAAGCCACAATTGGAGGAAGCTATGAGAATTAAGATTCATTCCATGAATGTTTGAAATTTAAATTGATCCAACACTTGGTGTTAAAATCATATATTGTTTGTGGATCTTCAAAAGATGAAAAGCATGGATAGGTACACACACACAAATATATATATATATATATATATATATATATATATATATATATATATATATATATATATATATATATATATATATATATATATATATTCAATCCAAGATGGGTTGTGAAACATATGTAGGCTTGAGTAGTCCATTAATGGGTTGTAACAAGTATCTCATATTTGGATAATTTGCTTAGATGAGAAATTCAAAAGGTTGAATTACAAGAAACAAAAGATGGTCTATATAAATGTTAGAGCTAGTGGGAGCGATGTTATCCTTTGTACTAAAATAGGAAACAATGTCCTATCTCTGATAAGTGTAAATGCTTTACATATGTCACACCTTCCTCGATCGATGAGGGAAATGTCGAGTTGTGACGGTTCATAGATTTACTAAATCACAAAGCGCCAATCATAACTACATATTTAAACGAAAACTACATGTCTTCAAGCTGATAATCCTTTCTTCGTCTTGATCTTTGCTCCATCCTAGGGATACATGCGATTTTTGAAAAAGTCAGTTTGATGTTGGTGAGTCCACATGTTTTTATAGTTTTATTTGGTTGTATTAAATTAAGAATCCTTTTTCTTTTAGAAAAATCTTTCTTAAAGTATTTTATCAACCCTATCTTACTATCTTTGCAGGATATCTAACAATCCTATCTTATTATCTTTTAGGATGTTTTATTAATCCTAATTTACTATCATTGCAGGAAATCTAACGATAACGATCCTATCTTCTTATCTTTTAAGATATTTTATTAATCCTAAATTACTATCTTTGTAGGATATTTAACTAATCCTAACGTATTTTATCTACCATTCAAAGGCGTCCCTAATGGTAGTCTGATCTCAAAGGTGTTTGTAATGTATTACCATGAGCCCCCATAATCGACGCTCTTTGACTAGTGATTTCCCCGCCACGACGCTTCATCGGACGTCGAATAGTGATTAATAAGAAAGTTATCCTGTCGGGATTGTAGCTAGCAATCACATGTGGGGGTTTTAATCCTTGTATAGATCTATATATATATATATATATATATATATATATATATATATATATATATATATATATATATATATATATATATATCTTGCTAGCTCTCGCAAGATTAACGATTATAGGTATCGGTGTATAAGAATTTAATCAGGCTAAGGATGAATATTAACAGCTCACTAACGCATTAACCTTAGGTATTTTATCTTTTATCTTTTATATTAATGATTTCCTATAATTATCATAATATAAACCCCTTTAATTTTATATTTGATAATTATATCTTTTATATCTCATAATTATATGGAATATATATATATATATATATATATATATATATATATATAAATTATCTTGCGATACATATCTATATACTCTAATTATGGCTATTTTGAAAACATAATATTTGGACAGAGTAACGATTAGGTACGATGCATATCCCTATATTTGACCAACATTACTTCTAGGTACTATGTTATTCTAGGGATTTGACCAATATAACCTCTAGGTATTATACGTTCCGAGACTATCGGGCATCATAACTCTTAGGCATAATATCAAAGCTTACAATTAGGATAGTACTTGTAGCTACATTATCCTAAGGTTTTAAGTTTTATAAAACGATTGATACTTATGGATAGGATACAATTTGGTAAATCATTTTGATAAGGATGTATCCCCCCTCCCCCCCGGTAAAACAGTTAAAATAGTGAAATAGGGGCCATGTACTCACTATAGTTGCGTATTGTGAAGCATCCAAGCTATTACATCTGAAGCTTCGTGCCATTGGGAGTACTTACAAAAAAGATTGAGAGATATAGAGAGAATTTTGGGTGTGAGAAAATCAGAAAGTGAGCACCTCTATTTATAGTGGTTGTGTGTGCAGAGCACTTCATGCGTGACATGAACTTGCTTCGTGGCTCCATCCAGAGTTTTCCACATGTCACGCTTATGAGAGTCCACGTTTCCCTAATCTCCATGAATCTAGGTGTTAGGTGTGCGCGTCGAGCATGTCACACACTAGGTGTGCACCTCTAAATATTTTATAAAAAATCATATCTTCCTTATATGAATCTTGTTTCTTACCCTCTTTATATATTTTTGTAGCTCTTTACTAGGACTACAACTTTCCTTAAGGTTGCGTTCCCAAATTTTAACTTTAATTTTAACCCATATTTTATAGTTTTCTAAAAATGGTATCTCCTTAAATCTTGGAGTACTACAATTTTGCTTTTTGTGACGTTAGTCGAAACTCAACCAATTTCAAGTAACTCGCATCAAGTAGCACTAGTTTGATGTGATCCTTTAGGAGTAATTCATTAAATTCGTTAGATATGAACTAATAACATACCCTTCGTATGATCTCACTAAAGATAGTCATATATATATATATATATATATATATATATATATATATATATATATATATATATATATATATATATATATATATATATATATATATATATATATATATATATATATATATATATATAGACCAACTTTACAGTTCAACTATCTGTTCTATTATTTCTCTCACGCATCAGTTCTGTTACAAATTATCGAACCTATGAATTTAGAAAAAAAAATAAAGAAATATTTTGTTTTTATTCGAATACTAGATAATCTAAAAACCTCTATTTAAACCCATCTAATTGTTTCCCAACATAAGAATAACACTCCTAGGGAACATAACAAAATTAGCCACTCAGTATGACCTCCCTAAATCCAATCGTTTTCAAAACCATTTTATTCTTGAAAATTTTAACAAAATTATTTATTTAAATAAACATGTTTTAAATAATAAAATGCCAAACAACTCAAGAAAATCCATTGTAATTAACGCCTGGTCCCTGGTATACATTTAATTCATTTATTTATTTATATTGAGAGAGGAACTCGACGAGTTGGTGGCCCTAACTCGTCGAGTAGAGGGCTGATTATGCTCGGGATTTGAGCTATCTACTCGTTGAGTCAAGAGCCCTCGACTCGACGAGTAGCTCGGCCAGAGTGAAACCATAATCTCGGGGTTTTGCACCCTATTTAAGTTCCTTTACCCCCACCCATTGGCCTCATTTTCAGCCTCCTTGTCCCAAACCCTAATCCACGAAACCCTAGAGCTTTTTTTTAGAGTGTGAGCCATTTGGAGTGATCTTTGTGTGCTTTTGAAGCTTGTGGAAGAAGAAGGAGATAGAGGTCTGAAGAGGTGAATAGTAGATCCAGAAACTACATTCCATTTGCTACATTTTCTAGTAATCAATTTTCTATCTTGGCTATTAGTTCATTAGATCTCTTTATGTCCTCTTATGTGGGTTTTTGGTCCAAGATTGGTAGCTTTTGGGAAATGATCGACCCAAGAGGGTATTCTTCCAGATTTAGTACCTAGAGGGGTTGTTATGACATAAAGGTGCAAACTTTATGCCATTGGAGCCCCCATGAAAGCCTTAGAAAGTCATATTGGCCTTTTTAGCCCCAAAAGGACATGCATGTGGAAAATGTGGGAACTTTACGTGTCCAAGTAGTGTTAGGGGTTTAGATCTGAGGTTGTAAGCTTGAGTTTGGTGTAAGGAGGGCTTAAGGACCAAGTTCCAGGTCCCAAGGAATTAGGGTTTGAGCTAAACCCTTTAAGAAATGGTATTAAGGGGTAAAGTCAGAAACTTTACCCTTAAAAGGACATTTTCAGGGTTTATGTGAAGTATGAAGCTTGGATCTGAAGTGTAGGGGCTTAATCCATTAAGATAGCCCAAACAGACAGGGGAACTCGGCAAGTCCAGTAAGGGACTCGACGAGTTGATGTCGGGTTTTCCCGATTGTATGCCAGGTAGAACTCGACGAGTCTGCGAAGGGACTCGACGAGTTAACTCGGCTGACCACGAGTCTGAGTAGTACAGGAACTCACCGAGTTAGGAGGTAACTCGACGAGTTGGGTTTACTCGGAGTTGACCTTGACTTTGATTTTGACCAGGACGTTGACTTTGACCAGGGGTAAAATGATCATTTTACCCTAAGAAGAATTATCAGATTTTTGATTAAGTGTTATTGTAAATTGATAGTCGGGGAGTCGTTGGAGCAGCTACAAGAGATTCCTCACACGAGATTTCGCAGCTAGCATTCGAGGTGAGTTTCCTCCAGTAGGAACGGGTCTAAGGCACCAAGGTCGGCCCGTTTAGCTAGTAGTAGTTCCGAAATAGGGTTCGATGCCGGAAGGGGCCCGATGTAGGATTATATGCTTTTCCGGATTTTGATCCGATGTTGGGGGGGGGGGGGTCCCGAGGAATGCTTGTATGCTTGATGTCTTTTTGATTCTTGCATGTGTTTGTATTGTATGTTTCTGGACTTTGGTTCGATGCCGGGGCGGTCCCGAGGAATGTTAGTATGTTACCGGATTACGGTCCGATGCCGGGCGGGGCCCGAGGAATGTTTAAGTGTTAATATTATATGCTTAGGGTTATATGTATTATTGATTATGCTCATATGTATTCAGAGATGTGCTCGATGCCAGGTGGGGCCCGATGCTGAATAGGGTTCGATGCCGGGCGGGGCCCGATGCTGGGAAAGCCGATGCCGAGCTTGACTCGGTGTAGTAGGGGCGGGGCCGAAGATATGTTTATGTGATATGTGTATGGTATGTGGTAGTTGGGGAGACTCACTAAGCTTCGTGCTTACAGTTTTCAGTTTTGGTTTCAGGTACTTCCGCTAGTAAGGGGAAGAGCTCAGTATGACTGCATGACACACACCACTGTTTTTAGCCTGGGAGGATTCACTCGGATTTATGATATATAATTTTGATACATTGACAGATATGATGATATTTTTGAGATAAATGACTATGATTTTTATGTGATTGATGATATTGATGGTTTTTATTACCGATTTAAAATGAAATTTTTGGTCTATATTTTTGGGGATGTTTCATCCTAAGTTATGTCTTCCCATAATTTTTTAAGTCGTCCACCTTATGATTTGACACTTTAAAGTCAATGTTAACCAAAGTATTTAATAAGGCATTCCTTGTCAATTAAGGGCTCCTTATTCATGTTTCAAATAATCCAAACTCATTATATAACACTAATAACAAATAATACACCTATATCTACATCTTAGTATGTAAAATCCTAAAATTGACCCTAGGAGTTTTGCCCTCCTTGGTGAGAAAATAAAATTTTAGGATTAAAATTAAATAAATAACTAATAATTAATAAATTTATATGATAATTTAATGAAGTTCTATAATATAAACGATGAAACACAATTTAGAGATGGGAGAAGTGCTATATGCTATCAAGATTTAGAGTCACTATATTTATGCTGTGTCATATACATGGATCACAAGACTGTAAAGTATTTGATGTATTAATGGAACCTGAATATGAGGCATCAGAGAAGGCTAAATGTGGTGAAGGATTATGATTATAAGATACTTAACCACCCCCAAGTAAAGCAAATGTAGTAACAAATATGTTGAGTTACAAGAAGACCAGTGTAACTCTTTGCACTTTATGTTTGAGGATGATAGTTGTTACACCTTTGCTAGAGTTAATCAGAGAGTCTTAGACTGAGACGGTCAAGGTTGACAACCGGAAGAGAGAGGATTGTAAGTCAGATTTCTAGTTTTTTCAGGGATATCTAGGGGTTATTGACTATGTATGGTTGAGTGCGGGTTCTGTATTTGGTTGGGACCCAAAAGATATTGATGGATGAGATGCAAAAATCCAAGGTTTCTATTGATTTGGGTGTGACTAAGATATATAGAGACCTGCGAGAGGATTATTGGTGACCCTACATGAAGCTGGATATGACATGGTATGTTGAGAGATGTTTGAGTTGTCGAAAAGTCAAGACCGAGCATCAGAAGCCACATGGAAAGTTTCAACCTTTTGAAATTCCAGTATGGAAGTAGGAGCACTAATATTGTTCTTAAGACCATTGAGCTTATTCAAAGATTTTACGAGAGAGTGCAGACACCAAAGAGTCGGCATAAGAGTTATACAGATCGGTGTCGATCCGATTTAGAGTTGCCTCATCGATGTTCAAGCATGTTAATTTTGATTTCTTGCTCAAACGTTTATTTATGAACCAGATTCAATTTTTCTAATCGTTATTCATGGCATCATGACTGGAGAGGATGACATCGTCGACCACTATAACTGGAGTAGAGGATGAGGGTTTCTGATTTAAAATGAAGAGTCATTGTGTCAATTTTTGATTGCCATGTTTCAAGAGGACGACTATTTTCGATCTCCAAAAGAATGAGAATCTTTACCTTCCATTTCCGAATTCTTATAAAAAGATGCCATAATGTTGATGGCAAAGAATAAGATGTCCATTTTTCCAATTTCTTAACCTTTGTGGATTTTTTCCAAAGTATAGATACCAACAAGAAAATGATGGATTTTTAAAGGAGGTGACAATCTTACTAATAAGATTTCATTAGATGGGGGGGGGGAGTATGGGGGCATTCATGTTCTAAATTTATAAATGACGTAGAGACAAACAAAAGGATCTAGAAGGCGTCCGTTAGGCATACCAAGATGTACGTTTTGCGTACTGGGCTGAGACCAATGTATTGGAATCATCGCGAATACGCCCAACATAGTGACTGAGTACGTGGGGCGTACTCAGTCTGCTTTGATCTTCTTTGACTTTTTGACTTTCTAACATTGACCTTTGACCATGGGTTTGACCAAGTTTGACTTAGGGGTACTTTGAGTAGTAGAGTGAATTTAGGCCACTATTTATTGTATAGGTGACCGGTAGAGGAAACGGTTGGAACAGTGACTTGTTCAGCTTCATTTTCAAATTGTAAGGTGAGTTTCCTCACTATACTCATGGGTCAAAGGCACGAATGTCGGCCCATTCAGCTATGTATCCTGGTATATACGATGTTGCTATGTTTTAGTAATTTGTTAGATCTATATGATTATCTGTTTGCTGATTATATTTTTATCTGTTGCATATGTCGACATAATGTGGTAGGGTTGAAGCAAAACTGCTTTGTGTAGAGGCCAAAAAACCCGAGAGCAATTCAGACATGATATGTGGGTTAGAAAGGCAAGCCAGACTCATGATATGGGCTCAGGGGTAATCCAACCCGATGGTTGTGGACCCGATGGTATTCCAGTCCGATGACTGATTGGACACGTTGCATATTGGCATTCCAATCTGATGACTGATTCGGACGAGGGTAATCCAGCCCAATGGTTGTGGACCCAAGGGTATTCCAGTCGATGATTGATTGGACCCAAGCTTTGGCTTACTGTTTATGTGTTATGTTTCAGGTTCTTTTGATGATCGGGGCAAAGTAAAGGCGTGATCCTGCACATCCTTCAGTTTTTATGAGATTTGATTTTGGGATACCCTAATTTGTGATTATGACCTTTGGAAACTAAAGTTTGTAAACATTTATGGTTTGTGGGTTGTTTTGAAAAATAAAAATTTTACCTTGATTTTGGGATATTTCAAGTTGGTATCAGAGCCCTAGATTGAGAGAATTAGATGAGCATTCATGTGAATCCGGATTCAAACTAAGGATTTGTAAAAGTTTTCAAAAATAATTTTCAAAATAGTTTTCAAAATGGTTTTCAAAAGTAGCCAAGGAAGGATGATATGTGTACGATCATCCGGAGCGAGGAAGTATACCCCATGATACCCACACTGTATTTGCTTATGATAGAACTGCATGTTTGTTGTAGGGTAGGGATCTTCAGGAATTGCATGACAGAATTTCCTGAATTATGATGCCTTATTCCTATAGAGTTTTTCTTCTCGTATGTTGTTTGCGTATGTTGTTGCCTATAAGACTCTTTCGGTGTGAATTAACTACTAATTGAATCCGTTAAGTCATATTTTGCACGGGTTAAATAACCTTAGAGTGAAGGATTTGGTCCAATTGTGCAGCTCTTGTCTGAGCCTAACTGTTATAGGGTTGAATCTTTTAATATAAGATTATTTAAGTTATGTTGCATATGATTGTATTAATGAAGTAGTTAAGTGGAACTAATGGGGGTCTTTCGGCAGCTGATTGCAGGGTGAGGTGGGAATCCTAGGATACCCTAGGAAGCATTGTAGTACACATGGTGCACTATTCAGCTGGTTTTATTAGTGTCATTATAAGGAGGTAACTTAGAAGATTCAGGATGATGCTTGACGAAAGTATGGATAGGTGTGGAAGGTAGTATTGGGACCGTACTACTAGAAGCATAGGATCCATACTCGAATCAACAAAATTCACGAGGAGTCTAAGAAGCTAGTAGAGGACGATGTGTATGTTTCTGTTTAGTGGGTAAAATGTTATGGGTTGATGATGATGGCTTGGTCCTATTTAATAGGATGACGATACCTAAACAAGAAGTAGGCCCCTATGAGATTGGTGCAGACTCAGGGTTACATGGTTGAATTGCCACTGAGGTTTCACAGATATTACGGGAAGAGCTGTATGGTATCGTGAGTCAGATCACCGACAGTCTAATTACCAAGTTCGAGGAGCGAACTGCAGCCTTGCAGACTTTGAGCGGGACTGTTGAGGCGACTACTGGGGGAGATCTTGATGTTATCCGACTCGGAAACAAAAAGAGGGCTTATTTAGCGAGAGACGAAGAGTTCGAGGCTGCTAACCTGGGTACTGAAAGTTAGGGGACTTTGATATCTACGGAAAGTGTGGCGCAACCCACGGGTTTGCTTGTCACAAATTCAAATGCTACAAGTGTGGAGAAATAGGGCATGTCGTTCGCGACTGCAAGAAGGATCAGCCGTGTTTTCATTGTCACCAGTCGGGTCATCTTAAACCCAAATGTCAGGCATGGGTTTCGGAGGGAGTGCAGTCCAAACACCGATCGTCGTACGGGAGGTCAAGGTTGAGCCGCAAGAAATCACAGGTATAAATTTAGACCCTCGATTTTATCATTGAGTAGATGTACTTGTTTAGTGTGATACCAAAAGGTATAAATTTAGACCCTCGGTTTTATCATTGATTAGATGTACTTGTTTAGTGTGATACCAAAAGGATAGTTATTTGTATAGTTTTCTTATTAGGTATATTATGTTAGCATCAATGGATTTTGAAGGATCAGGGATGCGACCTTCGGGGTGCTTCATAAATCGTAAGGTAAGAGGTTCGTTTGCAAAGGGTTCAAAGCTATATTGTTTAGAAAGCTTTTGGCATCTTCATCTAAGGTGAAGGATTTCCTTGCGATTGCTGGATAATATTCAAGAATTGTCGCATGCCATTTTGCATACCGAGATCTGTTTTTAGAGAGTGTCTGGATAAATAGGTTTTAGGCTTCAATATGGAAAATGTCTGCCAATGATGGAGTAAGCCAAAAGTAGGGAAGGACTGAGTGTTTTGTTTGAAGGATCAGCAGACAATTTGATTTTGATTTGTTCCAACACAATATGTCAAATAAAGTTGCAGTGTAAGTTTGTTGGATTTCTGATATTCAAGACTGTTCAGATCTTTTATGCTGAAGAGGATTAAGGAGTTGATCAGAAGTGGGTACATGGTGAGTTGTTGACAGATTCATTCTTTCAAGATTGTGCGTGCAATCCTTGCAACGGAAACTTCTAGACAATATCTCGTTGTAGCCGGCTATCCCTTTTGGGACAACAAAATAGAATCAAGGGGAGTGTGTTGCTCAAGTTGAATATCAATTAAAGGGTGGTTTGGCTCATTGAATCGACCGCTATCATTAGTAGGGGTAGAGCTATTGTTGATTTATCAGTCCACTTCAGGGTGTAATGGATGCACTTTTGCATGGGTTTTGGTTCAGTGGATGAGACTGCTCAAGAATTATCGAGTAGTATCAATTGACAATGGTATGTGTGCAACGATCTTCCTTCACGTGTTGAGAAACAAATATTTTGGACCCATGAGTAGAGTGTCAGAGTAGCGTTGACCAGTTTCCTGGAAGGAGTTCGGATCTACACGAAATCCCATTTCGGCGAGTCGCGCCGGTAAGGATGGAAAGGAAACAGACTAATCTTGGTTCTGATTGTTGGATTATATGTCTAAGCCCATAACTATTATTGGTATGTACTTGACCCGAGAGTAGTATGGTCCATTTGGGTTGCATAACATCAGGACAATTTGTTAGGATGGACTTTTGAGAAGAGGTTATATATGATTTATTAATATATTATAAGTTCTAATATATTAATATGAAATCATATGATTTAATTAGTATTGATCAAGAATTAGTTTGGAATTAATTTAGTGATCAAAAGAGGCTAATTAAATCTATGGGGACTAATTATGGTAATTGGTTATATTTATATGTATTGGGCTTATGATCCATATTGGACTAAGTTTATGTATGGATACATAAAGAGTTGGGCCACATGAACCATGGATCATAAAGCCCATGGGTATGGATTTGGGTTATACCCATGACTCTTGGAATCCTACATATAAATATAAGCTCCATAACCTAAAAATGCCACTTGGAGCACTTGTAGTTCTTGGAGTTCATGGAGGTGTTTTTGGTGCATGGAGTTCTCTCTCAAAATGTCATCCTTTGTCCTAGATGAGTTGTGATTCCATTTGAGGTGCAACACTTGGGGCACTAAGTTCTTAAAGGCCAAAGTCTTTCTAGCAACATCAACAACATCAAGAGGTATGTCCATAACTTGTTTTTATTATACATATGTTATTTGCATGCGAGTTATAGGCTTAATGCTTTGGAAACACTATTACATGTATAATTAGAGAAAACATAGATCCAAGGCATTTAGGGTTGTATGTGCACCATAGGATGTTGTAGTATACTAAAACCCAACAATGGTATCAGAGCCATGGGTTGTTTTCTATTATACTTGATGTTTTATTGGTTTTCAAAGTGAAAATATCGAATTTTCTGCTCTCTGACAGCAGAACTCGCCGAGTCCAGTGCTTAAATCGACGAGTTGCATGGTTTTTGCCTTGGACTCACCGAGTTGGATGAGTGACTCACCGAGTCCACTCACAAATTTGACAAACTCGACGGGTCAGCTCATGCACTCGACGAGTTGGATGTCCTGAGTGCAGATTTTCGAGTTTTTTTTGCCTATTTTGGATTAGAATCATTACCACAAAATGTTTTTGTTCATAGAATTTGATTTTGATGCTATGGTAATGATTATCCTCATCCAAATAAAGGATAATTGTCAAATTTTCAAGATTTGTATTAGTTTATGTGATTAGCTAATTTCTTGAAAATTATTGATGTGAATTATCTTTACTTATGAGTTTGATCTAGATCATAGAAAAAATTATTTGATTATTGTGTTAATTGGAATAATTGATTTTAATGATTTTTATGAACTCCATAACTTGTCCTCAACTTATGGAAAATGAAGAGTTTTTTCCGTTTAAAAGATTCATTAAAGTTCATAGGTTATGAAAAATGAAAGGTCTTGTTTTTAAATGTCATCACAAAATAGTTTTATGTCTTCCATAACTTGTCCTCAAGTTATGAAACTTGAAAAGTGTTCCATAAAAACCATATTAAACTCATAAGCTATGGAAATCAAAAGTTTTTGAATTGTTCAAAACTTGCCCTCAAGTTTTGGAATTTTTAAAGTTACTCCCCACGTGTACTTTAATTCCAACCCTTTGAATTTTAAAAGTTTAAAATTCAACCCTTATACTATTATAATATTATAGGTTTAAAATTTATATATATGTATAAGAGTAAGTCAGTCTTATTGTTAGTAGGCCTCATTCACAAAGCCGGTCTATAAGGGGGTATAAGGTTACTGCCTATAAAATGGCAGTTTAATGGGTGTCGTTAGCCGAACGGGTAGGACAGAACATTAATTCTCCCTTCATTAAAAGTATAATGATAAATGTAAAGTAAGTAAACTTTATTAAATTCCCAATCTTAGTTACTTTAGGAAAATGTGAATTTGGTGCTAACCCATGAAATTTCACTTTACACCTTGTTAAGTCGTTAGTGGAGCGTGTGTGGTTAACCGACACACTAATCTGGGACTGACAATGTGTGACAAAGGGTAGCTTGATGTTAATCATAGATCAATGGAGCGTGTGTGGTTAACCGACACATTGATTAGGTGGTTTTAACATTAAGTGTACCAAGTTAATTTGCACGGTTATTCACTCCTTGTTTGTGATCCTCGACATCCCAGTCACAAACTTGAAGGGCACAATTGAGATTTAAACATGCCATTGAATAGTTCAATGAATCTCAAAAGATCTAGGAGTTTCAATTCATTTAAAACCTAATATTAAATTTCGTTTTTCATGGTGGAAATTGGTAAATCGTCATTTACCTACCTTCAAATATTTTGTAGCTTGGATTACGACATCCCTCTTCCAAGTTATAAAATATTGTTGTAAAATCCCGAACTTCACCGGTATATTTCGAATCCCTTCTCTTATATTAATTGTCATTGTAGTCCTTGTAGTTGTTTGAGTTGGGCCATGAGAATTATAAGTACTAAAGTTGCAACTTTGGGTCAGGAAGGAGTACGGTTAGCGTACATAAGGGTACGCTGAGCGTACTAGGCGCGCCCTAGTACGCTCGGTGTACACTCATGTACGCTGGTCGTACTCATGTCAGGAGAAAACCCGAATATTTAGGGTTTGGGGACTATATAAACACCCTTATAGATCATTTCCTCTGATTATCCTCAGCCTCCACAACCTACATTCGTCCTCCCCCAAACCCTAGCTCTTCCTTGTGGGTCTAAGCTTATTTGGTATGTTTTGGAGAGTTTCAAGAGGAAGGTATTGCATCGAAGTGTTGGAGAAGAAGATCAAGCTCATAGATCTGATGTTAGTTTGTGCTCAAGAAGCTCCAAAAGGTATAAAGTTCCAAAATTTATGCATATATGCTTAGATCTCATCATTTTACTTTATTAAAAGCATCTCTTGTCCCAAAAGCCATAAAGTGGTGTATTTTGTGTTGTGGACGTAAAGAGCTGTCCTTCCAGGCTCTTGAAGGGACTTTAAGTGATAAAAATAAGGTGCCATTAGCTGTAGGTGTCCCATGCAAGAGAAATAAGGTATTAATGGATTAAGACCAAGCATTTAGAACTTCATGGACGTCCAAAGTGATAAAGTTCGTGATTTTATGGACCTTGGGCATGTTAGGCCTCTGGATCTGAGATTAGGACCTAAGTGCTTAAGCCATTAAGCACTTAATAAGGTTTTGTCAAGTTATGGAGTACGCCCAGCGTAAATTCAGTATGCCCACCATACTGGGTCAACCACCCCGATGGTGGTCAACATCTGGTCACGTACGCCCCGTGTAACAGAGGAGTACACCCCGCGTACGTCCTCTGTTGGGCCATTGACAATTGGGCTTCGGGTTTTGGGCTGTTTATGGACTAAAGGGATTTGGGCCTTTGCTGGACTTAGTAAATAAGATGTTATGGGCTAGTTAGTGGTAGTGGATCATGGGATTAGGCCCAATAAGGAGATTGGGCCCAATTTAGTAAATTGGGCCAATAGTGGACTTATGTATTTGGACTTTCAAGTTAAGGACTTGGTGTGGGACTTTGGCCCAATAAAAGGAATGGGTTTAATGAGTTTTAAGGACACTTGGTCAAGGGGGGGGGGTAATGTTGGGTATTAACCTAGTATTTATTATTATGTGACAGTTCGGGATTCCTGGTAAGATCGTAGTCAGAGACCTGCATTAATTCAACACTAATTGCGAGGTGAGTCATCCTTACTATACTAAGGGGTCTAAGGCACCAAGGCCAGCCCATTGGAAATGATATCCTAGTAGTTGGTATTATGTTGAGTATGATCTAGTTATGCATGCTAGTTTGATATGCTAGAGGGTAGGTTTGTAGGACTACCTGTGATATTGCCTGTTTATTTCTATGTGCACTTATCTGTTATATGTCGACATATTATGTGGGATGGGTTGAGGTGATCCTGTTCCGTGCGGTAACCAACAAACCCGACATCGTTGTAGATACGAGCTGAGGGCCAGGTGGGGCATGCCAGACTCGTACCGAGGGCTCAGGAGCATTCCAGATACGAGCTGAGGGACTCTCGTACTGTGGACTCGATGGCAATCCAGATGTGAGCTGTGGGCCCGGAAGGCAATCCAGACTCATACTGTGGGCCCAGGGGTAATCCAGTCTGAAAACCTGTGGACCCAGTACATGCTGTTATTTGTATATGTGTTTATGTGTGCAGTGTATCAGTATTTTGGGGAACTCACTAAGCCTCGTGCTTACAGTTTCAGTTTATTGTTTCAGGTACATCAGGGGATCGTGGCAAGGCGAAGGAATGATCGTACAGCTCCTCATGTTTTATTTATGTTTCTGGGATGAACTCTGATGTTAGACTATTTTGAAAATAGAATTATAATAACTACTGGTTATAAATGTCTTTGAAATGTTTTAAATTGGCTTAAATTTTTATGGGTGTTACAAGTTAGTATCAGAGGCTTGGTTTGAGTGAATTGGAGGAACACTCGTGTGAATCCAGTCTCAAATCAAGGAAAGGATTTTAAAATAATTTTTTTTTTAAAAATGGTTTTCAAAATAAGTAAAGGAAGATGCAGGGTGTACGATCAGCCGGAGCCAGTAAGTAGACCCCAAAATACCATACAGTTATTTTACTATGTGATATGTTAGAACAGCATGCTAGTGCTAGGCTAGGGATCTTCAGGAATTGCATGATAGAATTGCCTGATTATATGATGCCTACTTGCCTAGGGTTTCCTTTATATGAGATTGACATCATTACTGTAGTTGCTTAGTGCATGCATCACGGTTATACATAATTAAGATCTTATAGCCTGAGAATGTTTGATTTGGCCTTATGTTCCGTTCTTGTTTGATTGGGAGCTTAGGGTAGGATTGGGTATTCGGAAATCTATAGGGTCCAGCGTTATATATGGCTAGCATACACTAGTGCTGCAGGGTTGGTGGAAGTTTCATTGATGGGTGGTTAGTGAGAGGCCGGGAGGCCAGTTATGAGATATTTAGCATTCCTCTAGGAGTGAGGATTTAGCGCTCGCTATGTTATGTATATTGTTAGGGTGTTGTGGTGATACTTGAGACAAATATGGGTAGGTATGGAAGGTAGTATGGGCCCGTACTACTGAAAGCACAGGACCCATACGCGTAGCAAGGAAGTCACAACCCCTAGGGTTTGGTCGGGAGTTGGTTCTCAGTTCTTTATCTGGATTATCTTATATCTTGTGGTATGTTTCAGAATGGTGATGACGAGGTGCTTTGTGACCGGATCCGGCTTGGGATCAAGATCAGGAGACGGAGGCCCGGAGGGGCCAACAACACCTGAGCCTGTGGTGCAGATGAGTACAGAGGAGTTGGATGCCAAGATTCGAGAGATCCTGCGTGATGAGGTTGCTGCTATGTTCCGGGCGCAGCTACCGGAGATGTTTGGGTCTATTAAGACCGCTATGGTCGAGTACTTTGACGAGCGTTACGCAACCCTTGGGAGGACGGCTTCCGCTGCAGCTGCATCGGCTGTAACAGCGGCAGGAGGAGGTGGATCCAGTCGGGGCTTCCAGTACCGGGAATTCGATAACACGAAGCCCCCGACATTCGATGGTACCCAGGATCCTATTAGAGCTATGAGGTGGTTATCTGACATGGAAGGCAGTTTCTTTACGTGTTCATGTCCTACTGACCCAAAGGTCAGATGTGCCTTGAACATGTTGAGGCTTGGGGCCAAGGACTGGTAGAGATTGACGACAGGTTCGTACACGGACGAGCAGAGAGCTGCTGTTACTTGGGAGCAGTTTAGGGACATGTTCCACGCTCGATACATTCCTCGGTTTGAGCGGGAATGATTGGCTCAGGAGTTTTTGAGTTTGAGACAGGAGGGAGAGTCGGTGACGGAGATCACCCGGATGTTCACTGAGAGGGCGATGTTCTGCCTGGAGTTTGCCTCGGAGCAAGCCCAGATGACACGTTATCTGAGCATGCTGAAGACTGACATTTGTCAGTTTGTTGCCACACAATGATGTGATACTCTGCTGGAGTTACAGGAGGCCGCTAGGCGGCGTGAGTTGGAGATTGAGCTGCAGACGAGGGAGCAGCGGCAGGCCCCGACACAGTCTCAACCGGCGCCAAAGCGGACCAAGACCGCTGATTCTAGGGTTGGGAGCCAGCCGAGCCGCACTTGTGGAAAATGTGGCAAGGGTCATTCTAGGGTTTGTCGAGCGGGTAGTAGGTGCCAGAGGTGTGGCAAGGAGGGGTACTATGCGAAGGATTGTCGCCAACCCGTTGCGGTTCCGGGTATGAAGTTGTGTTATCACTGTGATCAGGTTGGCCACATGAAGGCCAACTGCCCATTGCTTGTCGGTAAGCCGGCACAGGCTCCCGCCCCAGCTACATTGAGGATTACGGATGGGAGGTCAGGTAGGGCAGAGCCCCCGAAGGCTCAGGGGCGCGCCTTTCAGCTCACCGTAGAGGAGGTCAGGGCCGCACCGGATGTGGTTGCTGGTATGTTTCTATTCCTTATCTTATTGATCTTATATGTTTTATGCTTATCTCTATATACCTGTGTTTAGGTACGTTTTTAGTGAACTCCTTGCCTGCATTGGTTTTATTTTACTCGGGGGAGAGTCGGTCATTTGTATCACAGACTTTTAGTAGGGAGTTCAGTATGCTAGTGGGCGAATTAGAGTGTCCGTTGCGAGTCTCGATCGCCAACGAGCATGGGGTTTCTGTTTCTTCGGTCAACCGAGGATGTGAGATGGAGATCTACGGAGTATCTTTCCCCATAGACTTGATTCCGATTCCCATGGGAGAGGTGTGCGTGATTGTAGGGATGGATTGGCTTGGTCGATTTGGTGCTATGATAGATTGTGAGGGTCAGCGGGTTGTAGTTCGAACCCCAAATGGGGGAGAACTGATTGTTTATAGCGAGGGCATGAGAGTGGGTTCAGGGTTTTGTTCAGCTGCCAGGGCTCGGCAGTACATTCAGCACGAATGTGCGGGTTATTTACGTATGTGGTGGATACGCGGGTCAGGGATCAGACTCCGGTGTCAGAGGTTTCAGTAGTTAAAGAGTTTGCTGACGTGTTTCCGGAGGAATTACCGGGAGTACCTCCGGAGAGGCAGGTCGAGTTCCGAATCGACCTGGTGCCGGGTGCGGCTCCTATCGCCAAAGCGCCATACCGATTGGCGCCACCCGAGATGCAGGAGCTGTCATCACAGCTGCAGGAACTATTGTGCAAGCAGTTCATTCGACCTAGCAGTTCTCTATGGGGAGCACCGATCCTCTTCGTCAGGAAGAAGGACGGCTCGCACCGGATGTGCATCGATTATAGGGAGTTGAACAAGTTGACGGTGAAGAACCGTTATCCACTTCCGAGGATAGATGATCTCTTTGATCAGTTGCAGGGGGCCTCTTGGTTCTCCAAGATAGATTTGAGATCGGGGTATCATCAGGTCTGGGTCAGAGAGGAGGACGTGGAGAAGACCGCATTTCGAACTCGCTATGGTCACTACGAGTTTGTGGTGATGCCGTTTGGGCTCACCAACGCACCGACAATATTTATGGACCTGATGAATCGGGTCTGCAGACCGATGCTGGATCGCTCGGTCATCGTGTTTATAGATGATATCTTGGTGTATTCCAAGACTCGAGAGCAGCATGAGGAGCATCTCAGGGAGTTGTTGGGAGTTCTGAGACGGGAACGAATATATGCCAAGTTCTCAAAGTACGAGTTTTGGTTACGAGAGGTTCAGTTCCTCGGGACCTCGTTAACCAGGAAGGGATTTTGGTTGACCCGGCCAAAATCGAGGCAGTCATGCGGTGGGAGGTTCCGAAATCTCCCTCAAATATCAGGAGTTTTCTGGGTTTGGTAGGGTACTACCGGAGGTTCATATGAGATTTCTCCAAGATTGCAGTACCCCTCACTCGTTTGACTAGGAAGGGGGTGAATTTCCGGTCGGACCCTGAGCAGCAGAGGGCGTTTGAGACCCTCCGTCAGCGTTTGTGTGAGGCTCCAGTTTTGACACTCCCGGAGGGAGTTGAGGATTTTGTGGTGTTCTGTGATGCATCCATCACATGTTTAGGGGTAGTCTTCATGCAGAGAGGACGAGTGATAGCCTACACATCACGGAAGCTGAAGCCGCATGAGACGAGATACCCTACGCACGATTTAGAGCTAGGAGCGGTGGTGTTCACTCTCAAGATATGGAGACATTATCTATATGGGGTATGTTGTACCATATACAGGGATTACAAGAGCTTGAGACATATCATGGATTAGCCAAACCTGAACATGAGGCAACGCAGGTAGCTGGATGTACTCAAGGACTACGGTTGCGAGATCCTTCATCACCCCGGTAAAGCGAATGTGGTGGCGGACGCTCTGAGTCGCAAGTCAGCTGGGACTTCCACCCCAGCGCTATGTATGAGGATAGCAGTGGATTATCCGCTTATGAGTTTGATCATAGATGCTCAGGTGGAGGGCATGCGACCAGAGAACTGGAAACTGGAGAGGATCAGGGGTGAGAATGCCCGATTTGTGCAGGATAGCCGGGGTTGTTGACCCAATGCGGTCGGGTATGGGTTTCGATGTCTGGTGGGGTCAGACAGACAGTCATGGAGGAGGCTCATAAGTCTCACTTTTCTATCCATCCGGGGGCCACCAAGATGTACCGGGACTTGAGTTTGAGTTATTGGTGGCCGTGAATGAAGCGAGAGATCGATTGGTACGTCGAGAGGTGCCTGACCTGTAGGATGGTCAAAGCCGAGCATCAGAGGCCGCATGGAAAGCTGCAGCCCCTGGAGGTTCCCATGTGGAAATGGGAACATATCACGATGGATTTTATTACCAAGTTGCCGAGGACGACGAAGGGGTTTGATGCTATATGGGTCATCGTGGATCGATTGACCAAGAGTGGGCATTTCTTGGCCATACGGGAGAGTTCATCGGCCGAGAAGTTGGCCGACGTGTACATCCGTGAGATCGTGGCTCGCCATGGGGTTCCAGTCTCCATTGTCTCCGACCGGGATGCTAGGTTTACCTCACGTTTTTGGCAGAAATTCCATGAGGAACTGGGCACGCGACTGCATTTTAGTACAACATTCCATCCTCAGACCGACGGTCAGAGCGAGCGGACCATACAGACCCTCGAGGACATGTTGAGGGCTTGTGTTATTGACTTTGGTGGGAGTTGGGATTCCCACCTACCTCTTGCAGAGTTCGCCTACAACAACAGCTACCATTCCAGCATTGGCGCTCCGCCTTTTGAGCTGTTGTACGGGCGGAGATGTCGCACCCCAGTTTGTTGGGGAGAGGTTGGCCACAGAGTGATGGGGCTGACGGAGGTAGTTTTGCAAACTACCGAGAAGATTCAACAGATTAGCCAACGATTACAGACCGCTCAGAGTCGGCAGAAGAGTTACTGTAAGACCCGTAGATCCGGGCTAGTCAATTTAGAGACGATAAGCATCAAAAATGACTTTTTGATAGAAGATTATTTAGAATGAATAATCTTAAATAAGTTGTAGTGGTCGTGACAAGGATTTCAGATATATAAAGAATGCCGATATCCGAGTTATAACGAAGAAGTTATGACCTGTCGAAGTTTCGCGACAGAACCGACACGACACAGCGTGACGTAAATAGTGAATTTACGATAGAACGATATTTAGCCTTAGTGATCTAAACGAAAGTTGTAGAATACGTTAAACCGAGAGAGTGCATAAAAAGAGCGTCAAAATCTGACTTTGTATGAGGAAGTTATGATTTTTTGAAGTTTCGACTTTGCGGTATGCAGCCCAAAGTGCGAATATGAGATCGAGTGATTTCTAGCCGAAACAATCTAAATGAGAATCAAAGATCTCATCGATAGTAATCCAGCGGTGAAAAGATAGATAAAAACGGATGTCAGATGACGGAGTTGTGAATTCCTAACGGAGTTTTCCTGTCACGGCCTACTAAAAATAATATAATAAAAATTAAACTCAAAATTAGCCGACGGAGTCTAAACGAGAGTTGTAGAGCATAATCTCACCTACACGTGGATATAAAGAACGTCGAAAACGGAGATCGTATGCGAAATATATGAATTTCTGAAGTTCGGGGCGCAAACCCCGACACTGTGTCAGAGTTCACGACATGACTTCTGGAGCCTGACAGACGCAAGTTGCGATGACGCACCTGATGAATACTGAACTCACAATGTGAATTTTGAGATTCAGGACGTGAATCCAGCAAAATGGCCCTATAAATAGAAACTGAAGGGCAGCCGGCCATGGTTGCTAATTCCTTCACTCTCTCACTTCCGACACTCTCTCTGGCCCTCTTGAAGTACCCCCGAAGCCCCGATATCATCCCGACACCCGAAGCGAGTCCCGAAGCCCCGAAGATCCCGAGAAGAAAAGAGTTTTAAGCCGAAGCTTTGCCCGCGAGAAGCCCGGTGTGTGAAGATATCCCAGATTCATCGAAGAATTACTACTTGAAGAGCCGTAGTGCTGTCCGGCAATCGTCTTAACAAGTGAGTGTGTAGTTACTTTCTTCTACCGCATAGATATGAAGTATTTTCTATGAAATACGTGTTATGTGTTTATACGTTGTTTGTTTACTTGAGATGGTTGTTGAATGAATGTTTTATACAGGTTTTTAAATGATTTAAACTATATATGTAATTTATATCTACAAATATGTTGGGTAGAACATGGGTAGATGAAATAGTTGGTGTGTGATGAAAGATCAGTTTAAGGATGAGACGAAAGATGATATAGATCATGAGATGAGGGTGACAGGTGAAAATTGAGTGAAACCTTTACCCAAATGATGGCCCCCGTCATTCAGCAGAGTAGGGATGACAACCACGAACTATTCTAGACAGTCATGTGGAACACTAGCAGGCTCGCAACTTGTAGGTATTGTGGACTTGATGTTCACCGGTGTACTCTAAAAACCCATTGATATGTATTGCTAGAGGAGTCTCGGAACCAATACTGTCAATAAACGAGATAAACGCCGGCGACTATGGAGTTAGCGCTTGGTAATTACAGATATATAGTGTCTGTTGAGAAAACCCTGGCAATGATGGATTTCGTGTCGATTCCTTAGGATAATCCCTAGGAATAAATGAACGAGGAATAGTTGATTCTTTGGGTAATCTTTAAGAAATAAATAGGAGATAATGGGGTGGGTAATTGGGTTGATTGTGTGATGATTAAATATAATATAATATTTTATTGTGGGTTGAAAACCCTATATGCTCACCAGGCTCCCAATCCTGGCCCACTCAGTTTCCTTTGAATTACAGGTAGTGGCACACGAGCATAAGTTGGTTGACAAGACGAGAGATTTTGGATTATAGACCAGTAGTTATAAATAACTGTTGTAAGGTCTATTTTGTCCTGTTTATGCTTTTGGTCTGTATCGGAACATGACATCCCGAGATTTTGTTATTTAATGAAAATACACTTCTTCAAGAAAAGTTTTGATAGATTCTTATCATATTTTGTTTTGGGAACAAATTCCGCAACTCTTTTAATCAAAGGATTACTCTGATTTTATAAAACAAAGCATAAACAAATCGGTCTTTTCTGGCCGTGAAATTAGGGATGTCACAGTTATGCCGACAGACGCCGATCTGAGTTGGAGTTCCAGGTAGGTGATATGGTGCTACAGAAGGTTTCGCCCTGGAAGGGTGTGATTCGCTTCAGGAAGAGGGGAAAGTTGGGTCCTCGATACATCGGACCATTTCGGGTTATCGCCAGGGTTGTCAAGGTTGCATACAGATTGGATCTTCCGGAGGAACTCCGTCGGATACACAACACTTTCCAAGTTTCGCAATTGCGGAAATGCATCATGGATCAGGAGGCAGTAGTATTGTTGGATGATATTCAGGTTGATGAACGCCTGAATTATGTAGAGAGGCCCGTGGCCATTTTGGAGAGGAAGATAAAGGTTCTGCGGAACAAGGAGATACCTTTGGTAAAGGTATAGTGGGAGCATCGGAGAGGATCTGAGTGGACTTGGGAGCCCGAATCCGAGATGCGGGAGCATTGCCATTGTAGTCCTTGGAGTTGTTTGAGTTGGGCCATGAGAAGTATAAGTACTAAAGTTGCAACTTTGGGTCAGGAAGGAGTACGCTGAGCGTACATAAGGGTATGCTGAGCGTACTAGGCGCGCCCTACTACGCTGGGCGTACACTCATGTACGTTGGCCGTACTCATGTCAGGAGAAAACCCTAATATTTAGGGTTTGGGGACTATATACACACCCTTATAGATCATTTCCTCTGATTATCCTCTGTAATGCCCGTGTTTCTAGGCTAGGCATTAATATTGATGTGATAGTCTAGGTTAACCTTTGTAACTCATTTTGAAGAAATGAAAAGGAATTATGTGAAAAAATTATGTGTTTTATGTGTTTTATGCTTAATTAATAATTAAGAATAAAAATGAGCGTCGAAAATAAATATTAGATAAAACCGATATCTATTAAGAAAGTTGTAGTGGTCGTGACAAGGATCACATTAGAACATGAAGGAAGGTATAGTTTGTTCCGAAATTTTTCCCTAGGAGATCTGAGTCTAAGTAGTGCATTATACAATGAGAGATCATTAGAACATGACCCATCAGTCTGTTACAATAAATGAAGGAAAGTACTTATTCTAAGAAGAAGGAGTCCTCAATAAGGATTTATTTGTAACTCGAAGGTTACGATTGAAAGTCCTACGAAGAATCTGAAGCTTTTTTAGGATTAGCTGGATATTACCAAAGTTTTATCCAAGGATTTTCTTCGATCGCAACTCCATTGACAGCTTTAACCCACAAAGGAGTTGTTTATACTTGGAATGGGAAGCATAAGGAAGCTTTTGAGAAGTTAAAGAAAAAGTCATGTGAAGCACCGATTCTTTCGTTACCTGAAGGAGTTGATGACTTCACAGTTTATAATGATGCCTCTGTAGTTGGGTTAGGTTGTGTTCTGACCCAAAGGGATAAAGTTATAGCGTATGCATCGAGGCAATTGAAAGAGCATGAAAAGAACTACCCCACTCATGATCTGGAGTTGGCAGTGGTAGTATTCGCCTTAAAGATATGGAAGCACTATCTTTATGGTACTAAACGCAAACTTTTCACTGATCATAAGAGTCTTCAATATCTCTTTAATCAGAAGGAATTAAACATGAGGCAACGACGCTGGCTAGAGTTACTCAAGGACTACGACTGTGAGATACTTTACCACCGTGGTAAAGCAAATGTTGTTGCTGATGCTCTCAGTCGGAAGGTAAATCTTGAAAAGAAAAGGCCAAGAGCGTTGAGAATTGAAGTTGTCTCGACAATTAGGGAAGGTATAAAGCTTTAGAGAAAAATAACCGAAAGGAAGGACGTTTGGATAAAACGTTGGTGTTTGATACAAACGGTCAAAGACTGAAGGTATTCAAAGATAGGATTTGGGTACCTAAGACGGGAGGAGTAAGAGATCTTCTAATGGAAGAAGCTCACAAAACCATGTACTCGATTCATCCCGACATTACGAAAATGTATAGGGATCTAAAACCCTATTACTGGTGGCCGACGATGAAGCTCGATGTTGCTCAGTATGTGGCCGAATGTGTAACTTGTGCTAGGGTTAAGGCACAACATCAGAAACCGTATGGGAGTTTAGAACCTTTACCTGTACCCATGGGTAAATGGGAAGATATTACCTTGGATTTTGTCACTAAACTGTCCAGAACAAGGAACGGTCACGACATGATTTGGGTGGTCGTTGATCGCTTCACTAAGAGTGCGCATTTCATAGCAGCCAACGAGAAATGGTCTATGGATAAACTTGCGAATTCTTATGTGAAGGAAATTGTGAGGCTTCACGGTGTTCCGTTAACGATTGTATCCGATCGTGACAGCCGTTTTACCTCAAGGTTTTGGAGAAGTCTACAAGAGGAATTGAGTACCAAGTTGTGTTTGAGTACAGCTTACCATCCGCAAACAGATGGTCAGAGCGAACGAACAATTCAAACATTGGAGGATATGCTGAGAGCATGTACCCTAGAATTCCAAGGTAACCGGGATGAACACTTACCTCTAGTAGAATTTTACTATAATAATAGTTTCCACTCAAGCATCAAAATGGTACCTTATCACGCTTTGTATGTGGAAAAGTGTCGAACACCATCATGTTGGCTGGAAGCTGGGGAAAAGCAGTTTATGGGACCTGAAATAGTCCATCAGACTGCTGAAAAGTTGAAAGTGATTAGGGAAAGGATGTTAGCAGCTCAAGATCGACAAAAGAGTTATGCTGAAAAGAAAAGACAACCGATATCCTTCGAAGTTGGAGATTCGGTTTTACTTAAAGTCTCGCCGTGGAAGGGACTTATAAGATTTGGTAAAAGGGGAAAGTTGAGTCTAAGGTTTATTGGACCATTTAAAGTTCTTCAGAGGATCGGGAATCAAGCTTACAAGCTAGAATTACCGGAAGAACTGGAGGGTATTCATAACACCTTTCATGTGTGTTATTTAAGAAAGTTCACGGGAGATGTGCCCGACATAATTCCCATTTCTGAATTAAGGTTGGATGAAAACAAGAGGTTGATTGAAGAACCTGAGGCAATCGTTGACCGTAAGACTAAGAAGTTGCGACGCAAGATGGTCGATTTAGTGCTTGTGCGTTGGAAACATACGAATGGGCCAAATCTCACCTGGGAAACGGAGAGTGACATGATGAGTCGCTACCCGCAGTTGTTTGTTGATGTGTGATTCCGGGGACGGAATCATCCTAAAGGAGAGAGAATTGTAATGCCCGTGTTTCTAGGCTAGGCATTAATATTGATGTGATAGTCTAGGTTAACCTTTGTAATTTATTTTGAAGAAATGAAAAGGAATTATGTGAAAAAATTATGTGTTTTATTTGTTTTATGCTTAATTAATAATTAAGAATAAAAATGAGCATCGAAAATAAATATTAGATAAAACCGATATCTATTAAGAAAGTTGTAGTGGTCGTGACAAGGATTACAGATATATAAATAATACCAAAATCCGAGTTATAACGAAGAAGTTATGACCTGTCGAAGTTTCGCGACAAAACCGGCACGGTGCCGAATATCGTAAAAAGTGAGTTTTTGAAAAACTACTTTTAGCCTTAGTGAGCTAAACGAAAGTCGTAGTGTTCGTTAAACCGAGAGTATGTATAAAAAGAACGTCCAAATCTAACTTCGTATGAGGAAGTTATGATTTTTCTAAGTTTCAGCTTAGGAGTAGACAGCTAAAAACTCGAATTTTAGACCGAGTGATTTTTAGCCGACACGACCTAAACGAGAATCGGAGGTCTCGTCAATAGTAGCACAACGGTAAAAAGACAGACGAAAACGGACGTCGGATGAAAAAGTTATGAATTTTTAACGGATTTCCTGTCCCGGTCTGTTGAAAATAATAGTATAAAAATTAAAGTCAAAATTAGCCGACGAAGTCTAAACGAAAGTTGTAGAGCGTAATTTTACCTACGCGTGCATATAAAGAACGTCAAAAACGGAGCACGTATGCGAAAGTTATGGATTTTAGAAGTTTTGGCACAAAAATCGAGAAAAATTGCCAAATCCGAGAAATTTCGCAAGGTGGACTTCGGCCACGTCACCCTCGCTCAAAACGTGCCACGTGTCCGAAATTTGATGAGTCACCGAAGCCACCTTGCGAGACGTGTTGCCTGCCCTCGCATCCGAACTTCGGTCCAATAGGAGTCCCGTTTCTCAATAAAACTCCCGGTTTTATTAGAAACGATCGTTTTAGGAAACGAAGTGCTGCCCGATTATCATTAAATCATGTGAGTGTGTAGTTACTTTCACCTTACACATAGATATGAAGTATTTTATATAAAATACGTGCTGTGTGAATATATATTGTTTGTTTATTTGAGATGGATGTTGAAGGAATGATTTATATACGTTTTTAAATACTTTAAACTGTATATGTATTTTTATCTACAAAAAATGTTGGGTAAAACATGGGTAGATGAAATAGTGGGTGTGTGACGAAAGGTGAGTTGGATAAATGAGATGATCAGTGATATAGATCATGAGTTGAGGGTGAGTGGTGAAATATGAGAAAAGCCCTTACCCAAAAGTTGGCCCCCGTCATTCAGCAGAGTACGGATGACAACCATGGACTATTCTAGATGATCTGTGGAACACTAGCAGGCTCGCAACCTGTAAGTATGTGAAATATATTTTCATCAGTCGTACTCTAAAAACCCATTGACATGTATGACAGGGAGATTCCTGTGAATAATATTGTCGATAAATAAGAGCTATGGACTTAGCACATGTTGTATAAACCCTGGCAGCTATGGACTTAGTGCCTGTTGTATAAACCCTGGCAGCTATGGATTTAGTGCCTGTTGTATAAACCCTGGCGACGATGTGACTTCGTGCCTATTCCTTAGGATGAATCCTTAGGATTGAGTGATAGTTGAATCTTAGGGTAAATTCTTAAGAAATAAATAAGATAATGGGGTTGGGGAAATTTGGTTGATTGATTGATGTTTAAGTATAATAAATTTATTTATTGTGGGTTGAAAACCCTATATGCTCACCAGGCTTCCAAGCCTGACCCACTCAGCTTTTTATATTACAGGTAGTGGACCCCGAGCATAGTCGGATGATGAGGATGATGAGTGATTTTTGGACTATAGGCCAGTAGTTGTAAATAACTGTTGTAAGGCTTATAATGTCTTGTTTATGCTTTTGATCTGTATCGGAACATGACATCCCGAGGTTTTGATATAAAAGGAAATTATATATTTCTTAAAGAAAGGTTTTGATAAACTTTTATCATGTTTTGTTTTGGGAACAAATTCCGCAACTTATTTTAAAAGGATTACTCTGATTTTATTTTAAAAAGCATAAAATAAATCGGTCTTTTCTGGCCGAGAAATTAGGGGATGTCACATCCTCAGCCTCCACAGCCTACATTCGTCCTCCCCCAAACCCTAGCTCTTCCTTGTGGGTGTAAGCTTATTCGGTGTGTTTTGGAGTGTTTCAAGACGAAGGTATTGCATCGAAGTGTTGGAGAAGAAGATCAAACTCATAGATCTAAAGTTAGTTTGTGCTCAAGAAGCTCCAAAAGGTATAAAGTTCCAAAATTTATGCATATATGCTTAGATCTCATAATTTTACATTATCAAAAGCATCTCTTGTCCCAAAAGCCATAAAGTGGTGTATTTTGTGTTGTGGACGTAAAGAGCTGTCCTTCCAGGCTCTTGAAGGGACTTTAAGTGATAAAAATAAGGTCCCATTAGCTGTAGGTGTCCCATGCAAGATAAATAAGGTCTTAATGGATTAAGGCCAAGCATTTAGAACTTCATGGGCGTCCAAAGTGATAAAGTTCGTGACTTTATGGACCCTGGGCATGTTAGGCCTCTGGATCTGAGATTAGGACATAAGTGCTTAAGCCATTAAGCACTTAATAAGGTTTTGTCAAGTTATGGAGTACGCCCAGCGTAAATCCAGTACGCCCATCGTACTGGGTCAACCACCCCGATGGTGGTCAACATTTGGTCACGTACGCCCCGCGTACCAGAGGAGTACGCCCCACGTACGTCCTCTGTTGGGCCATTGACAATTAGGCTTCGCGTTTTGGGCTGTTTATGGACTAACGGGATTTGGGCCTTTGTTGGACTTAGTAAATAAGATGTTATGGGCCAGTTAGTGGTAGTGGATCATGGTATTAGGCCCAATAAGGAGATTGGGCCCAATTTAGTAAATTGAGCCAATAGTGGACTTATGTATTTGGACTTTCAAGTTAAGGACTTGGCGTGGGACTTTGGCCCAATAAAAGGAATGGGTTTAATGAGTTTTAAGGACACTTGGTCAAGGGGGGGGGGTAATGCTAGGTATTAACCTAGTATTTATTATTATGTGACAGTTCGGGATTCCTAGTGAGATTGTAGTCAGAGACCTGCAGTAATTCAGCACTAATTGTGAGGTGAGTCATCCTCACTATACTAAGGGGTCTAAGGCACCTAGGCCGGCCCATTGGAAATGATATCCTAGTAGTTGGTATTATGTTGAGTATGAGCTAGTTATGCATGCTTGTTTGATATGCTAGAGGGTAGGTTTGTAGGACTACCTCTGATATTGACTGTTTATTTGTATGTGCACTTATCTGTTATATGTCGACATATTATGTGGGATGGGTTGAGGTGATCCAGCTCCGTACGGTAACCAACAAACCCGAGAGCATTCCAGATACGAGCTGAGGGCTAGGTGGGGCATGCTAGACTCGTAATGAGGGCTCAGGAGCATTCCAGATACGAGCTGAGGGAGTGTTGTACCGTGGGCTCGATGGCAATCCAGATGTGAGCTGTGGGCCTGGAAGGCAATCCAGACTAACACTGTTGGCCCAGGGGTAATCCAGTATGTAAAGCTGTGGACCCAGTATATGTTGTTATTTGTATATGTGTTTATGTGCAGTGTATCGGTATTTTGGGGAACTCACTAAGCCTCGTGCTTACAGTTTCTGTTTATTGTTTCAGGTACATCAGGGGATCGTGGCAAGGCGAAGGCATGATCATACAGCTCCTCATGTTTTATTTATGTTTCTGGGATGAACTCTGATGTTAGACTATTTTGAAAACATAATTGTAGTAACTACTGGTTTTAAATGTCTTTGAAAAGTTTTAAATTGGCTTAAATTTTTATGGGTGTTACAATTGTATTGGGTCCTAGCCTTATTATTTCATATTGGGTGTTATATTAAGGACTTAAATAAACTAAACATGAATTTCTCCCTCATAGATGTCGAGTTATGACAAATATGGTCTTCATTATCCTTTTGGATAAAGCTGTCCTAATGAAGATGATATCCCAAATGGCGATCAAGGTGAAAGATTAATCCCTTTGTTGTGCATTAATGGGACTGGAAATCATACTTCACTTCCTCGACGTCCTACAATTATTCTCCCTAACCCACAAGTTCTTGAAAAGTTCAAGGTCACTCAATCCCTATTGGCAAGCGGTGTCTATATGTACTCACATCTTGGAGATGAAGTCTCATATTGACAAGCTGGGAGAGTTGGGTGTCGAAGTCTCAAGGAAGTTGATTGTTGACTGGGTTCTTCAATCACTTTCCGAGTCATATAGTGAGTTCATTAAGGACTACTATGTGACAGACCACGACATGACCCTTAATGATCTTACCTATTTGTTTGTTGCGGCTGAATCAACAATGATTTGGAGCAGTGGTAAGGCAAATTTGATTGGAAGATCTACTTCCCAAACTTACATGGACATAGGATAATGGAAACATTGGAAGTCCAGAAAAGTCTTCTCTTCCCAATGGAAATGGATCGGCCATCGTCAACCCAGTTGACCAAATGGTAAAGAGAAAGGCTAAGTTTGAGATAGTCCCATGTACCATTACTAAAGAGTCCATATGTTTTATTGCCAAAAGAGGGGGCATTAGTTGCAAAGCTGCCCTATTTACCTGGAAGTTCGCTAGGATGGTAAAAGTAAAAAATTTGACTGTGCTTCAGGTAAAGTCCACTATCTAACTCTATTAAGTTCCTATTTGGATATTCTTATTACATGATGTGACTTGGTCGCATTTTGATGTTTTGTAGAATCGGAAAAAGAGAGGAAGCTTAGAAGAAGAGTATGCTGAATCTGATCGCGAAAATGGATTTTGATCACATGATTCGAAGATCAGAATTTTGAAGCTGCTGCTAAGAGTCATGATAGATTGCTTAGGAATGGATAAAAACATAGTTTTCATATGTATTTGCATTGTAAGGATAAGTTTTTCCGCAATTTTAAAATAAAAGGAAAATTTTGATTTTATTTATTTTAAGTATCCTTACAATGGCATTTGTGAAAAAAAAATTGTTGTTTATATGATTCCATTTATAGAAATATTGGAAAATGGATTATATTCTTTCATTTGTAGTAGCGTCATAATTTACCAAATAAGGTAAGATTCTCATCACCCAAGTTTCAGTTGGATAGAAACTTGGAATCATGCAACTTGTATTGTATGATGAATGTGAATTTTCATCTTTGGGAAATTAAGACCAATTCCTTGTTCACATGTATATGTGAGTCAAGTGAAGGACTAGGAGATCGGGTACACTTGGTTGTGCGCTGATCATGTCCACCACAAAGAACGATAAGGCTACTCGTCATGATTTACTAAAGTTTAGTAAATATGGTTATGCTTACAAGTTTAAGTGTAATTCTGAAAAATTGGAAAAGTGTCAATGTATGACAGGACGAATGAGTAGAATCAAATTAGGCAGAAAGATAAAAGTTTCTCCAATCTGAAAGTATGGGAGAGTACTTCGGTATCATGTTTTATGATCATCTTGATGATTATGAAAAACCATATCACAATCAATCCTCTAAGGACATCTTAGTGCATTTGTTTGACTAAGAAGAGGAATCGTGAATTGTTGAAACGGTTAAATCAAAAGATGAATCATACTTCCTTCCAAAATTGAGTCTTAGAGAAACACTCCAAGATCGAGCCTTGAGTGACATAATGTTAAGAAGGTTTAAAATACTTATCAAATGTAGAGTAAAATGTTTTCTACTATTGTACATTTGAAATTGGTGAGTTGTGATGTTTTGGATAAAACAAAGACCAACTAAGGCCAATTGTGTGAAGTGTTTGTTCTTGATAAGAATCTGCACTAACTCTTGAATATTTGTTTTGTCAAGGAATGGTTCTTGACAAAGTGAATCTTATATGTCAAGAGGTCAGTGGGAGTCTTAAAAAAATCTTGAATAGTTTCAAGAACTAATCAAGAATAAAACCTATTGTTTATCACTAGCACACGAGTTGAGGTTTATAACCTATCGTGTTGACATATCTTGTTTCTGTGCCCATTCTAGTTAAAGTTGACTATGCATGTGAGTTCTATAAGTTCTCAGTTGTTTGCATAACTACTTGGAAGCAATGGTAGGACCTTGTGCTTCCAGGTGGCAAGAAGTTAAGATTGAACAAGTTCAGTCCATATGAGTTTGGATAGGAACACATACACCATAAAATCTAAGTGTCATAAGGTTTCTCTTCGATTCATGAAAATGATCGCGAGGAAACGCTTTCACTAAGTAGATTTTAAGAAGATAACAATTGTGATATTTGCATTCTCAAATTCAATTATGATTACGGCATCCCTCTTCATGATTTGAATTGTGAGAAATGGCAAAGGTCTAAACATTATGATTATGACATCCCTCTTTATAATTGTTTAGACACACATATGAGCTATCTAAGGAACGGTGTATAAGTTTGAGACGCCTAGATAAAGTCTTCTCAAAGCATCTCATATCAGAAATCTGAACTTTGGGAAGAAAGTCAATAAAGTATTGATTTCTAGAAGTCCAGCTGATTTCTGAGTACATGTCAAAGCTAGTGGGAGCATAAGTGTTATGCTAATAAGAATATAATTATCATGTTAGTGGGAGCACGATTATTATGGTAAGTGTTGCGAGTTAGCAATGTTAATTGTAGAAAACAAGATTTCAATTCGACAAGTTGTAGGGGTTGAAACGTTGTTTTGCTATAATTAAGGGATAGGAATTCATACTTCATTCAAATTCTAAAAGCTTAGATTGAGATTTTAATCAAATTTAGTCAAGTATATATATGAATGTTATGTTGGAATGGTTCAACATAAGGAAATTCTGTATATTGAAATATTATTTGCATTCTAAAATTCGATTATGATTACGACATCCCTTTTCATAATTCGAATTATGAGAACATGGCAAATAGAAATATTATAGCAAAAGATTGGTCTAGTATCATGTCTTTATGTGAGACATCATGAATCGTGTAACATATACTGTGGATATATGATCGATTACATGTGCTGTAATATTAATCCGTTCTGAATTTTCCAAATGCCTAGGGCATTAAGAGGGAAAAGGACCAGAACTGTATATGACTAAAATGATTAAGCAATTGTCGAGGACAATCTGAGGCTTACCAAAGATTGGTTGTTCATGGACATTTGGAAGTATAGTGTTAATTTTGGAAGGACCATATTGACATATTCTGAAAAGAGGCAACTCTTGTTCAGAAGTGATAGTCAAAAGGGGAATATGGAAATGTTTCCATAAGTGGAAGTTATTCGTTAAATCTGTGTAAGATTAGAAAACTTAATGCAAGAAGGATGTTCAAAGGAATGTACTTTGAATTTGAGACTTCGTTTTCATGGAATTTCTCTCCATTGGAATACTTTGTAATGTCTTTTGTCAAGTCTCCGTGACTTTTGGTACCTAGACATTACAAAGGAATCATTGCATGATAGTTTAGAATCTAAGACATTCTGGCAGTGACAAGAATTTTAGATTTTTACATTGGTGATAAATATTTGGAATTGTGAAATGAGCATCATTGAAATGTTTTCAATTGATCTATTCCACAAAGAAAGGACCATAGGTAAACATAGTGTGCATGCTTTTAGCATGAGACAACTATTGTTTTAATTCAAGTATTAAGTTGATTATTTGAAAGATTATACGATGAATAATGAGTAATCAATATGACTCAAAAGTTTTGGGACCATATAGGATTAGTATTATTCTTGTGTTTCACTTTGCATGTTTTGACTTCCCGAAAAACTAGGTTATTCAAACCGTCCACAGTTGATCATACTTTGGAAGTAGGTATTGAGGCAAGACTGTCATGAATGGGTCTGTAGTATGTCTAGATGCTTTAGACATAGTTGCAGTATTCATGAGTGCTCCTGGAATAAGATTCGAGTATTGGATTAAACCCACGCTGATTTGAATCACTTCACTGATTTTATCACGAGTGATCATGAGACGATAATATCTTATATTCTTCAAACAGAGACGTGTGAGTTGTAGTTGCGAGTCGGTTGCACATTGACATATGTAAACGCACCAGTAACTTGGATGTTATAAAACATATCGTTATGTGTAATTTGATGAGTGAGTACAAGCGAGCATTTGGGTCAAAGTTTATCCGTTCCTTTTTCCCCATGTGGATAAAAGCGATATCTGTGGGCCCCTCGATGATTTAGTGATGACAACCATAAGTGCTCGGCCGGGCCTGGACTGATTTGATTTGTTCAATTAGTCGGTCGTCATAAATCAGAAATCGGGAAACAACAGATGGACAGAGAGAATGATCATAATCTATGTCTCTGTCCACATGATATCTAGAATGGAAGAATATATGATCCCTTATCTAATGAACACGTCATTGACTAGGTCAGTGTTCGACAATGGCTTTTAAGAGCTACGATTGCTAGTCGGGATTTTGGAGTCGTATTTGCAATAATAGTTTTAGACTTATCCAAGTGGCAGACTGTTGGATTAGATGTCTAAGCCCATAACTATTATTGGTATGTACTCAACCCGAGAGTAGTACGGTCCATTTGGGTTGCATAACATCAGGACAATTTGTTAGGATGGACTTTTGAGAAGAGGTTATATATGATTTATTAATATATTATAAGTTCTAATATATTAATATGAAATCATATGATTTAATTACTATTAATCAAGAATTAGTTTGGAATTAATTTAGTGATCAAAAGAGGCTAATTAAATCTATGGGGACTAATTATGGTAATTGGTTATATTTATATGTATTAGGCTTATGATCCATATTGGACTAAGTTTATGTATGGATACATAAAGAGTTGGGTCACATGAACCATGGATCATAAAACCCATGGGTATGGATTTGGGTTATACCCATGAGTCTTGGAATCCTACATATAAATATAAGCTCCATAACCTAAATACGCCACTTGGAGCACTTGTAGTTCTTGGAGTTCATGGAGGTGTTTTTGATGCATGGAATTCTCTCTCAAATTGTTATCCTTTGTCCTAGATGAGTTGTGATTTCATTTGAGGTGCAACACTTGGGGCACTTAGTTCTTAACGGCCAAAGTCTTTCTAGCAATATCAACAACATCAATAGGTATGTCCATAACTTGTTTTTATTATACATATGTTATTTGCATGCTAGTTATAAGCTTAATGCTTTGGAAACACTATTACATGTATAATTAGAGAAAACATAGATCCAAGGCATTTAGGGTTGTATGTGCACCATAGGATGTTGTAGTATACTAAAACCCAACACTGATAGCATTCAAGAAATTTGATTCGATCCGTGAAGCAATGGTAGGATCAATTCAATTATTTAAATTAGAAAGATTTTTTGGAAAAGGTTTATGGTTGAGATGTTTATTGATATGGATGGTGATCGAACCGCAAAAGCTTAGGGATTGGACACTATGTATGATAGACGTGTAGTAAATTCTTGAAGTTGTTAAGGAGAGGCTGATTCCAAGTGGAGGAGAACCACTTGAGGGTATCAAAAATATTTTCAAGTGCAGAATAACTTGGAGTTTCGTATATAAGGACAAGAGGATAGTTGGTTTTTGGTTGTGATATGAACAAAGGATTACATTGTAACACTCAGTTTTGGATTTGCTTCATTATTCGGGGTTGCAGCCTAATCATCAGTTGTCATGAGGCTTAGGGCTTTAGGGAAGAAAGGAATTGGCCCTTTTCGGATGTGGGTTTTATGGTTTAAGTGATCCAAGTGTTCGATGGTGTTTTCGGAGCCCTAGAGTATAATCGTAATTTGATAACTCAGTCCTTTATGAATTTTGGGTTTTGTTCAGGAGGTTTTAACGCTATGGTGTGTTGTTAGAAGCGTAGGGCTTCTCGCCACCTTTCTGTGGATATAAGATTCGTTGGATTCGGACCAAAGACGAGGAAGTTATGGCCATTTGAAATTATTGGCAGAAATGACCCCTAATGAAAAAGTTTTTGCAAATCAGTCCTATGTGTGCATGGTAAGTGGCGCGTGCCTTGGGTGAGTACGCCTAGTGTAAACTGGGGTACGCCCAAAGTAATGAGCAGAGTGCCAAACCCTAATTTTTAAGGTTTGGGCACTATTAAAGCATCCTCATAAGATCAAAGCTCCTTTATTTCTCAGCCTCCATTGACTTCTAGCTTCATTTCGGAAACCATAACATCTCATTGAGAGTGTAAGAGATCTAAGTGTGCATTCTGGTGTGCTTTTGCTCATTTTTAAGGAAAGGGTGCTTGGTGCTAGCTTATGGTTCAAAGGAAGACTTATAGATCTAGACTCTTGGCTTCATTTCCAGCTCATTTAAGGTATCAAGTTCATACCTTGGCTTCTTTTTATGTTTTATGGGTTTAGGGATAGATTTGTGCTTATTTTCGGCTTTTGAATCCTCCTTGTGAGTTTGATCCACTCCAGGAGCTAAGATTGCTAGATCTTGCCCTTTCTGAGTCTATAAGTTCGTAAAAATGGTATATTGATCCTTTCTTTTGGTACATGCATGTTCTAGTTGGATTAAAATGGGTCTTAATGGATTAAGATGGTTGTTGCGTCCAATTATGTCATGCAAATGCATAAAGGTGCCGACATTATGCATTAAGAGATTTATTTTGAGGTTTTCTGAAGTTTGGGTGCAAAGTGCTTAAACGGTTAAGCCATAAATGCAGTGAGCCAGGTTACGCCTTGCATAACTGGACGTACGCCCAACGTACCTAGATTTGGTTACGACCTGGTTTCGTCGAGTACGCCCAGCGTAGCTGAGCGTACTCGACGTTCAGCTGGGCTTTGGGCTTGTTGTGTTTTTGGGCTTTGCATCTTTGGGCCACTTCTTTGGACTTGTTGCCTTGGGGGTTTTGGGCCATCTGAGATCAACTTTTTTGGACTAAGGAAATTATTGGGCTTTAGGAAAAGGCCCATATGGGGGTTGGGCCCAATTTAGAAAATTGTGCCATTAGTGGGCCTTTGTGGATCTTTTGGTTTTGGGCCTTTTGGTTTATGGATTTGGGCCTCAGTTTTGGTTTCGAGTTGGGCCAGGGGTAAAATGGTCATTTTATCCCAAGAATGGATTATTGCTAATTGGGTGTTATTTTGTTCTGATAACTCGGTGAGCTTCAACATTTGAGGTGAGTCTCCTCACTGTTCTATGGGTCGAAGGCACCAATGCCGGCCCATTTGATTTATGTATTATAGGAAGACCCGGGGGTAGCCCTTGGCATTTTGTATGAAAGACCAGGAGGCGGCTCCTGGCAATCTGTATGCTAGACCAGAGTCTGAAATATGGCAGCTAACTAGTTATGTAGTTGTAGATCGTATGCTAGTTGTCTTCGTGATGCTTGCATGGAAGACCAGGAGGTGGCTCCGGGCACTTGTCTGTAAGACCCAGGGTTTTGGCTCCCGGCCTGGCAAGGAAGACCATGATACGGCTCGTGGCATAATGGCAAGACTATGGTTGGCACATAGCAGTTTTATTGATTGTTGGATATGTATGATATGTATGGCTCGTTTGATATGTATGGTATGTGGTATTTTGGGAACTCACTAAGTTTTGTGCTTACAGTTTGTGGTTTATGATTTCAGGTACTTCCAATTCGAAAGGGAAGGGCCCGACTTGATTGCAGCGCATACACCCGTGTTCTTCCGCAATTCGTGATTTTAGGATTTTACTTTGATTATTGTTCTACTCTGGAATACTTTAAATGTTTGAATAAAGATAAATGAATGTTTATAAAATCGAGCATAGATTTATGTCCGGGAGAAAAAAAATTGGAAAAAAATCTTTAAAAATTTGAAAAAAATCTAGAAAAAATACAAGTCATAAAATCGAGCATAGATATATGTCAGGGAGAAAAAAAAATTGGAAATTTTTTTTTGCATCATTAAAGTTGATCCATGATTCAATTTTAATTTTTAATTTTTCATCATTATGATCCATGATTCAATTTTAATGATCCAAATTTTTTTTTTCCAATTTTTTTTCTCCCGGACATAGATCTATCCTCGATTTTATGATTTTTATTTTTTTAGATGTTTTTTTTTCAATTTTTTAAGGTGTCCTCACGTTCCTCACTTTAAAATGAGTCCTCGCCCGATCCTATATATATATATATATATATATATATATATATATATATATATATATATATATATATATATATATATATATATATATTAAAATTGAAAACTTTACCCTATGATTTCGGGGTGTTACAAGTTGGTATCAGAGCCTTGGTTTGAGGGATTCGGGGCATACTCTCGGGTGTTCCTGAATTCAAACTGAGGGTTTGGTGAAATCTTTTATAAAATAAACATTTAATCAAAAAGGAAATCTTTAATCAAAGAAAGGAGTGTGATGCGTGCAATCGGCCGAGCTCAAGTAAATGGTTCCCAGAATACCAATACATGTTTATTATGATATATGATATGATTATGAGAATTGCATGCTAGATTAGGGCTAAGGATCTGCTCAGTATTATATGATAGGAGAGATGCCTTTGTATGCCTGATTGTATGAGCTTTAGAAATGCATGCTAGCATGGATTCCAGATAAGTGGATAGAATGGCTTGATTAGTGTATGTTAGTTAGATTTTCCGTTGCCTGAATGTTGCTTTCTTTGTGCTTTGTGGGACTCTTAGTGATGTGAATTGACTGCTAGGTGAATATGCTAAGTCACATGTGGGACTCTTAGTGATGTGAATTGACTGTTAGTTAGATTTTCCGTTGCCTGAATATTCCGCAGCTCTTGTTTGAGTCCAACCGTTCTACGGTTGAGTCTTCTACTCAAAGGATTATTTGATCTCTGTTGCATCTGACTATATTCATGAGGAAGCTAGTTGACATTGGTGGGAGTCCTTCAGCAGCTGAGAGTTGGGTGAGGTCGGGAACCTAGGAGAGCCTAGGATATGCTTCAGTGGGTTTAGTGAGTTTTGGGTGCATTGGTTTGAGAAGGTGACTTAGAGGATTCAGGATGATCCTTGAGTAAGGTATGGATAGGTGTGGAATAGTATTGGCCCGTACTACTGAAAGCACAGGATCCATACTTGAATCAGGGAGAGTCTTGGAGAATCTAATAAGCTTATGGGAGGAGGATTCTTGTGTATGTTCTGATCTTTGGCATGTTGTATTGCGGTTTAATGATGAGCACTCAGGGAGGAGGTTCTGGTTCTGGTTTTGGTTCCGGCTCAAGTGCAGGTACTGAGCCGATTAGCGAGCAAATGCGGGAGTTCATCTCATTGGAGATTACTCACAGTATTTTGGAGTAGACCACTATGATCTTTGGTTCGGTCAAGGAGGGGATATTGGAGATATTGGATGAGCATCTAGGTGTGTTATGTGCTGAGGTTATGGCTATCATCAGAGCTCACACTCTTTCTTTCCATGAGTTCCGTGCGTGCGGAGCTCTTGCGTTCCATGGGGAGAGGGACCCCATTGCCAGTAGGAGGTGGTTAGTGGATATGGCTAACACGTTCAGGACGAGTTTCTTCCCTGACAAGGCGAAGGTCATATATGCTTCCTGCCTATTGAAGGACAGGGCACGTGATTGGTGGTAAGAGGTTGGTAGTGAGGTGGGTGATGATGTTGTTGATGCTATGTCATAGGATGACTTCTCGACCAACAATCGAGTTGAATTTGCACCGGTGATTGAGGTGCAACAGTTGGTGCGAGAGTTCAGGATCTCCGTCAGACTATTAAGACTATGGCAGAGATCACTGCCAAGTTTCGGGAGAGGGCTTTATTGGTTCTGCAATATGTAGTAGATGAGGAAATGAAGAATGTGAGGTATCATGATATGCTGCTGGATGATATCAAGGAGTTTGTGAATATTTCAGGGTGCAAGACCCTGAATGATATGATTTTGTAACATCCGACACGGAGTGCCAGTTTCTGTGATTTCGGATCGAGACGTACGGTTTACTTCCAGATTCAGGAAGAAATTTCATGACGAGTTGGGTACTCTTCTTCATTTTAGCACAACTTTTCACCCACAGACGGATGGTCAGAGTGAGCGGACCATCCAGAATTTCGAGGATATGTTGCGGGCGTATGTCTTAGACTTCGGTGGTAGCTCGGATACCTGCCTTCCCCTGGCAGAGTTTTCCTACAACAATAGCTACCACGCCAGTATCGACCGACCTCCCTTCGAGATGCTCTATGGGAGGAAGTGCAGGCCCCAATATGTTGGGATGAGGTCTGTCAGATAGTCATGGGGAGTACCGAGGTGGTACTCAACACGACAAAGAATATCCAATATGTCTGGAGTAGACTCCAGACGGCCAAGAGTCGGTAGAAGAGCTACGCCGACAGACGTTGATCAGACCTGGAGTTCCAGGTATGAGATATGGTCCTCCTGAAGGTGTCACCTTGGAAAGGTGTCATCCGGTTCAGGAAGCGGGGAAAGTTGGGCCCCAAGTATATCGGATCGTTCAGGGTACTGGCCCGAGTGGGCCGAGTTGCATATCGACTGGATCTGCCGGCCGAGTTTAGTCAGATCCACAACACCTTTCATGTCTCCCAACTATGTAAGTGCTTGGTAGATGAATCTGTAGTGGTGCCTCTAGAGGATATTCAGGTGGACGACAGCCTGAACTACATCGAGCGACCGGTAGCCATTCTCGACAGGAAGACGAAGGCTTTGAGAAAAAAAGAAGGAGAACTGGTGAAGGTGCAGTGGCAACACCGTAAGGGCTCGGAATGGACGTGGGAGCCATAGGACGAGATAGGGGAGCATTACCCCGAGTTATTTTTGGTAGTAGCAGCAGACTTCGAGGACGAAGTATAATTCAACTGGGGGAGATTTGTAACATCCGCGATTAATAAGGTACTAATTATATTATTATTAGCTTAATGAATGGAATTGGTTTGGGCTTGGACCATTGGATCCTTATGATTGGGCTGATAAGTGTCGTACATGGGGCGTATTATGCCAAGTACGCTCAGCGTATGTAACACCCGGTTTTGAAAGTGTTCGATTGTGTCTTCGGAGGCCAAGGGTATAAGCGTAATCTGACGATTCGGTCATTCATGGGTCCCGGGTTTACTCTAGAGGCTTTAAGGCTTGGGGTGTAGCTAGGAGCGTAGGGCTTCTTGCGACCTTTTCGTGGATATAAAGTTCGTCGGAAACGGACTTAGAACGAAGAAGTTATAGTCGCAGAATTGGTCCATGCATGCAAGGTGGCAGCCAGGTAAGTACGCCCAACGTAAGCTGGGGTACGCCCAGCGTAGTGCTGGATAATGAAATGCGGATGTTGAAGATGTACGCCCAGCGTACGGGGATTACGCCCAATGTACGTCCAGGATCTCCAAAACCCTAATTTTTAGGGTTGGCTCACTATTTAAGCACCTTAAGTCCGAGGGGGTGCACCTCCATTTCATTCTCAGAGCCTTAAACCCTAAATTCGAGCGGTAGCTTCATCCAAGAGTGTTGTGAGCTTTGTGGGTGCATTTTGGGTGGATTTTGGTGCATTTCAAGAAGTTGGAACTTGTTGCAAAGATGGGAATCAAGGAGGAGCTTGTGGATCTGGCATTTGGGACTCATTCTCAGCGTGATGAAGGTATAAAGCTTTGATCTTGATTTTCATCTCTTAGATCTACCATTGTGAGTTTTAGTTCATTTTGGTCCCAACGATGGAACTTTATGCTTGAAATCTGATTCTTAGACTTAGAGTTGCCACTCTCAATGTTAAATGAGTCCCTAAGGCAGAAAGCTGCCATCTTGGAGGTCTTAATGTGTTCATGCTTGAGTTAAGACCATTTCCATGGAAGTAGATTATCATTTTTGGAGTTTGAGCTTATGTGGGTCATGCAAAGCCATCAAGTAAGCAACTTTATGGTTTAAGACGTTGAAGAGGACTTGGATCTGTAAATGTAGCTTCTGGAGTAGAGTATTAAGCACTTAATGGAAAAGTTGCTTAACAGAGGAGTACGTTGGGCATACATGCAGGTACACGCATCGTACACCATCTTCAGCCAGTACACTTAGCGTACAAGGGAGTATGCCTCGCGTACTCGTCAGTGACATGAGTCATCTTATTGTGAATTGTATGTATAGGTAGAATTGTTTGTTGGGAATATGTCGGTTAGTTTTCCGTTGTCCGAATGCTGCTTGCTTTGTGCTTTGTGGGACTTCTAGCAATGTGAGTTAGCTACTAAGTGAATATGGCAGGTCGCATGTGGCACAGGTTGGATAATCTCAGAGTGATGGATTTGGCCCCATTGCACAGCTCTCGTATGAGTCTAACCGTTCTAGGATTGAGTCTTTTACTTAAAGGATTATCTGATCTTTTCTACATGTGGCTATATTCATAAGGTAGCTAGTTGACATTACTGGGAATCTTTCAGCATCTGAGGACTGGGTGAGGTTGGGAACCTAGGGGGAGCCTAGGAGGTGCTTAGGTGGATATTGTGCTGCTGTTTAGAAGACATTTGGTACATCATGGGAGTAGGTGACTTAGAGGATTCAAGATGATTCTGAAGGAAAGTATGGATAGGTGTGGAAAGTAGTATTGGGCCCGTACTACTGAAAGCACAGGATCCATACTCGAATTGGGGAAAGTCTTGGAGAATCTAAGAAGCCTGGGAAGGAGAATTCTTGGTTATGATTGGACCGTGGGGATAGCTGCTATGCAGAATGCGGATGATCACGCAAGGGGAAGGAGCAGGGTTTGGTCCCGACTCCGGTGGAGAGCCAGTTAGCGGAAGGACCGCCATGGATTTGAGTTGCCTTGGACTAAGGATATGGAAAGTATTCTCGCGCTAGCTCCTACTCCTTAGGTGCTAAGGTTTGGTACGCCTTGTATATCTTGTATCAGGTGGCAAGGATTGATTGTGTGATCTATTGCGCTTTTGGGATTTGGGACTATGTCTTGGGAGTAATTAGTAGCTGGGTTTAGAGCAGAGGTTGCTCCAGCTATTGCAGTCCAATCGTTGACGAGTGACCTGGTGAGTGGGTCAGTGTGCGAGACCCTGAATGATATGGGTCCCGGAGCCCGGGAGGGGAGATCAAGTTGGAGTACCTCGAGCAGAGAGGTTCAGGTCAGGTGAATTCATTGGAGGGTCTCGGGCGGAGCCCCAGGAGTTTAGACCAGCCTTTGAGAGGTCAGCAGGGTCGAATCCAGTGCAACGCTTGCAGAAACTGCGCGACAGAGTTTCGTTCCAAGGGTTTGGATTGTCATTGGGATCGGAATGAGGTGTTTCATCACGTTCTCAGGGTGATTGAGGTAACCCAGGAGGAGGTGGTCAGGTTTCCTCCAGATGTTAGCGGATATGCTATCTTCGGCCATTTCCGGTGGGTATCGGGTATTTGTATCGCTTGGGAATTGTGATAAGTTAGATCTCGGGTCAGTTTTCTGCTATTGTCTAGGTTAGCAAGGGTTGTCAGATGCCATTCAGCATGTCAAGGAATCTTTGAGAGATCTTCAGATGTATGTATCTCACGGAGTGGATTCCGCGTGTACCGTGATTGCTCTGAGATCTGAACGTGATATCGTTTTTTTAATCGTTTGCAGTCATTGATGTTGTCGGGATACAAGAAGTGATAGTTGGATTTCAGGAAGTGTGTTGTTTGGGTAGGGATATTTTTGGTATGCTAGCTTTGGTAAGCATCGGCCTTCAGCAAGGTGAGCATTGGAACGTAATGAGGATTGGGAATCCTTCAATTTTTGCATGCCGAGCGGACTTAGTTGAATCTAAGTGGGGGAGAACCGTCCAAGTATACAACGTAGAAGCAAGGGTGAAAGTGATGTAAGACTACGGGGGAGCCGTAGCATTCACTAATGGTCAGTTAGGGTATAGTGTTGTAAGACTGCGGGGGAGTCGTAGCATTCACTAGCAGTAGAGAGTGTTGTAAGACTGCGGGGGTAACGTAGCGTTCACGGATTCTTTTAGGTGATTTGGACTAGGGTAGGCAAGTTCGCAGGGTTGTGGGGGAGCCACAGCTTAGTTAGGATCATGCCAGAGGTGATTGACCGATCAGTTATTCGGGGGTGAGCCCGGACGATTATGGGAATTCGGGTTGGAACCGATAGAGACTATTGAGACAAGGGTTGGATCTTGAGATACAGGATCCTGTGGATGAGTAATGCATGTCTCAGTAGGGCTACGGCTGGGTAGCCCTGATATTGGACCTCATAAGAACCTGGTGGTTGGGCCAGGTATGAGACTGGAAGTCTCAGGGAATCGTCTAAGGGTAGTTATTAATCGGTTGATTAAAGGATGATGGGAAGTCATGGTGCATTATGAAAATGTCGATTCGAGGATCTCTGGATAGGAGCGGAGTAACAATTCGGATTTGGATGGGAACCCGAATTAGAATTCGTGCAGGATTTTGTTTCAGTAAGATGGGATGTTGGGCATCCATATGCCAAGGGCGTCGAGGGTAGAATTCCATGGTGGTGAACGGGTTGGTTTGATGTAGTTTAATACATTGTGATGTGCCTCGAGTGGCTCTACCAGTAATAGAGCCACGACATGTCTGAATCTGGGGACAGTAGGTCGAAGGAGACCGGGTACGATGCAAGACTACAACCATTCTGGTAGTATTCACCTTTTTGCATCGGATTCAGTGGCGACAGGTTGTCAGCCTATCACGATCGAATGGATCAGTCGGATGGAAGGAGATAGGGAAGTTGTGGGTAGGCGAGGTATCCTTCGAAGGTCGTAAGGGACTGCTGAGTGTGGTTTGGCTCAACAATCGGGTAGGTGTGCGGTGTTCCGGACAGTTGGTAGACGGGATGGGACCAGGGAGGTCCCCGGTTGTTCTTCAGGAAAGCAGCCATGTCGCAGCAAGAGGAGTAGGAGCGACTTTGGTGAATTGGGGTATGTGTGTGGAATTGTGTGTTATTCCGTAGTTGTAGTTGATTGGTGACTTTGTTCTTCAGGAAGTCTCACGGTATTGCGAGTGGGAAGTATTCTATCTAGGCTGGTTTCTTGTGAAATCAGTTCGATGATGATTCGATGTGGGCAGTCTGTCAGGGAGGCAGACCATCTCGAGACTCCAGATTTTGGATGGTACAGATGTGACCAGGTTGCAAGGAATTCGTTCATCTTAGGGTTCTAGAACCCTGCGAGGGTTGGTTTCGGTTGCTTTGGAAAGGCTATGGTATGCTCGGGGTTGTGGCCATGAGGCCTTAGTTATTTGGCATGAGGAATGGTAAGGAATGATTTCGGGGACAAAATCTAATTAAGTGGGGGAGAGTTGTAACACCCGGTTTTGAAAGTGTTCGATTGTGTCTTCGGAGGCCAAGGGTATAAGCATAATCTGACGATTCGGTCTTTCACGGGTCACGGGTTTACTCTAGAGGCTTTAAGGCTTGGGGTGTAGCTAGGAGCGTAGGGCTTCTTGCCAGCTTTTCGTGGATATAAAGTTCGTCGGAAACGAACTAAGAACGAAGACGTTATAGTACTTTGAAGTTGTTGGAAGAATTGGTCCCTGAATGGAAAAGCTTGCATTTCAGCCCATGCATGCAAGGTGGCAGCCAGGTAAGTACGCCCAGCGTAGTGTTGGATAATGAAACGCGGATGTTGAAGACGTACGCCCAGCATACGGGGATTACGCCCAGCACACATCCAAGATCTCCAAAACCCTAATTTTTAGGGTTGGCTCACTATTTAAGCACCTTAAGTCCGAGGGGGTGTGCCTCCCTTTCATTCTCAGAGCCTTAAACCCTAAATTCGAGTGGTAGCTTCATCCAAGAGTTTTGTGAGCTTTGTGGGTGCATTTTGAGTGGTTTTTGGTGCATTTCAAGAAGTTGGATCTTGTTGCAAAGATGGGAATCAAGGAGGAGCTTGTGGATCTGGCATTTGGGACTCATTCTCAGCTTGATGAAGGTATAAAGCTTTGATCATGATCTTTCATCTCTTAGATCTACCATTGTGATTTTTAGTTCATTTTGGTCCCAAGGATGGAACTTTATGGTTGAAATCTGATTCTTAGACTTAGAGTTGCCATTCTAAGTGTTAAATGAGTCCCTAAGGCAGAAAGTTGCCATCTTGGAGGTCTTAATGGGTTCATGCTTGAGTTAAGACCATTTCCATGGAAGTAGATTATCATTTTTGGAGTTTGAGCTTATGTGGGTCATGCAAAGCCATCAAGTAAGCAACTTTATGGTTTAAGACGTTGAAGAGGACTTGGATCTATAAATGTAGCTTCTGGAGTAGAGTATTAAGCACTTAATGGAAAAGTGGCTTAACAGAGGGGTACGCTGGGCATACATGCAGGTACGCGCAACATACACCATCTTCAGCCAGTACGCGTAGCGTACAAGGGAGTATGCCTCGCGTACTCATCAGTTGTGGGCTTGGAGTGTTTTGGGCCTCGGGTTGGGCCAGACAGTGGACTTTGGGCCTTTGGGCCTTAGTGGACCATCAGAAGTCAGATGTTTTAGGCCAGGAATATGTTTGGGCTTAAGGTAAGTCCTGTTAGAGGGGTTGGGCCCAATTTGGGAAATTGGGCCATTAGTGGGCCACTAGTGAGCTTTGAAAGCCTACCTAGTGTTGGGCTTTTTTTTGGGTTTGGGCCTAAGTTTGGATCGTACCGGGCCAGGGGTAGAGTGGTCATTTTACCCCATGCATGGATTAAGGATTATGGTACAGGACCCGATTGCTAAGTGGGTATATTGATTGGTAGTGACAGCTCGGGAAGCTGGCGGGGCAGCAACTAAGGAATTCATGCGGGAAGCTTCTGCAGTGCGAGGTTAGTCTTCTCACCATACCAATGGGTCTAAGGCACCAAGGCCGGCCCATTTTATGTTATGTGGTGCACTAGCTGTAGTAGATATATGTGGTATCATAGTTAGCTTTATGCTAAGTGGTATGCTAGTGATTTTATGATAATTGGTATGCTTGTTCTGTAGAGGTATGTGGCATATTTATGCAGTTATACGTGGTAGAGATAGCTTTTACAACTGATGGTAGAGATAGCCTTTGTGGCTAATGGTAGAGATAGCCATTGGGGCTAACGATAGAGATAGCCCTTAGGGCTAACGGTAGAGATAGCCTTTATGGCTAAGGGTAGAGATAGCCTTTGTGGCTAATGGTAGAGATAGCTCGATAGCTAATTGATATGTATTATGTAGTAGAGGTAGCTTTTATAGCTAATTGATATGTGGTATACGGTAGAGATAACTTTTATAGCTAATATGATATGTGGATTGTGGATTGTGTGTGGGGTATGCTCTGGGGGACTCACTAAGCTTTGTGCTTACGGTTTACAGTTTTGGTTTCAAGTATCATCGGTTTTGAAAAGAAGAGCTCGGATTGATTGCAGTGCACACACCTATGATTTCCGTAAAGAATGATTTTGGGATGAACTCTAATAAATGATTTAGTTATCGATGATTTGAAACGTTTGAAGTAAATAGTATCAATGTTTTAGGGTTTGATCACTATATAAAGGACCTTATGCCTTTAGTCCAGCCTCCCTCTCACCCTTAGATAACCATCACGAAAACCCTAACCAATATTTGTGTGTTCTTGTGATTTGGTAGCCACTTGAGAGAATTTTAGTGTTGTTTTGGTGTTTTGGAAGAGAAAGAAGTTTGAAGAAGGAGCAAGGATTCAAAGGGAGCTTGTAGATCTTGTAGATTAGCACCATTTCTGACTCATTTGAGGTATCAAGCTTCAAACTTGATCATTGCATGCTTAGATTTGATTTTGGGGTGTTTTGTGTCACTTTTGGACTCCATTGTTGAGGTTGCTTGAATCTTGATAGTTTCAGACAATAAGAGTCGTCCTTTTGAGTTCTTAGAATCACTTAGAGTCATAAAAATTTGACCTTGATGGTTAAGCCACAACCATGCAAGTGCTTGATGGTCAGAAAGTTTGGTTAAGGACCAAAATCATGTTTTGACCCCCAACCATGCATGCAAGCACATAAAGTTTGTGAATTTATGGATTAGGATGTCTTAAAGGACCTGGATCTACATTCTGTACGTGAGGACTTAATGGATTAAGTCACAAATGGATCCCCAAGGAAGTTGGTCGGTACGTTGGGCATACACCCTGGTACGCTGCATGTACTAGGTCAACTTCCCGCTTTTGGTCACGGCCAGCGTACGATGGGCGTACGTGCCAGGTACGCCGCACGTACGCATGCTGAGTGGCGAACTTGGGCTTTTGGGTCTTAGAAGTTTGGGCCTGGATAGTTGGGCTCCATGGCCCACTTTGAAGTAGAGTTTCTGGGCCTAGAACTAAGATTTAAAGTATTGGGCCTTTTGGGCGATATTGGGCCACTCGAAATTATTTATTTTGGGCTAAGGATTTATTGGGCTTGTGATAAGTGTTGGATTAGGTGTCTAAGTTCATAACTATTTCTAGAATGTACTTGACCTGATTAGCATGGTCCATTTGGGTTGCATCGCATCATGCATTTGGATAGACTAAAAATAGAGAAATAACACTTATGGTTTATTAATATATTATAAGTTCTAATATATTAATAATATTATTTAATTAGTATTGATCAAGAATTAATTTGAAATTAATTAAGTGATCAAAAGAAGACTAATTAAATATATGGGTTGATTGTGTAAATCATCCATACTTATATAGTGGGCTAATGCTTCATGGATTATCAAGTTGGGCTAAAACCCATAGGATGCTCCATGGTGTTTATAGAACCCATGGGTCATGGAAATGAAAAGTCATGACGATTAGGGTTTATATGGTGTAACCCTAATTGTAACACACTATATAAGCCTCATGTTATTCACCAAAATCGGCCACTATGCATACAAGTGAGGGCTAGCCGATTTCAAGAAGTGTATCATTTCTCTCTAAGTCATTCCAAGTGCATTTGGTGTTGTGTGAGACATTTGAGGCATCACACTTGAGGTGCTAGGCTCACAAGGTTTTTCAAGGAATCCAAACTACTACAAGGTATGATTTCTTACTATCTTTTATGATTAAACATTCCCCATGTACGCTAGATAGGTTATGAACCTTGGAAAATCAATTTTGCATGTATCATAGATAAAACATAGATCCAAGGTTTCTAGGGTTGCATGTACACCATAGGAGTGTTAGAATGCTCAAAACCTTTCAGTGGTATCAAAGCCTAGGCTTGTTTGTTTGATACTTGATGCAAAATTGTGAAAAAACTCAGTTTTTCTGCACTCTACAGCATGAACTCGCCGAATCCATGGGGGGACTCGACGAGTCCATGAGTAAACTCATCCTACTCGTCGATTAGGTTCATGCACTCGACGAGTAGGAGCCCTTGAATACAGATTTTCGAGTTTTGCTGCTGGAAATGGACCAGAAACATTACCCTAAATTGTTTTGGTGTTTTAAAACTTGTTTTAGATGGTGTAATGGTTGTTCTAATCCATTTACAATGGCTAAGATCAAAATTTCATGTTTATATGTGTTCATATGTTCTTGAAATTTTGATAGGAATATTCATGTTCTTATGAGTTCTTGATAGATCGTAGGAATTACTTGTTAAAATTTTTTAATGTTTAGTTCATGATCATTATGTGTTTTAATGGAATCCATAATTTGTCCTCAAGTTATGAATTACCAAAAGTCTTTCTTTTAAAGTCCATTAAAGAAACACATAGGTTACAAAAAAAATGAAAATTCAGTCATTTTATGACATCATTAACTCATAAGTTATGAAAGATGAAAAGTTTTGAAAGTTACAAAACTTGCCCTCAAGTTTTGGAACATGTGAAGTCACTCTAAGAACTTTAGTTCCAACCCCTAGAATTTTAAAAGTTAAAATTCAATCCTTATACTTTATAATATTATAAGTTTAATAATAATTATATATGTATAAGAACAAAGTCGTTTTACCGTTAGTAGGCCTCATTCACGAAGTCGGTCTATAAGGGGGGTACAAGGTTGCTGCCTATAAAATGGCAGCTTAATGGGTGTCCACTCTCACCAACTGCTTCCTTGATCGGTGGAGGGTCGTTAGCCGAACAGGTAAGACAAGGACTTTAAATCTTCATTAAAAGTATGATGAATATAAAGTAACTAAATGTTTTATTAAATTCCCAATCTTAGTTACTTTAGGAAAATGTGAATAAGGTGCTAACCCATGAAATTACACTTTGCACTTTGATTAAGTCGTTAGTGGAGCGTGTGTGGTTAACCGGCACACTAACCTGGACTTAACAAGGTAGGAAAAGGGTGACTTAATATTTATCATAGTATCGGTGGAGCGCGTTTGGTTAACCGACACATCGATTGAGGGGTAAATATTAAGGGTACCAAGTAATTTTCATGGTTACTTCACACCTTGTTTTGTGATCCTCGGCATCCCAGTCACAAAACCTAAAGGGCACACTCGAGATTGAAACATGCCATTGAAAAGTTCAATGAATCTCAAAGAATCTAGGAGTTTCAAAAACCAATTAAAACCTAATAATTTATTTCGTTTTTCATAGTGGAAATTGGTGAATCGTCATTCACCTACCTTCAAATATTTTATAGCTTGGATTACGGCATCCCTCTTCTAAGTTATAAAATATTGTGTTGGGTCCTAGCCTTAATATTACATTTGGGTGTTGTATTAAGGACTATCTTTATATCTAATCTAAACTTGTCTTTCTTCTTTTTCAGATGTCTTCCAACAATGCTGTTTCTGGCTCAAACCCTACCGGCTCCTTCTCTCTCATGAACCTTTGGGGAGAGTCATCTTTGATGGATCCAACTTTATGGATTGGATCAGGAACATCAGGATGGTCACTCGGTATGAGGACAAAGAATATGTCCTCGACAAGGAGCTTAAAGAAGTCGAGCCGTCTGCTACTCCTGAGGAGATTGCTGAATATCAGGCCCGTGAAAGAAATACTACAAAAGTGGCATGCATCATGTTGGCCACTATGACAGTCGAGCTCCAAAAGTCCTTTGAGGACTACTATCCTTTTGATATGCACTAGGATTTGATGGACCGCTACCATCAGAGTGCTCGTCAAGAGCGATATGAAATCATCTCCTCCATGATAACAACCCGGATGAAGGATGGTGAACCCATCACGGGCCATATGCAGAAAATGAAAAGGTATGTGGACCGTTTGCTGAAACTGAATGTGAACTTCCCAGAGGAGTTGGCAATAGATATCATTTTGCCCTCCTTACCATCGTGTTATGATCAATTCCGCATGACATACCACATGAACAAGGAGGAAGTTACACTCAGCAAACTTCAAGGACTTTTGAAGGCCACGGAAAGTGGTCTTAAAGGTAAATCGGTTGTTACCACTCCTACTTCAAACTCCACCCCTGTCTTGGAAATCAGGAAAGGTAGAGGAAAGAAGAGGAAGAACCCTTCGAAGGATACCAAGGGAAAGTCCCTTGATGGCTCCTCTTCAAGTCGAACCAAGAAAGGTTTCGTCACTCCTTCTTCTGACCCAAAAGAGGCTGAATGCTTCTATTGCCATGAAAAGTCGCACTGGAAGCGAAACTGCCCAAAGTCCCAGCAAGATGTGAAGGATGGGAAAGTTAAACCCAACCATGCAGGTATTTACACTATATTGTCTAATAACTCACCCCATTATAATTCTTGGGTCCTTGATACCGGTTGTGGTATTCATATTTGTTCTGATTTGCAGGGACTAAGAAGAAGTGATAATGTGGAGCATGGGAAGATAAACTTTATCATGGGGAATAGGAAAGCTTCACCTGTCACCAAGATTGGAGTTTATTCTTTGTTTCTATGTAGTGGGTTTACATTAGATTTGAATATATGTTGTTACTCGCCTGAAATGGCAAGAAATATTATTTCCTTTCATGCTTTGTACAAACAAGGTTTTACCTTTTCGTTTGATAGTGAATGTGGTAGTATTAATGCTTTCTTTAATAATGTTCTTTATTTTAAAGCATTACCTTGTGATGGTGTGTATGAAGTTGTGTCGGTTGTAGATAACCTAGGAAATAATGTATTGTGTATCGATTCATCCACTAGCTTGGATAAAGCATCTTTATGGAATTGTCGTCTTAGACATGTAAGCAAGAAACGCATAGGCCAACTCCAAAAGGATGGATTCTTGGAGTCGTTTGATCTAAAGTCAGATGATAGTTGTGAATCTTGTTTGCTTGGGAAAATGACAAAGTCACCCTTCACTGGTACTTGTGCTAGTGGTAAAGGTTTGTTGGATCTCATACACACTGATGTGTGTGGACCCTTCAGAACCGCCACAGGAGATGCTAACCGCTTCTATGTGACTTTTACTGATGATTTTAGTAGATATGGATATGTCTACTTAATCAAGCATAAGTCAGAGACCTTTGAAAGATTCAAAGAGTTCAAGCAGGAAGTAGAGAATCAGTTGGGAAGGAACATTAAGATGCTTCGATCCGATCGAGGTGGTGAGTATCTTAGTACAGAGTTCCTTGACTATCTTAAGGAATGTGGGATTATCTCACAATTGACACCTCCCAGGACACCACAGCTTAATGGTGTGGCTAAGAGGCGCAATCGAACCTTTTTGGATATGGTTCGTTCCATGATGAGTCGGGCTTCGCTACCAATCTCATTCTGGGGGTATGCCTTAGAGACTGCCGCCCATATCCTTAATCTAGTCCCTACAAAGAAGGTTGCCAAAACACCTCATGAGATGTGGACCGGAAAAGTTCCCAATCTGGACCACATCAAGATTTGGGGTTGCGAGGCTTTCGTGAGACGCGAGTCTCATGATAAGCTCGAACGTCGAAGTGAGAGGTGTATTTTCATCGGTTACCCACAGAGATCCTTTGGTTACCTCTTCTACACACCCAGTGATAATGTGGTCTTTGTAGCAAGGAGAGGAATCTTTCGCGAGAGAGAATTCATAAGCCAAGGAAACAGTGGGAGGCAAATTGACCTTGAAGAAATTCAAGAGTCAAGTGGTGAAGGAACCTCAAACCCTAGCAATCAACCTGAGGAGGAAACTGCTGTTGATTCGACAGAAGAGTTTGTACCTCCGAGGCGTTCCACGAGAGTTAGGAATGTGCCTGAGCATTACTATGGTTTCCGTATTACTGCGGAAGGTGATACACTTATCAGTGATAGCACACTGGTGAGTCTGGATGAACCTAACAACTACACGGAATCCATGGCAGGCCCTGAGGTTGCTAAATGGAAAGACGCTATGGACAGCGAGATACAATCCATGTATGCCAATCATGTTTGGAACTTGGTTGACAATGTACCATGTCGCAAGACAGTCGGGTGCAAATGGATCTTCAAGAAGAAGACCGAAAAGGATGGTAATGTACACACTTATAAGGTGCGACTGGTTGCAAAGGGCTTTTCTTAAACTCCGGGAGTTGATTATGATGAGACCTTTTCACCAGTAGTGAAGATTAAGTCTATTAGGGTTATGCTAGCCATTTCTGCATTTCATGATTATGAAATATGGCAAATGGATGTCAAAACCGCTTTCCTTAATGAAAAGTTTGCTGAGGATGTTTACATGAGTCAGCCAGAGGGTTTTGTCAGTACAGAGTACCCTAATAGAGTGTGTAAGCTTGAGAAATCCATTTATGGATTAAAGCAAGCACCTCGCAGATGGAATCTTTGCTTCGATGAGAATGTCAAAGAGTTTGGCTTTGCGAGGAGTGAAGATGAATCTTGTGTATATGTCAAGGCTAGTGGGAGTGTAGTCAGTTTTTTGGTACTGTATGTTGATGACATACTACTCATAGGAAATGACATCCCAACTCTGCAGGAAGTTAAGTCCTGGCTTGGGAAGTGTTTCGCTATGAAGGACCTTGGAGAAGCTGACTATATCCTAGGGATAAGGATTTTGAGAGACAGGAGTAAAGGACTAATTGGACTCAGTCAGAGTACCTACTTGGATAAGGTGTTGAATAGGTTCAGCATGCAGAATTCCAAGAAAGGAGAGTTACCGATCCAGAGTAACGCCAGACTGAGTAAGACTCAGAGCCCGAGTACAGAGGCTGAGATAGCTGAGATGAGTCGAGTACCTTATGCTTCCGCTGTAGGCTCGATCATGTATGCTATGACTTGTACTCGTCCTGATGTGGCCTTTGCATTGAGCATGGTCAGCAGATATCATGGGAACCCTAGCAAGGCTCACTGGACTGCGGTAAAGAACATTCTTAAGTACCTGCGGAGGACTAAGGAATGCGTCCTTACCCTCGGTGGGAGTGATGACTTGAGAGTATTAGGGTATAATGATGCTAGCTTCCAGACTGATAGGGATAATTTCCGCTCTCAGTCAAGCTGGGTCTTTACCGTAAACGGAGGAGCAATTTCTTGGAAAAGTTCCAAACAGGAGACAGTGGCTGATTCAACTTGTGAATCAGAGTATATAGCGGCAAGCGAGGCAGCGAAGGAGGCTATATGGCTAAAAGGAGCCTAAAGATATTTTTTGTGATAGTGAAAGTGCAGTTGCCATAGCCAAGGAACCAAGGGATCACGGGAGATCCAGACACATCGACAGAAAATACCATTTCATCAAACATTGAATAGAAGAAGGACTCCTCGTGGCAAAGAGGGTATCATTGGATGAGAACCCGACAGATCCCCTCACGAAGGGACTGGGTAGGGTTAAGCATCTCCAGCATGCTAGGCGCATATGGCTGAAGGATGATATTAGTTTTAGTAGTTAGATAGCTTTGAAATGTGTAAAGTGCAATTGACATTTGATGATGAATAAAAGTTGTATTTATTTATGAGTAAAGTGTTGCTATCTTTTGTCAATCGTTTCATTTTGCATGTTTTGACTTCCAGAATAATTATGTTATTGTAATTTCATGTTATTCAAATTCTCCACAGTCGGTCATATTTTGGAAGTAGATATGAATCAAGACTGTCAAGGGTTGGCTTGTAGAGGTCTAATATGTTGGACATAAGTGGTGCTACAACACTCATGAGTGCTCATAAGTTCTGAGTATTGAATTCAACCCACGCTCATTGGTATCACTTCATGAAATTTATCTCGAGTGATCATGAGATGGTAATATCATATAAGTCTTCAAACCTAGAGATATGACTTGTTTCCTATGAGTTGGTTATACATTGATTGTACGAAAACGCATTGGTAACTGGATGTTATAAAACGTGCATTTGTGTATGATTCAACAAGTAGTAGAGCAAGCATATGAGTCGAAGTTTATCTGTTCCTTCTTGGATTAGAAGCGATATCTGGGCCCCTCGATGATTTTTTATTGACCCATGTACCGGGCCCGGTCAGAACTAAGTTGATGTGTTCGATTAAGTTCTATGTCAAACAAATCGAAAATCGGGAAACAAACTGATGGACAATAAGTAAGACATTGTTCCATGTATTTGTCTTGTTGATATCTAGAACAGAGGATTATATGATCACTTATCTTAAATGGCGTATCATCATCATCTCAGTTCTGCGAGACCTTGAAAGAGCTACGATTGCTGATCGGTTCCTGAAGTCATTCTTGCAGTTATAGTTATTAGACTTATCCAAGTGGGAGACTGTTGGATTAGGTGTCTAAGTTCATAACTATTTCTAGAATGTACTTGACCCGATTAGCATGGTCCATTTAGGTTGCATGGCATCATGCATTTGGATAGACTAAAAAGAGAGAAATGACACTTATGGTTTATTAATATATTATAAGTTCTAATATATTAATAATATTATTTAATTAGTATTGATCAAGAATTAATTTGGAATTAATTAAGTGATCAAAAGAAGACTAATTAAATATATGGGTTGCTTGTGTAAATCACCCATACTTATATAGTGGGCTAATGCTTCATGGATTATCAAGTTGGGCTAAAACCCATAGGATGCTCCATGGTGTTTATAGCACCCATGGGTCATGGAAATGAAAAGTCATGACAATTAGGGTTTACATGGTGTAACCATAATTGTAACACACTATATAAGCCTCATGTTATTCACCAAAATCGGCCACTATGCATACAAGTGAGGGCTAGCCGATTTCAAGAAGTGTATCATTTCTCTCTAAGTCATTCCAAGTGCATTTGGTGTTGTGTGAGACATTTGAGGCATCTCACTTGAGGTGCTAGGCTCACAAGGTTTTTCAAGGAATCCAAACTACTACAAGGTATGATTTCTTACTATTTTTATGATTAAAAGTTTCCCATGTATGCTAGATAGGTTTTGAACCTTGGAAAATCAATTTTGCATGTATCATAGATAAAACATAGATCCAAGGTTTCTAGGGTTGCATGTACACCATAGGAGTGTTAAAATGCTCAAAACCCTTCAATAAGGCCCATTTTGAGGAGTTGGGCCAAATTTAGGAAATTGGGCCTTTAGTGGGCCATTAGTGGGCTGGGAAAGATAAGATGGAATTGGGCCTTGAGTATGGTCCAAATTAGACCAAGGGGTAAAATGTTCATTTTACCCTAAGAAGTATTATGGATTTTGATTAAGTGTTGTTATGATAATGATAGTCGGGGAGTCATTGGAGCAGCTGTTAGAGATTCCTTTCCGTGATATTCGACACTCAACTTTACGAGGTGAGTTACCTTCCTGTAGGAGTGGATCGACGGCACCAATGTCGGCCTACTAGTAGTTGTTTATGGTAGGGATGATTGTATTCGTGATAATTGTCTGGTATGTCGTTGCCTGTTATGATTTATGTGTTTATTGCTATGTTATTATGTGGTAGTGGTAGGGGTGAAATAGTCCCCGTAACCGGTTTAAATAAACCGGAGGGTAGGTCGGGCACCAAGATATGTCTGGCAGGGTAGGTCGAGCACCCAGATATGCTTGACAGGGTAGGTCGGGCACCCAGATATGCCTGACAGGGTAGGCCGGGCACCCAGATATGCATGGAAATATGTGTTTATGTGGTATAATGGGGGAACTCACTAAGCTTCGTGCTTACGGTTTAAAGTTTTGGTTTCAAGTACCTCTTCTTTGAAGGGAAAGGAGCCGACACGACTGCAGCGCATCGCACACTCGATTTTCCGCACATGAGAGTCTTGGGATTTGTACTCTGACATTATTTTGCTATGATATGATTTTGAGAGATATTGACATATGTTTTTTCATGATATGAGATAACATTGGTGGCATTTTCAGTGATCTGTTTAATGAATCTTTAAATTAAAATTGAAATTTTTGGTCTTAAATTTTGGGATGTTACAGATTTGTAGATCCCGAGAGCGGGAGATCGATTTGGAGCACCTTGGGAATAGGGGGCCAGATCAGATGCATATAGTGGAGGGTCCCGGGAAGAGACCCAAGACTTCTGATCAATGTTTGAGAGGCCAGCAAGGCCAGAGTCAGTGCAACACGCGCGGGAAATTACACGATGGAGTTTGTCATTCCAGGGGTATGGGATGCTACAAGTGTGACAGGGTTGGTCACGTCATCATGGATTGTCCTCAGGGGGCAAGCCCGTTATGTTTTCACTGCAACCAGGTGGGCCACAAGAAGGACGGTTGTCCGATGTTGAGGGGAGGAGCAGTGAGTGCGCCTACTCCGGCTACTATGAGTATCACCGATGGACGTGAGGGTGGACCAGGAGACCCAACTGAGAGGAGTCGGGCATTGCAGTGTCAGACAGGGGAGGTCAGGACTCCAGCAGGCGACATTGCGGGTATATTATCTTTTGCTTTTTTTGGTTTTTATTAGTATTTATGTTGATTGGAATCTTGCATCGGTTTGGGTAAGTGTATCTTTTGTTTAATTCTCTGTTTATGTTTGGTTTATATTTTCAAGAATTGTTATATGCCATTTGCATGCCATGAATCATTAGTGGTTGATGACTTCGCAGTTTATAGCGATGCATCTGGAGTTGGGTTAGGTTGTGTTCTGACCCAAAGGGATAAGGTGATAGCATATGCATCGAGACAATTGAAAGAACATGAAAAGAACTACCCCACTCATGATTTGGAGTTGGCAGCGGCAGTATTCACCCTAAAGATATGGAGACATTATTTTTATGGCACAAAGTGTAAACTTTTCACTGATCATAGAAGTCTTGAGTATCCCTTTAATCGGAAGGAATTGAACATGAGGCAACGACGCTAGCTAGACTTACTCAAGGACTACGACTGTGAGATACTTTACCACCCTGGTAAAGCAAATGTTGTCGCTGATGCTCTCAGTCGGAAGGTAAACCTTCAAAAGAAAAGGCCAAGAGCGTTGAGAATTGAAGTTGTCTCGACAATTGTGGAAAGCATAAAGAAATCTTAGGAGGAAGCTTCAGAGAAAAATGACTGAAAGGAAGAACGTTTAGGCAAAACGTTAGTGTTCGATACAAACGGTCAATGACTGAAGGTATTCCAAGATAGGATTTGGGTACCTAAGATAGGAGGAATAAGAGATCTTCTGATGGAAGAAGCTCACAAGACCATGTACTCAATTCATCCCGGCAGCACGAAAATGTATAGGGATCTCAAACCCTACTACTGGTGGCCGACGATGAAGCTCGATGTTGCTAAGTATGTGGCCGAGTGTGTGACATGTGCGAGGGTTAAGGCACAACATCAGAAACCGCATGGGAGTTTAGAACCTTTACATGTACCCATGGGTAAATGGGAAGATATCACCATGGATATTGTGACTAAACTGCCCAGAACGAAAAGCGGTCACGACATGATTTGGGTGGTCGTTGATCGATTCACAAAAAGTGCACATTTCATAGCATCCAATGAGAAGTGGTCTATGGAAAAGCTTGCAAAGGTTTACGTGAAAGAGATAGTGAAAGCTCATGGTGTTTCCTGACGATTGTGTCAGATCGTGATAATCGTTTCACGTCGAGGTTTTGGAGAAGTCTACAAGAGGAATTGGGTACAAAATTATGTTTAAGTACAGCTTACAATCCGCAAACCGATGGTCAGAGCGAACGAACGATTCAAACATTGGAGGATATGCTACGAGCATGTACCCTGGAATTCCAAGGTAACTGGGATGAACATTTACCTCTGGTAGAATTTTCCTACAATAATAGTTTTCACTCGAGCATCAAGTTGGCACCTTATCAAGCTTTGTATGGACAAAAGTGTCGAACGCCGTCATGTTGGCTTGAAGCTGGGGAAAAGCAATTTATGGGACCCAAGATAGTTCATCAGACTGCTAAAAAGCTGAAAGTGATTAGGGAAAGGATGTTAGCAGCTCATGATCGTCAAAAGAGCTATGTTGACAACAAAAGACAACCGATAACACTCAAAGTTGGAGATTCAGTTTTACTTAAAGTCTCGCCATGGAAGGGACTTATAAGATTTGGTAAAAGGGGAAAGTTGAGTCCAAGGTTTATTGGACCGATTAAAGTTCTTCAGAGGATTGGGAACCAAGCTTACAAGCTAGAATTACCAGAAGAACTAGATGGTATTCATAACACTTTCCATGTGTGTTATTTGAGGAAGTTCACGGGAGATGTACCCGACATAATTCCAATTTCTGAATTGAGGTTGGATGAAAGCAAAAGGTTAATTGAAGAACCGGAGGCAATTGTTGACCGTAAGACTAAGAAGTTGCGACGCAAGATGGTCGATTTAGTGCTTGTGCGATGGAAACATACGAATGGGCCAAATCTCACCTGGGAAACAAAGAGTGACATGATGAGTCGCTATCCGCATTTGTTTGTTGATGTGTGATTCCAGGGACAGAATCATCCTAAGGGGGAGAGAATTGTAACGCCGTGTTTCTGGGCTAGGCATGAATGATGATGTAATAGTCTAGGCCAACCTTTGTAATTTGTTTTGAAATAATAAGATGTATTATTTGAGTATTATGTGTTTATGCTTAATTATTATGATTTAATAAGTTAAGGATAAAAATAAGTGTCGAAAATAAATGTTAGATAAAGCCGATATCTATGAAGAAAGTTTTAGTGGCTGAAACAAGGATTCCGGAGATATTAAGAATACCGAAATCCGAGTTATAACGAAGAAGTTATGACATGTCGAAGTTTCGCGACAGAACCGGCACGACGTTGTATGACGTAAAAAGTGAATTTACGATAAAGTGCCTTTTAGCCTTAACAATCTAAACGAAAGTCGTAGTATATGTTAAACCGAGAGCGTGCATAAAAAGAACGCCCAAATCTGACTTCGTATAAGGAAGTTATGATTTTTCTAAGTTTCAGCTTAGTAGTATGCAACCCGAAACTCGAATTTTAGATCGAGTGATTATTAGATGAAATAACCTAATCGAGAATCGAAGATCTTGTTGATAGTAGTTCAACGGTAAAAAGACAGACGAAAACGGACATCGGATGAAGAAGTTATGAATTTTTAACGGACTTTTCCTGTCCCGGCCTGTTAAAAATATAACTTTAAAAATAAAGTCAAATTAGCCGACAGAGTCTCAACGAAAGTTGTAGATCATAATCTCACCTACGTGTGGATATAAAGAACGTCAAAAACGGAGCTCGTATGCGAAAGTTACGAATTTTTGAAGTTTGAAAATTCGGAGTGTGCCCAACGTACCGAAGTATGCACAGCGTACTCGTGTAAGTGTTCCGGAGTCAGTCACCCTCCCTACTCCTTTGCATGAGAGCCACATGTCGTAGCCTTGACGCGTCCGATATGATCCCTTAGTACGCCCAACGTACTTGATGTACGCCCAGCGTACCATAAATTTATGCCCAACGTAACTCGAGTGTTCAACCCCTATAAATAGTGATCGAGGCCAGCCGATTTTTGGTTACAAAATTTCATTCTCCCACCTTATACTTTCCTTTTTGCTACACTAAATACCCCCAAGCCTATTATATTATCCTAGCATCGTAAGCAAGCCCCGGAGAACCCGAAGATCCCGAGAAAAAGAGTTTTCGAGCCGAAACTCTGTCCGCGTGAAGCCCGACTTTTGAGAAAACATCTCGGTTTTATCGGAAACGATCGTTTTAAGATACGAAGTGCTGCCCGATTATCATTAAATAAAGTGAGTGTATAGTCACTTTCATGTTACACATAGATATGAAGTATTTTCTATAAAATACGTGCTATGTGTAATTATATTGTTTGTTTATTTGAGATGGTGTTGAATAGATGTTTTATACAAGTTTTAAACTGTATATGTATTTTTATCTACAAATATGTTGGGTAAAACATGGGTAGATGAAATAGTTGATGTGTGTTAAAATGATGAGAGGCCTCGATGTTGTTGTTGTTGTTGTTGTTGTTGTCATCTAGCGGAGTATAGATGACGACCACGGACCTTTCTAGACAGTCCAGTGGAACGCTAGCAGGCTCGCAACCTGTAGGTGTTGGTGAACTATATGTTCGCTGGTGTACTGCATCCCCCTCATGTTTGCCTTATTTGACATAATTGCTGAGGAATCCCTAAAGCAGTGTTGTCACCCCGATGAAAATCCTTAGACTAGGTCCCTTATGATAGGTGTTTAGGGACGTAAAGTGAGGATAACAATAATGGGTAATCAGGGTTATTGTTGGTTGATGAAATTAATAAATTTATTTTTGGTTGATGTATTTAATAAATTTATTATTATTTGTGGGTTGAAAACCCTATATGCTCACCAGGCTCCCAAGCCTGACCCACTCAACTTTTTATATTACAGGCAGTAGACCCATAGCATAGTTGGATGATGATGAGGGATTTTTGGATTATAGGCCAGTAGATGTAAATATCTGTTGTAAGGCTTATAATGTACTGTTTATGCTTTGGTCTGTATCGGAACATGACATCCCAAGGTTTTGATATAGAATGAAAATAAATATTTCTTTAAGAAATGTTTTGATAAATTTTTATCATGTTTTGTTATGGACACAAATTCTGTAACATCTTTTAAAAATATTACTCTGATTTTATTTTAAAAGCATAAACTAAATCGGTCTTTTCTGGCTGAGAAATTTGGGGATGTCACATTATGATTTATTAATATATTATAAGTTCTAATATATTAATATGAAATCATGTTATTTAATTATTATTGATCAAGAAATAATTTGGAATTAATTTAGTGATCAAAAGAGACTAATTAAATTAACGGGGACTGATTATCTGAATCAATGATATATATATTGTTTGGGCTATTGATCCATGATGGACTAAGTTTATGTAAGTATACATGAAGAGTTAGTCCACATGAAATATGGATTATAACCCAAGTGTATGGATTAGGATTTACCCATGACTCTTGGATTCCTACACTATATATATGACACCTCTTTGGCCTAAAGTTGGTTGAACATGTATTCTTGGAGAAGCATAGCCGAATTTTAGTGCTCCATATTCTCTCTCAAAATTCTTCCATTTGTTCATGGTGTTTGTGAACCATTTGAGGCATCACATTTGAGGTGCAAAGTTCTTAAAGGCCAAAAATACAAGCTACAACAAGAGGTAATTCTATAATTCATATCTATGTTGTTTATATCAATTGTATGCTAGTTGTAGGCTTCATGCTTTGGAAACAATATTGTATATATAATTAGAGAAAACATAGATCCAAAGCATTTAGGGTTGTATGTGCACCATAGGATGTTGTAGTATACTAAAACCCAACAGTGGTATCAGAGCCTAGGATTGTTTTCTATTATATTTGATGCATGACTAATATTTTCAAAGCTGGAAAACTGTTCTGACAGCACCACTCGACGAGTACATTCTTGGACTCGACGATTAGGATGAATTTTTCCTTGAACTTGACGATTCCATAGTTGGGCTCGACGATTTGGATGATCAGACAGGAGTTTTTCGGGATTTTTGGCTTGTTTTGGATTAGGATCATTACCACAAAATGTTTTAGTTCATAAAATTTTATTTTGTTGGTATGGTAATGATTATACTCATCCAATCAAAAGATAATTGTCAAAATTTCAAGATTTGTATTTTTTATATGAGAGGCTAATTTCTTGTAAATTGTTGATATGAATTGTCTTGACTTATGAGTTTAACTAGATCATAGATAAATTACATGATAATTTTTCATTTGTTAAAACATTTTGAATGTTCTTTAAAGTCTTCCATAACTTGTCCTCAAGTTATGGAACTTGAAAAGTTTTTCCATAAAAACCACATTAAACTCATAAGTTATGAAAATCAAAGGTTTTTCAAGAGTTACAAAGCTTGCCCTCAAGTTTTGGTATTTGAAAAGTCTCAAATTAAGAAACTCTTGTAATTAAAAAGGTGTAACTCTTGGGTTCATAAATTAAAAATATTAATTAAATAGTTTCTTAATTTTGAATTTTTATATTTAGAACCTTGATGTATTTGAGTAGTTCAAATTGCACCTTATGGACTTTATTAAATTAATTAAAGTGTTTAATTAAAGGAGATTAATAATTCCATAATGACATGGTTTAAGTTTAATTAAATTAAGAGTATAATTTATTAATTAAACCATCTAGTACTTTACAAGTTTAAAATACACCCTTATACTATTATAATATTTAAAGTTTAATAATTATATATGTGTATAAGACAAGTCAGTCTTACCGTTAGTAGACCCCATTCACAAAGCCGGTCTATAAGGGGAGTATAAGGTTACTGCCTATAAAATGGCAGTTTAATGGGTGTCCACTCTCACCCACCGCTTCCTTGACTGGTGCAAGGTCGTTAGCTGAACGGGTAGGATATGACATTAATTCTCATTAAAAGTATAATGAAAATATCAAGTAACTAAACACTTATAAATTCTCAATCTTAGTTACTTAGGAAAAATGTGAATTTGGTGCTAACCCATGAAATTGCACTTTGCACCTTGTTAAGTCGTTAGTGGAGCGTGTATGGTTAACCGACACACTAATCTGGGACTGACAGTGTGTGCCAAAGGGTAGCTTGATGTTAATCATGGATCAATGGAGCGTGTGTGGTTAACCGACACATTGCTTAGATGATTTGTAACATTAAGTGTATCAAGCTAATTTGCATGGTTATTCACACCTTGTTTGTGATCCTCGGTATCCCAGTCACAAACTTGAAGGGCAAAATCGAGATTAAACATTCTGTTGAAAAGTTCAATGAATCTCAAAGGATCTAGGAATTTCAATTCATTTAAAACCAAAAGTTCATAATCGTTTTTCATGGTGGAAATTGGTAAATCGTCATTACCTACCTTCAAATATTTTGCAATTGGATTACGGCATCCCTCTTCCGAATTGTAAAATATTGTGTTGGGTCCTAGCCTTAATATTTCTTTTGGGTGTTATGTTAAGGACTTAAATCAACCAACTTGAATTTCTCCCTTGTAGATGTCTAGTACTGACAACTATGGTCTTTCCTAATCTTTTGAATATAAATTTCTTTATAAAGGTGATATTCCACAAGACGATCAAGGTGAAAGATTAATCCCTTCTTCGTGCTATAGTGGTACGTCACTTCCTCCACCTCCTCCAATAATTATCCCTGACCCACAAGTTCAAAGACTTGAAAAGTTCAAGGTCACTCAAACTCAAGTCATATTGGCTAGCAAACACTTGGGAGGTATGTGTGTGCACATGTCTTGGAGATGAAGTCACACATTGACAAGCTGGGAATGTTGGGTGTCGTTGTTTCAAGGAAGTTGGTTGTTGACTTGGTTCTTCAATCACTTCCTAAGTCATATAGCGGGTTCTATAAGGACTACTATATGGGAGATCACGACATGACCCTTATTGATCTAACATATTTGCTTGTTGCTGTTGAATCAGGAATGATTTGGCGCACTGGTAATTCAAATTTGATTGGAATATCTATTTCCTAAACTTCCATGGACACTGACAATGGAAACATTGGAAGTCCAGAAAAGCTTTCTCTTCCCAATGAAAAGGGATCGGCCATGGTCAAGTCATTTAACCAAATGGTAAAGAGAAAGGCTAAGTCTAAGATAGTCCCATGTACTGTTCCCAAAGAGTCCATATGTTTCTGTTGCGAAAAGAAGGGCATTGGTTGCGAAGCTGCCATATTTACCTGAAAGATCGCAAGGATGGTAAAGTCAAAAAGTTTGACTCTGCTTCAGGTAAGTCCACTATCTAACTCTATTAAGTTCCTATTTGGAGATTCTTAATACATGATGTAATGTAATTACATTTTTATGTTTTGTAGGATCGAATAATAGAAAGGAATCTTAAAGGAAGAGTAAGTTGATTCTGATCGTGAAGAGATGGATTTCGATCGCATGGTTCGATGATCAGAATTTTAAGCTGCTGCTTAAGAGTTATGATAGATTGATTAGGAATAGATAACAACATTGTTTTCATTTGTAATTTCACTGTAAGGAAAAGTTTCTCCGTAATTTTATAAATAAAGAAAAAAATTTGAAATTTATCTTATTTTATATTTCCTTGCAATGGCATTTGTGAAAATTGATGTTTGTATGTTTCTATTGTTAGCAATGTTGAAAATGGATTTGATTTTTTCGTTTGTGGTAGTATCAAAATTTACCAAATAAGGAAAGATTCTCATCCCCCAAGTTTGAATTGGTCAGAAACTTGGAATCATGCAACTTGTATAGTTTGATGAATGAGAACTTCATCATTGGGAAATTAAGACTAATTCATTATTCACATGTATATGTGAGTCAAGTGAAGGACTAGGGGATCGGGTACACTTGGTTGTGAACTAGTCAGGTCCACCACAAAGAACGGTAAGACTATTCGTTATGATTTACTAAAAGTTTAGTAAATATGGTTATACTTACAAGATTAAGTGTAATTCTGAATCATTGAAAAAGTTTCAATGTATAGCAGAACGAATAAGAAGAATCAAATTAGGCAGAAAGATAAAAGTTTCTTCAAACTGAAAAGTAGGGAGAGTACTTTAGCATCATGTTTTATGATTATCTTAGTGATTATGAGAAAGGCTAAGTCTAAGTCTAAGATAGTCCCATGTACTGTTCCCAAAGAGTCCATATGTTTCTGTTGCGAAAAGAAGGGCATTGGTTGCGAAGCTGCCATATTTACCTGAAAGATCGCAAGGATGGTAAAGTCAAAAAGTTTGACTCTGCTTCAGGTAAGTCCACTATCTAACTCTATTAAGTTCCTATTTGGAGATTCTTAATACATGATGTAATGTAATTACATTTTTATGTTTTGTAGGATCGAATAATAGAAAGGAATCTTAAAGGAAGAGTAAGTTGATTCTGATCGTGAAGAGATGGATTTCGATCGCATGGTTCGATGATCAGAATTTTAAGCTGCTGCTTAAGAGTTATGATAGATTGATTAGGAATAGATAACAACATTGTTTTCATTTGTAATTTCACTGTAAGGAAAAGTTTCTCCGTAATTTTATAAATAAAGAAAAAAATTTGAAATTTATCTTATTTTATATTTCCTTGCAATGGCATTTGTGAAAATTGATGTTTGTATGTTTCTATTGTTAGCAATGTTGAAAATGGATTTGATTTTTTCGTTTGTGGTAGTATCAAAATTTACCAAATAAGGAAAGATTCTCATCCCCCAAGTTTGAATTGGTCAGAAACTTGGAATCATGCAACTTGTATAGTTTGATGAATGAGAACTTCATCATTGGGAAATTAAGACTAATTCATTATTCACATGTATATGTGAGTCAAGTGAAGGACTAGGGGATCGGGTACACTTGGTTGTGCACTAGTCAGGTCCACCACAAAGAACGGTAAGACTATTCGTTATGATTTACTAAAAGTTTAGTAAATATGGTTATACTTACAAGATTAAGTGTAATTCTGAATCATTGAAAAAGTTTCAATGTATAGCAGAACGAATAAGAAGAATCAAACTAGGCAGAAAGATAAAAGTTTCTTCAAACTGAAAAGTAGGGAGAGTACTTTAGCATCATGTTTTATGATTATCTTAGTGATTATGAAACCATATCACAATTGATCCTCTAAGGACATCTTAGTGCATTTGTATGGCTAAGAAGAGGAATCGTGAATTGTTGAAATGGTTAAATCAAGACGATAAATCATACTTCGTTCCAAAATCAGGTCTTAGAGTCATACTCCAAGATTGTAACTTGAGTGACATGGTCATAAGAAAGGTTTATAACACTCATCAAATGTAGAGTAAATTGTTTCTTACTCTTGAACATTTGAGATTGGTAAGTTGTGATGTTTTGGATAAGATAAAGACCAACTAAGACCTATTGTGTGAAGTGTTTGTCTTGATAAGAAACCACACTAACTCTTGAATATTTGTTTAGCAAGGAATGATTCTTGACAAGAGAATCTTCTATGTCAAAAGGTCAGTGGGATTCTTAAAGATCTTGAAACGTTTCAAGACCTAATCAAGAGTAAACCTATTGTTAATCACTAGTGCACGACTTGAGGTTTGTAACCTATCGTGTTGACATATTCTTTTTCTGTGCCCATTCCAGTTAAAGTTGACTACGCACGTGAGTTCTATGAGTGCTCAATTGTTTGCATAACAACTTGGAAGAAATGGCATGCCCTTGTGCTGCTAGGTGGTAAGAAATTAAGATTGAACAAGTTCAGTCCATATGAGTTTGGATTTATCACTAACCTTGGCTTGTGATTATGGTTATGACAAATTCACATGCATAGGAACATATACACCATAAAATCTAAGTGTCATAAGGTTTCTCTCCAATTCGTGAAAATGGTTGTGAGGAAACGCTTTCACTAGGTAGGTTTTAAATAGTTAGCAATTGTGATATTTACATTCTAAAAATTCCATTATGATTACGGCATCCCTCTTCATAGTTCGAATTGTGAGAAATGGAAAAAGGTCTAAACATTTGAGACTTATTGATGTAAGTTCTAAAATTGTTTAGACACACATGTGAGCTATCTAAGGAAAGGTGTATAAGTTTGAGGAGCCTAGATAAAGTCTTATCGAATCATCTTGTATCAGAAACCTGAACTTTGGTAAGAAAGTCAACAAGTATTGATTTCTAGAAGTCCAGCTGATTTCTGGGTACATGTCAAAGCTAGTGGGAGCATAAGTGTTATGCTGGTAAGATAATAATTGTTATTCTAGTGGGAGCATAATCATTATGGTAAGTGTTGCAAGTTAGCAATGTTAATTATATAAAAAAAAAGTTTCAATTCGCAAAGTTGCAGGGTTTGAAAAATTGTTTTGCTATAATTAAGGGAGGGCAATTCAAACTTCATTTCGAATCTAAAAGCTTAGATTGAGATTTTAATCGAATTTAGTCATGGACATATGTGAATGTTATGTTGAAATGATTAAACATAAGGAAATTCTATATGTTAAAATATTATAGCGAAAGACTGGTAAAGTATCATGTCTTTATGTGAGACATTATGAATCGTATTCCATATGCTTCGGATATAGGATCGATTACATATGTTGTAATATTATTCTGTTCTAATTTTCCAAATGCATAGGGCATTAATAAGTAAAAGGGACTAGAACGAGATATGACTAAAATGGTTAAGCAATTATCGAGGACAATTTGCGGTTTACCAAAGATTAGTTGCTTATGGACAGCTGGAAGTATAGTATAAGTTTTGGAAGGTCCATGTTGACATACCCTGAGAAGAGGTAACTCTTGTTCAGAAGTGATAGTCAAAATGGGAATATGTAAATGTTTCCATAAGTGGAAGTTATTCTTTAAATCTGTATAAGATAAGAAAACTTAATGCAAGAAGGATGTTCAAAGGAATGTACTTTAAATGTGAGACTTCGTTTCCATGGAATTGCTCTCCATTGGAATACTTTGTAATGTATGTTGCCAAGTCTCTATGACTTTTGTGCATAGTCATTACAAGAGGATCATCGCATATAAGTTTAGAATCTAACATATTTTAGCCAATGGCAAGAATTTGGTAGTCTTACATTTACGATAAGGATTTGGAATTGTGAAATGAGCATCATTGAAATGTTGTCCATTGATCTATTTCACAAAGAGAGGACCATAGGTAAACATAGTGTGCATGCTTGGAGCATGGCATAACTATTGTTTTAATTCAAGTATTAAGTTGATTAATCGAAACATTATACAATGAATAATGTGTAATCAATATGGTGATTAGATAAAAGATTTTTTATTTATATTCATAAGTTTTGATACCATATTGGATTTGATTATTCTTGTGTTTCACATTGCATGTATTGACTTCCCGAATAACTAGGTTATTCAAACTATCCACAGTCATCATACTTTGGAAGTAGGTATTGAGGCAAGACTGTCATGAATGGGTCTGTAGATTTTCTAAAGGCTTTTAGACATAGCACAAGTTTGTTGCAGTGTTCATGAGTACTTCTGGAATAAGATTCGAGTATTGGATTAAACCCACGCTCATTTGTATCACTTCATGGATTTTATCACAAGTGATCATGAGACGATAATATCTTATATTCTTGAAACCAAGACATGTGAGTTGTAGTTTACAAGTCGGTTGCACATTGACATATGTAAACGCGCCAGTAACTTGGTGTTATAAAACATATTGTTGTGTGTGATTTGGTGAGTAAGTACAAACAAGGATTTGAGTCAAAGTTTATCCATTCCTTTTACCCAATTTGGGATAAAAGCGATATATGTTGGCCCCTCGATGATTTAGTGATGACACCCTAAGCGCTTGGTCAAGACTGGACTGATTTGATTTGTTCAATTAGTCGGTTGTCATAAATCGGAAATCGGGAAACAAAAGATGGACAGAGAGAATGATTATAATCCATGTCTCAGTCCATATGATATCTTGTATAATGGAGGAATATATGATCCTTTATCTAATGGATGCGTCATTGACTAGGTCAGAGTTCGACAGCGGCTTTTAAGAGCTACGATTGCTATTCGGGTTGTGGAGTCGTACTTGCAATAATAGTTATTAGACTTATCTAAGTGGGAGACTGTTGGAATAGGTGTCTAAGCCCATAACTATAATTGGTATGTACTTGACCCGAGAGTAGCATGGTCCATTTGGGTTGCCTTCACAAGAGCAATTTGATAGGATGGACTTTTGAGAAGAGGTTATTTATGATTTATTAATATATTATAAGTTCTAATATATTAATTTGAAATCATGTTATTTAATTAGTATCGATTAAGAATTAATTTGGAATTAATTTAGTGATCAAAAGAGACTAATTAAATTAACGGGGACTGATTATGTAAATCAACGATATATATATATATATATATATATATATATATATATATATATATATATATATATATATATATATATATATATATATATATTCTTTGTTCTCATACCGAGTGACCATCCTGATGTTTCTGATCCAATCTGTAAAGTTGGATCCATCAAAGATGACTCTCCCACAAACGTTCATGAGAGAGAAGGAGCCGGTAGGGTTTGAGCCAGAAGCAGCATTGTTTGAAGACATCTGAAAAGAAGAAAAGACAAGTTTAGTTTAGATATTAGATAGTCCTTAATAAAACACCCAAATGTAATATTAAGGCTAGGATCCAATCACAATATATTATACTTAGAAGAGGGATGTCGTAATCTAAGTAATAACATATTTGAAAGGTAGGTGAATGACGATTCACCAATTTCCACCTTGAAAAACGAAATATATAAATTATTAGGTTTTATTTGGTTTTTATAAACTCCTAGATTCTTTTGAGATTCATTGAACTTTTCAATGGCATGTTTCAATCTCGAGTGTGCCCTTCATGTTTTGTGACTGGGATACCGAGGATCACAAAACAAGGTGTGAAGTAACCATGCAAATTACTTGGTACCCTTAATGTTTTTCACTTAATCGATGTGCCGCTTAACCACACGCGCTCCACTGACCTATGAAAAACCTTAATTCACCATTTGCCTACCTTATTAAGTCCAAGTTAGTGTGTCGGTTAACCACACACGCTCCACCAACGACTTAATCAAAGTGCAAAGTGTAATTTCATGCGTTAGCACCTTATTCACATTTTCCTAAAGTAACTAATATTGGGAATTTATAAAACATTTAGTTACTTTATAATAATCATTATACTTTTAATGAGAATTTTTAAGTCATTGTCCTACCCGTTCAGCTAACGACCCTCCACCAGTCAAGGAAACGGTGGGTGAGAGTGGACACCCATTAAGCTGCCATTTTATAGGCAACAGCCTTATACCCCCCTTATAGACCGGCTTCGTGAATGAGGCCTACTAGCGGTAAAACGACTTGATCTTATATATATATATATATATATATATATATATATATATATATATATATATATATATATATATATATATTATTAAACTTATAATATTATAAAGTACAAGGGTTGAATTTTAACTTTTAAAATTCTAGGGGTTGGAACTAAAGTTTATTAGATGACTTTACATGTTCCAAAACTTGAGGGCAAGTTTTTTAACTTTACAAAATCTTTCAATTCATAACTTATGAGTTATTAAAATGAAGACTCTTCATTTTTGTAACTTATGTGTTCTTTTAATGGAATTAATACAAAGTGACTTTTGGTTATCCATAACTTGAGGACAAGTTATGGACTCCATTAAAACACATAAAGATCATGAATTCAGCATTAAACAAGTAATTCCTATGATCTATCATGAACTCATAAGAATATGAATAGTCATATCAAAATTTCCAAGAACATATGAACACATATAATCATGTAATTTTGATATTAGCCATTGTAAATGGATTAGAACAACCATTACACCATCTAAAATAAGTTTTATAACACCAAAACAGTTTAGGGTAATGTTTCTAGTCCATTGCCAGCAGCAAAACTCGAAAATATGCCCACAGCAGCTTCTACTCGTCGAGTGCACGATCCTACTCGACGAGTAGGATGAACTTTCACATGGACTCGTCGAGTCCCCCCATGGACTCGGCGAGTTCAGACGAACAGTGAGCAAATTTTCGATTTTTCAAGCAGTTTGCATCAAGTATCAAACAAACAAGCCTAGCTGATACCACTGTTGGGTTTTGAGCATTCTAATACTCCCTAAGTGTACATGTAACCCTAGAAAATCTTGGATCTATGTTTGTCTAAAATACATGCAAAATACTTTTTCCAAGGTTCATAATCCTATCTAGCATACATGGGGAACTTTAAACATAAAAGATGGCTAGAATTACATACCTTGTAGTTGATTTGATTCCTTGAAAAACCTTGAGAGCCTAGCACCCCAAGTGTGATGCCTCAAATGTTTCACACAACACCAAATGCTTTGGAATGACTTTGAGAGAATGTAGAACACTTCTAAAATCGGCCTAGCCCTCTTGCAACTACTTGTGTCGCTGATTTTGGTAGATAACATGTTCTTTATATAGTGTGTTACATTTAGGGTTACACCATGTAAACCCTAATGTAACATGGCTCTTCATTTCCATGACCCATGGGTTTGTAACTCCCATGGAGAATCCTATGGACCTTTGTCCAACTTGATAACCCATGGAGCCTTTTAGCCCACTATACAAGTTATGGATGATTTACATAATCAACCGATATATTTAATTAGTCTTCTTTTGATCACTTAATTAATTCCAAATTAATTCTTGATCAATACTAATTAAATAATACTTATTAATATATTAGAACTTATAATATATTAATAAACCACAAGTGTTATTTCTCTCATTTAGTCTATCCAAATGCATGATGCCATGCAACCCAAATGGCTTCTCGCCACTTTTCTGTGGATATAAGATTCTTTGGAAACAGACCTAAGATGAGGAAGTTATGGCAATTTGAAATAATTAGCAGAAATGGCCCCTAATGGAAAAGTTTTGCAAATCAGTCCCATGCGTGCATGGTAAGTGGCGCGTGCCTTGGATGAGTACGCCTAGCGTATTTGCAGAGTGCCAAACCCTAATTTTTAGGGTTTGGGCACTATTTAAGCATCCTTATAAGATCAAGGCTCCTTTATTTCTCAGCCTCCATTGCTTGTAGCCTAATTTTGGAAACCCTAACCTCTCATTGAGTTTTTGAGAGATATAAGTGTGCATTTTGGTGTGATTTTTCTCATTTTTGAGGAAAGGGTGCTTGGTGCTAACTCGTGATTCAAAAGAAGACTTATAGATCCCAACTCTTGGCTTCATATCCAGGTCATTTAAGGTATCAAGTTCATACCTTGGCTTCATGTTATGTTTTATGGGTTTAGGGCTAGATTTGTGCTTATTTTTGGGTTTTGAATCCTCCTTGTGAGTTTAAGCCACTCCAGGAGCTAAGATTGCTAGATCTTGCCCTTTCTGAGTCTATATGTTCGTAAAAATGGTATCTTGATCCTTTCTTTTGGTCCATGCATGTTCTAGTTGGATTATAATAGGTCTTAATGGATAAAGATGGTTGTTTGGTCCTACTAAGTCATGCAAATGCATAAAGGTGCCGACTTTATGCATTAAGAGCTTTATTTTGAGGTTCTCTGAAGTTTGGGTGAAAAGTGCTTTAGTAGTTAAGCCATAAAATCAATTTTAGAGTGAGCCAGGTTACGCCATGCGTAACTAGACATACACCCAGCGTACTTAGATTTGGTCGTGACTTGGTCTCGTCAAGTACGCCCATCATAGCTGAGCATACACCCCGCGTACATCGTTCAGCTGAGCTTTGGGCTTGTTGTGTTTTTGGGCTTCGCATATTTGGGCCACTTCTTTGGACTTGTTGCCTTAGGCCTCTTGGGACATCTGAGATCAACTTTTTTTACTAAGGAAATTATTGGGCTTTAGGATAAGGCCCAAATGGGGGTTGGGCCCAATTTGGAAAATTGGGCCATAAGTAGGCCTTTGTGGATCATTTGGTTTTGGGCCTTTTGGTTTATGGATTTGGGCCTCAGTTTTGGTTCAAGTTGGGCCAGGGGTAAAATGCTCATTTTTACCCCAAGTATGGATTATGGACCATAGATTGGAACCCAATTGCTAATTGGGTGTTATTTTGTTCTGATAACTTGGGGAGTCGTCAGGGCAGCAGCTCGAGATTTCTTTCAGTGAGCTTCAGCATTCGAGGTGAGTCTCCTCATTGTTCTATGGGTCGAAGGCACCAATACCGACCGATTTGATTTATGTACTATAGGAAGACCCGGGGGTAGCCCTTGGAATATTGTATGAAAGACCAGTAGGCGGCTCCTGACAATCTATATGCAAGACCAAAGTCTGAACTATGGCAGCTAAATAGTTAAGTAGTTATAGATCGTATGCTAGTTGTCTTTGTGATGCTTGCATGGAAGATCAGGAGGTGGCTCCTGGCACTTGTATGTAAGACCCATGGTTTTCGCTCCCGGACAGGCAAAGAAGACCATGACGCGGCTCGTGGCATAATGGGAAGACTATGGTTGGCACATAGCGGTTTTATTGATTGTTGGATATGTATGATATGTATGTCTCTTTTGATATGTATGGTATGTGGTATTTTGGGAACTCACTAGCTTTTTTCTTATAGTTTGTGGTTTATGGTTTCAGGTACTTACAGTTCGAAAGCTAATGGTCTGGCTTAATCGCAGCGCATACACCCGTGTTCTTCCGCAATTCGTGATTTTGGGATTTTACTTTGATTATTGTTTTACTCTGGAATACTTTAAATGTTTGAATAAAGATAAATGAATGTTTATATATATATATATATATATATACATATATATATATATATATATATATATATATATATATTAAAAATGAAAATTTTACCCTATGATTTCAGGGTGTTAGACAAGGAATAATAATCATTGGTCTGTTGTAATCAAGGAATCTAAGGTTGAGGAACCAGGTTATCTCGGTCGGGGTTCTTAACTCTTAGCAATATTTTATTAGGAATTCTTGTAGATGGTTAGAAAAACCATGGGTTGGGCCCATGGTAGATGTGGAAGGGCTGTGTATTGTAGTATGGTATGGCTCTTATGGTTTTGGTAAATGGTAGGCTAGGCATTTTGGATTCCTACAGGTCGGTGGGATGATGGTCGTATGTCTATAGGCCCACCGGACACTGGGCAGGAATCCTCATGGGTAAGATTGGGATATGGAAAGAATGGTGACTAACTGTGAGCTTCCCATCCTAATGGTTGGATGGTGTCACAATGTAGCGTGAAACAGTGGTGAAATGATTCACATGGGTGACACCCGGTAGTCAATTGTTCACGCTCTTAGGTCTTGGATTGTTAGTCTTTTTGGTATGTCCAGGTGATAGTGTGTTTATTGGGAGTCGGGTGACTCAATGACCAGTCAACTTGGACCAGGTAGGCAATAAGAGTTCTTTGGAGTGTTATTTGTACATCTAGCGCAATGGCAAGACTATGGTTGGCACATAGCACTCTCTATTGTATGTATGATATGTATGGTATGTTGTATTGTGGGGAACTCACTAAGCTTTGTGCTTACAGTTTGTTGTTTATGGTTTAAGGTACTACCAGTTCAAAAGGGAAGGGCCCGACTTGATCACAGTGCATACACCCATATTTTTCCGCAACTTAGTGATTTTGGGACTATACTCTGATAATTGTTTATTTATGAAATATTTTTAAATGTTTGAGTAAAAAAGAATCGGTGTTTCGATTATGTTAAAAATAAAAATTTTACCTTGTGGTTTTTTGGACGTTACAAGTTGGTATCAGAGCCTTGGTTTGAGGGATTCCGGCATACTCTCGAGTATGTCTGAACTCAAACTGGGGATTTGGTAAATTTTTCATAAAACAAGTATTTTTTAAAGGGAATTCTAACAAAAGAAAGGGGTGTGATGCGTTCAATCAGTCGAGCTCAAGTAAGTGATTCCCAGAATACCCATACATGTTTGTTATGATTATATGTTATGAGAATTGCATGTTAGGATGAGTCTAGGGATACTTTCAGGAATTACATGATAGATTGGCCTAATATGCGATGCCTTCTAGCCTAGGGAGCATTGGATGTTATGCTAGATTGTAAATATATATTTGTATCAGTAATTGCTAAGTGTATGCTTTAAAAATTGTAAATGGTTAGGATCATATAGCCCTAGAATGATTAATTTGGCCCTATTTCCTATTCCTCAGTTGGTTGTGGTCCTAGGGTAGAGTCTTTTATTCGACAATCTATTTGATCCTGTATTGTGTATAATTTGCATGCATCAGGCAACCAACAGTGAGAGTGGAAGTTCCTAGCATGAGTTGTAGTATGTGAGTTTGAATGTTCTTTAGTTATTTTATGGATTGGAATGCTACTGCATGAATGCTGCTTGCTTTGTGCTTTGTGGAACTCTTAATGGATGTGAGTTAGCTATTAAGTAAATATGTTAAGTCACATCTGACAAAGGTTGAATAATCCCAGAGTGATGGATTGACCCTATTGCGCAGCTCTTGTTTGAGTCTAACCGTTATAGGGATGAGTCTTTTACTCGAAGGATTATCTGAGCTTTGTTGCATGTGATTGTATTCATTGTTGGATTAGGTTTCTAATCCCATAACTATAATTGGTATGTACTTGACCCAAGAGTAGCGTGGTCCATTTCGGGTTGCCTTCACCAAAACAATCTGATAGGATGGATATTTGAGAAAGAGGTTATTTGTGATTTATTAATATTTTATAAGTATAATATATTAGTTGAGAAATCATATTATTTAATTAGTATTGATCAAGAATTAATTTGGAATTAATTTAGTGATCAAAAGAGACTAATTAAATTAACGGGGACTGATTATGTAAATCGGTGAGACATATGGTTTGGGCTAATGATCCATGATTAATTTGTAATGGGCTAAGCTTATGTGAAAGTCCATAAATTATTAGTCCAAATAAGTTATGGATCATAAGCCTAAGTGTAAGAATTAGGGTTACATATAACTCTTGGAATTCTACACTATATATGTATTTCCCTAAGGCTAAAATCGACCCCAATGAGTTCTAAGAGAACCCTAGATGATTTTGGTGGTTCTAGCCTCTCTCTCAAAGTCCTCCATTTTCATGGTGTTTGTGACTTGTTTGAGCCATCACACTTGAGGTGCTAAGCTCTTGAAAGTCCAACAACTACAAGCTACAAATAAGAGGTATTATTCTAACTAATTTTTATGATTCATGTACCAAATTTGTATGCTAGATAGGTTCATGCTTTGGATAATTTTTGTTGCATGTATAACTAGAGAAAACTTAGATCCAAAGCATTAGGGTTGTATATAGTACACAAAACCCAACAGTGGTATCAGAGCCATGGGTAGTTTTTTGTTATATAGATGTATTGTTTAATTGTTCAAAGTTGAAAAACCTGAAAAATTGTTGTCTGACTGCTGGATTCAACGAGTCCCATGAGTGGAGTTGATGAGTTGTGTCACATGACCATGAACTCGACGAGTCCATAGCCTGGCTCGACGAGTTGGATCATTAGATGGCAGATTTTTCGAGTTTTTGGCCTGTTTTAGATTAGGATCATTACCACAAAATGTTTTGGCTCATTAAATTCGATTTTACTGATATGGTAATGATTATCCCCATCCAATAACATGATGATTGTCAAATTCTAAGATAATTACTTGATTTCGTTAAAAACAAATTATTTGTAGAATTTGAAATTATCATGCCATATGAATTGAATTAGTTCAAATTTGTAAAAGATAAAATTATATGATTATTTTATTAGTTTGAAATTTGAACTAAATGACATTGAATAATCTCTTAGATCCAAAGCATTAGGGTTGCATGTATAACTAGAGAAAACTTAGATCCAAAGCATTAGGGTTGTATATAGTACACAAAACCCAACAGTGGTATCAGAGCCATGGGTAGTTTTCTGTTATATAGATGCATTGTTTAATTGTTCAAAGTTGAAAAACCTGAAAAATTGTTGTCTGACAGCTGGACTCGACGAGTCCCATGAGTGGACTCGACGAGTTGGCTCACATGACCATGAACTCGACGAGTCCATAGCCTGGGTCGACGAGTTGGATCATTAGATGGCAGATTTTTCGAGTCCACTCATGGTAATGATTATCCCCATCCAATAACATGATGATTGTCAAATTCTAAGATAATTACTTGATTTTGTGAAAAACAAATTATTTGTAGAATTTGAAATTATCCCATAGCCTGGCTCGACGAGTTGGATCATTAGATGGCAGATTTTTTGAGTTTTTGGCCTATTTTGGATTAGGATCATTACCATAAAATGTTTTGGCTCATTAAATTCGATTTTACTGATATGGTAATGATTATCCCCATCCCATAATATGATGATTGTCAAATTCTATGATAATTACTTGATTTTGTGAAAAACAAATTATTTGTAGAATTTGAAATTATCTTGCCATATGAATTGAATTAGTTCAAATTTGATGACAAGTATTTGCCCTCAAGTTATGGAACTTGGAAAGTCTCTTTTTATGACTAAAGAGAGTTATAAACCTTGTCATCAAGTTTTGGAACTCAAAAGTTTTTTAAGGAGTTACAAATACTTGTCATCAAGTTTGGAATTCAAGAGTTTTGAATTAAGTTTTGGAATTTGAAAAGTTTAATCAAAAGGTTTTAATTTGTAATATTGAATTCTAAAACATCTAGTAATTGAAAGGTTTCAAAAGGGTGCAACTCTTGGATTCATAACTTAAATATTAATTAAATAGTTTTTAATTTTGAATTTGTATAACCTTGATGCCTTGAATAGTTCAATTACACCTTATGGACTTTAATAAATTGATTAAAGTGTTTAATTAAGAGAGAATTAATAAATCTATAATCATATGGTTTAAAGTTAATTAAATTAATAGTATACATTATTAATATATTAAACCACCAAGTATTTTAAATGTGTAAAATACACCCTTATACTATATAACATTAAAAGTTTAATATATTATATATGTATAAGTAAAAGGTCAGTCTTATCGTTAGTAGGCCTCATTCACGAAGCTAGTTTATAAGGGGTGTTTAAGGAAATTGCCTATAAAATGGCGATTGAATGGGTATCCACTCTTACCCACCGCACTCTTGACTAGTGGAGGGTCGTTAGTCGAAAGGGTAGGATAGGACACTAAATCCTCATTAAAAGTGTGATGAAATATTAAGTAACTAACCCTTTATAAATTCTCAATCTTTGTTACTTAGGAAAAATATGAATTTGATGCTAACCCATGAAATTGCACATTACACCTTATTAGTCGTTAGTGGAGCGTGTGTGGTTAACCGGCACACTAATATGGGACTAATGAAGGATGGCAATGGGTAGCTTGTAGTTTGTCATAGATCAATGGAGCGTGTGTGGTTAACCGGCACGTTGATTAGGTGATAAATGACTTCGAGAGTACCAAGCTAATTTGCATGGTTATTCACACCTTGTTTGTGATCCTCGGTATCCCAGTCGCAAACTTGAAGGGCATAATCGAGATTAAACATGCCATTGACAAGTTCCATGAATCTCAAAAGAATCTAGGAATTTCAATTCATTTAAAACATAATATTCAATTTCGTTTTTCTTGGTGGAAATTGGTAAATCGTCATTTACCTACCTTCAAATATTTTACAATTGGATTACGGCATCCCTCTTCCGAATTGTAGAATATTGTGTTGGTTCCTAGCCTTAATATTTCATTTGGGTGTTATATTAAGGACTTAAATCAACTAACTTGAGTTTCTCCCTTATAAATGTCTAGTTCTGACAACTGTGGTCCTCCCGAACTTTTTAGAAAAAGCTTTCCTCATGAAGATGATGTTCCCAGAAATCATACTTCACTTCCTCCACCTCCTCCAATAGTTATCCCTAACCCATGTCTTCATCGACTTGAAAATTTCAAATTCACTCAAGCCCTATCGGCTAGCAAACACCAAGACAGAAGGTATGTGTGTGCACATGTCTTGCAGATGAAGTCGCACATTGACAGGCTGGGAATGTTAGGAGTCATCGAGTCAAGGAAGTTTGCTGTTAACTTGGTTCTTCAAACACTTCCTGAGTCGTATGGTCAGTTTGTTAAAGACTGCTATATGATAGATCACGACGTGACCTTTATCGATCTTACCTATTTGCTAATTATTGCTGAATCTGCAATGATTTAGCGCACTGTTCAAGCAAATTTGATTGGAAGATCTACTTCCCAAGCTGCCATGGACATAGGCAATGACATAGATAGTCCAGAAAAAATCCCTTCTCCTATGGGACGGGAATTGGCTATGGTCAAAAGATTTGACCATAAAAGAAAAGCCAGTTCTGAGATAGTTCCATGTGCAAATGCCAAAGAGTCCACTTGTTTCTATTGCTATTTGAAGGGACATTGGAAGAGAAGCTGCCCTGACTACCTGAAAGATCCAAGAGAGGGTAAAATCAAATTGTATGATTCTACTTTAGGTAAGTCCACTATCTAACTCTATTAACTTCCTATTTATAGATTCTCAATACATGATGTGATAATATTGCATTTTGATGTTTTGTAGGATCGAAGAAGAGAAAGTAAGCTTAAAGAAAAAGCATGCTTAGTCTGATCGCAAAGAGATGGATTTCGATCGCATGATTCGATGATCAGAATTTTGAGCTGCTGCTTAGGAGTTATGATAGATTGCTTATAAATATGTAACAACATAGTTTTCATATGTATTTGCATTGTAAGGAAAAGTTTTTCCACACTTGATAAATAAAGAAAATTTGATTTTATCTTATTTTATATTTCCTTGCAATGGCATTTGTGAAAATTGGTGTTTATCTATTTTTAGCAATATTGGAAAATGGATTTGATTCTTTTGTTTGTGGTAGTGTCAAAATTTACCAAATAAGGAAATGATCTCATCACCAAAGTTTCAATTGCACAGAAACATGGAATCATGCAACTTGTATTATATGATGGATGAGAACTTTTGTCTTTGAGAAATTTAGACTAATTCCTTGTTCACATGAATATGTGAGTCAAGTGAAGGACTAGGGGAACTAGTACACCTTGTTGGACACTGGTCAAGTCAACCACAAAGAACGATAAGACTATTCATCATGATTTACTAAAGTTTAGTAAATATGGTTATGCTTACAAGACTAAGTGTAATTCTAAATCATTGTAAAAGTTTCAATGTATAGCAGAACGAATAAGAAAAATCAAATTAGGTAGAAAGATAAAAGTTTCTCCAATCTGTAAGGAAAGGAGAGTACTTTAGTATCGTGTTTTATGATCATCCTAATGATTATGGAACCATATCACAATTGATCCTCTAGGGACACCTTAGTATATTTGTATGGCTAAGAAGAGGTATCTGGAATTGTTGAAATGGTTAGATCAAAAGGGTGAGTCATACTTCGTTCCAAATTCAAGTCTTAGAGTCATACTCCAAGATTGTTCCTTCAGTGACATATCTTAAGTAGGTTTATAACAACTAATAAAATGTAGAGTAGAAATGGTTCTTGCTCTTGCACATTTGTAATTGGTAGTTGTGATGTCTTGGATAAGACAAAGACCAACTAAGACCAATTGCATGAAGTGTCATTCTTGATAAGAATCCACACTAACTCTTGAATATTTGTTTGTTAAGGAATGTTTCTTGACAAGAGAATCGTATATGTCAAGTGGTCAGTGGGAGCCTTAAAGACCTTGAGAAGCTTCAAGAACAACTCAAGAATAAAACTATTGTTCATCACTAGCACACAGCTTGAGGTTTGTAATCTATCGTGTTGACATATTCTTGTTTCTATGTCATTCCAGTTAAAGTTGACTATGCATGTGAGTTCTATGAGTTCTCAATTGTTTGCATAAGGTAAAGCACCTTGATTAGTGAAAGTTCATTGATCAGTAAGGGTGATCTCTCAACAACTCGGAAGACATGGTAGGCCCTTGTGCTGCGAAGTGGCAAGAAATTAAGATTGAACAAGTTCGGTCCATATGAGTTTGAGTTTGTCATAAACCTTGTCTTGTGATAATGGTTGGAAATGACATTTTCACATGGATAGGAACACATACACCATAAAATCTAAGTGACATAAGGTTTCTCTCCAATTCAAGAAAATGATTGTGAGGAAATGCTTTCACTAAGAATATTTTAAGGAGATAGCAGTTGTGTTAATTGCGTTCTCAGATTTGATTTTGATTATGGCATCCCTCTTTATAGTTCGAATTGTGAGAAATGGAAAAAGGTTTAAACATTTGGGACTTATTGTTGTAAGTTCTAAAATTGTTTAAACACACATATGACCCTTCTAATGAAAAGGTGTATGAGCTTAAGGAGCTTAGATAAAGGCTTATCGAAGCATCTCGTATCAGAAATCTGAACTTTGGTAAGAAAGTCAATAAATATTGATTTCTAGAAGTCCAACTGATTTCTGAGTACATGTCAAAGCTAGTGGGAGCATAAGTGTTATGCTAGTAAGAATATAATTATCATGATAGTGGAAGCATGATTATTATGTGAAGTGTTGTAAGTTAGCAATACTAGTTATAGGAAACAAAGGTTACAAATTTGCAAAGTTGTTTCGCTATAATAAGGGAGAGGATACTTATACTTTATTTCGAATCTAAAAGTTTATATTGAAGTATTAATTAGACTTAGTCATGGATATATATGAATACCATGTTGAAATATTTCAACATTGGAAATTCTATATATAGAAATATTATAGCAAAAGACTGGTCAGGTATCATGTCTTTATGTAAGACATTATGAATCGTGTCCCATATGCTTCGGATATAAGATCGATTGCATATGCTATAATATTCACGTGTTTTAATTTTCTAAATGCCTAGGGAATTAAGAGGGAAAAGGACAAGAACCGGATATGACAAAAGTTATAGTAATAAATAGACCATATTGATATAATTCTGAATAGATAGGATTCTATTAAGAATGGATAATCATATGGCAATTATGGAAAAGTTTCCATAATGGGATTTGGATATCAAGAATCTATGAATAAGTTAGAAACTTTTATGTAAGTAGGATGTTCAAAGGAATGTGCTTTGAATATGAGACTTCAGATCTATGGAATTGTCTTGTAACAATCTCCAATGGAAAGTTTTGTAATTGGAAAAGTCTCTGTGACTTGTGTACATAGTCATTACAAAAGGATCATTGCATATAAGCTTAGAATCTAACAGATTACAGTAAGTGGCAAGGACTTGGTATTCTTACACTTACGATAAGGATTTGGAATTGTGAAATGAGTGTCATTAGAAATGTTTACAATTGATCCATTTCACAAAGAAATGCCCATAGGTAAACATAGAATGCATACTTGGAGCATGGGATAACTATTGTTTTAATTCAAGTGTTAAGTTGATTAATCGAAACATTATACAATGAATAATGTGTAATCAATATGGTGATTAAATAAAAGGTGTTTTATTTATATTCAAAAGCTTTGAGACCATATTGGATTCAATTATTCTTGTGTTTCACTTTGCATGTTTTGACTTCCCGAATAATAAAATTATTCAAACCATCCACAGTCGATAATACTTTGGAAGTAGGTATTGAGGAAAGACTGTCATGAATCCTTCTGTAGATTGTCCAAGCGTTAGACATAGCACAAGTTTGTTGCAGTGTTCATGAGTACTCCTGTAATAAGATTTGAGTATTGGATTAAACCCACGCTCATCTGAATCACTTCATGGATTTTATCACGAGTAACTGTGAGACGATAATATCTTATATTCTTGAAACGGAGAGATATGAGTTGCAAATTACAAGTCGGTTGCACATTGACGGTGTGAAAACGCACCAGTAACTTCGTGTTGTAAAACGCATTATTGTGTGTGATTTGATGAGTAAATGGAGCCAGCATATGAGTCAAAGTTCATCCGTTCCTTTTACCCTAAAAGGGATAAAAGCGATATCTGTGGGCCCCTCGATGATTTAGTGATGATAACCCTAAGCGCTTGGCCAAGCCTGGACTGGCTTGATTTGTTCAATTAGTCGGTCGTCATAAATCGGAAATCGGGAAACAACATATGGACAAAGAGAATGATTATAATCCATGTCTCATGTCCATACGATATCTAGAATGGAGGAATATATGATCCCATATCTAATAGACGCGTTGCTGATAAGATCAGAGTTCAACAGCGGCTTTTGAGAGCTACGATTGCTTAGTTATTAGACTTATCCAAGTGGGAGACTGTTGGATTAGGTGTCTAAACCCATAACTATAATTGGTATGTACTTGACCGAAGAGTAGCATGGTCCATTTCGGGTTGCCTTCACCAGAACAATCTGATAGTATGGATATCTGAGAAAGAGGTTATTTGTGATTTATTAATATATTATAAGTATAATATATTAGATGAGAAATCATATTATTTAATTAGTATTGATCAAGAATTAATTTGGAATTAATTTAGTGATCAAAAGAGACAAATTAAATTAACGGGGACTGATTATGTAAATCAGTGAGACAGATGGTTTGGGCTAATGATCCATGATTAATTTGTAATGGGCTAAGCTTATGTGAAAGTCCATAAATTATTAGTCCAAATAAGTTATGGATCATAAGCCTAAGTGTAAGAATTAGGGTTACATATAACTCTTGGAATTCTACAATATATATGTATTTCCCTAAGGCTAAAATCGACCCTAATGACTTCTAAGAGAACCCTAGCCTATTTTGGTGGTTCTAGCCTCTCTCTCAAAGTCCTCCATTTGTTCATGGTGTTTGTGACTTGTTTGAGGCATCACACTTGAGGTTCTAAGCTCTTGAAAGGCCAACAACTACAAGCTACAAATAAGAGGTATTATTCTAACTAATTTTTTATGATTCATGTACCAAATTTGTATGTTAGATAGATTCATGCTTTGGATAATTTTTGTTGCATGTAGAACTAGAGAAAACTTAGATCCAAAGAATTAGGGTTGTATGTGAACCATAGGAGTGTTATAGTATACAAAACCCAACATTCATGAGGTAGTTAACTGACATTATGGGGAGTTCTTCAGCAGCTGATGGCAGGGTGAGGTCGGGAACCTAGGAAAGCCTAGGATGTGTAGTGGCTTTAGTTGCGCTTTTTAGCGACCATCTGGATTATTAGTTTAAGAAGGTAACTTAGAGGATTCAGGATGAATCTTGAGCAAAGTATGGATAGGTGTGGAAGGTATTATTGGGCCCGTACTACTGAAGTCATAGGATCCATACTTGAATTGGGGAGAGTTTTCGAGAATCTAGGAAGCCTGTGCGATGAGGATTCTTGGATATGTTATGATCTTTTGCTTGTTGATTTTTAGTTGGGGATGAGCACTCAGGAAGGAGGTCCAAGTTCTGGTTTCGGTTAAGGTGCAGGTACTGAGCTGATTAGCAAGCAGATGCGGGAGTTCATCTCATCGGAGATTACCCACGGTATTGTGGAGTAGACTCCTGTGATCTTTGGTACAGTCAAGGAGGGGATTTTAGAGATTTTGGGTGAGCGTCTGGGTGCATTCCGTGCTGAGGTTTTGGCGATTGTTGGAGCCCTCACTCTTTCCTTCCATGAGTTTCGTGCTTTTGGAGCTCCCGAGTTCCTTGGGGAGAAGGACACCATTGCCAGTAGGAGGTGATTAGCGGATACGGATAATGCTTTCTGGACAAGTTTCTGCCCTGAAGGGTCGTAGGTTAGATTTGCTTCCTGTCTTCTGAAAGACAAAGCCCAGGATTGGTGGGAGGAGGTAGACTTCGCTTTGGGAGGCGAAGCTCTGGAGACGATGACTTGGGATGAGTTTGTGACCTAGTTTAAGGCTGAGTTTGAACTAGTTATTGAGGTATAGCAGTTGGCGAGGGAATTTCAGGACCTTCGCCAGACTACTAAGATTGTGGTAGAGATCACTGCCAAGTTTTGGGAGAGGGCTTTATTGGTTGTGTAGTATGCAGTGGATGAGGAAATGAAGAAGCTAAGGTATCATGATATGTTGAGGGATGACATCAGGGAGTTTGTGAGTATTTCAGGTTGAAAGACCCTAAATGATATGATTTATAGAGCCGAAGAGCGGGAGATCGATTTGGAGCACATGCGGAAGAGGGGGCCAGATCAGGTGCATGCAGTGGAGGGTCCTGTGAAGAGGCCCAAGACTTCAGATCAACGATTGAGGGGCCAACAGGGTCGGGGTCAGTGCAGCACGTGCGGGAAGATGCACGATGGGGTTTGTCGTTCTAGGGGTATGGGCTGCTACATGTGTGGCAGGGTTGGTCATGTCAGTAGGGATTGTCCTCAGGGGACAATCCTGTTATGTTTCCACTGCAACCAAGTGGGCCACAAGAAGGCCGACTTTCCGATATTGTGGGGAGGAGCAGTGAGTACACCTGCTCCGGTTACTTTGAGGATCACTGATGGTTGTGAGGGTGGGGCAGGAGCCCAAGTAGAGAGGAGTCAAGCATTTCAGTGTCAGTCAGGAGAGGCCAGGGTTCCAGCAGGTGCTATTGCGGGTATGTTATCTCTTGCTTTCTTCTTGGTTATTATTTGTATTTATATTGCTTTGAAGTTTTTATCGGTTTGGGTAAGCATTATCTTTAGCTAGTTCTCTGTTATTGTTTGGATTATATCATCAAGAACTGTTATATACCATTTTTTGCATGCCAAGAGTCATTAGTGGGTCGTATCTAGCTGAATGGGTTTCAGTTGTTTGGTTGTTGTTCCGGTTCTTTGATGGGATCAGTTCAGGGGCATTGTTTAGAAGGTCAATGGTCGGATTAGCGGGTTAGTTCTCCAATGAAGTCAGAGTTCAGTTGTATTAGCGTTGGATCGGGTGGGATCAACGGTCATCTATGGAAGAACCTTCGGTTTCAATCACTACCGTTGCTAGGGAAGGAGCGGTAGCAAGGAGATAGTGGTGACAGTCACACCGGTTTGGTTGATCACTGGAAGTTCTAGGGGAAATTATTTATCGCAGGGGTTATGGTCTTCGTCACCAGCATAAAGGACTTAACCATTGGGTGCTGTATCATGTGTAGCGATTGGGGTCGTCAGACTTGCTGAGATTTCGGGGAGTGTTCATCTGGATTCAAGAGTTGTGTTGTCATTGAGATTGGCTAGTGATGGAACATTGGTTTTGGTAAGCACGGGTTGTCGGCAGTTCAAATTATAAGAAGGTAAGATGAGTTGGGAATCCATCAAATTTTATGGGGTCGGGAAAGCTTTGATGAATCCAAGTGGGGGATAATCGTTCAGATTGCTGAAAGCTGAATCAGGCATGAAACTAGGATGAGTTTCACATCCCAGTCGAAAGGGAAGACGACTTAAGTGGTCGTTTGGATTGAAAATTATGTAAGTTACGAGTTCGGAAACTTCCAACAGTTGGTTCGCGTCTTCGTTGTGATCGATAGCAGACATATTGTTGGATCCGGGTTGAGGGTTGTCTTAGAGCCTCTCTATCTGTTCTTGTCTAATTAAGGCTTTCGGGTGCAAAGCATGACCCGAAAACCTGATTGGGGTATATTGAGATGCGTGTTGAACTCCATCTGAGCATGGATGGATTGGTATATGAGCGGTAAGACTGTGGACGGTGGCCATGGAAAGATAGGAGTGTTGTAAGACTGCGGGGTGGACCGTAGCATTCATTAGGTTGGCAGATAATGTTGGAGTGTTGTAAAACTGTGGGGTGGCTCGTAGCATTCACCAGTCCTTGAGTAGCGGTGAGGGTATGGCAAATCTATGATTTGGTTTGTGGGTTTCTTCAGATGGATTAAACCAGGGTTGGTCATTTTGTAAGACTGTGGGAAGGCCACAACATTTATGGAATTACGGAAGTGGTGGGTTGTATGATGACAATTGTGATATAAGACTACAGTTGGTCATGTAGCATTCACTATTAGCATTAGCTTTGGTGGCGTCAGGTTTGACGGTTGGTTATGATCGGTTGGAAAGGTTGTGGGAGTCATGGCGTCGAGATGGCTAGGGAAATGCTTGTCAGATTACGCCTTCATTCGGAAGTCACATGGTGTGACTGTGTAGGACAATATGTCTCAGCAACCGGGTGGAAATCCGGTGAATCGGTTAGTTGGCAGGTATGTGGGAACCAGAGAGGTCTCGGCTGCTTTCGGAAGGTAGCTAGGGGGCAGGTTGAGTCAAGGCGGTATTAGTGATTTGGAACTCATGTATGGGGTCACTTGTTATTCGGAGAATATGCTAAGTCACTTGCAGCTTGGATTAATTAATCTCAGAGTAATTGATTTGACCCTGTTGTGCAGCTCTCGTTTGAGTCTAACCGTTGCAGGGATGAGTCTTCTACTCGAAGGATTATCTGAGCCTTCTGTCAAGTAAAATTGTTCCCCATCAATGATTGGTCGATGATTTCGTTCCCAGTAGAAGAAACAAGATAATCAAGGTTGGAAGTGTTTTGTTTATCTTGGAATTCAAAGTGGAATTGGCCCCGTAGTGGTTCAGTATGGGCGGTCTGTCGGGGAGTCAAACCAATTCGAGATTTCAGATTTTGGTTAAGGTAGAAGTAGTTATCCTGCAAGGGATTAAGGATTCATTCATCATTAGGTTTCGATAGTTCTGCTAAGGTTGGGTTCGGTTGCCTTGGGAAGGCCATTGTATGCTCGGGGATGTGGCTGTGTTCCCCAGGCTGCCTGACGTGCCTGGGATGGCAATGAATGATTTCGAGGACGAAATCTAATTTAAGTTGGCGAGAGTTGTAACACTCGGTTTTGAATCGCTTCATTATTTGGGGCTGTGGCCCGATCATCAGCTTTCATTAGGCTTCGGGCCTTGGGGAAAGATAGAATTAACTCTTTTGGATGTTGGTATTATAGATTAAGTGATCCGAGTGTTCGATTGTGTTTCAGAGCCCAAGGGTATAATCGTAATTTGGTAGTTCAGGCCTTTATGAAATTTTGGGTTTTTGTTCGGGGAGTCTTAAGGCTAGGGTGAGTTGATACAAGTGTAGGGATTCTCGTCACCTTTCTGTGGATATAAAGAACGTCGAAAACGGCTTAGAACGAAGGAGTTATGGCCAAATGAAGTTTAAGTGTTTTGGAGCTTAGTCAAGTATGCGGGGCGTACTCACCAAGTACGCAGGGTGTAGTGGCTGGTCTGATCTCGGGTAGCTCTTGAGTACGTCGGGCGTACTAAGGGGTACGCGGGGCGTACTCCCTTCATCTAGAAACCCTAATTTTTAGGGTTTTACCCCTATTTAAGCCTCATTTATTCTATGAGCCTCATCTCTTATCAACCTCCATACCTCCTCAACCCTAATCTCGACCCCTAGCCACCATCTTGGAGTTCTTAAGCTCTTGTGAGGGATTTTGGAGTGTTCTTGAACAATTTGAAGAGATTGAAGGTTACTGAAGGATCATCACTGGGAGTGGGGCTTGTAGATCCAGAAGTTTCTCATCTTTTGCAACCCATTGAAGGTAAAAAAAAAACTCTCATCTTGGCATCTCTTTTGTTAGATCTTGTTTGGGGTGGTTAATGACACATTCTGGTCCCTTTAGTTTGTCTTTTTGAGGTTGATCTTTCCCCAAGAGTTTGGACACTAGATCTAGACGTTTTAGGTGTCCCAAATGCATAAAAATGTGATCTTGATAGTTGATATCAACCTATGCATGTGTTTTAGCCTCCTTGTTGAAGTTGTAAAGTGAGAACTTGGATCTGGGACCCTTTGAGCCATGCAAAAGCTCAAAGTTAACAACTTTATGGATTAAGGCATGTTTTGGAACTAGATCTGGGCATTGGACGTTTTTGATTAAGGGATTAAGAGATATTCTAAGTGGATTGTAGGTTGAGTGACTACGTGAGGCGTACCTCCTGGTACACAGCGTGTAATGAGTCAGATCGTAGTACACTGAGTGTACCAACTGAGTACGTGGGGCGTACTCAGTCTGGTTGGGCCTTTTGATGTGTTGACCTTTTGACCTTGGACCATTGACCGGAAGTTTGACCAGGGTTGACCATTGGTTATTTTGATCCTTTTAGGATATTGGGCCTTCTCGGATTAGGCCCATGATGGGTTTGGGCCCAATTTGAATATTTGGGCCTTATGGTGCCATTTAAGGGTTTTGGGCTTATGATGCTAGTGGTTTGGGCTTTGGATTTTGGCAAAATAAGGAAAAGGGTAAAATGGACTGTTACCCTGAAAGGTTTGGTCATTGGACTAGAATTATTGTTTGGGTCGAGAATCAATTATTGATGGAATATTATTTGATGATGTCAGTGCGAGGTTTTCGATAGTAGCAATTTGAGTGTTCGGTTATCTTGGTTTGAGGTGAGTCTCATCACTGTATCAATGGGTCAAAGACACCAATGCCGGCCCATTGGCTTATTTGTTATTGGAAGACCAAGGGGTGGCCCTTCGCATTTATATGAAAGACCTGTAGGTGGCTCCTGGAAAATATGTATGCAAGATCAGGGTTCGGACCCTGGCAGTTAAGTAGATTGTTAGTTGTAGATTGTAAGTTTGTTGTATTTGTGATGCTTGCATGGAAGACCAGAAGGTGGATCTTGGAACTTTTCTGTAAGACCCAGGGTATTGGCCCCCGGCTTGGCAAGGAAAGACCATGATGCGACTCGTGGCACAATGGCAAGACTATGGTTGGCACATAGCACTCTCTTTTGTGTGTATGATATGTATGGTATGTGGTATTTTGGGGAACTCACTAAGCTTTGTGCTTACAGTTTGTTGTTTATGGTTTCAGGTACGTTTGGTTCAAAAGGGAAGGGTCCGGCTTCATCGCATCGCATACACTCATGTTTTTCCGCAACTTAGTGATTTTAGGACTGTACTCTGATAACTGTTTATTTATGGCATACTTTTAAATGTTTGAGTAAAAGAGAATTGGTGTTTCGATTAACTTAAAAATGAAATTTTTACCTTGTGGTTTTTGGGACGTTACATTTAGACTGATTGGTACCTGGTTTTGGGGAATATATATTATCGGATAGGTTTGTAGTTGTAGTTCTAAGAGTTCCTGGTTTCAGTGGTTCCTTCTAGAAGTGGGGTCATGCAGTTAGGGAGAAAAAGAAAATTTTTGTGGTCAAGCGTTCTCAAATTATTAGGTCAAGATGGTTAGAGAGAACTTAAGGAAAATGTTGACGTTGCCTCAGAGACCTTACTCAAGACGGATTCTGAGGACGAAATCCAGTTTAAGTGGGGGAGACTTGTAACATCCTGTTTCGAGAAGTTCTTATTTTAGGACTGTGGATAATTAATGGATCAACGGAGGTCTTGGGCTTCAATGAAATGGAGTTTAGACTCTTTTGGAGGTGCATGATGTTGGATAAGTGATTTAAAGTCTTGATTGTTCGATGTAAGCTGAGGGGTAAAATTGGAAGGGTTATGTTTCGGACTTCTTGCATAAATTAAGGACTTTAGTTTGAGGTGTTTTTAGTCATAAATATCAAGATGGAATTGTAGAGCTCGTCGATACTTTTCTGTGGATATAAAGATCGTCGAAAACGGATTCGGAACAAAGAAGTTATGGATGTTTGAAGTTAAGATGGAAGACGAGAGTCTGGCAGTACGTTGGGCCTACACCACGAGTACGTTGGGCATACTAGGCTGAGGAAGTCGCATTTTTAGGGCATTACATTGGCCGTAACTTTAGGTACATTGGGTGTACCGTTGCAGTGCAAAAACCTTATTTCGTGGTTTTGAGCCTTATTTAAGGACTCTAACCCCTTGGGGACCTTCCTCACATCAGCCTCCACCCTATTGAGCCTCCAATTCAAAATCCTAGCCCCTAGATCAAATCTTGAGCCTTTTTATGTGTTTTGTGTGCATTTTGGATGAAAGAGAAGTTCAAGCTTGTTGATTGTTGAAGATCAAGCTTGTGGATCCAGAGCCTACATTGCTTTTCTCAATTCCATAAGGTATAAAGCTTGAATCTTGATTATTCATTTGTTAGATCTAGCTAGTTTTGCGTTTTATGAGCTTTTTGGTCCCATAATCTTGATATCCATGAGTATGATTCATTCTAATCCAAATGAGTTGTCCTTTCAGACGTTTTTCAGTGTTTTGAGTCATACAAATGTGATCTTGGTCCCTTTCTTCCCTCCATGCAAGAGTTATGATGTTTTAGTGGAATATTACGTTAGAATTTTAGCTTTTGGGCCATTTCTAGCCATGTAAAGTCATAAAGGTGGAAACGTTATGACTTAGAACAATGTTTTGGATCTAGATCTGAGTTTGGATGTAAGGTATTTAAGGAATAAGCGCTCTTAAAGGGAAAAAATGATCCAGACGATGTACGTTGCGCGTACTAGGCTGAGACCCCGTGGATTAGAAGCATCGCGACTACGCCTAGCATAGTGAATCAGTATGCAGGGCGTACTCAGTCTGCTTTGACCTTCTTTGACTTTTTAACTTTCTGACTTTGACCTTTGACCAGGGGTTTGACCAAGTTTGACTTAGGGGTATTTTGAATAGTGGAGTGAGTTTAGGCCATTGTTTATTGTATAGGTGACCGGTAGAGGCAGCAGTTGGAGCAGTGACTTGTTCAACTTCATATTCAAACTGTGAGGTGAGTTTTCTCACTGTACTCGTGGGTCAAAGACACCAATGTCAGCCAATTTGGTTACATATCCTAGTATATAGGATGTTTCTATGTTGTAGTGATTTGTTAGATCTATATGATTATTTGTTTGTTGGTTATATGTTTATCTGTTGCATATGTCGACATAGTGTGGTTGGGTTGAGGCAATACTGCTCTGTGTGGAGGCCAACAAACCCGGGAGCATTCCAGAATGAGCTGTGGGTCAGAAAGGTAAGCCAAACTCATGATATGGGCTCAGCGGTAATCCAGCCCAATGGTTGTGGACACCAGGGTATTCATGTCCAATGAATGATTGGCCCTGTTGCATATTGGCATTCCAGTCTGATGACTGACTAGGTCGGGGGTAATCCAGCCCAATGGCTGTGGACCTGCGGGTATTCCAGTCCGATGAATGATTGGACCTAACATGCATGATTGTATATGTTATGGTGTATGGTGGTATTTTGGGGGAACTCACTAAGCTTTGGCTTACAATTTATGTGTTATGTTTCAGGTTCTTCTGATGACCAGGGCAAAGCAAAGGCGTGATCATGCACATCCTTCGGTTTCTATGAGATTTGATTTGGGATACTCTGATTCTTGATTTTAACCTTTGGAAACAAAGTTTTGTAAACATTTACGGTATGTGGGTTGTTTTGAAAAATAAAAATTTTACCTTGATTTTTGGGATGTTTCAAATGTTTGTCTATAACTGATTTTATTAATATAAAACAACTCCACTCTCCTCACTCTCTAGCACCTCATCCCATTAAAGTCATCGGCGACTAGAGCTTCTTCCCTCACCCTCTTCATTTATTCGAAAACCACCATCAGACTGTCGCCACCCTCCATCACCAGGTCCTCACCGCCTTACGAAATCAAAATCAAAAACTCATTTAACACATTGTTTTCAATCTAATATTCAAATCTTATTTGAAATCAATAATCGGAAATCAATCATTAATACCCATAATTGAAGTTTGTTCAACATTCATCAGGAATCAATCATTAATACCCAAAATTGAAATAAAAAAATCATCCAAATGTGTGACTAGGTCGACTTTAAGTGTGTTCTTTAGCAACATCAATGAACCAACATAAAACACCGAATAATCCTCTTTAATCGACCCTCCTATTCCTTTATGCAAGTCTTGATTTTCTATAGCCAAGACGATTCTGCCCTCCCCCATCTCTTTTGCATCTGTGTGATTTTATAGAGATCAAGATTGATGGTGTGGTTGTGGTGATTTTCCAGTTCAAATGAAGGTGGAGATGATGGTCTCGTTGAAGAACATGACAAATGTGTGATGATGATCAAGTGTGTTGGCGATGAGGTAAATACGTTGAAGGTGGAATGAGAAGACAAATTATTTGTTGGATTAAATATACCATGGTCATTAAACCATCCCCCATAAATCCAGACTCATGCTCATGAAACTCTCATAACCTACCTTGGCAACTTTCTTCACATTCAAGAAATTTGTACTTAATCCTCCAACATTCATCTAGTTACCTACTTTCAGAATAGTTTCAAGAAGTTTCAAAAAAATCCTAAGAGCTCGTAATTCCTTGCATCCAAGTTCTAGGGTTTATAGGGATTCTAACAGATGTAGAATTTTTGGGTCATAATTTGATCTAAACAACATTGCATTGATCCAGGTGAAAGCTGTCGGGATTGATTTGAGTATATGATAGAGAAATGATTCAACATCTAGAAGTTTCATTGGGTTTCTACAACCTTTTGCTTCTGAATTTATTAATTCCCCAATGAATTCTCATAAAAAGAGCTTAAATTAGCCAAGAAAGTGTAACATCCTGTTTCCTGCCATTTCTGAGCCATGGACTTGAATTCGATTGTGTAAGGTTTTGGGCCTTAAGGATGAAAAGTTTATTCCTTGTGGAATGAGGTAATGATAGTTAAGATATTTTACCCTTGAATTGTGTTCTGGGCCGAAGGGTAGATAGGGAAAAGTCATAGGTCGGGTCCTTGCATGAAATATGGATTTTTTTTCGAGAAGCTTTTAGTCCAAGATATTTAGATAATATTGTAGAGCGCTTCAACACCTTTCCATGGATATAAAGAACGTCAAAAACAGATTTAGAACGAAGAAGTTATGACCGTTTGAAGTTAGGCTGGTTTTGGGTTGAAACGCATACGTTGGGCGTACTAGGGCATCCCTAGTACGTTGGGCATAAATTGAGTACGTTGGACGTACGCGATCAGTGCCCAAACCCTATTTTCATGGTTTGAGCCCTATTTAAGCTCCTTAACTTCCCCAAACCCATTCCATTCCCAGCCTCCACCTCTCCAACACCCTCTCTTGAAACCCTAACCCTAGATTGAGCCTTGTGAGCAAAAAGAATGTGTTTTTAAGTGCTTTGGAGTGCTTTTGGTGCACCTTGGAGAAGAAGGAACTCATTGAAGAAGTGTTGGTTGCACTGGAGCTTGTAGATCCAGACTTTGTTCACCTTGATCTTTCTTCCAGAGGTATAAAGTTTGAATATTGATGATGAAGTTGTTAGATCTAGCTAGTTCTGAGTGTTATGAGCTTTTGGTCACTTTAAGTGCATAAAGTTTAGATCTTGAAATTTTGTGATCTTGTTATGGATAAAGTTGGAAACTTTATCCACCTAAACATCATTTTGATTCAGATATGAAGGTTGGAGACTTGGACTTAATGGATTAAGTTAAAAAAGATGCACTTTTGGGTCCCTTTGAGACATAAAGACTAGATCTTGTTTGTTGGGACCATTCTAATGGATAAAGTTGGAAACTATATCCATTATGGAGCTATTATGAAGCATAAAAATATGATCTTGGCCTTTTTATCCCTTCCATCCAAGAGTTGTAATGACTTATTGGGTTAAGAACTTAGGGTTTTAGACATTAAGCACTTTATAGCCATGCAAAGTCATAAAGTTGGAAACTTTATGACTTAGGACATCATTTAGGGCTTGGATCTGAGTTTTGGACGTAAGGGTTTAATAGAATAAGCTCTTCATGAAGTTTTGGCACTGGGTTGCATAAGTTGGGCGTACCTGGTGGTACGTTACACGTACGTGGTCAGCACCCCGCTTTTTGTTAACATCAGAGTACGCTGGGCGTACTCTCTTGGTACGCAGGACGTACTCCCATGGGAAGAAATATTGACTTTTTTGAACTTGACTGTTGACTTTGACTTTGAACAGGGTTGACCAAGTTTTACTTAAGGGTATTTTGAGCTATATTTAAGTCTTGGTCTCTATCTGTTGAATAGGTGACTTGTAGAGCCGATATTCGGAGCAATGTATTATTCAGCTATTTGTCAAACTGGGAGGTTTGTTTTCCTCACTGTACTTACGGGTCAAAGGCACCAAGGTAGGCCCATTGGATTGATATCCTGGTTTATCGTATGTTTCTATACTGTAGTGATCTGTTAGATATGTATCCTGGTATATATATAATGTTGCTATGTTGTAGTGATCTGTTACATATGTATCTTGGAAGATAGGATGTTGTCGTGCTGTAGTGATCTGTTAGATCTATATGACTACCTGTATATGTCGTTATTGATTGATTGTTATGATATATGTTTGTGTTATGGTCAGTTGGGTTGAGGCGGTCCTGCTTTATGGTGAAGACCAAGACACCCAGGGTAATCCGGATAGACTGAAGGCCTGCGAGGCGGTCCAGTCAGGCCGAAGGCCTGGAGAGCGGTCCAGATAAGCTGTAGACCAGATGCGGCGGTCGAGTCATGCTAAAGGCTCTGAGAGCGGTCCAAATAGTTTATAGGTCTGCAAGGTAGGCTAGTTATGTTGAAGGCTCATATATGCATGCTATTGTTGTTATGTCGTGTGGTGGTACTTAGGGGGAAACTCACTAGGCTTCGTGCTTACGGGTTCAGTTTATTGTTTCAGGTAATTCAGAGGATCGTGGTAAAGCGAAGGCGTAATCATGAACATCTTCCTGTTTTTATGACATTGGATCTTCGGATACTCTAATTTTTAATAATACTTTTGAAACATTGGTTTTGTAAACATTTTATGGAAGAAATGGGTTGTTTTTGAAAAGTTCAAATTCTATTGAAATTTTTGGATGTTACAAGTTGGTATCAGAGCCCTGGTTTGAGTGAATTGGGTGAACATTCGTGTGAACCCAGACTCAAACTAAGGATCTGTGAAAGTTTTCAAATTATTCTCAAAACAACCAAGGAAGGATGTGATGTGTACGACCAGTCGGAGCAAGAAAGTATACCCCAAGTTACCCACACTATTATTTGTTATGATATGGTAGAACAACATGCTAGTTGTAGGATATGGATCTTTAGGAATTTCATGATAGAATTTCCTGTTCTATGATGCCTTATTCCTATAGAGTTTTCTTGCTTATTGTTGTAGGACTCTTTCGAGTGTGAATTAACTATTAATAGAATACGTTAAGTCACATGCTGCATGGTTTAAATAATTTTTGAGTGAAGGATTTGGTCCTTTAGCGCAGCTCTTGTTTGAGTCCAACTGTTGTAGGGTTGAATCTTTAAATAAAATATTAAGTTATGTTGCATGTCATTGTATTCATGCAGTAGTTAACTGGCACCAATGGGGATCGTTTGGTAGTTGATGGTAGGGTGAGGTGTGGGTCCTAGAAGAGCCTAGGAAGTGCTTTAGTGCAGTTTCTACGCTGTTAGCGGGTGTTCGAAGTACTATTATGAGTAGGTAACTTAGAGGACTCGGGATGATTCTCGAGGAAAGTATTGATAAGTGTGGAAGGTAGTATTGGGCCCGTAGTATTAGAAGCACAGGATCTATACTTGAATCAAGGAAGTCACGGGGATTCTAAGGGGCTGGTTGAGGGTAGATAGCATGGTTGGATAACCATGACTCGTGGCAGTGTTTTTATATCTGTCAATCTTTTGGTTATGGTTGTTCAGGCTGAGGATGAGTCTGGTGATTGTGGTTCTTTAGCGGCCATGTCAGTTTGGGTTTGAATGGTGCAAACCTAAGTGATTTAGTTGATTTTGAGGTCTCAGTAGCCTTGCTCAAGTAGTGCTAGTTGGTTCGCGGGACTCAAGAAGGAAGCGGTTGTCCGGAGCGGATAGAGAATTTTGGCCGGAGGATGAGTGATTGGAAGATGGATTGGAATTTCACTATCTATGGCGAGTGTTATGTCCTTCTAGTTTTCTGAGTTCGAAGAAGGAGTGGGCAGGCTTGTGACTTTCAGAGTTGGGATGTAAACCCAACATGGGGCTAGTTGGATACGGTGTTTGGTGGCTGTATGACAGTGTGGGAATGCGTAGGAGGATTGTTGTGGTATGGATGCCTCGTGATAAGACCAAGGTTCTGCTTCTCGGGATAGAGGCAGGTCAGGTGCTAGCTGATGGTTTCAGGCGAATCGGGAGCGACAACTTTTGTTGTCTCTGATGTATCCCGACTATGAGAATGATGCATTTTGGTATATATGAACGATTTTTTTTGCATGAATTGACGGTTGGGATTGCAGGCGAGAAGTGTATATTTTGGGATAGTAAGTTGGCGTCTTGCTTATGCATTTGCATGAAGTCCTTAATGTTAAAGGTGGTTATGATTGGAAATTTATGAGATTCGAAATCTCTTAGGGTTTGCTTGGTCCTTATCTGGAAGATCATCTTGCGTGTGTTATACCTTCCAAGAGTCGGGGATGGTTGGTACTTGGTTAAGCCGGTTTGAGATATGGTTTGGTTATAGCACCAGAGGGTAGTAGTTTGAACCCTAAGTGAGGGAGAACTAGGTATTCTGCTTGGAGGATCATCAATCTGTTAGAGTTTATGGTGTCGGAAGAATGGTTCATAGGGGTATACGATGAGTGGTAAGTGGGTTGGATAAGGTAGCAATGGATCACTTTGTTCAAATTATATGTATGGTTCTTATTTGGATTATAGCCTTTGAATTGGAACAAGAGTACGACCGTTTATCCCATTCTCGGGTCGTGTGCAACCATGTTTTCGTCGGATTTTGCATTGGTAGCAGCTTGTATTGTGAAAGGAATTGTGCGTGGAAAAATAGTATGGCATTGTTGCACTCGATTAGCGTTTACAGGGACGTTAATTGGGTTCCTACAAGGCGGTGGAATGAAGTTGGGTATCTTTAGGCCCCCGTGGTGTTGGTCGTGAGTTTCCAGGAAAATAATGGAATGTCGACAAGATAAGTGTAATATAGAGAGCATTCCAGGTATAGGTTGTGGGCCCAGTGACCATGATTGTTTATTTCTTCTGCTTGTGGTACTTACGGTGTTGGTGCATTGTTGGAAGTCGAGAGACTCACGAACCATCTGGTTTGGATAAAGTGAGCAGTTAAGGGTTGTTTGGAGTATCATTCGGGCGTTAGAAAGTCTCTGCGGAGTGTTTGCATTATAAATCACGTTTGTTCGCGAGTTGTTATTAGGGGTTTGGTTACCAAGGTTGGGTATTGGTTATGGAGTCTCGAGTCATGACGTTCATTGTGAATGTATCGAGTGATTTGCCAAGTGGGGTTATGTTGGATTAGGTGACTAAGCCCATAACTATGATTGGTATGTACTTGACCCGATAGTAGCATGGTCCATTTTGGGTTGCCTTCACCAGTACAATTTGATAGGATGGATATTTGAGAAAGAGGTTATTTGTGATTTATTAATATATTATAAGAATAATATAATAATTGAGAAATCATATTATTTAATTGGTATTGATCAAGAATTAATTTGGAATTAATTTAGTGATCAAAAGAGACTGATTAAATTAATAGGGGTTGATTATGTAAGTCAGTGAAACATATAATTTGGGCTAATGATCCATGATTACTTAGTAATGGACAAAATTCATATGAGAGTCCATGAAGTGTTACTGGATTAAAAGCCTAAGTGTATGAATTACGGTTTACAAGTGACCCTTGAGATTCTACTCTATAAATGTGTTCCCTTAGCTCCAAAATCGATACACAAGTATTCCAAGAAGAAGCTAGCCGATTTTGGTGTCTCCTAAACCTCTCTCATTCCTCTAATTGTTCTTGGTGTTTGTGACTTGATTGAGGCATCACACTTGAGGTGCTAAGCTCTTATAAGGCCAAGTTCTATAAGCTACAACGAGAGGTACTCATCTAACTAGTTTTTATGATTCATATATCAAAGTTGCATGCTAGTTAGGCTTCATGCTTTGGAAAATGAATGTTGCATGTGTAACTAGAGAAAACTTAGATCCAAAGCATTAGGGTTGTATGTGCACCATAGGGATGTTATAGTACATAAAACCCAACAGTGGTATCAAAGCCTATGGTGTTTTCTGTTATATTGATGCAATTGTGTTATTTTCAAAGCTGAAAAAATTGCAATTCTGGATTTTGACAGGATGAACTCGGCGAGTCCCATAAGGGAACTCGACGAGTTGGATCATATGATGATGAACTCGACGAGTCCATTGCCTGGCTCGACGAGTTGGATCATCTGTTGGCTGAATTTTCGAGTTTTTGGCCTGTTTTGGATTAGGATCATTACCACAAATTGTTTTGGCTCATAAAATTCGATTTTACTGATATGGTAATGATTATCCCCATCCAATAACATGATGATTGTCAAATTTTAAGATAATTACTTGATTTTTGTAAATACTAATTCTTTTTAGAATTCGAAATTATCTTGATATATGAATTAAATTAGGTCAAATTGGTAAATGAGAAATTATTTGATAATTGTATTAGTTTAAAATTTGATCTAAATGTTTTTGAAGAGTTTCATAACTTGTCCTCAAGTTATGGAATGTGAAAAGTCTCATTCATGAAACATTAAATCCAAAAGTTATGGAATTCAAAAAGTCTTGAAGAGTTACAAAACTTACCCTCAAGTTTTAGAACTTGAAAAATCTCATTTATGAAACTTTAATTCTAAACCCTAGAATTTTAAAAGTTTAAAATTCAACCCTTATACTATTATAATATTAAAAGATTAATACTTATATATATGTATAAGACAAGTCAGTCTTACCGTTAGTAGGCCTCATTCACGAAGCCGGTCTATAAGGGGGTATAAGGAAACTGCCTATAAAATGGTGGTTGAATGGGTGTGCACTCTCACCCACCGCTTCCTTGACTGGTGGAGGGTCGTTAGCCGAACGGGTAGGATAGGACATTAATTCTCATTAATAAGTATAATGATATTATAAAGTAACTAAACTTTTATAAATTCCCAATCTTAGTTACTCTAGGAAAAATGTGAAAATGATGTTATTCCATGAAATTGTACTTTGCACATTATCAAGTCGTTAGTGGAGCGTGTGTGGTTAACATGCACACTAACTTGGACTAACAAGGGTGGCAAAGGGTAGCTTGATGTTTATCATAGATCAATGGAGTGTGTGTGGTTAATCGGCACATTGATTAGGTGATAAGTAACATCAAGAGTACCAAGCACATTTTCATGGTTATTCACACCTTGTTTGTGATCCTCGGTATCCCAGTCACAAACTTGAAGGGCATAATCGAGATTTAAACATGCCATTGAAAAGTTCAATGAATCTCAAAGAATCTAAGAATTTCAATTCATTTAAAACCTAATCTTCATTTTCATTTTTCATGGTGGAAATTGGTAAATCGCCATTTACCTACCTTCAAATATTTTACAATTGGATTACAGCATCCCTCTTCTGAATTGTGGAATATTGTGTTGGGTCCTAGCCTTAATATTTCATTTGGGTGTTATATTAAGGATCCTTATCTAATCTAAACTTTGTCTTTCTTTTCAGATGTCTACTTCAAACACTGCTTCAAACCCAAACTCTTTCGACTCTTTCTCCCTAGTGAACTTATGTGGGAGGGTCATCTTTGATGGATCGAACTTCACTGACTGAATTCGAAACATTCTCATGGCCATAAGATACAAGGAAAAGGAATATGTCCTCGATAAAGAGCTAAATGAGATTGATGAAAACATTGCCACTCCTGAACAGATTGTTGAATATAAGGCTTATGAGAGGGACACGACAAAGGTGTCGTGAATCACGATTGCTACAATGACTGTTGAGCTTCAAAAGTACTATGAAGACTTTTGGCCCCATGAGATGCACCAAGACTTGATGGAAAGTTACCATCAAAGTGCTCGACAGGAAAGGTATGAAATCATTGCCTCCATGATCACAACAAAAGTGAAGGATGGAGAGTCCATCACGGCCCACTTGCAAAAGATGAAAAGGTTTGTGGACTGCTTGTTGAAATTGAATGTCAACTTCGATGAAGAGTTGGCCATTGACATTACCCTATACTCTTTTCCTTCTAGTTATGATCAGTTTCATATGACTTATCATATGAACAAGGAGGAGGTCACTCTAAGCAAGCTTCAAGGCCTTCTGAGAACTGCTAAAAGTAGTTTGAAAGGCAAGTTTGTTGTACCTACTCCTACTGTTGTTGCCCATATCGTGGCAATTGGACATGGGAAGGGAAAGAAGAGGAATGCTCCTTCTAAAAGCCACAAGGGAAAGTCCCATGATGGATCCTCTTGTAGTGGGACCAAAGTTGGTTCTGCTAAACCCTCTTCCAATCCAAAAGAAGCAGAGTGCTTCCATTGTCATGAAAAAGGGCACTGGAAACGAAGTTGCCCTAAATACTTGCAAGACATAGAGGATGGGAAGATCAAACCCACCTTCGCATGTATTTACACTATTCTATCTAATAACTCATCACATGCTAATTCTTGGGTCCTTGATAAAGGATGTAGTTTTCACATTTGTTCTGATTTGTAGGGTCTAAAATGTAACGACCCAAAAATCAAGGGTAAAAATTTTATTTTTAATATAGCTAAGCATAGATACCATTTAATCCAAACATTCCAAAACATTGTTAATTAAAAACATTTATCAGAGTTCGTCCCAAAACCATTCATTGCGGAACTATATAGGTGTGTGCACTGCGATCAATCTGAGCCCTTCATTTCCAAATCGATGCAACCTGAAACCAAAACTGTAAACCGTAAGCACAAAGCTTAGTGAGTCCCCCAGAGCATACCCCACACACAATCCACATAACACATATCGTATTAGCTGTAAAAAGCTATCTCTACCGTTATCACATATCAATCAACTATAAAAGCTACTCTACCACATATCACGTATCAAATAGCTATAAAAGCTCTCTCTACCATTAGCACATATCAATTAGCTATAAACGCTACTTCTGCCACATATCACATATCAAATAACTATAAAAGCTATCTCTACCATTGGCACATATCGATTAGCTATACAAGCTATCTCTACTGTTAGCCACAAAGGCTATCTCTACCATTAGCCACAAGGCTATCTCTACCATCAGCCATAAAGGTTGTCTCTACCATTAGCCACAATGCTATCTCTACCATCAGCCATAAAGATTGTCTCTACCATTAGCCACAAAGGCTATCTCTACAGCATATCACGCATACATACATATCACACACCTCTACATAGCAAGTATACTAACTATCATAAAATGGGCCGGCCTTGGTGCCTTAGACTCATTGGTATGGTGAGAAGACTCACCTGACACTGCTGAAGCCCCGCAGATAAAACTCCCATTGCTGGTTGATAGATTCTCGAACTGTCAACATCAAACAATACCCAAATAAATAATTGGGTTCCAACACATAACCACCACTCTATACTTGGGGTAAAAGACTACTTTACCCTAACTCAACTTTATTCAATTCAAAGCCCAAAATCCAAACCATGGACCAAAGCCCAACACATGGCCCAATTTTCCAAATTGGGCCCAAGCCTTTACATGGTCTTATTCAAAGGCCCAACCATTTATTCCGGTCCAGCATTTGACACTCTAATGGCCCAATATCATAAAATCCTTAAGGCCCAAACTATGGCCCATCTATGGCCCAATTTTCCAAATTGGGCCCAGACCTTCACATGGGCCTTACCCTAAAGCCCAACAACACAGTCTACTTCATATGATCATTCTTGGATGGCCCATTAATGATCCAATTACCAAAGCCCAATGGAAAGGCTCAACTCAAGGCCCAAGTGAAATTAGGGTTTCACATAAAATGACGATTAGGGTTAAGTGTTTCTCACTTAACCCCTTAAGGACTTAATCCTCTAAGGACTTAATCCATTAAGTAAAATATTGCTTAGATTAATCTTTGCCAATGATTATTATTTAATATCTCAAGTTATTAAATAATTTATGTGTGTCCCGGTTAATTCCCCAAATTAGGGTTTTATTGGCATTAGGGTTTTCCAAACTCTAATTAGGGTTTCCAACCCAAATACTAGCCTATTTATCAATTTGTTGGGCTTTTAGGTCAATTAGGGCTTTATTGGGCCTATTAGGCCCACTAGAATATCATTAAGCCCATTAGGGTTTTATTGGGTCAATTAGGGTCCATTAGGGCTTACAAGGCCCATTAGGGTTTCAAGCACCCTAAACGAATCGAACTCAACGAGGCAAGCACACCATCACCCGACACGACGGCCAGTGGTGGCAAGAGGCGGCAGCCACCACCTAACGGTGGTGGTGACGGATTTTCTTCACTATTCCAATTAATACAAAATTACAACGAAATAACCAAACCGCACACACACACTAGGCTAAACAAATACACACACAACCACCTTGTGGTGGCCGACGGTGGCACAAGGCGGCAACAGGTGGCGCATAGCGGCAGCAGGTGGCTGCGATGAATTTCCTTCCCGCTCCCGAAGGTTTCCGGTTGCTCACGACCACGCAGCAGCAACAAATCCGTTCAAAGGTTTAGCCACCCACCTGGTGGCTCTCGGTGATGACAGCCGTAGCAACATAACGTCCGGCGGTGGCAGCAGCGCGAATGGCGGCGACAGCTGCGGTTAACCACGACTTCGAGTCTAGCAGCAACAGGTCGACGAAGCGGCGGCGGTAACAGCGGAGTAAGGACAAAAGAGAATGAGGGTAGCGGGTTGCACCGCTACAGGAGGGAGGCAGCGGTTCACCGGTCATCTTGGTTCCTTCCCAGCTACACGCGATGTCCGGCAACCGAGTGATGGCGGCGGCGGTAATACACGACTGGTGGTTCTCGGTCTTCCTATCTCGTACGTCGATTGGAAATGATGGTGGCGCTAGAGTGGTGGCGGAGGAAGAATGGTGATGTAGGGGTGGTGCGGCGCCGGAGTTGAAGGAGGGTGGCGGCTAGAGGTCTTCTTCCGACGTCGGTGGCTGCTATCTCCCCCTAGGGTTAGGGTTCCCTTACACTTATATACCAACCCATATACAAGTTTGCCATAATGACCAAAATGGTCCCTCCAGCTCCCATTTATTTCGAAATAGATCCTATATTTACCATATAAACCCTCAGCATTAAATCCTTTACATTTTAAGTCCGGATTTTACTAAAACCCCCCTAACTTCTAAAATCTTTACAAAACTAATCCAGAATTTACAAAACCACCCCTTTTTTGATAATTTCTTTTAAATTAAGGTCCAATGCTCAAACTTCAGTCATGTTAACATTTTTAGTCCCTGCCTTCATAGATATTTACGAATCTAATCTGAAACTTTACACTTTAACCCCCGACTTCTAACATTGTAGCCTTTGGCTCCCGGAAACCAACACCTTGCTATATAATTATTTATTTTAGGGCTACTATTCGTTCATTATTTTATTTATTTATTTAATAAATAAATAAACGGGTGTTACAACTCTCCCCCACTTAAATTAGATTTCATCCTCGAAATCATTCCTTACCATTCCTTACACGCCCAACCACCCAAGTACATGGTCACAATCCTGGGTACACCCTAGCCTTCTCAGGGTAACCAAAACTATTCCCCGCAGGGTTCTAGAACACGAAGATAAGCGAGTTCCTTGCATTATGATCACATTATTCATTCTGAAATCTGTAGTCACGAGGTGGTATGACTCTCTGACAGACGCCCACACCGAATTCCTTATTGTTGAACCCAATTCGCTTTTCTCTCAACTGGCTACGCAACTTCTAATAACCTGAGCTTCCCACTAGAAAGTAGTGTCACAGACCAAAATTTCCTGCAGTACACTTATATCTGACCGAAGCCCAGATAATCCCGCGAAACAATGGACATCTAACCGCTTGATGAGCCAAAACACACTCAGTAGTCCCACGCTGCCTCTGAAGGATACCTCGACCGACAATAACTGCCCTAACTATACCACCACTCATGGCTCATATAATCCTTATGATCCATCCGATCATGATACGCTGACAATCTGTCGCCGCTGAATCCGACGCAAAAAGGTGAATGCTACCAGAATAACTGTAGTCTTACATCATACTCGGTCTCCTTCGACCTACTGTTTCCTGATTCAACTATGTTGTGACCTACTCACAACCTTGCGAACTGGCCCACCCTGGCCTAAGTCATCTATATGAATCCGTGAATGTCACAGCTACCCTGTAGTCTTTCTACACCTTCTACACTATCTGACTACTGGAGAATGCCACGGCTCCCGTAGTCTTACAACTCTTTCACCCCACCGACCATGAGTGAATGCTACGACTCCCCCGTAGTCTTACAACACTTTCATCCTGGCTAACCATTAGTGAATACTACGATTCCCTCGTAATCTTACAACACTTCCATACCAACTGACTATTAGTGAATGCTACGGCTCCCCCGTAGTCTTACAACACTTTCGTCCCAACACAACCGTAGCCCAAAGCCTTACACATAATCTATCGATTCGAAACGCATACAGAGTCGAGCACGCACTCGACCAAATACCTGAACTGAACTCAATTCATAACCGAAGCCCCAACCTGCTTCCCCAAATTCTATTATTAAGCCCCCAAGAAGACGCGATCCATATGACGGGAAGTTCTACCGAACTCCAAACTCACACAGCCCTCAAACCAAATAGTCACTTAGGCCGCCATTTTCCCTCGATGAGGTCAAGAAACTCATCCCGATCTCATACATGTCCCTATCCTGAATACCTGCGCGATTCTCCCCCACTTAGATTCGACTAAGTCTTCGCAACACATGAGATTTGAAGGATTCTCGATCCTTCTTACTCCTTAATAACCAACTACTAACAACCTGTTTCTTGTCCGTGCGAGTGTTCTATTACGGGCCCAAAACCCTAAAGACCACACAATCCCTGGAGATCAGACAAACACCTCCTAAATACTAGCGAAACTAATAATCTCAGACGTCTTGAAATGATGCCCCACTTATATCTTGAAGTCCAAATAGTCAATGCCCAGACCAAAGCCTCAACAGTAACCCATTTCCCCTAGCGTTTCCAAAAGCCGACTCGAGCATAACAGCCAAGTCACCAATCCTGTCTGTAGGCCTTCCGCATCAGGTCCCTGAACCGCTCTCAACTCTATACCTAGATAACATTGAACACTCCAAACCAGCAAAGAGGGAAACAACTTTTCACTAACCACCCCGTAACACACAGTATGCAAATGGCGTATAACAAATGTTTGAATGTATAGTCAAAACACAAACAGGGAAACACACCCAAAGATACACTTACTAATACCCTCGAAACGAAAACTCCCTCGTGCAGTTTTTTGCAAGTACCGCACTAAATCCGGCCCTGTTAGCCTTACACAACTAACTCGAACCCACCTCCAATGCATGTACCTGATCTGATCCTCTCTTCTCAATGTGATCCAAATCAATCTCTGCTCTCGAGCTCTAGAAATCATATCATTCAGGGTTTCGCACCCTGGCACACTCACCAGCTCAATCTTCAACGGCTGAACTGCAATAGTTGGAGCGACCTCTGCTCTACACTGGGATACTAACTATCCTTAAGACATAGTCTCCAATCCCGAAAGTGTAATAAATCGCATAATCGATCCCTGTCGTCCGATACCATAGATCCACGACGAACTCAAAACCCTGACAGTCCTTCCACTAACTGGCTCACTACCGGAGTCGGGACCAAACCCTGGTCCTCCCTTATGCGTGCTCATCCTTATATGTACAGCAGCTATCCCCACTATCAGAACATAGCAAAGAATTTCCCCTTCCCATCAACTTCTTAGATTCTCCAAGACTCTCACTGATTCGAGTATGGATCCTGTGCTTTCAGTAGTACGGGCCCATACTACCTTCCACACCTATTCATACTTTCCTCAGCAATCCTCTCCAATCCTCTAAGTCGTCTATCCCACTGATACACCAATATCTGCTAAACAGCAACACAATATCCACCGAAGCACCTCCTAGCCCCCCCCCCCCTAGGATCCCAAACCTCACTGAACTGCCTCTACTAACCTCACTGGAGCATATCCTAGGCTTTCCTAGGTTCTCAACCTCGCCATGCCATCAGCTGCTGAAGAACTCCCCACGATGACAGTCATCTACCTCCTAGATATCGTCACATCCACTTAGTAGCTGACTCGCATCACTTAAGAGTTCCACAAAGCACAAAGAAAACAGCATTCGTGCAGTTGCACTCCGACCCCAAGAACTGACATAGGACATTTTGCCCACATATTTTGTAACTCACGCTATCCACATCCATCCATCCTCACTGTCGGCTGCCTTATCCATGCAAATTATACACAGAACAGGATCCAATAGACTATCGAATAATAGACTCTACCCTAGGACCACAACCAAACAAGGAACAGGAAATAATGCCAAATTTATTATTCTAAGGCTATAAGATCCTAACCGTATACAACTTTAAAAGCATACACATAGCAGTTACAAATACCAATTATCATTCTCATTCCAGCATGGCATCCAATATTCCAAGGCTACAAGCATCACATATCAGGCCAACCTATTGCTGACTACTCAGCACTAGCATGCAAGTTTACCAGCTCATACAGCATATACAGGCATCTCTCCTAGCCCTAACTAGCATGCGAGTCACAGATTCATAAACCAAGTCATAATAGACAACATATGTAGGTATTCTGGGGAAACTTAATTGAGCTCGGCTGATTGCACGCATCACACACATTGTTCTTTTCTAAGTTCTTTTCCCTTTTTAGCTTCTTTTTCAAATTCCTTTTTGTAAAAAAATGATTTTCTTTTGGAAAATTTCATACCAAGTCCTCAGTCTGAGTCCAGACACATCCGAGAGAGTGCCCGAATCCCTCAAACCAAGGCTCTGATACCAACTTGTAACGACCCAAAAATCAGGGGTAAAAATTTTATTTTTAATATAGCTAAGCATAGATACCATTTAATCCAAACATTCCAAAACATTGTTAATTAAAAACATTTATCAGAGTTCGTCCCAAAACCATTCATTGCGGAAATCATAGGTGTGTGCACTGCGATCAATCTGAGCCCTTCATTTCCAAATCGATGCAACCTGAAACCAAAACTGTAAACCGTAAGCACAAAGCTTAGTGAGTCCCCCAGAGCATACCCCACACACAATCCACAATCCACATATCGTATTAGCTGTAAAAAGCTATCTCTACCGTTATCACATATCAATCAGCCATAAAAGCTACTCTACCACATATCACGTACCAAATAGCTATAAAAGCTCTCTCTACCATTAACACATATCAATTAGCTGTAAACGCTACTTCTGCCACATATCACATATCAAATAACTATAAAAGCTATCTCTACCATTGGCACATATCGATTAGCTATACAAGCTATCTCTACTGTTAGCCACAAAGGCTATCTCTACCATTAGCCACAAGGCTATCTCTACCATCAGCCATAAAGGTTGTCTCTACCATTAGCCACAAGGTTATCTCTACCATCAGCCATAAAGGTTGTCTCTACCATTAGCCACAAAGGCTATCTCTACAGCATATCACGCATACATACATATCACACACCTCTACATAGCAAGTATACTAACTATCATAAAATGGGCCGGCCTTGGTGCCTTAGACTCATTGGTATGGTGAGAAGACTCACCTGACACTGCTGAAGCCCCGCAGATAAAACTCCCCTTGTTGGTTGACAGATTCTCGAACTGCAACATCAAACAATACCCAAATTAATAATTGGGTTCCAACACATAACCACCACTCTATACTTGGGGTAAAAGACTACTTTACCCTAACTCAACTTTATTCAATTCAAGGCCCAATTCAAAGCCCAAAAGCCAAACCATGGACCAAAGCCCAACACATGGCCCAATTTTCCAAATTGGCCCCAAGCCTTTACATGGTCTTATTCAAAGGCCCAACCATTTATTCCGGTCCAACATTTGACTCTCTAATGGCCCAATATCATATAATCCTTAAGGCCCAAACTATGGCCCATCTATGGCCTAATTTTCCAAATTGGGCCCAGACCTTCATATGGGCCTTACCCTAAAGCCCAACAACACAGTCTACTCCATATGATCATTCTTGGATGGCCCATTAATGATCCAATTACCAAAGCCCAATGGAAAGGCTCAACTCAAGGCACAAGTGAAATTAGGGTTTCATATAAAATGACGATTAGGGTTAAGTGTTTCACACTTAACCCCTTAAGGACTTAATCCTATAAGGACTTAATCCATTAAGTCCAATATTGCTTAGATTAATCTTTGCCAATGATAATTATTTAATATCTCAAGTTATTAAATAATTTTCGTGTGTCCCGGTTAATTCCCCAAATTAGGGTTTTATTGGCATTAGGGTTTTCCAAACCCTAATTAGGGTTTCCAACCCAAATACTAGCCCATTTATCAATTTGTTGGGCTTTTAGGTCAATTAGGGCTTTATTGGGCCTATTAGGCCCACTAGAATATCATTAAGCCCATTAGGGTTTTATTTGGTCAATTAGGGTCCATTAGGGTTTCAAGAACCCTAAACGAATCGAACTCAACGAGGCAAGCACACCGCCACCCGACACGACGGTCGGTGGCGGCAGGAGGCAGCAGCCACCACCTAACGGTGGTGGTGACAGATTTTCTTCACTATTCCAATTAATACAAAATTACAACGAAATAACAAAACCGCACACACACACACATACAACCACCTTGTGGTGACCGGCGGTGGCGCAAGGCGGCAACAGGTGGCGCATGCCGGCAGCAGGTTGCTGCGATGAACTTCCTTCCCACTCCCGAAGGTTTCCGGTTGCTCACGACCACGCAGCAGCAACAAATCCGTTCAAATACCTGGTGGCTCTCGGCGATGACAGCCATAGCAACATAACGTCCGGCGGTAGCAGCAGCGCGAATGGCGGCGACAACCGCGGTTAACCGCAACTTCGAGTCTAGCAGCAACAGGTCGACGAAGCGGTGACGGTAACAGCGGAGTAAGAACAAAAGAGAATGAGGGTAGCGGGTTGCGCCGCTACAGGAGGGAGGCAGCAGTTTGCCGGTCATCTTGGTTCCTTCCTAGCTACACGCGATGTCCGGCAACCGAGTGATGGCGGCGGCGGTAATATACGACTAGTGGTTCTCGGTCTTCCTATCTCGTACGTCGACTGGAAATGATGGTGGTCCTAGAGTGGTGGCGGAGGAAGAATGGTGATGTAGGGGTGGTGCGGCGCCGGAGTTGAAGGAGGGTGGCGGCTAGAGGTCTTCTTCCGACGTTGGCGGCTGCTATCTCCCCCTAGGGTTAGGGTTCCCTTACACTTATATACCAACCCATATACAAGTTTTCCATAATTACCAAAATGGTCCCTCCAGCTCCCATTTATTTCGAAATAGATCCTATATTTACCATATAAACCCTCAACATTAAATCCTTTACATTTTAAGTCCGGATTTTACTAAAACCCCCCCTAACTTCTAAAATCTTTACAAAACTAATCTAGAATATACAAAACCACCCCTTGTTTGACAATTTCTTTTCAATTAAGGTCCAATGCTCAAACTTCAGCCATGTTAACATTTTTAGTCCCTGCCTTCATAGATATTTACGAATCTAATCTGAAACTTTACACTTTAACCCCCAACTTCTAACATTGTAGCCTTTGGCTCCCGGAAACCAACACCTTGCTATATAATTATTTATTTTAGGGCTACTATTCGTTCATTATTTTATTTATTTATTTAATAAATAAACTGGAGTTGCATAAAACGAAGTAGGGATATGGAGCATGGGAAGATGAACTTGATCATGGGGAATAGGAAAGTGTCTCCTGTCACCAAGATTGGAGTTTATTCTTTATTGCTTAGTAGTGGATTAAATTTAGAGTTGAATAATTGTTGTTACTCGTCTGATATGGCGAGAAACATTATTTCTTTTCATGGTTTGTATAAACAAGGTTTTACTTTTTCATTTAATAATGAGATTGGTGGTATTAATGCTTGTTGTAATGGTAAATTTTATTTTGAAGCATTGCCTTGTAATGGTATATATGAAACTGTGATGGTTGTAGATAACTTAGGAAATAATGTGTTGCATATCGATTCGTCTAATGGTTTGGATAAAGCATACTTGTGGCATTGTCGTCCTGGACATGTCAACAAGAAACGCATAGTCCAACTCCAAAAGGATGGAGTGTTGGAGTCATTTGACTTCAAGTCGGATGACACGTGCGAATCTTGTTTGCTTGGAAAGATGACCAACTCACCTTTCACTGGTTCTTGTGCAAGGGGTGAGGGTTTGTTGGATCTCATACACACCGCTGTGTGTGGACCCTTCAGATCCGCCACAAGGGATGCTAACCGCTTCTATGTGACTTTTACCGATGATTATAGTACATATGGGTATATCTACTTAATCAAGCATAAGTCATAAACCTTTGAAAAGTTCAAAGAGTTTAAGCAAGAAGTGGAGAATCAATTAGGCAGGAAGATAAAGATGATCCAATGCGATTGAGGTGGTGAGTATCTTAGTATTGAGTTCCACAACTATCTTAAGGAATGTGGAATTATTTCAAAATTGAGGCCACCTAGGACACCGCAGCTTAATGGTGTGGCTGAGAGGCGCAATCGAACCTTGTTGGACATGGTTCGTTCCATGATGAGTCGAGCTTCGTTACCTATCTCATTTTGGGGGTATGCCTTAGAGACTGCAACTCATATCCTTAATCTAGTCCCAACTAAGAAGGTTACCAAAACACCTCACGAAATGTGGACAGGGAAGGTTCCCTCGTTAGCACATGTCAAGGTTTGGGGTTGCGAGGCTTTCTTAAGACGAGAGACTCACGACAAGCTCGAACCTCATAGTGAGCGTTGTATTTTCATCGGCTACCCACATAAATCCTTTGGATATCTCTTCTATAGACCGAGTGACAATGTTGTCTTCATTGCGAGGAGAGGGGTTTTCCGCGAAAGAGAACTTATATGCCAAGAGGACAGTGGGAGGCAAATTGACCTTGAAGAGCTTCAAGAGTTAAGTGATGAAGGAACCTCAAACACTAGCGCTCAACCCGAGGAGGAAACTCCAGTTGAACCAGTTGACGAGTCCTTACCTCTAAGACGTTCCAGTAGAGTTAGTAATGGCACCTGAGTTTTATGGTTTCCATATTACTACAGATGGTGATACATTTATCAGTGATAGTACACTGGTAAATTTGCATGAACCTAACAACTACAAGGAAGCCATGGCAGGCCCCGAGTCTGCAAAATGGAAAGAGGCAATGGACAGCGAGATTCAGTCCATGTATGACAATCAAGTTTGGAACTTGGTTGACAATGTATCAGGTCGTAAGACAGTCGGGTGCAAATGGATCTTCAAGAAGAAGACCAACATGGATAGGAAAGTACACACTTATAAGGCGCGATTAGTTGCGAAGGGATTTACTCAAACTCCTGGAGTTGACTATGACGATACCTTCTCACCAGTAGCGAAGATTAAATCTATAAGGGTTATGCTAGCCATAGCTGCATTTCATGATTATGAAATATGGCAAATGGATGTTAAAACCACTTTCCTTAATGGGAAGTTGGCTGAAGATGTTTATATGAGTCAGCCAGAGGGTTTTGTCGATGCAAAGTACCCTAATAGAGTGTGTAAGCATGAGAAATCCATTTATGGATTGAAACAAGCATCTCGCAGATGGAATCTTTGTTTCGATGAGAGAGTCAAAGAGTTTGGTTTTTCAAGAAGCGATGATGAGTCCTGCGTATATGTCAAAGCTAGTGGGAGTATAGTTAGCTTTCTTGTATTGTATATAGATGACATACTGCTCATAGGAAACGACATCCCAACCTTGCAGGAGGTTAATTCCTAGCTTGGGAAGTGTTTTGCTATAAAGGACCTTGGGGAAGCTGCTTACATTCTAGGGATAAGGATATTGAGAAATAGGAGTAAAAGACTAATAGGACTTAGTCAAAGTACCTACTTGGACAAGGTGTTGAAACGTTTCAGCATGGAGAACTCCAAGAAAAGAGAATTACCTATCCTGAGCAATACCAAACTGAGTAAGACTCAGAGTCCGAGTACCGATGCTGAGATAGCAACAATGAGTCGGATACCATATGCTTCTGCAGTTGGCTCGATCATGTATGCTATGATATGTACTCGCTCTGATGTGGCTTTTGCTTTGAGCATGGTCAGCAGGTATCAAGGGAATCCTGGTAGAGCTCACTGGATTGCAGTAAAGAACATTCTCAAGTACCTCCGAAGGAAAAAGGACTGAGTCCTTACGCTCGGTGGGAGTGATGACTTGAGAGTGACAGTGTAGAGTGACGCCAGCTTTCAGACCGACATAGATAATTTCCGCTCTCAGTCGGGCTGGGTATTTACCTTAAATGGAGGAGCAGTAACTTGGAAAAGTTCCAAACAGGAGACTGTAGCTGATTCAACGTGTGAATCAGAGTACATAACATTGAGCAAAGCATCGAAGGATGCGATATGGCTAAGGAACTTCATCGGAGACCTTGGAGTTGTACCAGCTGTAAAGGAGCCTATGGAGATTTTCTGTGACAATGAGGGTGCGGTCGCCTTAACCAAGGAACCAAGGGATCATGGCAGATTCAGGCATATCGACAGAAAATATCACTTCATAAGACATCGAGTAGAAGAAGGATTCCTCGTAGTGAAGGGGGTATCGTCAGAAGAGAACCCAGCAGATCCCCTCACGAAGGGTCTGAGTATGGTTAAGCACTTGCAGCATGCCATGAGTATCGGGCTGAAGGACGATATTAGTTTTAGTGATTAGATAGATATTTAGAAACTTGTAATAGCTAAATTGTAATTGACATTCGATGATTGAATAAAAGGAGTTTTATTTATAAGTAAAGTTACTATCTTGTGTCAATTGTTTACTATTGTTTCACTCTTGCATGTTTTGACTTCCAGAATAATAAGATTATTCAAACTATCCACAGTCAATCATACTTTGGAAGTAGGTTATGAGACTAGACTGTCATGAATGGGTTTGTAAGATTGTCTAAGGTGTTAGACATAACAAAAGTTTGCTACAACATTCATGAGTGCTCCTGAAATAAGATTTGAGTATTTGACTAAACCAACGCTCACATGAATCACTTCATGGAATTTATCACGAGTGATTGTGAGACAATAATATCGTATAGTCTTCAAACCAAGATATATGAGTTGTTGATTACAAATTGATTGTACATTGATAATACGAAAACGCATCAGTAACTTAATGTTATAAAATGGATTGTTGTGTATGATTGATCGAGTAGTTAGTACAAGCATATAAGTCGAAGTTTATCTGTTTCTTTTATCCTAAGAGGATTAAAAGCGATATCTTGGGCCCTCGATGATTTTGTTTTGACTTATGTGTCGAGCCCGGTCAGGACTCAATTGATGTGTTCAATTAAGTTCTATGTCAAACAAATCAAAAATCGGGAAACAAAATGTTGGACAATGAGTATGACTTTATTCCATGTCTTTGTCCACACGATATCTTGAAGAACAGAGGATTATATGATCCCTTATCTAATGGACGCGTCAGAGTTCGATAACGGCTTTTAAGAGCTACGATTGCTAATCGGATTTTGAATTTGTGCTTACAATTATAGTTATTAGACTTATCCAAGTGGGAGACTATTGGATTAGGTGTCTAAGCCCATAACTATGATTGGTATGTACTTGACCCAATAGTAGCATGGTCCATTTTGGGTTGCCTTCACCACTACAATTTGATAGGATGGATATTTGAGAAAGAGGTTATTTCTGATTTAATAATACATTATAAGAATAATATATTAATTTAGAAATCATATTATTTAATTGGTATTGATAAACAATTAATTTGGAATTAATTTAGTGATCAAAATAGAGTGATTAAATTAACAGGGGCTGATTATATAAGTCAGTGATACATATAATTTGGGCTAATGATCCATGATTAATTAGTAATGGACTAAATTCATATGAGAGTCCATGAAGTGTTATTGGATTAAAAGCCTAAGTGTATGAATTAGGGTTTACAAGTGACCCTTGAGATTCTACACTATAAATATGTTCCCTTAGCTCCAAAATCGATACACAAGTATTCCAAGAAGAAGCTAGCTGATTTTGGTGTCTCCTAAACCTCTCTTATTCCTCTAATTGTTCTTGGTGTTTGTGACTTGATTGAGGCATCACACTTGAGGTGCTAAGCTCTTATAAGGCCAAGTTCTACAAGCTACAACAAGAGGTAATCATCTAACTAGTTTTTATGATTCATATATCAAAGTTGCATGCTAGTTAGGCTTCATGCTTTGGAAAATGAATGTTGCATGTGTAAATAGAGAAAACTTAGATCCAAAGCATTAGGGTTGTATGTGCACCATTGGGATGTTAGAGTACATAAAACCCAACAGGTTACACCTGAGCTGATAAGGGTTGAATGCAATGTGAAAATTATTGGATTGATCATCGTTGCTCATACGAGCAGTGGTTGGTAATGGTGTCTCAGGGAGTCAAGGGTTTATTTAAGGTTTTGGTACATCTTATGGATTTGGAATTGGTTGAAATTCACGATCGATGTGTTTTGAGTACTTCATTCTGCGTGTTTGGTGTTGAACATAGTCAAAGACAAGGGGTGGGTTCAACGAATGGATGAATATCAGTCCTGGAATATGGGTTTTGAATTTTAGATCTGATGGGTTCGCGGTCTCGGGAAGCATATTGATAGAGTTGATTCGGTTATTGTAGTTTTGAGAGTTCTGACTCTGTGGTTCTCACTAGAAGTTCGGTCTTATAACTAGGAAGTTGTGGAATATGTTGGCGTTGTACGTGCTTCTCTGCAACGGTTATATAGATGAGACTCACGTTGGGAGTCGCCTTGTTTTTTTGAATGGAGGTTTAAATTGCAGTAAATAGTCAGGGGTTCTATTTTTCCAGTTGGTTTTCGTCATGATTGTGCACTTGTGTGTGGGATTAGCATGACGACGATTAGCCGAGGAGGTTTAGAGCCGATCAAATATGTGGGTTTTCGGCTAGGGGTTCCATCGTGAAGCGGAAGCGAGCGCTGATTTCGAGGACGAAATCTAATTTAAGTGGGGGAGAATTATAACATCCTGTTTCCTGCCATTTCTGAGCCATGGACCGGAAGTCGATTGAGTAAGGTTTTAGGCCTTAAGAAGGAAAATTTTAGTCCTTTTGGAAGGAGGTAATGATAGTTAAAAGATTTTACCCTTGAATTGTATTATGTGCCGAATGGTAGAAAGGAAAAAGTCATAGGTCGGGTCCTTGCATGAAATATGGATTTTTGTTAGAGAATTTTTTTAGTCCAAAATATTTAGATAATATTGTAGAGCTCTTCAACACCTTTCTGTGGATATAAAGAACATCGAAAACGGAGAAGGAACGAAGAAGTTATGATCGTTTGAAGTTAGGGCGGTTTCGGGTTGAGCCGTGTATGTTGGGCATACTCAACATGTATGCTGGGAGTACTAGGGCATAGCTAGTACATTGGGCGTAAATTGAGTATGTTGGGGGTACGCGCTCAGTGCCCAAACTTTATTTTCGTGGTTTGAGCCCTATTTAAGCTCCTTAACTTCCCCAAACCCATTCCATTCTCAGCCTCCACCTCTCCAACACCCTCTATTGAAACCCTAACCCTAGATTGAGCATTGTGAGCAAAAATAAGGTGTTTATAAGTGCTTTGGAGTATTCTTGGTGTACCTTGGAGAGCAAGGAACTCATTGAATAAGTTGTTGTTGCATTGGAGCTTGTAGATCCAGACTTTGTTCACCTTGATCTTTCTTCTAGAGGTATAAAGTTTGAATCTTGATGATGAAATTGTTAGATCTACCTAGTTTTGAGTGTTATGAGCTTTTGGTCACTTTAAGTGCATAAAGTTTAGATATTGAAAGTTTGTGACCTTGTTATGGAAACTTTATCCATCTAAATTTTGATTCAGATCTGAAGGTTGGAGACATGGACTTAATGGATTAAGTTGAAAAAGATGCACTTTTGGGTCCCTTTAAGACTTAAAGACTAGATCTTGTTTGTTTGGACCATTCTAATGGATAAATTTGGATCTATTATGAACCATAAAAATGTGATCTTGGCCTTTCTATCACTTCTATGCAAGAGTTGTAATGTCTTATTGGGTTAAGAACTTAGGGTTTTGGAAATTAAGCACTTTATAGCCATGCAAAGTCATAAAGTTGGAAACTTTATGACTTAGGACGTCATTTTGGGCTTGGATCTGAGTTTTGGACGTAAGGGCTTAATGGAATAAGCTCTTAATGGAGTTTTGGTACTTGGTTGCGTACGTTGGGCGTACCTGGTGGTACGTTGCGTGTACGCGGTCAGCACCCCGCTTTTAGTCAACATCAGAGTACACTGGGTGTTCTCTCTTGGTATACAGGGCGTACTCCGCTGCGAAGAAATATTGACTTTTTGGACCTTGACCGTTGACTTTGACTTTGACCAGGGTTGACCAAGTTTGACTTAAGGGTATTTTGGGTATTTTGAGCTATAGTTAAGCCTTGGTCTCTATTTGTTGAATAGGTGACCTGTAGAGCCGGTATTCGGAGCAGTGTATTGTTCAACTATTTTTCGGTCTGGGAGGTGAGTTTTCCTCACTGTACTTACGGGTCGAAGGCACCAAGGCCGACCCACTGGATTGATATCTTGGTTTATCGTATGTTGACATGTTGTAGTGATATGTTAGATCTGTAGCTTGATATATAGGATGTTGTTATGTTGTAGTGATTTGTTAGATTTGTATCATGGTAGATAAGATGTTGCTATCTTGTAGTGATCTGTTAGATCTGTATGACTACATGTATCCGTTCTTATTGATTGATTGTTATGATATATGTTTATGTGTTATGGTCAGTTGGGTTGAAGCGGTCCTGCTTTGTGCTGAAGGACAAGACATCCAGGGCGGTCTGGATAGACTAAAGGCCTGCGAGGCGGTCCAGCCAGGCTGAAGGGCCGGAGAGCGGTCCAGATAGGTTGTAGGCCTGGTGCGGTGGTCCAGTCATGCTGAAGGCTCTAAGAGCGGTCCAGATAGTTTATAGGCCTGTGAGGCGGTCCAGACATGTTGCAGGCTCACGTATGCATGTTATTGTTGTTATGTAGTGTGGTGGTACTTTGGGGAAAACTCACTAGGCTTCGTGCTTATGGGTTCAATTTATTATTTCATGTACTTCAGAGGATTGTGGGAAAGCGAATGTGTGATCGTGCAAATATTTCTGTTTTTATGACATTGGATTTTGGGATACTCTGATTTTGAATAATACTTTTGAAACATTGGCTTTGTAAACATTTTATGAAAGAAATCGGTTGTTTTTGAAATGTTAAAATTTATTGAAATTTTTGGATGTTACAGAAAGGCTTTGACCCAATGCAGATAATAAGACATTGAGCATTTGGGAATGTTTACAGGGGTATATGATCATATTCGGACGAGAATATCGCAATGAAGAGTACAACCATACTGGTGGTCAAGGAATGACTGAATTTCTATCATAGCTATCTATCATTGAAATTAGGGCTTGGGATTTTGAGGGGATGATGTGCTGGTGGCGAGTAGGGGTAGTTTTTTTACTAATAAAATAAGCTAATAAATATAAAATAGACAAACCTTCAAGAATGTTCCATGGTATGGAAAAGATGATTTTACCCTCACATGTCTCGCACATGTTTAGACTTAACAAAAGAAAAGTGGGGGAGTTCGCCATAAGAACGATCCGTTAAAAGTTTTCAAATCATACGGATCATCCTTTAAGACAAATATATATATATATATATATATATATATATATATATATATATATATATATATATTAATGACTGAAGTCGATTTTTTCTGGAAACTACAAGGACCATTTTTTGAAGATTTATTATCATAAGATAAATTGAATTAAAGAAAAAATTAAAATTTAGAGACCAAACTTTAATTTATCTCAAATTATAAAGATTGTTTGTGTAATTTAATCAAATCATTATCGATTTAAATGCTTAAATAAGTTCTATTATTATTATTATTATTATTATTAATGGCATGTTTTCGATGAAACTTGAACTCACTATTTTAGACCAAAGGATTTCTGCTTTCTATCGTTGGTTTCCAGCAAAAAATTGTCGAGAACAAGATCTATTTGTATGTTTTAACCTTTAGAGGACGAAGGAGAAGGGGGAGAGGACAGGGAACGAGAACAATGAATCTTAACATTGAGAGGAAGAACATGAAGGGAAAGATGGTGACGTTAATCGTTAGGCGGGGGTAAAGATCTTCATAACGCTCAATTGATAACAAGTTACCTAAGTGGGACATGAAAATCCATTTGCGTTCGTAACCATCAAATCGAAACAACCCTTGTATACTTTCTGACCAAATAATTTGATCATAAACCTACAATTTCCATGATATTGCAAAGGATCTTTGTGTAGAAAAGAGAAGTCACCTGTAAATTACCATTATCGGTGTGCATGTAAACTATTATCATAGACATTATTTGTATTTAACATAGATCATTATTGTTTTCCGGTGAGAAAAGTAAATATTAGAGGGAATATATGTCATGGTATTTACGATTATTTCAGTTGTTTCACTTTCCTGCTAGAAAGTTTTGGCTTGATTCAGATTCCGGCTATGAAGTTTTGGTATGTTTCAGTTTCCGAGGAATAGGTATCTGGTTGGCTGCAATTACCAGGGAAAAATCCACGCTTTCTCACTAAATTAAAATTAGGGAAGTTAAGGATTTAATACCCCCACCCAGAAAGACGTGTTTTGGCGATGATTTCATTTTTGAATTCAAAGTGTCGAATAGCTATATCCCTTAATTGGGCTTGTTGCTCTGCGTTGAACTCCTTTAGTGGCTTTAGAATGGAGTCTGCCCTAATTACGTCTTGAAGTTCTGCCTTAGGAAGTCGATTTATTAGAGAAGCCATTTCGTTGTCCTGAAGTTCAACCTTACTAAGAGAACAGATGCCACGCAAACACAGAAAAAGGGCAAGCGGGTAAAGGAGTAGACTAGCCGGCAAAAGGAAAGAAAGTCGGAATAAGCGGTTAGGCTTAGAGCTGTTAACGGATATAGAAAACTACCTTACAAAGCTGCTACCTACCTTGGAAGGTCAGCGGAAAGAGCTAGAACAACGGGAAAAGAGTTGGGAGTTCGGCTAAGGGAAGTGGGGAAGGGAATGAGGAAGGATAAGACTGAAGACGAGAAGCCGGCCAAGCAGTTGCTTTAAAAAGTATAAATAAACTGTGTTTTTTTATTATTGTTTTTGTAAACGAGATGAGATCCACACTCAAAACTAATTTTGTAATGTTTTGGTAAATATTATCAAAAGTACAATAGTATGGTAAATATTTTTTTAAAATACCACAGTTATGAACAAAACTCGCCTCCCACCGCTTAAATTCTGGGGAAAATGACTCTTTAGGGTAACTATCTGTTGCGTTTGTTTTCATTTGGTCCCTTTCCTTTTTTTTGTACTCAATATACCATCGAACTTGTTGTTTGTGTTCGCCACAACCCTTTTGACCGGCTTTTGACCTGTGATAGTCGGTCAAAGGGTTATGGTGAACACAAACAACAAGTTCGATGGAATATTGAGTACAAAAAAAAGGAAAGGGACCAAATGTGAACAAACTCAACAGTTGGTTACCCTCTTAAGTCATTTTCCTCGAAAAGTTAAATGAAATTGAAGTTGCAAAATTATCAAAGACTGCAACCTTCTTTGGCCATAACGTATATGAAAAGCGTTTCGAAGGGGTAACTTCGTTAAAACAAGGTCTATGTTATTCTTACTGTGGTTAGCTGTCAACACCTTTTCTACAAAAGGATATGACTGTGTATGAGAGGTATATTTATCAGCATAAACGTTTACCACAAGGTATATTATGGTGATGTGTCTGCAAAAGTTGCATGATATTGTACATATTGATGTTGTATCTTATACCATGAATTCGATCATAAAGCTAAGTAAACTAAAAAAATCACAGCACTTGTGATTCCACTCGTTTGTAGACTTGTCTAGAATCCATAATACGATAAATTATTTGATTGGAAAAGTAAATGTAGTCATTAAATGCACATGCTTAGTCAAGATTCCCCTAACAAGTATTCAAGTGCATTACAAAGTTGTACATGCATGAATAATGTTATTTCGTGGGTTATGTTTGTGGAGAAGCAAGAATGAATCTCATAAAGTCATTAATATCAGCAGGAGATGAAGTGAGATTTGCTGTAAATGAGTAAAAGATGTGTCTGCAAAAGCTGCATGATATTGTACATATTGATGTTGTATCTTATACCATGAATTCGATCATAAAGCTAAGTAAACTAAAAAAATCACAGCACTTGTGATTCCACTCGTTTGTAGACTTGTCTAGAATCCATAATACGATAAATTATTTGATTGGAAAAGTAAATGTAGTCATTAAATGCACATGCTTAGTCAAGATTCCCCTAACAAGTATTCAAGTGCATTACAAAGTTGTACATGCATGAATAATGTTATTTCGTGGGTTATGTTTGTGGAGAAGCAAGAATGAATCTCATAAAGTCATTAATATCAGCAGGAGATGAAGTGAGATTTGCTGTAAATGAGTAAAGGGAAAATGAATCAGGAGGGTAACCAACTGTTGCATTTGTTCTCATTTGATCTCTTTCATTTTTTATGTACTCAATATACCATCGAACTTGTTGTTTGTGTTCACCATAACCCTTTGACCGGCTATCACATGTCAAAAGTCTGTCAAAAGGGTTATGGTGAACACAAACAACAAGTTCGATGGTATATTGAGTACAAAAAAAAGGAAAGTGACCAAATGAAAACAAACGCAACAGTTTGTTACCCTAAATAGTCATTTTCAAATTATGGATGCGTGTAAGCAAATGAGATAGAGTTTCTGAACTTTCCAATTTCTCATCTAGACCATCAAACTCCCAAACTTTACTTTTTGGCACCAAACTCTTGGTACTTCAATTTATTACTTCAATGTTAACATGTATCTCTTATTTTGAGATACCAAATACTTTTTTCAGTATTTTATTACGAATTACAGTTTTCACCAAATGAACAAATACTGTCAAAATACATATTTTATCAAATATTTCTTTCTACTAATTTCATAAATAAAACCTCAAGAATATTAGTAATATTTGACAGATTCACAAATCTCCTTGCAACATCTTCAACATCCACTACAATGTTTCTTTAGATTGCATTTAAACAAAACTTTAGAACTTGTATTATATTTGATGTTCATTAGACTGACAGTAGAAAAAAAATAACCCAAAAATATCGTTTTCTCGCTCATTTATTCATCACCAAAAATAGGCTTAAAAAGCTTGCGTAGTGTTGTGTCTCTCATTATAAGTTATAAACACAGGTTAACGACTGAAAATATATTAATAATACTAAAGGGAGAAAACCTGCCAATGAGGTGAAAGTGCATGGACTATTTTTGTAACTTACACCGTACAAGTACCTACACCAACTTTGTCTCGAAGATCCCATTTACACATGCGAAGGGGCATAAAAGTCAAACGTAAGAACAAGTCAAACCGAGGAATAAAATTGTCGATAAGCACCACTGGACTTCAAGTTGATCGATTATTATATATTTCATCACTTCCTAATTATTGATTTATAGATCGGAAAACCCTCATCTCATAAAGTCAACTGCCACAAGAGACGATCAAGAAAACCATTTATATCAGCTTCTTCTTCGAATTAAACCCCACAAATCAACTCCGGCGATGGTTGGTGCACCCATTTCTTCTTCCTCCTCCTCCACCGCCGCCGCCATGGACTCATCTAGATACGCTCCACCTGCACAGGCGTATGCAACACCTGGCGCTGCCCTTTCCACTGTCCAATCCTCCCATTACTCCGCCATGCCACAGCCAACAGCCACCCCTTACAACCCCATGCCAGCTTCCCCTTACGGCGGCATGCAACAACAAGCAGCCGCCCCTTACCCGGCTGTTCCGCCACCAGGTCCGGCAACCCACTACCCTAGTGCACCTCCGGCGAACTACACAAACGCACCATCTGTCTATCCTACAGCGCCTCCTGGTATGTCTGGATCTTCCCCTTTCCCATCTTACCCTCCTAATTCAAACCCTATGGCTTCACTTTTACCATCTTACCCTCCAAATTCTGCTTACCCTCCTACCGGATCAAACAATTTTCCGGGAACATACCCTCCAACTTCCGGTAACTCAACTTATCCTCCTAATTCATCCCCTTTTCCAAATTACCAAAATGCCCCCGCCACATATCCACCCTCAACCGCCACATATCCACCACAGACAACATACCCACCATCATCAACCGCCACGTATCCACCACAGACATCCGCATATCCACCACCACAAGCCGCCGCGTATCCACCACAGACGACATATCCAGCACCACAAGGCTATCCTCAACAGTCGGCACCACCAGCAAATTCAGGGGTCTGGCCACCACCTCCTTCCATCGGAGTGTATCCACCACCACCACCACAGTACTAAACTCTCTTTGTGATAAATGCAAGAAAAAGCAGTTTACTTTCATTTATTTGTGCATTATAGCATCTCTATTTTCATTGCCTCGATTACATGAGCTTTATACTTTTGAATAATTTATCCAATTATAACATTGTATTTTCCAATTACAACTTTGAAATAAATTGTTCAATATTTGGGTCACATTACTATAATTGTCTAGATCTTTTTCAAGTACAATGTTGTAATTGAAAGAAATGAAAGTTAAATGTAATTATAAACAAATCAATTAAAGTCTGTTATTATTTCTTGTATTCATCCACAATATCCTTTTTGGTGTCTGTATCATTGAACTTAATAAAGCACTGTTTAGAGGATAAACACCATCGATTTACCTTTTCTTTATGAAATCTTGTTTTCAATTTATTGATTTTAATTTCAAACCATGTATGAAATCTTGTTTCCTCTCATTTCCATCATGAAATTTTCAAACATTAGAATGCATAAATAAGTAAATAACAAGCTTCATAAAAAATAAAAAATAAAAATAAATAAATAAATAAAAAAAAAAGCCATAAATGCAGACTGATTTTCGAATGCATAAGACTAAATGCACAAAACAAGCACACAATCAAAAAGTCAAACAAGAATTATAATGCAAACCAGAAAATTTCCAATCATTGACTCCGAGAGCCACCATTGAAACTTGACCACTTCCTCAAGGTTTTCCCAGCAATAAACCCTAATCTAGCTTTGAATGATGTTGATCTAGTAGTGGTATTGCTAGAACTGGCGCCACCACTTTCGCTGGCGGCAGGAGGGTTCTCCACCGCTCCATCACTGGCGGCATCCTGGCTTTCAACTTCGGTGGTGTCCAAATTGACAGCCAGTGACTCCCGACTAGCCCTCAACCACCCAGCACCATCACCGGTGACTCCACGACACTTCTTTACCTTAACTTTTACCAAATTAGGGCACCCACCTGCAAGTGCTTCCATACCATGATCAGAAACAGGGCAACTCTTGATGCAGAGCTTCTTCAAAGCTGTGCATTTCTCAGCTATGCAGGAAATCTCAGCATCCCCAATTGTTTCACTTCCACATAATGCTAATCGCTCTAACTTCTGGCAATTTGTAGCTAGGAGTTCTAGACTGATACGAGTAGAATTAACACCGATAAGCACTAGCTCCTGAAGGTTAGGGCAGTGTTTGGAGACGCCAATCAACCCTTCATCGTTTATTCTGTTGGTTTTCCAGCCATCGATGTGAAGCTTCCTCAAAAGCTTACAGTTCTCAGCAACAGAAATTAACCCTAAATTTGAACAATCTGGTGTTTTCAAGATGTGCAATATTTGCAGGTTTTGACAACGGGAAAGGGCTGTGAGCCCAGCATCACTCACCTGTAGCCTTTCCAGATGGACTTCGATCAATCCCTCGACGTGATCGGTAACAAGCTCCAGTAGTTTATCCCAATCTCCGGAACACCTAAACAGCTTTAGTGTTGTGAGATTTTTCGCCCCCATTATCAGTGGTCCAAAACACTGTGCATTGTAGAGATCCTTCAAGCAGATGAGTTTAAGAGATGATGCGGATAAACCAGGTCCAATTGGTTCCGCTGCTGCTGCCGCTCCCGCTCCATCACTGATGCCACGTAATCGCTTCACCGATAATTCTTCTAGAGCCGAGCAGTTATCGAGGATAGCGTTCATTCCTTTAGCACCGAAAGTGCAAGATCCACACGAAAGCCTCTTCAAACCTTTGCAGTTCTTCGCAAAACTGATCATCCCTAAGTCCGTTAATTGTCGGCATGATCGGAGTTTGAGGCGCGTAAGGTTTTGGCAACGTTGAGAGATTAAAATTAGCCCTTCGTCACCGATGCTCACGGATCTACGGTCACATTTGAGGGAGAGTTTCGTGACGGAGTCAAATCGAGAGAAGAGAGACGGAACGACGGAAATTAGTTCCGATTCAGCGTTGAGAGAGAGACGGTGACGACTCTGTCCCTCGATTTCAAGCCACCGCCGGCAAACGAGTGAACATTGCTTCCGATCGCCGGATCCGAGTAACTGGAAAATGCAAGCCAGACACGCGTCTGGAAGAATTGATATATCTCCGGAATCACATTCTTCCTCCTGAACATTTTCCTCCGTTAAAAACGAACGAAGTTCCTTGGGATCTTTAGGCGCTATCGCCATCGATCTGCAACTGTGATCGACGACGTTATCTCTTCGGCGATTTGCAATTCCGGTTGTAATTGAGTGTGACTGGCCCATCCACGGCGGAGACGGCGTCTATGTCACGGCAATTGTCTCCGTCGGCGGCAGCAAATCACTGCTCACACTATTATTGTACATTTGAATTGGATGATGCTTTTTATCAAAAAGCGATGGAAAATGGACTTGAAAATGTGATTCAAACACGGATTTTAAAACCTTATTTTACTACTTCGGTTTACGTGGCAGATAACTATGATGACGTTTACTGTTGAGTGGTTAGGATGTATGATCGAGGAGGGAGCAAGATAAAACCTGTGAAGGCGACCGCATTGGATCATAGCTCAGCGTTTATGGGACCTTTGACTGCTCATATGGTCTTCAGGAGAGTGTCATGGTGTGACGGAACATAGTGGCATGGGGGAATATGATTATGATTTTGAAAAAATATATAAAAAATAATAGCGAATGTGCATAAATTTGGCTTATTCTATAAGTTTTTTTTAATGTTTTTTCAAAATCATACCAAGTTTGTTTATAAAAAAATGGATAATGACTTAAAAGTATAATATATTTTTCGTTTTGTACATATTTGGTCACTGAGTTTTTCTTCGTTCACATTTACCCCTTCAACTTGTTAAACTGTACACATTCAGTCCTTATGACCGGTTACTCCAGATTAGCCGGAAAAAATGACTTAATAAGGGAATATATTTTTTATTTAGTCCTTAATATTTTTGTACACATTTAGTCCTTAATATTTTTGTACACATTTAGTTCTTAATATTTTTTTGTTTCAAAATAATTCATTTTTTTGTATTGTACAATACTTATGAATGATTTATTTAAGTTTTCTCACATCTTACGGGTGACAATAATTAATGAGGTATTTGGGATTGTTGATGCTTATGTCCATCACGATCTCGACTGCTTGGTTGCGTAGATCTTGTGGTTTGGCTTAGGTCTTGTGTTATGAACGTCGTAACTTCTTCATACGATATCATATTTTAACGATCTTTATATCCACGTGTTCGTTTTTTCAGGCTACTATAACTTTCGTTAAGATTACTCCCGTTAAAATGTAATATATTTTAACTTACGATTTTATATAAAAAACATTCATACATGTATTCATAAAAAACATATGGATATAAAGATCGTAAGTAAAAATATATTAATTTTTAACGGGAGTAATCTAAACGAAAGTTGTAGTAGACTAAAATACGAACGCATGGATATAAAGATCGTTAAAACCCGAGATCGTATGACGTTCAGAACACATGACCTAAGCAACCAATTAATCGAGATCACGATGGATATAAGCATCAAAATCCCCAAAACATTTCATTAATGACTGTCACACGTAAGATGTCGTGAGAAAAACCTAAATAAATTATTTATAAATACTGAATGAGTACAAAAATAAAAATGACTTATTTTGCAACAAAAAAATTATTAAAGACTAAATGTGTACAAAAATATTAAAGACTAAATATGTACAAAGTGAGAAATATATTACCCTGTTAGGTCATTTTTACCGGCTAACCTGGAGTAGCCGGTCATAAGGACTGAATGTATACAGTTTAACAAGTTGAAGGGGTAAATATGGACGAAAAAAAACTCAGTGAGCAAATGTGTACAAATCAAAAAATATATTACCCTTTTATGTCATTATCCCTAAAAAAAACTTATCATTATATATAAATATCATTAACATTTATAAAAATAAATAAATAATTAACTACTTTACCTTTATATCTTAATTTTTTATTTTCCGATATTGAATAACATTTTTTATATAAAATAGCTTTTAACATAAAATAAAATAAATATATAATAGTAAATATGTTTCTTTCATTTTTCATCTTTGTCTTCCTCAAATCTTCTTTAAATCAATCATCCAATGCATCGTCAAAGAATATCTATTGATATAGATGTTTTACCTCTAATAATGTATGTATTCTCTAACAACATTGTAATCTACATAATTTTTTACATATCATGTAACAAAATATAAAAACTTATTGGGGATATAATAGTAAAAAATTCCACGTTCCTCTTGCATGAACCTTCTTACCAATATTACACACACAAAAATTCATATCATAAATTTTGATTCATTAGAATATGAGAGGGGGTATATTTACAAAAACTCCTTAGAAATTCAGCTCAACTTTACAGAAAGCTTCCCCCTTTTCGACTTCCTCTCGAAAATGCTACATAAGAATTTTAGATTAGAAACAATAAATGACATTAGATTAAAAGTAAAATTTTATGGGAATGCCTTGAAGTTTGTATACCCTACTTTTTGTTTTTTTTTTTAATTCACGTGCATTCTTTTTATTTTTATTTTCTTTACTTTTTATTTATATTTTCTTTTTGGAGTAATTAAAACATAAATATATATATATATATATATATATATATATATATATATATATATATAAATTAAATATAAATGATTAATTATTTAGCTTTAATTAATATAGATTAATAACGTATATATATTTGTATATTATTTAATAATTAAATATAAATGAATACATAAAAACAAAAATATGATGCAAAAAACAGTAGCATTAGCAATCCTTCATGAATACATAAATGCATAATTCGAGAGAAAATTAATACCCTCTAACAATCCTCTATAGTTATAAAAGGTGTTTCAGGATTGTAAGATTTCAGTTGTCTATAAAGTTCTAGACGTGACATGAACATAGTTTCCCATCCAGCTGCACATGGGGCTTTGTGGCGGATCCAGAAAGCTGAAATGGTAGGCAGCGGGCAATCTTCTTCTAATTGTACCATCACATAATGATTACCATATACAAGTGAAATCGTAATAACGCGATGGTACAAAAATTCTTCCGGACCTTTCCAAAGAGGAAAGAAAGTGAGAGAGCCTTGGTTGGTTAAAAAATTAAGGACTACACCAAATCTATTGGCAATGAGGATACCTGTTTCAGGCATAAGTAACCAGTATCTTTTAGGTGCCGGCGATTCTAAGAAATTCAACGAAGTATATAGTTCACCGATTCCATCAGTGAAAACTCTAGCATATGCATCGTACGAACTCAATAACTCGTCTAGTAGTTGACGTTGAACATAGAGCCAGTCATTCTCACCATACCCAAGACAAACAGATATTGCTCGAAATCCACAGTTTCCATCCCCCTCTACATCTTGTATATGTGTGATGTAAGGATGAAATATCACTTGAATTGCATCTATTAGTCGATGATTGTAGCATGATTGAGGCTCTTCCTTCAAGTCTGGAATTTCATTCAAGTCTGGCTCTTCTTTCAAGTCTGGAATTTCATTCAAGTCTGGAATTGTGGTTATGTATGAACTATGTCTTCCCGGTTCCCTATTGTTCAACTCAAAAAATTTTGGCATGGTTGAAAAGCTGCGTCTTCTAGGAGCTTGATTGATAGAATCAGTTTGTTTTTGTTTTTGTTTCTTCAAACTTGGTCGTCCACGTGTATTTTTTTAAATTGCGGGTTCTCTAATGTGTGTTTTACTAGGCTGGAATATATCTAGTAACTTTCTCATCATGCTTTTTTTCAGAGCTTCCGGTTGCTTATTGTAGGTTTCTTTAAACACTTCAAATTTACCATCACCACATATATCCTCATTTTCCATAGGAATTGACGGTGAAATTTTAAGTTTTCTCCAGAATACATCTATTGATTCCAATGGAATACACTCACCTGTAATGAAATATCATTAATATATAAACAATCAATATATAACTTAAATGTAAAAAGTAATTGTCAAATGCACCCACCGAAGTTCAAGTATGTTGATAGCATGCAAGCACATGGTAAGCCACAACTATTTTGTAGTTTACAACCACAGTTTGAAGAGTCAACTTGATGTACCCGTTGAAGTTCCTCTACAAGCATATCCAGAGCTTTAAGTAAAACATTACCCTGCAACAAATCGAAACACGAAAATTTGTGTTCGTGTTTTGAGACGATCATGCTCTTTTCAAAACTCTCATTTATCGCTGTAAGTTGAGACTTCACAAACCGATCAATAGCACCAACAAACTTGGCTAAAGAATAATTTTTTTCTTGTAAGTACTTCTTTAACGCTGAATGTTGGCCCTCAACTCTGCTGCTGGTTCGTTGTCCAAAGTTCAAATGTTGATCAATCCAAACAGAGACAAACATTTCCTTATACTTGTTTAACCAAACATCGTCCAAATACTGTAAAACATCTGGAATCATATAAATGTTATTTATGTATAAAAACCCTTCTAAATTTATAAACAAGTAGTTACAAAATAAGTAGAATTGTACCTTCATGTTCTCTTAACATTGATTGTAGTTTTCTGTAGTTTTCGGTGTACGATGTCCATGTTGGAGAGTCAACAAGTATACTCCACATAGCACGAAAGGATTTCCACAAAGCTTTCGATGGGATTAGCGTCTTACAATGCTTTCTAATATTTTCGGTACTGTGCCATCGACAAAGTAAGCGAGTTGCATAAGGGAAAACTTGTTGGCATGCATTCACCAATGCCAACTCTCTGTCCGTCACTATAACGCGTGGTTGCATGCACTTTTCTAGTGTCAACCTTAGACACGTTAACACCCACTTATAACTTTCCTCCTTTTCGTTAATGATAAAGGCAAAAGCAATGCTAAATGTCTTGTTGGTTGAAGTTACTCCAACAATCTCAACAAAAGGCATAGCATATTTGTTTGTTTTGTATGTTGCATCAATAATCAAAACGTGTGGAAATGCTTGCCATATATCTAACGACAGTGGATGAATGAAAAACAGGTTTTCCAATTCATTTGAAATATTATTTACGGAAAACTCGATAACAAATTTTTTATCATTCAAAATTCCCAAAAGAACCTACATTGAAATATCGTTAATTAATAAAATTCAATATATAAATTATATGTAAAATATACTTGTTGAAATATTATACCTGCATCGGAGTTTTTCCATCATTTTGGGACGAGAAAAGCTTGTACTGTGCATTGTATATGGTTTTGAGTATAGAAACATTATTCTCATCATGCTCTTTTAGTATCGAGAGTATGTTGCGTGGTTCAACATTCTGACTTGTCAAGTCAGCCACCAACTTTTTTTCGTTTTCTTTCAACCGCCTAGCATAAGCATGTCCTTCCATATGTTGTGCAGGTGGATGGTTATGTTGATCACATTTCACCCTCAATGTCCAACCATCAAATTGTTTTATATACAAACCTACCAATTTAAATGGACAATTGATTTTTTTGGTGCCGGAATTTTTACTTGTTGCTTTAATTTTGTATTCACCACCACGATCACAAATAAGTGTGACATAAGACACCACACCATTTTCATTTTTCTTTGATCTTCTTCTAACGATAACATAACCAAGAGAAAATGCTCTGTTTTGTACCCATCCCATCAATTCATTTAGAGAATCGAACACCTAAAATTCAAATAATATCTGTTAATAACTAGTGAACATTACAATGATTAAAAAAATTAATATCATGATAAGTATTATACCCGTTCGGTGAAAAATGGTGACATCCCCATAGAGAACTCGTTGCCTTCATTTGAGTTTGCCCTGTAAAAATTCGCCATCTTTTCGATAAAACTATGAACATAACAAAAAAATTTGTTAAAAAAACTAAAATAATATAAAATAACTAATTAAAAATAAACATATATGTTTTTAAAAGCTGATTAACTTTTAAAAATCAAAATCAATGGCAGTCGTGCTTGAAATGTCTAATGTCCACTTATCTAAAAAGCTAATTTATTTTAAAAAAACAAAAAGCAACAATTCATTTAGTTTAAAAAAATGATTTATTTTAAAAAATGATTTATCATATTAAGTGGTCAAACCACTTAAAGGTTAGCCCAGTTAAAATGTCCAGGCCAATTATCCGATGTTCAACCCATTTATCCATTTAATACACAAAACCCTAAAACCACAAAATATTATCATTTTGCAATGTATTTGCTGTGAAAGAGCAACAGCCGTCCCCCATCTGCCGGAGCACAGCAGCCGCCGACGACTTGATGCCACCGGAGAATCGCCGACATCAGACCTCCGACGAAGAGTCCATGCAACCAGAGCATCGCCACCACCATGAACCTCTCCCTATCTGTTTTTTCTTCGATCTGTCTCTTTCCACGTTTTCTCTTTTCCGGCACCGGAGATCTAGACGACGCCTCCGGCGGCGGTGATGCTTGCCGTCAGTCATGATTACCATAACTCGTTCCCTATCTCTCTCATTGATTGATCTGTCTCTATCTCTCTCTCTCTCTCTCTCTCGATGTTTTACACTTTTCTGGCGGCGGTGCTGCTAGCCGTCGGCGATGATGACGGTGGTTGGACTTTAACAACCACATTTATATTTTAAATCCTGAAATAATAAACAAAGTTAGAAATTTTACCTAAACTGTATTAGATGGTTAGATTAATGTTAACCTATCTTTTTTATAATAAAACATAAGTTGTTATTAGTTAAATTGATATTAATGTAATCCCTTTATTATATATACAATTTACGAGACACAGCTTTTTATGTTTGAACTTTTTTAGGTACCCAATATAGCTATTAAATAGGGTGTTTTTTAAGAAAAAATAGTTTGACTTTCAAAATAGGGTGTATATGAGTTGTTTATTTAGCAGCTACCAAATTTTATATATTCTAAAGAAAATTAATTGTGATCATGAAAGATGTAAACTTCTTAAACTTACTTTTTTTTAACCGGTTGAAAATTTTATAAGCAAAAAAGGATCCAAGCCTAGCACGGAACTAGACAAGGACAACAAGAATATAAACATCACAAAGAAATGCAACACCAACCTAGCACAATTACAATATCATTTTTACCCAACTAACACCAAAACAATAACATCACCCCGTGATTTTTGTAGGAGATGAATGAACTCTTTAAAAATGTTGTCATTTCTTGCAATCCAAATTTACCAGAGCATTCTGTAGAAAATTGCCAATTAAAACTTGTGTTTTTTTCGGGAGTGGTCTCAATTTGTTGCAAAGTCAAGAATGCCCTTAACGCTTGGATAAAATTTGTGAAAAATACAATACCCCTTAAAAATCCATTCTCTTATAGTGTGTGTAAAGAAAAAAGACGCCAACAGGTGACCAACTGTCTCCTCGCCACTAACGCATATGTTATAGGTTGTAGTGACAATGTTTACACCACGAAAACTAATTGGTTGGAATCCTTTCAAGGCCCGTTCTCCACACGAAGCAAGAAGTTTTTAGAGGCTATTGAGACATAAAACCAATTAACAATGGCAACTAAAATGTGTAATAATAATCAACAATATTGAATAATTTTTCAATAATACTTTTTATATCAATAGGCTCCAATATTCAGGAAGAATATGAGCGAGGAAATCAGAAACAGATTCAGAGGATTACAATACAAGGAATAATCGTTTGTCACACATTCTCCTAAGGTCACACCATATTATATATATATATATATATATATATATATATATATATATATACACACACACACACACATACATACATGCTTCTCATACATTCGCAGTTGAGGATGATTCTTCGTTGGATTAGTGTTCTTCAGTTGAGGATGAATCTTCGTAGAGGCAGTAATCTTTGGTTTGAAGTCTTCATTCGAGTTGATACAAAGTTTTGCTCGCTAATGGAAATCTTCACAATAGCTTCATTTAAGAAAGGTTGTAGGGTATAAATGCTTCTCATACATTCACACGAAAATTAGTATGCCATATTTTGAGTTCAATCTCTACCCTTGGGTCAGGAGTTAGAACGATTTCTCCAACAGTGCGAGATTGAATATGTTCAAGAGTTTTGTTTTGAGGAACAGACATATAACCAATGTATTGTCCAAGCGCACAGTCTCTTGTTGACATGTCTTCAATGTAGCATAACAAGAAATATAGATTGTTTCGCAACGTTTCCTACAAAACTTTGTCTCCGAGAAGTTTTCTCAGCAGTTTCGTCATAACCATCTAGTCCGTTAGATTCATGTTTGGAAAATCTACATAAGTAAACTTGCAAAAAAAAATTGTTAGACCTGCAAAACAGTAAAGAGCACGTTAATGAAGAAATCTTGAAATCTTTAGGATTAACATGGAGGAGGTAGAAAATAGATTATTGATATTAAATGAGCTAAAAGAGAACATTTAATTAGTAGGGAAAGAATCAATATCATTATATATAATAGGTGAGGAAAAACGAACAGGGGAAGACATAGTGATAAGTTCTTCATGCGAGATAGTAATAAGTTGCAAAGAATCAATAGGAGGATTTTGCAATACACTATCTGATTTAGCAGGTTGAGAACGAGAAGACTTGACATTATTCTTGGACTTATTTGATTTCACGACGGAGGATGGTTAACTAGCAGACAATGGAGAGGATCCAGAACCTTCCATAGGGTGGACGGTTTTGAGCAGGGTTTCTAGAAGCCTCTAAAGGATGAATAATGAACTAGATAATTACTGGACTAAAATATTATTATTTTGAATTCAAATTTAGGGTTTCTGGGATCCTTTGGCAGCTATAAATAGGGCCTTAACCCCTTGCATTTTCGGTTGACCTTTTCCAAGAGTGAAATCCGAAAATCCATCCTCTCCCCTGTTTCTCTCCTCTAAATCCTAGTGTTTCTTGTGTTGTGGGTGTGAAACATTAGAGGCTCGCGTACTTTTGGAGCTAGGTTTTCCAAGGTGACAACAAGGTTTTGATTACCTTGATTGTAATAAACAAAAGGTATGTATCTTTAACTATGAATTCGATTCACAGGGTTTTAGTTTAATATTTTCTTAAGTATGTTTCCATTAGATGTGAAAAAGACATAGATCCATTGCAGGTTGCATGTACCCTTAAGAGTTAAGTGAAATTTCGCATGTACAATAATTTTATAACCTAAAATTCCCAATAATATTGTCTTTTAAAAGTGAAAATTTTGTTATAAAAATCGGGACGTTACAAGTTGGTATCATAGCATTGGTTTGAGGGATGGATAAACACTCGTGCGATTCCAATAATCAAACTAGGATCCGAGAAATTTATACAGACTTTTTAGAAAAAAGTTGTATACGGCCTTTTATGGAAAATAATTTTATACAAATTAGGAAAGATGTTGTGTATACAGTCATCCGGAGCTCAGAAAGGAAAGTGATTCCTAAAATATTCATATGTTCTATATTTGTTGATATATGAATTGTTAGAAATGCATGCTAGTAAGTAGAATAAGGATCTTTCATGAATTGCAAGTTAGAATTGCCTGATATTTAAGAAGAATTGTAGCCTAGGAATTGCTTATTATGTGTTGTTTGAAACCTATATTAATATTAATTAGTTATTTAGTGAATTCTTTAGCTTTCATGCTCCTCGAATTAAATAGTTTTAGAAGGATTGATTTGGATTTACTGGGTAGCTCTTGTTTGAGTCCAACCATTGTAATGTAAGATCATTTAGTTGAATGATTGTTTAATTTTAGTGGCATGAAATTGTATTCGTCGATTAGTTAGTTAAGATTGGTAGAAGTTTATTTCCCGACTATTAACAGGGTGAAGTAGGAGGAATCCTAGAATGATTGTCTAGGAAATTTAGTATGTTCTTGGTAAAGCAAATAGTTATGGTTAGGGCGCCTGATAGAGATGTGAAAATCCTACAGGAGTTTAGGAAGAATTGTTGTATGTGCTCGTTTGGACACATACATGTATGTTAAATTTATTTGTGGTAGTCATGTTTAGTGATTTGGGAACTTTGGGGAAATTCTTGGAATGAGTATGGATAGTTGTGGAAGGTAGAATAGGCACTAGTAGAGGGGTAGGTAGTATGAGTAGCACTATGTATTCGTTTTGCTTTGTTTTCTTCATTACGTGTATTATGGAAATGACTAGAAGAGTGGTTCAGGTTCAGGGACAAGTGGACATGATGAATTAAGTCTTGGTAGTATAGACCTACATGAATGACTTGGTTGGTTCTGAGGTTTCAATGGACTTGTTCAAGGTAGTGTCGGCTCTAGTCGCGAGACTTAAGAAGAAGGTGATCGATGTGATCGACAGATGGATTGCAGCCTTCATTAGGGTTAGGTAACCAGTGGCTAGAATTGTTATCCAATGTGATGTGATTGTGTGTCGGCCTCCCATGTTCAAAGTAGGAAGGATCGGGTTGTTAACACAATATGGATAACAGGGATAAAAGGTGTCTTCCGTGTTGGTTTTTGTCTCGTGGGGGAAAAGGTCTAGTTCATTATGTACCTTTTTACACAATGCAATAGAGGTTCGTTAGGATGATCGTTGTCACAACTAGCATTTTTGGCTAGGAAATTCAGTCTTCATGAAATCAACCCTGGTGTAACTTGTAATCTAAGTTGAGGTTATGAACAAATGCTCATTCCAAAAACAATCATTTGAATCAAAACTCACTCGTGAAGCTCAAAACCTAATTCAATACATCTCATATACTCAACAGTAGGTTTGAAACCCTAAATTCCCAGTTCAAACCCTACTGGACTAGAAAATCATTTATTGGGCCTAATGGGCTAATTAACTCACAACTTGGTTATTTGGGCTCTAATTGGATCCATTTTCATGAAACTATAACTCTTTGGACCATGTTGGGCCTAAAATATCTCATTTCACTTTTATGGGCCTTATTGGACCTCAAATGACCCATTTCATTCTCACGGGCCTTTATGGGCCGTGAACAACTCTCTTGAACATTATTGGGTCGTAAACTCCCTTTCTTTATCATTATTTGGCCGTAAACCCTCATATGGGCCGAAAACTTTCATATTGGGCCACATAATTTCGAATATAATCAAAATGGCCCAAAATCTCCTTTCTCTTTTCTTTCCCCCTTATTCTCGGCCATATATAAAAAAATATTAAGGATTAGGGGTTGACACCTCATTATTGTATGTTGGATATCTATACTAATTACATCACATATATCTAAACTCCTATACTCTAATCCCCCATGTATTAACCACTCCCTTCTCTATCTCTCTTCTCTTCCAAACTCACGGCCATAAGAGCCCCCACCACCATCCTCACTTCACCCACAACTCAAACACCAAATTCTCTCAAAAACTCTCAAGAAACTTCATCACTTCCTTGCTCTAGAAATCGTGTGGGTGCTTGTTCTTCAAGGAGTTTTCTTTCAAAGCTTCATAAACTCGGTAAGTCTTGGTTAAACCCCATTGTTTTGTTTCAAGTCTATAGCAATATCTTTGTTCTTACAACCTTATTTTCTTATATAAGGCTCTAGAACCACCCACATCTTCAAGATCTCCACTCAAGAAGCTTATTAGGGCCGAGATCCTTCTCATTCTTCATCAAAAACCGAAATCATCAAACCAATGTGAGTTCATACCCCCTATTTTCGGTTTTTACTATGTTTTGGGGGAGAATACAAGTTGTTTTGTGAAGATCTATGTGTATATGCATGCTTTTGTGTGTGTTTTCATGATATAAGTGTGGTTATGTGTTATAAACTTCATAAACTTGAAAATATACTAACTTATGGTGATATTTATAGAACATAACACCTATTACAACATTATGTAAAGAAAAGGTTTAAACCACTTCAAAGTTGTTTAAAACTAAGAAAAACTTGCATGAGAGGTCCAAAAATGACAAAATACTCAAAAGTGAGGTTATTTATATAACTCACGGTTTTAAGGGACCAAAAAGGAATTGTTTTTTTAAAACATGAATCTTTATGATATTTGTGATTTTAAAAGGGCTAAAAGTGTAAATTTTCGCAAATGGGCCTTATTTGGGCTTTCATGACTTTTGGGCCAAAATTTTAAATTTTTGGACTTTTGTGGGCTTAAGTGTCACTTTAAACAAAGTTGTCCCAAAAATGTAAATTTTCAATAAAAAGGGCTGAAACTGTGATTTTATTAAATCTTGGGTCAAAAAGATAAATTATTCACAATTGGGCCGAAAATGTCAATTTTCATAAAATTGAGGCCAAAAGTGCTATTTTTGACAAAAATGGGGTTAAAAATGTTATTTCACGCAAATCAAGCCCTTAAATGTAAACTTATGGTTTTAAAGGACCAAAAGTGTCTTTTTTACTAAAAATGTGCCTTAATCGTAAATTTTCGGTTTTAAGGACCAAAATGTCTTTTTACGAAAAGCGGGCCTTTTTTGTCATTTTAGTAAACAACTAAACTTAACAACAACGGATCAATTACGTCATTCACATGCTTATTGGGCCTGAAATATAATTTACATGTTTAGTGGGCCTTAGTTGTTCTTTTACATGTTTATTGGGCCTGGAGTTTACCTTACATGTTTCTTGGGCCTTAGTGGTCCATCTACATGCTTGTTGACTTCACACATTCACATACGTACTCGTTGGGCTTTGAAAACTAAATACTTACACGGAAACTATATACACTGTGCAATTTCATATTCGCGTAAATTTAGTTAAGGATCTTGTGAGACACTTCGTTTGGCACCTATCGAGTGTACAACCGTAACCTGTAGTTATAACCAGAGTCTCCTGGAGGGAGAGCGAGAGTTTGTGTATAGATCTATACGGGGGTGACACCCCACACCTGAGCTGTTCGCTACAGTTAGACTAGGCCAGTCTAGGGTGACAAACCTTACCTTAAACAAGTCGGCGTCTTATATACGTCATGACAGACGAAATTGTCATTATTAAGTATGGTTATAACGACTCGCTTAGAGGAATTAACACCATTATAAAATTTACGGAAATACAATTTTTGTTGATAACATGGTAACATACACGCACTAATACCCAGCCTAAGGTGTTGAGATCACAACGTTTTCATAAACAGACAACATCGGGTTGTCTGGGATCATTCACTTTATACTCTTACAAACATTAACACACATGCATTAATACAAGATCGGACACAAACATTACAAACCGTTTTTCAGAAAATATCGGATTTTCTGGCATTTACAAAGTAATACAAAACATTTTACTCAAACATGCTTATGAACTCACCAACATTATATATGTTGACCTTTTCAAATTAACTTGTATTCTCAGGAAATTGTTGAGCAGGTTGGTCAGCTAGAATACCTGGATATTTTGTTGTGTTTTGTTATCACCGTACTTTGGATATTTTGGCATGTAATATTGAAATACAATACTTGATGTAAACAATGACAGTTGTAATATTGCATGTGTGATGATGATGATGATGATGATGATGCTTTGTTTCAATTATATACACTGATACTATAAGAATGAAGTCACTCGAGCCCCCGGACGTTTCCGCCGTTTGGTTCGGGGAGTGACAGATTGGTATCAGAGCATTGTTTATAGTGAACTGGCATATCTAATAATACAAGATATGCAACTATAAATACAATGGGACTAAAGTACTCTGAACAAAATAATTAAAATACATACCTAGGTGTGCATTAATACAATAACACTAAAAGTCTCTGGAGGAAATTGAACACCGTGGTTAAACCCGGACAATTATGTAGTCGTATTGGGGATAAATAGAGCCTGATCAACTATATTCATTCAAAATACGATCAACATGTGTTTGGGAGTGATCATGATGGGCAATGAATTTAGAAACTTACCTTGTATCCAAAAAGCTTTAAGGAACTCAAACATGAACAAATAAAATACTACAGGAGTATTTGGAATGCTATCTACATGCACTCCCCTTACACACTTCTCACCCCTCCTTTTCTCGCGCAGTCATCATGGAAGAATTCCAACAGGGTGTCATTTACTATCAGGCCCAGCCCGGTTAGGACCTGAGGAGTATGTGGAGACGGACTATGAGTATAAGAAATCTGATGAGGAGATGGATGAAGTAGGGGACATTGAGGAAGTCCCTAGCAAGCCTCACTCTTCAGAGATGATACAGGACCGTCCCGCAACACCAGAGGATTTCCACCGATAGGACGCGCTCCTTAGAGGAGGAGGTTGCCACCCTCAGACAGCAACTTTTAGCAGCAGAATCCCGAGTAGTGCGAGCAAAGCATGAGAGGGATGAGGTCACTAGGGAAATGAGTGAGATGGTTGACCTCGTGGCGCGACACTTTGACATTTGATTACCCCACCAGACCCTTCTCACCGCGATTAGGATCAGCTTCCCCCCCCCCCACTACTATTCGTTATGATTCTCTTTCGCATACTAAGATGGTATTTACTAATGGAACAATTATGTGTTTTCCTTATTTCATGTTATTGCACGAATTCACTTATATGCACAACCGGACCCCCGAAATCGCTAGATACTCAAGGATCTCAAAACCAAAATAATCTATGTACTCTATGGATAGACTTAATATTCGTGCAAAATCTACTATTACTTACCACCATAAATACATCATAGGGATGTAGGTTGAAACATTTTGAATCATACAACAAAACGCGAAATTTATAGAGTACAACCAGAAATGACCATCGTTACTTACGATCTTGTTTGTCATCATGAAGCAGAAAATGTCATCCCACAGAAATAACAAACATACCCGTGAGACACCAATCCTGCAGATGGACTCTGCTACATTCCAATCTGCTGTAACAGTTGCCGTAACCGTTGCTATGGCACAACTCAACGCAAACAACACCAACAGAGGTGGCAATAGTGTCGACAACTCCGGCCGAAGTAACAACCACGGAAACCAACGAGTGACAACTTATCAAGGCACTCCAAACCCAAACTTAAGAGCAGGAAGCGAGAGTCGGGGAGTAAGAGAAAGGGACAGCCAACTCAAGGGTCCTCGAAGAAACAACATGTTGTTGTTGTCCATGCGGCCATGTCACTTACTACATCAACACCAACGAGACCATATGTTGGAAGCCATGCAAAATGCAACAAGTGCAGTTTCCATCATAAGGGGGCCTGTCGGAAGCTGTATTGCAATAGATGCAACAAGAAAGGACACACCGCCCGTTACTGCAAGACTCCGACCCAGCACACCACTCCAACCTTTGTATCTAGAATAAAGCCAGTATGCCACAAGTGCGGTGAGATGGGACATTTCAGGAGGAATTGTCCAACAAAGAGTAATGACGGGGAAGCAGGAGAAATGTAACAATTGGACGTGAAGAAACAAAAAGGAATCCTACCTAAATTCTTGGTACGTTCTAGAATAACAATAGTTAAGCACCAAACTTTTACCAAATCAATTAAGAATCACTAAATTGTTATCTCAACTGAATAAAAACTCTTTCAACCATAACAACAAATCATTGAACACTCTCTAACAACTAGGCATGCTAACATTTAGGCGAAAGACACTGCACTCCTTTCTACCCCCACGATAATGATGGAAAAACCGAAACCACAAAAGATATATATACATAGGGTGCACTCTCACGTTAAATAATCATTCATACCCAATCAATTTGATGCCAGTAGATATTAGGAGCTTTTATGTGATTATAGGCATGGATTGGTTAAGCCCCACCATGCCGACATTATGTGCCACGAGAAGGTCGTTCGCCTTCATCTCCCTAACCAAGAAACCCTAATCTTCTACGGCGACAAGCCTGACGTAAATCCTCGTCTTATCTCGTGCATTAAGGCACAAAAGTGCCATGCACAAAAAGAATTATACATTTCTCGCTCACGTGGTGGATAAGCAAAAAGAAGAGACGGACATCAATGATATCCCGGAAGTGCGAGACCTCCCTGGTGTATTCCTTGAAGATCTCCCATGAATACTTTCCTAGAGGCAGGTTAAATTCCGAATTGATCTTGAACCTGGAGAAATATCAATTGCCAAATCACCCTACAGGTTAGCCCCGCCGAAATGCCAGAATTATCGAGCCAGCTAAGTGAACCTCTGGATAAAGGATTCAACAAGCCGAGTTTCTCACCATGAGGAGTTCCGGTCTTGTTTGTCAAGAAAAAAGATGGATTCTTCAGAATGTGCATCGACTATAGGGAATTGAATAAACTTACCATCACGAACCGGTATCCAATTCCACGAATTGATGATCTATTCGATCAGCTTCAAGGAGTTAGTTATTTCTCTAAAATAGATCTAAGACCCGGTTATCATCAACTCCGAGTCCGTGAAAAATATATAAAAAAAACACTGAAGCCATCCGGTCAAGGGAATGACCCCGAGAGTATGAGAGTTACCAAACCAAGACTTGAACCTCAGAGAACGCCTATCCAACTCATAAAGAGGAAAGGCTAAGTATCCATAGGACCACTGACTACTAAGAATCAAACGAACCCATACTTGAGGATCAATATCCCCCATCCCGAAACGAAGACTTGCTCGATCCCCCCCCAGAAACAAGCAAAGATCAACATCCTACCAGTTCAGAATCCCACAGTAAGAAGCTCCAATGGCAGCCTAAAACGTATGAGGCCAACTACATCACACGACCTTAACCCTAGCGATAATAGTGTTCACTTTAGGGTTTAGAGGTACTACTTTCGGGACGTCCAGTACACGATCCTCATTAACCATGACCATCAATCCACCTCACCATAGAGGACGTGAAGGCAGAATACCTCTGTGTTGGACTGAGATGACCAACACCCAACTAGCAAGAGGACAAGCACTGAACAACACTCTTACAGACTCCGAGATCATTCGGGAAACGACGGAGATAATAGTTCAAATGAAGGCACGACCCCAAGCATCGCGAGACCGACAGAAGAGCGATGCTGATAAACGGTAAAAGCCTATGGAATTTCAAGTAGGAGAGCGGGTGATATAGAAGGACTCTCCCTAGAAAAGGAAGATCCAAGTTGGAAAGTGGGGCAAGCTAAACCCACGATACATCGGGCCGTTCGAGATTCTTTTCTGGATCGGTCTAGTGGCCTACAGACTACCGCTACCCTCAGAACTTAACGACGTACACCCAACATCCCACGTATCAAAATTAAAAAAAAGGTGCCTATCAGATGAAACACTCACCATCTCCTTGGATGAGATCGAGATAAACGAGAATCTCCTGTCCGTCGAAGAGCCGGTAGAGATAATGGACAGGGAAATGGAGCGTACAAAACAAAGCCGCATCCCGACTGTGAAGGTTCGATGGAACGCAAAGCGTGGACCGGGATTCACATGGGAACGTAAAGACCAGATGAAGCAGAAGTACCCTCACCTATTCTCTCGTTCATGGTTCTATCTTTCAAAAAGAATTTTGGTACGAAATTCCCTCTAACGGGGGGATGATGTCACAACTAGCATTTTGGGCTAGGAAATTCAGTCTTCATGAAATCAACCCTGGTGTAACTTGTAATCTAAGTTGAGGTTATGAACAAATTCTCATTCCAAAAAACAATCATTTGAATCAAAACTCACTCGTGAAGCTCAAAACCTAATTCAATACATCTCATATACTCAACAGTAGGTTTGAAACCCTAAATTCCCAGTTCAAACCCAACTAGACTTGAAAATCATTTATTGGGCCTAATGGGCTAATTAACTCACAACTTGGTTATTTGGGCTCTAATTGGACCCATTTTCATGAAACTATAACTCTTTGGACCATGTTGGGCCTAAAATATCTCATTTCACTTTTATGGGCCTTATTGGACCTCAAATGACCCACTTCATTCTCATGGGCCTTTATGGGCCGTGAACAACTCTCTTGAACATTATTGGGTCGTAAACTCCCTTTCTTTATCATTATTGGGCCGTAAACCCTCCTATGGGCCGCAAACTTTCATATTGGGCCACATAATTTCGAATATAATCAAAATGGCCCAAACTCTCCTTTCTCTTTTCTTTCCCCCTTATTCTCGGCCATATATAAAAAAGTATATTAAGGATTAGGGGTTGACACCTCATTATTGTATGTTGGATATCTATACTAATTACATCACATATATCTAAACTCCTACACTCTAATCCCCCATGTATTAACCACTCCCTTCTCTATCTCTCTTCTCTTCCTAACTCACGGCCATAAGAGCCCCCACCACCATCCTCACTTCACCCACAACTCAAACACAAAATTCTCTCAAAAACTCTCAAGAAACTTCATCAGTTCCTTGATCTAGAAATCGTGTGGGTGCTTGTTCTTCAAGGAGTTTTCTTTCAAAGCTTCATAAACTCGGTAAGTCTTGGTTAAACCCCATTGTTTTGTTTCAAGTCTATAGCAAGATCTTTGTTCTTACAACCTTATTTTCTTATATAAGGCTCTAGAACCACCCACATCTTCAAGATCTCCACTCAAGAAGCTTATTAGGGTCGGGATCCTTCTCATTCTTCATCAAAAACCGAAATCATCAAACCAATGTGAGTTCATACCCCCTATTTTCGGTTTTTACTATGTTTTGGAGGAGAATACAAGTTGTTTTGTGTAGATCTATGTGTATATGCATGATTTTGTATGTTTTTCATGATATAAGTGTGATTATGTGTTATAAACTTCATAAACTTGAAAATATACTAACTTATGGTGATATTTATAGAACATAACACCTATTACAACATATTATGTAAAGAAAAGGTTTAAAACACTTCAAAGTTGTTTAAAACTAAGAAAAACTTGCATGAGAGGTCCAAAAATGAAAAAATACTCAAAAGTGAGGTTATTTATATAACTCACGGTTTTAAGGGACCAAAAAGGAATTGTTTTTTTAAAACATGAATCTTTATGATATTTGTGATTTTAAAAGGGCTAAAAGTGTAAATTTTCACAAATGGGCCTTATTTGGGCTTTCACGACTTTTGGGCCAAAATTTTAAATTTTTGGACTTTTGTGGGCTTAAGTGTCACTTTAAACAAAGTTGTCCCAAAAATGTAAATTTTCGATAAAAAGGGCTGAAAATGTGATTTTATTAAATCTTGGGTCAAAAATATAAATTATTCACAATTGGGCCGAAAATGTCAATTTTCATAAAATTGAGGCCAAAAGTGCTATTTTTGACAAAAATGGGGTTAAAAATGTTATTTCATGCAAATCAAGCCCTTAAATGTAAACTTATGGTTTTAAAGGACCAAAAGTGTCATTTTTACTAAAAATGTGCCTTAATCGTAAATTTTCGGTTTTAAGGACTAAAAATGTCTTTTTACGAAAAGCGGGCCTTTTTATCATTTTAGTAAACAACTAAACTTAACAACCAACTTAACAACAACGGATCAATTACGTCATTCACATGCTTATTGGGCCTGAAATATAATTTACATGTGTAGTGGGCCTTAGTTGTTCTTTTACATGTTTATTGGGCCTGGAGTTTACCTTACATGTTTCTTGGGCCTTAGTGGTCCATCTACATGCTTGTTGACTTCACACATTCACATACGTACTCGTTGGGCTTTGAAAACTAAATACTTACACGGAAACTATATACACTGTGCAATTTCATATTCGCGTAAATTTAGTTAAGGATCTTGTGAGACACTTCGTTTGGCACCTATCGAGTGTACAGTCGTAACCTGTAGTTATAACCAGAGTCTCCTGAAGGGAGAGCGGGAGTTTGTGTATAGATCTATACGGGGGTGACACCCCACACCTGAGCTGTTCGCTACAGTTAGACTGGGCCAGTCTAGGGTGACAAACCTTACCTTAAACAAGTCGGCGTCTTATAGACGTCATGACAGGCGAAATTGTCATTATTAAGTATGGTTATAACGACTCGCTTAGAGGAATTAACACCATTATAAAATTTACGGAAATATAATTTTTGTTGATAACATGGTAACATACACGCACTAATACCCAGCCTAAGGTGTTGAGATCACAACGTTTTCATAAACAGACAACATCGGGTTGTCTGGGATCATTCACTTTATACTCTTACAAACATTAACACACATGCATTAATACAAGATTGGACACAAACATTACAAACCGTTTTTCAGAAAATATCGAATTTTCTGGCATTTACAAAGTAATACAAAACATTTTACTCAAACATGCTTATGAACTCACCAACATTATATATGTTGACCTTTTCAAATTAACTTGTATTCTCAGGAAATCGTTGAGCAGGTTGGTCAGCAAGAATACCTGGATATTTTGTTGTGTTTTGTTATCACCGTACTTTCGATATTTTGACAGGTAATATTGAAATACAATACTTGATGTAAACAATGAAAGTTGTAATATTGCATGTGTGATAATGATGATGTTTTGTTTCAATTATATACACTGTGATGATACTACAAGAATGAAGTCACTCGAGCCCCCAGACGTTTCCGCCATCTGGTTCGGGGTGTGACAATCATTTAGTCTTTTACTAACCGATGTAGAGGCCTTAATTTGGGTTGAGTTTACAAGCCAATTTAGGAATGAGTGGGTGTCTCCGATGAAGGTCGAGTATGTGACTTGAGAGTTGGGATTGTAGGTCGAACAGAGGACGAAGAACATGTGCAATTTCGGGCACCACCGACAGCTAAAAAGTCCTAGAGGTTGATACTCACTTAGAAATTCATAGGGAAGTGGTTGTTGCAAATAGAATAGGAAGACTCATGAGAGTATTTAATGTGCATTTGTATCCAAATACTTCAGATGTAGTCAAGAGGGTCATTACAGAAGGGTCAGTTGGAGCGCGACAATGTTGATTGTACAAGAGAAGATGGAAGGATGGTGTTGAGTTCAACAACCATCATTGTTTCTAGTATTTACATTACGTTGGTAATGCCCTCTTATACCATACTGTTATAAATCTACGTTGGTGGACGAGTTTGTGCTTGTCGTGATCTTGTTCGGTTTGTGATCGTGTTATGCAAAAAGATCACTCGCTATGGGCACAAGTAATAATGCTACATTAGGAGCATCAAATTCATTGATATGAAAATCAAGAGATTCTTCCAAGACGAAAGGGAGCTACAAATCACATAGGCAAAGCCATCTTGGGCTTTGATCAGTTGTGAGTAGTAGCAGGTGTTGGTTCGAACCCAAATAGGGGTGAACTGACCATTAGGGCGAAAGTGCGAGGGGCGGCTTGACTTTGGTTTCGACATCAAGGTCCAGGAAGTTGCGGCATAAGTAGGTGGGGGTTGTTATTTTCGGTTTTTGTTATTTGGATGAAAGAAGAAGGAAGTATTCTACTAGAGTACCCTTAGGCTATAAGTTTTCTCGATGTACTTTTCGAGGAGTGGTTAGAATTTTCTTCCAAGAGTCAGTTAGGATCCAAGAATTGATCAAATTATCAGGTATAGCTTGGATATTCAAAAGAACCATATACGTTTGAGCCTTCAAGAATGTAAGGATTCACTAGGTCGGGTAGTTCAAAACAGAGAGCGTCGAGTGCTTTCGTGAAGAATGAGGATAGACCACTGAGGGTGTACATCACACTTAGAGAGTTTAATTAACTCATAGTAAGGATTTAGTTGTCCTTTGCCAATGATTGATGGTGGTAGGAGCAGTGTCAGGGAAGAGTGTGTTTTCTTCGCATGATCTTTTTCAAGTCATCATCTAATGTGTGTATAGGTAGATTAAGATATGCCTAGAAGAGAATAGTTTGGGATGGACTATGTCAATTAAAATAGGCGATAATACCTTATGGGTTTTACTAATGTATCGGATGTATATATTAGATTGGTGGATCGAGTCGGTTATCCATGTTCGATCAATCAGTCTTGATGTTATCGTAGCCAGCTGAGGTTATTATAGGATCACTACCATGAAGTGGTAAGTTTCCAAGTAAGGGATCGAGTCTTCATCAAATTTTTCGATTGTTGCCTTTGTTGTGGGAGGCTTAGTAGCGGGACGCATCACCAACTGCTTTGGTATCATGGTTATGCCAACTAGGGTTCTGAAGTTTCCCTATGGAATCAAGAACTGATGTAGGTTAGTATGGTATCATAAAAAAATCGGATTTTTCTCAAGTTTGTAGGTACATGGTTTCGGTTGGTGTAAGTTTTCCTAGGCACGTTTGTTCAGTTAATGGTTATGTTAGGTTGGTAGATTGTCGAGTGAGTGTCTTAAGGGTTACACATTATCTGAATGAGATAACCTGAGAACTCTTGGTCTGGTTTTATTGCATGGCTCTTGTTTGATATATTTCTTTCGAGTATGAATAAGCGTTCGACTGTCTATCTTATTTGCAGACTTTGTGCTACTATGTGTTTGTCCAGTGATGCGTCAATGTTATCTTAGGCTTCGGGGTAGACTGCATGTTTGGTTTAGTGGTATTTTGTTTGGTAGATGTGCGTTTATGGATACGGATATCATCGATCTATAGCATTCGTGTGTTGATGTCAAACTGTAGTTGGTTTATAACATTCATGGGTTGATATAGAGTGACGATTAGACTTTAGCATCCGTTGTTGAATAGATGATAGACCTCGGGTCAGTTGTAGCCTCAAGAGGCTAAGTAGCAGAGGTTTGTTGTGATTGAGAGATGTCAAGGGTGATGATGAATGGGTTCTATCAGGTCGTTAGGATGATGGACATGTGCCTATAGGCCCACCAAGGTGTTGATCGTGAGTCTTTAGGCCTGATAGGGGATGATGACAAGAACGTTCATGTATCGTACTCCCAGTAGTTAGATGATGTCATGACATATCGTGAACCTGCATGTATGAGACTTGTTCGATGTTAGCTTGAGTTCTAATACAGTTGGGGTAGTTAAAGCCTTGCGAGAAGGCTGCTAATAACCTAGTGTTTGGTAGGCTATGGTCTGGTGCTCAAGACATGGTTGAGTTGGTGGATGGGTAATAGTTTGCTCAAAATTTGCCTTTAGGCTTCAATACTTTTGTTAATAATGAGGTAGATTTCCAGGTTTTTAAGCGCCTAAACCAAGTGGATATATCGTTTGTGATGAGAAGTTGTGAGTTGTTAGGGAGGGTATACCTTGGAGAGGTGTTATTTTAACGGGAAGATAGGACGACGTATTAAAAGCCCTTTGGGGGATAATCCGGAATGTAGATTTCATTTAGTTGTTATAGACGGATCCAACTTTTTGGTAAGTTCCCTTTAAGTCCCTAATGTAAAATCCCTTTCATATTAGTCCCTTGGTTAGTACGCGGGGCGTACTCATTGAGTACGCTTAGCGTACTAGCCACAGCTTGGTCGCGTATCATTAACCACGTACGCTCGGCGTACGTGGTGTACGCATAGCATACTCATGTCTGAAGCAAACCCTAGTTTTTAGGGCTTTCACCCTATTTAAGGACCTTAAGTCCCCCAATTCGCTTACCTTTTCAGCCTTCACTTCCCTTGAAGTGAAAATCTCGAACCCTAAGCCACCTTAGTGCATTTGTGATCTTCTTGAGTGATTTTTGGTGTTCTTTAGAGCTTTTGAAGAAGAATGAAACTTGAGAAGAAGCAAGGACGTGTGAAGAGCTTACAGATCCAGAAGTTTGGCACCATTTCTGACCCATTGAAGGTATAAAGCTTAAACCTTCATCATTGGATGCTTAGATCTATTTTTAGGGTGGAAAATGTCATCTTTTGTTCCATAGTTTGGATTCTTGGAGTTAAGGAACTTCATACCATATGAGCTATCCTTTTGAGCTCTTGGTAGTGTTTTGAGCAATAAAAATCGGATCTTGATGGTTAATCCTCAGTCATGCAAGTGTTAGGGACCAACCAAGTGTGCTTATGGACTTGATTCATGTTTTGAGCCCCATCCTTGCATGCAAAAACATAAAGTTTGCAACTTTATGCCTTAGGACGTTTCTAGGGGTCTGGATATGAGTTTTGGGTGTAAGGTCTTATGGGATTAAGACATGAGGCCCTAGTACTTTTCCTTGGTTCCTCTATAATAGAAGGAGGTGGGAGTATTTCTCGAGAAGTAATTGTAGGTGTTGTATGACTAGAGTTCTCTTCATCCCTAGAAAACTTGTCCTTAAAGAATTCCACAACAACACATGATTCAATATCTAATAATCGGTAAGCCTTTCTATTATGAGCATATCCAATATATACTCTTTTTAGCTCGTGCTCCCAATTTGGTTCGCTTAGGATTGGGAGTCCGATAATAAGCAACACACCCCACACTTTCAAATAGTCTACATTAGGCTTTCTAACTTTCCACAACTCATAAGGTCTTGTAAGAATCACACGACTAGTGATCCTATTATGAACATAACAAGCAGCCAATAATGCTTCCCCTTACATATTGTTTGGTTGACCCGATTGGTTCAACATACAGTTGACCATCTCACAAAGGGTTCGATTCTTTCTTTCAACTAAACCATTATGTTGGGGAGTACTAGCAACACTAGACACTCTTGCAACACTTGCACCATTACTATCAACACTAGACTCACTTGCACTACCATTATCACTAAGGCACAAACGATACATCCCAGAACAATTGTTCGCCCTCCCAACATATCTTCTGCCCTTAGTGATCGTAATTTTGCTATTCTCAAGCACCATCTTGAACCCACCCTTGTCAAACTTGTCCGCAGAAACTAACCCATTCGAGATAGTACGAACATGAAGAACGTCTCGAAGGGTAACCCATTCACCACGTGTGAACTTCAGAAGAACATCACATTTTCCTTAAACTTCAGCTCTATGACCATCAGCACAGACAACTACCATTCCTGGTGGCATTAGACGGTAAGTACGTAAGCTCTCTTATTGCCCACAAACATGCACAGTGGCTCCAGTGTCTACGAACCAGAGCACAGATTGCTCGGGTAAGCGAAGAGATCATGAAAATCTCTCCAATGTTCATGCTTGACACCATATCAGTAACCTTCTCGACTGCATGTGCTACCGGTACTGATTTGCAACCTTTGCATTCTTTTACATAGTGCCCAATCCCTCTACAGACGTGGCAAGGTCCGTCCCTCTTAAGCTTTGAGTTAGGATTCTGATGACTCATCTTCTTGAAGTTGTGTTTCTTAGGACCGAAGTTCTTCTTGTTTTGTCCCCTAAAATTGGTCTTATGACCAAAACCCCCAACTGATACATGATGCACACTCGATCCAACTTTACCACGCTTGTCCCTGATGCGAGTTTCCTCCTTAATGCAAAGGTATTTCATCAGATCATCCAAGGAGTAGTCCTCAGATTTATGCATCATTCTATTAGAGAATTCTTTCCACAAAGGTGGTAGTTTTGCGATGATCGCACCAACCTGAAAGAGTTCTGGTATCGAGATGGAGAGCATGTTCAGCTTGTTGACCATGACCTGAAGTTCATGCACTTGCTCCATGATATGTTTGTCATCAACCATTTGAAACTCTAGGTACTTTGATACAACGTACTTGTTAGTACCTTCCTCATGTGCCTTGTACTTGAGTTCCAAAGCACTCCATAGCTCTCTCAGATCTTTGACTGGTGCATAAAGTGTTGGATTAGGTGTCTAATCCCATAACTATGATTGGTATGTACTTGACCCGATATAAGCATGTTAGATTAGGTGTCTAAGATCATAACTATTATTGGTATGTACTTGACCCGATATAAACATGGTCCATTTGGGTTGCAACTCTCTGGAGCAATTTGATAGGATGGATATTTGAGAAAAAGGTTATCTATGATTTATTAATATATTATAAGTATAACATATTAATTGAGAAATCATATTATTTAATTAGTATTGATCAAGAATTAATTGGAATTAATTTAGTGATCAAAAGAGACTAATTAAATTAACAGGGACTGATTATGTAAATCAGTGATACATGTGGTTTGGGCTATTGATCCATGATGGACTAAACTTATGTGAAAATCCATGAAATATTAGTCCATATGAATTATGGATCATAAGCCTAAGTGTAAGAATTAAGGTTTGCTTATGACTCTTGGAATTCTACACTATATATGAATTCCTCTAAAGCCAAAAATCGTGCACTATGTGTTCCAAGAAGCTCTAGACGATTTTTGTGTCTCCAAACCTCTCTCTCAAGTTCCTCCTCTTGTTCTTAGTTTGTTGTAAGACATTTGAGGCATCACACTTGAGGTGCTAGGCTCTTGAAAGACCAATATCTACAAGCTACAATTAAGAGGTATTCTTCTAACTTACTTTTATGATTTATATGTCAAATTGTATGCTAGTTTCAGGCTTTAAGCTTTGGAAATTTTTATTGCATGTATAACTAGAGAAAACTTAGATCCAAAAGCTATTAGGGTTGTATGTGCACCATAGGAGTGTTATAGTACCTAAAACCCAACAGTGGTATCAGAGACATGAGTGTTTTCTGTTATATAGATGCATAGATTAATTGTTCAAAGTTGAAAAAGTTGAAAAATTGCATTCTGACTGAAGGACTCGACGAGTCCATACATGAACTCGACGAGTCCATGTTCATCAGTGATGAACCCGACAAGTCCATTATCCGACTCGACGAGTTGGATCACCTATTTGCAGTTTTTCGGGTTTTTTGGCCACAATTGGATTAGGATCATTACCACAAACTGTTTTATATCATTAAATCTGTTTTTTCTGATATGGTAGTGATTATCCTCATCCAATTAAAAGATAAATTGTCAAATTATAAAATAATTACTAGATTGTATGATAAACTAATTATTAGTGTAATTTGATTTGAAATTATCTTACTACAAGAGTTGTATTATGATCAAATTGGTAAAAGATAAAATGGTTATTTTATAAGTTTAAAATTTGATCTAAATTTTTTAAGGAGTTACAAAACTTGCCATCAAGTTTTGGAACTCAAAAAGTTTTTTAAGGAGTTATAAAATTTGTCATCAAATTTGGAACTCAAAAGGTTTTGAAGAGTTTCATAATTTGTACTCAAGTTATAGAACATGAAAAGTCACATTCATAAAAAACATTAACTCCATAAGTTATGGAATCCAAAAGTTTTCAAGAGTTACAAAACTTGCCCTCAAGTTTTGGAATTTGAAAAGGTCTTTTTTTATGAAACATTAAATTCTAAAACTCTTGGGTTCATAACTTAAAAAATTAATTAAATGGTTTTAATTTTGAAATTTACATTCAGAACCTTGATGTTTTTGTTGAATAGTTCAGATTAACTCTTATGGACTTCTTAATAGTTAATTAAAAGTTTAATTAAAAGAGTATTATTAAATCCATAATCATATGGTTTAAGTTTAATTAAATTAAGAGTATAATTTATTAATAGATTAAACCATCAAGTATTCTAAAAGTGTAAAATACACCCTTATACTATATAAAATTAAAAGTTTAATATATTATATATGTATTAATTAAATAATCAGTCTTACCGTTAGTAGACCTCATTCACGAAGCCAATCTATAAGGGGGGTATAAGGAAACTGCCTATAAAATGGCAGTTGAATGGGTGTCCACTCTCACCCACCGCTTCCTTGATTGGTGGAGGGTCGTTAGCCGAACGGGTAGGATAGGACACAAACTTCCATTAAAAGTATAATGAAAATACTAAGTAACTAAAAACTTATAAATTCCCAATCTTAGTTACTTAGGAAAAATGTGAATTTGATGCTAACTCATGAAATTTCACATTGCACCTTATTAGTCGTAAGTGGATCGTGTGTGGTTAACCGACACACTAATATGGGTCTAATGAAGGATGGCAATGGGTAGCTCGTAGTTTGTTATAGATCAATGGAGCGTGTGTAGTTAACCGACACATTGATTAGGTGATAAATATCTTCGAGAGTATCAAGATAATTTTCATGGTTATTCACACCTTGTTTGTGATCCTCGGTATCCCAGTCACAAACTTGAAGGGCATAATCGAGATTAAACATGCCATTGACAAGTTCAATGAATCTCAAAGAATCGAGGAATTTCAATTCATTTAAAACCTAAAATTCATTTTCATTTTTCATGGTGGAAATTGGTAAATCGTCATTTACCTACCTTCAAATATTTTGCAATTGGATTACGGCATCCCTCTTCCGAATTGTGAAATATTGTGTTGGTTCCTAGCCTTAATATTTCATTTTGGGTGTTATATTAAGGACTTAAATCAATTTACTTGAATTTCTCCCTTGTAGATATCTATTACCGACAACTATGGTCTTCCCGAATCTTTGGAAAACGCTTTCCACATGAATAGGATATTCCTCAATATCATACTTCACTTCCTCCACCTCCTCCAATAATTCTCCCTGACCCACATGTTCGTCGACTTGAAAAGTTCAAGGTCACTCCAACCCTATTGGTAAGCAAACACCAAGATGGAAAGTCTGTGTGTGCACATGTCTTGGAGATGAAGTCACATATTGCAGGCTAGGAATATTAGGAGTCATTGCCTCGAGGAAGTTGGCTGTTGACTTGGTTCTTAAATCGCTTCCTAAGTCGTATAGTGAGTTTGTTAAAGACTACTATGTGACAGACCACGACGTGACCCTTATCGATCTTACCTATTTGCTAATTGTTGTTGAATCAGCAATGATTTGGCGCACTGGTAATGCAAATTTGATTGGAAGATCTACTCCCCAAACTTCCATGGACATTGACATTGGAAACATTGGAAGTCCAGAAAAGCTTTCTCTTCCCAAGGGACAGGGAAAGGCTAAGTTTGAGATTGTCCCTGTGCCATTCCAAGAGAGTCTGTTTGTTACTACTACCAAGAAAAGGGGCATTGATTGCGAAGCTGCCCTGACTACCTGAGAGATCTAAAAGATGGTAAAATCAATTTGTATGGTTCTACTTTAGGTAAGTCCACTATCTAACTCTATTAAGTTCCTATTTGAAGATTCTTAATACATGATGTGATGAGATCACATTTTGATGTTTTGTAGGATCAAAGAAAAGAAAGGAAGCTTAAAGGAAAAGTAAGTTGAGTCTGATCACGAAGAGATGGATTTTGATTGCATGGTTCGATGAACGGATTTTTGAGCTGCTACTTAAAAGTTATGATAGATTGCTTAGAAATATGTAGTAACATACGTTTCATTTGTAATTGCATTGTAAGGACAAGTTTTTCCGCAATTTTATAAATAAAGAAAATTTTGATTTTATCTTATTTTATATTTCCTTACAATGACATTTGTGAAAATTGATGTTTGTATGTATCTATCTTTAGCAATATGGATTTGATTCTTTCGTTTGTGGTAGTGTCAAAATTTTACCAAATAAGGAAAGATTCTCATCACCCAAGTTTCAATTGGATAGAAACTTGGAATAATCCGACTTGGATTATGTGATGAATGAGAACCTTCGTCTTTGGCAAATTAGTACTAATACCTTGTTCACATGTATATGTGAGTCAAGTGAAGGACTAGGGGATCGGGTGCACTTGGTTGTGCACTGGTCAGGTCCACCACAAAGAACGATAAGACTATTCGTCATGATTTACTAAAAGTTTAGTTAATATGGTTATGCTTACAAGATTAATTGTAATTCTGAATCATTGAAAAAGTTTTAATGTATGACAGAACGAATAAGAAGAATCAAATTAGGCAGAAAGATAAAAGTTTCTCCAATCTGAAAGAAAAGGAGAGTACTTGAGTATCGTGTTTTATGATCATCTTAGTGATTATGGAACCATATCACAATTGATCCTTCAAGGACATCTTAGTGCATTTGTATGGCTAAGAAGATGAATCGTGAATTGTTGAAATGGTTAAACCAAGAAGATGAGTCATACTTCGTTCCAAAATCAAGTCTTAGAGTCATACTCCAAGATTATGACTTGAGTGACATAATATTAAGAAGGTTTATAACACATCATGATATGTGGAGTAGAAAAATGTTTTTTTACTCTTGCGCATTTCAAACTGGTAGTTGTGATGTTTTTAATAAAACAAAGATCAACTAAGACCAATTGTATGAAGTGTTTTTTCCTTGAGGAGAATCCGCACTAACTCTTGAATATTTGTTTTGTCGAAGAATGTTTCTTGATAAGAGAATCTTATATGTCAAGAGGTCAGTGGGAGTCTTAAAGACCTTGAAAAGCAGGGCCGACCCAAGGGCAGGGCGAGCTGGGCCACTGCCCAGGGCATCAATTTTAGTCCGCCTCTTATATGTCTATTAATCATTCGGCCCAAAATTTAATATAAATAAAGGTCCAAGTTGACCATCAATCTTAGTATGGGCATCAAGGACGAGGGCATCACATCATGGGTGCAAGCATGCGCATCTTGAAGGCGGTAAAGGTTTCAGAAGACGAAGAGATTTCACACCAATTTAGAAAATGAGAAGACGGAACACTCACACAATCAAATTCTCCCCTTCGCTTTGAAATTTGGAAATCTTGAATATGGCATAATAAGCCAACACCGGTAAAAGAAATCAATTTTTTTATCTGTTTATCAGAATTTGGTTTCCCATTTCTGATTGTAAAATTTTATGATGTGTGCTTACTTAATTTTTTTTAATCTTTGTAATTTTTTATTATGTTGTGGCTTCATGAATTCTGATTTTGTCTAGTGATTAGCTCTGTGAATTTGTAAACACCCCATCTTTGATTTCCAATTTGAGATTGAATTATTTGGATCTCTAATAATTCAAAGACGAAGACCATTAAGGCATTGATATATTTCAAAGTTGAGGTTTGGAAGAAATTTACATATTTGTAAGTACTGATGTTAAATATTGATTCGCAATTGTTACTTTTGTATTCTATTTGTTATTGTGCAAAATTCCTTATTTGTATTTCGGTTTGGACGATTGATTTTGTGTTGGACTAGCTTCAATACAATATATATTTTAAGTTTTAGTTATTTTTTGAGTTGTCTTCATCATTTAACTTTTTTGATAAAATTAATTCCTTTTTATTACCAATATAGTCTTCAACATTTGGTGAGAAAGCTACATATCATTGTAGATAGAAATTGTGATATGGTTGTGTGGCAGGTTGTAGTATGGATTTTAAAAACATCATAGCAAAAGTTTGGTCACCCCATAATGCATGTATATCATCTTTTTGAGTAATATTTCACCCTTTGAAACATTGTTCTTTCAATATTAGTATTTGTCTTGATTTTAAGAGTAGTTGCTTGATCCAAGGTAGAATTTGTTCAAGGTTTCTATGATTTTGGAAAAAAGAAGTATAAACAGCTAATTACACACCAGAAAAGAAAAATTAGATTGAACAGAGATAATGAATCTTGATTTAGGAGAGTTGATTATTGTCAGACTAGTTTTTATGGTGTAATTGGCATATGAGATATGTTATTAATGGTAGTACTTAATCTTATAGATTTTGTATTGACAATGTTATTTGTTGTGTTCATATTCAGGTTCTGTTGATGTATCAGACCTCATAGAAGTTCCAATTCTAATGAGTAATGGGACTGGATATGATCAAATTAACGGTTATCAATTCAGAAAAATAGAAATCTTGGATCACATTGTTCAGAACAAAGAAATTGTTCAAGAAAACATAATTGTAGGTAGTTGTTATAAATTTTACTTTTATTGATAAGAAAATAATAAATAATAAATGTATTGCACTACTTTTAATAAGTTTATGTTGTATGTGTTTTGTGTATTATAATGTAGACACATAGGGGCATTTTTACTTAATCTTGCCCTGGGCATGAAAAAACAATCGACCGACCCTGTTGAAAAGGTTCAGGAACTGATTAAGAATAAACCATTGTTTATCACTAACACATGACTTGAGGTTTGTAACCTATCGTATTGACATATTCTTGTTTCTGTGCCCATTCCAGTTGAAGTTGACTATGCATGTGAGTTCTATGAGTTCTCAGTTGTTTGCATAAGGCAATGCACCTTGATCAGTGAAAGTTCATTGAGCTGCTAAGCAACTTGGAAAACATGGTAGGCCCTTATACTGCCAAGTGGCAAGAAATTAAGATTGAACAAGATCAGTCCATATGAGTTTGAATTTGTCATAAACCTTGTCTTATGATAATGGTTGGAAATGATAGATTCACATGGATAGGAACACATACACCATTAAATCTAAGTGGTAAGGTTTCTCTCCAATTCATGAAAATGATTGTGAGGAAACGCTTTCACTAAGTAGATTTTAAAGAGTTAGCAATTGTGATATTTGCATTCTCAAATTCGATTATGATTACGGCATCCCTCTTCATAGTTCGAATTGTGAGAAATGACAAATAGTTTGAACCTTCGGGACTTACTGCCATAAGTTCTGAAATAGTTTAGACACGTATATGAGATTTCTTATAAAAGGTGTATGAGCTTAGAAAAAGGATTATCGAAGCATCTCGTATCAGAAATCTGAACTATGGAAAGAAATTCAATAAATATTGATTTCTGGAAGTCCAGCTGATTTCTGGATACATGTCAAAGCTAGTGGGAGCATAAGTGTTATGCTGGTAAGATAATAATTATTATGCTAGGGGGAGCATAATTAATATGGTAACTGTTGCGAGTTAGCAATGCTATTTATAGGAAACAAAGTTCTAATTTGCAAAGTTGCAAAGGTTGTTTCGCTATAGTAAGGGAGATGATACTTATACTTTATTTCAAATCTAAAAGCTTAGATTGAAGCATTAATCAAACTTAGTCATGAGTATATATGAATATCTGAAAATTCTATATATGGAAATATTATAGCAAGAGACTGTTCAAGCATCATGTCTTTATGTAAGACATTATGAATCATATCTCATATGCTACGGGTATAGGATCGATTACATATGTTATAATACTCATGTGTTCTAATTTTCCAAATGCCTAGGGCATTAAGAGGGAAAAGGACTAGAACCGGATATGACTAAAGTGTTTAAACAACTGTCAAGGACAATCTAAGGTTCGCTAAGGATTGGTCGCTTGTCGGCAGTTGGAAGTTAGATATTGAGAATCTATATGTAGGTTAGAAACTGTAATGCAATAAGGATGTTCAAAGGAATGTACTTTGAATGTGAGACTTCAATTCCGGGGAATTGTCTTGTAACAATCTCCAATTGAATACTTTGTAATATCATTGGCAAAGTCTCTGTGACTTTGGTACCATGACATTACAAAATGAATCATTGCATGATAGTTTAGAATCTTACACTTATGATAAAGATTTGGAATTGTGAAATGAGTTTCATTGAAAATGTGTCTACTTCACAAAGAAAGGACCATAGGCAAACATAGTGTGCATGCTTGGAGCATGGGATAACTATTGTTTTAATTCAAGTATTAAGTTGATTAATCGAAACATTATACAATGAATAATGTGTGATCAATATGGTGATTAAATAAAAGGTGTTTTATTTATATTCAAAAGTTTTGAGACCATATTGAATTCAATTATTCTTGTGTTTCACTTTGCATGTTTTGACTTCCCGAATAATAAGATTATTCAAACTATCCACAGTCGATCATATTTTGGAAGTAGGTATTGAGGTAAGACTGTCATGAATCCGTCTGTAGATTGTCTAAAGTGTTTAGACATAGCACAAGTTTGATGCAGTGTTCATAAGTACTCCTGTAATAAGATTTGAGTATTGGATTAAACCCACGCTCATCTGAATCACTTCATGGATTTCATCACGAGTGATTGTGAGACGATAATATCTTATATTCTTGAAACGGAGACATATAGTTGCAGTTTACAAGTCGGTTGCACATTGATGATATGTAAACGCACCAGTAACTTGGTGTTATAAAACATATTGTTGTGTGTGATTTGATGAGTAAATAGAGCAAGCAAATGAGTCGAAGTTTATCCGTTCCTTTTACCCTAAGAGGGATAAAAGCGATATATGTGGGCCTTTTTGATGATTTAGTGATGACAACCCTAAGCGCTTGGCCAAGCCTGGACTGATTTGATTTGTTCAATTAGTCAGTCGTCATAAATAGGAAATCGGGAAACAACACATGAACAGAGAGAATGATTATAATCCATGTCTCAGTTCATACGATATCTAGAATGGAGGAATATATGATCCCTTGTCTTATGGACGCCTTACTAATAAGATCAGAGTTCGACAACAGTCTTTTTGAGAGCTACGATTGCTAATCAGATTTTGAAGTCGTACTTGCAATAATAGTTATTATACTTATCCAAGTGGGAGACTGTTGGATTAGGTATCTAAGCTCATAACTATGATTGGTATGTACTTGACCCGATATAAGCATGGTCCATTTGGGTTGCAACTCTCTGGAGCAATTTGATAGGATGGATATTTGAGAAAGAGGTTATATATGATTTATTAATATATTATAAGTATAATATATTAATTGAGAAATCATATTATTTAATTAGTATTGATCAAGAATTAATTGGAATTAATTTAGTGATCAAAAGACACTAATTAAATTAATGGGGACTGATTATGTAAATAAGTGATACACGTGGTTTGGGCTATTGATCCATGATGGACTAAACTTATGTGAAATTCCATGAAATATTAGTCCATATGAATTATGGATCATAAGCCTAAGTGTAAGAAATAGGGTTTGCTTATGACTCTTGTAATTCTACACTATATATGAATTCCTCTAAAGCCAAAAATCGTGCACTGTGTGTTCCAAGAAGCTTTAGACGATTTTTGTGTCTCCAAACCTCTCTCTCAAGTTCCTCCTCTTGTTCTTGGTTTGTTGTACGACATTTGAGGCATCACACTTGAGGTGCTAGGCTCTTGAAAGACCAATATCTACAAGCTACAATTAAGAGGTATTCTTCTAACCTACTTTTATGATTCATATGTCAAATTGTATGCTAGTTGTAGGCTTCAAGCTTTGGAAATTTTTATTGCATGTATAACTTGAGAAAACTTAGATCCAAAAGCTATTAGGGTTGTATGTGCACCATATGAGTGTTATAGTACCTAAAACCCAACATAAAGATCATAAAGCCGATCAGATAGTGAGTTCTTGATGTGACCCACACATAGTTCCTCAGACTCTCTACGCAAAGCTCTTTGCTTTTCCAGATCAGAGATGATCGTAGGATCCACAATTTTCCCCACCTCGAGAATTGGATCAACAGGAATTGGGGTCGGTTTTGGGTCCAAACATAGGCGAGCTTCAGCACATGAAGCATGAACTTGACCTTGTCAGCCCAACGGGTGTAGTTCTGACCATCGAATCGGTCAATCTTGGTAAACTCTTGGTACATGTAATGGAGACTAGCAGTTGGGATTTGGGTGTCCATTAGTCTGTTGATTTATAAACATAAAGTAAAAACCTGTAAGATTGTTGAATATCATATCTAATAGATACGCAAGGTAACCGACAGATAATATTGAGAATTATATGTCGATTAATTGCGAAAAAACAAATCCAATTATTATTAATATAATTACCAAGTTTCGTCCAGAAACCAGATCAATCCTTCTCAATTAGATCTGATTATAAGAAAGGAGTAGAAGCAGACTGACTTGTTGTTGGACGAAATTAAAAACAAGACAATAATGTAAAACCGACATGTTGATGGCTGATCTTGATTGTAGAATAACTGCACATATTGAACTCTTGTCCTTAAAGGTTTTTACTTCGCTTCTATTGGTTGTAAGCAACAGAGTAAAACCCCAGGATTTAATGCAGAATTACCGAGTTTCCAACAGCAATGGAAAACTATAAACGCAAAGTGAATACTGAGAAATTGGGGAGAAATCACAGAGAGAAGGAGGGAGCTTTGAATTTTTCGTGTTTTTTATACGGCTCCCAGAGGGCTGTATTTATAGGTATTGAAACCCTAGAAGGCAATAAAGCCCCCCCCCCCCCTCCCATGGGTCGGCCCTCTAGAAACCCTAGGGCAACGACTTACTCTCCAAGCAAGCCGTTTTCTAGGCCTTCCAAAATATTTTGACTTGACCTCCACGAAGTCAATGGCGGTAAACCATTTGACCGGATCGGTCAAACCAACTTGACCTGAACTCATCGAAAACAAAAGCTCCTTGGCTCCCAGCGAAGTGCGCCTAAATCGCGTCATTTCACGCACTCACGGTGTCGGCTGATCTTGATTGTGGAATAACTGCACATACATCGAACTCATGTCCTTAAAGGTTTTTACTGCGCTTCTATTGGTTGTAAGCAACAGAGTAAAACCTGAGGATTTAACGCAGAATTACCGAGTTTCCAACAGCAATGGAAAACGATTAACGCAAAGTGAATACTGAGAAACCGGGGAGAAATCGCAGAGAGAAGGAGGGAGCTTTGAATTTTTCGTGGCTGTATTTATAGGTATTGAAACCCTAGAATGCGATAACCCCCCCCCCCCCATGGGTCGGCCCTCTAGAAACCCTAGGGCGACGACTTGCTCCAAGCAAGCCATTTTCTGGGCCTTCCAAAATATTCTGACTTGACCTCCACGAAGTTGGCGGTCAACCATTTGACCGGATCGGTCAAACCGACTTGATCCGAACTCATCAAAAACAAAAGCTCCTCTCGGCTCCCTGCGAAGTGCGCCTAAATCATGTCATTTCACACACTCACGACGTCTAGCGAAGTGCGGCTAAATCATGTCATTTCACACACTCACGGCGTCGGCTAGTGCTAGACTAGGCTAGGCATACATATGGATTTGGCCAATTCCTTTGATCCACTAAAGCCTTTGAAGCCCTATTAAGAGAAATGATATATAAACTCACTAAAGATTTCTTCCCCCGCCAATGTGTGATAAAGGAAAATAACCAACTTGCTATTATACCTTCATAATTTCCAATATTAAGGGGGTGTTTGGATAGGAAAAAAGAGAGGGTGTTTATTGCTTATTGTTTATTCCCACCACAATAAGCTAAGATTAAGTGTTTGGATAAAATCCTTAAAAATCAGCTTATTGTGTTAGAAATAAGCTAAATAAGCTAATTTTAATAAGCATCTCCCCATTGCTTATTGTTTATTGCTTACTCCCACCACAAAATAAGCTAATAAACAATAAGCTAATAAGCTAATCCGAACACCCCTAAACTGATACTTGTTAATTAACATCATAACTTTATGAGATTGGAAATTATTGTTGGTTATTGTTAAATATTATGACAAGATTTATTACTAAAAGTCATAGTTCTTTATTATAGTAAAAAGAGATAAGCTTATATAGTTGAAAATCATAGTGGCTGACAGCTAATAATTTAGTTGGTGAACCTTTGTGCAATATCTATTGTTGATAGTTGATAACCTATTTGGTGAGCTTTTGTGTATTGATAGTTGATAATGTATTTGCTAAGCCTGTGTGGCAATACCCTTTGCTGATAGTTGATGATTTAATATGGTAGTTTTTGTGGCTGTAATATCATAGATGGTTGTTAATTGAAATGGTAACCTTGTGGTCGTAAAACCATACTTGCTTGTTGAATGTTGAGCCTTGTGGTCGTAAAACCATAGCTATGTCATTGATTAGTTATTGGGTAGACCTTTATGGTGAGATCTATTATTGATAATTGTTGAATTATTTGAATAAATTATAACACGGTATTGTGGATATATCATGTTATTATTAAAAGGGTTTATATTCATATATTTTATACATGTGAATTTCAATCACTACAACTACTGATGTTATAAGTGTATGCAAACTAGGTTACTCACTAACTTTTCGTGGTTTAACATTTATTTGTTGTTGTGTCCAATAAGGATATAAAACTAGTAGTTGAGGGATAGAATGATCGTTGGATGATTGGTAATGCTCGGATCGGATCTTCATATATGATTGTGGTATATGAACCATTTGATAACTACTTGTATACTACAAATTGATATAAACATACACCGAAATGTTTGTAAATTTAAAAATTAAATTTTTAGGTGTACTTTGTATTAATTTTTCGGGTGTTACATTTAGCGTTTATGGCCCTCTTGAATTTGATAAACACAAATATTGATCTGGTAACTAATTTCTTCCTTATTATGTATTTGTCTGCTACTTCGCCATGTTCATGGAATAAATTCCACACTCATGTCTTCAGGTGTATTGGTCACGAAGAACCATACTTGAAAGTTGTTGGCTTATAATAACATTATCCCTTTCATTGAAAATCAAGTGACAACCATAAATACCAACCAAAACTAGTTTATGAATTTCTTTAAACCAAAATAATTATATCAGACTAAACACGTTATTTCGATATTAAACAAAAAATCACAACTATTTTTATACCATAAAATGCGTCCAGTCATGATTCTATATGAGTGATCGAGCTTTCTTACAGTTAGACATCGTAAGTCAAAATTCCATGTCTGATTATTATCAAAAATACATCAATTATTCGGATCACAAAAATTCCACTAGTCCAATACAATAAAAATAATATATAAGTATATAATTAAATCTGACATGTTTAAAATTTTAATTTCATCAATCTTCTTCGGGGACTTGGAACTCCAGGTCTAACTTTCTCTTCAAATGGCTTCTGTCAGCACTGAAGAAAAAAAAAACATCAATCATTGTACTTTTATTATAGAATCTTACTTTAGTCCTTATTACAACATTTTAATTGTATAGATTTTTTAAAGTAAAATGTCTTGGTAAGTAAAAAAAAATTGGAAGTAGAATGCTATAATAGAAAGGAATGAAAGTAGGTTGCTATTTACCTGTTAATTGTTGGTCTAGCTGGAGGCCTTGCGGCGAAGACCGAAAAGTCTAGTGACATTGGTGCGGGTCCACTTCTTTCATTTCCATGGTCATGCTGATGTGGCATTACTCTTCTTGATTTTCTTGTAGGTGATAACACTGTGGGACCACCACCACCATCTGAGGGCGGCTTTGAGTCTATAGACTCCCTCTTTGGTGGAGGCCGTGGAAGCAAAGCCGGTTCCGTAGGTGGAGGTCCCGAAGAAAAGTACCTACCACATTACCAAATTAAATCCCAAAAAGTTTCTGTAAAAATAAATATTCTTCCAGCAACCAACCCCTGAGCTGAGCTGGCCCACACTGTCCTGCCCCATGAGATTCAGATTCTCCAATGGAAGCTTATTTATAGCTTTTTACTATTCAACAACTCATTTTGGAGTTTTAGCCACTTAATCAACTATTTGATTTATACACTTTATCCCCTTCGCCTTAATCATATTTAAAAATTTAATCATGTATTAGTTTTAGAGTAACTAATCTCGTTTACTAGATTGGGATAGATTTTTGTTAAATAGAAGGATGATGATATATAAGATGTAAAATAAAAATTACCTATGTTCTAATGCCATTTGAGCTGAAATTCTAGCTTTTGGATCATAAGCAAACATCTTGGACAACAGATCCAAGGCATCATCATTCGCCATTGGAAACAGTGCCCGAAGTGGCTGCCCGGGAACATACTGATATTCAACATGATCGGGCAGATAAATCATATCTGGCCATTGAGAAGCTTTTGGAGTCCCAAATGCAGCAAAGATTTTACCCAATTGGTCGATATCACTGCTACCCTAATAAAAAATAAAAAAATCAAATTAATCATTAAATATGTTTTGCTTTTTAATATCAATAACTGACCTGTAGAAACGGGCGGCGTAGAAGGAGCTCAGCAAATATACAAGCGGCTGCCCAAACATCAACCCCCGGACCATATTGTTTTGCTCCAAATAAAAGCTCTGGTGCTCTATACCATCGAGCAAATACCTAATCACAATTATTTATTATTTGTTATTTTTTAAGAAATTGAATGGTTTCCAAAGATACTGTAACTGTTAATTGTTAATTTTTATTGTTATTCTTTCTAGGACTACTTTTAATGATGAGGATTAGGAGGGCATTTACGTCTTTTACACAGACGAGAAATAGTCTCTGTCAGACATTTTTATTATTTCTCAACAAATTAAATGGTGTTCAAAAATACTGTCACTATTAATTGTTATTGTTATTCTTTCTAGGACTATTTTCAATGATGAAGATAAGGAGGGTGTTTATGTCTTTTACACAGACGATAGATAGTCCCTGTCAGACCTTTTGGGGTGGAACAAAAAGTTGCAACTTTTGTCCTATTGACACCCGTGTCCCAGTCCAATACATATCAAACACAGTACAGACATCTTACTAGAGATGTGAAGCTTGCTATCAGAAATTATTTTTTTTTTAAAAAAATGTTTTTTTCATTTAGTGTTTTTATAGAATTGAATGAAAAAGAATACCTGGTGAGTGAACCTTCTATCAGGACTACCAAATATACGTGCCAAACCAAAATCTGCAAGTTTTAGTTGTCCACGAGGTCCTATCAACAGATTATTTGGTTTCATATCCCTAAAAATAACAACAATATATATATATATATATATATATATATATATATATATATATATATTATCAATTACATTTATAACATCATGTTTCACACTTTATAAGTTTAAATAAAAGTATGTTTTGCTATTTCTTGCATTTGAAAGCAAAACTTAAGTACAATGGTTATGGATGTTCATGTTTTGCAAGTTCTAGTTTTGATATGAAGTGTAAAGTACAAGGGTTAGAAAGGTAATTTTACACCCACAAAAATGAAAAATGTGATTCTTGGATAAACTTACCTATGTAAAACCCATTTCTTGTGGCAAAAAGCAAGTCCTTTCAATGTCATTTGAAGGTATGATTTAATATCAGTGGGAGAAAGAACAATGTTCCTATCCCTAATAACAGCTTCAAGATCAGTCTCCATGAACTCAAAAACAAGATGCAAGTTGCCTTTATGAGGAAAAGCATCAATAAGTTCTATTATATTTGGATCCTTGAGCTCTTTCAGTAACTTTATTTCTCTAAGAGCTGTAAAATTCACCCCTTCTTTCTGCTTTCCAAGCCGGATTTTCTTTATTGCAACAGTTTGTCCACTCTGTCACAAAAACCAAAACTTATTATTATATGCAAGAGATAAGATAACAATGTGTTTTTATTTATTTCACTTCTTTCTACTACAAGATTGTGCTATAATATGGTAGATTTGTCAAAGTAGTGAAGTACAATGTTGTTATTGTAATAAGAAGAAATGGAAGTTGAATGTTGTAATAAAGTAATAAACAGATTAATGAAACTCCTAAGCCTTCTCAAAAGATTCTACATCACTTTCAGGGGAGAAATTATTTACTGAAAATGTCACTTGTGAGACAAAAAATAGAGTTCATGTACATCAATTATCTTCATGGATACTTTTAGGTTAAATTGAACATATAATATCATATTCATAGCCCTAAACCTAATCTCAAATTCTCAATCACCATCTTTATGATCTACAGCATCTAAATTTACAGATTTCAAAAGTTGTATACAGAAGATACATCAAATGGTAAGGATAGTGTAGGAATACCTTAGTATCAATGGCTTTGTAGACGACACCATAGGTGCCTTCTCCAAGAACTTCACGTTTCAGGTATCGATCAGCTACTTTCTTGGCTATTAAGTGCTCCACATCCGACATCTCTTTTTTCTCAATTCTGATTCCTTTCAGCTAACGAACAGGTCTGTGATTTGTTCCGACAATCGTATTATGAACTAATTAGTAACCCTAGTATGCCAATTTCTTCATAAGTATACCTAAAACCCTTGTGAAAGGGATGCTAAAAAGGGGGCGGGAGGCTTATATGCTTTTAGATATGCAAAATAATAACCCTTGGAAGCAATTTGAGCATAGAGGAAATTATAGATAAAGTGGAAAGGCGTACACAGACCTCTTCAAGCAGATGTCGTGAAAGAATCCATGGCCGATTCACCGGCGAAGAATGAATTTATGCTGGAATAACACAATCTTTGGTTAGAATCAACCCGAATGGAACCCCGACACAAATGTATATGTATCTGGAAATCGAGCAGATAGCCGAAGCAACGTTGGTTTGATGAGCAAGGAGAGAGAGAGAGCGAGCGAGCGAGCGCGCAGTAAAGCACTAAAGCCTAGTTGTTCAGTGACGGAAATTTAGAGAAAACTACAAACTTGATCCCTGTAGTTTTCCTTTTTTGTAGTTTTGGTTTCTTTTTTTTTTTTTTTTTTTTTTTTATTAGTTTTGGTCATTGTGGTTCTAACATTTCATATTTCATAAGAGTTCTGTATAGATTTGGTCCTTTGTTTTAAAACATATTTAACTAGTATGTTAAATTTTATGAAATGATGATTTTATCCTTTTTTATATGTAAAATAATTTATTTATCTATTATAAAAATAAAAAAAATCATCCGCTCATTCATACTTTCTCTCTCTACCGTGAATGTACTTCAAAAAGAAAAAAAATTATTATCGAAAGTTTCATATAAAGATTCTTCGTTATATTTCTTCAATTGATCATTGTTCATCAGACAATGTTTGGTGGATTATATGGAGGCTTACCTCCCCCATCATCAACAGATGAAGATTCCCATAACATAGTCACTAAACTTTCCTTAAGATTTATCTCCATCATCATCCACAAACCAAGATTCTCATAACACAATCACTAATCCTTCCTACAATGTCTGGTCTAGCAGTGTCAAAATGGCACCAGCAAATCTCCACAAATCATATTTTTCTTCACTCGTCCCACCCCTAACAACCCTTTTTGAAACTCCAATAAACCAAACCTGAAATCGCCAAGTCAACCTTAGTTACCCCATTTCCATATGTGATCACCATAAGCTCATTGTCGTTTCACCCGGATCTTTTGATTGTCACTGTTGGATTTTCTATGCAACTTTATACTAGATTTAGGCAACTGAAGCATTCAAATGAATCCTAACTGTACATGCACCCTAAGATCTAGGTTGTTACTATTACGGTAACATACTTTCAAAACTATGAAAACAAACTAACAAAATAATAGGATACCAACCTTACAAGTATAATAGTATATAATTAAGTCCACTTGAAGATCACGAACACAAGTGTTGCTCATTGGAAGTTCTAGCACCCAAAATAAGAATGTCTCTAATGGTTCACACCCAAAAGACTAAAACTATAAACTTTTAGAGAGAAAGGGGAGAAAGGTGAGAATCAAATTCTTCAACCTTTTAGGAGGTTGAGATGCGTGAAAGTATGAAGGCTTAGAGAAGGTCTTTATATAGTTGTGGTGTTTATCAGATAACCCTGATTTGAATCAATTAAATATTAATATTTAATCCTAATTCAAAATATTGTTTTATTTGTTACTTGGATTGATTTTGGAACCCTCCTAAGAGTCCATCAAAATCGTCCACACCATAAGGGTTCAAGAATGTTCTCATTACTTAACTATTTAACAATTAACATTCAGTCCATGTACCTCCAGATTAATTCTAATTAATCCCAAATTAATTATTATTGATTTTGATTAATTTCCAATTAACTTCTAATTAATTTATTAACTTGTAATAAATAAATTAACTAATTATCTCACTCTCTAAATTTATTTCAAACTATTTTAGCTCTTAAGGGCACCCTAAAAATGACTTTGTCATTATTCCAAAGTTATGCCAATTAGGTTATGACACTGAACACTTATTTCCAATAGTCTCCCACTTTGACAAGTCATCAACCATCATTGGTCGAATAACCAACAAAGCGTGTCTTCCATAGAAACTGCCAAACTCTAGTCTCATCAAGAATTAGCCCTTATATAAGTGATCAATTATTCTTTTGTTTCTTCAGAATATCATTGTGAACTGATTCATGGATAATTAATCAAACTAACAACTCAACATTATGTTTTTTGATTACTGATTTATGATGAGCAAATCAGACTACTAATCGAACACATCAATTTAGTTCAGGCTAGGCTTAGCACTTTAATGTCATCGTCAAATCACCAAGGGGCCCACGATATCTCCTTTCCCACTAACGTGAAAGGGACAAATGAACTTTGACTACACAGTTTTTGTCTACTCATCAAATCATGCATAGACTTAATCGTTATAACCACCAGTTATGGATAACATTAGAGTAGGACTAATACACAACCAACTTGTACGTAAATAATTCAAATGTGTCTTCGTTTTAAGAATAAAATATATTATTGTCTCATAATTACTCGTGATTATAATCCATGAGGTAATCTCTCTGAGCGTAGGTTTCTCCAATACTTATATCTCTATTGAGTACTCATGAACATTAGTCGCAATCACCTTGCTATGTCTAAACTCTATAGATAATCTACTAACACTGCACGACAATTTTAATTCAATACTTGCTCCCGAGAGTATGAACGATTGTGGAGTTAGAGTAAATTAATACTCGTAAAGTGGGGATCTAAACATGCAAAAATGAAACACAATAATAAAATAATTGTAAATGGTAACATACTTGAATATAAATAGATCTCTTTTATTTAATCACCAAAATAATTACAAAATATATTCATTGTTATAAATGTTTCAAAAATTAACTAGCTACTAATCTTAACATCAGCTCTCGTGATTATGCTTCTAACATGCAATCTATGTTTTTCTTTGGTCATCCATTTTGTGAATGGGTCCCTCGGATGAAGTGATACTTCTTGTAACATCCCAAAAATTATGATAAAAATTCTCATTTTTCAAGAACCATTTTCATAAACCATAAGTCATACAAAATATTGTTTCCAAAACATAGTCATAAAATCAGAGTATAAAAAATCTCTCAAAACATATATCATCAAAAGGATGTGTACGATCACGCCTTCGTCTTGCCCCGATCATTTGAAGTACCTGAAACCATGAAACCAACAATTGTAAGCCAAAACTTAGTGACATGCATGTCCAATACATGTCCCTTCCATAAAAATTGTAGCTTTATGGACATGCATATCTAATACATGTCCCTTCCATTTTAGGTAAAAAAAACATGGAAAATATGCACTCCAAGCTGCATGCATGGGACTAAAACTCCAAGGATCCTCATATCCGGAACATACAATACTCTTGGGACTTCATTGATCAATAAAGTTGCAAACTTTATTGAAACCAATCACTCAAACTTCATCAAATGCACCAAACAAGCATATAAAGCACTAAAACTCCAAATACTCTTAGATCCAAACAGGAAATGTAATAAAGCAAGGATCTTTGCAACTTACAAAGGTCCAGAAGGTTGATGAAGGTTGATCTATTCGGTTGCAACACTTCAAAACCAAGTCTTTGAAGAACAATACACTCCAAGGACACAAAAACACCATTGATATGTGTATTTTTATACATATTTTTATACATTATATCTTAATATTTTAGCCTTTATTATTCTCGTTTAGAACTAAAAGGTACTTATAATGCTTTGAATTATGATTTGCAGCTATTAGTTGTCGATAGAGCGGAAAAGAAAAGATTGGAGCGGAAATCGGGCTTAGAAGCAAAAAGAAAGAAAATGTTGAAGACTGCTATTACGCCCAACGTAATATAAGTTACGCCAAGCGTAATGCTGAAAAGAGGACTACGCCCAGCATAGTTAAAGTTACGCCCAGCGTACTGGGTATTTATCCAGACGTCCTAATCGCGGATGGATTCCTACTACGCCCAGCGTAAACCGACTTACGCCCAGCGTACGTAAGTCGGTTCCAAGGGTTATAAAAAGCGATTATCAGCTAATCAGAAGGGAGATTTCGACTTCTAACCTATTTTAGTCGACAATTAACTTCTGTTAAGCCGTTTTGAGGGTCTAAGAGGCGGCCGGAAGGCCGTTAAGCTAATGGGAGCGGAGATCGGAAGGATTAGAGAGCGGATACGTGTCGGTAATCATGTGGTTTGATAACGTGACCATGCTTAGCATTCCACTGTGATACTATTATGTTTTTGCTTTCTGATTTTGGTGTTAAAACCATTTACTTTGAGTTTATGATTAGATGAAACCTTGATTATTGGATTAATTGCTATATTTGATTGTTTTATTCATGTTTAATTTATCTTGTTAAGCTTGTTAAAAGATCCTTATGTGTTAATGACAATTATTTTCTGTTAATTATTAATTATATCGAGTTGTATGAACATCTGCTTGATTGATTGCCTCTTATGATTTTGATAACCATCAAGATTATATGCCTAGGAATAGTGAACATGAAACTAGGGTTAACTAGAAAATAAGTAAATTAATGTGTGAGTATATGTGACGACCAATCACATATAAGTTGATTGAATTGACAAATTTAATTAACTATTATTACAAGTCTTGCTTGATACGAACTGAACACTAGGAAGCATGTTAGTTTAATCAACTGATCACTGTTTGAATTGACTTGTTTGCTAAAGGATTAGTAATAGTGAACGCGAATCTAATCATTTTAGGAATCGGTGAACATGAATAAATAAATCTGTGTGTGTAATTGTCTATGATTTCAAGATGTAATTTGTCTGAACCAAAGTACGTGAAGAGATTTGTCTTCCTGTTAGTTTATCGAGTTTTGCTATTTATTTGTTTGTTTGAGATTTAATTTAATAACCATTTCTATATTACTTTCGTATATTTTGTAACCTATAATCAAATATTTTAAATTAATTCACTACCGTTCCCCTTGTGTTCGACACCCTTGCTTATCAAAGCTATACTATACTCGATCGGGTTCACTGCCTGTAAGGTGTGGTTTAGATGCGATAAAATAGGAATTATACATAAAAAACCAGTGCATTAAATATTCACATCAAGTTTTTGACATAAAAATGGATGAGAGGAGAAAGGAGAAGCTTGATCTATGAAAGGAGGCTATGGTTTGCTAAATAGAGGGTTTCTAGGTGAAATAGAGGTTGCAAATGACCTAAAACAAATGGTCGAAGCCCCTAAATACGAGCTAAACCCTAATTTAATGGTCTTGGGCTGCACAACGCGTCGTGTCATGGAGAACCATTCTCCACATCGTGGCGACACGTTTTTCCCAAAATCCATCTCAGCTTCAAACAGTCATAACTTCTTCATTTCAACTCCATTTTCGATGATATTTATATGAATAGAAAGGTATCGACGAGCCCCACAATTCTATCTACTTACTTTTGACTTAAAGAATATAGAAATTAATTAAAAAGTCCAAATATTGCTTTCGCATTCTACCCTTTGGCTCTAAAACACAATTCAAGAGCTTTACATACCTAACCAATAATATCTACGTCCCATAAGGTCTAAACTTTATTCCTTTGAGGCCCAAGACCTCTGCGTAATCACTCCATGACCTGATATCCTGAAATTAGAAACTTCTCAAAACCGGATGTTACACTTCCTCTTGATATGCCTTGATCTTCCATGATCCCATGTTCTTTAGTCAGAGCGACTACACCTTCGTTATCACATAATATCTGCAAGGGGTCTTTGTTACTCGGAACAAATCCAAGGTTGCTTATGACGCTTTTGATCCAGGTCGCTTCCATTGATCCTTCACTAGCAACAATATACTCAGACTCACATGTAAAGTCTGCCACTGTCTCCTGTTTGGAACATTTCCATGTCACCGCTCCACCATTCAAGACGAATACCCATCCAGATTGACTTTAAATCATCTCTATCTATATGGAAAATTATGTCACTATATCCCTTTACAACAATACCTTGTTCACCACCATAAACAAGCAACATGTCTTTCGTATTTCTTAAATACTTCAAAATGTTCGTGACATCCGTCTAATAACTTAGTCCTGGATTTTTTTTGATATCGACTTACCATGCTTAGAGCATACGATACATCAGGACGAGTACATGTCTTAACATACATGATCGATACTATAGTCGAAGCATATGGGACTCGACTCATTCTTTCGTGTTCATCGCTAAAACTAGGACATTGAATCTTACTCAATTTAACATTACGATGCATATGAATAATTCCTTTCTTGGAATTTTCTGTAATGAATATTTTCAATACTTTGTCCATATATGTACTTTGAATAAGTCCTAAACGTTTCACTCTTTCCTGATAAATTCTTATAACAAGTATTTATGCCGCTTCTCCTAAGTCTTTCATAGTGAAACACTACTCGAGCCAAGTTTAATAGCGAAACACTATTTCCTATAAGTAGTATGTCATCAACATACAACACCAGGAAGATAACGATACTCTCACTAGCTCTGACATATACACATGACTCATATGGACTTCTAGTAAATTCATATGCTTTGACTTTCTCATGGAAGCACAAATTCCAGCTTTGTGATGCCTGTTTAAGTCCATAGATGAACATTTCAAGCTTACACGCTTTATTTGGATATTTGGCATGTTCAAACCTTTCAGGTTGTGTCGGTTAGATAAGGTGTCTAAGTTCATAACTATATTTGCTATGGACTTGACCCGAGAGTAGCATGGTCTATTTGGGTTGCATGACACCAGAACAATCTGAAGGATGGACATTTGAGAAGAGGTTATTTATGATTTATTAATATATTATAAGTTCTAATATATTAATATGAAATCATATTATTTAATTAGTATTGATCAAGAATTAATTTGGAATTAATTTTGTGATCAAAAGAGACTAATTAAATATATGGGGATTGATTGTGTAAATCATTGATTCTTATAATGTGGGCCAATGATCCATAATTCTTTAGGTTGGGCTAAACCAATGTGACAACCATGGAGGTTTAAACCCACGGATCCTAAGGAATATGGAAGGTCATGTACATTAGGGTTTACATGGTGTAACCCTAGTTTTGCCACACTATATAAGAAACCCATTGGCTACTAAAATCGACACCCTAGTGATCTTTGGAAGAGCATAGCCGATTTTTGTGTGCAAGACATTCTCTCTCAAGTCCTCCATTGTTGGTGGTGTTGTGTGAAGCATTTGAGGCATCACATTTGGGGTGCTAGGCTCCTAAAAGTCCAAGGAATCAAGCTATAACAAAACGGTATGTAATCTAACTAGTTTTTGTTATACAAGTACCCATGTTTTGTATGCTAGTTAGGGTAATGCTTTGGAAAATCAAATTGCATGTATAATAGAGAAAACATAGATCCAAAGAATTTAGGGTTGTATGTGCACCTTAATTTTGTTAGGATGCTCAAAACCCCATTAGTGGTATCAGAGCCTAGGATTGTTTTCTATTATACTTGATGTTTTATTGGTTTTCAAAGTTGAAAAATCGAATTTTCGCATTCTGTTCAGTGAACTCGCCGAGTCCACTCATAAAATGACCAACTCGACGAGTCCAGTTCATGTACTCGCCGAGTTGGTGCTCCAGTGGGCAGATTTTCGACTTTTGGCCAGAAATTGGATTATGATCATTACCCCAAACTGTTTTTTTAAACCATGAAATCTGTTTTTCATAAGGTAATGATCATGCTTGTCCAATTAAAAGATAATTGTCATAATTTCAAGATTTGTATTAGTTTATATGATTAGGCTAATTTCTTGAAGATTGATGATATGAATTATCTTATGCTTATGAGTTTAATTAGATCATGTATGAATTTTTGATTATTGTGTTAATTAAATAAATGATCTTAATTGTTTTAATGGACTCCATAACGTGTCCTCAAGTTATAGAAAACCAAAAGTCTTTTCTTTAAAAGTCATTAAACTCATAAGTTAAGAAAATGAAATGTTTTGAATAGTGTCAAAACTTGCCCTCAAGTTTTGGAATCTGTAAAGTCACACTTAAGAATACTTTAATTCCAAACCCTAGAATTTTAAAAGTTTAAAACTCAACCATTATACTATTATAATATTATAAGTTTAATAATTATATATATGTATAAGACAAGTCAGTCTTACCGTTAGTAGGCCTCATTCACGAAGCCGGTCTATAAGGGGGTATAATGTTACTGTCTATAAAATGGCAATTTAATGGGTGTCCACTCTCACCCACTGCTTCCTTGACTGGCGGAGGGTCGTTAGCCAAACAGGTAGGATAGGACACTAATCCTCATTTGTAACGCCCCGATTCTCATGTATTGTTTAAATAAGATTTTTGGGTGAAGCTCTACTCGACGAGTTGGTTAACCTACTCGTCGAGTAGTAGCGGGGTGGGATCGCATGTTAAGTGACCTACTCGACGAGTCCATATTGGGACTCGGCGAGTAGGAGCTGGCAGATGAAACCCTAAATTCAGGGGTTTGCACCTCTATTTAAAGGAGCCTCAGCCTCCTTTGGCCTCTTTACAGTCTTTGAGAGCTCCTTAAAACCCTAATACGTGTGTGTGTGTGTGTGTGCCCATTATGTGTGTGAAGCTTGAAAAGAGGATCTTTGGAGGGAGAAGGCTTGGAGGAGAAGGAGATTGGAGCAAGTAGAGTGTGGGAATCAACACTTATCTCAGTTATCATCTTCTGGAGGTAACCAAATCGCCTTTTTCCTTGTGAATCTCTTCTATTGGTTGAGTTTTAGGGTTTTTGGTGAGATGTTAAGTTGGAAAGATGAGCTATAGGCTAGATCTGAGGTTGTAACTTCAGATCTGGACCCTCCTTGGATTCTAGAAGCATAAAGTTACAATGTTGGTCATGATTGAGGTCCCTCTTGACCATAAAGCTCCATTAAGAACTTAAAATAGGCATTTAGAGCCTTTATAGCCATGCATACACGTAAAGTTTGCAACTTTACGTGATAAGCATGTCCTAGAAGCTTGGATCTGTGATTTGGAGCCGCTGCATGGCTCAAAACAAGTCTGTATGGAAAAAGGACTGAATGGACTCGGCGAGTCGCAAGGTTGACTCGGCGAGTCACATGGAGATGGCCGTGAACTCGACGAGTTGGATGAACAACTCGGCGAGTCCGATGAAGATTACCATAAGACTCGACGAGTTGATGAACAACTCGGCGAGTCGGATGAGTTTTCCTTAGGATATGTATGCGTGTGTATCCGTCGTGTTGCAAGAGGGAAACTCGACGGGTGGCCTTAGAATTGGATCAAGAATCGGAGGAACTCGACGAGTCACCCCGATGACTCGGCGAGTTGGAAAGTGCTTCACGGAACTCGGCGAGTAGCCGAGGGTACTCGGCGAGTTAAGGTCAACATGGACTATTCACCTTGACTGAGGACTTTGACTTTGACCAGGGGTTGACTAGTGGGTTATGGAGTACCTTATAAGGTTAAGGACTTATGGGTATATTGTGCTACGGTAATAGGTAGTGGAGCTTGTGTCGAGTGATTCGAGAGTTGGGATCTATCTACCGAGTCGACATCTGTGAGGTGAGTTATCCTCACTATATCGATAGGGTCTAAGGCACCAAGGCCGACCCTTTTAGTTGTTATCGTTATGGTATGCTATATGTGGATATGATCTGTTAGATCGGAATCAGGATAGACAGTATGTTATGCTCTTATGATCCATAGGGATTAATATGTTAGTGACCTGTTAGGTCAGTGCTCTAGTTATGAGAGATTGTGCTGTTTGGTGTTCAGTGAGATAGATATGTTTGATGATTGTATATGCCAGTATATGTTAGTTATGCGTACATGATTAGTAGCTTGTTGCTTGGGTTGAGGCGGTCCTGCTCTGTGCTGAAGGCCGACACACCCTATGAGTGGTCCGGGGAGACTGTAGGCCCACGTGGTGGTCCAGTCATGCCGAAGGCTCGGTATAGATTCAGTTGGACTGTAGGCCCTGGAGGGCGGTCCAGTCAGGCCGATGGCCCAGTATGCATGTTGATTGATTGATTATTACGGACATGGTATTATCAGTGTGGTATTGGTATTTTGGGGGTAGCTCACTAAGCGATCGGGCTTACAGTTTTTAGTTTATTGTTTCAGGTACTTTAGGAGTTCATGGCAAGGCGAAGGCGTGACCGTACCGCTCCTCATCCTTATGATCTGGCTTTTGGGACACTCTGATTGAATAATGAATTGAAAACACTTTTGTAAACAATTGCTATATGGTTTTATTTATGCTTGAAAATTTTAAATTTGGCGTAAAATTTATGGATGTTACAAGTTGGTATCAGAGCCTTGGTTTGAGTGAATTGGAGGAACACTCGTGTGAATCCAGTCTCAAATCAAGGAGATTTTCAGAAAGTAAAATTTTTAAATTGGTTTTCAAAATAAAGGATGGAGGATGCAGAGGGTACGATCAGCCGGAGCCTGTAACTAAACCCCAAAATACCATACAGTTATTTGATATTCTGATATGTTAGAACAACATGCTAGTGCTAGGCTAGGGATCTTCAGGAATCGCATGATAGACTTGCCTGATTATATGATGCCCATTAGCCTAGGGTTCCTTGTATGTGGAATTGACATCATAACTGTTGATGATTAGTGTATGCATCACGACTGTGCATAATAAAGACCTCATAGCTTGAGAATGTTGATTCGGCCTTCGGGTAGGATGGAACATTCGAAAGTCTATTGGGTCCAGCGTTATGTGCAGTTAGCATACACTAGCGCTGCAGGGGATGATGAAAGTTTCATGGAGGTGTGAGTTGTGAGAGGCGGTAAGACCAGTTGCGAGATAGTTGATATTCCTCTAGGGATAAGGGTTGAGCGCCTTTTATGTCGATGCTAGTGTTAGGGTGTTGTGGTGATACTTGAGACAAATATGGGTAGGTGTGGAAGGTAGTATGGGCTCGTACTACTGAAAGCACAGGACCCATACGCGTAGCAAGGAAGTCACAACCCCTAGGGTTTGTGGGTTTTGGCCTCCCTATATTATGTTATTTATCTGATGTTTGAGTATACCCTTCAGTATGGTGGTGACGAGACGTTTTGCTGCTGGGCCCGGATCAGGATCAGGGTCCGAATCGGGGTCAGGGTCGGGAGATGGAGGGTCGGAGGTGCCGGTAGCACTTCAGCCCGTGGTACAGATAGAGACCGAGGAGTTGGATGCCAGGATCCGGGAGATTATGCACGACGAGATTGCAGCAGCGTTCCGAGCGCAGCTGCCAGAGATGTTTAGGTCGATTAAGACCGCGATGGTCGAGTACTTTGATGAGCGATATGCAGCTCTATCAGAGACAGATGCCGCTGCAGCCACTTCGGCTGTAACCATGGCAGGGGTTGGAGGAGGGGCCAGCAGGGCTTTCCAGTACCGGGACTTCGATAATACGAAGCCCCCGACGTTTGATGGTACACAGGATGTGATCAGAGCTATGAGGTGGTTATCTGACGTGGAGGGATGTTTCTTCACGTGTTCATGTCCTGCTGACCAGAAGGTCAGGTGTGCCCTGAACCTGCTGAGGCTTGGGGCAAAGGACTGGTGGAGATTGACGACAGGGTCGTACACGGATGATCAGCGAGCTGCTGTTACTTGGGAGCAGTTCTGGGATATGTTTCGCACCCGCTACGTTCCACGTGTTGAGCGGGAGCGGCTTGCTCAGGAGTTTTTGACATTGAGACAGGATGGGGAGTCAGTGATGGAGATTACCCGTATGTTCACGGAGAGGGCTATGTTTTGCCCGGAGTTTGCTTCAGAGCAGTCTCAGATGACTCGTTATCTGAGTATGCTTAAGACTGATATTCGACAGTTTGTGTCTACACAACGATGTGATACCCTCCTGGATATTCAGGAAGCCGCGAGGCGGCGTGAGTTGGAGATAGAGCTGCAGTTGAAGGAGCAGCGTCAGGCACCGACACAGTCTCAGCCAGCGCCTAAGCGGTCTAAGACCGCTGATACTCGGACTGGGAGTCAGCAGAGCCGCACTTGTGGAAAGTGTGGCAGGGGTCATTCGGGGGTGTGTCGAGCAGGAGGTGGATGCCACAAATGTGGCAAGGAGGGGCACTATGCCAGGGACTGCCGTCAGTCCGCCCCTCCAGCAGATATGAGGATTTGTTACCATTGTCATCAGGTTGGTCATGTGAAGACCAACTGTCCGCAGCTCGCCGCCAAGCCGGCGCAGGGTCCCGCGTCAGCTACTGTGAGGATTGGGGATGGGAGGCCAGCCAAGGTGGAGCCTCCGAAGGCTCAGGGTCGCGCCTTCCAGCTCACGGCCGAGGAGGCCAAGGCAGCACCGGATGTGGTTGCTGGTACGTTTCTTTTCTCTATCTCAGTTATTGTATTTGTGTTATGCTCATTGGTTGTACCTATGAATAGGTACGTTTTTAGTGAATTCTTTGTCTGCTTTGGTTTTATTTGACTCGGGGGCGAGTCGGTCGTTCGTATCTCAGACTTTCAGTAGAGGGTTTAGTGTGCCGGTAGATGAGCTTGAGTGTCCGTTGCGAGTTTCGATCACCAACAAGCACGGGGTTTCTGCTTCTTCGGTCTACCGGGGATGCGAGTTGGAGATTTTCGGGGTGCTCTTCCCGATAGATTTGATTCCTATTCCCTTGGGGGAAGTGTGTGTGATCGTAGGGATGGATTGGCTCAGTCGATTTGGCGCCATGATCGACTGTGAGGGACAGCGAGTGGTAGTTCGAACCCCAAGTGGGGGAGAACTGGTGGTATATGGCGAGGGCACCAGGATGGGATCAGGGTTTTGTTCGGCGGCCAGGGCTCGACAGTATGTCCAGCACGGGTGTGCCGGTTATTTAGCGTATGTGGTAGATACGCGGGTTAGGGATCAGCCCTCGGTTTCGGAGGTCCCAGTAGTTAGAGAGTTTGCTGACGTGTTTCCGGAGGAGTTACCCGGAGTGCCTCTGGAGAGGCAGGTTGAGTTTAGGATTGATCTAGTGTCGGGGGCGGCACCTATTGCTAAGGCACCATACCGACTGGCACCGCCAGAGATGCAGGAGTTGTCATCTCAGTTGCAGGAGCTGCTGGGTAAATAGTTTATTCGTCCGAGTAATTCCCCATGGGGAGCACCGATCCTTTTCGTCAGGAAGAAGGACGGTTCGCACAGGATGTGCATTGATTATAGGGAGCTTAATAAGTTAACGGTGAAGAACCGTTATCCACTCCCGAGGATAGATGATCTTTTCGATCAACTGCAGGGTGCATCTTGGTTTTCCAAGATCGATCTGAGGTCCGAATATCACCAGGTCAGGGTGAGGGAGGAAGACGTGGAGAAGACCGCGTTTTAGACTCGTTATGGTCATTACGAGTTCGTGGTGATGCCGTTTGGGCTCACCAACGCGCCGGCAGTGTTCATGGATTTGATGAACCGGGTCTGCAGACCGATGCTCGATCGCTCGGTCATTGTGTTCATAGACGATATATTGGTGTATTCCAAGACGCGGGAGCAGCACGAGGAGCACCTCAGGGAGCTGCTGGAGGTTCTGCGACGAGAACGGCTGTATGCCAAGTTCTCGAAGTGTGAGTTTTGGTTACGAGAGGTCCAGTTCCTCGGGCATCTCGTTAACCAGGAGGGGATTTTGGTCGACCCGGCCAAAGTTGAGGCCGTTATGCAGTGGGAGATTCCGAAATATCCCTCCGACATCAGGAGTTTCTTGGGATTAGCAGGGTACTACCGGAGATTTATTCGAGATTTTTCCAAGGTTGCAGTACCCCTCACTCGTCTAACGAGGAAGGGGGTGGATTTCCGGTGGGGCCTTGAGCAGCAGAGGGCGTTTGAGACCCTCCGACGATGTTTTTGTGAGGCGCCAGTGTTGACGCTCCCCGAGGGAGTTGAGGATTTTGTAGTATTTTGTGATGCATTCATCACAGGTCTGGGGGCGGTCCTTATGCAGAGGGGACGGGTGATAGCCTATGCATCGCGGCAGCTGAAGCCGCATGAGACGAGATACCCTACGCATGATCTTGAGTTGGGAGCGTAGGTTTTCGCTCTCAAGATTTGGAGGCATTATCTGTACGGGGTCTGATGTACTATATACACGGATCACAAGAGTTTGAGGCACATTATGGATCAGCCGAACCTGAATATGAGGCAGCACAGGTGGCTGGATGTAGTCAAGGACTACGATTGTGAGATCCTTTACCATCCTGGTAAAGCGAATGTGGTTGCGGACGCTTTGAGCCGCAAGTCAGCTGGGTCTTCTACCCCGGCAAGGTGTATGAGGATAGCGATGGATTCCCCGCTTGTGAGCTTGATTAGGGATACTCAGGTCGAGGGCATGAGACCAGAGAACTGGAAGATGGAGCAGATTAAGGGCGAGAACGCCCGGTTTGTTCAGGATGGCCGCAGATTATTGACCCGACACGGTCGGGTTTGGGTTCCGATGACCGGAGGGATCTGGCAGACAGTGATGGAGGAGGCTCATAAGTCTCACTTTTCTATACACCCGGGGGCCACCAAGATGTATCGGGATTTGAGTTTGAGCTACTGGTGGCCATGCATGAAGCGAGAAATCGCTGGGTATGTTGAGAGGTGCTTGACCTGTAGGATGGTCAAGGCTGATAATCAGAGGCCGCATGGAAAGCTGCAACCTCTGGAGATTCCCATGTGGAAATGGGAGCAGATCACGATGGATTTCATTACCAAGTTGCCGAGGACGGCGAAGGGGTTTGATGTTATTTGGGTCATCGTGGATCGGTTGACCAAGAGTGCCCATTTCTTGTCTGTACGGGAGAGTTCGTCGGCGGAGAAATTGGCCGACATGTATGTTAGTGAGATAGTCTCTCGTCATGGGGTTCCAGTTTCTATCGTTTCCGATAGGGATGTCAGGTTTACTTCCCGTTTTTGGCAGAAGTTCCATGAGGAACTGGGTACGCAACTGCATTTTAGTACAGCTTTCCATCCTCAGACAGATGGGCAGAGTGAGCGGACCATCCAGACCCTCGAGGATATGTTGAGGGCGTGCGTTATTGATTTTGGTGGGAGTTGGGATTCCCACCTACCGCTTGCAGAGTTCGCCTACAACAACAGCTATCATTCCAGTATTGGCGCCGTGCCTTTCGAGCTGTTGTATGGACGGAGATGTAGAACCCCGGTCAGTTGGGGTGAAGTGGGACACATAGTGATGGGTCAGACGGAGGTAGTCTTGCAGACTACCGAAAAGATCCAGCAGGTTAGACAGCATTTGCAGACCACTCAGAGTCGGCAGAAGAGTTATGCCGACAGACGCCGATCTGAGTTGGAATTCCAGGTGGGTGACATGGTTCTCCTGAAGGTCTCACCCTGGAAGGGAGTGATCCGCTTCAGGAAGAGGAAAAAATTAGGTCCCCATTACATTAGGCCGTTCAGGATTGTTGCCAGGGTTGGCAGGGTGGCTTATAGGCTAGAGCTTCCGGAGGAGCTTAGCCGGATCCACAGCACATTTCATGTTTCGCAATTGCGAGAATGCATTATGGACCAGGAGGCAGTGGTATAGTTGGATGACATTTAGGTCGATGAGCGCCTGAACTATGTGGAGAGGCATGTGGCTATTTTGGAAAGGAAGAAGAAGATTATGCGGAACAAGGAAATACCTTTAGTAAAGGTACAGTGGGAACATCGGAGGGGATCCGAGTGGACATGGGAGCCAGAGGCGGAGATGCGCGAGTATTACCCGACATTGTTTATTCCAACGGATTCCGAGGGCGAAGTCTAGTTCAAGTGGGGGAGAGTTGTAACGCCCCGATTCTCAGGTATTGTTTAAATAAGATTTTTAGGTGAAGCTCTACTCGACGAGTTGGTTGACCTACTCGTCGAGTAGCAGCGGGGTGGGATCGCATGTTAAGTGACCTACTCGACGAGTCCATATTGGGACTCGGCGAGTAGGAGCTGGCAGATGAAACCCTAAATTCAGGGGTTTGCACCTCTATTTAAAGGAGCCTCAACCTCCTTTGGCCTCTTTGCAGTCTTTGAGAGCTCCTTAAAACCCTAATACGCGTGTGTGTGTGCCCATTGTGTGCGTGAAGCTTGAAAAGAGGATCTTTGGAGGGAGAAGGATTGGAGGAGAAGGAGATTGGAGCAAGTAGAGTGTGGGAATCAACACTTATCTCAGTTATCATCTTCTGGAGGTAACCAAATCGCCTTTTTCCTTGTGAATCTCTTCTATTGGTTGAGTTTTAGGGTTTTTGGTGAGATATTAAGTTGGAAAGATGAGCTATGGGCTAGATCTGAGGTTGTAACTTCAGATCTGGACCCTCCTTGGATTCTAGAAGCATAAAGTTACAATGTTGGTCATGATTGAGGTCCCTCTTGAGCATAAAGCTCCATTAAGAACTTAAAATAGGCATTTAGAGCCTTTATAGCCATGCATGCACGTAAAGTTTGCAACTTTACGTGATAAGCATGCCCTAGAAGCTTGGATATGTGATTTGGAGCCGCTGCATGGCTCAAAACAAGTCTGTATGGAAAAAGGACTGAATGGACTCGGCGAGTCGCAAGGTTGACTCGGGTTGTCACAAGAAGATGGTCGTGAACTCGACGAGTTGGATGAACAACTCGGCGAGTCCGATGAAGATTACCATAAGACTCGACGAGTTGATGAACAACTCGGCGAGTCGGATGAGTTTTCCCTAGGATATGTATGTGTGTGTATCTGTCGTGTTGCAAGAGGGAAACTCGACGGGTGGCCTTAGAATTGGATCAAGAATCGGAGGAACTCGACGAGTCACCCCGATGACTCGGTGAGTTGGAAAGTGCTTCAAGGAACTCGGCGAGTAGCCGAGGGTACTCGGCGAGTTAAGGTCAACAAGGACTGTTGACCTTGAATGAGGACTTTGACTTTGACCAGGGGTTGACTAGTGGGTTATGGAGTACCTTATAAGGTTAAGGACTTATGGGTATATTGTGCTATGGTAATAGGTGGTGGAGCTTGTGTCGAGTGATTCGAGAGTTGGGATCTATCTACCGAGTCGACATCTGTGAGGTGAGTTATCCTCACTATATCGATAGGGTCTAAGGCACCAAGGCCGGCCCTTTTAGTTGTTATCGTTATGGTATGCTATATGTGGATATGATCTGTTAGATCGGAATCAGGATAGACAGTATGTTATGCTCTTATGATCCGTAGGGATTAATATGTTAGTGACCTGTTAGGTCAGTGCTCTAGTTATGAGAGATTGTACTGTTTGGTGATCAGTGAGATAGATATGTTTGATGATTGTATATGCCAGTATATGTTAGTTATACGTACATGATTAGTAGCTTGTTGCTTGGGTTGAGGCGGTCCTGCTCTGTGCTGAAGGCCGACACACCCTATGAGCGGTCCGGGAAGACTGTAGGCCCACGTGGTGGTCCAGTCATGCCGAAGGCTCGGTATAGATTCAGTTGGACTGTAGGCCCTGGAGGGCGGTCCAGTTAGGTCGATGGCCCAGTATGCATGTTGATTGATTGATTATTACGGACATGGTATTATCAGTGTGGTATTGGTATTTTGGGGGTAGCTCACTAAGCCCTCGGGCTTACAGTTTTCAGTTTATTGTTTCAGGTACTTCAGGAGTTCATGGCAAGGCGAAGGCGTGACCGTACCGCTCCTCATCCTTATGATCTGGCTTTTGGGACACTCTGATTGAATAATGAATTGAAAACACTTTTGTAAACAATTGCTATATGGTTTGAAAATTTTAAAGTTGGCGTAAAATTTATGGATGTTACATCATTAAAAGTATAATGATAATTATAAAGTAACTAAAATTTTATTAAATTCCCAATCTTAGTTACTTTAGGAAGATGTGAATTTGATGCTAATCCATGAAATTGCACTTTGCACCTTGCCAAGTAGTTAGTGGAGCGTGTGTGGTTAACCGACACACTAACATGGACTAGTAAGGGTGGCAAAGGGTATTTTGATGTTTGTCATAGATCGGTGGAGCGTGTGTGGTTAACTGGCACATCGATTAGGTGATAAATGAGATCAAGTGTACCAAGTTAATTTGCATGGTTATTTACACCTTGTTTGTGATCCTCAGTATCCCAGTCACAAACTTGAAGGGCATAATCGAGATTTAAACACGCCATTGAAAAGTTCAATGAATCTCAAAGGAATCTAGGAATTTCGATCCAATTAAAACTTAATAATCTATTTCGTTTTTCATGGTGGAAATTGGTAAATCGTCATTTACCTACCTTCAAATATTTTGCAAGGTGGATTACGACATCCCTCTTCCAAGTTGTAAAATATTGTGTTGGGTCCTAGCCTTAATATTTCATTTGGTTGTTATATTAAGGACTCTTATCTAATCTAAACTTTGTCTTTCTTTCTTTTCAGATGTCTTCCAACACTGCTTCTGGCTCAAACCCTACTGGCTCCTTCTCTCTCATGAACCTTTGTAGGAGAGTTATCTTTGATGGTTCCAACTTCAATGACTGGATTAGGAACATCAGGATGATCACTCGCTATGAGGACAAGGAATATGTCCTCGATAAGGAGCTTACGGAAATCGATGAGTCTTCTGCTACTCCTGAGGAGATCGTTGAGTTTAGGATATCATTCTACACTCCTTACCTCCATGTTATGATCAGTTCTGCATGACCTATCATATGAACAAGGAAGAGGTCACACTTAGCAAGCTTCAAGGCCTTTTGAGGACTGCTTGTAACATCCTGACTCCGAGGTATAATATTTATATATGTTTATTTATGATTTGGCTTGGTGACTCGACGAGTTGGTGCCTCAACTTGTCGAGTAGAGACTGATTGACCATGTGGGTCTAAAAACCGCCTCGACGAGTCAGAGAGCTGACTCGCCGAGTAGGCGCTGCGAGATGAAACCCTAAATCCCCGGGTTTGGGGCCTATTTTAGGAAACTTATGTCCTCATTTCCGCCTCACCAGCTGCCCAACTCCCATGTGTGAAACCCTAATCGACCCTTGAGCTAAGAGAAAGTGTGTGAGCTATTATTGAGTGTTTTGGTGGATCTTTTGGAAGGAAAGGAGTGAGATACAAGCAAGGAACAAGGAGAGGTTGTGGGATCTAGCATTCTTTCACTTGGAGCTTCTGTGGAAGGTAAAAAGCTTACACTTTTCTAATCTTATTAGTTGGATCTCTTGAGTATGGAAGTTAGGGCTTTTACCACCATTTGTTGGGTCAATGAGTGAATGGAGTCTATTAAGGGGTCTAGACTTCAGATCTGGACCTTGTAAGGTCCAGGGAGTCCAAAGGTTCCAGCTTTATTCAGCCACATAAGAGTTATTGTGCTTAAACCCCTTTGTTAGAGTTGGATTGGTATGTTGGAGCAAGATGTGTCATGCATGAACGTAAAGATCAAAGCTTTACGTGACATTCGAGCCTTTGAAGCCTAGATCTAGAGTGTGGAGTGGTAGATCTGCCTTAAAACGTCTGAATAAGAAACTGACTGAAGGGACTCCCCGAGTCAATGAGCTGACTCGATGAGTCGGTTAGGGTTTCCGATGAGCCTGATTATGCGATAACTCGGCGAGTTGGAGGGTCAACTCGACGGGTTGAGCTGGACTTTCATGAAACTTCTGAGGAAACAAGGGGACTCGACGAGTTGCATGAATGCACTCAATGAGTTGGGTCAACGTTGGCTGTTGACTCGAGTTTGACTTTTGTTGACTTTAGGGTTTGCTCAAACATGAGTAATGGAGACCATGGAGGGGTAAAATGCTCTTTTACCCATTTCAAGAGTCAGAGAGAGAGAGAGAGAGAGAATAACCCTTGCTTTATTTAGAGTTGAGAATAGAGTATTAAATAGAGATGTTTATCCTATGTGATAGGCGGAGGCTAGTTCGAGATTTGTGTACGAGGTTTTGCTTGCTTGCTTATGAGGTGAGTCTTGTCACTATACATACCTTGAGTGGTAATCTATGTGTGACCGGAGGGTCTTATGTGCATATAGTGTGTATTGAGATATCCTGCTTATTGTCTTTGTGATATATATGTTGTGTATTATAATGAGTTGCCAAGTTGAGGGACCAGAGGGTCCAACTGAGTTGTGGGACCAGAGGGTCCCACTGAGAAACATTGACTGGAGGGTCTTTTCTGAGTATAGCCATGAGAGGCCAATGAGATATGTGTGGTATTTTGGGGAACTCACTAAGCTTCGTGTTTACCGTGTTATGTGTTATGTGTATCAGATACTTCTTAGGATCACGGGAAGGCGCCGACTTGATTGTACACACGAGACTGCACTATATTTGAGGATCCTGGATTTTTGTTGTCATGGACACGTGTTTTGATAAAATGAGATTTTGGAGCTTTTGTGATTTATGTGATGAGATTAATGTGATTTTTAAATGAAAAAAATTGTTTGAAAATTTACGGTGTAACTAGTTGGTATCAGAGCCTTGGTTTGAGGGATTCAGATGCACCTTCGGGTATGTTTGGACTCAAACTGAGGATTTGAGAAAAGTTTTCAAAAGAAATGGTTTTTTCTAAAGAGAGCAAGAGTTTCTAAGAGAAAAAAGTGAAGGAGTAGTGTGTACAATCAGCCAGAGCCCGAACGGTGATTTCCCAAAACACCTTAATTGTTTGCTTTATGAGATATTTATGAGATGTTTATGAGATATTAGAATTGCATGCTAGAGGATAAACTAGGTATTTCAGATTCTAGGGCTAGAGTTGCCTGATTTGTGATGCCTTAGCCTAAGAGATGTTGTTATCTGTTATTGCTCTATGAATGTGCTGAGTAGGAGTACCTAGAGGGCATCTTTTCAAGAGAGCTTTGAGTAGAGGAGTAATCTAGGGGAGATACCTAGATGAACGTTGGAGTAACCTACTAAGAGAGTAGTGAGATACCCACGAGAGGTAGGGTTGCTTGAGTCCGGTGATACCTTTTTACTGTGAATAGAGCAAGTGGAGTTGTAACCTAGAGTGGTTTTACGTGTTGGTGGAGATTATTCTATGTTGCTTGATTTGTGCTTTGTGGAACTCTTGATGATGGGAGTCAGCTACTAAGTGAATATGACGATATTCAGGAGGTAGATGACTGGCATCATAAGGAGTTCTTCAACAGCTGATGGCAGAAAAGTGTGAGAATCTAGGAAGAGCCTAGGGAGTAGTTTTAATCAGATGAGTATGCTGATAGAGGAGAGTATTCGCTGGAGAGCGACCAGGTGTAACGGGATTGGTGATCGAGAAGGTTGAGCAACTACTTAGGAAATTTGGGACGATCCATGTGGAAAGTATGGGTAGATGTGACAGGTAGTATGGGTCCGTACTACTGAAAGCAGACGACCCATACTCGAAACATGGATAATTCCAGAGGTTCTAAGTAGCCGGCTGAGAAGAGATAAAATGGTTCAAGTGCCATGATTCGTAGCAGATTGAGAGGAGATAGCATGGTTCGAGTACCATGATTCGTAGCAGATAGTGCTTCTGACTTTACCAGTTGTCCCGTTGTGATTGTTTAGACTGAGAACTGATATGATAGAGTGTGGGGCCAGAGGGCCATGTCGAACAAGCCTCAATGGAGCATGCCTTGAGGGGGAAATTGAGTTAGTTCCTGAGAGATTTTACTGGTGAGATGCCAGTTGGAGTCGCGGGACTCAGGGATGAGTAGAGATGATGCTTTGTGGAGAATTGCGATCTGAGATGAGCAATCGGTAGAGAGTGGAGATATCACTTTTGTGACGAGAATTGCGCTACTTGTGTTTCTTGTGTCGAGCGAAAGAGATAACGTGTTTCCAGTTTCAGAGTTGGAGGTAAAACCCCGTGGGGTAGCTTATGGTTGGGACCTTTCTCACAAGAGTACTGGGGCAGTACGTCTGCCACGAGGTATTTCTTATACCATGAGAGAGTCATGAGTAAGGAATTATATGTAAGAGGACAGGGAGATGCCTTAGCTGAGTGAGGCATACTTTTTAGCAGCAGTTTCAAGTGATCAAGAGGAGTATACCGAGGCGGCGACCCTCGTTGCCTACATTGTGTATCGACTGGGAGAGTGAAGTCTCTTGTTTCTATGATGATCCACGTGATGGAATGTTGGTTGAGGGATCGAAGACGAGGTGGGTGACAGTACATTATTTCCAGATTGAGAGTCGTGACTAATTCGGGATAGTTAGGATATCTGGCGGTATGTCGGTATGAGATTTTAGGATGACTAGAGGCAGTCACATTGGGAGGATTCCGAGGATTTCATCTGAGATATGGGATATTTGGAGTTGCTTAGTATCTATCGGGAAGATCATCGAGTGTTACGTAGTACGTTCTAAGAGCCGAGTGTAATGTACCCGGTGAAACAGTATGTGAGTGGACTGTTGGCATGCCAATTGGTGATGATTCAAACCCTGAGTGGGGGGGGGGGACTGGATATTTTATCGAAAGGATCAGAGATTTGTTCAAGTGCAGTTAGAGAACTGGCTATGGAGATCTACGGTACGTATTCATGAGACTTGGGTTATTAGCGGATGAGGCAAGGTGCAGAGCGAGATAGTGCATGCTGTACAGGATGAATGTATCCACGGCAAGTAGCCGTTGGTCAGGGACCTTATGGTGGTTAGGAACCCTTCGAGGTTGTAATGGTTGAGTTCGAGGCGGTTGGATCATTAAGGATAGTATCGACGGTTGAGAGTTTGTAGTTCAACGTATGGGTTGTTATATGCTTTGGGAAGGGCAGAAGTTGTGTTGGCAACCAACTTCAGAGTCGGCATTAGTATTCTTGCATGAGTTTTGAGCAATAAAGCATGGGGTTTCATATTGTAGTCAATGTGTTTTGAGTCATTGACGATTCCTCCTAGTTTCAAATTGAGAGTTGGAGTATTTCAAAATACGAGTTGTGCGAGGGGAGATTAGTGGTTTAGGCAAGACTTTATGAGGTTCTGTGATGGTATACCTAGGTATCCGAGTATATTCGGATCATTTTGAGACTTGAGTTACGAGATGGCAAGTGGAGTATCAAGTGACTACGGCTCCAGTGGGAGCCCTTCAACTAATTGTCATCAAACGAGATTATCTAAGAATGTGAATTGCAGCGAGAAAAAGTGTTGTGTCACGACGGTTGTCGTCAGAAGTAGTGATGCTTAACCGGGTGGTATGTGTACCTGTCTATGTTGGGCTGTAGAGTATCCGATAGTGAACTTAGTGGGGTGATGACTCGAGGATGAGATTATGGGTGATAAGAGAGTGAGTGGATCCGAGTTGAAGTAATCAGTTGAGATTATCAGAGAAAACCATGGGGTGAGCCCCTGGCAAGCGAGAGAGTATTGTGAAACCGCAGGGAGTCGTAGCTTTCACTGGCGAGCGAGAGAGTATTGTGAAATTGCGGGGAGCCGTAGCATTCACGAGTCAGTGAGAGAGTGTCATAAGTCTGCGGGGAGCCGTAGCATTCATGAGTCAATGAGGGAGTGTCTTAAGACTATGGAGAACCGTAGCACTCGATAGTCAATAAGAGGGAATATTGTAACTACGGGGAGCCGTAGTATTCACTAGTCAGAGCATGACGCGGAGGAGTTCTTATGCTTGGGTAGCCTTACCCATCGAGTCTTTAGGAACCTAGTGGCCGGATCAGGGGAGAGACTGGGGCCTCCGTAATGGTCGAGGATCGTTTTATTCTGAGTTAAGGTGTTGTTATCGCAACCGGAAGGAATTGGAGAAGTGATGTACGCGTGGGGTTGCGGATCATGGGTCATGAGTTGAGTACTAGCTTGGGACGAGTGGTTCCAATTATGTGTCGGACCAGACTCTCGAGTTTGAGTTTGGCTCTAGTGGTGTATTGAGTAGGCGAGATGAGATTCCAGATTCTTAGATGGGCTTCATTTTGAGGAGTATTGATTCCATATGATGTCTTAGACTGAGTGGGTCAGTTCGTTGGTATGGGAAGAAATGTGAGATGCACAGAGCTAGTGAGTGGTAGACGACATAGGTCGGAGGTGAGACGACTTCAAATGAGGTTGTAGTATTCGCTCGAGGTAAAGCGAACTTCATGACTCGTATGTCACGATAGGCCGAGATAGTTATTATGAGAAGGAAGCCTGTAAAGTCATTTTATTGGGTGTGTAATGGGTAGTCTTTGGAGGTTCAACTGCTGGGTCAGGAGCCGACCTGGTGCTCAGTGTTGGAAGGGATATGTGAGAGGAAGCTGGGGCGTATGTTCATAGAGGTCCAAGGATACTTCTAAGCGGACACGATCATTTCCTTGTGTATGAGAACAGAATACTGAGGTTCATTTTGTTCAGATGGGTTCTGATAGCAGTACAGTTGATGGGTCCCTAGTGAGATGTGACCCTTTCGTTCCTTTGGTGTACGATCTGGATCGGTTGATATGTCCGACATGAGTGCTCGACAATTGTTATGGTCGATGACCTGATTTCATCAGTCGCATCAAGATAATTAGAGCTGGAAGTGTGATTTTGAGATCGTTCATTCGAGGTGCGAATGACATGATGATATATTGCATGGGCAGTCGTGCAGGGAGTTAGACTACTAGAGTTTCCAGGTTCTGAAGATTTCAGAACTGGAACCGCTTCAGCAGAGGGAGTTATCATTTTTCGGGATATGGAGTTCCTGTATTAGGTTCGGGTGTCTTGGGGAAAGAGATTGACGTATGACATGAGACGGCAGTGGCGCCATTGGAGGATGTTCAGGTTGATGACCGTCAAACTATATTGAGAGGCCGGTTGCGATATTGGGTAGAAAGGTAAAGACATTGAGGAACAAGGAGGTGCGCCTAGTTAAGGTGCAGTGGGAGCACCGCAGTTAAGGTGTAGTGGGAGCACCGATGAGGATCAGAGTGGGCTTGGGAGTCGGAGTCCGAGATGCGCGAGCAGTACCCAGAGTTATTTCCAGAGCATGACTTCGAGGGCGAAGTCTAATTCTAGTGGGGGAAAATTGTAACATCCTGACTCCGAGGTATAATATTTATATATGTTTATTTATGAGTTGGTTGAGTGACTCGACGAGTTGGTGCCTCAACTCGTCGAGTAGAAACTGATTGACCACGTGGGTCTAAAAACCGACTCGACGAGTCAGAGAGCTGACTCACCGAGTAGGCACTGCGAGATGAAACCTTAAATCCCCGGGTTTGGGGCCTATTTAAGGAAACTTATGTCCTCATTTCCGCCTCACCAGCTACCCACCTCCCCTGTGTGAAACCGTAATCGACCCTTGAGCTAAGAGAAAGTGTGTGAGCTAATATTGAGTGTTTTGGTGGATCTTTTGGAAGGAAAGGAGTGAGATACAAGCAAGGAACGAGGAAAGGCTGTGGGATCTAGCATTCTTTCACTTGGAGCTTCTGTGGAAGGTAAAAAGCTTACACCTTTCTAATCTTATTAGTTGGATCTCTTGAGTATGGAAGTTAGGGCTTTTACCACCTTTTGTTGGGTCAATGAGTGCATGGAGTCTATTAAGGGGTCTAGACTTCAGATCTGGACCTTGTAAGGTCCAGAGAGTCCAAAGGTTCCAGCTTTATTTAGCCACATAAGATTTATTGTGCTTAAACCCCTTTGTTAGAGTTTGTTGGAGTACAAAGTTATTCATGATTGACTTTGTAATTGTTTGACTTTTGTAAAACCCACTTGCATGTGGAGTATTAGCCTTGTGACACATGAGAGATAGAGAGTGAGAGAGAGACATGTAAACACCTCTATAAGTAGTGGGTTCATACCACTTGTAGAGGTGTGCTTGAGAGGTGTAAAAGTGAGTGTGTAAGTGTGTGTTATTTATTTAGATGTAGATCTATGTCCCTTTTTGTAACACCATACATATTCAATACATCTCTTGAACACCCAAATCACCATGTTCATTGTGCAAACTTTAATTCCGCATGCCAAACCATGTTCTTATGTCAATACAATTGGTATCAGAGCGGGTCTTCAAGATCAAGGTGATTTTTGAAGAACGATTCTCGGTTTGGCAACATTTGTCGCAATTTGAACAATTTTGGTGAGTCTCTCTCTATGATCTCTCTTAATTTCATTGAATTCGTGCGTTACGTTTTTGATTTGTGATCGTTTGACTCGTTGGATCAAATTTTCTTGAAAAAAAAACCCATTTGTTATGATCCAATAAATTTTTTGTTGATCAAAGTCCGATCCAATCTCATATTCGTTTGTTTGATTTGATTTTCAAATTGCAATTGTTCACTTGATTCAAAATCTAGCCCAAAAACAATCAACTACTGTTCATTGTTCATTGATCCATTTTGAGCCCAAACCAAAATTTATTTTGGTTAAGATCTGATTTCACGTATCTGTTACTGTTCATTGTAACAATTGATCCAGCCCATTTCATTGATTCCTTACTGTTCATCATTTATCTTTGGTCAAAATCGTTATTCGCATAGAACCTTTATCACTCTGATTTCTCATTAGTATTCAGTGTTTGAAGATCGTTGATAAATTTCTTGGTCTTAGCTGACTAATCTGTTCTAGTTTGTTGATCAATTTGTTCTTGCTTTTCGTTTTTGTTTTGTGAATCGATTGAGTATCATGCGTTTGATTACGAATTCCATTTTGATCAAATTGAAATTGACAATTATCAATCGATACTTTGGTTTTGAAGAATCAGATCAAGAACAGTTGAATATGATGAAGAACAGTTAAATATTCTCGATTTGATTTGAAAATCTATGTGAGAATTGTGATTTTTGTGTTTGTTGACTTCTAAGATCGAAAAGTCAATGTCGATTTTTGACTGGTGATTGATACATCTCATTCAATTGAGTGTTCAAATCAGTTTGTTTTGAGTTGATTCCTGGAAATCGACAATTTAGGAATCGAATTTGGTTTTGGTCAATGCATTGATTTTCTATTTGGGGACGAACAGACCTTGCATTGGGTACGAATCTTGAATAGTCGTCTGAGTTTTTGGATGTTTGTTACTGAAAAACGAAGTATTGATTTTGATGTCAATATGAGAAGGAACGAAATCGATGAACTGGGAAATTTTGATTCAATTTCGTACGAAGGGAAGAAGAAAGCTTAAAAGATTTTCGTTCATATGGGCAAATAAATTTTCGAACGAAGGGTTGGAGAAAAATTTTCGTTTGATTGTTGATGATTCACGAACTGAACTAACGAAGTGAAGAAGATGCTGTGAAAAATTTCGTGTGTTTGAACGAAGGTTGATTGTGAACGAATGGACGAAAGGGGTTTTTGATTTGTACGAAGGGTTACTGTTCACTGGAAAGGCATCGTATGAATTGAAAAAGAAGGAAAAACGAATTTTGGTATATGGCCCTTGACACTTCGTATGTTTGTCACATTTCACCCGAGGATAGTTCGTATGAATTGGAAAGATTCGTATGTTTTGATCAAAAAGCAAAATTTTCGAATTCAGCCCCTGAACCTTCGAATTTTTGACACTTCGAAAATTAAAGCAAGTTTCGAATGTTTTACACTTTTCACCCAAATTCGAAATTTTTTTTTGGAGCTTCGTATATTTTGGGGACTCTTCGTATGTTTGGTGCATAATGGCAGAATTTTCGAAAATAGTCCCTGAGGCTTCGAATGTTTGGCGGTTCATACCCAAATTCGAAAAAGGACTGTTTTTGCTGAAAATTGAAGAAAATGCATTTCAAGCCCCTGCAGTTTGTGCAAATTGACGTTTTCTACCCAGCTTTGGAAAAGGGGGAGAGTTTTGCATATTTTGCTGTTTTGGGCGCACCGGGTCACTGCAGAATTTTGAAATTGACAATTTCTACCCATTTTTGAGAAATTTTGTCAAAGGCGATCCGTGAACGAAGCTACAAATTGAATATTTTTTGGATTTTCCGGATTGAAGCACAAAGTTTATGCCACATGTTAAGAGGGAGTTTTGACACGAAAAATTCCGAATAGAGCACGTTCTCTTTCCTTGAAGGTTTTATAATCAAATTTCGATTATAAAAAGGGGGAGAAATTTATATGGAAATTCGAACTTGAATTTTTCATATTACGCGGATTTGAAGACCGAAGTGATCTTGAAGTTTTGAAGCTTACGAAATGATGCAATTGGAAGTTCGAAAATGATTTATTTTCGAAATGGGTTTGGTTTTATTGAAGATTTTTTGGGGTATGCTTTATGCTCAACTTTTGGTGATCAATTTGGAGTTTGAGAAGCTCGTGATCATTCGTTGATTCTCGGTTTATATGGTTTCACATCCTAGAGCCCAAATTGAAGAATCATGGAAGAATTGAAGATTGAAGTTCGTTTCGACATGTGTCACGCTTGAGGCTTGGGTCGCATAGTTGCTCGATTTTGGAAGATTTGAAGTGGGTCATTCATTCTTAACTTTGAGGGGGAGAATGTTGGGGTACAAATTTATTCATGATTGACTTTGTAATTGTTTGACTTTTGTAAAACCCACTTGCATGTGGAGTATTAGCCTTGTGACACATGAGAGATAGAGAGTGAGAGAGAGACATGTAAACACCTCTATAAATAGTGGGTTCATACCACTTGTAGAGGTGTGCTTAAGAGGTGTAAAAGTGAGTGTGTAAGTGTGTGTTATTTATTTAGATGTAGATCTATGTCCCTTTTTGTAACACCATACATATTCAATACATCTCTTGAACACCCAAATCACCATGTTCATTGTGCAAACTTTAATTCTGCATGCCAAACCATGTTCTTATGTCACTACAGAGTTGGATTGGCATGTTGGAGAAAGATGTGCCATGCATGAACGCAAAGATCGAAGCTTTACGTGACATTCGAGCCTTGGGAGCCTAGATCTAGAGTGTGGAGTGGTAGATCTGCCTTAAAACGTCTGAATGAGAAACTGACTAAATGGACTCCCCGAGTCAATGAGATGACTCGACGAGTCGGTTAGGGTTTGTCCCGATGAGCCTGATTATGCGATAACTTGACGAGTTGGAGGGTCAACTCGACAAGTTGAGCTGGACTTTCATGAAACTTATGAGGAAACAAGGGGACTCGACGAGTTGCATGAATGCACTCGACGAGTTGGGTCAACGTTGGCTGTTGACTCGAGTTTGAATTTTGTTGACTTTAGGGTTTGGTCAAACATGAGTAATGGAGACCATAGATGGGTAAAATGGTGTGACATCCCCATTTTCACGGCCAGAAAAGAACGATTTTGTTTATGCTTTATAAAAATCAGAGTACCTCTTTTAATAAAAATGTTGCGGAATTTGTTCCCGAGCCAAAAATAATCTTTTTGGAGCAGCATTCCCGAGCCAAAAATCTCTTCTTCTCGGAGCCGCCGAGCACTCCGGGGCTTCCGCCTCGTGCTAGGGAGGTTTCCTAGGCTTTTCGGGGGGTTTCGGGGCTAGAGAGAGGTTTTAGAGAGAGAGTAAAAAGAAGAAAGAATGAGAAAGGTGTGAAGAAAATGAGGGTGGGAGAGGTTCTATTTATAGGGTGAAAAATAGCTGAACTTGGTACCACATGTCACCATCTAGTGGCAAGACTTGGGGAGAAAGCAATGACCAAGATTGTGCCACATCACCCATTTTCGCACAGCACACTTCCGACTTCTAAAATCCGTAACTTTCAAATACGACCTCCGTTTTTGACGTTATTTATATCCACGCGTAGGTAAAAATAAGATCTACAACTTTCATTTTGACTCCGTCGGCTAATTCTCGACCAATCTTAAATTTAACAGTACGAGGAGATTATATTGTTAAATGTCCGTGTAAAATTCATAATTTCTACATACGGACTCCGTTTTCGTCTGTCTTTTTACCGTTGAGTTCCTATTAATGAGATCTTCAATTCTCCTTTAGGTCGCGTAGGCCAAAAACCGCTCGATCTAAAATTCGAGTTTTGGGTTGTGCACTGCTATGCCAAATCTTAGAAAATTCGTAACTTCCTCATACGAAGTCAGATTTGGGCGTACTTTTTTTGTATGTTCTCGGTTTAACGTTTTCTACGACTTTCGTTTAGATTGCTAAGGCTAAAAGTCGCTCTATCGTAAATTCACTATTTACGTCTCCCGGTGTCGTGCCGGTTTTGCCGAAAAACTTCGACGGGCCATAACTTCTTCGTTATAACTCGGATTTTGGGCGTTCTTTATATGTACGGAACCCTTGAGACATATTCTACAACTTGGTTAAGATTATTCATTCTAAATAATCTTTTGTCGGAAATTCATTTTCGACCCCTATTATCTCTAAATTGACTAGCCCGGGTCTACGGGCGTTACAATTATCTCCCCCTTAGGATGATTACGTCCCGGAATCATCAACGAAACAGGGCTCACATGATGACTCCATACGTTATCTCTTCATCCTAAGTAATAACCGTAATTTTGATGTTTCTTCACACGAGTATCTAACTCTAAGACTTCCTGACTGCAGGCGGTGCCCGATCTTGGACCCGCTCTTTATCTCATGATCTTCATGTCGTGATATCGATATTTATTGGAGACTCCTTCTTTAACAAACTTGAGATAAGTTTCTTCCTTCGATTATCATAATAGACCGATGGGTCATGTTCTAATGACCTCTCATCGTATGATGCGTTGCTTGGACTCAGGTCTTTTAGAGTCAAATTCCAGAACAGACTATACCTTCCTTCATGTTCTAATCACATCATAAAAGGTAGTGTTTCTAGCTACAAGCAACTATCACGATACCTCTACCGATCGCTTTGATTATCTTTTATTTCAATCTTCCGACTTAAGTCAGATGCTACATCAAACTTGCACGTAACATACTCATCGTAGTCAGACTCAATTAGATATGATACTAGGGTCGGAATAACAATCATCTTCTTAGTCATTACCAAAATGATGGTAACGACATACTTGAACAAAAAGAAATCAATTACTAGCTTCTTGGTAACCTTGTGACTTTCCCTGATCCAAGCGTAAGTCCTGTGCTTCCGGTAGTATATGCATCTACTACCTTTCACACCTACTCATACTCGTCCCAAGTATTGTCTCGCAGTTTTCCAATTAACCATAAAAAAATCACATAATAAATTGACACACCAGATAACAAAACGAAGGCTTTATATTATTCCTTGAAACGATTACATAGGTGTTCAAGTTCAACCTATATTATGCCTCTAATAGGCTACACCTCCTGATACTATCCGCATGGCTTCTTCATAACTTGATCCTCGGATATCCATCGTCACTCCTGATTCCTGGCATTGCCATCTACTTCGTCAAGGATCATTTGGAATGCTCTTGCTTTTGGCTTTAGCGGCGCATTTTGCCTTGCAGCTTCGTTCTTCTTTGGACAGTTCTTCGAAATATGCCCATCATTTCCACATTCGTAGCACTTCTTGTTGTCAAATGTACAATCTCTGGAATAGTGACCGGTCCTACCACACTTATAGCACGTCACTTATCCATCGCATCTTCCGAAGTGCTTCTTCTTGCACTTCTCACACCATCTTGCTTCACCTCCTCCCCCTCCAGACTTCGGGAATTTTCTCTCCTTGTTGGACCTTGAAGATCCTTCATGCTTCCTGTTCTCGCCAACTTCAGCTCTCTCCAGACCCTTCTCTCTTATCTGGGTCTCCACATTCTTAGCAGCCCAGATGGCGGCTTTCAGAGTGGTTGCTTGCTTGACCATTGGACTAAAGTCCGCTGGTAATCCGTGGGCAAACTTGTTGAGCTTGGAGAGCTCAGTTGGAACTAGATAAGGAACGAGCTTCATCTTCTACATAAAACTTGCAGCATACTCGGTGACACTCATCCTCCCCTTCTTCAGATTCTGGAATTTATTGTTGATCTCTAGAAGATCCTGCTCAGAGCAGTACTGCATCTTTAATTGCACCAGGAAATCTTCCCAAGACATCTTGCATGCTTCTCCCTTCGGCATCGTGTTAGCTAATAGCTTCCACCAGCTCAGTACTCTAGACTTTAACAGAGGGACCGCAAGGGCGGTCTTTTGTTTGTTGCTACACTCGCAACTCTCAAACATTGTCTCCATCTCGGAGATCCAGTCCATAACTTCCACCGGTGATGGGCTTCCAGAAAGACTCGGGGGTTTGGATGCCATGAAATCCTTGTACTTGCATCCACGTTCGTCATTTCCTCCATCCTGATTGTTTCGTCTAACTATCGGTGGGTTGTCTTGACCAACCGTCCCACTGTAGTTCCCTCCTTCTGACTTCCCATCCTTCAGCTCGGGCTGTTCAATAGGCATTATAAGTTCCTCTCGATTTTGTTGAAGTAAACCCCTTGTTTCCTCCATTTGACGATCCAACATCATTTGGATCATCGTTTGTACCCCGACCATTGTGATTGGCTCAAGTGCAGTTACTACAACAGGTATTTGTTCAATCACTGGGGGTTGTTGATTCCTATTTCCATTCGCGTTCCCGACTCCACTTCGGGTTCTTGCCATTTCGATCTATACACCAAATCAGACGGTCGGTGTAATGACGAGAATTAAGATAGGAAAGATTTTATCTATGATTGACGTATAATCCCCTTATCTCTCCGAAAAGTTATATGCCAGTTATAATACCGTAATTAAACGTTTAGAAACCTGAACACATAAAGTTGCAGATCCGGTCGGCAATAGACCATAGATCCGACCATATAATGCATATAAGGCATAAAGCATTTAGCACATAAAGCATATTAGGCATACTTTCTAAATAAGCTAGTGCTCACATCTCACAATCATCGCTTAGCATTCTAAGTTTAAGTCTAGAAATAAATCCTTATTCCTTGTTTGCTTAAACTAATGCTCTGATACCAACTGTGACATCCCCATTTTCAATGCCAGAAAAGACCGATTTTGTTTATGCTTTATAAAAATCAGAGTACCTCTTTTAATAAAAATGTTGCGGAATTTGTTCCCAGTAAAACATGATAAATACGTTATCAAAGCATTTCCGAAGAAAAGTATTTTTATTCATTTTAAAACATTTGGGATGTCATGGTCAATACAGAAACATAAGCATAAACACTACTTACATTCATTTACACTAGTGATTTATATCTCCTTAATCTCTCAGTGTAATGTAACTTCATATCGACACCTGTGATACAAATAAACTGAGTGGGTCAGGTTGGGAGACCTGGTGAGTACATAGGGTTTTCAACCCACAATAATATAATTATTATGTTTAAACAATCAAGCAATCAACCCAATTACCCATCCCCATTATCTTCTTTATTCTTAAGGATCTACCCTAAGAATCAGCTATTTCTCGTTCATTCATTCCTAAGGAATAGGTACGAATTCCATCGTTGTCAATGAAACATCTGTCAAACACAGCTGCTAGTTCTGTCACTTAGGCGCAGCTGCCAAAATTGTGACATTCTCTATGAGGCGCATCTGCCGGTATTGTCCTTTAGGCGCAGCTGCCAGGGTTATCTCGTTTATCGACAATATCGTTTCCGAGAATCCACTCGCAATACATGTCAATGGGGTTTTAGAGTACACCGGTGAACACATTGTTCACAACACCTACAGGTTGCGAGCCTGCTAGTGTTCCACTGGACTGTCTAGAATAGTCCGTGGTTGTCATCTATACTCTGCTAGATGACGGGGCCAGCATTTGGGTACAAGGCTTCTCACATCGTCCACCTCTCACCCTCACCTCATGGTCTATTTCACCTCTCACCTCATCATCCAACTCATATTTCATTTATTACATCTACCCATGTTTTACCCCAACATTTTCGTAGATATAAAATACATATAGAGTTTAAATCATTTAAAACGTGTTATAAAATCGTTCATCTAGCATAGACAGCAAGTACTCAGATAATATGCACACATAGCACGTAATTTATATAAAATACTTCATATCTATGTGTAAGATGAAAGTAACTATGCACTCACCTGAAAAGGTGGTGATTCCGAACTCAGACAGCGCTTCGCTTCTTAAAAATAATTTCCTTCGACGAAACCTAGTATTATTACCACTAGAGTTTAGTCTATTATTCGCCGAGACTAATTAATAGTCTAGCTATTATTACTATTATATAAGCGTTAAACAATACTTATATAACCCATAATAATAGCCCAAGTACTTATTATAAGTTCCTAATAACGTTACTATAATTAAATAAAAGCTATATTAAAAATAGCGTAGGCGTAGCTCACTTACAGCGAGTTTTATAGAAAACCGGGCTTTGCTTGGAGCAGCGTTCCCGAGCCAAAAATCTCTTCTTCTCGGAGCCGCCGAGCACTCCGGGGCTTCCGCCTCGTGCTAGGGAGGTTTCCTAGGCTTTTCGGGGGGTTTCGGGGCTAGAGAGAGGTTTTAGAGAGAGAGTAAAAAGAAGAAAGAATGAGAAAGGTGTGAAGAAAATGAGGGTGGGAGAGGTTCTATTTATAGGGTGAAAAATGGCTGAACTTGGTGCCACATGTCACCATCTAGTGGCAAGACTTGGGGAGAAAGCAATGGCCAAGATTGTGCCACATCACCCATTTTCGCACAGCACACTTCCGACTTCTAAAATCCGTAACTTTCAAATACAACCTCCGTTTTTGACGTTATTTATATCCACGCGTAGGTAAAAATAAGATCTACAACTTTCATTTTGACTCCGTCGGCTAATTCTCGACCAATCTTAAATTTAACAGTACGAGGAGATTATATTGTTAAATGTCCGTGTAAAATTCATAACTTCTACATACGTACTCCGTTTTCGTCTGTCTTTTTACCGTTGAGTTCCTATTAATGAGATCTTCAATTCTCCTTTAGGTCGCATAGGCCAAAAATCGCTCGATCTAAAATTCGAGTTTCGGGTCGTGCACTATTATGCCAAATCTTAGAAAATTCATAACTTCCTCATACGAAGTCAGATTTGGGCGTACTTGTTTTGTATGTTCTCGGTTTAACGTTTTCTACAACTTTCGTTTAGATTGCTAAGGCTAAAAGTCGCTCTATCATAAATTCACTATTTACGTCTCCCGGTGCTGTGCCGGTTTTGCCGAAAAACTTCGACGGGCCATAACTTCTTCGTTATAACTCGGATTTCGGCGTTCTTTATATGTACGGAACCCTTGAGACATATTATACAACTTGGTTAAGATTATTCATTATAAATAATCTTTTGTCGAAAATTCGTTTTCGACCCCTATTATCTCTAAATTGACTAGCCCGGGTCTACGGGCGTTACAAATGGTCTTTTACTCCTTTCAAGAGTTGGAGAGACAGAGAGAGAGAGAATAACCCTTGGTTTATTTAGAGTCGGGAATAGAGTATTAATTATAGATATTTATCCTATGTGATAGGCGGAGGCTAGTTTGAGATTTGTATACGAGGTTTTGCTTGCTTGCTTACGAGGTGAGTATTCTCACTATACATACCTTGAGTGGTAATCTATATGTGACCGGAGGGTCTTATGTGCATATACTGTGTATTGAGATATCCTGCTTATTGTCTTTGTGATATATATGCTGTGTATTATAATGAGTTGCCAAGTTGAGGGACCAGAGGGTCCAGCCGAGTTGTTGGACCAGAGGGTCCCACTGAGACACATTAACCGAAGGGTCTTATATGAGTATAGCCATGAGAGGCCAATGAGATATGTGTGGTATTTTGGAGAAATCACTAAGCTTCGTGCTTACCGTGTTATGTGTTATGTGTTTCAGGTACTTCTCAGGATCACAGGAAGGCGCCGACTTGATTGTATACACGAGACTGCACTCTATTTGAGGATCCTGGATTTTTGTTGTCATGGACACGTGTTTTGATAAAATGAGATTTTGTAGCTTTTTTGATTTATTTAATGTGATTAATGTGAGTTTTAAATGAAAAAAAATTGTTTGAAAATTTAAGATGTAACACTGCTGAAAGTAGTCTCAAAGGTAAATCTTCTTCTACTCCTACAGTTACTGCCCCCGTCTTGGCAATTTGACATTGGAATGGGAAGAAGATGAAGGCTCCCTCCAAGAGTCGCAAGGGGAAGTCTCTTGATGGATCCTCTTCAAGTGGGACCAAGGTTGGTTCTGCTGCTCCCTCTTCCATCCCTAAGGAAGCAGAGTGTTTCTATTGTAACGATAAAGGGCACTGGAAGCGAAGCTGCCTCAAATACTTGCAGGATGTAAAGGATGGGAAGGTTAAACCCACCCATGCAGGTATTTATACTATTCTATCTAATAACTCATCACATTCTTGTTCTTGGGTCCTTGATACAGGTTGTGGAATTCACATTTGTTCTGATTTGCAGGGACTAACAAAAAGTAAGGATGTGGAGCACGGGAAGATAAACTTGATCATGGGGAATATGAAGGTTTCACCTGTCACCAAGATTGGAGTTTATTCTTTATTGCTGAGTAGTGGGTTAGAATTAGATTTGAATAACTGTTGCTACTCGTCTGAAATGGCGAGAAATGTTATTTCCTTTCATGGTTTGTACAAACAAGGTTTTAGTTTTTCATTTGATAATGAATGTGGTGCTACTAATGATTTTTATAATGGTGTTTTTTATATTAAATCATTACCTTGTAATGGTGTATATGAAACAGTGATGGTTGTAGACAACTTAGGAAATAATGTGTTGCACATTGATTCTTCCAATGAATTGGATAAGGCATGCTTGTGGCATTGTCGTCTTGGACATGTCAGCAAGAAGCGCATAGGCCAACTCCAAAAGGCTGGAGTTTTGGAGTCATTCGACTTAAGGTCGGACGACACTTGCGAATCTTGCTTGCTTGGAAAGATGATTAAATCACCCTTCACTGGTAATTGTAAAAGAGGTGAGGGTTTGTAGGATCTCATACACACCGATGTGTGTGGGCCCTTCAGATCCGCCACAAGGGATGCTAACCGCTTCTATGTGACTTTTACCGATGATTACAGTAGATATGGCTATGTCTACTTAATCAAGCATAAGTCAGAAACCTTTGAGAAATTCAAATAGTTTAAACAAGAAGTGGAGAATCAGCTGGCCAGGAAGATAAAGATGCTCCGATCCGATCGGGGTGGTGAGTATCTTAGTATCGAGTTCCTAGACTATCTTAAGGATGTGGGATTGTTTCACAATTGACGCCACTTAAGACACCACAACTTAATAGTGTGGCTGAGAGGCACAATCGAACCTTGTTGGACATGGTTCGATCCATGATGAGTCGAGCTATGTTACCTATCTCATTTTAGGGGTATGCCTTAGAGACTGCCACCTATATCCTTAATATAGTCCCAACTAAGAAGGTTGCCAAAACACCTCACGAGATGTGGACATGGAAGGTTCCCTCGTTACCACACATCAAGGTTTGGGGTTGCGTGGCTTTCGTGAGACGTGAGACTCACGATAAGCTCGAACCTCGTAGTGAGCGGTGTATTTTCATCGGCTACCTACATAAATCCTTTGGTTATCTCTTCTACAGACCGAGTGACAATGTTGTCTTCGTAGCAAGGAGGGGAGTCTTTCGCAAGAGAGAGCTCATAGGCCAAGGAGACAGTGGGAGGCAAATTGACCTTGAATAGCTTCAAGAGTCAAGCGGTGAAGGAACCTCAAACACTAGCGATCAACCTGAGGAGGAAACTCATGTCGATCCAATTGACGAGTCCTTACCTCTGAGGCGTTTCGGTAGAGTTAGAAATACACATGAGTTTTATGGTTTCCATATTACAACTGAAGATGATACATTTATTAGTGATAGCACACTGGTAAATTTGGATGAACCTAACAACTACAAGGAAGCCATGGCAGGCCCCGAGTCTGCTAAATGGAAAGAGGCGATGGACAGCGAGATTCAATCCATGTATGGCAATCAAGTTTGGAACTTGGTTGACAATGTACCGGGTCGTAAGACAGTCCGGTGCAAATGGATCTTCAAGAAGAAGACCGACATGGATGGAAATGTACACACTTATAAGGAGCTACCGGTTGCGAAGGGCTTTACTCAAACTCCGGGAGTTGTGTGACAACCCGATATTCCAAGTCAATGTAATGTTCAAAAAGTCAAATATTATAATCTATTTTTGGAATCAATAAAAATAGCGTCAAAAATGAAATGTTCAAAAGTATCAACTGGGATACATTTAATGTTAGATATCGTGTCAAGGTTTTCAGAAATATAAAGAACACTCAAATCCGAGTTATAACAAAGAAGTTATGACCAATGAAAGATTCGCGACAAAACCGGTAAAACACTGTTAAGCGTAAAAAGTGAAATTTCAATAAAATATTTTTTAGCCTTAAGTATATAAGCGAAAGTCGTATAATAACAAACCGCGAGCGTACATAAAAAGAACGTCCAAATCTGATTTCGTATGAGGAAGTTATGATTTTTCTAAGTTTCAGAACAGTAGTAGACATCTAAAAACTCGAGATAAAGATCGAACGATTTTTAGCCGACGCAACCTAAACGAGAATTGAAGATCTCGACAATAGTAGTACAACGGTAAAAGACAGACGAAAACGGACATCGGATGAAGAAGTTATGAATTTTTAACGGATTTTTCCTGTCCCGGCCTATTAAAATTATATAATTAAAAATAAAGTCAAAATTTGCCGACGAAGTCTAAACGAGAGTTGTAGAGTATATTCTCACCTACGCGTGGATAGAAAGAACGTAAAAAACGGAGCTCGTATATGAAATTTACGGATTTTCAAAGATTTGGGCACACACTTCGAGGCTTATCAGAAGGATTACGCCCCGCGTACGAGGGTACGCCCAGCGTACGCAAATGTAGGGCCTCGGATCGACCACATCTCCCCTAAGCCCTCTATCCCGTCCCATCCGAAGTCCGGCATCCAAGAGTGTCGTCATCGCTGACATACGCCCCGCGTACGAGGGTACGCCCAGCGTACGAGGTACGCCCCACGTACTTCGGAGTACGCCCAGCGTACGAGGCCAGACAGCCCCCCTATAAATAAGATGCGAGGGTTCCGACTTTTTTTGATAAATTACACCATCTCTCTCCCATTTTCTCACTTTCGAGTCTTTCGAAGATACCCCGACGCCCCGGTTCCGTATCCAAGTTCCGACAAAGGTCCGAAGCTCCGAGATTCCCGAAAAATTGACCACTTTCCGGTCAAAGTGCCGCCCGAGAAAAATCTCGTTTTCTTCAAATCACCACACTTTCCAAGTGAGTTCATACCCCTTTACTTTCACGTTTTTACTATACTTTAGGGGGGGGGGGGGAATACAAGTGAAACACAAGAAAAACTTATGTGAAAATACAAATCGTTACATAGGGTTTCAGATGTTTCATCTACATTTTTGTTTAATGTTAAACAATATTACTACTAATGTCACACTTTACATGCGGAGTTAGTAATACACCAAGTTTTATCATTTTAATGGGACACATTTTCGAAAAACTATAATAGGTATAGTTTACGAGTTATTCATGACTTTTTACATACTATAAACACTATAAAGAGGAAATACTTACATTTACAAGGAAAATGGACTTTTCATTTCGTAAATCTATTGATACTAAATTTTGTGAGACGTTTGGCTTCACCGTACTTTCAAGTACGCATTTCAAGTCTTGTATTATAAACCATAATCTCTTGTAGCGAGAGTGTGATACTTTTGTATAGATCTATACGGGATTGACAATCCCGCACCTAAACTGTTAGCTACAGTTAGACCGGCAGGTCTGGGGTGACAAACGTCATAACACTTCAACGCCTGAAGAACGTTGTTACAGGCAGTCTGGGTCAATAGCATGGTTATAAAACTCACATGGAGTATCAAAACATTTTGATTTATGGGGCTATCAAATGCATTAGTGATTATATATATACATATATGTAAACCTACTCACACTATTTTAGGTATGAAAATTACTTATGCATTCCAGTCTTTGGAACTTTTCAAACTACCACACATACATGGAAAATATTGGATTTTCTAGAAACAAGCTCAGTTATTTTATACAGAAAGACATACAATTCTAGTACAAAAACGCTTATGAACTCACCAACTTAATTGTTGACACTTTTTCAAAACTACTTGTATTTCTCAAAGATTCAGTAATACAGGTAAAACATCAGCTTTTGGAGAAGGGACGTTAAGGCGTCAGTTTTCAAACTTATTAAATCATCATATTGTAATTTATTTTTGAGACATGTATGACATGCAACAATGTAACTTTTTAATTATATTTATGATGGTTGTGTTTACTTTCTTTACAAATATTCAACTGTTATGATACTACATGAAGTCACCCACCCCCGAATGTTTCCGCCATTCTGGTTTGGGGATGTGACAAGTTGACTATGATAAGACTTTCTCACCAGTAGCGAAGATTAATTCTATTAGGGTTGTGCTATCCATAGCCGCATTTCATGATTATGAAATATGGCAAATGGATGTCAAAACCGCTTTCCTTAATGTAAAGTTGGCTGAGGATGTTTACATTGTTGGGGTTTTAGCATTCTAACACTCCTATGGTGTACATGCAAGGTATCATCATAACTAGCATATTATGGAGTATGTACAATACAAAATATAGTTGAATGACATACCTTTTGTTGTAGCTTGATTCCTTGGACCTTAAAGAGCTTAGTGCACCAAGTGTTGCACCTTAAATGGATCACACAACACCACTAAAAATTGGAATAACTTGAGAGAAGATCATTTACACTCAAAATCGGCAACCCTCATGTGTCTATCACTATTCACTCCTTAATGCCCATTTCATGAACTATGAGGCTTCTTATATAGTGTGAACATTAGGGTTACACCATGTAACTCATGACTTTCCATATTCCTCATGATCCATGGGTTTTAATCTCCATGGAATATCCATGGGTCACCACATGGGTTTAGCCCAACATGAAGAACTATGGATCATAAGCCCACTTTATAATAACGAATGATTTACCAAATCAATCCCCATTTATTTAATTAGTCTCTTTGATCACAAAATTAATTCCAAACTAATTCTTGATCAATACTATTAAATAATATTAATATATTAGAACTTATAATATATTAATAAATCATAAATATCCTCTTCTCACAAAAGTCTATCCAGATTGTTCCGATACCATGCAACCCAAATGGACCATGCTACTCTCGGGTAAAGTACATATCAATAATAGTTATGGGCTTAGACACCTAATCCAAAAGTCTCCCACTTGGATAAGTCTAATAACTTTTATTGCAAGCATGACTCTAACCCGACTAGCAACCGTAGCTCTTAAAAGCCGCTGTCGAACTCTGATCTAGTCAACGACGTGTCCATTAGATAAGGGATCATATATTCCTCCATTTTGGATATCATATGGACTGAGACATGGATTATAATCATTCTCTCTGTCCATCTGTTGTTTCCCGATTTCCGATTTACGACGACCGACTAATTGAACAAATTAAATCAGTCCAGGCTTGGCCAAGCACTTAGGTTGTCATCACTAAATCATCGAGGGGCCCACAAATATCGCTTTTATCCACATGGGGTAAAAGGAACGGATAAACTTCAACCCAAATGCTCGCTTGTACTTACTCATCAAATTACACACAATGATATGTTTTATAACAACCAAGTTATTGGTGCGTTTACATATGTCAATGTGCAACCGACTTGAAACTACAACTCACATGTCTCCGTTTGAAGAATATAAGATATTATCGTCTCATGATCACTCGTGATAATATCCATGAAGTAATTCAAATGAGCGTGGGTTGAATCGAATACTCGAATCTTATTACAGGAGCACTCATGAACACTGTAGCAAACTTGTGCTATGACCAAAAAACACACCTCTACAGACCCATTCATGACAGTCTTGCCTCAATACCTACTTCCAAAGTATGATCGATTGTGGATGGTTTGAATAACCTAGTTATTCGGGAAGTCAAAACATGCAAAGTGAAACACAAGAATAATACTAATCCTATATGGTCCCAAAACTTTTGAGTCCCATATTGATTACTCATTATTCATTGTATAATGTTTTGAATAATCAACTTAATACTTGAATTAAAACCATAGTCATGTCATGCTCCAAGGATGCACACTATGTTTGTCTAAACAATAGTTATACCATGCTCCAAGCATGCACACTATGTTTGTCTATGGTCCTTACTTTGTGAAATAGATCAATTGAAAAACATTTCAATGATGCTCATTTCACAGTTTCAAATCCTTATTGCAAGTGTAAAAATTCCAAATTCTTGTCACTGCTAGAAAGTGTTACATTCTAAACTATCATTCAATGATTCTTTTGTAATGTCTAGGTACCAAAAGTCACAGAGACTTGACCAATGATATTATAAAATATTCCTTTGGAGATTTTTACAGGATAATTCCATGGAAATGAAGTTTCAAATTCAAAGTACATTCCTTTGAACATCCTTCTTGCATAAAAGTTTCTAACTTTTTCATCTATTCTTCAACTCCCAATATGGAAACATTCCATATTTGTCATACAACAATTCATTATTAATAGACTCCTGTCTATTCATAATAATTTCAATATGGTCCTTCCATTACTATACTTCCAACTGTCCTTAAGCGACCAGTCTTTGGCGAACCTTAGATTGTCCTTAACAGTTGTTTAACCACTTTAGTCAAATCCGGTTCTATTCCTTTTTCCCTCTTAATGCCCTAGGAATTTGGAAAATTAGAGCACGAGAATATTATAGCATATGCAATCGATCCTATACCCGAAGCATATGGGACACGATTCATAATGTCTAACATAAAGACACGATACTTAATCAGTCTTTTGCTATAAGTTTTTTATATTTGCCATGTTCTACAATTCGAATTATGAAAAGGGGATGCCGTAATCATAATCAAATTTTGAGAACGCAATTAACATTTCCATATATAGAATTTCCTTATGTTGAACCATTCCAACATAACATTTATATATATTTGACTAAAATTGATTAAAAACTCAATCTAAGCTTTTAGAATTAAAATGAAGTATGAATTCCTCTCCCTTAATTATAGCAAAACAACTTTTCAAACCCTGCAACTTGTGATTTGCAACTTTGTTTTTTATAATTAATATTGCTAACTCGCAACACTTTCCTTAATAATTATGCTCCCATTAGCATTATAATTATTATCTTACCAGCATAATACTTATGCTCCCACTAGCTTTGACATGTACCTAGAAATCAGTTGGGCTTCTAGAAATCAATACTTATTGACTTTCTTACCAAAGTTCAGATTTCTGATACGAGATGCTTCGATAAGACTTTATCTAGGCTTCTCAAAATCATACACCTTTCCTTAGACAGCTCACATGTGTGTCTAAACTATTTTAGAACTTACAACCATAAGTATGAAATTTTTAGACCTTTGCCATTTCTCACAATTCGAATTATGAAAAGGGATGTCGTAATCATAATCGAATTTGAGAATGCAAATATCACAATTCTATCTCCTTAAAATCTACTTAGTGAAAGCGTTTCCTCACCATTATTTTCATGAATCGGAGAGAAACCTTATGACACTTAGATTTTATGGTGTATGTGTTCCTATCCATGTGAATTTATCAAAACCATAATCACAAGACAAGGTTAGTGTCAAATCCAAACTCATATGAACTGAACTTGTTCATTCTTTATTTCTTGCCACCTGGCAGCACAAGGGCCTACCATTGCTTTCAGGTTGTTATGCAACCAATTGAGAACTCTCTGGACTCATATGCATAGTCAATTTTAACTGGAATGGGCACATAAACAAGAATATGTCAACACGATAGGTCACAAACCTCAATTCGTGTGCTAGTGTTTAACAATAGGGTTTTTTCTTGATTAGTTCTTGAAACTTGTCAAGATCTTTAAGACTCCCACTGACCTCTTGACATATAGGATTCACTTTGTCAAGGAACATTACTTGACAAACAAATATTCAAGAGTCAGTTGGGTTTCTTATCAATACAAACACTTCACACAATTGGCCTTAGTTGGTCTTTGTTTTATCTAAAACATCACAACTTACCAATTTCAAATGTACAAGAGTAGAAAACATTTTACTCTACATTTGATAAGTGTTATAAACCTTTCTTAAGATTATGTCACTCGAGGCTCGATCTTGGAGTGTTACTCTAAGACTCAATTTTGGAACGAAGTATGATTTATCTTCTTGATTTAACCATTTCAACAATTCACGATTCCTCTTCTTAGCCATACAAATGCACTAAGATGTCCTTATAGGATCAATTGTGACATTGTTTTCATAATCATTAAGATGATCATAAAACACGATATTAAAGTACTCTCCCATCTTTTCAGATTGGAGAAACTTTTATCTTTTTGCCTAATTTGATTCTTCTCATTCGTTCTGCCATACATTAAACTTTTCCAATGATTCAGAATTATACTTAAACTTGTAAGCATAACCATATTTACTAAACTTTAGTAAATAATGACGAATAGTCTTATCGTTCTTTGTGGTGGACCTGACCAGCGCACACCCAGTGTACCCGATCCCCTAGTCCTTCACTTAACTCACATATACATGTGAAAAAGGAATTAGTCTTAATTTCCCAAGGACAAAGGTTCTCATTCATCACACAATACAAGTTGCATGATTCCAAGTTTCTATCCAACTGAAACTTGGGTGATGAGAATCTTTGCTTATTTGGCAAATTATGACACTACCACAAACGAAAGAATCAAATCTTCCAAATATTGCTATCAATGGAAACATATAAGCAACAATTTTCACAAATGCCATTGTAAGGAAACTTAAAATAAAATAAATTTCATAAAATTTCTTTATTTATAAAAAATTGTGGAAAACTTATCCTTACAATGCAAATACATATGAAAACTATGTTGTTATCTATTCCTAAGCAATCTATCATAACTCTTTAAGCAACAGCTCAAGAATCTGATCATCGAACCATGCGATTGAAATCCATCTGCGCGACCAGATTTAGCATACTCTTCCTTTAAGCTTCCTTTCTCTTCTTCGATTCTTCAAAACATCAAAATGTAATTACATTACATCATGTATTAAGAATCTCCAAATAGGAAATTAATAGAGTTAGACAGTGGACTTTACCTGAAGTAGAGTAAAAAAAATTTGACTTTACCATCCTTGCGATCTTTCAGGTAAATCTGGAAGCTTCGCAACCAGTTCCCCTTCTCTTGGCAATAGAAACATATGGACTCCTTGGGAATGGTACACGAGACTATCTCAGACTTAGTATTTCTTTTTACCATTTGGTCAAATTACTTGACCATGGCCAATCCCTTTCCATTGGGAAGAGAAAGCTTTTCTGGACTTCCGATGTTACCATTGTCAATGTCCATGGAAGTTTAGGGAGTAGATCTTCCCATCAAATTTGTTGTTCTAGTGCGCCACATCATTGTTGATTCAGTAGCAACAAGCAAATAGGTAAGACCAATAAGGGTCATGTCGTGGTCTGTCACATAGTAGTCCTTGATGAACTCACTATATGACTCAGGAAGTGATTGAAGAACCTAGTCAACCGCCAACTTCCTCGAGACTACGACACTCAATACTCTCAAACTGTCAATATGTGACTTCATCTCCAAGACGTGAGTACACACAGACTTTCCTTCCTACCAATAGGGCTTTGAGTTACCTAGAACTTGTGGGTTAGGGAGAATTATTGGAGGAGGTGGAGGAAGTGAAGTATGACTTCCACGATCCAACCGCGGGACATCATCTTCAAGAGGGAAGCTTGTTCCAAAGGATTTAGGAAGACCACAATTGTCTGAACTAGACATCTACAATGGGAGAAATTCAAGTTAGTTGATTTAAGTCCTTAATATAACACCCAAATGAAATATTAAGGCTAGGACCCAACACAATATTTTACAATTTGGAATAGGGATACCGTAATCCAATTGCAAAATATTTGAAGGTAGGTAAATGACGATTTACCAATTTCCACCACGAAAAACGAAAAAGAGTTTTAGATTTTAAGTGAATTGAAACTCCTAGATCCTTTGAGATTCATTAAACAATTCAATGGCATGTTTAAATCTCGAGTGTGCCCCTCATGTGTAGCACCTGGTTCCTGGTATGTATTTTAATTAAGTAATTTTGCATTTTTGGCCTGGGACTCGGCGAGTTGAAGGCCCAACTCGCCGAGTAGAAGTGGGATGAGACGCGGGATTTAAGTGATAGACTCGTCGAGTCGGGTCCCGGACTCGACGAGTAGACTCTGACTGGACAAAACCCTAATATGAGGGTTTGCACCCTATTTAAACAACCTTATACAGCCTCCATCGCCCCTTTATGCTCCCAGAAACCCTCCATAGCAAACCCTAAGTGTTTTGGTGCAAGATCTAAGGCTTTTGAGTGATTTTGTGGGTTTTGACCTCAAGGAAGGAGGAAGAACATAGAAGGATCAAGAGGAGACTGAAGGATTCGAGTTTGGTTCATCATTTGCAGTCTTTGAAAGGTATAAAGTCTGTACCTTGCTTGCTTGTTTGTTAGATCCCTTTTTGGGGAAGATTTAGGGCTTTTAAGCCATATGAGGTAGCCAACCATGATTGCAAACATGGTTGGGGGTCAAGACTTCGGATATAAGTCTTGGGAAGAGTCACAAGGCAGATTTGGGTTGCTTTTGCACCCAAGGAAGGTCCTATGCAACAAAAGAGCCATTTTAGAGCCTTTTTGGCTCAAAAGTCCCATGCATGCACGTAAAGTTCGTAACTTTACGTGCTAGATCGAGCTTAGGGGCTTGGATCTATCATTTGGACAAGTGTTGTACATCAGAAATCGAGGATTTAGGGTGTGGACGTTATCGACTCGGCGAGTCCGTTCTTAGGACTCGATGAGTCCCATATCTGTTGAGGGTCAAAGAACTCAGTTGGGTGTTAGAAGGGTTGTAGCAGGACAGAAAGAGTGACCCAACGCATTGGACTTAGTTTTAGACCTGGAGTTCATGGGACTCGACGAGTACTAGAACAGACTCGGTGAGTCCAAGGCAATCTCCTTATGATTGAAGATGAACTCGACGCGTTGTTCATACACTCGGCGAATCAAGGTCAGAAGTTGTTCATCAGATGAAGGTGAACTCGACGAGTTGTTCATACAACTCGGCGAGTCGGATGAAGGTTCATTCGATGTTCACATCGAAGAGGAACTCGTCGAGTCGTCGCTAAACCCGACGAGTAGGGTCGTGGATGAGGACAGTTGAAGAGATAGGGACTCGACGAGTTGGCGGCCCAACTCGGCGAGTCGGGTCAACTGGAAATTGACTTTGACTTTGACTTGGACTTGGTCAGGGGTAAAATGGTCATTTTACCCTAAGAGTAGATATCAGATTCTGACTGAGTGTTTTGTGGGGATTGTAGCCGGAGGATTTCCGGAGCAGTAGCGGATAGAGGTTTCCCGTACAGATTATCAGCAGCTACTTGTACGAGGTAAGTTACCTTCCAGTAGGGGTGGGTCTCAGGCCACAATGCCGGCCCACCAAAGAGGGGTATTTAGAAGATGATTGTCTTTGTGATAATTATCTTGGTCTGGTTACGTGCTTTGGTCATGAGTTTTATCTGTATGATATGTTACATGTATAATAGGGATTAGTTTCCCTGATAGCGGTCCTTAGGACCGAGGGGTAGGTCAGTACCCAGATATGCCTGACTGTATGTTTATATTTTGTTGTTGTATGCTAGTGGTAGGGGGTGGAATAGTCCCCCGTTACCAGTCGAAAGATACCGATGACAGTTACCGGTTGAAAGATACCGATGATGATTACCGGTTGAAAGATACCGATGATGATTACCGGTTGAAAGATACCGATGATGATTACCGGTTGAAAGATATCGACGATGATTACCGGTTGAAAGATACCGATGATAATGTATGGTATGTGGTATGATGGGGGAACTCACTAAGCTTTGTGCTTACGGTTTCGGTTTTGGTTTCAGGTACCTCTTCGTCTAAGGGGAAGGAGCCGGCGGTGTAGCATCGCATCACACAAACACATATGATTCCGCATCGGACTTTCTGGGATTGTACTCTGATATGTTATTATTTTATGACTTGGGTTTTCAGACATGATACATTGTTTTATGAGATGATGTGTTTTCACAGTATTTTCTTATGAATCTTTTTATGAGTCAGTTAATTAAAAAGAAATTTTTGGACTTGAAAATTGGGATGTTACAAGTTGGTATCAGAGCCCTGGTTTGAGGGATTCAGACACACCCTCGGGGGTGTCTGGACTCAAACCGAGGGGCTAAAAGGTTTTTACAAGGAAAATGGTTTTCTAAAATCTAAATGGAAGGATTTTAAGAAAGACGAAGTGTGTGATGCATGCGACCGTCCGGGCTCAAGTAAGTTTTCCCCAAGATACCCATACTTGCTATGTTATGCTATATGGTTTTGATTCAGAAAACTGCATGCTAGAATAGGACTAAGGATCTAGGAGGATGCCTTATATGCCTGTTGTATGAGCTGTATGCTATTACTGTTTAGTCAGCAGTAGGATAGCCTGATTAGGTTATGCGTGATGCGGTTACTCGATGCACGAATGCTGTTTGCTTTGTGCTTAAGGGGTCCTGGATAACTTTAACTAACTAGTGAGCGGATATTTAACAGTACTCGCAAGCTAATTAGGGAAGGGAAGTAGGGAATCCTAGTGCAGCTGATAGCGGAGAGTAGGTCAAAGAGTGCCCCAGGAAAGCCTGGGATGAGACTAGATGGAAAGGGATATTGGTTAAGGGACCTGGTGGAGCCGAGACAGTCCTTGAGGAAAGTACGGATAGATGTGAAAGGTAGTATGGGCCCATACTACTGGAAGTAGAGGATCCGTACTCGAATCAAGGAAGGTTGAGACAGAACCGGGAACCTTGGAGAGTATGTTAGACCTCTCGAGAGTATGTATGATCCTGACATTTATGTGTGTATTTTCAGCATGGTGACCACGCGACATGGAGCAGGAGGTTCCGGATCAGGATCAGGATCAGGCTCGGGTGCAGGATCCGAGCAGGTTGATGACGGGTTGCGCGAGTTCATCGCGTCTGAGATCACGAGACGCATTCTTGAGTCGACCCCGGTCATTTTCGGGTCGATTAAGGAAGGGATTGTTGAGCCGATGGAGGATCGCCTCAGGGCATTCAGGAGTGACATGGCGGCCAGCCAGTCAGGATCACGCACACTGTCCTTTAAAGACTTTAGAGGGAGTGGTGCGCCGGATTTCCATGGGGTGAAAGACCCCATTGCTGCTAGGAGATGGATCGCAGACATCGAGTCTGTGCAGCTGACGAGCTTCTGCCCGGAAGGGTCGCAGGTCCGTTTCGCTGCAGGGTGTTTGAGAGACAGAGCCAGAGATTGGTGGGAGTCAGTTGGCGACTCTCTGGGAGCCTCGACTGTTGAGGCTATGACCTGGTCAGACTTTGTGACCAGATGCAGGGCGGAGTTTTGCGCCAGCTGTGGAGCTTCAGTAGCTGGCCAGGGAGTTCTAGGACATGAGACAGACTACGGAGACTGTGGCGGAGATCACCGCCAAGTTCCGGGAGAGGGCATTGCTGGTGCCCCAGTATGCGGGTGATGAGGACATGAAGAGGACCCGCTACCATGACATGCTACGAGCTGACATCCGGGAGCATGTCAGTTTCTCAGCTTGCCCTACCCTGGATTCCATGATTGCCAGGGCTAGGGAGATGGAGATTGATCTGGAGCACATCCGGAAGAGGAAGGCAGCGGAGGGGCTGACGACGGGGGCTTCGGGGAAGAAGCCCAAGGGATCTGATGGTAGGCCGAAAGGCCAGTCAGGGCGGGATCGTTGTGGGAAATGCGGTCGGTCACACGAGGGAGCTTGTCGTACTGGGCCGGGTTCAGGCTGCTATAAGTGTGGCAAGGTTGGGCATTTTGGCAGAGATTGTACTGCCCCTACTCCTGCGATTCAGATATCAGACCTGATTTGCTTTCATTGCAATCAGAAGGGCCATAAAAAGGCCAATTGCCCTAGATTGACAGCAGCAGCGGCGCCGGCAGTGGCGCCGACTCCAGCGACAGCACGGGTTGTGGATGGCCGGAAGGCCAAGTTGGAGGCTCCAGTGGTTCGGAGCCGAGCATTTCAGCTGACAGCCGAGGAGGCATGTGCTGCACCCGATGTGGTGACGGGTATGATTTCTTATTTGTATGCTTTTATGTTATGTCGCTGTGATTTTGATATATTATGTGCCTTGCTTAGGATCGTTCCATGTGAACGGTATCCCAGTTCAGGTGTTGTTTGATTCGGGTGCCACTCGATCGTTTGTCTCTCTTGCGCTTAGCAAGAAGTTTCCGGAGTCTTCGGGCATGTTGGATTGACCTCTAGAGGTCGAGATTGCGTACGACCGGTCGGTACGAGCGTCGGAGGTCTATCGGGATTGTGTGTTGAGGCTGTTCGAGGAACGTTACCTGGTGGACTTGGTTCCCATACCTTTGCGGGGGAACAAGGTTATTATTGGTATGGATTGGTTGAGCCCCAATGGGGTAGTGATTGACTGCGCGCAGCAGTCAGTACGGATTAGGACCCCTAGTGGGGGAGAGCTGGTAGTTCAGGGCGAAAGGCCACAGCGAGGACCAACTTTATGTTCGGCAGCGAGGGCTAGGCGCTACCTCCAGCAGGGTTGCGCAGGTTATGTCGCCTATGTTATGGATACCCGGGAGGCGGGTAGGGCGACGGTGGGCGATGTGCCCGTGGTACGAGAGTTTGCGGACGTATTCCCCGAGGAGTTGCCTGGGATACCTCCAGAGCGACAGGTGGAGTTCAGGATCGACCTAGTCCCTGGTGCGGCTCCGATAGCCAAGGCACCGTATCGGTTGGCTCCTCCTGAGATGCAGGAGTTGTCTACACAGCTGCAGGAGCTGTTAGACAAGGGATTCATTAGACCGAGTAGTTCTCCCTGGGGAGCCCCGATTCTGTTTGTGAAGAAGAAGGACGGGTCGCATCGGATGTGTATAGATTATCGGGAGCTGAATAAGGTAACGGTGAAGAACCATTACCCACTCCCGAGGATTGATGACCTCTTTGACCAGCTACAGGGAGCGTCTTGGTTCTCCAAGATTGATCTGCATTCAGGGTATCACCAGATGAGGGTCAGAGAGGAGGATGTGCGGAAGACTGCCTTTCGTACCCGTTATGGTCACTATGAGTTTGTGGTGATGCCTTTCGGGCTCACCAACGCTCTAGCCGCGTTCATGGATCTCATGAACCGTGTGTGTAGGCCGATGCTGGATCGGTCTGTGATAGTTTTCATCGATGACATCTTGGTCTATTCCAAGACGCAGGAGGAGCATCTGCGAGAGGTTCTGGAGACTTTGAGAAGGGAGAACTTGTATGTTAAGTTCTCCAAGTGTGAGTTCTGGTTGCGCGAGGTGTAGTTTCTTGGGCACCTTGTCAACCAGAACAGGATTTCGGTAGATCCGGCCAAAGTGGAGGCCGTGATGAGATGGGAGGTTCCGAGGTCTCCATCTGAGATTCGGAGTTTCCTAGGATTAGCCGGCTACTATCGGAGATTCATCCAAGATTTCTACAAGATAGTCGTACCCCTGACCAGGCTAACGAGGAAGGCCGTGGTCTTTCGTTGGGGGCCTGAGCAGCAGGCTGCATTCGATATATTGAGGCAGAGATTGTGCGAGGCGCCAATCTTAGCCCTGCCAGAGGGCATGGAGGATTTCGTCATGTACTGTGATGCGTCCATCTCGGGTTTGGGCGCAATATTGATGCAGAGAGGGCATGTCATTGCTTACGCTTCGAGGCAGCTGAAGCCTCACGAGGCGAACTACCCGACGCATGATTTGGAGCTGGGGGCTGTTGTGTTCGCCCTCAAGATTTGGCGTCATTACCTCTATGGGGTTCGTTGTACGATTTACACGGACCACAAGAGCCTGAGGTATCTCATGGACCATCCAAATCTGAATATGAGGCAGCGTCGGTGGATTGATGTGGTAAAGGATTATGACTGTGAGATCCTCTACCACCCGGGGAAGGCCAATGTGGTGGCCGACGCGCTTAGCCGCAAGGCAGCGCCGATCAGGGATATCTGTCTGAGGATGACAGTGGTGACTCCGCTGTTGGAGCAGATTCAGGAGGCCCAGTAGGAGGCCATGAAGTAGGAACATCGGAAGAGCGAGCGGATTGTGGGGCAGGTTTCCTCCTTCGACTATGATAGCCGAGGGTTATTGACTCTTCACCATAGGGTGTGGGTCCCTTATCATGGAGGCGTACGCCAGATCCTGATGGAGGAGGCACACAAATCCAGATTTTCTATCCATCCCGGAGCGACGAAGATGTATAGAGATCTTCGTCTTGATTATTGGTGGCCCTGCATGAAGCGGGACGTAGCATGGTATGTGGAGCGGTGCTTGACCTGCAGGAAGGTCAAAGCCGAGCACCAGAGGCCACACGGCAAGATGCAGCCGTTAGATATTCCCATGTGGAAATGGGAAGATATTACCATGGATTTCATCACCAAGCTTCCCAAGACTGCACGGGGAGTGGATTCGATTTGGGTAATCGTGGATCGGTTGACCAAGAGTGCCCATTTCATACCGATCCAGGAGAGTATCTCGGCCGAGAAGTTGGCGACATCTATATCCGAGAGGTGGTAGCTCGGCACAGAGTGCCAGTTTCAGTTATTTCCGACAGAGATGTGCGGTTCACTTCCAGGTTTTGGAAGAAGTTTCATGACGAGCTGGGTACTCGTCTGCATTTTAGCACCGCCTTTCACCCACAGACGGATGGTCAGAGCGAGCGGACCATCCAGACGCTAGAGGATATGCTGCGGGCATGTGTTTTAGACTTCGGGGGTAACTGGGATACCTACCTTCCGTTGGCGGAGTTCTCGTATAATAATAGCTATCATGCGAGTATCGACCGTCCTCCTTTCGAAATGTTATACGGGAGGAAGTGCAGAACCCCGATATGTTGGGGTGAGGTTGGCTAGAGGGTCATGGGGAGCACCGAAGTGGTGCTCAAGACGACAGAGAGGATTCAGCAGGTTCGGAGCAGACTTCAGACTGCTCAGAGTCGGCAGAAAAGTTATGCCGACAAGCGCCGATCGGACCTGGAGTTTCAGGTCGGGGATATGGTTCTCCTGAAGGTGTCGCCATGGAAGGGCGTCATCCGATTCAGGAAACGGGGCAAGTTGGGTCCCAGGTATATTGGACCCTTCAGGGTTATAGCCCGGGTGGGCAAGGTGGCATATAGGCTGGATCTGCCAGCCGAACTCAGTCAGATTCATTGCACTTTTCACGTCTCCCAGTTACGGAAATGTTTAGTGGACGACTCGGCAGTGGTACCATTAGAGGATATTCAGGTCGATGACAGTCTGAATTACATTAAGCGCCCTGTAGCGATTATCGACCGGAAGTCGAAGGATCTGAGGAATAAGAGGGTGGAGCTCGTGAAGGTGTAATGGCAGCACCGGAAGGGCTCGGAATGGACTTGGGAGCCGGTGGATGAGATGATGGAGCATTACCCAGAGCTTTTCCAGGAACGAGCAGCAGACTTCGAGGACGAAGTCTAAAATAAGTGGGGGAGATTTGTAGCACCTGGTTCCTGGTATGTACTTTAATTAAGTAATTTTGCATTTTTGGCTTGGGACTCGGCGAGTTGAAGGCCCAACTTGCCGAGTAGAAGCGGGATGAGACGCGGGATTTAAGTGATGGACTCGTCGAGTCGGGTCCCGGACTCGACGAGTAGGCTCTTACTGGACAAAACCCCAATCTGAGGGTTTGCACCCTAGTTAAACAACCTTATACAGCCTCCATTGCCCCTTTATGCTCCCAGAAACCCTCCATAGCAAACCCTAAGTGTTTTGGTGCAAGATCTAAGGCTTTTGAGTGATTTTGTGGGTTTTGACCTCAAGGAAGGAGGAAGAACATAGAAGGATCAAGAGGAGACTGAAGGATTCGAGTTTGGTTCATCATTTGCAGTCTTTGAAAGGTATAAAGTATGTACCTTGCTTGCTTGTTTGTTAGATCCCTTTTTGGGGAAGATTTAGGGCTTTTAAGCCATATGAGGTAGCCAACCATGATTGCAAACATGGTTGGGGGTCAAGACTTCGGATCTAAGTCTTGGGGAGAGTCACAAGGCAGATTTGGGTTGCTTTTGCACCCAAGGAAGGTCCTATGCAACAAAAGAGCCATTTTAGAGCTTTTTTGGCTCAAAAGTCCCATGCATGCACGTAAAGTTCGTAACTTTACGTGCTAGATCGAGCTTAGGGGCTTGGATCTATCATTTGGACAAGTGTTGTACATCAGAAATCGAGGATTTAGGGTGTGGACGTTATCGACTCGGCGAGTCCGTTCTTGGGACTCGACGAGTCCAAGGGTTTGAGTCCCATATCTGTTGAGGGTCAAAGAACTCAGTTGGGTGTTAGAAGGGTTGTAGCAGGACAGAAAGAGTGACCCAACGCATTGGACTTAGTTTTAGACCTGGAGTTCATGGGACTCGACGAGTACTAGAACAGACTCGGCGAGTCCAAGACAATCTCCTTATGATTGAAGATGAACTCGACGCGTTGTTCATACACTCGGCGAGTCAAGGTCAGAACTTGTTCATCAGATGAAAGGTGAACTCGATGAGTTATTCATACAACTCGGCGAGTCGGATGAAGGTTCATTCGATGTTCACATCGAAGAGGAACTCGTCGAGTCATCGCTAAACTCGACGAGTAGGGTCGTGGATTAGGACAGTTGAAGAGATAGGGACTCGACGAGTTGGCGGCCCAACTCGGCGAGTCGGGTCAACTGGAAATTGACTTTTACTTTGACTTGGACTTGGTCAGGGGTAAAATGGTCATTTTACCCTAAGAGTAGATATCAGATTCTGACTGAGTGTTTTGTGGGGATTGTAGCCGGAGGATTTCCGGAGCAGTAGCGGATAGAGGTTTCCCGCACAGATTATCAGCAGCTACTCGTACGAGGTGAGTTACCTTCCAGTAGGGGTGGGTCTAAGGCCACAATGCCGGCCCACCAAAGAGGGGTATTTAGAAGATGATTGTCTTTATGATAATTATCTTGGTCTAGTTACGTGCTTTGGTCATGATTTTTATCTGTATGATATGTTACGTGTATAATAGGGATTAGTTTCCCTGATAGCGGTCCTTAGGACCGAGGGGTAGGTCAGTACCCGGATATGCCTGACTGTATGTTTATATCTTGTTGTTGTATGCTAGTGGTAGGGGGTGGAATAGTCCCCAGTTACCGGTCGAAAGATACCGATGACAGTTACCGGTTGAAAGATACCGATGATGATTACCGGTTGAAAGATACCGATGATGATTACCGGTTGAAAGATACCGACGATGATTACCGGTTGAAAGATACCGATGATATTGTATGGTATGTGGTATGATGGGGGAACTCACTAAGCTTTGTGCTTACGGTTTCGGTTTTGGTTTCAGGTACCTCTTCGTCTAAGGGGAAGGAGCCGGCGGCGTAGCATCGCATCACACACACATATGATTCCGCATCGGACTTTCTGGGATTGTACTCTGATATGTTATTATTTTATGACTTGGGTTTTCAGACATGATACATTGTTTGATGAGATGATGTGTTTTCACAGTATTTTCTTATGAATCTTTTTATGAGTCAGTTAATTAAAAAGAAATTTTTGGACTTGAAAATTGGGATGTTACATCATGTTTGTGACTGGGATGCCGAGGATCACAAACAAGGTGTGAATAACCATGCAAATTAGCTTGGTACACCCAATGTTACAACCACCTAATCAGTGTGCCGGTTAACCACACACGCTCCATTGATATATGATTAACATCAAGCTACCCTTTGCCACGTACTGTCAGTCCAAATTAGTGTGCCGGTTAACCACACACGCTCCACTAACGGGTTAACAAGGTGCAAAGTGCAATTTCATGGATTAGCACCATATTCACATTTTCCTAAAGTAACTAAGATTGGGAATTTAATAAAAGTTTAGTTAATTTATATTTATCATTATACTTTTAATGAATGGAGAATTAGAGTCCTATCCTACCCATTCGGCTAACGACCATCCACCAGTCAAGGAAGCAGTGGGTGAGAGTGGACACCCATTAAACTGCCATTTTAAAGGCAATAACCTTATACCCCCTCCCTATAGACCGGCTTCGTGAATGAGGCCTACTAACGGTAAGACTGACTTGCTCTTATACATATATATAAATATTAAACCTATAATATTATAATAGTATAATGGTTGAATTTTAAACTTTTAAAATTCTAGGGTTTGGAATTAAAGTATACATGAGCGGTAACTTTACAAATTCCAAAACTTGAGGGCAAGTTTTGAACAATTCAAAAAAACTTTTGGAATCCATAACATATGAGTTTAATATAGCTTTAATGGAGAGACTCTTGAGAATCCATAACTTGAGGACAAGTTATGGAGTTCATAAAACTATTTATGGGAAAAGACTCTTCAAGTTTATAACCTATGGCTTTAATAACTTTTTAAAGGAAAAACTTTTGGTTTTTCCATAACTTGAGGACAAGTTATGGAATCCATTAAAGGCCATTTAAATCACCAAATAAACTAACAAACATATCTAGCAATATTCATGATCTAGATTAAACTCATATGAACAAGACAATTTTCAAATCAATCAATTTTCACGTAATTAGCCTAACCATTAAACTAATACAAAACATGAAACTTTGACAATTATCTTTTGAATTGGATTAGCATGATCATTACCACATCAAAAACAGGTTTATAAGTTCAAAAACAGCTTAGGGTAATGATCCTAGACCAATTTCAACCTTAAAACTCGAAAATATGCTGTCAGGGGCTCCAACTCGTCGAGTACATGAACAAAATCGACGAGTTGGATGAGTTTGTGAGTGGACTCGGCGATTTCATTGTCCAGAATGCACAAAAATGAGTTTTTTCCAACCTTTTCAAGCAAGTAGCATCAAGTATAATTGAAAACAACCCTAAGCTCTGATACCACTATTGGGGTTTTAGCATTCTAACACTCCTATGGTGTACATGCAACCCTATATACCTTGGATCTATGTTTTCTCTGTTATACATGCAAATATCATTTTTCCAAGGTATCATCCTAACTAGAATATTATGGAGTATATACAATACAAAATATAGTTGAATGACATACCTTTTGTTGTAGCTTGATTCCTTGGACCTTAAAGAGCTTAGTGCCGCAATTGTTGCACCTCAAATGGTTCACACAACACCACCAACAATTGGAATAACCTGAGAGAAGATCATTTACACTCAAAATCGGCTAACCCTCATGTGTCTATCACTAGTCACTCCTTAGTGCCCATTACACTAACTATGAGGCTTCTTATATAGTGTGCACATTAGGGTTACACCATGTAACTCATGACTTTCCATATTCCTCATGAGCCATGGGTTTTAACCTCCATGGAGTATCCATGGGTCACCACATGGGTTTACCAAATCAATCCCCATTTATTTAATTAGTCTCTTTTGATCACAAATTTAATTCCAAACTAATTCTTGATCAATACTAATTAAATAATATTAATATATTAGAACTTATAATATATTAATAAATCATAAATATCCTCTTCTCACAAAAGTCTATCCAAATTGTTCTGATGCCATGCAACCCAAATGGACCATGCTACTCTCGGGTCAAGTACATATCAATAATAGTTATGGGCTTAGACACCTAATCCAACATACATGAGTCAGCCAGAGGGTTTTTCAATGCAAAGTACCCTAATAGAGTGTGTATGCTTGAGAAATCCATTTATGGATTGAAACAAGCATCTCGCAGATGGAATCTTTGTTTCAATGAGAAAGTCAAAGAGTTTGGCTTTTCGAGAAGCGAGGATGAGTCCTGTGTATATGTCAATGCTAGTGGGAGCATAGTTAGCTTTCTGGTGTTGTATGTGGATGACATACTACTCATAAGAAATGACATCACAAATTTGCAAGAGGTTAAGTCCTGGCTTGGGAAGTTTTTCGCTATGAAGGACCTCGGAGAAGCTGCCTATATTCTTGGGATAAGGATATTGAGAGACAGGAGTAAGAGACTAATTGGACTTAGTCAAAGTACCTACTTGGAAAAGGTGTTGAAAAGATTTAGCATGATGGATTGAGACAAGCATCTCGCAGATGGAATCTTTGTTTCGATGAGAAAGTCAAAGAGTTTGGCTTTTCGAGAAGCGAGGATGAGTCCTGTGTATATGTCAATGCTAGTGGGAGCATAGTTAGCTTTCTGGTGTTGTATGTGGATGACATACTACTCATAGGAAATGACATCACAACTTTGCAAGAGGTTAAGTCCTGGATTGGGAAGTTTTTCGCTATGAAGGACCTCGGAGAAGCTGCCTATATTCTTGGGATAAGGATATTGAGAGACAGGAGTAAGAGACTAACTGGACTTAGTCAAAGTACCTACTTGGAAAAGGTGTTGAAAAGATTTAGCATGATGGATTCCAAGAAAGGTGACTTACCGATCCAGAGCAATGCCAAACTGAGTAAAACTCAGAGTCCGAGTACAGAGGCTGAGATAGTTGAGATGAGTCGAATACCATATGCTTCCGCAGTTGGCTCGATCATAAATGCTATGACTTCTACTCGCCTTGATGTGGCCTTCGCTTTGAGCATGGTCAGCAGATATCAAGGGAATCCTGGCAAGGCTCACTGGACTGTGGTTAAGAACATTCACAAGTACCTGCGGAGGACTAAGGACTGGGTCCTTACCCTCAGTGGGAGTGATAACTTGAGAGTGGTGGGGTATAGTGACGCCAGCTTTCAGACCGACAGAGATAATTTCCGCTCTCAGTCGGGCTGGGTATTTACCCTGAATGGAGGAGCAATAACTTGGAAAAGTTCCAAGCAGGAGACTGTAGATGATTCAACGTGCGAATCAGAGTACATAGCAGCAAGCGAGGCGGCGAAGGAGGCGATATGGCTGAAGAACTTCACCGGAGACCTTGGATTTGTACCAGCTATAAAGGAGCCTATGGATATTTTCTGTGACAGCGAGAGTGCAGTTGTCTTAGCCAAGGAACCAAGGGATCATGGCAGATCCACGCACATCGACAAAAAATATCACTTCATTAGACATCGAATAGAAGAAGGACTCCTCGTAGCAAATAGGGTATCGTCAGAGGAGAACCCAGCAGATCCCCTCACGAAGGGACTGAGTAGGGTTAAGCACTTACAGCATGTGAGGCGCATCAGGCTGAATGACGATATTAGTTTTAATGATTAGATAGTTTTTGAAACTTTTAATAGTTGAAATGTAATTGACATTTGATGATTAAATAACAAGTGTTCTTTATTTATAAGTAATGTTACTATCTTGTGTCAACCATTTACTATTGTTTCACTTTACATGTTTTGACTTCTAGAATAATTATATTATTCAAACTATCCACAGTCGATCATACGTTGGAAGTAGGTATTGAAACAAGACTGTCATGAATTTGGCTTGTAGAGTGTCTGAAATGTATTAGACATAGAAAAGGATTGCTACAACATTCATGAGTGCTAATAAGGTTTGAGTATTGGATTAAACTCACGCTCACTTGTATCACTTCATGGAATTAATCTCGAGTGATCGTGAGACAATAATATCATATAAGTCTTCAAACCAAGAGATATGAGTTGTTGACTATGTGTTGGTTGTACATTGATAGTACGGAACTGTATGAGTAACTTGATGTTATAAAACATGCTGTTGTGTATAATTTAACGAGTGGTTAGTACAAGCATATGAGTCGAAGTTTATATGTGGGGATTGATTGTGTAAATCATTGATTCTTATAATGTGGGCCAATGATCCATAATTATTTAGGTTGGGCTAAACCAATGTGACAACCCATGGAGGTTTAAACCCACGGATCCTAAGGAATATGGAAGGTCATGCACATTAGGGTTTACATGGTGTAACCCTAGTTTTGCCACAATATATAAGAAACCCATTGGCTACTAAAATCGACACCCTAGTGATCTTTAGAAGAGCATAGCCCATTTTTGTGTGCAAGACATTCTCTCTCAAGTCCTCCATTGTTGGTGGTGTTGTGTGAAGCATTTGAGGCATCAAATTTGGGGTGCTAGGCTCTTAAAAGTCCAAGGAATCAAGCTATAAGAAATGGTATGTAATCTAACTAGTTTTTGTTATACAAGTACCCATGTTTTGTATGCTAGTTAGGGTAATGCTTTGGAAAATCAAATTGCATGTATAATTAGAGAAAACATAGATCCAAAGCATTTAGGGTTGTATGTGCACCTTAAGGTTGATAGGATGCTCAAAAACCCATCAGTGTCATATACACATCCTCTGAATGTTTCCCATTAAGGAAATAGGTTTTAACATCTATTTTACATATCTCATAAGCATGATAAACAACTATGGAAAAAGGTATCATAATATATTGGCTACTGGTGAAAAAGTTTCCTCATAACGTCTAGCCTTGAATGTGTGCACATTCCTATCCATGTCGGTCTTCTTCTCGAATATCCATTTATAGCCTATTGTCTTAAGACCGTGTACTAGGTCAACCAAATTCCAAACTTGGTTGTCTATCATGGACTAAATTTTACTATCAATAGCCTCTTTCCACTTGGCGGCCTTAGGGCCTGGCATGGATTCATCATAGTTAGTTAGTTCTTCCAGATTGACGAGTGTCCTATCACTGATCAACGTTTCTCCTTCCATGGTTATGTAACATCCTCTTTCCAAGTATTCATTTCTGTTAGCTATTTTATTTTATTATTTAGCTTGGCCACGGCGAGACATTGGGGGTGCCATGACGTTCTCACTAATTCTTATTCATTTTTGTTCTCACGTATCGTTTTTCACTCATTTTCATTCTTATAGAATACCACTCAATAAACATTGTGACAACATTCTGACAGAATGAGAATAATAATAATAAAAAGTTTATAATAACTGTAACATCCCAAAATTCAAGGCCAAGAATTCCATTTTTAATAAAGTTAATATAAGAAAATCGATATTATATCCATAGTGTCATCCCATATCAAAACCAATATGTCAATGATCAAAACATGTCATAATGAAACATCATCAGAGTATAATCCCAAAGATCTCATGTGCGAAAAACATAGTGTGATGCATTGCGACCATACCGGCTCCTTTCCTTTTGAAGAAGAAGTACCTGAAACCAAAATTGAAAACCGTAAGCATGAAGCTTAGTGAGTTCCCCAAATACCACATACCATACATATCAACATACTGCCTAGCATATCTGGGTGCTGGTCTACCCTTTCAGTCTCTTTCAACCGGATGTTGTCTAGCATATAAGCACATAAATCACATATTGTCATACATAACCATGATCCATACATATATTATAATCAATAAAGATGCTATGTGCCGAACATAGTCTTGCCATTATGCCACGGGCCGCCACGTGGTCTTTCTTGCCATTATGCCACGGGCCGCCACGTGGTCTTTCTTGCCAAGCCGGGGGCCACCCCCTTGGTCTTACAGACAAGTGCCAAGAGACACATCCCGGTCTTCCATGCAAGCATCACAAAGACAACTAGCATACATATTACTCTACTTAGCCAATTAGCATACAGTGTGCCAAGAGCCACCTCCTGGTCTTTCGTATATATTGCCTAGGGCTAACCCCCGGGTCTTCCTACCATACATAATAAAATATAGTGTGCCAGGAGCCGCTTCCCGGTTTTTCATACATAATGCCTAGAGCTAACCCCCGAGTCTTCCTACCATGCATCAACTAAATAGGCCGACATTGGTGCCTTCGACCCATACAAACAGTGAGGAGACTCACTTCGCAGTGCTGAAGTTCTACGAATAAATCTCTGGTTGCTGGCTGACAGATCCCCGAATTGTCAATCGTCAAAACAAAACCCAATTAACAATCGGGTTCCAATGCGTAACCATAGGTGTAACATCCCATTTTTCGAGTCCAAAAATTTTGATTTTTATATAACGACTTAGAAAACATTCATAAGAAAATATCATGAAGTCATATCATTTCGTAAAAACCATAATCTCATGTCTGAAAATCATATCTTAAAAGTAGTAACAATGTCAGAGTCAATCCCAAAAAATCTCATAATGCGGAATCCAGTGTGTGTATGATGTGCAACTACCGCGCCGGCTCCTTCCCCTTCGCTGAAGAGGTACCTGAAACAAAATTGAAAACTGTAAGCACGAAGCTTAGTGAGTTCCCCCAATCGTACCACATACCATACAATCATATAGAATACATACTGTCGGGCAATTCTGGGGTGCCCGACCTACCCGTGTCAAGCCATTCTGGGGTGCTGACCTACCCGTCGGTCCTAACAACCGAACCTTAGGGACTATTCCACCCCCTACTGCTACTATCACATATATCATAACATTAACATACTATCAGACATATCTGGGTGTCCGAACTACCCTTCGGTCCTAACAACCGAACTTGGGGACTATTCCCCTCCTACTACCACTATCACATATAACATATCATGCCAGCATATAACATATCAGGTAGTAGCAAACCTAGATGAATATCACAAAGACAATCATCTAACATACAACTCCTTCTGGTGGGTCGGCATTGTAGCCGTAGACCCACCGCTACTGAAAGGTAACTCACCTTGAACGAAGCTGCTGATAATCTGCGCGGGGAAAGTCTCTGTCTGCTGCTGCTCCGGAAATCCTCCGGCTATAATCCCCACAAAACACTTAGTCAGAGTCTGATATCTATTCTCAGGGTAAAATGACCATTTTACCCCTGACCAAGTCCAATACAAAGTCAAAGTCAACTTCCAGTTGACCCGACTCGCCGAGTTGGGCCGCCAACTCGTCGAGTCCCTATCCTTTCATTTGTCCTTCTTCACGCCTCTACTCGTCGAGTTTAACAATGACTCAATGAACCTTCATCCGACTCGCCGAGTTGTATGAACAACTCGTCGAGTTCATCCTCAAGAGTTGGGAGATTGCCTTGGACTCGCCGAGTCTGTTCATGTACTCGCCGAGTCCTATGAACTCTAGGACTATGGCTTATCCTAATACGTTGGGGTTACTCCTCCGGACCCTCTAAAACCTTTCCAGCACTCCACCGGGTCTCCTTGACCCATAACAGAAAAGGGGAGTCTAACCTCGGACTTATCGAGTCCCAAGAACGACTCGCCGAGTCGATACAGTCCAAGTCTTATTTCTTCCATTTCTGGTGTACAACTTTTTTCCAAATGATAGATCTAGGTCCCTAAACTCGATCTAGCACGTAAAGTTACGAACTTTATGTGCATGCATGGGACTTTGAGTCTAAAAGGCTCTAAAAGAGACTCTTGGGTTGCATGGGGGCTTCCATGGGTGCAAAAGCAGCCCCTTTCTGCCTTGTAATTCCTCCATGGACCTAGATCCGAAGCCTCAACCCCCAACCATGCTTGAAATCATGGTTGGTTACCAAAAATGGCTTATAAAAGCCCTAAATCTCCCCAAAAAGGGATCTAGCAAAAGAACAAGCAAGGTATCGACTTTATACCTTCTGTGAACTGCAAATGGTGCACAAACTTGAACTCCCTTGGTCTCCTCTTGATTCCTCTAGGCTTTTCCTTCTTCTTTGACTTCAAAATCACCAAAAAGCACCACAAATGCCTTAGCTCTTTATACAAACGGCTAGGGTTTGCTATGGGGGTTTTCTGGAAGCAATAGGGACGAAGGGTGGCTGAATGAGATGTTTAAATAGGGTGCAAACCCTTGGATTAGGGTTTTGTCCAGTCAGAGCCTACTCGTCGAGTTTGAAGCCGACTCGACGAGTCCGTCATTTAAATCCCGAATCAAATTCGTTTCTACTCGACGAGTTGGTCCTTCAACTCGCCGAGTCCCAGGCCAAAAATGAAAAATACTTATATAAAATACATACCAGGAACCAGGTGCTACAATAGGTCCATACTTGGGGTAAAAAGACCATTTTACCCCTAACATAGCTTGGTCCAAGGCCAAGGCCCAAAATCAATCCCTGGAGGCCCAAAAGCCAAATAATAAACCAAGGCCCAACATATGGCCGAATTTTCCAAATTGGGCCCAAACCTCTACATGGTCTTACCTTAAGGCCCAACCATTTATTCTAGTCCAAACATTTGGCATTCCGATGGTCCAATATCTCATAATCATCAAGGCCCAATTATGGCCCATCTATGGCCTAATTTTCCAAATTGGGCCCAAACCCCTCACATGGGCCTTACCTAAAGCCCATCAATAAATTCTAGTCCATATTCTTGTTCTTGGATGGCCTATCAATAGCCCAATCGCCAAAGCCCAACAGAAAGGCCCAACTCAAGGCCCAAACAAAATTAGGGTTTTCACATAAAATGACAATTAGGGTTAAGTAAAAACACTTAACCCATTAAGGACTTAATCTATTAATTCCAATATTATGTAAGTTAATTTCAAAGGATTGTTAATTAATATTTTAAGTCTAATAAATAGTTTCAATGCGGGTCCCGCTAACTTCCAAATTAAGGTTTCATGACATTAGGGTTTTCTAAACCCTAATTAGGGTTTACAACTCATAAGTTAATTAATTAATTAATTAATTAAATATATATGTGTGTATAAATTGAACACCACCCGCTGCCACCTCGGGCAGTGGTGGTCGGCGGCGGTCCATGGCGGCAGCCACCACCTCACGGTGGTGGTTACTAGTTTTAGGCCAAAACTGTGAAAAACATTCCAAACATCCGTCCAAACACACACACATATATATACACAGCCACCCAACATGGCGGCTGGTGGCGACAAATGGTAGCATGAGGTGGCAGCCACCACCTCACGGTGGTGGTGGGGGTTTTTCTTTAATTTCCGGCCAAAGATTTGCTCCTTCACCCTCACAACAATAAAACACACACATGTATAAAAATTACACACACATCCACCTCTCACGGTGGATGGTGGCGGCAGAAGGACATAAACGGCGGCAGCCACCATGGTTGGCTGCCATGGTGGCCCTTGCGTTTTACAGCCGATAAATCACCCACAAACCGGTGATAAGTTCTTGAACACGCACACAAACAACGACATGGGCTGAAATACGAACACACACACACACACACACGAAACACACACAACACAACGCAAACACCCATTCACGGTGGCATGTGACTGCTGGAAGAAGGTGGCGATGGGACAGCCGCCGGAGCGGCGATAGCGGCTGGTGTGAGGTAGCATTGGCTGAAACGAAGAGGGAGGAAGGTAGCATTAGAGTTAGATTTGAATAGTTGTTGGTACTCGTCTGATATGGCGAGGAATATTATTTCCTTTCATGGTTTGTATAAACAAGGTTTTAGATTTTCGTTTAATAATGAAATTGGTTCTATTAATGCTTTTTATAATGGTATTCTTTATTTTGAAGCATTGCCTTGTAATGGTATATATGAAACTATGATGGTTGTAGACAAATTAGGAAATAATGTGTTGCATATCGATTCATCCAATCGTTTGGACAAAGCATGCTTATGGCACCGTCGTCTTGGACATGTCAATAAGAAGCGCATAACCCAACTCCAAAAGGATGGAGTGTTGGAGTCATTTGACTTAAAGTCAGATGACACATGTGAATCTTGCTTGCTTGGAAAGATGACCAAGTCACCCTTCACTGGAAATTGTAAAAGAGATGAGGGTTTGTAGGATCTCATACACACCGATGTGTGTGGGCCCTTCAGATCTGCCACAAGGGATGCTAACCGCTTCTATGTGACTTTTACTGATGATTATAGTAGATATGGGTATATTTACTTAAACAACCATAAATCAGAAACCTTTGAAAAGTTCAAGGAGTTTAAACAATAAGTGGAGAATCAGTTGGGCAGGAAGATAAAGATGCTCCGATCCGATCGAGGTGGTGACTATCTTAGTATCGAGTTCCACGACTATCTTAAGGAATGTGGAATTGTTTCACAATTGACGCCACGTAGGACACCACAGCTTAATGGTGTGGCTGAGAGGCGCAATCGAACCTTGTTGGATATGGTCCGTTTAATGATGAGTCAAGCTTCGTTACCTATCTCATTCTGGGGGTATGCCTTAGAGACTGCCACCCATATCCTTAATCTAGTACCTACGAAGAAGGTTTCCAAAACACCTCACGAGATGTGGATAGGGAAGGTTCCCTCGTTATCACATATCAAGGCTTGGGGTTGCAAGGCTTTCGTAATCCGAGAGACTCACGACAAGCTCAAACCTCGTAGTGAGCATTGTATTTTCATCGGCTACCCGCAGAAGTCCTTTGGGTATCTCTTCTATAGACCGAGTGACAATGTTGTCTTCGTTGCGAGGAGAAGGGTTTTCCGAGAGAGAGAGAGAGAGAGAGAGAGAGCTCATATGCCCAGAGAACAGTGGGAGGCAAATTGACCTTGAAGAGCTTCAAGAGTTAAGTGATGAAGGAACCTCAAACACTAGCGCTCAACTGGAGGAGGAAACTCTTGTTGAACCAATTGACGATTCCTTACCTCTGAGACATTCCAATAGAGTTAGAATGGCACCTGAGTTTTAGGGTTTCATTATTACTACAGATGGTGATACATTTATCAGTGATAGTACACTGGTAAATTTTGATGAGCCTAATAACTACAAGGAAGCAATGGCAGGCCCCGAGTCTGCAAAATAGAAAGAGGCTATGGATAGCGAGATTCAGTCCATGTATGACAATCAAGTTTGGAACTTGGTTGACAATGTACCAGGTTGTAAGATAGTCGGGTGCAAATGGATGTTCGAGAAGAAGACCAACATGGATGGGAAAGTACACACATATAAGGTGCGATTGGCTGCGAAGGGCTTTACTCAAACTAATGGAGTTGACTATGACGATACCTTCTCACCAGTAGCAAAGATCAAATCTATAAGGGTTATGTTAGCCATAGCTACATTTCATGATTATGAAATATGGAAAATGGATGTCAAAACCGATTTCCTTAATGGGTGGTTGGCTGAAGATGTTTACATGTGTCAACCAGATGTTTACAGTGCTAAAGTGCAGACGAGGACCCAGCTCGCCATGAAACTTCTTTCAAAACCTGGAAGTGAACCGCACATCCCTGTCTGAAATCACCAAAACTGGCACCCCGTGCCTCACCACCACCTCCCTGATGTAGATATCGGCCAACCTTTCGGCCGAAATACTCTCCTGAATCGGAATAAAATGGGCGCTCTTGGTCAATCGATCGACGATGACCCAAATCGAATCTACGCCTCGCGCGGTCCTGGGAAGTTTGGTGATGAAATCCATGGTAATATCTTCCCACTTCCACAGGGGAATATCCAACGGCTGCATCTTGCCGTGTGGCCTCTGGTGCTCGGCCTTGACCTTCCTGCAGGTCAAGCACCGCTCCACATACCATGCTACATCCCGCTTCATGCAGGGCCACCAATAGTCAAGACGAAGATCTCTATACATCTTTGTCGCTCCGGGATGTATAGAAAACCTGGATTTGTGCGCCTCCTCCATCAATGTATGGCGCACGCCTCCATGATAGGGGACCCACTCCCTACGGTGAAGAGTCAATAACCCTCGGTTATCATAGTCGAAGGAGGAAACCTGTCCCACTATACGCTCACTCTTCCGATGTTCCTCCTTTATAGCCTCCTGCTGGGCCTCCCGGATCTGTTCCAACAATGGAGTCACTACTGTCATCCGCATGCAAATATCCCTGATCGGCGCTGCCCTACGGCTATGCGCGTCGGCTACCACATTGGCCTTCCCTGGGTGGTAAAGGATCTCGCAGTCGTAATCCTTCACCACATCTAGCCACCGGCATTGCCTCATGTTCAGATTCGGCTGATCCATGAGGTATCTCAAACTCTTGTGTTCCGTGTAAATGGTACAACGGACCCCATACAGGTAATGACGCCAAATCTTGAGGGCCAACACAACAGCCCCCAACTCCAAATCATGTGTCGGATAGTTCGCATCGTGAGGCTTCAGCTGCCTCGAAGCGTAGGCGATGACATGCCCTCTCTGCATCAATACCGCGCCCAAACCCAAAATAGACGCGTCGCAGTACACAACAAAATCCTCTACGCCCTCTGGCAGGGCAAAGATCGGTGCCTCGCACAATCTCTGTCTCAGTGTCTCAAACGTTGCCTGCTGCTCAGGTCCCCAACGAAAGACCACGGTCTTCTTTGTCAGCTGCGTCAAGGGTACGGCTATCTTGGAGAAATCCTGGATGAATCTCCGATAGTAGCCGGCTAATCCCAGGAAACTCCGAATCTCAGATGGAGACTTCGGAACCTCCCATCTCATCACGGCCTCCACCTTGGCCGGGTCGACCAGAATACTGTTCTGGTTGACAAGGTGCCCAAGAAACTGCACCTCGCACAACCAAAACTCACACTTGGAGAACTTGGCGTACAAGCTCTCTCTCCTCAAAGTATCCAAAACCTCTCACATATGCTCCTCATGCTGCTCCTGCGTCTTGGAATAGACCAAGATGTCATCAATGAAAACTATCACGAACCGATCCAACATCGGTCTACACACGCGGTTCATGAGGTCCATGAACGCGACAGGAGAGCTGGTGAGCCAGAAAGGCATCACCACGAACTCATAGTGGCCATAACGCGTCCGAAACGCAGTCTTCTGCACATCCCCCCCTCTGACCCTCATCTGATGATACCCTGAACGCAAATCAATCTTGGAGAACCAAGATGCTCCCTGTAGTTGGTCAAAGAGGTCATCAATCCTCGGGAGTGGGTAACGGTCCTTCACCGTTACCTTATTCAGCTCCCTATAATCTATACACATCCGATGCGACCCGTCCTTCTTTTTCACGAACAGAATCGGGGCTCCCCAGGGTGAAATGCTCGGTCTAATGAACCCTTTGTCTAACAGCTCCTGCAGCTGCGTAGACAACTCATGCATCTCAGGAGGAGCCAACCGATACGGTGCTCTGGCTATCGGATCCGCACCAGGGACTAGGTCGATCCTGAACTCCACCTGCCGCTCCGAAGGTATCCCAGGAAGCTCCTCTGGGAACACATCTGCGTAGTCCCGCAACACTGGAACATCGCTCACCGTCGCCTTACCCGCCTCCCGGGTATCCATAACATAGGCGACATACCCAGCACAGCCCTGCTGAAGGTAGCGCCTAGCCCTCGCTGCTGAACATAATGTGGGTCCACGCTGTGGTCTCTCACCGTGGATCACCAACTCTCCCCCACTAGGGGTCCTGACTCGCACTAACTGTTGTGCGCAGTCTATCACCACCCCATTAGGGCTCAACCAATCCATGCCTATAATCACCTTGTTCCCACGCAACGGAATGGGAACCAAGTCTACCAGGTAGCGCTCCTCGATTAGCCTCAGAACACAATCTCTGAAAACCGCCGATGCTCGCACTGATCGGTCGTCCGCAATCTCAACCTCTAGTGGGCAATCCAACATACCCGAGGACTCAGGAAACTTCTTGCTAAGCGCAAGAGAAACAAACGATCGGGTAGCGCCCGAATCAAACAACACCTGAACTGGGATACCGTTCACATGGAACGATCCTAAACGTATACACAGAACACATATCAATATCATAAGCATCAAATAAATAAATCAGAGGGAAAGAATCATACCCGTCAACACATCGGGTGCGGCGCGTGCCTCCTCGGTAGTCAACTGGAAGGCCCGACTCCTCACCACTGGAGCCTCCAACTTGCCCTGCCGGCCATCAGTGATCTGCAGGGTCGCTGGGACTGGCGCCTTCACTGGCGCTGCTGCTGTCAACTGGGGGCAATTGGCCTTCTTGTGGCCCCTCGGGTTGCAGTGGAAACACAGCAACTCGGATGTCTGAATAGTGGGTGTAGGGGCGGTACAATCCCTGCTGAAATGCCCCGTCTTGTCGCACTTGTAGCAGCCCGACGATCCCAACCTACATGCCCCCTCGTGTGGCCTACCGCATTTCCTGCAGCGGCCCTGTCCTGACTGGCCTTTCGGCCTACCATCTGATCCCTTGGGCTTCTTCCCCGAAGCCCCAATCACCTGCCCCTCCTCTACCTTCCTCTTCCGGATGTGCTCCAGATCAATCTCCCTCTCCCTTGCCCTGGCAATCATGGAATCCAGAGTAGGGCAAGCTGAAAAACTAACATGCTCCCGAATATCAGCTCGTAACATGTCATGGTAGCGGGTCCTCCTCATGTCCTCATCTCCCGCATACTGGGGCACCAATAACGCCATCTCCCGGAACTTGGCGGTGATCTCCGCCACTGTCTCAGTCGTCTGTCTCATATCCAGGAACTCCCTGGCCAACTGCTGAAGCTCCACCGCAGGTGCGAACTCAGCCCTGAACCGGGTCACAAAATTCGGCCATGTCATAGCCTCAACATCTGAGGCTCCCAGAGAGTCACCAACCGACTCCCACCAATCTCTGGCCCTGTCTCTCAAACACCCTGCTGCATATCTCACCTTCGACCCCTCGGGGCAGAAGCTAGTCAACTGTGCAGACTCAATGTCTGCAATCCGTCGCCTGGCCGCAATGGGGTCCTTCGCCCCATGGAAATCTGGCGCACCACTGCCCCTAAAGTCCTTAAAGGACAGTGTGCGTGATCCTGACTGGCTGTTCACCATGTCGCTCCTGAACGCCCGGAGGCGATCCTCCATCAGATCGACAATCCTTTCCTTGATCGACCCAAAGATGACCGGGGTCGCATCAAGGATGCCTCTAGTGATCTCGGACGCGATGAACTCGCGTAGCCTCTCATCCACCGGTTCGGAACCTGAACCCAAACCCGATCCCTCTCCTGAGCTGCCAACTGCTGGCCTCGGACGTAGTACCACCATTATGAAATACATAATGACAACCGTCAGTGATACTGATACATCTAGAGGGATCACATCTATCGCAAGTTCCCTGGTCTTGCCTCAACCTTCCTCGATTCAAGTACGGATCCTCTGCTTTCAGTAGTACGGGCCCATACTACCTTCCACATCTATCCGTACTTTCCTCAAGTACTGCCTCGACTCCACCAAGTCACTTCTACTGCTACTAATCTCTGCTACTCTCATCCTAGGCTTGCCCTAGGGAAATCTTTGACTCCACCCAATCTAGTCCTCAGCTGCTGAAGGCCTCCTTGTAATGCCAATTAGCCATCACCTGAATACCATCACATGTGACGAGGCTCGGATAATCCTTCGAGTAAAAGACTCGTCCCTACAACGGTTAGACTCAAACGAGAGCTACGCAATAGGGCCAAATCCAGCACTCTGAGATTATTCAATCCTGATCACATGTGACGTGACGTATTCACCTAATGGCTAACTCCCATCACTCAGAGTCCCACCAAGCACAAAGCAAGCAGCATTCAGACACAGGAAACTACTCAAGCAATTCTATCCTCATAACAAGAAACTATACTAGCATACAATGCTAAGCTCATACTATCAGGCATAACCTAAACAGGCTATCCTACTACTGTCTACTCAATACTAGCATGCAATTCTAATAAAGCTGAAACACATATAGCAGGCACATAAGGCATCCTCCTAGATCCTTAGTCCTATTCTAGCGTGTTGTTCAACTGAAACTGATAATCATAATATAAACTTGTATGGGTACTTTGGGGAAAAACTTAGTTGAGCTCGGTCGGTCGCGCACATCACACACCTTGTTCTTTCTTAACACTTTTAACTTAGCTTTTAGAAAACCATTTTCTTTGTAAAAACCTTTTAATTCCTTGGTTTGAATCCAGACACCCCCGAGGGTGTGTCCGAATCCCTCAAACCAAGGCTCTGATACCAACTTGTAACATCCCATTTTTCGAGTCCAGAAATTTTGATTTTTATATAACGACTTAGAAAACATTCATAAGAAAATATCATGAAGTCATATCATTTCGTCAAAACCATAATCTCATGTCTGAAAATCATATCGTAAAAGTAGTAACAATGTCAGAGTACAATCCCAAGAAATCTCATAATGCGGAATCCAGTGTGTGTATGATGTGCAGCTACCGCACCGGCTCCTTCCCCTTCGCTGAAGAGGTACCTGAAACAAAACTGAAAACTGTAAGCATGAAGCTTAGTGAGTTCCCCCAATCGTACCACATACCATACAATCATATAGCATACATACTGTCGGGCAATTGTGGGGTGCCCGACCTACCTGGTACGGCCATTCTGGGGTGCCGACCTACCCGGTACGACCATTCTGGGGTGCCGACCTACCCGTGTCAATCCATTCTGGGGTGTTGACCTACCCTTCGGTCCTAACAACCGAACCTCGGGGACTATTCCACCCCCTACTACTACTATCACATATATCATAACATGAACATACTATCAGACATATCTGGGGTGCCCGAACTACCCTTCAGTCCTAACAACCGAACTTGGGGACTATTCCCCTCCTACTACCACTATCACATATAACATATCATGCCAACATATAACATATCAGGTAGTAGCAAACCTAGATGAATATCACAAAGACAATCATCTAACATACAACTCCTTCTGGTGGGTCGGCATTGTAGCCGTAGACCCACCGCTACTGAAAGGTAACTCACCTTGAACGAAGCTGCTGATAATCTGCGCGGGGAAAGTCTCTGTCTGCTGCTGCTCCGGAAATCCTCCGGCTATAATCCCCACAAAACACTTAGTCAGAGTCTGATATCTATTCTCAGGGTAAAATGACCATTTTACCCCTGATCAAGTCCAAGACAAAGTCAAAGTCAACTTCCAGTTGACCCGACTCGCCGAGTTGGGCCGCCAACTCGTCGAGTCCCTATCCTTTCATCTGTCCTTCTTCACGCCTCTACTCGTCGAGTTTGGCAACGACTCGACGAGTTCTCCTTCTAGAACAACCCCGGATGAACCTTCATCCGACTCGCCGAGTTGTATGAACAACTCGTCGAGTTCATCCTCAAGAGTTGGGAGATTGCCTTGGACTCGCCGAGTCTATTCATGTACTCGCCGAGTCCTATGAACTCCAGGACTATGGCTTATCCCAATACGTTGGGGTTACTCCTCTGGACCCTCTAAAACCTTTCCAGCACTCCACTGGGTCTCCTTGACCCATAACAGAAAAGGGGAGTCTAACCTCGGACTTATCGAGTCCCAAGAACGACTCGCCGAGTCGATACAGTCCAAGTCTTATTTCTTCCATTTCTGGTGTACAACTCTTTTCCAAATGATAGATCTAGGTCCCTAAACTCGATCTAGCACGTAAAGTTACGAACTTTACGTGCATGCATGGGACTTTGAGTCTAAAAGGCTCTAAAAGAGACTCTTGGGTTGCATGGGGGCTTCCATGGGTGCAAAAGCATCCCCTTTCTGCCTTGTAATTCCTCCATGGACCTAGATCCGAAGCCTCAACCCCCAACCATGCTTGAAATCATGGTTGGTTACCAAAAATGGCTTATAAAAGCCCTAAATCTCCCCAAAAAGGGATCTAGCAAAAGAACAAGCAAGGTATCGACTTTATACCTTCTGTGAACTGAAAATGGTGCACAAACTTGAACTCCCTAGGTCTCCTCTTGATTCCTCTAGGCTTTTCCTTCTCCTTTGAGTTCAAAATCACCAAAAAGCACCACAAATGCCTTAGCTCTTTATACAAACGGCTAGGGTTTGCTATGGGGGTTTTCTGGAAGCAATATGGACGAAGGGTGGCTGAATGAGATGTTTAAATAGGGTGCAAACCCTTGGATTAGGGTTTTGTCCAGTCAGAGCCTACTCGTCGAGTTTGAAGCCGACTCGACGAGTCTGTCATTTAAATCCCGAATCAAATCCGTTTCTACTCGACGAGTTGGTCCTTCAACTCGCCGAGTCCCAGGCCAAAAATGCAAAATACTTAAATAAAATACATACCAGGAACCAGGTGCTACAATAGGTCCATACTTGGGGTAAAAAGACCATTTTACCCCTAACATAGCTTGGTCCAAGGCCAAGGCCCAAAATCAAACCCTGGAGGCCCAAAAGCCAAATAATAAACCAAGGCCCAACATATGGCCGAATTTTCCAAATTGGGCCTAAACCTCTACATGGTCTTACCTTAAGGCCCAACCATTTATTCTAGTCCAAACATTTGGCATTCCGATGGTCCAATATCTCATAATCATCAAGGCCCAATTATGGCCCATCTATGGCCTAATTTTCCAAATTGGGCCCAAACCCCTCACATGAGCCTTACCTAAAGCCCATCAATAAATTCTAGTCCATATTCTTGTTCTTGGATGGCCCATCAATAGCCCAATCGCCAAAGCCCAACAGAAAGGCCCAACTCAAGGCCCAAACAAAATTAGGGTTTTCACATAAAATGACAATTAGGGTTAAGTAAAAATACTTAACCCATTAAGGACTTAATCTATTAATTCCAATATTATGTAAGTTAATTTCAAAGGATTGTTAATTAATATTTTAAGTCTAATAAATAGTTTCAATGCGGGTCCTGCTAACTTCCAAATTAGGGTTTCATGACATTAGGGTTTTCTAAACCCTAATTAGGGTTTACAACTCATAAGTTAATTAATTAATTAATTAATTAAATATATATGTGTGTATAAATCGGACACCACCCGCTGCCACCTCGGGCAGTGGTGGTCGGCGGCGGTCCATGGCGGCAGCCACCACCTCACGGTGGTGGTTACTAGTTTTAGGCCAAAACTGTGAAAAACATTCCAAACATCCGTCCAAACATACACACATATATATACACAACCACCCAACATGGCGGCTGGTGGCGACAAATGGTAGCATGAGGTGGCAGCCACCACCTCACGGTGGTGGTGGGGGTTTTTCTTCAATTTCCGGCCAAAGATTTGCTCCTTCACCCTCACAACAATAAAACACACACATGTACAAAAATTACACACACATCCACCTCTCACGGTGGATGGTGGCGGCAGAAGGACATAAACGGCGGCAGCCACCATGGTTGGCTGCCATGGTGGCCCTTGCGTTTTACAGCCGATAAATCACCCACAAACCGGCGATAAGTTCTTGAACACGCACACAAACAACGACATGGGCTGAAATACGAACACACACACACACGAAACACACACAACACAACACAAACACCCATTCACGGTGGCATGTGACTGCTGGAAGAAGGTGGCGATGGGACAGCCGCCGGAGCGGCGACAACGGCTGGTGTGAGGTAGCATTGGCTGAAACGAAGAGGGAGGAAGGTAGCATTAGAGTTAGATTTGAATAGTTGTTGCTACTCGTCTGATATGGCGAGGAATATTATTTCCTTTCATGGTTTGTATAAACAAGGTTTTAGATTTTCGTTTAATAATGAAATTGGTTCTATTAATGCTTTTTATAATGGTATTCTTTATTTTGAAGCATTGCCTTGTAATGGTATATATGAAACTATGATGGTTGTAGACAAATTAGGAAATAATGTGTTGCATATCGATTCATCCAATCGTTTGGACAAAGCATGCTTATGGCACCGTCGTCTTGGACATGTCAATAAGAAGCGCATAACCCAACTCCAAAAGGATGGAGTGTTGGAGTCATTTGACTTAAAGTCAGATGACACATGTGAATCTTGCTTGCTTGGAAAGATGACCAAGTCACCCTTCACTGGAAATTGTAAAAGAGATGACGATTTGTAGGATCTCATACACACCGATGTGTGTGGGCCCTTCAGATCTGCCACAAGGGATGCTAACCGCTTCTATGTGACTTTTACTGATGATTATAGTAGATATGGGTATATTTACTTAATCAACCATAAATCAGAAACCTTTGAAAAGTTCAAGGAGTTTAAACAATAAGTGGAGAATCAGTTGGGCAGGAAGATAAAGATGCTCCGATCCGATCGAGGTGGTGACTATCTTAGTATCGAGTTCCACGACTATCTTAAGGAATGTGGAATTGTTTCACAATTGACGCCACGTAGGACACCACAGCTTAATGGTGTGGCTGAGAGGCGCAATCGAACCTTGTTGGATATGGTCCGTTCAATGATGAGTCAAGCTTCGTCACCTATCTCTCATTCTGGGGGTATGCCTTAGAGACTGCCATCCATATCCTTAATCTAGTACCTACGAAGAAGGTTGCCAAAACACCTCACGAGATGTGGATAGGGAAGGTTCCCTCGTTATCACATATCAAGGCTTGGGGTTGCAAGGCTTTCGTAAGCCGAGAGACTCACGACAAGCTCAAACCTCGTAGTGAGCATTGTATTTTCATCGGCTACCCGCAGAAGTCCTTTGGGTATCTCTTCTATAGACCGAGTGACAATGTTGTCTTCGTTGCGAGGAGAAGGGTTTTCCGAGAGAGAGAGAGAGAGAGAGAGAGAGCTCATATGCCCAGAGAACAGTGGGAGGCAAATTGACCTTGAAGAGCTTCAAGAGTTAAGTGATGAAGGAACCTCAAACACTAGCGCTCAACTGGAGGAGGAAACTCTTGTTGAACCAATTGACGATTCCTTACCTCTGAGACATTCCAATAGAGTTAGAATGGCACCTGAGTTTTAGGGTTTCATTATTACTACAGATGGTGATACATTTATCAGTGATAGTACACTGGTAAATTTTGATGAGCCTAATAACTACAAGGAAGCAATGGCAGGCCCCGAGTCTGCAAAATAGAAAGAGGCTAGGGATAGCGAGATTCAGTCCATGTATGACAATCAAGTTTGGAACTTGGTTGACAATGTACCAGGTTGTAAGATAGTCGGGTGCAAATGGATGTTCGAGAAGAAGACCAACATGGATGGGAAAGTACACACATATAAGGTGCGATTGGTTGCGAAGGGCTTTACTCAAACTAATGGAGTTGACTATGACGATACCTTCTCACCAGTAGCGAAGATCAAATCTATAAGGGTCATGTTAGCCATAGCTACATTTCATGATTATGAAATATGGAAAATGGATGTCCAAACCGATTTCCTTAATGGGAAGTTGGTTGAAGATGTTTATATGTGTCAACCAGAGGGTTTTGTAAATGCAAAGTACCCTAATAGAGTGTGTAAGCTTGAGAAATCCATATATGGATTGAAACAAGCATCTCGCAGATGGAATCTTTGTTTCAATGAGAAAGTCAAAGAGTTTGGTTTTTCGAGAAGCAAAGATGAGTCCTGCGTATATGTCAAAGCTAGTGGGAGTACAATTAGCTTTCTGGTGTTGTATGTGGATGACATACTACTCATAGGAAATGACATCCTATTCTTGCAGGAGGTTAAGTACTGGCTTGGGAAGTGTTTCGCTATGAAAGACCTCGGGGAAGCTGCTAACATTCTAGGGATAAGGATATTGAGAAATAGGAGTAAAAGACTAATAGGACTTAGTGAGAGTACCTACTTGGATAAGGTGTTGAAACGTTTCAACATGAAAATTTCCAAGAAATGTGAATTACCTATCCAGAGCAATACCAAACCGAGTAAGACTCAGAGTCCAAGTACCAATGCCGAGATGGCAGAGATGAGCCGAGTACCATATGCTTTCGCAGTTGGCTCGATCATGTATGCTACGACTTGTACTCGCCCTGATGTGGCTTTTGCCTTGAGCATGGTCAGCAGATATCAAGGGAATTCTGGTAAATCTCACTGGAGTGCGGTAAAGAACATTCTTAAGTACCTGCGGAGCACTAAGGGCTGGGTCCTTACCCTCGGTGGGAGTGATTACTTGAGAGTAACACGGTATAGTGACGCCAACTTTCAAACCGACAGAGATAATTTCCGCTCTCAATCGGGCTGGGTGTTTACCCTGAATGGAGGAGCAATGACTTGGAAAAGTTCCACACAGGAGACTGTAGCTGATTCAGCATGCGAATCAGAGTACATAGCAGCAAGCGAAGCGTCGAATGAGGCGATATGGCTGAAGAACTTCATTGGAGACCTTGGAGTTGTACCAGTTGTAAAGGAGCCTATAGAGAATTTCTGTGACAACGAGTGTGCGGTAGCCTTAGCCAAGGAACCGAGGGATCATGGCAGATCCAGGCACATTGACAGAAAATATCACTTCATAAGACTTCAAGTAGAAGAAGGATGCCTCGTAGTAAACAAGGTATCGTCAGAGGAGAACCCAACAGATCCCCTTACGAAGGGACTGAGTAGGGTTAAGCACTTGCTTCATGCTAGGAGTATTGGGCTGAAGGACGATATTAGTTTTAATGATTAGATAGTTTTTAGAAACTTGTAATAGATAAAATGTAATTGACATTTGATGATTAAATAAAAGGAGTTTTATTTATAAGTAAAGTTACTATCCTGTGTCGATTGTTTACTATTGTTTCATTTTGCATGTTTTGACTTCCAGAATAATAAGACTATTCAAATTATCCACAGTCGATCATACTTTGGAAGTACGTATTGAGACAAGATTGTCATGAATTAGGTTGTAGATTGTCTAAGGTGTTTAGACATAGCAAAAGTTTGCTGCAACGTTCATGATTGCTCCTGAAATAAGATTTGAGTATTGGATTAAACCTACACTCACATGAATCACTTCATGGAATTTATCACGAGTGATTGTGAGATGATAATATCATATAGTCTTCAAACCTAGATATATGAGTTGTTGACTATGAGTTGGTTGTACATTGATAGTGCGAAAACACATCAGTAACTTGATGTTATAAAACATGCTGTTGTGTATGGCTTAACAAGTAATTAGTGCAAGCATATAAGTCGAAGTTTATCTGTTCCTTTTATCCTAAGAGGACTAAAAGCGATATCTTGGGCCCCTCGATGATTTTGTTTTGACTTATGTGTCGGGCCCGGTCAGGACTCAATTGATGTGTCCAATTAAGTTCTATGTCAAACAAATCAGAAATCGGGAAACAAACAGCTGGACAATAAGTATGACTATGTTCCATGTATGTGTCTGCATGATATCTTGAGAACAGAGGATTGTATGATCCCTTATATAAAGGACGCATCAGAGTTCGACGATGACTTTTGAGAGCTACGATTGCTAATCGGATTTTAAGTCGTACTTGCAGTTATAGTTATTAGACTTATCCAAGTGGAAGACTGTTGGATTAGGTGTCTAAGAACATAACTATAATTGGTATGTACTTTAGCCGATAGTAGCATGGTCCATTTTGGGTTGCATTCACCAGAACAATCTGATAGGATGGATATTTGAGAAAGAGGTTATTTGTGATTTATTAATATATTATGAGTATAATATATTAATTGAGAAATCATATTATTTAATTGGTATTGATCAAGAATTAATTTGGAATTAATTTAGTGATCAAAAGAGACTGATTAAATATACGGGGACTGATTATGTAAATCAGTAATACATATGGTTTGGGTTATTAATCCATGGTGGGCTAAGTTTATGTGAGAATCCATAAAGAGTTAGTCCATATGGGTTATTGGATCATAAGCTAAGTGTATGGATTATGGTTTACAAGTGACCCTTGGAATTCTACACTATATATGTGTAACCCCTTAGCCAAAATCGATACACAAGTGTTCTAAGAAGCATATAGCCGATTTTGGTGCTCCAAGATCTCTCTCATAATTCTCCAATTGTTGGTGGTGTTTTGTGAACCATTTGAGGCATCACACTTGAGGTGCTAAGCTCTTGTAAGGTCAAATTCAACAAGCTACAATAAGAGGTAATCTTCTAACTAATTTTTATGATTCATATGTCAAATTGTATGCTAGTTAGGCTTCATGCTTTGGGAAAAGAAAATTTGCATGTATAATTAGAGAAAACTTAGATCCAAAGCATTAGGGTTGTATGTGCACCATAGGGATGTTATAGTGCTCAAAACCCATCAGTATATACTTGAGTCCACTTGAAGATCACGAACACTTGTGTTGCTCCTTGGAAATTCTCGCACCCAAAAGACAAATTATAAACTTTTAGAGAGAAAGAGAGGGGGAGGGAAGCGAGAATCAGATTCTTCAGCCTTTCAGGAGGTTGAGATGCATGAAAGTATGAAGGCATAGAGGGGTCTTTATATAATTGTGGTGTTTAGTAGATAACCTGATTTGAATCAATTAAATATTTCAGGAGGTGAGAATTGAATTCTTCTATGGAAACCTTTGAATATTAGAAGTCAATCTATACATGAGCAATGTTACTATAACATCCGGATCCCGAGGTAATTCATTTTCCAAAAATCTTTAAGCATGTCAAGGTTGCCACGGCGTGGGATGGGTGCCACAACGTGGCGATTCGAGAAAACGCAGGTTTATTTAAGTCTGCAACTACGTGGCAGTACATAGGCACGGTGTCACACCTGGCAGATGACAAAACCCTATTTCCGGGTTTCGCTCCCTCTTTAAAGGAATGAGGAGGCTAGGGTTTGCTCACCCTCAGCCTCCATTAACCCCTTGAGATTTTGAAAACCTTAATACTTTCCTCCTTTATTTGAACCTTGTTTTGGGTGTTCCTTTGAACCCACTGAAGAAGAAGAATGGAGCTAAGTTCCAGCATGTAACTCTTCCCATCTACCTTGAGCACATTCCTGGACTCTTGTAAGTCCTCAAAAACAAATATTTATGCTTTATATGACTAGATCTAGCTATTGTGTCCCTTAATCTTCATGTTCTTGATTATTGGGTGGAGAGATCTCATAAAGTTTGTAACTTTATGAATCTCCATGCCATTTAGGGCATATGGTCCTTTGGATCTAAAGTATTAGTGAGTTGTGGTGCCATGCATGGATCTTTGGGTCAAAAACCCTCATTTTGACCTAATAAGGGCCCAAGACATGCATTAGACATACATGTGCGGAAAGTAAGGATTTTTATGTTGTTATAGGATGCTAGAAATGTTTTTGGAAATAGGATCTAGTAGTCTTCAAGAGGAAGTGCTTAATGGGTTAATCCAAGTTATGTTTTTGCCCTATTTAGACCTAGAAGTGAGATATCTATCTCTTGGAGGGTCTAAAGGGATAAAGTTGGAAACTTTATCCACTTAGACCTTATAAAGGACCAGATCTGAGCTTTAGAGCCTTTGGATCAAAGAAAAACGACTTAAACTATTAAGTTATTGGGAACCCAGTGCACATGACGTGGCAATTGGGCTAAGCCTCGTCTACTTTGTTATTTAGTGGTCACATCGTGGCCAAGGATGGCCACGGCGTGGCGACCAGCTGAAGTTGACTCTGACGTTGACCAAGTTTGACTTTAGGTCATTTTGGGTATTATGAGTAGTAGATTGAAGTTTGAGTCTCCGTTATTGTATAGGTGATCAGTAAAGACAATATTTAGAGTAATGATTTGTTCAACTATCAATTCAGAATGTGAGGTGAGTTTCCTCACTGTACTCGTGGGTCGAAGGCACCAATACTGACCCATTCAGTTATGTATCATGGTATATAGGATGTTACTATCTATAGTGATCTGTTAGATCTGTATGATTATATGTTTGTTGGTTATATCATATATGTTATCTGTTGCATATGTCGACATAGTGTGGTTGGGTTGAGGCAATGTTGCTTTGGGCGGAAGCCGACAAACCTGGGAGCAAGCCAGACATAAGTTGTGTAACGACCCAAAAGTCAAGGGTAAAAATTTCATTTTTTGATTAGCCAAAACACATTTCCATAAACCACGAAATCCAAATACAATTGTTTTCAAAACTCATTTCAGTTACAATTTTATTTCAAAACATCAGAGTGTCCCATAAAATGCCTGAGAGAGTGCACGTCGTGCCATCAAGCCTTGCCCTTGCCCTTGGGCTCAACAGTACCTGAAACAAATCCACAAACTGTAAGCTAATGCTTAGTAAGTCCCCCAGAGCATACCCCACACACAATCCACATACCACATAACATATTAGCTATAAAGCTACACATATCACATAAGGCATGCATACAACATACAAGGAAGCCATGGAAACCCTATAGGGTCTTACACCTGGTGCCACGGGAACCCCCACGTGGTCTTAACTGTCTGCCATGGGAACCCCCACATGGTCTTCCTGCCTTGGGAACCCCCACACGGTCTTCACTACCAAACAAGACATAATGCAAACTATACATGCAGATATACTAGGATGTCATGGAAACCCTCCAAGGCCTTATACCAAATGCCATGGGAACCCCCACGTGGTCTCCGACTACTGCCATGGGAACCCCCCGGGGTCTTCCATGCAAATGTCATATTAACATACGCAAATTCAATCAACAATCCGCATAACATAGAATGGGCCGGCCTTGGTGCCTTAGACCCATTGGTATGGTGAGAAGACTCACCTCTCGAATGCTGATCTGACAAGCTAGAATCAGATATGTCCCACGTGCTGCTCCAACTCAACTGCCTATAATCATTAAATGATTAACTTGTCATAATCCCATAATCACCCTTAAAGTCAACCCTGGTCAAAGTCAAGGTCAACAATCAAGGTCAACAGTCCATGTTGACCTCAACTCGTCGAGTGCATCTAGCAACTCATCGAGTTCCTGCAGAGTCCAGAACACCTGAACAAACCCTAGCCAACTCGTTGAGTTGGTTCATCAACTCGACGAGTTCACTTGATATCCAATCGACGGGGAAACCCGATCCGACTCGTCGAGTTTCCACAGCCACTCGTCGAGTCCCCCTTCTTGTTTGCTTATTATGATAATCCATCGAATGCAGGGACTCCAAGGCTTAGATCTGAAACCCTAAGGTTTCTAGAAGGATAGAGTTTCCAACTTTACCATCTAGAACTACTCTAATTGCTCCAAGGTCCTTATCAAATGTTGGAAAGCTCAAAAGCTTTGCCAAGTGGTCCAAGACTCTAGGGATCTGGAACCCCTCCTTTCCAGAAGAGTTTCTAGTCCTCCAAACGTTCCAAAGATGGAGGCTTTATGGACATACATGTCCAATGCATGTCTTTAGGCCAAAATGGTCAAAAAGGGGAAATATACTCTAAGAACCCTTGCATGGCATCCTTGCTTGACCAAAAGCTAGATCTAGCCCACCTTGGGACTATTTTGTCCTGGAGATCCATAAAGTTGCAAACTTTATGAACTCCATGCATGCAATCAACAAGAATAATGGGAAATGAAGAGTAAACTCAAGATCTAGCCATATTCTAAGATAAAAATTGAGTCTTGAAGACTTACAACAGTCTACAAGATGATTAAGCTCAAGAGTAAGGGCTTGGTTTGCTGGATCTTCTCCTTCTTCTCACTATCTCCTTATTCTTAAGCTTCAAAAGTCACTCTAGCTCACAAAATGAGAGAGAATGGGAATTAGGGTTTAGCACAAACATTTTAGGGTTTGGAGGCTGATGAAAGGTCAGCCTCAAGGTCCTTAAGGAGATTATATAGGTTGAAAACCCTAAAAATTAGGGTTTCTCTTTCCAGATCCTACTCATCGAGTCAGCCTTCTGACTCGTCGAGTAGGACCCAACCCCCGCGTCCACATAATAGCCTCTAGTCGACGAGTCGGAGCTCCCAACTCGTCGAGTCCCATCACCAAAACCCTAACATCGAGAAAATTAGATTATTACCTGGAACGAATGTTACAAATCTCCCCCACTTGAACTAGACTTCATCCTCGAAGTCTGCCGACCCAGATAAGTTTGGGTAGTGGTCTCGCATCTCATCCTCTGGCTCCCATGTCCATTCGGTGCCCCTTCGGTGCTGCCATTGCACCTTCACCAGTTTTACTTCCTTGTTCCGAAGAACCTTGGTCTTCCTATCTAGAATCGCAACAAGCCTCTAAATGTAGTTCAGGCTCTCATCTACCTGAATTTCGTCCAAAGAGACGACTGCGGCCTCGTGCGTGACATACTTATGAAGCTGTAACACATGGAAGATGTTGTAAATCTGGCTAAGCTCATCCGACAGCTCCAAGCGATATGTCACCTTGCCCACCTGGGCCGTAATCCTGAAAGGGCCTATATATTGTGGCCCTAACTTGCCCCTCTTTTGAAACCTGATGACCCCCTTCTAGGGTGACACTTTCAATAGTACAAAATCCCCCACCTGGAACTCAAGATCCGATAGCCACCGGTCGGCATAACTTTTCTGACGGCTTTGCGCGACCCGCAGCCAGTCACGCACCTACTGAATCAGCCCGGTAGTCTTGAGCACTACCTCAGTGCTCCCCATGACCCGATTTCCAACCTCGTCCCAGCAAACCGGAGTCCTGCATCTCCTACCATACAACATCTCAAATGGAGGTCGGTCGATACTGGCGTGGTAACTGTTATTGTATGAAAACTCTGTCAGTGGAAGGTACATATCCCAACTCCCTCCAAAATCCAGCACACATGCTCGCAGCATATCATCCAGTGTCTGGATCGTCCTATCGCTTTGGCCGTCTGTCTGGGGGTGGTATGCCGTACTGAAATGCAGCTGAGTGCCCAGTTCCTCGTGGAACTTCTTCCAGAACGTCGATGTAAACCGAACGTCCCTGTCCGAAACTACCGACACTGGTACCCCGTGTCTAGCCACCACCTCTCGCACATAAATATCCGCCAACTTCTCAGCGGATATACTCTCAGAGATCGAAATGAAGTGGGCACTCTTCGTCAGTCTGTCTACGATCACCCATATGGCGTCCACACCTCTCGCCGTCCTAGGTAACTTCGTAATGAAGTCCATAGTGATCTCTTCCCACTTCCACATGGGAATGGGTAGCGGCTGAACCTTGCCATGAGGTCGCTGATGCTCGGCCTTGACCTTCCTGCAGGTCAAGCACCGCTCCACAAACCAATCGATCTCCCGCTTCATGCAGGGCAACCAATAACTCAGTCTCAAGTCTCTATACATTTTCGTAGCCCCTGGATGTATAGAGAACTTGGACGTGTGCGCCTCCTCCAATTGCTTCTGCCTCACCCCTCCAGTCACCGGTACCCATACTCGGCCACACTGTGTCAAAATACCACGGCTATGCTTAACAAACAAAGGATACTGCCCCCAAATCCGCTCTATCTTCCGATTCTCCGTCTTCACCCCCTCGACCTGAGCCTCCTTGATCATATCCAATAATGAAGAGATCATTGTCATCGTTAAACAAACGTTCCCGATCGGGGAACTTGCCGCCTTGCGGCTCAAAGCATCGACCACCATGTTGGCCTTCCCGCGATGGTATAGGATCTCATAATCATAATCCTTCAGCACGTCCAACCACCTCCTCTGTCGCATGTTGAGGTTTTGTTGATCCATCAAATACTTCAAACTCTTGTGATCAGTATAGATGGTGAACCTCACCCCATACAAGTAGTGTCTCCAAATCTTGAGGGCGAACACCACTTCCCCCAATTCCAGGTCGTGAGTGGGGTAATTTGCCTCGTGAGGCTTCAACTGCCTCGAGGCGTAAGCTATCACGTGCCCCCTCTGCATCAATACCGCACCCAACCCCGAAATCGATGCGTCATAGTACACCACCAAATCATCTAACCCCTCAGGTAGCACTAGGATTGGAACCTCACATAACCTCCATCTCAGGGTCTCAAAAGCCAACTGCTGATCCGCACCCCATCGAAATGTCACATTCTTCTTGGTCAAACAGGTCAAGGGCACAACAATCTTGAAGAAATCCTGGATAAATCTCCGATAATAGCCCGCTAAACCCAAGAAGCTATGGATCTCAGATGCATTCTTCGGTACTTCCCACCGCATCACTGCCTCAACCTTGGCTGGATCAATCGAAATACCCTCCTGGTTGATGATATGCCCCAAAACTGTACCTCTCGCAGCCAGAAATCACACTTGGAGAACTTGGCATACAGCCTCTCCACCCTCAGCGTCTCCAATACCTCTCTCAGATGCTGCTCATGCTGCTCCCTGGTCTTAGAATAGACTAGAATATCATCAATAAAAATGATCACCGACCGATCCAGCATCGGTCTACACACCCTGTTCTTGAGATCCATGAACGCTGATGGGGCATTGGTGAGCCCAAACGACATCACCACAAACTCGTAATACCTATACCAAGTCCTGAAAGCTGTCTTCGGTATGCCCTCATCCCGAATCCTCATCTGATGGTATCCCGACCGAAGATCAATCTTAGAAAACCAAGACGCACCCTGCAGTTGATCGAACAAATCATCGATCCTCGGTAACGGATAATGGTTCTTCACCGTTAGTTTGTTCAACTCTCGATAATCAATGCACATCCTGTGTGATCCAACCTTCTTTTTCACAAACAGGATCGGAGCTCCCCACGGGGAACTGCTCAGACGGATGAACCCTTGGTCTAGCAGCTCCTGAAACTGCGTAGATAGCTCCTGCATCTCGGGCGGTGCTAGCCGGTAGGGTGCCTTCGCTATCGGAGCGGCACCCGACACCAAATCAATGTGAAACTCCACCTGCCTCTCTGGAGGCACTCCTCATAACTCTTCAGGAAAAACATCCTGAAATTCTTGTACAATCGGCACACTGCCCACATCTGTCGTAGTCTCAACCCTCGTCTCTGAGATATAAGCCAGAAATCCCGTACATCCCTGCTGCAGAAATCTCCTTGCCCTTGCAGCCGAATAGAGGGTTGGCCCCTGCGAGGTCCTCTCACCATGTATAACCAGTTCTCCCCCACTTGGGGTTCGAACCCTCACTAACTGGCGCTCGCAATCGATCATGGCCCCATTGGCCCCCAATCAATCCATCCTGTCACACCCCCGAACAAGACGACGGAAACGTCTGAGGGCTTGTGCGTGACTTCATCCTGGTAGTATCATCACATAGTATATAATTGAAACATAACACCATCATCATCACACATTCAATATAACATACATTGTTTACATCGAGTATTGTATTTGAATATTACATGCCAAAATCATTTAAAGTATGATGAAATAAAATATAACTAAACATCCGTAAGATTGTTAAGCCCAACCTGCTTCAACGGTTTCCTGAGAATACAAGTTAATTTAAAAGGTCAACATAAAAATGTTGGTGAGTTCATAAGCATGTTTGAGAAAATGATTTGTATAACTTTGTAATCACAAGAAAATCCTGTATTTTCTTAAAATAGTTTAGTATGTTTGTGTCCGATCTTGTATTAATGCATGTGTGTTATTGTTTAATATAATGCCAAAAGTGAATGAAGAGAATGTAAAGAAAATGTAAAGAGAATGCCCCCAGACAACCCTATGTTGCCTGTAAAAGAGAATGCTGGTATGTCAACCCCCGAGGTCGAGTACCGGCGCGAGTATGTTCCCGAGTAATCCAAAGAGGAAAAAGAGGATGGTCTCCCGTAAATTTCATAATGTTAATTCCTCTAAGTGAACCGTTATAACCATACTAGATAATGACAATTTCTCCTGTCTTGGCGTTTATGGACGCCGACGGAAAATAGAATAAGGTTTTCGTCACCCTATACCGGTTTAGTCTAACTGTAGTGAACAGCTCAGGTGTAGGGTGTCATCCCCGTATAGATCTATACACAAACCCCCGCTCTCCCTCCAAGAGACTCTGGTTATAACTACAGGCTACGATCGTACACTTAATAGGTGTCAACCGACACGTCTCACTAGATCCTTAATCGAATTTACGCGAAGAGAAACATATAAAACACATTCCACGCCCAATGAACCATGTAAATGAACAACTAAGGCTCACTAAACATGTAAGTCATTTCCAGGCCCGAAAGGAATGAGATTATATAACATGGGCCCAAAATATATGTAAAAGGACAACTAAGGCCCATTTCACATGTAAGGTATTTACAGGCCCAAATAGCACACAAAGAGTATCCAAGGTCCATCGAGCATGTTAATGGGTCAATGAGGCCCAATAAACATATAAAGAGTATTCACGACCTATCAATCATATAAATGGGCCACTAAGACCCAATAACATGGGAGAGGCAAAAATTTGCCCATTTGTTACATTATTGCTTGTTTTAGTTCAAATATTTACCAAAATGGCATAAAAGACCCATTTTTTGTAAAAATGACATTCTTGGCCCATTAAGCCAAAAATTTACAATTAAGGCCCAATTTTAGTAAACATAACATTTTAGGCCCCTTTTTGGACAAAACTTGCATTTAAGGCTAGTTTTTGTAAAAATAACATCTTTAGCTCACTTTTGTCAAAAATATCATTTTTGGCTTGATTTTTATAAAAAGTATATATTTTCAGCCCATTATAGATAATTTCATCTTTTTGGCCCAAGTTTTTATAATTTCACAACCTTAACCCTTCTTATCAAAAATTTACATTTTTGGCACAACTTTCTTGAAAATGACATTTAAGCCAACAAAAGATCAAAAATTACAATTTTTGGGCCCAAAACCGTGAGAAGCCCAAATAAGGCCCATTTATGAAAATGTTTACATTTTTAGTCCTTGTAAGGTCTCAAATGTCGAGATTAGCCATGTTTAGCAAAAATTTCCTTTTAAACCCCTTACTAGCCGTGAGTTACATAAATAACCCATACTCTTGTTATTTTGTCAATTTCAGCCCCTTTTATGAAGTTTTTCTTAGCTTCAAGTGTCCTTAATGTGTTTTAAACCTTTTTCTTGTAAGATTAGTTGAAATGTGTGTTATGTCATACCAATATCATCATCTTTTAGTAGATCTTTAAGTTCATGAAGTTTATAACACATAAACACATATATAACTAGAAAAACACACAAAATCATGCATACACACATAGATCTACACAAAACAACTTGTATTCTCCCCCAAAACAATGTAAAAATCGAAAATAGGGGGTAAGAACTCACTTTGCTTTGAAGTTTTTGGTTTTTGGTGAGGAAATGAGAAGTTCTCGGCCCTTGATGTGTTCTTGAGAAGATTTTTGAACTTAGGAAGTTCTAGGAAGCATGATTCACGAAAAACATGTGTTTAGGAGGAGTGATTGAGCTTAAAATGAAGTATATCAACTTGAGTTTGTATGATCTTACCACAATGTGAAGCTTGAAGTGATCTTCTTGAAAACACACCTAATACTCACGAATTTCTTGAAAGATAGAGGGTGGAAGAGTGTTGAAGGTTAAGAGAAAAGGTGTTGAATTTGAAATGGTGAGTGAGGTTGGAGAGGGAGAGAGGACGAGAGTTAGAAAGGGGTGAGAGAATAGGGGTTGACTTGTGAAGTGGTTGATAAGATACTTGCTTGGATACATGCAACTTTGCATGGATATCCACTAGGCTAAAGTGAGGTGTCAAACTCTACTTCCCTCCCTTTTTTTCTTTTTTTTCTTTTTTTGTTGGGCCGAGTATAAGGGAAAGGGAGAGAGAATGAAAGAGTTTGGGCCCTTTCTTGATTTAGTTCAAATTTATGAGGCCCAAGATGAAAGTTTTCGGCCCATTGGGCCCTTATGGGGGTTCACAGCCCAATAGTGATAAGGAAAAGGTTTTACGTCCCAATGAAGCCCAAGAAGATAGTTTACGGCCCATTAGGACTTATGAAACCATTTACGGCCCATCATGGCCCATGAGAAATAAGATGAGTCATTATAGGCCCACATGACCCAAAATACTTTAGTTTCATGAATGTGGGTCCAATTAGAGCCCAAATAGGGTTCCTTGGCCCAAAATAGCCAAATTGAAAGTTTACTGGTCCATTAGGCCCAATAAGAGGATCCTAGTCCATAATAAATTCGAACATGGATTTTTAGGGTTTTCAACCCATAGTTGAATATATGAGATGTATTGTATTAGGTTTTGAACTTCACTCAGGAGTTTGGATTCAAATGGATGATTTCATTTTAGCATATAGCATGATATTCACTTAGAGTACAAGTCTTACAATAGCTGATGTTTACATGAAAATAGAATCTCCTGACTAAAAATGCTAGTTGTGACATCATCCCCCTGTTAGAGGGAATTTCGTCCCGAAATTCTTTTGAAAGGTAGGATCATGAATGAGAGAATAAGTGAGGGTACTTCTGCTTCATCTGGTCTTCGCGTTCCCATGTGAATTCCGGTCCTCGCTTAGCGTTCCATCGAACCTTCACAATCGGAATGCGGCTCTGTTTCGTACGCTTCACTTCGCTATCCATTATCTCGATTGGTTCTTCGACGAACATGAGATTCTCGTTTATTTCGATCTCTTCTAGAGGAATGACAAGGGTTTCATCTGATAAGCACTTCTTCAAATTCGAGACGTGGAACACGGGGTGTACGTTACTGAGCTCCGAAGGTAGCTACAGCTTATAAGCTACCAGACCAATTCGGGCAAGAGTCTCGAACGGTCCGATGTATCGTGGGTTTAGTTTTCCTCGTTTCCCAAAACAAATCATCCCTTTCCAAGGAGAGACCTTTAATAGCACTCGATCTCCGATTTGGAATTCCAGAGGTTTTTGTCGTTTGTCAGCGTAACTCTTTTGTCAGTCACGCGACGCTTGGAGTCGGGCTTTGATTTGGATTATCTTCTCTGTAGTCTCTCGAATGATTTCTGGTCCTGTAAGGGTGCTGTCCGGTGATTTCCCTTTTTCCAGCTGGGTGTCACCCACCTCAGCCCAGCAGAGAGGCGATCTGCATTTGCGACCATATAAGGCCTCAAAAGGAGCAACCCTTATGCTTGTGTGATAGCTGTTGTTGTACGAGAATTCAATCAAGGGCAAGTGGGTATCCCATGACTTGCCGAAATCAATAAAATGCGCTCGGAGCATATCTTCGAGTGTTTGGATGGTTCGTTCGCTTTGGCCATCGGTTTGAGGGTGTTAAGCAGTGCTCATGTCTAGCTGTGTTCCCATAGCCTTCTGGAGTGACTGCCAAAACCGTGAGGTAAATCTACTATCCCGATCCGAGATTATAGATATTGGCACTCCATGGAGTCTCACGATCTCTTTGATATAGATTCGTGTTAATCTTTCCATCTTTTACGATTCTTTTATTGGCAGGAAATGAGCGGATTTAGTTAACCTATCGACAATCACCCAAATAGCATCCAATCTGTCTGCCTTCTTAGGTAATTTGGTTACGAAGTCCATAGTAATCCTTTCCTATTTCCACTCCGGTATTACTGGCTATTGTAATAGTCCCGAGGGATTTTGGTACTCCACTTTCACCTTGGCGCAAGTGAGACACTTGCCCACGTAAGTGGCGATCTCTGCCTTCATATTCGGCCACCAATAATGTTTCTTAATATCCGGAATGCATCTTATCCGAACCTAGATGGACGAAATATCGCGTTTTATGGGCCTCGTTCATGATAATTTCTCTGAATCCCCCAAGTTTAGGGACCCAGATTGTATTCATGAAGTAGTAAGTTCCGTCCTCCCTGGCTTCAAAGTTCTTATCCATCCTACGCAGTGTTTCATTCGTGACGTTCTCCGGCTTCAATGAATCCGATTGGGCTTCCTTGATTTGCGAGGCTAGGTGGGATTGGATGGTTATTGATAGGGCTTTCACCCGACGACCTGATTATTCTTTTCTGCTCAGGGCATCGGCTACCACGTTAGCCTTGCCTGGGTGGTACTTGATCTCGCATTCATAATCAATTAACAGCTCAACCCACCTTCGCTGCCTCATGTTTAGCTCCTTTTGGTTTAGAATGTGCTGGAGGCTTTTGTGATCGGTGAAGGTGGTGCACTTTGTACCGTAGAGGTAGTGCCTCCAAATTTTTTAGAGCGAAGACCACAGCTCCCAGCTCGAGATCATGAGTGGTGTAATTTACTTCATGCGTCTTCAATTGCCTGGATGCGTAAGCTATCACCTTTCCACGCTGCATGAGGACACAACCTAACCCTTGATTCGAAGCATCGCAGTAGACTACGAAATCTTTGGTTCCCTCCGGTAAGGATAGCACTGGTGCACTACAGAGGGCTCGTTTCAAGGTTTAGAAGGCGGCTTCTTGCTTTTCCGTGCAGTTGAAAGACACACCTTTTTGTGTCAAGGTGTTGAGGGTTTTGGCTATCTTGGAAAATTATGGATAAACCTTCGGTAGTAGCCTGCGAGACCCAAGAATTGTCCGATTTCTGTTGGTGTTTTCGGGATCACCCAACCTTCAATGGCCTTTATCTTGGAAGGATCTACATGAATCCCATCCTCGCTGACTACGTGACCCAAAACGTTTACACTGCGGATCCAGAACTCGCATTTGGAGAGCTTCGCATATAATCTTTCAGCTCTTAGGGTTTCCAAGATTTGACGGAGATGTTGACCATGCTCTTCTTTGTTTCGAGAGTATATAAGAATATCGTCGATGAAGACGATCACGAAATTATCAAGGAATGGGCGGCAGACTCGATTCATGAGGTCCATAAATGCAGCGGGGCATTTGTTAGACCGAAGGTCATCATAACAAATTCGTAATGACTGTATCGAGTTCGAAAGGCAGTTTTTGGAATGTCCCCTTCTCAGACTCGAAGTTGATGATAACTGGATGTTAGGTCTATTTTGGAGAAGTAACTAGCTCCTTGAAGCTGGTCAAATAGATCGTCAATCCAAGGGAGTGGGTATCGGTTTTTGATAGTGAGCTTGTTTAATTCCCTATAATCGATGCACATTCTGAAAGATCTGTCGTTTTTCTTGACAAACAATATCGGAGCTCCCCAGGGTGAGAAGCTTGGTCGGATGAATCCTTTGCTCAACAACTCGCTTAGTTGGCCGGATAACTCCTGCATTTCGGCGGGAGCTAACCTGTAGGGTGATTTGGCAATTGATGTGGCTCCTGCTATTAGTTCGATTCGAAATTCGACCTGTCTTTCTGGGGGTATTCCCGGAAGGTCTTCTGGAAATACATCCGGGAAGTCGCATGCCATTGGGATGTCTTTAATGTTTACTTCTTCTTTGGTTTTATCCACAACATGAGTGAGGAAAACATAGTTTTTCTTGTGCAAGCACTTTTGTGCCTTGATGCACGAGATAAGAAGAAGATTGGCGCCATGTTTATCACCATAGATTGTTAGGGTTTCGTTATTGGGGAGATGAAGGCGAACGGCCTTCTCGCGACACATAATATCGGCGTGGTGGGGGCTTAACCAATCCATGCCGATTATCACATCAAAACTCCTAATATTTACTGGCATCAAATCTATTTGAAAAGAGTGATTGTTTAGTGTTAATGTGCACCCTATGTAAACATCTTTGGTTGTTTCGGTTTTCCCATTAGCCATTTCCACCGTGAAGGCTTCTTTGAGCTTCTGGGGTCGTTGATTTAGTAAGTGTTTGAATTTGTTACTAACGAAGCTTCGCTCGGCTCCACTATCGAATAAAATGCATGCGTAGGTGTTGTTAAGTAGGAATGTACCAGTCACAACTGTCGGGTCCTGAACTGCTTCACCTTGACCCATTTTCAATACCCTTCCTGATACTCCTGCCCCCTGGTTGTTGGCTTTGGGGCAGTCGCGTTTGAAATGACCAGTTCCTACACACCCATAACAAGTGTAGTTGGCCCCAACATTGTTGTTGCGATTGTCGTTGTTGTTGTTACTGGACTGTTGGTTCTGTGGAGGCTGTGTTCTACAGTATCTTGCGGTATGACCCATTCGATTGCAACTCGTGCAATGCATCTCCCTGCATTCTCCATGGTGGTGAAAATTGCATTTGCCGCACTTAGGTAGGGTCCCTGAGTATTGTTTGGTAGTAGTTGGGGTAGATGAGGCTGGAGCATGTGGTGTTGTGGTGACTTGGGCAGTAACAACGTGGACAACTACTGTTTGTTGCTTCTTTGATGACTCTGAGTTTTTTTCGCCTTTTCGCTTGTTGTTCTTGCCTTTCTTGTTATCACTTTCCTTTTTAACTTCTGCTTCTCCTGCTTTGGCACCCTTCTTGTTTCCATGGTCGTATAACTTCTTGGCTAGCCTTTTAGCACTGTCATATGTTCCAGGGTTTGCTGCGATTACATTTCCTTGAATAGGAGAGGTCAATCCCCAAATGAATCTTTCAATCTTTTTCCTTTCCGACGTGATCATCCCTGGACACAAGAGTGACAACTCACCGAACCTTGACATGTATGCATCAATGTCAGAGTTTTGGACCATGAGGTTCCACAGTTCTTGCTCCAACTTCTGGATTTCTCCCCTTGGGCAGTACTCGGCCATCAGAATTTCCTTAAGCTCCTCCCACGGCATAGAATTTGCCACAGGGAGTGTCATGGCCTCCACGTGGCCATTCCACCAAGAGAGAGCTTGATCGACGAATGTGCAAGCCGCAAACTTCACCTTTCACTCCTCGGGACATCCGCAGATCTCGAACACCGATTCCACTTTTTCTAACCACATTTTCAGAGTTATCACGCCTCCCGTCCCGTTGAAGGTTCGAGGCTTGGAGTTAGCGAAGTCCTTGTAGGTACAGGTTCTGGTGGGTCCTTGGTTCATCCCATGGTTTGAGCTTTCGGTCCTTTCCCATTAACTCCACTGTTGTTCCCGTTGTGAATATGAGCCAGTGCTGTTGTAACTGTAGCTGAAACTGCTGCTTGAAATGCCGCTGAGTTCATTTTTAGCAGAGGCGGTGGTGGTGGTGTTGTGTTGCGGTTTCCGCGTGTCTGTCTTCGAGGCATCTTTATGTCATGGAACGGAAAGATGTTGAGTATCCAGTGTATTTTAGTTTCATGATTTCTTGATTATAGAATAGTGTCGGTGAGTCGGTTGTGTATAAGCAAGTGAGTGCATAAAATCAACACGTAATCATAGTAATAGAGCACATAACAGATAACAACATCAGGAGAAAATATATAGCCGTTTTCATTAATGATAACTTTTGAGTACATGAAAATTTGCCTACATAAGGCATACAATACATGAAATAAAATCCGACAGAGTAACGACTCCATGAGTAGTGTAATCACTTAATCATGTAGTCGATAGTACATAGAGTAGTACATAAAAGAAAATCATAACGGTAGTAAGTGAACAGGTACTAGCTGCGACGAGAAGGGTCTGGTGGTGAAAATCATATGCCAAAATGTCGTGCCACAAGATCATACATCTCGGTCATCTCCTTGACGACCTCGTCCCTATCGTGCTCCGCCTGTACGGCTCGGGCCCCTGTTACTAATAGTTATTGCCGAAGGGTGGCAACCTCCTCCTCTAAGGAGCGAGTCCTATCGATGGGATCCCGTGGTGCTGCGGAGTGGTCCTGTACTATCTCTGGAGTGGGAGGCTCACTGGGAACTTCATTAGTGACCCCATCCTCCTCCATAACCTCATCGGATTCTCCGAACTCGTAGTCTGTTTCCATGTACTCCTTAGGCCTAACACCGGGTTCTGCCTCTTGACCTATTGCAGGGTCTCCTTCAATTAGCCCATTAGCTACCAAAGCCTGATAGTAAATAATTCCTTGACGTACTTCTTCCATGAAGGCTGTGTGCGAAACTGGAAGGGTGAGAAGTGTGTAAGGAGAGTATGTAGATAGCATTTCAAAATACTCCTATAGTATTTTAATTGTTTATGTTTGAGTTCCTTAGAGCTTTTTGGATACGAGGTAAGTTTCTAGATTCATTTCCCAACATGAGCACTCCCGAACACATGTTGGTCGTATCTTGAACAAATATAGTTGATCAGACTATATTTATCCCCAATACCACTACATAACTGTCCGGGTTTCACCACGGTGTTCAATTTCCTCCAGAGACTTTTAGTGTTATAGTTTTAATGCATGCTTAGGTATTATCTTATTCAGAGTGTTTTAGTCCCATTGTATTTATAGTTGCATACCTTGTATGATTAGACATGCCAGTTCACTATAAACAATGCTCTGATACCAATCTGTCACACCCCCGAACCAGACGGCGGAAACGTCCGGGGGCTTGTGCGTGACTTCATCCTTGTAGTATCATCACATAGTATATAACTGAAACATAACACCATCATCATCACACATGCAATATAACATTCATTGTTTACATCGAGTATTGTGTTTGAATATTACATGCCAAAATCATTTAAAGTATGATGAAATAAAATATAACAAAACATCCGTTAGATTGTTCAGCCCAACCCGCTTCAACGGTTTCCTGAGAATACAAGTTAATTTAAAAGGTCAACATAAAAATGTTGGTGAGTTCATAAGCATGTTTGAGAAAATGATTTGTATAACTTTGTAATCACAAGAAAATCCTGTATTTTCTTAAAATAGTTTAGTATGTTTGTGTCCGATCTTATATTAATGCATATGTGTTATTGTTTAATATAATGCCAAAAGTGAATGAAGAGAATGTAAAGAAAATGTAAAGAGAATGCCCCCAGACAACCCTATGTTGCCTGTAAAAGAGAATGTTGGTATGTCAACCCCCGAGGTCGAGTACCGGCGTGAGTATGTTCCCGAGTAATCCAAAGAGGAAAAAGAGGATGGTCTCCCGTAAATTTCATAATGTTAATTCCTCTAAGTGAACCGTTATAACCATACTAGATAATGACAATTTCTCCTGTCTTGGCGTTTATGGACGCCGACGGAAAATAGAATAAGGTTTTCGTCACCCTAGACCGGTTTAGTCTAACTGTAGCGAACAGCTCAGGTGTAGGGTGTCATCCCCGTATAGATCTATACACAAACCCCCGCTCTCCCTCCAAGAGACTCTGGTTATAACTACAGGCTACGATCGTACACTTAATAGGTGTCAACCGACACGTCTCACTAGATCCTTAATCGAATTTACGCGAAGAGAAACATATAAAACACATTCCACGCCCAATGAACCATGTAAATAAACAACTAACGCTCACTAAACATGTAAGTCATTTCCAGGCCCGAAAGGAATGAGATTATATAACATGGGCCCAAAATATATGTAAAAGGACAACTAAGGCCCATTTCACATGTAAGGTATTTACAGGCCCAAATAGCACACAAAGAGTATCCAAGGTCCATCGAGCATGTTAATGGGTCAATGAGGCCCAATAAGCATATAAAGAGTATTCACGACCTATCAACCATATAAATGGGCCACTAAGACCCAATAACATGGGAGAGGCAAAAATTTGCCCATTTGTTACATTATTGCTTGTTTTAGTTCAAATATTTACCAAAATGGCATAAAAGGCCCACTTTTTGTAAAAATGACATTCTTGGCCCATTAAGCCAAAAATTTACAATTAAGGCCCAATTTTAGTAAAAATAACATTTTAGGCCCCTTTTTGGACAAAACTTGCATTTAAGGCTAGTTTTTGTAAAAATAACATTTTTAGCTCACTTTTGTCAAAAATATCATTTTTGGCTTGATTTTTATAAAAAGTATATATTTTCGGCCCATTATAGATAATTTCATCTTTTTGGCCCAAGTTTTTATAATTTCACAACCTTAACCCTTCTTATAAAAAATTTACATTTTTGGCACAACTTTCTTGAAAATGACATTTAAGCCCACAAAAGATCAAAAATTACAATTTTTGGGCCCAAAACCGCGAGAAGCCCAAATAAGGCCCATTTATGAAAATGTTTACATTTTTAGTCCTTGTAAGGTCTCAAATGTCGAGATTAGCCATGTTTAGCAAAAATTTCGTTTTGAGCCCCTTACTAGCCGTGAGTTACATAAATAACCCATACTCTTGTTATTTTGTCGATTTCAGCCCCTTTTATGAAGTTTTTCTTAGCTTCAAGTTTCCTAAATGTATTTTAAACCTTTTTCTTGTAAGATTAGTTGAAATGTGTGTTATGTCATACCAATATCATCATCTTTTAGTAGATCTTTAAGTTCATGAAGTTTATAACACATAAACACATATATAACTAGAAAAACACACAAAATCATGCATACACACATAGATCTACACAAAACAACTTGTATTCTCCCCCAAAACAATGTAAAAATCGAAAATAGGGGGTAAGAACTCACTTTGCTTTGAAGTTTTCGGTTTTTGGTGAGGAAATGAGAAGTTATCGGCCCTTGATGTGTTCTTGAGAAGATTTTTGAACTTAGGAAGTTCTAGGAAGCATGATTCACGAAAAACATGTGTTTAGGAGGAGTGATTGAGCTTAAAATGAAGTATATCAACTTGAGTTTGTATGATCTTACAACAATGTGAAGCTTGAAATGATATTCTTGAAAACACACCTAATACTCACAAATTTCTTGAGAGATAGAGGGTGGAAGAGTGTTGAAGGTTGAGAGAAAAGGTGTTGAATTTGAAATGGTGAGTGAGGTTGGAGAGGGAGAGAGGCCGAGAGTTAGAGAGGGGTGAGAGAATAGGGGTTGACTTGTGAAGAGGTTGATAAGATACTTGCTTGGATACATGCAACTTTGCATGGATATCCACTAGGCTAAAGTGAGGTGTCAAACTCTACTTCCCTCCCATTTGTTTTTCTTTTTTTTTCTTTTGTTGTTGGGCCGAGTATAAGGGAAAGGGAGAGAGAATGAAAGAGTTTGGGCCCTTTCTTGATTTAGTTCGAATTTATGAGGCCCAAGATGAAGGTTTTCAGCCCATTGGGCCCTTATGGGGGTTCACGGCCCAATAGTGATAAGGAAAAGGGTTTACGGCCCAATGAAGCCCAAGAAGATAGTTTACGGCCCATTAGGGCTTATGAAACCATTTATGGCCTATAATGGCCCATGAGAAATAAGTGATGGGTTTTGAGCATTCTAACACTCCTATGGTGTACATGCAACCCTATAAACCTTGGATCTATGTTTTCTCTATTATACATGCAAATATACAATATTCCAGGGTTTCATCCTAACTAGAATAATATGAAGTATATACAATACAAGAATCTAGTAGAATGACATACCTTTTGATGGAGCTTGTAGTCTTGAACCTTTAAGAGCTTAGCCCCAATAGTGTGGAAGCTTCAAATGGAATCACAAATCACCAAAAACACTTGGAAAACTTGAGAGAATATAAAGCACTTGTAGAAATCGGCCCACTCTTTGTACTCACACACTAGTGCCATTTCATGTGCCAAAGACTTCTTTATATAGTATGGAGAATTAGGGTTACATTTATGTAAACCCTAATATCCATGACCTTTCATTTCCATAGGATCCATGGGTTCAAACTCCATGGACTATCCATGCAAACTTAGCCCAACCTAAATGAACTTGGCCCATTATATATATATATATATATATATATATATATATATATATATATATATATATATATATATATATATATATAAGAGTCCATATTTTAATTAGTTCCTTTTGATCACTAAATTAATTCTAAATTAATTCTTGATCAATACTAATTAAATAATATGATTTCATATTAATATATTATAACTTATAATATATTAATAAACCATAGACATACTATTCTCAAAAGACTATCTATATAAATTGTTCCGGTGAAGTGCAACCCAAATGGACCATGCTACTCTCGGGTCGAGTACACACCAATAATAGTTATGGGCTTAGACATCTAATCCAACAGTATCCCACTTGGATAAGTCTAAAACTATTATTCAAGTATGACTCCAATATCCCGACTAGCAATCGTAGCTCTTAAAGCCGGTGCCGAACTCTGACCTAGTCAAATGACGTGTCCATTAGATAAGGGATCATATATTCGTCCATTCTAGATATCATATGGACTGATACATGGATTATAATCAGTCTCTCTGTCCATTTGTTGTTTCCCGATTTCCGATTAATGACGACTGACTAATTGAACAAATCAAATCAGTCCAGGCTTGGCCAAGCACATAGGTGTGTCATCACTAAATCATCGAGGGGCCCACAGATATCGCTTTTATCCCTCCAAGGGTAAAAGGAATGGATAAACTTTGACTCATATGTTTGTACTAACCATTTGTTGAATCATACATAAAGCCACGTTTTATAACATCAAGTTACTGATGTGTTTTCGTGCAATCAATGTATAATCAACTCATAGTCAACAAATCATATCTCTAGGTTTGAAGAATATAAGATATTATCGTCTCATGATCACTCGTGATAAAATCCATGAAGTGATTCAAATGAGCGTGGGTTTAATCCAATACTCGAATCTCATTCCAGGAGCACTCATGAATGTTGTAGTAACTCTTTCTATGTCCAACACCTTAGACATCTACAAGCCAACTTCATGACAGTCTTGATTCATATCTACTTCCAACATATGACTAACTGTGGAGAATTTGAATAACCTAGTTATTCGGGAAGTCAAAACATGCAAAGTGAAACACAAGAATAATACTAATCCTATATGGCCCCAAGCACCTTTGAGAGTAAATAAAAAACCTTTTATTTAAACACCATATTGATTATTCATTATTCATTGTATAATGTTTTGAATAATCAACTTTATACTTGAATCTGAAACAATAGTCATGCCATGCTCCAAGCATGCACACTATGTTTGTCCAAACAATAGCTATGCCATACACCAAGTATGCACACTATGTTTGTCTATGATCCTTACTTTGTGGAATAGATCAATTGAACATAATTCCAATGATTCTCATTTCACAATCCCAAATGCTTATCGTAAATGTAAGAATTCTAAATTCCTGCCATTTACCGAAATCTGTTAGATTCTAAACTTATATGCATTGATCCTCTTGTAATGACTATGCACAAAGTCACAAAGACTTGGAAACATACATTACAAAGTACTTCAATGGAGATCAATTCCATGGAAACGAAGTCTCAAATTCAAAGTACATTGCTTTGAACATCCTTCTTGCATTAAGTGCTCACGTGGCCCGGTGATATTGCCATATTTATACATATTTTTAGGCAATATTTAATTACATTTTTATTAATATTTTGGTTATTTGCATGGAATTATGGTACTTATAAGGATAAATTGTTATTTGCAGCCAAAGTAGAAGCATTTTCGAAGAAAGGGACTAGAATTGACAATACTTGGAACATTGGAGACTTGGAGTACAAAAGTTGAAGAAATTCATGGATTTAACCGATGTCACGACGTGAACCATAAGCCCACGACATGGCATGAATATTCCAGAAGATAAGTACGCGCGAAGCAAGAATCCTTGCCCGATACGGATAACTCTCAAACCACGACGTGAAGCTTCCTGTCACAACGTGGATAACGATTTTCGGGAAAACTATATAAACTCTTGGCCATTACGAATTGAGGACCTTTTGGCTGATAGAAGGCAGACCTAGAGACGATTTTAAGATGGGAAGAAGTTCTGGAAAAGGTTTTTATCACCTAAGGAGAGAAAAGTACATCAATAGTTTATTTGTGTGGTACATTCATGATGACTTCTTTTATGTTTTGTTTTATTTTGCTAGTTGCTATGAGCAGCTGAATCTAGCTACTCTTGTTTAGCTAGATGAAGCTTCTAACTTATGGTTTAGTTTAATGATAATGGATTTGCTTAGCTGGTAATTTGCTTGTGTTTGATTTGTACTACCTAACATGTTAAGATTTGTTTCTTTAGTTGCTTAAATTCATGTTCTGTGTAGCTTAGTGATTATTAAATTACATGAACTTGAAACCTAGTGATTTAGTGAACATTAAATTGCTAGAGCTAGGATCGACCAAAATCTTAGATAGTAATTGAAGTAAATAAATTTAGTTGTGCTAGAGAACATAAATTATGACCATAATTGTGTTTGCCTAATCTTACATAGTAAATTCATAATCTACAACTTATTATGTGTTTGATTGTGTGTGACCATACATAGTTTTACATGAATTAGTTGAATATTAGTAAATTTAGACTTAAATTACTAATACAATAACAACCAACTTGATAATCCATAATTGTTAGCTAACCATAAAGAAGAAGTGGATTCGAACTAAACAAGAGTGTTTTTAGTAATTAGGTTAATTTAGTAGTAGATAAATTAATAAGTCAAAACCGTTCCCTGTGATCGACACCCAACTTACCCAACTATTCTATAATTTTGACTAGGTACACTGCCTAGGTGCAATTTAGTTGGGAAGGTAGTTAGGTTATAAATATTAAAATTAGGTGTAGCTAATTGCACGCATCACCCGGCTAGTCCCCCGGCAAGCTCCCCCATGAGATCTCCCATACTTGGCACACCGGCCACGACCCTGTTGGCCCCTACTGGACGAATCCGAGGTCTTAGGCTTTTTAGCCTGATCTACTGCTGCCTGTGCCTGCTCAGGCTTTCGCTTGGTGCGGAAGTCCAACTCTATCTCCCGCTCACGGGCCTTCTCCACCATCTCATTCAGGGGTTTGCACCCTGTAAAGCTCACAAACTCCCGAATATCATCCCTCAGCATGGAGTGATATCTTTTCCTCCGCATGTCCTCGTCGGTAGCATACTGTGGGATCAACAATGCTCGCTCCCGAAACTTGGCGGTGATCTCCGCCACAGTCTCGATGGTCTGCTGGAGCTCCTGGAACTCCCTCACCATCCTTTGCACCTCAATAGCTGGTGCAAACTCCAAGTTAAATCGCCGAACAAACTCAGCCCATGTCATCTCAGCCACACCGGCTGCTCCCACCTGACTAGTCACCTCGCCCCACCAGTCTCGGGCTCCGTCTCTCAGCATGCATGAAGAAAATCCCACCTTTGCCGTGTCCGGGCAAGAAATCGTGCACTGGGCGTTCTCGATGTCCTCCACCCAGCGTCGGCTCACAATGGGATCCATGACCCCGAACAACTTCAGCGCTCCACACGCCTTGAACTCCAGAAACGAGGGAGTTCGGGCCTTGATCTGGCCAGCAGCAATCTCGGCTCTAAATGACCTGAGCCTCTCCTCCATGATCTCCATCATCCCCTCCTTGACCATCCCAAAGATCACTGGGGTAGCGTCAAGGATGCCGTTCGTAACCTCGTTTGCAATGATCTCGCGTAGCCTCCCATCAATGGGCTCAGTACCGCTGCCCGATCCGGATCCAGATCCATATCCAGATCCCCCTCCTCCAAATCGTGTCACCACCATGCTGAACTGAAATGTCATAAATCATAATGATCAGGATATCTATATAGGGAATTTTCCCACACTAGTCCCCCTTAGAGCTGTCAGATCTAACATTGGTTCGGGTACATGTCCTGTGCTTTTAGTAGTACGAGCCCAATACTACCTTCCACACCTACCTGTACCTTCCCCAAGGCTCTACCTCCTAACTCTAATTCGTTCCAAAAATAAATCATTTCCCACAGACTATCACATATCTCATATCTCAGGCTATCCTAAGATTTGCTCTAATCACATCCATCAGATCAATCATAACAGGTTGCCTTTATGCATGCAAATTATACACAGAAAAGGATCAAACAGACTTTCGAATAAGAGATTCTACCCTAGGACCACAACCAGACAAGGAACAAGAAATAAGACCAAATCAATCATTCTAAGGCTATAAGCTCCTAACCGTATACAATTTTAAAAGCATACACATAGCAATTTCCATACGATTATCAAAGCTCAAATATCAGTATAACAAGGCTAACATATTGGGGGAACTACTTACTTGGCTCGGTTGATCACGCGCGTTGCACTCTCATATTTTCCATTCTTTAAAAGCTTTAACTTTTATTTTACTTTTGAAAACAATTTTACCATTTCCTTAGTTTGAGTCCTGACACACCCGAGGGTGTGCCCGAATCCCTCAAACCAAGGCTCTGATACCAACTTGTAACGACCCAAAAGTCAAGGGTAAAAATTTCATTTTTTGATTAGCCAAAACACATTTCCATAAACCACAAAATCCAAATACAATTGTTTTCAAAACTCATATCAATTACAATTTTATTTCAAAACATCAGAGTGTCCCATAAAATGCCTGAGAGAGTGCACGTCGCGCCATCAAGCCTTGCCCTTGCCCTTGGGCTCATAAATACCTGAAACAAATCCACAAACTGTAAGCTAATGCTTAGTGAGTCCCCTAGAGCATACCCCACACACAATCCACATACCACATAACATATTAGCTATAAAGCTACACATATCACATAAGCCATGCATACAACATACAAGGAAGCCATGGAAACCCTCCATGTTCTTACACCTGGTGCCACTGGAATCCCCACATGGTCTTAACAGTCTTCCATGGGAACCCCCACATGGTATTCCTGCCTTGGGAACCCCCACAAGGTCTTCACTACCAAACAAGACATAATGCAAACTATACATGCAGATATACTAGGATGCCATGGAAACCCTCCAAGGTATTATACCAAATGCCACGGGAACCCCCACGTGGTCTCCGACTACTGACAAGGGAACCCCTGGGGTCTTCCATGCAAATGTCATATTAGCATAATGCAAATTCAATCAACAATCCGCATAACATAGAATGAGCTCACCTTGGTGCCTTAGACCCATTGGTATGGTGAGAAGACTCACCTCTCGAATGCTGATCTAACAAGCTAGAATCAGATATGTCCCACATGCTGCTCCAACTTAACTGCCTATAATCATTAAATGATTAACTTTTCATAATCCCATAATCACCCTCAAAGTCAACCCTGGTCAAATTCAAGGTCAACAATCCATGTTGACCTCAACTCGTCGAGTGCATCTAGCAACTCGTCGAGTTCCTGCAGAGTCCAGAACACCTGAACAAACCCTAGCCAACTCGCCGAGTTGGTTCATCAACTCGACGAGTTCATTTGATATCCAATCAACGGGGAAACCCGATCCGACTCGTCGAGTTTCCACAACCACTCGTCGAGTCCCCCTTCCTGTTTGCTTATTATGATAATCCATCGAATGCAGGGACTCCAAGGCTTAGATCTGAAACCCTAAGGTTTCTAGAAGGATAGAGTTTCCAACTTTACCATCTAGAACTACTCCAATTGCTCCAAGGTCCTTATCAAAGGTTGGAAAGCTCAAAAGCTTTGCCAAGTGGTCCAAGACTCTAGGGATCTGGAACCCCTCCTTTCCAGAAGAGTTTCTAGTCCTCCAAACGTTCCAAAGATGGAGGCTTTATGGACATACATTCCCAATGCATGTCTTTAGGTCAAAATGGTCAAAAAGGGAAAATATACCTTAAGAACCCTTGCATGGCATCCTTGCTTGACCAAAAGCTAGATCTAGCCCATCTTGGGACTATCTTGTCCTGGAGATCCATAAAGTTGCAAACTTTATGAACTCCATGCATGCAACCAACAAGAATAATGGGAAATGAAGAGTAAACTCAAGATCTAGCCATATTCTAAGATAAAAATTGAGTGTTGAAGACTTACAACAGTCCACAAGATGATCAAGGTCAAGAGTGAGGGCTTGGTTTGCTGGATCTTCTCCTCCTTCTCACTATCTCCTTCTTCTTAAGCTTCAAAAGTCACTCTAGCTCACAAAATGAGAGAATGGGGATTAGGGTTTAGCACAAACGTTTTAGGGTTTGGAGGCTGATGAAAGGTTAGCCTCAAGGTCCTTAAGGAGATTATATAGGTTGCAAACCCTAAAAATTAGGGTTTCTCTTTCCAGCTCATTCTCGTCGAGTCAGCCTTCCGACTCGTCGAGTAGGACCTAACCCCCGCGTCCACATAATAGTCTCTACTCGACGAGTCGGAGCTCCTAACTCGTCGATTCCCAACACCAAAACCTTAACATTGAGAAAATTAGATTAGTACCTGGAATGGATGTTACAAGTTGTGGGCCGGATAGGCATGCCAGATTTATGTTGTAGGCTCGGGAGCAATCCATACATGAACTGTGGGCTAGAAAGGCAAGCCAGACTTAGCTGTGGGCTTAGGGGTAATCCGACTCGATGGTTGTGGGCCCAATATGCATGCTGTTATATGTTTGTGTGGTGATATTTTAGGGAACTCACTAAGTTTTGGCTTACAGTTTATGTTTCATGTTTCATGTACTTCTGATGATCGGGGGGAAACAAATGTGTGATCGTACACATCCTTTGGTGATATGTTATGGAAATTTTGTGATACATTGATTTTGAGATATTTGTATTTGATACTTGTTTTCTTATGACCTAGGTTTTGATGGAAACATTGATCTTATTTTAAATTGAAAATGAAAAATTTTACTGTGATTTTTGTGACGTTATAGTAACTAGATAATTTTGAACAAAATGATATTTTAGGCAGATAAATTCGAGTTTAATGGTCTAACAATGTTTTAAAAAACGGTTTTTAGTTGAACTGGTCTAATGAGTGAGTTCCGGTTCAACCGCTTCGACTGCTGGTTTAACTGTCGGACTACATCTGATAGTGGTTTGCGCCAACCTTCGAGTTGTGTACACTCCGGATAAGCTGATCGACTGAGCTATTCAATTTTCTTTAGAAATGAATTGTTTTTTAATGGGTTAGGTGAAATCCAACTATCCAGTCTAATAAACCGGTTCAAAATGTATTTTAATGGTTTTATCACACCGATTCAATCCAATTTTTGAAGAAACAATATGGTTCGACATGGTTTAAAAGTTGATATAAAATCAATAGTAAAAAATTATGGTGTAACTAGTACAAAAAGAGAGAGTTAAATAATCATTTTAAAAGCCAAACGAAGCGATATGACACCGAGGATTCGCGAATTTGAACCATGAAGAAAGGCTAGCCGCAGAACTGGCGTAGCTAAAAGAAACCCCCACAGATGCTCGTCTGGTCCCGACCATGGCAGCAGCACCACTACTCGGCAGAGCCATCATCCCTCACCTCCGCCTCCACCTCCACCTCCACCTCCACCTTAATACAACGCTTCCGGCTGCCGTCTGTTTCCTGATACGGAGACCCTGCTACACGACAACGGCCTCAGAGTCTCCCCGGCCGATAAGGAAGGTACCTTCCACTACTACTTACGATGATAAAGCCTCCTTATTAAGCACAAAACGTCATCCACCGAAGGACTCCAGATGGGAGAATGATCCTGATTATCGCAAGTGGAAGGATAAAGAAGCGGAGATTCTCCTGGAAGTCGACCCTATCACTCTCCTAATCAAAAATATCCTCCACTCAGACAGGTCTCAGTCTATGTTTTCACTATTTGTCTTATTTCATACAATTTTTTACAAATCCATGCTTCGTATCTTCCACGATTAGGGCCCTCTTTCGAATTCGAGAGTATTTCTACAAATTGCTAGTTGAAGGTTTATAAGGACCAAATTGTTACTATCATAAGGGAGCGAAGTAAAGAATTTTCACCAGAGAATTTACTTTCAAGCTTTAGGTTTCTTATTCCTGGTTTATACTCGAGTAGTTGAATCTGTAAGTCTGTAACACATAGATTAGAGGAGCATCTGCATATCATGATGTTATGAAATAGCACAAACCCTTAATCGTGATGTCAAGTTTAAGTATGTTATTGTAGCATATGAACTTATAGGGCTTTGTACTAGTATAACTATTCAATATACTTTAAGTTATCAGACTGAATCATATCCACCCCAAGATTCTAACTCCAAGATGTTTACTTAAATCCATAAATGGATGTTTGTAGCTTGCAACCTTTCTAACATTTTTAGGAGTAACATGAATGAAGTTTGAACATCTATTTGACATCTCATTATCATGGTATACATCTATGGTGGTAGTATCTGAATGATTTGAAAATTGCAACTAGTGAAAAGTTTCATCAATAGTCACTTCCCAATAATTTGCTTGAAACCTTTAGTATCTAATTGCATTTTATAGGTGTGTTAGTTTATATAATTGACTATCTCCATTCATGTTAGTTTTTCTTTTTGGTGACCCATTTACACCCTATGAACATTATTCATTTGGATGGATAATTGGATATCAAATTTTCAATCAATTTCGGATTTTATGACTCCTAAACATTTCTTTCTATCAAATAGTTATCAAGAAGTCAAGAATCATAACTAATAAAAGCCAGAATTCACTTAACAAGTCAACAAGCCAGCAAAAGGCAGAAAATTTTGTAATTATAAGAAGTTAGAATTCAGAATTCCTGTGAAAGATAGAAAGTGAACGAATAAAAGTAGAAAATCTGAATGAAAGATAGAAAGAAGAAGAAAAGTCCTTATATTTTGGAAGAAAACGTATCAGATTAATCTATCTAGGAAGGCTGTCAATTAGGTTATATTTTATAAAAATAAGGTTGACATAGGATGGGCGTTTAAATTAATTATTATAAGTTATAAAACTTTTTAACTGGTCAGTAACTATCAAATAACCATAATTTTTTTTGTGGCTATACAATTAACAATTCTTATTAATATTTGCCTTGATATTATTTCACAATGATATATGGATTAATTTGGGCTTAAGCTTATTGCTTGATGTGGGCTATAAGATTTTGTTTTGAGACTTTTTTTTTTAAATCTTGCTGATATAATAAGAGTAAATTACGCGAATGGTCCCTAACTTATTCTTTTAACTCGGAAGGTCCCTACCGTTTGTTTTTGTTGCGCACTTGGTCCTTGTCTTACCTAAAAAGACTATTTTGCCTTTGATTTTTTTAATTTATTTAAATAAACACACCCCAACCCTACTTCCACCTCACATTATCTTACCTTACATACCCTATCTTATTTAAATAAATTAAAAAAATTAAGGGCAAAATAGTCTTTTTAGGTAAGACAGGGACCAAGCGCGCAACAAAACCAAACTATAGGGACCTTTCGAGTTAAAAAAATAAGTTAGGGACCAAACGTGCAAATTACCCCAAACCATAGGGACCATTCGTGTAATTTACTCATATAATAATTTGATATGGCCTAATCATTAATGGGTTAGTAATAGTCTGACTGGTTGTGCTGACTGTTGAAAATGACCATTTTACCCTTCTATTCTATTTTTTTAGTGGTATGAAAAGAACAAAAAAAGTACATTGCCATTTAGTGTAGGTGTTAAAATTTAAAAAGAAACTAACCAACAAACTAAAGTACATTGCTATGTAGTGCATGTATGAAAAAAAAAGTACATTTCATTTTTAATAGCTTTTTTTATAAATTTCTTTTCAATAACCTTCTCCACCACATCCTTCACTTTCAATGCCAATTCCTCCACAAAAATCAAAACCCAATGAATATGTTTGCATATTCAAGGTCTTATAAAATATAAACATACAAAATGATCATTTTTTTAATAACCATAATAAATTAAAAATGTACATCATCATATTAAATAACTTAAACTAAAAGTAAGATAAAAAATATACATCATCACATTGTAACTCACAATGAAAAAGTAGAAGTATAAGGATTGCAACACAGGAAACTTGATTTGTTATGAGGGTATTTCTGGAAAAATGGATATGGAACTACCACTTAATACTAAGGACAAACTTGTCTTTTTTTTTTATTAGGTATATGGATGGGGAGAGACTTACACCAACAGACGAGAAAATGGTGGTTGAGAAAATTCTTGCTTATCATCCTCACTCGGAAGATAAAATTGGTTGTGGCCTTGATTCTATTATGGTAAACTTGTCTAAATTCTTCAATACATTTTTGATTTTTGATTAAATAATAAATATCATTTCAATATTCACATTTCTTGTGTTATCTGTTTCACATAACCTACACCAACGAATCTCATCCTCGAGTATGCCATTTGGTCAATTTTGTTAATGACTTATCTACCCTCATGTGAGTAGAAAAAAATGTCGGTTATCTATACAACGTGCTTGATTTTAGAAGAAAAGTAAAATCCCCTAAGTGATGCCATTTAAGATTTGGCTGTCAGATTGTTGGTGGTTGGACCCTTAATCATTCCTGGTCCTGTTGACCAACAAATCACAGGGGCATTTATGTCTTTTGCACATACATACGCTTTGACATGTATTGGATTGAGACTGTGACTGATATCAATCAGTAAGGAAAACTTTTCCATTTTTTTTGTCCCACTAAAAAAAAGGTACAACAAGATAGGACACCGGACATGGACACACTCTCGGTTTCTCATGTATGCAAAAAAGACTAAAATGCCCTCCTCACGCCTCAGCTTCATCATAAATAACCCTAAAAGGCTTTTTAAGTGTTTTGGGAAATAAAGCAAGTAAAATACATCATTGTCAATTTATGTCTTAAAAACTTGAAGGTTTGAATTTTCAAAACCAGAAGTGGACTTAAACTATGTGCAGAGGGACCATAATAAATACTTACATCAACCATGCTTCCAACACTTATTGCTTTCAAAAAAAGATATCCATACCTACTAAATATGATTCTTGTAGTTAACACTTAATATTTTTAAACACATATCACTACTTATTATTATTATTTTTTTTTCATGTAAAAATAGAACAAAGTACTCTTTTAAGTCCACATGTAGCAAAGAACAGGCCTTCTCATGGCTAATCACAACACCTTGACATTTGATGGCTATTTTATTGTTTACATTTCTGCTATAACATTCTTTATTGGTGATAATACCTAATAAAGTTGTTTTATTACATTGCCAATGAATCTTTGACTCTCTAATTAACTTAAAGTCTTTGTCTTTAGAAATCTAGAGTTGTTATTGGCCCACAATAGTTGTGGTGTAGACCCCACATCCAATGTTTTGTCTCCTAAAAACAATCTTTTATTAAATTTTCTTCATTTATTTGTTTCTTTATTAAACATTATATTTTAAAAAATGTACCATACTATATAGCATTGTATTTTCTTCAAAAGATCTATCAAGTGAAAATTGTTTTGTATTTGGATGGCATTTATATATAATTTAGACTTTTCAAAAAAAATGTTGTAGGAAGAAATGAAAATATGATGGTTAAATAAAAAAATAAATCAAAGTACATTGCTATTTATTATATTTAACACTTTTAACTCCCATTTTTAATTTTTTTTTTGAAGGTTGATCGACATCCACAATTTAGAAACTCAAGATGCCTATTTGTTGTGAGAACGGATGGTGTATGGATCGACTTCTCTTACCAAAAATGTATTCGAGCTTACATTCGACAAAAATACCCTTCACATGCCGAAAAATTTATCAAAGAACATTACAAGCGTAGTAGTAGTTGACCACCACCACCACCACCACCACAAGCCGCCGCCGCTACCGCCACCAATGGTGGTAGATTTTTCACACATTTTGTCAATGGTAGTAGATAATAGTAGTTGAAATGGAACACTATAGGGTGGAAAATGATTGAAGTTGAAAGATGTAATTTTGTGGACTTGTGTTGATTGATGTTTGTTTGTTTGTCTTTATGCCATAAGTATATGATTTCCTCATTTGGGTTTTTCTTTGTGTTAGTTGGAAGGTAAAAAGTAGCATTTGGACTTGGTCTATTTGGCCCCAAATCCCTATTTGTTATATAGTATTTGACATGACATATCAGTATTTGCTGTATTTGTTATATAAAACATGAATGCGTTGCTCATCATCTAAAATATCATGCAGATGTGACAGGAAAAAATTTGTACTGTGTTTGACATAGATTAACCTGCTGTCAGAGTTACATAAATAACCTAAAAATTTTGTAGATTCGGTCAAGTTAAATCCAATTTAGTATTATTAAATTTAGATTCATATAATAGGGGAGCAAAAAATATATATATTATAGTCGATGTGTAGGTACTCATAAACCTACCCTATGAAATTATGAATGTTTGGTGATGTTGAAATGCCAGGGGTATGCTACAGTTGGGTCAACTGGTCATGAAATTAGGTGTTGTTTTGATATTCATACAATGATTGTACTCACCAAAACAACCAAAAAAGGAGGGAAATAAGTGGTCAAATTGTGGTGTGGTTTTGGCATTACCATGAATGGTTATAATTTCAACTCATCAATGATCAACAATAATTACGATTTGGTTCGAAATATCCTACCATTTGTTTGGTATGATTTGGTAATTCTTTTGTTCAAAATATATTACTATGTTTTATGTTAGTTTAAAACTTACTATGTATATCTTAAATAATAAATAATCGAAGAAAATTCCACTTATTAATTTAAACTTTTTTTGTAAAATAAAGTTGGACCGAATATGATACCATTAATACAAAAAGTAGAATTATAATTAAAAAGAAAATATCCCTACCTACTTTTAGAAAATAACAAAAATGGTTCAAGGTATGAAAATTCGCATTTTTTTTAATATCATCCTATCGTTTGTAACTTATGCTCAAGACTTTTATGAAAATTCACATGGATGAAGGTAGATTGGGAAAATAAACAACAAAGACTTTAGTATGATTATAGTGTGACAAAAGCCGAGAACATCGATCTTGCATATTGTGATTTGAGTGGGTCTCTATCACATGGTTACCAAAGATAATATAATCTCATCATCATTGTTTACTTGAGTCATACCTCCATCCAGTATCGTTATGGTCCCACACACTGGTATTTCAACAATGCCATTAAAATTTACCACATGGAATATGGAAGTGATGAAAGAAGGTGAAGGAGCTATATTTACTGGAGTCAACAGCCATTTATTAGCAACATGTTAAACTTATTGCTTGTGATACATTTTGTATATTGATTTGTAAATGATAAAATAACTTTTTGGATAATTGAAAGAGCTATTGTATCTCATTTGATGTATTTATTACGTATTAAAAGTTTTAATATATTAAAATTTGTATTATGGAAGTCTTATTAAGTGCATCAACAATTGAGGCTTTATTGGAAAAACTTGCCTCTAACTTGCCCGTCTATTGAGGCTTTATTGGAAAATGCAAACAAGTTGTTAACTGGTCTTGATGTTTTTCAGGAATCTACAATACTAATGTTTCTCTGGGTTGTTTGAAAGCTACGAAATCAAAAGATTTACAACTCACACCCCAAATCTTACACGCTTCTGGTAAATGAGGTGCAATTGCTATATCACCTTTGTATAAATAGCAGGAAAAAGAAAGGGGGAAACCTCATATGGACAGGCTGATGTTGCAACCCTATTCAAGAATGGAGAGAAAAAAAATCTATTATCATAAATAGTTGTATTTTTCATTTCTTCCTTTTTTTCATCATTTTCAATTTGTACCTCTAGCCCTGGTTAGTTTTTCTTTTATATAATTATTGGTCGTTCCAAAAAAAAAAAAAATCAACAATTCATAGTTCAATGAAAAGTTAATAAAATAAGATGTCTAATTGATATTTAATGAATTAAATTTTATTAAAGTGAAATGCGATGCTGTCATTAAATGAATATGAAGTTCAATGGTCAACTTTTCAATGGGAAACACGAAATCTTTTAATTATTAAATATGTAATTAATAAATTTTATAAATATATTGAATTTTGTAGATATCAATGCATTATATAAAATTTTTGGTGGAGTTGGATAGCAATCGATTAAACTTGAACGGGTTCAATGCATTGTGGATGCCATAATATTATATGATTGAAATGACAATTTATGGAAAATAAACATATTATGAAACTTTGTATTATACTAGTTTATAGACTTATTTCATTTCTTGAGTCCAAATAATTTTTTTTTTTCAATTGGCGAATCTATTTGGTTGTGCAAAAACAGTCTTTAAATCTTTCTAAGAATTCTTTGTTGGATTAAGTGTCTAAGATCCTAACTAAATTGGTATAGTATTGATGAATAAAAGTAAAATCTTTTTTAGGTTGCCCACATAACCATGAGGAAATGACTTGGATTGATCAAATGAGAGAGAAGATAATTTGTTAATATATTATGCGATTAATATATTAATTAGTAATAGTTAATTGATGATTTGTTAATTTATTATATGAATAATAAATTAATTAGAAATAGTTAGAATTGATCAATTATTAATCACAATTAATTTAGAGTTAATTTGAGATTATTTGAAATTAATTAAAGGTGCAAATGGTGAATTGTAATTGTTCAATAGTTGAACAAAAGAAACAATTCTACAACCTACCATCACATGGACGGTTTTGGGAGCTCTTTTAGGGTTTCCAGAAGCCTCCTGGTAGTAGATAAGGAAAAGATTTCTATTGAGATTAAATCTATTATTTAATCATTCAAATCTTGCTTTGTCCCTAAGTTACCTAAACTATAAATAAGACTCTTGGGCACCAAGATTTTGTGGCTTTCTCATATCTAAAGGGGAAGAACGAAATTCTCCTCCTCTTTCCCATCTTTCCTTCAATCATAGGGTTTCTTGTGTTTTGGGTGTGAACCATTAGAGGCTCGCATACTATTGGAGCTAGGTTTTTCAAGAAGACTACAAAAATTCGATTAGCTTGATTGGGATCTACTAAAGGTATGTGCTATTGGCCATGAATTTCGAATTCATAGGGTTTATTTTGTGTTTTCATAAGTACGTTGCTATTAGATGTGAAAAATACATAGATCCAATTTAGGTTGCATGTACCCTTAAGTGTTAAGTGAAATCCCACAAGTACATTGTTATTGTAACCTATAATTCTCATCAGTAGTATCAAAGCCTTGATTTTCACATTAATGGTACATAATAGATGAAATCTAAACAACCAAAAAACGAAAAATTTGTCTGACATGTCGTGACCAGCCTTCTATTACAACGTGAAGACAGTCTGGATTGCGATTTCCAGATTTTCTTGTCTTAATTCAAAAGATAAGATAATTAATAGTTAATCCATGTTATTTTAAGGGTTTAGGTAATTTTTGGTCACTTAACTTTTGGTTTTGTGCTCATTTGGTCACTTAACTCTTTTTAAGTTTTAAAAGGTCATCAAACTTTTGACTTTGTGCTAATTTAGTCACCTAACTTTTGGTTTGGTCACTTAACTTTTAGATTTGTGCTCATTTAGGCACCTAACTTTTAAAATTGTGCTCATTTAGTCACTAAACTTTTAAAAAAATTTAAAAGTTTAGTGACTAAATGAGCACAATTTTTAAAGTTAGGTGACTAAATGTGACCATACCAAAATTTAAGTGACTTAATCAGCACAAAGCCAAAATTTTGATGACCTTTTAAAACTTAAAAAGAGTTAAGTGACCAAATGAGCACAAAACCAAAAGTTAAGTGACCAAAATGACCTAAACCCTTATTTTAAATATATAAAATCTGAAAATATCAACTAGGTAATTTAGAATCATAATTTGAATATGAAAGGAAAATAAATAAGATAATTACCAATTATAAGATAATATAATTATCCTAATAAGATTTAAGAAAGTTAATTAAAATTCTAATTAATAGATAATTCTTAAGTCATATTTAAATGTTAATTATTAAAGGTTAATTGAATGAATATGATTTTGTCACAACTAGCCTTTTTGGCTAGGAAATTCCGTCCTCAAGTAAGCAAGTACTATTGTGAGACTTGTGCTAACACTTCTAAGTGTACAATATGAGTTCCTAATGAGCCATGAAGTGTTAGAATGAAAACTCCCCAAGTATGTGAAATCTCTCCCAATTCTCTCCAAGTATGTGAAATCTCTCCCAAATCTCTCCAAGTATGTGAAATCTCTCCAAGTATGTGAAATCTCTCGCAAATCTCTCCCATATGTGAAATCTCTCCAAGTATGTGAAATCCCTCCAAGTATAACGAATTTCTCGAAAATCTCTCCAAGAATGTGAAATCTCTCCCAAATCTCTCCAAGTATGTGAAATCTCTCCCAAATCTCTCCGAGTATGTGAAATCTCTCCCAAATCTCTCCCATATGTGAAATATCTCCAAGTATGTGAAATCTCTCCCAAATCTCTCCAAGAATGTGAAATCTCTCCAAGAATGTGAAATCTCTCCCAAATCTCTCCACGTATCTCAAATCTCTCTAAGCACCTTCCTTAGTCGAAAACAACTCAAAACCGGAAGAGAAAACCCAAAAGGAACCTCTTGGTCCGGAACCTTTTAGTCCAGAACCCTCTTGGTCCGGAACCTTCTTAGTCCGGAATGCCTCCTAAGGAGCCAAGAGAAGCTACATCTTCGGAACCCCCCCCCCCCCCTGTTCGGACCCTTCGGTTCTGCTCCGGAAGGTAGCTCCGGATAGTCTCGCTTAAGGCTTGCTTCGGAAGACACCACCTCGCATCCTCGGTCCGGACCCGACCAACTTCGCATCTGACTCCGGAATTGCGAGATTTGCTCGGGAACTTCACTGTTTGCTTCAGAATTTACTCCTTTGCTCCGGAATTTAACTTAGAGCTTCGGAAATTACCCTAGAGCTCCGGAATTCACTATTTAGCCCCGCATTTTGGACTATTTCGGACATTTTCTTCATTTTGGGGTATTTTGAGGTCGGGAATCCCACCAAACTCGTGTTTTTCTTAACTAAGACCCCTAAAACCTTTATTTTATGCCAAATTTAATTATTTAAGTTATATTTACATAAAATGAAAGTTTAGGATTTAGGAAGATCCTATCCTAAATCAAGATAAAGACAAAGTGGTTGACTTTGTGATTTGACGAAACTCCTATTCCCTATGCAAATCACAATATTCCATGCTTTAGCCACCAAATATCCATGCATGGACCACCAGATCCCCATGCACCAAAGATTCCCCCCTTTTTCTTACACTCCTCAATACAACGACAGTAAAGGGGTTAGACTTCACCTTCTCCCACACTCTTTCCATTTTCTCTCAAAAACTCATCTTCAAGCAAGAACGGGGGATCTTGCTGAAAAGAAATTTCTCAACTTCTTCCTGGGAAATTTTAAGGTAAATTCCTCCACTCATCTAATATTTTATAATATTTCAAGATGAACCCACATTATTTTATTCATAATAATATGTGAAAAATCACATTTAGGATAACTTTCTCCCAAGGAAGTTCCTCATCTCAGCCAAAGTTTAAGCTTGAGATCTTCACTCCATAACTCCAAACAGCTCCTCAACCATCTCAAGGTGAGCTTCATACCCCACCTTTTGAATGTTTTAATGTTTTTGGGGGAGAGCACAAGTCAAATCTTGCCTAAATTCTTAAATGATTGCATATATACGTATGTTTGTATGTGTGTGTGAAATATTATTAAATTAATATTTTAGTAATATACTCATGAACGTAGAAATTCTCAATTTCATAACGAACAGAGGATACTTTGTACAAAAGAGCCTCCTAACTATTGGGTGTGTCCAACTTAACCCCTTTATCTATGCTTTCATGTCTAAAGATAAAAGTTATAATAGGGATCTTGATAAGTGGACACCATTTCTAGTAAATTTTCGAAAATGGAAACTTTGTAACTATTTTGCAAACTATCAGGGAGTATTTTATAAATATTCAATATAAAAGTTTGCATCAAGAAAATACACAAATAGAGCCTTTATGATAGAAATATTCGCATGTCATAAACTGCTGTCATAAAACCCCCAAGAACATAAGTAATGTTCTATGTGTCATAAAACAGAAAATGCGTGTCATAACCGGCAGTTATAAATTTATACAAATTATAAGTTGACACTTTTTCTCTTGACTAAAATGAATTATTTTTCAATAAACGAAAAGGAACGAACACCAGCACCTAGTTAACGAGCACAATCAACGATATGGAACGAGAACGATATTTCTATTCAATAAGTACGAGTTTCATTATTTATCTAACAAATAATGGATCTCTAACGATTGCTCAAAAGGTTGTCAATATTCTAGTCAGACAAATCTCAAAAGTACCTAAATATAAAAATATTAGTGTACGTCTAAGTCCTGTAAGGAGTTATAGCCAGAGTCTCCTGGAGGGAGAGCGGGAATTTGTGTATAGATCTATACGGGGTTGACACCCCGCACCTTCGCTGTTCGCTACAGCTAGACAGGCCAGTCTAGGGTGACAAATGTCTTTTCCAAACCGAGGGCGCCTAAGAAACGCCAAAGCAAGCACTTCGTCAGATTAGTATGGTTATAACGACTCACTAGAATATGTTATGTCATCTAGAAATTTATGTAAGGAAAAACCTCATAAATAAATTTTTGGCAAGTTGTGTTGACCGTCCTATACATGATAAGTGATGGTCCGCATTTGTTGCGTTGACTGTCCTTCTTCATCGCGTAGAATGTCCACAATAGCCATGTTGATTCTTTCTCCTAACAAGTATAGAGCCGTACAACTGCTCTTTTTTTACAAATTAAAAAGCGTAGGACTCTGTGGAAAACGTTTGTAAACGGTTTTGATAACGATAAACTAGCCCACACATATACATAGTTGGAAACTAGAACTTACGATTATTTTATAACAGAAAATGTAGGATTTTCTGAGGAAAACGATTTTCTACGATTTCGATAACGATAAACTAGAACTTACGAATATTTTATAACAGAAAATATAGGATTTTCTGGAGAGAACGATTTTTCTACGATTTCGATAACGATAAAGTAGAACGCACATTCAATTTTACTCGATAAGAGGAACAAGATTTTCAACCATATTTCCTTTTTGAAAATAAGAGATTTTTCTGGAAACGGTTGATTTTTACTATTCAAAAGAACTATTCTCGGACACAACTCGCTTTCACAAATTACAATACTTCTCAAAGATCACTCCTTATAAGGATGAACAAAAGTAATGACATGCACACATATATCCATGATTTTCAAGGCAAGACTTCAAACGATTTCATAGAAAATATCGGATTTTCTGAAAGTACAATACGAACGACTCTAAACAAGTGTAAACGATTTTATACAAAAATGCTTATGAACTCACCAACTTTTTAGTTGGCGCTTTTCAAAACGACTTGTATTCTCAGGGATTTAGTAAGCAGGTAACAAGGGACACGGATGCAAGACTTTTAGCTGTAGCTTGGATTTTTCTGCTTATGTCTCTTTTGTGTAATTCGAAGAACAACTACAATATGTAAACAATGTAAGTTTGTTATCTCAATGTATGATGTTTGGATTGCTCTGTTTCATTCAATTGTTATGATACTGCACAATGAAGTCACCCGCCTCCGGACGTTTCCGCCGTCTGGTCCGGGGGTGTGACAGATTGGTATCAGAGCATTGTTTACAGTGAACTGGTATATCTAACCATACAAGATATACAACTATAAATACAATGGGACTAAAACGCACTCTGCCTGAAAGTATACTTTAAAAAGACAAGTATTCTATAAAGGTATACGTAACTACAACACAGTATCATAACGAGAAGAAAACAAAAGTAACTAAAAGGTTGAACACTACAGTCAAACCTGGGCAGTTATGTAATCATATCTGGGATCAATATAGCCTGATCAACTATATTTATTTGAGATATGACCAACATGTGCTTGGGAGTGATGGTGGTGTTGCAACAAACCTAAGATCTACCAACTATGCGCACAAGAGAATACTATAATCGAACATCAAGTTTAAAATACTATAGGAGTATTTTAGGATACTATAAACCCCTCCCACACCTAAACTTTCCCCGTATATCTCGTACCTCGATTCTCGCACAAACAACATAGTTGAAATTCCTCGCCAAGACTTCTACTACCCTGTCACGACAATTTGCGGATGGGGCAATGAGAGACCAGAAGAAGTCCATGAGGAAAAATCCAGAAGCGGACCCTAAGGGATACCCAAAGATGAACCGTGAAAGGGAGAATTCCGACTAAGAACCCAGTAAGGATAAAAGCGCCAAGGAAACCCTTAGCGAAACTCTACCCAATTAATAGTAGATCAGAGACCCTTTCACCTTTCTCTTCCCAGACACATAAACACCCTATATAGGTGCTCCTGGAATAGACATACCTAGAAACAAAACGATACCCACGCAAAAACAAGTTGAGGAATTGGCTCCTATCCAATTTAGGGCGTACCTTCATAAAAGACAATCCGATCCACAATCGACGTGCACTGAACTCCGATAGCCAACACCCTCACGAATCAGGCATCACCTCTGGCTAGACCACGAGTAACCCGAATTGACTCCCGGTTTCCAACCCTCTGTCTTGGAGAAATGGAAACCATATACAAAGCCCAGTACGCAACAATGTAAATCCGATCCCCCACGAGTAACAAGAACACCCTTCCAATTGCCTACGAAACCCACAAGTAAGACCAGAAAACTAGACAGTGGTCATTTGGAGACCACAACTCATAGCCATCAAGGCTAGGACAACCTCAGCAGCGTAAGGAACACAAAAAGGGCACTCATAGTATAAGTAAATGGCCAAGCACTTTGTGCGCCAAAAGAGGATCACCACACTACTCGCCTTAGGATCATAATGCCCTTAATCGCAACCAGTAGTAGTAAACCAAGAGGAGTACATCCTCCAAGAATCCATACAACCGAATCCGTTAACTATAGTGCTAGCTATGTGCTATTTTGACGGACTTTACGTTAGACAATACATGTTCCCACTCAATACCATAACTGCATCATGGGGATGTAGGTTGACACAATTAGCACTAGTACATTAAGATTATAGGAGTAAACCCACTTGAAACTAGCTACAAGTACATACGAGCTCACCTTTCGTGCGCAACAGGGTCATATCTTCCCATGGAGACAACCAGTACCTTGACGATGCACCGGTCTTGCAAATAGACCCTACCACATTCCAAGCCACTGTAACAGCTGCCGTACCAGCCATCATGGCATACTTCAATGCCAACGACACAAACGAAGTTGGAAGCAGTGTCGGTAACTTCAACCGTAACAACAACCAAGGAAACCAACGAAGAACAACTCACCCATGCACTCAAGGACCTAAACCTAAGAACAAGAAACGAAAGTTCAGAAACGAAAAAGGAGGTAATTCGACTCAGAGGCTTACTAAAAGGCAACAAGCAGGACCAGTCTCTACCTCTGTTAACCCTACTCCTCCCACACCAAGACAATCATACCTTGGGAACAATCCACCCTGCAACAAGTGCAAATACCATCATTGGAGAGTCTGTCAGACATATCGTTGCAAAAGGTGTAACAAGATGGGGCACACCTCCCGCTACTATAGGGCCCCGGCCCCATGCGTCACTCCGACCCTCAACCCAGAAGTAAGTCCAGTTTGTCACCGGTGCGGTGCAACAGGACATTTCAAGAGAAATTGTCCAACAGAGATGATGACGAGGGAGTTGGCAACTAGACATGAAGAGACGACAAGAAACCCTACCGAGATTTTTGGTACGTTTCGAACGATAAACTTCATGTAACGGATTTTCACAAAAAGGTCTTGCAAATTGAAGACGTAATCAAAAACTATTTCCCCATTCGAGCGAATCCGTGAATCACGGAGAAGCTAGAGAATCCTTACCAATAGACCATGAATGGTTCCATATGAATGTTGGTATCATATATAGTTAGGAGTCCATAAACTAAGAGCGTGCGATTCCACATCATTTTCCTATCCCTGGTCTGAATGTTGATTATGACAGAACCCCACGTCAATTATCTTTTAAAATCCTAAGTATGTGCGGTCGGGTCACATCCATCTATAGTGGAAAAACCTGGCAGAAGTCAGATTACGAATTCCCTTGACTTATAACAGCGCCTTTGTGTCGCTAAAACACCTAACAAGCAGAAACGATATAGACCCAATGGTAACAACGAAAACGAAACTAGCAACGATAAGAACACAAACACTAGAACACCTAACAAGCAGAAACGATATAGACCCAATGATAACAATGAAAACGAAACTAGCAACGATAAGAACACAAACACTAGAACTCCTAACAAGCAGAAACGAGATAGACCCAATGGTAACAATGAAAACGAAACTAGCAACGATAAGAACACGAACACTAAAACACCTAACAAGCAGAAACGAGATAGACCCAACGATAACAACGAAAACGAAACCAGCAACGATAAGAACACGGACACTAGAACACCTAACAAGCAGAAACGAGATAGATCCAATGGTAACAACGAAAACGAAACTAGCAACGATAAGAACATGAATATAGAACACCCTGTCATTCCTAGCAAGCAGTGCTCCTCGAATCGACGTAACAACAAGAAGTCCAATGCCATCAATTGGCACGGACAGGCTTGATCCTCACCTTACAAACCTCGAGCTCTACGAATAGACTTTCGTCCTACTCCACCGGGTAACGAAACTTCTTTAGCCGATAACGGCAAATCCCTAGCAACCAGACACCTAAGTCCTGGTGTAAGAATTGCCACACGCTTTTCCCTAGCCCCGATAATGATTTAAAAATCAAGGAGCAAAAGGAATTAAGGGAATCCGAAAGGCTTCCAACCTTCCTCCAAAGGTTCCCAAAACCTCTTTGAAACCTCAACCAAGTGCTAAGCGGAAATAGAATCACCCCGTGTAACGACGTAATTTTTCAAAACAATTTTTCGTTTTTAAATCATACTTTCAATCACACGATAATCATAAAACATAATGTATTCATTGTGTCATAACAAAACATGTCCCAGAATCTCAATAACATAAACTCCGTAAGTGTGTACGAATCATGCCGGCGCCTTCCCACGATCCTCGCTAGTACCTGAAACACATATCATAACAACTGTAAGCATAAATGCTTAGTGAGTTCCCCAAAATACCACATACCACACATATGCCTTTCCAGGCCATAACTCTGTAGGATCTTCCGATCCATGTGTCTCAGGGACTTCCGTCCCAAATCCCGGTAGACCTTCCGGTCCTACCCGTATCGACCTTCCGGTCCATATCATCTTGACCTTCCGGTCCATACCATACATAACATTCATAGCACATACATATCACATAACCGCATATAACACATACATCTCATAGCATACAAGACCTTCCGATCACACATAAGTACCCTTCCAGGTACAGTATAGTGAGAAGACTCACCTCGGGTAACTCGGTAATCTCGAACTCGGTAAAATCTGCTCTAGCCTTCGCCTAATCACATGGAACAAGCACTCTAATCAATACAACTCTCAAGGCTAGACTGTTCCCTCTCTTAGCACTCTCAGAAGGGTAAAAGACCATTTTACCCCTCTCATGGCTCAAAGACCCAAATGCGGACCAAACCCTAAAAGTCAACAAAAGTCAACTCTCCGGGTTACGCTGCGCGTACCGAACCTGTACGCTGGGCGTACCCGGCGACCTTACAGAAACGGGGTGCGCGACCCCTTACGCTGCGCGTACTGGGATTACGCCCCGCATAACTCCCAGTTTCAGACTCTAAGCTCTTGAGGTCTTAAACAGTTAAGTCCCACGTCCAACTTCTAGATCTGACCATTTCTAAACCTCTTAATCCATAAAGTTGGTGACTTTAAGCCTGTGCATGGCTGGACAAGTCACTAACACCCATAACATTCCATTTCCCAACTCTAGAAAGCTCATAATTCAAGCATGACCTCATAACAACGACCAAGATGGAATTTTTATGGATCTATAACACAAATATCACTGAAATGGGACAGATCTAGGTCCATGGAGTACATTACACTCATAAAGTCTCCACCTTTGGGACTTTTAACCCTAAAAATGGTCCATGCAACATTAAACCAAATAAAGAGGAAAGTTTTGAACTTTATACCTCTAGATGAAGCTCCTTTCTCTGAAGATCTCAGATCCAAACTTGCACTTCAAGCCCTAGCCTCCACAAGCTCTTCTCCTTCTTCTTCACTAACACACCAAGACACTTTTAGCTCCAAAATACACACACTCAAGCTAAGGACGATGGAAGGCTCTCTCTTAGGGTTTCACTCTCTGATATGGAGGCTGAAAAATGAGCCTTACCATCCTTTAAATAGTGCACAAGCCAAACATTTAGGGTTTGCATCTGGACCCGTTATTCCCAGCGTAACCCTGGGTACGCCCAGCGTACCCAGGCGAGTCCGCGTCCAAATTAAGCGCATGAGTACGCGCAGCGTACTCCCCAGTACGCCCAACGTACTCATTTGCTACAAGAACTCTCTCAAGGGACCAATCTTGACAACTTGACAAAATGGAAGGGTTAAATAGCTTTACCTGAATTTCGGGATGTTACACCCCGACTCTTGGAACCACCCCAATAACCAAACACCCGATGCCACTTAGCACAATCACAAGAACATATAGTGTCTGATCGCAAGATCGACATAATAGATAAGTAAACATTAGACCCAGTCCCTGATCACAGGAAGCACCTGCCTAACTCATGAGGGAGAAAGACGAAACTACCATAAGCACCACTGACTACGAGTAAGCCAAACGAACCTATCATCAAGGATCGATACTCCCTACCCCGAATTGGATCCGACCAACTTCGCATCTGACTCCGGAATTGCGAGATTTGCTCCGGAACTTCACTGTTTGCTTCGGAATTCACTCCTTTGCTCCGGAATTTAACTTAGAGCTTCGGAAATTACCCTAGAGCTCCGGAATTCACTATTTAGCCCCGGATTTTGGACTATTTCGGACATTTTCTTCATTTTGGGGTATTTTGAGGTCGGGAATCCCACCAAACTCGTGTTTTTCTTAACTAAGACCCCTAAAACCTTTATTTTATGCCAAATTTAATTATTTAAGTTATATTTACATAAAATGAAAGTTTAGGATTTAGGAAGATCCTATCCTAAATCAAGATAAAGACAAAGTGGTTGACTTTGTGATTTGACGAAACTCCTATTCCCTATGCAAATCACAGTATTCCATGCTTTAGCCACCAAATATCCATGCATGGACCACCAGATCCCCATGCACCAAAGATTCCTCCCTTTTTCTTACACTCCTCAATACAACGACAGTAAAGGGGTTAGACTTCACCTTCTCCCGCACTCTTTCCATTTTCTCTCAAAAACTCATCTTCAAGCAAGAACGGGGGATCTTGCTGAAAAGAAATTTCTCAACTTCTTCCTGGGAAATTTTAAGGTAAATTCCTCCACTCATCTAATATTTTATAATATTTCAAGATGAACCCACATTATTTTATTCATAATAATATGTGAAAAATCACATTTAGGATAACTTTCTCCCAAGGAAGTTCCTCATCTCAGCCAAAGTTTAAGCTTGAGATCTTCACTCCATAACTCCAAACAGCTCCTCAACCATCTCAAGGTGAGCTTCATACCCCACCTTTTGAATGTTTTAATGTTTTTGGGGGAGAGCACAAGTCAAATCTTGCCTAAATTCTTAAATGATTGCATATATACGTATGTTTGTATGTGTGTGTGAAATATTATTAAATTAATATTTTAGTAATATACTCATGAACGTAGAAATTCTCAATTTCATAACGAACAGAGGATACTTTGTACAAAAGAGCCTCCCAACTATTGGGTGTGTCCAACTTAACCCCTTTATCTATGCTTTCATGTCTAAAGATAAAAGTTATAATAGGGATCTTGATAAGTGGACACCATTTCTAGTAAATTTTCGAAAATGGAAACTTTGTAACTATTTTGCAAACTATCAGGGAGTATTTTATAAATATTCAATATAAAAGTTTGCATCAAGAAAATACACAAATAGAGCCTTTATGATAGAAATATTCGCATGTCATAAACTGCTGTCATAAAACCCCCAAGAACATAAGTAATGTTCTATGTGTCATAAAACAGAAAATGCGTGTCATAACCGGCAGTTATAAATTTATACAAATTATAAGTTGACACTTTTTCTCTTGACTAAAATGAATTATTTTTCAATAAACGAAAAGGAACGAACACCAGCACCTAGTTAACGAGCACAATCAACGATATGGAACGAGAACGATATTTCTATTCAATAAGTACGAGTTTCATTATTTATCTAACAAATAATGGATCTCTAACGATTGCTCAAAAGGTTGTCAATATTCTAGTCAGACAAATCTCAAAAGTACCTAAATATAAAAATATTAGTGTACGTCTAAGTCCTGTAAGGAGTTATAGCCAGAGTCTCCTGGAGGGAGAGCGGGAATTTGTGTATAGATCTATACGGGGTTGACACCCCGCACCTTCGCTGTTCGCTACAGCTAGACAGGCCAGTCTAGGGTGACAAATGTCTTTTCCAAACCGAGGGCGCCTAAGAAACGCCAAAGCAAGCACTTCGTCAGATTAGTATGGTTATAACGACTCACTAGAATATGTTATGTCATCTAGAAATTTATGTAAGGAAAAACCTCATAAATAAATTTTTGGCAAGTTGTGCTGACCGTCCTATACATGATAAGTGATGGTCCGCATTTTTTGCGTTGACTGTCCTTCTTCATCGCGTAGAATGTCCACAATAGCCATGTTGATTCTTTCTCCTAACAAGTATAGAGTCGTACTACTGCTATTCTTTTACAAATTAAAAAGCGTAGGACTCTATGGAAAACGTTTGTAAACGGTTTTGATAACGATAAACTAGCCCACACATATACATAGTTGGAAACTAGAACTTACGATTATTTTATAACAGAAAATATAGGATTTTCTGAGGAAAACGATTTTCTACGATTTCGATAACGATAAACTAGAACTTACGAATATTTTATAACAGAAAATATAGGATTTTCTGGAGAGAACGATTTTTCTACGATTTCTATAACGATAAACTAGAACGCACATTCAATTTTACTCGATAAGAGGAACAAGATTTTCAACCATATTTCCTTTTTGAAAATAAGAGATTTTTCTGGAAACGGTTGATTTTTACTATTCAAAAGAACTATTTTCGGACACAACTCGCTTTCACAAATTACAATACTTCTTAAAGATCACTCCTTATAAGGATGAACAAAAGTAATGACATGTACACATATATCCATGATTTTCAAGGCAAGACTTCAAACGATTTAATAGAAAATATCGGATTTTCTGAAAGTACAATACGAACGAATCTAAACAAGTGTAAACGATTTTATACAAAAATGCTTATGAACTCACCAACTTTTTAGTTGGCGCTTTTCAAAACGACTTGTATTCTCTGGGATTTAGTAAGCAGGTAACAAGGGACACGGATGCAAGACTTTTAGCTGTAGCTTGGATTTTTCTGCTTATGTCTCTTTTGTGTAATTCGAAGAACAACTACAATATGTAAACAATGTAAGTTTGTTATCTCAATGTATGATGTTTGGATTGGTCTGTTTCATTTATATTCAATTGTTATGATACTGCACAATGAAGTCACCCGCCTCCGGACGTTTCCGCCGTCTGGTCCGGGGGTGTGACAGATTGGTATCAGAGCATTGTTTACAGTGAACTGGTATATCTAACCATACAAGATATACAACTATAAATACAATGGGGCTAAAACGCACTCTGCCTGAAAGTATACTTTAAAAAAACAAGTATTCTATAAAAGTATACGTAACTACAACACAGTATCATAACGAGAAGAAAACAAAAGTAACTAAAAGGTTGAACACTACAGTCAAACCTGGGCAGTTATGTAATCATATCTGGGATCAATATAGCCTGATCAACTATATTTATTTGAGATATGACCAACATGTGCTTGGGAGTGATGGTGGTGTTGCAACAAACCTAAGATCTACCAACTATGTGCACAAGAGAATACTATAATCGAACATCAAGTTTAAAATACTATAGGAGTATTTTAGGATACTATAAACCCCTCCCACACCTAAACTTTCCCCGTATATCTCGTACCTCGATTCTCGCACAAACAACATAGTTGAAATTCCTCGCCAAGACTTCTACTACCCTGTCACGACAATTTGCGGATGGGGCAATGAGAGACCAGAAGAAGTCCATGAGGAAAAATCCAGAAGCGGACCCTAAGGGATACCCAAAGATGAACCGTGAAAGGGAGAATTCCGACTAAGAACCCAGTAAGGATAAAAGCGCCAAGGAAACCCTTAGCGAAACTCTACCCAATTAATAGTAGATCAGAGACCCTTTCACCTTTCTCTTCCCAGACACATAAACACCCTATATAGGTGCTCCTGGAATAGACATACCTAGAAACAAAACGATACCCACGCAAAAACAAGTTGAGGAATTGGCTCCTATCCAATTTAGGGCGTACCTTCATAAAAGACAATCCGATCCACAATCGACGTGCACTGAACTCCGATAGCCAACACCCTCACGAATCAGGCATCACCTCTGGCTAGACCACGAGTAACCCGAATTGACTCCCGGTTTCCAACCCTCTGTCTTGGAGAAATGGAAACCATATACAAAGCCCAGTAAGCAACAATGTAAATCCGATCCCCCATGAGTAACAAGAATACCCTTCCAATTGCCTACGAAACCCACAAGTAAGACCAGAAAACTAGACAGTGGTCATTTGGAGACCACAACTCATAGCCATCAAGGCTAGGACAACCTCAGCAGCGTAAGGAACACAAAAAGGGCACTCATAGTATAAGTAAATGGCCAAGCACTTTGTGCGCCAAAAGAGGATCACCACACTACTCGCCTTAGGATCATAATGCCCTTAATCGCAACCAGTAGTAGTAAACCAAGAGGAGTACATCCTCCAAGAATCCATACAACCGAATCCGTTAACTATAGTGCTAGTTATGTGCTATTTTGACGGACTTTACGTTAGACAATACATGTTCCCACTCAATACCATAACTGCATCATGGGGATGTAGGTTGACACAATTAGCACCAGTACGTTAAGATTATAGGAGTAAACCCACTTGAAACTAGCTATAAGTACATACGAGCTCATCTTTCGTGCGCAACAGGGTCATATCTTCCCATGGAGACAACCAGTACCCTGACGATGCACCGATCTTGCAAATAGACCCTACCACATTCCAAGCCACTGTAACAGCTGCCGTAGCAGCCGTCATGGCATACTTCAATGCCAACGGCACAAACGAAGTTGGAAGCAGTGTCGGTAACTTCAACCGTAACAACAACCAAGGAAACCAACGAAGAACAACTCACCCATGCACTCAAGGACCTAAACCTAAGAACAAGAAACGAAAGTTCGGAAACGAAAAAGGAGGTAGTTCGACTCAGAGGCTTACTAAAAGGCAACAAGCAGGACCAGTCTCTACCCATGTTAACCCTACTCTTCCCACACCAAGACAATCATACCTTGGGAACAATCCACCCTGCAACAAGTGAAAATACCATCATTGGAGAGTCTGCCAGACATATCGTTGCAAAAGGTGCAACAAGATGGGGCACACCTCCCGCTACTGTAGGGCCCCGGCCCCATGCGTCACTCTGACCCTCAACCCAGAAGTAAGTCCAGTTTGTCACCGGTGCGGTGCAACAGGACATTTCAAGAGAAATTGTCCAACATAGATGACTGACGAGGGAGTTGGCAACTAGACATGAAGAGACGACAAGAAACCCTATCGAGATTTTTGGTACGTTTCGAACGATAAACTTCATGTAACGGATTTTCACAAAAAGGTCTTGCAAATTGAAGACGTAATCAAAAACTATTTCCCCATTCGAGCGAATCCGTGAATCACGGAGAAGCTAGATAATCCTTACCAATAGACCATGAATGGTTCCATATGAACGTTGGTATCATATATAGTTAGGATTCCATAAACTAAGAGCGTGCGATTCCACATCATTTTCCTATCCTTGGTCTGAATGTTGATTATGACAGAACCCCACGTCAATTATATTTTAAAATCCTAAGTATGTGCGGTCGGGTCACATCCATCTATAGTGGAAAAACCTGGCAGAAGTCAGATTACGAATTCCCTTGACTTATAACAGCGCCTTTGTGTCGCTAAAACACCTAACAAGCAGAAACGATATAGACCCAATGGTAACAACGAAAACAAAACTAGCAACGATAAGAACACAAACACTAGAACACCTAACAAGCAGAAACGATATAGACCCAATGGTAACAATGAAAACGAAACTAGCAACGATAAGAACACAAACACTAGAACTCCTAACAAGCAGAAACGAGATAGACCCAATGGTAACAACGAAAATGAAACTAGCAACGATAAGAACACGAACACTAGAACACCTAACACAGAAACAAGATAGACCCAATGGTAACAACGAAAACGAAACCAGCAACGATAAGAACACGGACACTAGAACACCTAACAAGCAGAAACGAGATAGATCCAATGGTAACAACGAAAACGAAACTAGCAACGATAAGAACATGAATATAGAACACCCTGTCATTCCTAGCAAGCAGTGCTCCTCGAATCGACGTAACAACAAGAAGTCCAATGCCATCAATTGGCACGGACAGGCTTGATCCTCACCTTACAAACCTCGAGCTCTACCAATAGACTTTCGTCCTACTCCACCGGGTAACGAAACTTCTTCAGCCTGTAATGGCAAATCCCTAGCAACCAGACACCTAAGTCCTGGTGTAATAATTGCCACACACTTTTCCCTAGCCCCGATAATGATTTAAAAATCAAAGAGCAAAAGGCATTAAGGGAATCCGAAAGGCTTCCAACCTTCCTCCAAAGGTTCCCAAAACCTCTTGGAAACCTCAACCAAGTGCTAAGCGGAAATAGAATCACCCCGACTCCTAGAACCACCCCAATAACCAAACACGCGATGCCACTTAGCACAGTCATAAGAACAGATAGTGTCTGATCGCAAGATCGACATAATAGATAAGTAAACATTAGACCCAGTCCCTAACCACAGGAAGCACCTGCCTAACTCATGAGGGAGAAAGACAAACCTACCATAAGCACCACTGACTACGAGTAAGCCAAACGAACCCATCATCAAGGATCGATACTCCCTACCCCGAATTGGAGGTTCGCTCAACCACCAGCAAAGAACTGGAAGAGGCCGAACTACCATTAGGTTGGAAAAACCCTAGGGAGAAAATCCCAATATAATCTAAGGCTCATAAGGTCAACTATATCACGCAAACTCAACCTTGGTGACCATTGTACCAACTCCTAAGACCTAGAAAACTCTACTTCTAGCGCACCAGGATCCCGATCCCTAGAACATCATTCAAAAGGCCTCGCCAAGAAAGGGCCTGATAACTCATAGTCCCCGATTAACCAGAGGACCCAGGTTAGGACATTTCTCCTTCCATGTGTCCCGCGCTCACAAGTGTCAGACCACCCAAACTCTAGAAATTCCACCTGGCAAGGTCAAGGTAAACACGAACCCGCATCCCAAAGAGAAGCATGTGTAGTGGACATTGACAAAGTTTGGGATGCCCACTTGCTTCTAACCGAGTATTCATATAACAACAACTACCACTCAAACATAGGAGTTGCACCCCTCGAGGCCCTGTGTGGCCAGAGGTGCAGATCGTCCTCTGTTAGGCTGAGATGGGAGATACCCAGCCGGCAAGATGACAAACACCCAATAGCACACTCACTAGACCCGAGATTATTCCAGACACCACGGAAAGGATAGTCCAAACCCGAACATGACCCCAAACATCGTAACACCGACAAAGGAACTATATTGATAGCATCTTAAAACCTTGAAATCCCAAGTAGGAGATCGGGGTATTAATTTAAGAACTTCCCTCGGGGAAGAGGGACTCGAGTCAAAAAGGAAAAGTAAACTAAACTCCCGATACACTAGACCATTCGAGATCCTCGCACGGATCGGTCCGATAAGCCTACAAACTCCAATTACCCTCTGAGTTAGTAACGAACACCCTGTATTCCATGTATCGAACCTAGAAAGTGTCTATCGAACAACCCTCCCAGTCCCACTAGACAAGACTAAGGTGAACTAGAACCTCCTAATCATTGATCAGCCTATCAAGTCAATGAACGGGAAAGTTAAGAACACAAAACAAAGCCGCATCCCTATTGTGAAGGTTCGAGAGAACGCTAGGCGTGAACCGGTATTCACTTGGGAACGTAAGGACCAAATAACTCAAAAATACCCTCACCTATTTTCGCATTCATAACCCTATCTTTCGAAAGAATTTCGGGACGAAATTCCCTCTAACGGGGGGATGATGTCACAACTAGCCTTTTTGGCAAGGAAATTCCATCCTCAAGTAAGCAAGTACTATTGTGAGACTTGTGCTAACACTTCTAAGTGTACAATATGAGTTCCTAATGAGCCATGAAGTGTTAGAATGAAAACTCCCCAAGTATGTGAAATCTCTCCCAATTCTCTCCAAGTATGTGAAATCTCTCCCAAATCACTCCAAGTATGTGAAATCTCTCCAAGTATATCGAATCTCTCCCAAATCTCTCCAAGTATGTGAAATCTCTCCCAAATCTCTCCCATATGCGAAATCTCTCCAAGTATGTGAAATCCCTCCAAGTATATCGAATTTCTCGAAAATCTCTCCAAGAATGTGAAATCTCTCCCAAATCTCTCCAAGTATGTGAAATCTCTCCCAAATCTCTCCAAGTATGTGAAATCTCTCCCAAATCTCTCGCATATGTGAAATCTCTCCAAGTATGTGAAATCTCTCCCAAATCTCTCCAAGAATATGAAATCTCTCCCAAATCTCTCCACGTATCTCAAATCTCTCTCAAATCTCTCTAAGCACCTTCCTTAGTCGAAAACAATTCAAAACCGGAAGAGGAAACCCAAAAGGAACCACTTGGTCTGGAACCTTTTGGTCTGGAACCCTCTTGGTCCGGAACCTCTTGGTCCGGAACCCTCTTAGTCCTAAACCTTCTTAGTCCGGAATGCCTCCTAAGGAGCCAAGAGAAGCTACATCTTCGGAACCCCCCCCCCCCCTGTTCGGACCCTTCGGTTCTGCTCCGGAAGGTTGCTCCGGATAGTCTCGCTTAAGGCTTGCTTCGGAAGACACCACCTCGCATCCTCAGTCCGGATCCGACCAACTTCGCATCTGACTCCGGAATTGTGAGATTTGCTCCGGAACTTCACTGTTTGCTTCAGAATTTACTCCTTTGCTCCGGAGTTTAACTTAGAGCTTCGGAAATTACCCTAGAGCTCCGGAATTCACTATTTAGCCCCAGATTTTGGACTATTCCAGACCTTTTCTTCATTTTGGGGTATTTTGAGGTCGGGAATCCCACCAAACTCGTGTTTTTCTTAACTAAGACCCCTAAAACCTTTATTTTATGCCAAATTTAATTATTTAAGTTATATTTACATAAAATGAAAGTTTAGGATTTAGGAAGATCCTATCCTAAATCAAGATAAAGACAAAGTGGTTGACTTTGTGATTTGACGAACCTCCTATTCCCCATGCAAATCACAGTATTCCATGCTTTACCCACCAAATATCCATGCATGGACCACCAGATCCCCATGCACCAAAGATTCCTCCCTTTTTCTTACACTCCTCAATACAACGACAGTAAAGGGGTTAGACTTCATCTTCTCCCACACTCTTCCCATTTTCTCTCAAAAACTCATCTTCAAGCTAGAACGGGGGATCTTGCTGAAAAGAAATTTCTCAACTTCTTCCTGGGAAATTTTAAGGTAAATTCCTCCACTCATCTAATATTTTATAATATTTCAAGATGAACCCACATTATTTTATTCATAATAATATGTGAAAAATCACATTTAGGATAACTTTCTCCCAAGGAAGTTCCTCATCTCAGCCAAAGTTTAAGCTTGAGATCTTCACTCCATAACTCCAAACAGCTCCTCAACCATCTCAAGGTGAGCTTCATACCCCACCTTTTGAATGTTTTAATGTTTTTGGGGGAGAGCACAAGTCAAATCTTGCCTAAATTCTTAAATGATTGCATATATACGTATGTTTGTATGTGTGTGTGAAATATTATTAAATTAATATTTTAGTAATATACTCATGAACGTAGAAATTCTCAATTTCATAACGAACAGAGGATACTTTGTACAAAAGAGCCTCCCAACTATTGGGTGTGTCCAACTTAACCCCTTTATCTATGCTTTCATGTCTAAAGATAAAAGTTATAATAGGGATCTTGATAAGTGGACACCATTTCTAGTAAATTTTCGAAAATGGAAACTTTGTAACTATTTTGCAAACTATCAGGGAGTATTTTATAAATATTCAATATAAAAGTTTGCATCAAGAAAATACACAAATAGAGCCTTTATGACAGAAATATTCGCATGTCATAAACTGCTGTCATAAAACCCCCAAGAACATAAGTAATGTTCTATGTGTCATAAAACAGAAAATGCGTGTCATAACCGGCAGTTATAAATTTATACAAATTATAAGTTGACACTTTTTCTCTTGACTAAAATGACTTATTTTTCAATAAACGAAAAGGAACGAACACCAGCACCTAGTTAACGAGCACAATCAACGATATGGAACGAGAACGATATTTCTATTCAATAAGTACGAGTTTCATTATTTATCTAACAAATAATGGATCTCTAACGATTGCTCAAAAGGTTGTTAATATTCTAGTCAGACAAATCTCAAAAGTACCTAAATATAAAAATATTAGTGTACGTCTAAGTCCTGTAAGGAGTTATAGCCAGAGTCTCCTGGAGGGAGAGCGAGAATTTGTGTATAGATCTATACGGGGTTGACACCCCGCACCTTTGCTGTTCGCTACAGCTAGACAGGCCAGTCTAGGGTGACAAATGTCTTTTCCAAACCGAGGGCGCATGAGAAACGCCAAAGCAAGCACTTCGTCAGATCAGTATGGTTATAACGACTCACTAGAATATGTTATGTCATCTAGAAATTTATGTAAGGAAAAACCTCATAAATAAATTTTTGGCAAGTTGTGCTGACCGTCCTATACATGATAAGTGATGGTCCGCATTTTTTGCGTTGACTGTCCTTCTTCATCGCGTAGAATGTCCACAATAGCCATGTTGATTCTTTCTCCTAACAAGTATAGAGTCGTACTACTGCTATTCTTTTACAAATTAAAAAGCGTAGGACTCTATGGAAAACGTTTGTAAACGGTTTTGATAACGATAAACTAGCCCACACATATACATAGTTGGAAACTAGAACTTACGATTATTTTATAACAGAAAATATAGGATTTTCTGAGGAAAACGATTTTCTACGATTTCGATAACGATAAACTAGAACTTACGAATATTTTATAACAGAAAATATAGGATTTTCTGGAGAGAACGATTTTTCTACGATTTCTATAACGATAAACTAGAACGCACATTCAATTTTACTCGATAAGAGGAACAAGATTTTCAACCATATTTCCTTTTTGAAAATAAGAGATTTTTCTGGAAACGGTTGATTTTTACTATTCAAAAGAACTATTTTCGGACACAACTCGCTTTCACAAATTACAATACTTCTTAAAGATCACTCCTTATAAGGATGAACAAAAGTAATGACATGTACACATATATCCATGATTTTCAAGGCAAGACTTCAAACAATTTCATAGAAAATATCGGATTTTCTGAAAGTACAATACGAACGAATCTAAACAAGTGTAAACGATTTTATACAAAAATGCTTATGAACTCACCAACTTTTTAGTTGGCGCTTTTCAAAACGACTTGTATTCTCTGGGATTTAGTAAGCAGGTAACAAGGGACACGGATGCAAGACTTTTAGCTGTAGCTTGGATTTTTCTGCTTATGTCTCTTTTGTGTAATTCGAAGAACAACTACAATATGTAAACAATGTAAGTTTGTTATCTCAATGTATGATGTTTGGATTGGTCTGTTTCATTTATATTCAATTGTTATGATACTGCACAATGAAGTCACCCGCCTCCGGACGTTTCCGCCGTCTGGTCCGGGGGTGTGACAGATTGGTATCAGAGCATTGTTTACAGTGAACTGGTATATCTAACCATACAAGATATACAACTATAAATACAATGGGACTAAAACGCACTCTGCCTGAAAGTATACTTTAAAAAGACAAGTATTCTATAAAAGTATACGTAACTACTAACACAGTATCATAACGAGAAGAAAACAAAAGTAACTAAAAGGTTGAACACTACAGTCAAACCTGGGCAGTTATGTAATCATATCTGGGATCAATATAGCCTGATCAACTATATTTATTTGAGATATGACCAACATGTGCTTGGGAGTGATGGTGGTGTTGCAACAAACCTAAGATCTACCAACTATGCGCACAAGAGAATACTATAATCGAACATCAAGTTTAAAATACTATAGGAGTATTTTAGGATACTATAAACCCCTCCCACACCTAAACTTTCCCCGTATATCTCGTACCTCGATTCTCGCACAAACAACATAGTTGAAATTCCTCGCCAAGACTTCTACTACCCTGTCACGACAATTTGCGGATGGGGCAATGAGAGACCAGAAGAAGTCCATGAGGAAAAATCCAGAAGCGGACCCTAAGGGATACCCAAAGATGAACCGTGAAAGGGAGAATTCCGACTAAGAACCCAGTAAGGATAAAAGCGCCAAGGAAACCCTTAGCGAAACTCTACCCAATTAATAGTATATCAGAGACCCTTTCACCTTTCTCTTCCCAGACACATAAACACCCTATATAGGTGCTCCTGGAATAGACATACCTAGAAACAAAACGATACCCACGCAAAAACAAGTTGAGGAATTGGCTCCTATCCAATTTAGGGCGTACCTTCATAAAAGACAATCCGATCCACAATCGACGAGCACTGAACTCCGATAGCCAACACCCTCACGAATCAGGCATCACCTCTGGCTAGACCACGAGTAACCCGAATTGACTCCCGGTTTCCAACCCTCTGTCTTAGAGAAATGGAAACCATATACAAAGCCCAGTACGCAACAATGTAAATCCGATCCCCCATGAGTAACAAGAACACCCTTCCAATTGCCTACGAAACCCACAAGTAAGACCAGAAAACTAGACAGTGGTCATTTGGAGACCACAACTCATAGCCATCAAGGCTAGGACAACCTCAGCAGCGTAAGGAACACAAAAAGGGCACTCATAGTATAAGTAAATGGCCAAGCACTTTGTGCGCCAAAAGAGGATCACCACACTACTCGCCTTAGGATCATAATGCCCTTAATCGCAACCAGTAGTAGTAAACCAAGAGGAGTACATCCTCCAAGAATCCATACAACTGAATCCGTTAACTATAGTGCTAGCTATGTGCTATTTTGACGGACTTTACGTTAGACAATACATGTTCCCACTCAATACCATAACTGCATCATGGGGATGTAGGTTGACACAATTAGCACCAGTACGTTAAGATTATAGGAGTAAACCCACTTGAAACTAGCTATAAGTACATACGAGCTCATCTTTCGTGCGCAACAGGGTCATATCTTCCCATGGAGACAACCAGTACCCTGACGATGCACCGATCTTGCAAATAGACCCTACCACATTCCAAGCCACTGTAACAGCTGCCGTAGCAGCCGTCATGGCATACTTCAATGCCAACGGCACAAACGAAGTTGGAAGCAGTGTCGGTAACTTCAACCGTAACAACAACCAAGGAAACCAACGAAGAACAACTCACCCATGCACTCAAGGACCTAAACCTAAGAACAAGAAACGAAAGTTCGGAAACGAAAAAGGAGGTAGTTCGACTCAGAGGCTTACTAAAAGGCAACAAGCAGGACCAGTCTCTACCCATGTTAACCCTACTCTTCCCACACCAAGACAATCATACCTTGGGAACAATCCACCCTGCAACAAGTGAAAATACCATCATTGGAGAGTCTGCCAGACATATCGTTGCAAAAGGTGCAACAAGATGGGGCACACCTCCCGCTACTGTAGGACCCCGGCCCCATGCGTCACTCTGACCCTCAACCCAGAAGTAAGTCCAGTTTGTCACCGGTGCGGTGCAACAGGACATTTCAAGAGAAATTGTCCAACATAGATGACTGACGAGGGAGTTGGCAACTAGACATGAAGAGACGACAAGAAACCCTATCGAGATTTTTGGTACGTTTCGAACGATAAACTTCATGTAACGGATTTTCACAAAAAGGTCTTGCAAATTGAAGACGTAATCAAAAACTATTTCCCCATTCGAGCGAATCCGTGAATCACGGAGAAGCTAGATAATCCTTACCAATAGACCATGAATGGTTCCATATGAACGTTGGTATCATATATAGTTAGGATTCCATAAACTAAGAGCGTGCGATTCCACATCATTTTCCTATCCCTGGTCTGAATGTTGATTATGACAGAACCCCACGTCAATTATATTTTAAAATCCTAAGTATGTGCGGTCGGGTCACATCCATCTATAGTGGAAAAACCTGGCAGAAGTCAGATTACGAATTCCCTTGACTTATAACAGCGCCTTTGTGTCGCTAAAACACCTAACAAGCAGAAACGATATAGACCCAATGGTAACAACGAAAACAAAACTAGCAACGATAAGAACACAAACACTAGAACACCTAACAAGCAGAAACGATATAGACCCAATGGTAACAATGAAAACGAAACTAGCAACGATAAGAACACAAACACTAGAACTCCTAACAAGCAGAAACGAGATAGACCCAATGGTAACAACGAAAACGAAACTAGCAACGATAAGAACACGAACACTAGAACACCTAACACAGAAACAAGATAGACCCAATGGTAACAATGAAAACGAAACCAGCAACGATAAGAACACGGACACTAGAACACCTAACAAGCAGAAACGAGATAGATCCAATGGTAACAACGAAAACGAAACTAGCAACGATAAGAACATGAATATAGAACACCCTGTCATTCCTAGCAAGCAGTGCTCCTCGAATCGACGTAACAACAAGAAGTCCAATGCCATCAATTGGCACGGACAGGCTTGATCCTCACCTTACAAACCTCGAGCTCTACCAATAGACTTTCGTCCTACTCCACCGGGTAACGAAACTTCTTCAGCCTGTAACGGCAAATCCCTAGCAACCAGACACCTAAGTCCTGGTGTAATAATTGCCACACACTTTTCCCTAGCCCCGATAATGATTTAAAAATCAAAGAGCAAAAGGCATTAAGGGAATCCGAAAGGCTTCCAACCTTCCTCCAAAGGTTCCCAAAACCTCTTGGAAACCTCAACCAAGTGCTAAGCGGAAATAGAATCACCCCGACTCCTAGAACCACCCCAATAACCAAACACGCGATGCCACTTAGCACAGTCATAAGAACAGATAGTGTCTGATCGCAAGATCGACATAATAGATAAGTAAACATTAGACCCAGTCCCTAACCACAGGAAGCACCTGCCTAACTCATGAGGGAGAAAGACAAACCTACCATAAGCACCACTGACTACGAGTAAGCCAAACGAACCCATCATCAAGGATCGATACTCCCTACCCCGAATTGGAGGTTCGCTCAACCACCAGCAAAGAACTGGAAGAGGCCGAACTACCATTAGGTTGGAAAAACCCTAGGGAGAAAATCCTAATATAATCTAAGGCTCATAAGGTCAACTATATCACGCAAACTCAACCTTGGTGACCATTGTACCAACTCCTAAGACCTAGAAAACTCTACTTCTAGCGCACCAGGATCCCGATCCCTAGAACACCATTCAAAAGGCCTCGCCAAGAAAGGGCCTGATAACTCATAGTCCCCGATTAACCAGAGGACCCAGGTTAGGACATTTCTCCTTCCATGTGTCCCGCGCTCACAAGTGTCAGACCACCCAAACTCTAGAAATTCCACCTGGCAAGGTCAAGGTAAACACGAACCCGCATCCCAAAGAGAAGCATGTGTAGTGGACATTGACAAAGTTTGGGATGCCCACTTGCTTCTAACCGAGTATTCATATAACAACAACTACCACTCAAACATAGGAGTTGCACCCCTCGAGGCCCTGTGTGGCCAGAGGTGCAGATCGTCCTCTGTTAGGCTGAGATGGGAGATACCCAGCCGGCAAGATGACAAACACCCAATAGCACACTCACTAGACCCGAGATTATTCCAGACACCACGGAAAGGATAGTCCAAACCCGAACATGACCCCAAACATCGTAACACCGACAAAGGAACTATATTGATAGCATCTTAAAACCTTGAAATCCCAAGTAGGAGATCGGGGTATTAATTTAAGAACTTCCCTCGGGGAAGAGGGACTCGAGTCAAAAAGGAAAAGTAAACTAAACTCCCGATGCACTAGACCATTCGAGATCCTCGCACGGATCGGTCCGATAAGCCTACAAACTCCAATTACCCTCTGAGTTAGTAACGCACACCCTGTATTCCATGTATCGAACCTAGAAAGTGTCTATCGAACAACCCTCCCAGTCCCACTAGACAAGACTAAGGTGAACTAGAACCTCCTAATCATTGATCAGCCTATCAAGTCAATGAACGGGAAAGTTAAGAACACAAAACAAAGCCGCATCCCTATTGTGAAGGTTCGAGAGAACGCTAGGCGTGAACCGGTATTCACTTGGGAACGTAAGGACCAAATAACTCAAAAATACCCTCACCTATTTTCGCATTCATAACCCTATCTTTCGAAAGAATTTCGGGACGAAATTCCCTCTAACGGGGGGATGATGTCACAACTAGCCTTTTTGGCAAGGAAATTCCATCCTCAAGTAAGCAAGTACTATTGTGAGACTTGTGCTAACACTTCTAAGTGTACAATATGAGTTCCTAATGAGCCATGAAGTGTTAGAATGAAAACTCCCCAAGTATGTGAAATCTCTCCCAATTCTCTCCAAGTATGTGAAATCTCTCCCAAATCACTCCAAGTATGTGAAATCTCTCCAAGTATATCGAATCTCTCCCAAATCTCTCCAAGTATGTGAAATCTCTCCCAAATCTCTCCCATATGCGAAATCTCTCCAAGTATGTGAAATCCCTCCAAGTATATCGAATTTCTCGAAAATCTCTCCAAGAATGTGAAATCTCTCCCAAATCTCTCCAAGTATGTGAAATCTCTCCCAAATCTCTCCAAGTATGTGAAATCTCTCCCAAATCTCTCGCATATGTGAAATCTCTCCAAGTATGTGAAATCTCTCCCAAATCTCTCCAAGAATATGAAATCTCTCCCAAATCTCTCCACGTATCTCAAATCTCTCTCAAATCTCTCTAAGCACCTTCCTTAGTCGAAAACAATTCAAAACCGGAAGAGGAAACCCAAAAGGAACCACTTGGTCTGGAACCTTTTGGTCTGGAACCCTCTTGGTCCGGAACCTCTTGGTCCGGAACCCTCTTAGTCCTAAACCTTCTTAGTCCGGAATGCCTCCTAAGGAGCCAAGAGAAGCTACATCTTCGGAACCCCCCCCCTGTTCGGACCCTTCGGTTCTGCTCCGGAAGGTAGCTCCGGATAGTCTCGCTTAAGGCTTGCTTCGGAAGACACCACCTCGCATCCTCAGTCCGGATCCGACCAACTTCGCATCTGACTCCGGAATTGTGAGATTTGCTCCGGAACTTCACTGTTTGCTTCAGAATTTACTCCTTTGCTCCGGAGTTTAACTTAGAGCTTCGGAAATTACCCTAGAGCTCCGGAATTCACTATTTAGCCCCAGATTTTGGACTATTCCAGACCTTTTCTTCATTTTGGGGTATTTTGAGGTCGGGAATCCCACCAAACTCGTGTTTTTCTTAACTAAGACCCCTAAAACCTTTATTTTATGCCAAATTTAATTATTTAAGTTATATTTACATAAAATGAAAGTTTAGGATTTAGGAAGATCCTATCCTAAATCAAGATAAAGACAAAGTGGTTGACTTTGTGATTTGACGAACCTCCTATTCCCCATGCAAATCACAGTATTCCATGCTTTACCCACCAAATATCCATGCATGGACCACCAGATCCCCATGCACCAAAGATTCCTCCCTTTTTCTTACACTCCTCAATACAACGACAGTAAAGGGGTTAGACTTCATCTTCTCCCACACTCTTCCCATTTTCTCTCAAAAACTCATCTTCAAGCTAGAACGGGGGATCTTGCTGAAAAGAAATTTCTCAACTTCTTCCTGGGAAATTTTAAGGTAAATTCCTCCACTCATCTAATATTTTATAATATTTCAAGATGAACCCACATTATTTTATTCATAATAATATGTGAAAAATCACATTTAGGATAACTTTCTCCCAAGGAAGTTCCTCATCTCAGCCAAAGTTTAAGCTTGAGATCTTCACTCCATAACTCCAAACAGCTCCTCAACCATCTCAAGGTGAGCTTCATACCCCACCTTTTGAATGTTTTAATGTTTTTGGGGGAGAGCACAAGTCAAATCTTGCCTAAATTCTTAAATGATTGCATATATACGTATGTTTGTATGTGTGTGTGAAATATTATTAAATTAATATTTTAGTAATATACTCATGAACGTAGAAATTCTCAATTTCATAACGAACAGAGGATACTTTGTACAAAAGAGTCTCCCAACTATTGGGTGTGTCCAACTTAACCCCTTTATCTATGCTTTCATGTCTAAAGATAAAAGTTATAATAGGGATCTTGATAAGTGGACACCATTTCTAGTAAATTTTCGAAAATGGAAACTTTGTAACTATTTTGCAAACTATCAGGGAGTATTTTATAAATATTCAATATAAAAGTTTGCATCAAGAAAATACACAAATAGAGCCTTTATGACAGAAATATTCGCATGTCATAAACTGCTGTCATAAAACCCCCAAGAACATAAGTAATGTTCTATGTGTCATAAAACAGAAAATGCGTGTCATAACCGGCAGTTATAAATTTATACAAATTATAAGTTGACACTTTTTCTCTTGACTAAAATGACTTATTTTTCAATAAACGAAAAGGAACGAACACCAGCACCTAGTTAACGAGCACAATCAACGATATGGAACGAGAACGATATTTCTATTCAATAAGTACGAGTTTCATTATTTATCTAACAAATAATGGATCTCTAACGATTGCTCAAAAGGTTGTTAATATTCTAGTCAGACAAATCTCAAAAGTACCTAAATATAAAAATATTAGTGTACGTCTAAGTCCTGTAAGGAGTTATAGCCAGAGTCTCCTGGAGGGAGAGCGAGAATTTGTGTATAGATCTATACGGGGTTGACACCCCGCACCTTTGCTGTTCGCTACAGCTAGACAGGCCAGTCTAGGGTGACAAATGTCTTTTCCAAACCGAGGGCGCCTGAGAAACGCCAAAGCAAGCACTTCGTCAGATCAGTATGGTTATAACGACTCACTAGAATATGTTATGTCATCTAGAAATTTATGTAAGGAAAAACCTCATAAATAAATTTTTGGCAAGTTGTGCTGACCGTCCTATACATGATAAGTGATGGTCCGCATTTTTTGCGTTGACTGTCCTTCTTCATCGCGTAGAATGTCCACAATAGCCATGTTGATTCTTTCTCCTAACAAGTATAGAGTCGTACTACTGCTATTCTTTTACAAATTAAAAAGCGTAGGACTCTATGGAAAACGTTTGTAAACGGTTTTGATAACGATAAACTAGCCCACACATATACATAGTTGGAAACTAGAACTTACGATTATTTTATAACAGAAAATATAGGATTTTCTGAGGAAAACGATTTTCTACGATTTCGATAACGATAAACTAGAACTTACGAATATTTTATAACAGAAAATATAGGATTTTCTGGAGAGAACGATTTTTCTACGATTTCTATAACGATAAACTAGAACGCACATTCAATTTTACTCGATAAAAGGAACAAGATTTTCAACCATATTTCCTTTTTGAAAATAAGAGATTTTTCTGGAAACGGTTGATTTTTACTATTCAAAAGAACTATTTTCGGACACAACTCGCTTTCACAAATTACAATACTTCTTAAAGATCACTCCTTATAAGGATGAACAAAAGTAATGACATGTACACATATATCCATGATTTTCAAGGCAAGACTTCAAACGATTTCATAGAAAATATCGGATTTTCTGAAAGTACAATACGAACGAATCTAAACAAGTGTAAACGATTTTATACAAAAATGCTTATGAACTCACCAACTTTTTAGTTGGCGCTTTTCAAAACGACTTGTATTCTCTGGGATTTAGTAAGCAGGTAACAAGGGACACGGATGCAAGACTTTTAGCTGTAGCTTGGATTTTTCTGCTTATGTCTCTTTTGTGTAATTCGAAGAACAACTACAATATGTAAACAATGTAAGTTTGTTATCTCAATGTATGATGTTTGGATTGGTCTGTTTCATTTATATTCAATTGTTATGATACTGCACAATGAAGTCACCCGCCTCCGGACGTTTCCGCCGTCTGGTCCGGGGGTGTGACAGATTTGAATCTTGTAATTTAAAAAGTTTTAAAATACACCCTATATATGTATAAATGTCTTTTACTATATGTATTATTAAAAGTCAGTCAAATCTCTAGTACGCCTCATTCATGAAGTCATACTATAAGAGATGTATAAAGAAACGACCTATACAATGACCGTTGAATGGGTGTCCTTGTCACCCACCACTTCTTTGTATGATGGAGGGTCGTTAGCCGAATGGGTTTGATAGGACACTAATCACATTAAAAGTACAATGTATAAAGTAATAGAACATTCTATAAAATCCCACTCTAGTTACTTTAGGAAAAATGTGAAATTGTATGCTAATCCATGAAAACGCACATTATTTATTTGTGAGTCGTTAGTGGAGCGTGTGTGGTTAACTGACACACTAATGTGGGACTACAAAGTTGAAATGATGGCACATTCTCGAAAATTATGATTGTGGATGGAGTGTGTGTCGTTAACTGGCACATCAATATGAGATCATAAATAACCTCGAGGATGTCACGCGGGTTTTCATGGTTATTCACATCTTATTTGTGATCTTCAGCATCCCAGTCACAAATCGAATAGCATAATCCGAGATTAGCATGCCATTGATTGTTCAATGATCTCAAAAGATCTAGGAATTTGATTTTGATTGAAACTGGTAAATGTTTTACCTACCTAAAATAGATTCGTGATGTGATTATCACATCCTTCTTCATGTTGCGAATCGTATTTATGGATCCTAGCCTTAATTTAAAATTAGGTTAATAATTAAGGATAAAATTGACTAGATTAAACTTTTTTCCTTTAGGTTAAGTGGAATCCTCTCCCACCTCCTCACTTACATTCTAAATTATAATTTCTCTTTGTTCTCCCTCAAGAACGGCTCATTTGTTATGGGATCTTCCTCGATTCTGATATTGGAAAAGATGCCCATAATGAGAATATCTCTAAATCAATAATGCGTCAACTTTAGATTAGTCTTTATTCCCATAAAATGTAGATTTGTCAAATAAGATCTCTTGCATCATTATGTCTATGTCCTCGATGTTTCAAAAGGATTTTGTAACATATGAACATATGAAATGAATTTGCATTTGAGTGAAATGTTTCACCAAAAGGGCAAGAGAATAGTGATTTGAAAATCATCAAAACATTACTAACTGCATTCAAGTTGAAGAAAGAGTTATGTGTGTAATCAACGAGAGCTACATGGAAAAACTCAAGAGTCTCAATGTTACCCTTGACAAGAGTCTTATTATAGATCTTGTGCTTGGATCTTTCATTTCTTCTTATGATAATTTTTACTTGATTTATCATATGAATAATATGGAAGAATACATTGATGAGATTCTTAAAACTTCTCCAAATTGAGGCAATTGAAAAGGAATTAGACTCCTTATCTAGTTCCAATTATCGCTTTTCTGAATGTATGTGGAATGAAGAGGGAACATTCGAATCCTAAATGGAAAGGAATGGTTTCGGTTGGAACTTCCCATTATGAAGGAATGGAATTGGTGTGTCCTCTATTCCACGCAACCATGGTTCAAAAGAATCAAGTTGCAATTAATGCAATGACAATGATCTTAGGAAATTAAGTTGCCTTAGGTACTTTGAGATGGTAAAGTCAAATGTTTGACTCTACATCAAGTACTTGTATAATCTAACTCCAAATACTTCCAGTTCATGGACCCTTGATGCATGATGTGGTTAATCACATTTTGATGGCATTATATAGTCTATAGGAAAGAAGGAAGTTAAGCATTAAGAGCTAAACCTAATTATGGGAATGTATGAGAGTCACATGTCACAATGATTGATGATATTGAGCTTGTGCTTAGTAATGGAGTTAGGTTTAAACTAGTTATCTGCTATTACTCTTCGGAGATGTATAGAAACCAAAATTTCATCATATGCGTTGTATAAACATGAATTTCAATTTTCATTTCATAGTGGAAATGTGACAATTCTAGTTTATACAGATGATGGTTTTATGTTTAAAACATCTTCTTACAATTGACATTCATGAAATTATAGTTTGTGTTTCTAATAATAGTAGTGATGAATTGAGTATTGATTCCTTTAAAAGTTTAGATATGATCGCGCTTGTGGCATAACTGTATTGACCACATAAGTAACAATTGCATCACCAAGCTCCAATTGGACTGGACTTGGAATCATTCGATCTTAATTTGAATGATGTATGCAAATCGTGAATGTTGGCAAGACGACATGGTCACCATTTACATGAACATATAATGGAGACAAAGGATTGTTGGATATTGTACACACCAGTGTGTGTTGGTCTATCAAATCAATCACAAGGGATGAATTATACTACTATGTCATTGATAGGTTCATTATATATGGTCATGTTTATATGAATAAGCATAATTCAGACACTTTGAAAAGTTTCAAAGAGTATCAGAACAAAGTAGGGAATCAATTGGGCAAGAAGATAAAGGATCTCCAATCTAAAAGGAAAGGAGAATACCTTAGTATCAGGTTCTACGATCATCATAGAGATTGTGGAATGGTTTCCATAGTTGGCTTCTCCAAGGACATCATACTGTAATTAATGATGTTACTAAAAGGAGAATTGAATTTTATATGGTTTGATCTGTGATGAGTCGTGCTTCGCTACCATTCATAAATTATTGGAAATATATACGTGAAATAGTAGAGCATATTTTGAACCTTGTATCCAACTAAGTAGGTTTGAAAATGTGACATCCCCAATTTCACAACCAGAAAAGACCAATTTTTTTATGCTTCATTTAAAAATCAGAGTATCTTTTTGAAGAATAATGTTGCGGAATTTGTTCCCAAAATATGATAAAGACATTTTCGAAAAAATGTATTTTAACTATATTAAAAACGTTGGGATGTCATCATCAATATAGTACATAAGCATAAACGGAAAATAACATAGGTCTTACAACATCTATTATTCTATTGGCCTATAATCCATAATTTTCTCATCTGTTCATCACACTGGTGCTCTTGTGTCACTACCTGTAATACAAAAACTGAGTGGGTCAGACTTGGGAGCTTGGTGAGCACATAGGGTTTTCAACCCACAATAATTAAGTTCTTTAATTTCATCAAATCATTCAATCCGATTACTCGTTCCTGTTATCCTCACTTTCTGTCCCTAAAACATCTAATTTAAGGGACCTAGCCTAAGGATTATCTTTGGGATTGACAATAATGCTTATGGGATTCCTCATCAATATATGTCAGTAAGGAAACCATGAGGGGGATGGAGTACACCTGGTGAACACGTCGTTCACAAATACCTACAGGTTGCGAGCCTGCTACCGTCCCACTAGACTGTCTAGAATAGTCTGTGGTCGTCATCTATACTCCGCTAGATCACTGGATCAGCTTTAACATCAAGGCCTCTCATCATTTATTTCATATTTCATCATCTATATCATCTACCCATCTTTATCCAACATAATTACATGTATAAAATACATATACAGTTTAAATCGAGTAAAACATGTATAACTCGTTCATCTAGCATAGATATCAGGAACACAGATTACAGGCACATATAGCAAGTAATTTATATTAAATACTTCATATATATGTGTAAGATGAAAGTAACTATGCACTCACTTATTAAAGTGACGAATCAAAATTCAGGCAGCGCTTCGCTTCTAACAATTGTCTTTTCCTTTGACGAAACCTAGTATCATTATCACTAAGTGTGACATCCCCATTTTCACGGCCAGAAAAGACCGATTTTTTTTATGCTTTATAAAAATCAGGGTACTTCTTTTAACAAAAATGTTGCGGAATTTGTTCCCAGAAAACATGATAAATAGGTTATCAAAGCATTTCCGATAAAATGTATTTTTTATTCATTTCCAAAACATTGGGATGTCATTGTCAATACAGAAACATAAGCATAAACAGAACTTACATTATTTACACTAGTGATCTACATCTCTTTTAAATCTCTCAGTGTAAAGTAGCTTCGTATCGACACCTGTGATATAAATAAGCTTGAGTGGGTCAGGTTGGGAAACCTGGTGAGTACATAGGGTTTTCAACCCACAATAATCTAATTGTTAGGTTTAAACATCAAACAATCAGCCCAATTACCCATCCCCATTATCTTCCTTACTCTTAAGGGTCTACCCTAAGAGTCATCTATCCTGCATTCGTTCATTTCGAAGTCCCTTACTTCCAGGGTTTATATGATAGGCACTAAGTCCATAGCTGCCAATGCACTAAATCCATAGCTGCTAAAGTTCATTCATCAGGTACTAAATCCATAGCTACCAGTGTAGGTACTAAGTCCATAGCTACTAACGTTTATCTAACATGTACTAAGTCCATAGCTACCAATGTTTATTCGACAGACACTAAGTCCATAGCTGCCGATGTTATTTATTAGGCACTAAGTCTATAGCTGCCAATGTTCACTCATATCATCTTTCATCTCTCATCATTCATCTACCCATGTTTTACCCAACATATTCGTAGATATAAAATACATATACAGTTTAAATTATTTAAAAATGTATAAAATCGTTCATCCAGCATAGAAAGCAAGTATTCAACTAATATGCACACATAGCACGTAATTTATATAAAATACTTCATATCTATGTGTAAGATGAAAGTAACTATGCACTCACCTGAAAAGGTGGTGACTCGGTACTTGAACAGCACTTCGTTATCTCAAAACAATTTTTTTCTTGACCAAAACCTAGTATCAATACCACTAGAGTTTAGTTTTAACGTTAACCGCGACTAATTAATAGTCTAGCTATTATTATTATTATATAAGCGTTAAACAACACTCTATATAACTCATAATAATAGCCCAAATAATTATTTTAAGGACCTAATAACATTACTATAATTATTTAAAAGCTATATTAAAAATTTCATAGACGTAGCTCACTTACAGCGGATTTTAAAGAAAACCGGGCTTTGCTTGGAGCAGCGTTTCCGAACAGAAAGACCCCTTTTTCTCGGGACTTCGGGAGCCTCGGGGCTTCCTTCGGGTGCTAGGGGGGTTCCCTAGGTTTTAGGGGGGGGGGGGGGTTGGAATGGGTTAGAGAGAGAAAGAAGTTAGAGAGAGAAGTGGAAGTGTGCAAGAAATCCGGCTGCCTTCGCAAGGTATTTATAGTGCCAAGCTCCTCGGGTACGCAGGGCGCTCCTGGTCTACGCTGTGCGTTCGTACTGCCATGCGTACGAAGTCTGCTGGGTCTACGTTGTCATCTCCGGTCCGTGTATCCGAACGCGAGGCGTTCCATCCTTCTACGCGGGGCGTTCCTCGGACCAGCTCGCAAATTGCCATCCCGTCTTCTAAAATTCATAACTTTGGCATACGACCTCCGTTTTCGACATTCTTTATATCCACGCGTAGGCGGGACCGTACTATACAACTTTCATTTAGACTCCGTCGGCTAATTTTGACGTTATTTTAAATTTATATTTTTAACAGGCCGAGACAGGATTTGTCCGTTAAAAATTCATAACTTCTTCATCCGACGTCCGTTTTCGTCTGTATTTTTATCGTTACGCTACTATTAACGAGATATTCGATTCTCATTTAGGTTATGTCGGCTAAAAACTGCTCGATCTAATATTCGAACTTCGGGCTGTACACTGCTAAGCCGAAAGTTCGAAAAATCGTAACTTCCTCATACGGAGTCAGATTTGGGCGTTCTTTTTATGGAAGCTCTCGGTTTAACGTTTTCTACGACTTTCGTTTAGATCGCTAAGGCTAAAATTCTCTCTATCGTAAATTCACTATTTACGTCTCCCGGTGCCGTGCCGGTTTTGCCGTAAAACTTCGGCGGGTCATAACTTCTTCTTTATAACTCGGATTTCGGCGTTCTTTATATGTACGGAAACCTTGAGACATAGTCTACAACTTGGTTAAGATTATTTATTCTAAATAATCTTTTGTCAAAAAGTCGTTTTCGACCCCTATTATCTTTAGATTGACTAGCCGGGATCTACGGGCGTTACAATTATCTCCCCCTTAGGATGATTACGTCCCGGAATCATCAATGAAACAGGGCTCACATGATGACTCCATCCGTTATCTCTTCATCCTAAGTGATAACCATAACTTTGATGTTTCTTCGAACGAGTATCTAACTCTTAGACTCTTTGACTATAGGCGGTGCTCGATCTTGCACCTGCTCCCTATCTCTCATTAGACTCCAAATTATGACCTTCAAGTCACAATCTCGATTCTTACTGGAGACTCCTTCTTCTTCTTAACAAACTTAAGAATAAATTCTTTGATTTCTATAATAGATTGACGTGCCTCGTTCTAACGACCTCTCGTCGTATGTTGCAACACTTAGACTCAGGTCTTTTAGAGTCAAATTTCAGAACAGACTATACCTTCCTTCATGTTCTTATATGATTTAATCACATCCTAGTACGTAGTACTTCTAACTACAAGTTTCTTACTTTAACAACGATCACAATCGCTTTGACTATCTTCAATCTTCTGGCTTAAGTCAGATGCTACATCAAACTTGGTTCTCTGAACCACATAACATACTCAGCGTAGTCGGACTCAATTTGATATGACCACTAGGGTCGGAATAACAATCATTTTCTTAGTCATTACTGAAACGATGGTAACGACATACTTGAATAAAACGAAATGAATCGCTAGCTCCTTGGTAACCTTGTGACTCTCCCTGATCCAAGACTGAGTCCTGTGCTTCCGGTAGTATATGCATCTACTACCTTTCACACCTACTCATACTCGTCCCAAGTATTGTCTCGCAGTCCCCAAGTCATCAAGAAAATCACATAACAGTTTAACACATCAGATAACAAAACGAAGGCTTTATAATTTCTTGAAACTATTACATAGGTGTTCAAGTTCACCCTAGTCTATGCCTCTAATAGGCTACATCGTATGATTCTATCCCCTTGGCTACTTCATAACTCGATCTTCGGGTATGAATTCCTTATCCTTGATTCCTCGCGTTATTGTCTGCTTCGTCGAGGATCATGTGGAATGCCCTTGGCTTTGGCGGTGCCTCTAGCCTTGCTGCTTTATTTTTCTTCGGGCAGTCTCTAGACATGTGCCCCTTGCCTCCACATCCGAAGCATACCTTATCATTTTGTGTACAATCCTTGGAATAGTGGCCGATCCTTCCACATTTGTAACAGGTTACCTCTTCGTTGCATCTTCCAAAGTGCTTCTTCTTGCACTTTTCACACCACTTGGCTCCATACCTTTGGTCATCCAGGTTAGACTTTGAGAACTTTCCCTTATTATCAGGTCTTGAGGATCCTTCAAGCTTCCTTTTCTCGCCAACTTCAGCTTTCTCCAGACCCTTTTCCCTTATTTGGGTCTCAACATTCTTGGCAGCCCAGATGGCGACTTTCAAAGTGGTTGCTTGTTTGACCATTGGACCAAAGTCCGCTGGTAATCCATTGGAAAACTTGTTGACCTTGGAAATTTTCATTGGAACTAGGTAGGAGACAAGCTTCATCTTTTCCGTAAAACTTGCAGCATACTCGGTGACACTCATCCTTCCCTTCTTCAGATTCTGGAACTCATTGTTGATCTCTAGAAGATCCTCCTCAGAGTAGTACTTCATTTTCAGTTGCACGAGGAAATCTTCCCAAGACATCTTGCTTGCTTCTCCCTTGGGCATTGTATTAGCTAGTAGCTTCCACCCGCTTAGTACTCTAGACTTTAATTGTCTGACTGCAAAGACGGTTTTCTGCATGTCGCTACAGTCACAACTTTCAAACACCATCTCCATTTCGGAGATCCATTCCATAATCTCAACGGGCTTCAGGCTTCCAGAAAGGCTTGGTGGCTTGGCTCCCAAGAAGTTCTTATACATTCGTCCATCCTTGTCTTTTTCCCTCTCCGGGTCATTCCTTCGTTCTCCTTGAGTCCCAACTTGACTCAACGGACGACTATTGTTTCCTTCCTCCGATTGCTCGGGAATCAGCTCGGGTTGCTCAACGGGTATGGTAGGTTCGTCCCTATTCAACATCTGCCTCATTTCTTCCCTTTGTTCAGCTAACATAGCCCGAATAATGGCTTGTACTCCAGCCATGGTGATTGGTTCAGGTGTAGCTTCTACTACAACAGGTATTTGCTCAATCACTGGGGGCTGTTGATTCCTATTTCCATTTGCGTTCTCGATTTCGCTTCAGGTTCTTGCCATTTCGATCTATACACCAATTTAAACATTTGGTGTGTAGTGACGAGAATTTAGATAAGAAAGATTTTATTTACGATCGACGTGTAAATCTCCCTATTACTCCGAAAAGTTACATGCCAGTTCTAATACCGTAATTAAATGTTTAGAAATCTGAGCACATAAAATTTCCAGATCCGGTCGGCAACAGACCATAGGTCCGATTAGACATTTAGCATCATAAAACATCATAAATCATTTAGCACATAAAATGTCACACCCCAAAACCGGAACGGCGGAAACGTTCGGGGGTGGAGGACGTCATGTTTAGTATCACAAGACATGTATCATAGTAAGCAAGTAATGAACAACCATTTCATTAGAAAGAAAGTGTTTACAATGTGTGTGTTCATAAAACATAGAATACTTAAGCAAATAACAAAACAAGACTTGAAGCTATTATGCTCCATCTTCTGAATTCCCAACGCGAGTACCTGACTAATAGTCTCCTGAGAATACAAGTTATTTGAAAGAGTTGATCAGCAATTAAGCTGGTGAGTTCATAAGATTTTAGTGATGTAAGTAAGTTGTAGAAAGTTGTTGAAAAATGTAGTTGAAATGTAGTAAGTTGTAAGTTCTGTTTAGAAAAGTTCGCATGTTCCTCTAGAAAATCCTATATTTCCTACTTTGATGAAAGATACGTAAAAATGATTCTACAATCCTTTCTATGAGTACTAAATGGATACAAGTTATATAAAACTCAAAGTAAACAAACAATCGACTGTGCGCATCTGCCCTAAGCCCACAACCAAACAAGGAACAGGAAGTAAGGCGGATAGCACACATCCCATTATTTGTTAGATCATTGTTGTATATAACCCTGGCGTATTCACTTGTTACTCATGGAGTTAATTGTAATAGTTCCTTTATATTTAATGAAAAGATTCTTTAAGAAAACCCTTATTTCTTATAATAAAATGGTGACCACAGTGATTACTTCTATAATCACTTAGTTTATACTAGCTATATATGATCTAATATCGAATAGACAGTTAATTGGGTGAATCTGCCCTAAGCCCACAACCAAACAAGGAACAAGAAGTAAGGCGGAAAGCACACATCCAAATACCTATTGGGTATTAATGATATATAACCATGATGTATAAATTCAAGTATTATAGAGTTAATCACCTAAGGTCCTTTAAGTTTATACTGGTTTAATAAAATGGATTAAACCCTTAACTGGAAAGTTTCTAGTTTTGTATACCAAAAGTTCTGATTTGGAAAGTATGTTTTGTACTAGAAAACTGTGCATTCACTTGGTGTCCTCTGACTTGACCCATACCTGGTACCCTTATGATGACTTAATGTATACTGAACATATATATATATATATATATATATATATATATATATATATATATATATATATATATATATATATCTAAAATCGAATAGATAATAGACTGGGTGAATCCGTTCCAAGCCCACAACCAAACAAGGAACAGGAAGTGAAGCGGAGAGCACACATCCTATTATCTGTCGGATCCTATTTTATATATATATATATATATATATATATATATATATATATATATATATATCCTTTGATGTATACATTAAGGAATCATAAGGTTAGCATTATGGTCCCTTTCTACTGAATGTACTAGACTCGATTGTTCTGTTTGTCGTTTGTAAAATGTAAGTTTTCCCTAGTTTATAACTATCTTAACTCAAGAATAGATTGCATTTGACTTTCAAGTGGTACTGTCACTTTATGAAAGTAATGGGAAATGTAAGTACACAGTTGTCGTTTATAATGAAATACGGATGTACTGATGACCTTAAAACATGTTTGTTTTATACTGGTCATAATGTGAAGGCTAGTACCCCTACTATACGCTCTCCCTGTCTAGAGATTAAGGGAACCAAACGCGACTTTTTAGCAAACCAGTTGCTACGCCGTGTAGTTCACATTAAAGTTTTATGATCATGTATACCCAATATAACTATCACCTTTTGTTTAGAACAATGAGTTAGTGATTCATTGGTATAATTAGATCCTGTAGTAGTTCCATGCTATAGCAACTTAATATGTTCATTCTGTTTCTCATATAGTATGTTCTGTTTCTCATATAGTATGTTTTGTTTCTCATATAGTATGTTCGTTCTGTTATCGTGTATTGTATCTAGTATGAACTGAATCTCTAAACTATACCTATTATAGTTTACTAATGTTTTACTTGAACTGTTATTGAAAAGACTCATTTGTCTACTAAGTTATGCTTGTACTTTAAAAATGGAGTTTTGTTAAACTATGAAGTAACATAACTTTAAAAGAGTTTTTAAAATGTTTTGATCACTTATAAAAGACATAAGAAATCTTTTGAAAGATGTTTATAACAAACAATTACACAATTATCAGTGTGTTCAACTTGTATTCCCCCCTCTTAAAAGCATTCAAAACAGTTAAAAGATTCATTACAGGGTATGAACTCACCTGATGTGGGTGATTCAACGAATACGCATGTAAGGATGAGAAGTTCCACGAATGAAGTCACGAGATACGACAAGTCCTAAATGACATATATTGGCATGAATATAGTGTTTATAAGCAACTATATGAAAGGAAACACCTTCCGGGACTAGGAAACACTTTGACCAAGTGTTGGAATCACATGTGATTCATCAAAGGAAAGTGGAATGGCACTACCATGAGTTTACGGCCATGGGTTTACGGCCAAGGGAGTTTACGACCGTAAACTCATGGTCAAGCATGCATAAGAGGGTGTATGAAGGATAGGGAAACTTGAGGGACCATTTCTCTTCACAAGGATGAGCAAAACCAATGTTTTGGAGGGTGTTGAGGTGTTTACGGCCAAGGGAGTTTACTCCTGGCCGTAAAATCTCTTTGATGATGAGTTTGGTGATGATTCAAGGTCTTACAAAGCACAAGGGAGTGTTCTAGCCTCAAATCCAAGCCTTAGGAAGAGTTTATGGCCAAAATGGCATACTTATAGGGGTTTACGGCCATGGGAGATGGCTTGGCCGTAAACTCCTTTTGGTCTTGCATTCTTGATGATTTCAAGGCTCTAATCAGGTGTTTCAACTAGATAACAAGCTAAGGAGTGAGTACTTACGATATAGAGGTTTGAAATGGTGATTAAGGTCCAAGAACACTAGTGTGTGTTCTTGGTGTTCTTGGTGTTTCTTGAAGATCTAAGAAAAGATGATTTCCATGGATGAAATCATTAGATGATACTAGATTAAGAGATGTATCAACAAATCAAGGAAGAACACTTACAACTTTTGAAGATCTAGGATGAAAATCGGGATGATAGTTGAGAGAGAAATGGAGTGTTCTTGAGTTGGAAATGAAAGAATGAAGAAAGTTGAAGGATATGAGCCAATAAGGAGGGAGTTTACGCCCCACCTTGAGTTTACGGCCGTAAACTCAAGTGTTGTGGCCGTGAACTCTAAATGAAGAGGTTAAGGCTCGATTCTTTGAACAATGTCTCTAGCAGGTACATTCTAACACTCATTCCTTAAGTGTACTAGGCTTAAAACTCCTTAGAATGACCTTTAACCAGGCTAGAACTCATTACCAATGAGTCTGACACTAAGTTGAGTTGACTGAGCTTTCAAAGCAAAAAAATTTCGGGTTGTCACATAATAGCATGTTAGGCATTTTCCCTAAATAACTAGTGCTTGTGTCTATTCAGGTGTATTACCTAAATTTTATTAGACACATTCCTCACAATCATCGCTTAGCATTCTTAAGTTTAAATCTAGAAATAAATCCATCTTCCTAGTTCGCTTAAACTAATGCTCTGATACCAACTGTGACATCCCCATTTTCACAGCCAGAAAAGACCGATTTTGTTTATGCTTTATAAAAATCAGGGTACTTCTTTTAACAAAAATGTTGCGGAATTTGTTCCCAGAAAACATGATAAATAGGTTATCAAAGCATTTCCGAGGAAATGTATTTTTTATTCATTTCCAAAACATTGGGATGTCATTGTCAATACAGAAACATAAGCATAAACAGAACTTACATTATTTACACTAGTGATCTACATCTCTTTTAAATCTCTCAGTGTAAAGTAGCTTCGTATCGACACCTGTGATATAAATAAGCTTGAGTGGGTCAGGTTGGGAAACCTGGTGAGTACATAGGGTTTTCAACCCACAATAATCTAATTGTTAGGTTTAAACATCAAACAATCAGCCCAATTACCCATCCCCATTATCTTCCTTACTCTTAAGGGTCTACCCTAAGAGTCATCTATCCTGCATTCGTTCATTTCGAAGTCCCTTACTTCCAGGGTTTATATGATAGGCACTAAGTCCATAGCTGCCAATGCACTAAATCCATAGCTGCTAAAGTTCATTCATCAGGTACTAAATCCATAGCTACCAGTGTAGGTACTAAGTCCATAGCTACTAACGTTTATCTAACAGGTACTAAGTCCATAGCTACCAATGTTTATTCGACAGACACTAAGTCCATAGCTGCCGATGTTATTTATTAGGCACTAAGTCTATAGCTGCCAATGTTCACTCATATCATCTTTCATCTCTCATCATTCATCTACCCATGTTTTACCCAACATATTCGTAGATATAAAATACATATACAGTTTAAATTATTTAAAACATGTATAAAATCGTTCATCCAGCATAGAAAGCAAGTATTCAATTAATATGCACACATAGCACGTAATTTATATAAAATACTTTATATCTATATGTAAGATGAAAGTAACTATGAACTCACCTGAAAAGGTGGTGACTCGGTACTTGAACAGCACTTCGTTATCTCAAAACAATTTTTTCCTTGACCAAAACCTAGTATCAATACTACTAGAGTTTAGTTTTAACGTTAACCGCGACTAATTAATAGTCTAGCTATTATTATTATTATATAAGCGTTAAACAACACTCTATATAACTCATAATAATAGCCCAAATAACTATTTTAAGGACCTAATAACATTACTATAACTATTTAAAAGCTATATTAAAAATTTCATAGACATAGCTCTCTTACAGCGGATTTTAAAGAAAACCGGGCTTTGCTTGGAGCAGCGTTTCCGAACCGAAAGACCCCTTTTTCTCGGGACTCCGGGAGGCTCGGGGCTTCCTTCGGGTGCTAGGGGGGTTCCCTAGGTTTTAGGGGGGGGGGGGGGGTTGGAATGGGTTAGAGAGAGAAAGAAGTTAGAGAGAGAAGTGGAAATGTGCAAGAAATCCGGCTGCCTTCGCAAGGTATTTATAGTGCCAAGCTCCTCGGGTACGCAGGGCGTTCCTGCGAGGGTACGTAGCGCGTTCCTCGTACGCATGGCGCTCCTGGTCTACGCTTGTGTTCGTACTGCCACGCATCCAAAGTCTGCTGGGTCTACGTGGTCATCTCCGGTCCGTGTATCCGAACGTGAGGCGTTCCATCCTTCTATGCGGGGCGTTCCTCGGACCAGCTCGCAAATTGCCATCCCATCTTCTAAAATTCATAACTTTGGCATACGACCTCCGTTTTCGACATTCTTTATATTCACGCGTAGGCGGGACCGTACTCTACAACTTTCGTTTAGACTCCGTCGGCTAACTTTGAATTTATTTTAAATTTATATTTTTAACAGGCCGGGAAAGGATTGGTCCGTTAAAAATTCATAACTTTTTCATCCGATGTCCGTTTTTGTCTGTCTTTTTATCGTTACGCTACTATTAACGAGATCTTCGATTCTCGTTTAGGTTGTATCGGCTAAAAACCGCCTGATCTAATATTCGAACTTCGGGCAGTACACTGCTAAGCCGAAACTTCGAAAAATCATAACTTCCTCATACGAAGTCAGATTTGGGCGTTCTTTTTATGGAAGCTCTCGGTTTAACGTTTTACACGACTTTTGTTTAGATCGCTAAGGCTAAAAGTCGCTCTATCGTAAATTCACTATTTACGTCTCCCGGTGTCGTGCTGGTTTTGCCGTAAAACTTCGGCGGGTCATAACTTCTTCGTTATAACTCGGATTTCGGCATTCTTTATATGTACGGAAACCTTGAGACATATTCTACAACTTGGTTAAGATTATTTATTCTAAATAATCTTTTGTCGGAAAGTCGTTTTCGACCCCTATTATCTTTAGATTGACTAGCCGGGATCTACGGGCGTTACACTAAGTCTTAGTCTATTATTTATTGCGACTAATTATTAGTTTAGATTCATCATTAACTTAAAGTCTACTTCAAGATCTATCAATTAAGGAACAACCAGGTAGGATCATATCGGAGGTAGGGTCCATTTGGTAAATAAAATATACTGTTTGGAAATCCCACTTTAAACACCTCACTAAATCCAACCTTGACATCATCCCCGTAAGTAGATCAATTAGTATAACGACTTAGAATCACTGATAAATCTTCTTTATAGGTTCATTATAATGATAATGAACTTAAACATGAGTTATACTTAAAGTACGGTAAGTATAACTCAACTTACAGGCGGTTTAGCGAGAAACCGGGCTCTGTGCGGGCAAAACTTCTAAGCTGAAAGATCTTCTTCTCGTGGTTTCCCAACACTCCGGGCTTCACTGTTAACACCTAGGAGGTGCTAGATAAAAGCTTAGAGGGTTTGGGGGTGTTTGGGAGAGAGTTGGTTGAAGAGGTGCGGATAAATGAGTGAAAACGAGCTCTATTTATAGGCCGGAGGAAGTGCGTACGCGGGGCGTACTAGAGAAATAGGTTGGGACTACTCCTTCCAGGTGTCGCGATCTCGTTCCAAGTCATGGGGAAGAAGTTGTGGCCTAGATCTTGCACATGTCACTCGCTGGTTTAATCCAAAAATTAATTATCTTCTAAAATCCATAACTTTCGCATACGAGCTTTGTTTTTGACATTCTTCATATCCACGCGTAGGTATCGATGTGATCTACAACGTTTGTTTAGACTCTGTCGGCTAATTTTGACTTTATTTTTAAAGTTATATTTTAACAGGCTTAGACAGTTAAAGTCCGTTAAAAACTCATAACTTTGTCATCCGACGTCCGTTCTCGACTGTCTTTATATCACTGTGCTCTTATTAACGAGATATTCAATTCTCGTTTAGGTTGTGTCGGATAAAAATCGATCGACCTAAAAATCGATTTTCGGGCTGTATACTGCTAAGTTGAAACTTAGAAAAATCATAACTTTCTCTAACGAAGTCAGATTTGGACGTTCTCTATATATACGTTCTCAGTTTAACGTCTACTACGACTTTCATTTAGATCGCTAAGGCTAAAAAGTATTTCGTCAAAAATTTACTTTTTACGATATGCGGAGTCGTGCCGATTTAATCGCAAAACTTCGACGAGTCATAACTTCTTCGTTATAAGTCGGATTTCAGCTTTCCTTATATCTCCGGAACCCTTGTTACGACTACTTCAACTTTCTTCAAAGATATTGAGTCTAATTATTTTTTTATTTTAGACACATATTTTATTCCTATTTTATTATATCGTTATAAGCACATATATATATTGCACATAAATCACATAAATGCAATACTCAAATAATTCTCTTTTATTACATAAAATAGGTTACAATTGTTGACCCTAACTATTACATCATCGTAATAATGCTTAGCTTGAAACACGGACGTTACAATTCTCTCCTCCTTAGGATGATTCCGTCCCGGAATCATGCATCGGCAAACAGATGTGGATAGCGACTCATCATGTCAGTCTCTATCTCCCAGGTGAGGTTCGGCCCATTCGAATGTTTTCATCGTACTAGCACTAATTCGACCATCTTGTGTCGCAATTTCTTCGTCTTACGGTCAACAATTGCTTCAGGCTCTTCGATTAACCTCTTATCTTCATCACTCCTTAACTCCGAAAGTGGCATTATATCAGGAACTTCTCCCATAAACTTCCTCAAATAACACACATGGAAAGTGTTATGGATACCATCCACTTCTTCTGACAATTCCATCTTGTAAGCTTGGTTCCCAATCGTCTAAAGAACCTTGAATGGACCAATAATTGTTAGACTCAAATGTCCTCTCTTTCCAAATCTTATAAGTCCCTTCCACGGTGAGACTTTGAGCAACACCGAATCTCCAAATTCGAATGTCATTGGTCGTCGCTTCTTGCCAACATAGCTCTTTTGGTGATCCTGAGCTGCTAACATCCTTTCTCTAATCACCTTTAGCTTTTCAGCAGTCTGATGGACTATTTCGGGACCCATAAACTGCTTTTCTCTAGCCTCAAGCCAAGAAGACGGCGTATGAAACTTCTGTCCATACAAGGCTTTATAAGGTGCCATCTTAATGCTTGAATGGTAACAATTGTTGTAGGAAAACTCTACAAGGGGTAAATGTTCATCCCAGTTACCTTGAAATTCTAGGGGTACATTCTCTTAACATATCTTCCAGTGTTTGAATTGTCCTTTCACTCTGACCATCAGTCTGCGGATGGTACGCTGTACTTAAACACAACTTCGTACCCATTTCCTCTTGTAGACTCTTCCAAAATCTTGATGTGAAATGACTGTCACGATCTGATACAATCGTTAAGGGAACACCGTGAAGTCTTACTATCTCCTTCATCTAGGCATTTTCAAGCTTATCCATACACCATCTCTCATTGGCTGCTATGAAGTGTGCACTCTTTGTTAATCGAACCATGACTAGCCAAATCATGTCGTGACTGTTCTTTGTCTTGGGTAGTTTAGTCACAAAATCCATGGTGATGTCTTCCCACTTTCCCATGGGTACAAGCAAAGGTTCTAAACTCCCATATGGTTTCTGATGCTGCGCTTTAACTCTTGCACATGTTACACACTCTGCCACATACTTTGCAATATCGAGCTTGATCGTCGGCCACCAGTAGTAAGGTTTCATATCCCTATACATCTTAGTGCTGCAGGGCTGAATCGAGTACATGGTCTTGTGAGCTTCTTCCACCAGAAGATCCCTTATTCCTCCCATCTTAGGCACCCAAATCCTGTTTTGGAATACCTTCAATCCTTGACTATTTGTATCGAATACCTACATTTTGCCTAAACATTCTTCCTTTTGGTCATTCTTCTCTAAAGATTCTCCCTGAGCTATCTTGATGCGTTCCATAATTGTTGAGACAACTTCTATTCTGAACGCTCTTAGCCTTTTTCTTTCCAGATTTACTTTTCAACTTAGAGCATCAGCTACGACATTTGCTTTACCAGGGTGGTAAAGTATCTCACAGTCATAATCCTTGAGTAACTCTAGCCAGTGTCGTTGTCTCATATTCAATTCCTTTTGATCAAAGAGATACCGTAGAATTTATGATCAATGAAGAGTTTGCACTTTGTGCCATAAAGATAATGCCACCATATCTTTAATGCGAATACTACCGCTGCCAACTCCAGATCATGAGTGGGGTAGTTTTTCTTGTGATCTTTCAATTGTCGAGATGCATATGCTATCACTTTATCTGTCTTGGTCAGAAAACAACCTAACCCAACTCCAAATGCATCGCTATAGATTGCGAAGTCTTCAACTCTGTCAGGTAAAGAAAGAATCGGTGCTTCACTCAACTTCTTCTTTAATTGCTTGAATGCTTCTTCATGTTTCTTGCTCCATGTATATGTAGCTCCTTTATGGGTCAAAGCTGTTAATGGAGCAGCTATCAAAGAAAAACCTTGGATAAACCTTCGGTAATATCCAACTAATCCCAAAAAACTACGAATCTCAGTGGGACTTTTTGGTTGTTCCCATTTCATCACAACTTCAATCTTTGCTGGATCAACCATTATTCCTTCATGGTTAACCACATGACCCAAGAATTGGACTTCTCGAATCCAAAAATCACATTTGGAGAACTTTGCGTACAACTTCTCATTCTTCAATACTTCTAATACTTCTCGCAAGTACTTGTCGTGCTCCTGCTGGATCTTTGAGTAAATTAGAATGTCATTTATGAACACTGTTACAGATTTATCGAGGAATGGTTTACAAACCCTGTTCATCAAATCTATAAATGCTGCTGGAGAATTGGTTTGTCCAAATGACATAACCAAGAATCGATAGTGTTTGTATCTCGTTCTGAATGCGGTCTTCTCGATGTATTGCTCTTTCACCTTCAACTGATGATATCCTAATCTAAGACCGATCTTTGAGAAATATCTCAAACCTTGAAGGTGATCGAATAGGTCGTCAATCCTTGGTAATGGATACTTGTTCTTTACCGTTGCCTTGTTCAGTTCTCTATCGACTATGCACATTCGCATGCTCCCATCCTTCTTCTTCACGAATAACATCGGAGCTCCCCAGGGTGAAGAACTAGGTCTAATAAAACTGTTTTCCAACAACTCCTGAAGTTGCATCATAGGCTCTTTCATCACCGTCGGTGCTAATCAGTACGATGCTTTCGTTATTGGCGTTGATCTTGGCAACAAGTCTATTCGAAACTCTACTTGCCTATCAGGAGGCAATCCAGGAAGATCTTCGGGAATGACTTCCGGATAGTCACACACCACTGATATTCTTTGCATTTCTTTCTTCTCCTTCTTTGCGTCGATCACAAATGCCAAGTATGATGCGGATCCTTTGGACAAACATTTTTTTGGCTTTCATCACCATAAACAACTCCTTTCCAGGTGGGTTTACTCCCACCAACTTCTTCCTGCATAGTATTTCGGCATCGTTCACACTAAGCCAATCCATTCCTAGTATTATGTCGAAACCGTTCAACTCAATGGGTAACATCTATTCGTGGAATTTATTCCCGTTCATGTTGATGACGATGTTTTTAATGCAACTGCTAACATGTACAAATTTGCCACTAGAAACTTCTACAACTAGAGCATTATCAAGTTTATTTATAGGCAATGCTAGTCTTCCACCAAATTTATGCGATATAAAGGAGTAATTAGCTCCAGAATCAAACAATATACTAGCAGGCAATCCATTTTCAAGAAAGGTACCTGAAGCGAATCTGCTTCATCCCTTGCTGCTTCCAGGGTCATCTGGAATGCTCTTTCCTTTGTCCTTGGGGTCACATTAGGCCTTGCTGCCTCTTTCGTCTTTGGGAAGTCCCTAGAAATATGCCCTTCTTCATTACATCCATAAAACACCTTCTTGTTGAATGTACACTTGATAGCATAATGCCTAGTTTTCCCACACTTGAAACAAGTCACCTCTTCGCCACATTTTACAGAGTGTTTCTTTTTGCACTTCTCACACCATTTTTCTTCTCCTCATCCTCCTCCGAACTTCTTAGAACAAAACTTTGAGAACCTGATTTTCTTGTTGATCCTTGAAGATCCCTCAAATTTCCTCTTCTCGCCAACTTCAACCTTGTTAGCGGTTATGTCGTTGATCATTTCTTTAACAGACTTATCATCCCAGATGGCCGCCTCAAGAGTAGGTTCTTGGCATACTGGCACAGTGTACTTCCATGGTAGTCCCTTCGTATACTTATCGATTTTTGTTAGCTCGTCAGGGACGATGCGTAAAGCAAACTCCATCTTGTCCGTGAAGGAATTGGTATACTCATTAATTGACATGTTGCCCTTTTTCAACGTTAGAAACTGATTCTCCAATTCTAGCATGTTTTGGGCTGAGTAGAACTTGCGTTTAAAGTGTACCAAGCATTCTGCCCATGTTAGTTGTAGTGGCTCATTGGGGATTATGGTCTTTCTCAAAGTGTTCCACCAACGAACAGCCCCACCCCTAAACACACGCACAACATAAGTGGTTTGTAGCTTGCCCTTGCAACCACATGTTATGAAAGCTAGCTCCATTTCATAGATCCAGTCCATAACTCTGATTGGATCTTCTTTCCCAGTAAAAGTTGATGGTTTGCAAGTCGTAAAGACTTTATACTTGCATCCATTCCTTTCAATTCCTTCATCCTGGTTATTTCTTCTCACCACTTGTGGTTCGACTTGACTAACGATTCTACTATAGTTTCCTTCTTCTGACTGTCCCTCATTAAGTTCAGGTTGCACAACTGGTACAGAAGGTTCATCTTTATTATTATGCAACATTTTTCTCATCTACTCCCTTTGTTCGACCATCATAGCCCGAATCATTGCTTGGACTCCTGCCATCATGATTGGCTCGGGTGCAGCGGCTACCTATGGTGCACGCTCAATCACTCGTTGCTCAGGCTACAGGTTTCCATTAGCGTTTCCTAATCCACCGCGAGTTGTCACAATGTCGATCTATACACCAAAGCAGGCGACTTAAGATCTTTACTTAAGATATAAGTTAAATCCTCCTTGTCACTCCGAAAAGTTACATGCTAGTTTTAATACCGTAATTAATCGTTTAGAAATCTGAACACATAAAGTTTCCAGATCCGTTCGGCAAAAGACCATAGATCCTATCAAATAATAGCATATAATGCATATAAGGTATCATAATTCATTTAACACATAAAAGCAATTTAGGCATATTTCCTAAAATAAGCTAGTGCTCGTGTCTATATATTTCCTAAATATAGCAGACACTCATCTCACAATCATCACTTAGCATTCCATGGTTAAGTCTATAAATCCAACAAATTCCTAGTTCGCTTAAACTAATGCTCTGAAACCAACTGTGACATCCCCAATTTCACGGCCAGAAAAGACCGAGTTGTTTATAATTTATTTAAAAATCAGAGCATCTTTTTGAAGAATAATGTTGCGGAATTTTTTCCCAAAATATGATAAAGGCATTATCAAAGCATTTCCGAAGAAATGTATTTTAATTATATTAAAAACGTTGGGATGTCATCGTCAATACAGTACATAAGCATAAACGGAAAATAACATAGGCCTTACAACATCTATTATTCTACTGGCCTTTAATCCATAATTCTCTCATTTGTTCATCACACCGGTGCTCTTGTGCCACTACCTGTAATACAAGAAACTGAGTGGGTCAGGCTTGGGAGCTTGGTGAGCACATATGGTTTTCAACCCATAATAATTAAGTTCTTTAATTTCATCAAATCATTCAACCCGATTACCCGTTCCTGTTATCCTCACTTTCTGTCCATAAAGCATCTAATTTAACGAAACTAGCCTAAGGATTATCTTCAGAATTGACAATAATGCTTAGGGGATTGCTCAACAATATATGTCAGTAAGGCAACCATAAGGGGGATGGAGTACATCTTGTGAACACGTCGTTCATAAATACCTACAGGTTGCGAGCCTGCTAGCGTCCCACTAGACTGTCTAGAATAGTACATGGTCGTCATCTATACTCTGCTAGATGACTGCATCATCTTTCACATCAAGGACTCTCATCATTCATCATCTATATCATCTACCCATCTTTATCCAACATAATTACAGGTATAAAATACATATACAGTTTAAATCGAGTAAAACATGTATAAATCGTTCATCTAGCATAGATATCAGGAACACAGATAATAGGCACATATAGCAAGTAATTTATATTAAATACTTCATATCTATGTGTAAGATGAAAGTAACTATGCACTCACTTATTAAAGTGACGAATCAAAATTCAGGCAGCGCTTCGCTTCTAACAATTGTCTTTTCCTTTGACGAAACCTAGTATCATTATCACTAAGTCTTAGTCTATTATTTATTGCGACTAATTATTAGTCTATATTCATCATTAACTCAAAGTCTACTTCAAGATCTATCAAGTAAGGGACAACCAGGTAGGATCATATCGGAGGTAGGGTCTGTTTAGTATACGAAGTATACTGTTTGGAAATCCCACTTTAAACACCTCACTAAATCCAGCCTAGACATCACCCCTGTAAGCAGATCAATCAGTATAGCGACTTGGAATCATTTATAAATCTTGGTTATAGGTTCATAATAACAATAATGAACTTAAACATAAGTTATACTTAAAGTACGGTAAGTATAACTTAACTTACAGGTGGTTTAGCGAGAAACCGAGCTTTACGCGGGCATAACTTCTGAGCCAAAAGATCTTCTTCTCGAGGCTTCCCGACACTCCAGGATTGACTACTAACACCTAGGAGGTGCTAGATAAAAGCTTAGAGGGTTTGTGAGAGAGTTGGTTGAAGAGGTGTGGAGAAATGAGTGAAAAACGAGCTCTATTTATAGGCTGGAGGAAGTGCGTACGCGGGGCGTACTAGATAACTACGTTGGGCGTACTTCGAGATACGCTGGGCGTACTCCGTCCAGGTGTTGCGATCTCGTTCCAAGACGTGGGGAAGACGTTATGGCCTAGATCTTGCCACGTGTCACTCGCTGGTTTAATCTAAAAATTAATTATATTCTAAAATCCATAACTTTCGAATAAAAGCTCTGTTTTTAACGTTCTTTATATCGACGCGTAGGTAACGAAGTGATCTACAACTTTTGTTTAGACTCCGTCGGCTAATTTTGACTTTATTTTTAAAGTTATATGTTAACAGACTTAGACAGTTAAAGTCCGTTAAAAAATCATAACTTTGTTATCCGACGTCCGTTCTCGACTGTCTTTATATCGTTGAGTTCTTATTAACGAGATCTTCAATTCTCGTTTAGGTTGTGTTGGCTAAAATTCGATCGATATAAAATTTGATTTACGGGCTGTATACCGCTACACTGAATCTTAGAAAAATCATAACTTCCTCTAATGAAGTCAGATTTGGACGTTCTCTATATATACGTTCTCGGTTTAACGTCTACTACAACTTTCGTTTAGATCGCTAAGGCTAAAAAGTATTTTTTCAAAAATTTACTTTTTACGATACGCGGAGCCGTACCGGTTTAATCGCAAAACTTCAACAGGTCATAAATTCTTCGTTATAAGTCGGATTTTAGCATTCCTTATATCTCCAGAACCCTTGTTACGACCACTTCAACTTTATTTAAAGATATTGGGTCTAAATACTATATTATTTTAGACGCGTATTTTAATCCTATTTTATTATATCCTTATAAGCATATATATTGCACATAAATCACATAAATCATATAATACTCAAAGAATTTTCTTTTATTACATAAAATAGGTTACAATTGTTGACCCTAACTATTACATCATCGTAATAATGCTTAGCAAGAAACGTGGGCGTTATAGAAAACACCTCATGAAATATGGAGTTGGAAAGTTCCCTCACATTTAAATATGGTTTTGTGAGGTCTTTCGTTGGACGAGAAACCAATGACCAATTTGAATTGAGATTTATGAAGTGTTACATTGTCGAGTATTCATTGAAGACTTTAGATATAGCTCGAAAGGAATGTTACTTGATAGAAATAACATATAGATATCAAGAAGTTAGTGGGAGTCATATTGAACTTGAAGAAATTCAGGATATGATCGATAATGAACCTATAGTTAGCACTAGCTCTCAACTTGAGGTTAACAAACTAGTTGAGGCAAATGACATTGTATTGTCTCTTCACAAGATATAGTAGAGTTAGAGCACCTCCCAAGTTTTATGAGTTTCATCTAACTGTGGAATGAGATATGTTGATTAGTGATAAACCATTAATCAATTTGGATAAGCCTAATGGCTACTAGGAAGCAATGGTGAGCCCTATGGTTGCCATTAGAAGAGTCTAAGGATAGCGAAATTATGTCCATAAAGGATAAATAATTTTGAAATTGGTTGATCCTAAACCTATTCTTATGATAATGGGTTACGATTAGATCTTCAATGTGAAGACTAAAATGAATAAGAATGTACACACATTCCAAGCTAGTATGGTAGAAATGGTTTTTGCTCAGAACTCAAGAAATTGATTATGAGGATACATTCTCACCATTAGTTGAGAAAGTGTATTTGGTTATTTGTTACAGTTGTTTCCTTCTTTGATATAAGATATGGTAAAGTGGATGTTTAAATGACTTTCCTCAAAAGGAAACTTTCAAAGGATGTATGACATATTAAAAAAGGATTTAAACATACAAAGTATCAAAATAAAGTGTGTAGGCTTGAGAAATCTATTCATAGATTTAGACAATCATCATGTAGCAAGAATCTATTCTTCCATGAGAAAGTCAAAGAGTTTTGTCTTTCTAGAAATCCAGATGAGTCTTGAGTACATGTTAAAGCTAGTGGGAGTGTTGTTGTCTTCGTGATATTACATGTTGATGCCAATACCACTCATAGGAATTATTGTCTCTAAGTTGCAAAGTGCAAAAGCTCGACAATTGTCTTGCTATGATGGACACGGGGAAACGATATTCATACTTGGCATTTTGATATAAAAGTATAAATTAAAATTTAATAGGATTCAGTCAAAGAACAATGTGTTAAAAGGGTTCAACATGGAAAATATAAAAGGGATTGTTCATATAAATCATATTAAGGACTTGAGTGAATCATAAAGTCTTATGTTCTAGTCATTAATTTTATAGAATGAGTGAAGTCCCATATGATTCAGATATAAGATAGATCATGAATTCTATGGCTTGTGCTTATTCTGATGTCTCAGATGTTTTAAGCATCATGAAATTGGATCAGAAACTGGGTCGACTAAATTGCTAAACAGTTGTCAAGAACATTCTGAGGTATTGAAAGATACCAAGGAATGGTTTCCTGTAGACAGTAGAGAACATGATTGAGAAGAGTTAAAGTGACATGAATTTTAGAGATGAATTAAGTCATTGTCTAATGGACATTCATTTTTAAGTTTTAGCATGAAAGGTTTCATGTAGGAGATGATGGTAGATTTGACATTTGGGTAAGACCACATTAGTGCAAGTAAAGTATCCAAGGAGCGTACCTGGGCTAGAAAAATTCATAGTTGACCTTAGATTTGTTTTAAGTAACAATTTGAAATTAGAAATATTATGTGAAAGTGCAGTCATATTGACTAAGGATTCCTGCGATCACAAAAGGTCAATGCATAGAAGAAGGAAATTCCACTACATCCAAGAAAATGTTGAGGATGGAGATCTAGTTGTGAAGTGGATATATTTTCGATGATATATTCATAATAAGTAATGATCAAAGGAAAACATGATATGTATGCTATTAGCATTGACATCAACATTTTCAACAAGTTTAGTTGTTAAGTTGATTGCCCGAAACATTTATACAATAGATAAATTTGTAATTGTTATGGTGATTAATTAATAGGGAATTATTTATATTTAAAGAGTGTGAAGCCATAGAACAATTAGTTTATTATTGTGTTTCACTTTACGTGTTACTTCCTGAATATTAATTTATTCGAAATGGCACAGGAAGTCATACTTCTTGGAGTAAGTATTAATTTCAGACTGTCATGAATTGATTGTAGATTGTCCATAGGGATTGGACATTGCATAGGGAATACTGTAATATTCATGAGTACTTTGAAAATAGGGATTTTGAGTATTGGTTAAACTCGCGCTTAGAGATTACTTCATGGGTTCAATCATGAGTAATTCTGAGATGATGATATATTCTATTCTTCAAACATAGATATATAATTCATGTTTTGCAAATTAGTTATGCATCGGTTTACACCAACACATTTCATAACTGGGTCTTATAAAGTGTAATTCCATGCATGATTTGGTGAGTGAAATTGATGATTATACAGTCAAAGTTTATTTGGTACGTTTACCTTAGTATAAAAAGCGATATCTTTGGGCCCCTCGATGATTTGTTGCCAGCATCTGAAGTGCTTGGCCGAACCTGGACTAAATTGATGTGTTCAATTAGTAGTCTGAATTCAAGCGTCATAAATCAGGAAATCAAGAAACAGAATCTTGGACTATGAGATTGATTCTAATCTCTGTCTCATGTCCATACGTATCTTTCAGAATAAAGGGATAGTTGATCACTTATCCTAGGACCAATGTCCAATCAAAGCTTGATAATGTCTTCGGAAAACACTCTTTGTTTGTTATTCGGAGTTGTACATGCAATTGTAGTTAGTGACTTATCCAAGCAGAAGACTGTTGGATTAAGTGTCTAAGATCCTAACTAAATTTGTATAATATTGATGAATAAAAGTGAAGTCCTTTTTGGATTGCCCTCATAAACAGGAAATGACTCGGATTGATAAAAGGAGAGAGATAAAATGATTTATTAATATATTATGTGATTAATATATTAATTAGTAGTAGTTAATTGATGATTTGTTAATTTATTATATGAATAATAAATTTAGAAATAGTTAGAATTGATTAATTATCAATCAAAATAAATCTGGAATTAATTCGGGATTAATTGGAAATAATTAAAGGTGCAAGGGGTGAATTGTAATTGTTTAATAGTTAAACAAAAGAAGCAATTCTAGAACCTATCATCACATGGACGGTTTTGCGAGCTATTTTAGGGTTTCCAGAAACCTCTTGGTAGTAGATAAGGAAATGATTGAGATTGGGATTAAATCTATTATTTAATCATTCAGATCTTGTTTTATCCCTAAGTTACCTAAACTATGAATAGGACCCATGTGCACTAAGATTTCATGGCTTTCGCACACCTGAAGGGGGATAATGAAATTCTCCTCCTCTTTCCCCTCTCTCCTAGGGTTTCTTGCATTCTGGGCGTGAACCATTAGAGGCTCGCACACTATTAGAGCTAGGTTTTCCAAGAAGACTACACGACTTCGATTAGCTTGATTGTGATCTACAAAAGGTATGTGTTCTTGACCATGAATTTCTAATTCATAGGCTTTAGTTTATTTTTTCATAAGTATGTTACATTGTTGCTATTATGTGTAAAAAAGATGTAAATCCAATTTAGGTTGCATGTACCCTTAAGTGTTAAGTGAAATTCTGCAAGTACATTGTTATTTTAACCTAGAATTACCATCATTCTTCCCATGAAAATCGGTTCAACACGTAAGCATTTGTGTTTTTTTAGTTCAATACACCATTTCAAAGCTTGTTGCTTAAATTTTAACACAAAAAAATTAGCACATCCTTGCATTGGCATGCACAAAAGACATCTTTATATCTATAATCCAATTGTGAAAAAACAACAGGATCTAAAGTTCCGTCATAGCTAGGAGGTTGACACACACTGAAACCTTTATAAGGGTTGGATTAGGTGTCTAAGGCAATAACTAAATTGGTATATACATGAATTATTAACAAATCCCTTTTGGGTTGCCCTCAAACCTAGTAACTGACAAGAATGACTTTTGGAGAGAGAGATTGATTTATTGATTTATTATATGATTAATAAATATAAATAAATGATTTATTAATATATTATGAGAATAATATATTAATTAGAAATAGTATTATTTAAGTAAGAATTAATCAAAAATTAATTAGAATCAATTTTGGGATTAATTGGATCAATTAACAGTGCACGACTAAAGTTGTAATTGTTCGATAGTTGAACAAGAGAGGAATTCTAGAATATTCCTAGGGTTGGCCGGAAATTTGAGGCTCCCTAGGGTTTCTGAAATATTACATATAGATAATGTTAGGGCTAGGATCTCAAAATTACAATCAAGATCCTCAAACCCTAGGATCCTTAAACCTCAGGATCCCAAGCATACTTCATGATCCTGACTATTATTTTTCAAATATGTATAACGGTTATATAATCTATTATCTTTCTCACATGTGCAGAAATAATCAAGCCAAAGAGTTATTCTCAACGAATAGTCGTTATGAACATGCAAAAGACCCAGAATACCAAGTCAAGCAACGTCTATAAGTTGATCTCAGAGGATCCCAAAATTTTCAGAGTGCTTCTTATTAGCTTTAGACTATAAAAATCACTTGTATTCATCAAACTACACACGAGACTTAGCAGAATAACAACACTTGTACTCATAATCTTTACATTTCCTTTGTAATCGACATTTTCAATCAATAAAATCATCAAGGCATGTGATCATTATCACATCCCAAGGTTTTATGTCGGAGATCCTAGCAAGGATCAAGGGCTTTCCTTGTAAACAACTTGTGTCACTTTGACCAACATTTTATATTTGCATTATTTTGAACATCACAGTCTCTCATATACTTTGGTTGATTCTTGCTTGTTCCTTTTTTGACCAAAACAATTTGGCGCCCACCGTGGGGTCGTGGTGTTCAAAATCCTTCAAAAAACCATGTCTACTCATACGACTCTATCCTTTTCATTGATTCCTCCCATTTTCTCCAAAAACCTTCCACCATTGCTGGGTGGAGCTCCAAAAAAGTCCCAGAAACACCAAAAAAAACACCTCTCCGGTTGTTACCCCAAGACTCTAGGATCCTTCTGTGTTGATCTCTAACAAAGAAATCTTTGCTATAATAAAAAGACTAGAACGACAAGTCGCCCAACAGTAGGAGGATAATAGGACAATTCTCAAGGAAGTGGAAATAATGAGAACAAAAATCCACAAGCCTCAGGAGGCGGAGAACTCAATCTTGCAGCCCAAGATTCTAAACTTTGATAACCCGGGATCCTCAATAGTTCATCGCGAGACAGGATCCTCAATACCGAATTTTGTTCCCGCTAGGGGCGCGACTCCGAGAAACCAAGCCCATACTGTTGGATTAGGTGTTTAAGCTCATAACTATATTTGGTATGTACTTGATTTGATTATGAGCATGGTCCTTTTGGGTTGCTTTCACTCATGCAACTTGACAGGATGACAAGAAGAGAGAGAGAGAGAGAGAGTAGGATTTATTATATGAATAATAAATTGGTACTCGGAATGATTTTATTAATATATTACAGATTAATATATTATTTGGAAATCATATTATTAATTAGTAATTAATCAGAAATTAATCTAGTATTAATTTTGGGATTAAAGGAACTTATTAATAATAGAGGGACTATTGTACAAATCATTGATACTTACATAATTAGGCTGATGGACTCCACAGAGTGGAGTGGACGAAATTTATGGGTAAGACCATAAGGAATTTCGTCCAAGGGCTCTAAGGAGGGAGTCCATGGGCTGCTTGGTGCCTAAGTAAGGTATTAGGGTTTCCAACTGAAAACCCTAGCAGCCACAGCTATATAAAGACCCTCATACATGATGAAATCGGACCAAAGATTTAAGAAACCCTAAGGTGGTCGATTTCTAGCATCTCTCATCTCATCCTTTGCATTGGGTGTTTGTGACTCCATTAGAGGTGCAACACTTGGGGCACTAAGCTTTCAAAGGTCAAGGATATTCAAGGTGAACTTGTTATTGCTACATAACAAGAGAGGTAACATCTAAACCCTAATTTATATGTCAATTTCAAAATTGTGTATGCTAGTCTTAGGGTTATTGCTTTGGAGTTTGTATTTGCATGTTCAATAGAGAAAAACTTAGATCCAAAGAAATTAGGGTTGCATGTACACCATAGGAATGTTGTAGTGCTCAAAACCCATCACATACGACCCAGGATCCCAACGAAACATTTGCTACTCCCAATAACAAGGATCCTGGTAATCCCGAGAATAATAATATCTTATTACTAACTCAATGGATCTTGATACAAGTTTAAGCCCGATCATGGCTAAGGAACTACAAAAACTAAGACAAATGATATCAAGCATACCCGGAGTAGTTCAGCCTATGCCGGAAGTTTACCCCACGGGCCATAAGATCTCCAGATTCGCTCCAGCAATAGTTGATACCGAGGTCCCGAAGAGCTTTCAGACCCCCAACATGAAGCCTTACGACGGAACTACAGATACTGAGGAGCACGTGGCACAATAGAAAGAGATGATGGAGATCATTCCCATCCCACTCACTTGAAAGAAGCTTGCCTATGCAAGGGTTTTGGTTCCACCCTCATAGGATCAGCTCTAAAATGGCTTCTTAACGTTCCTCCTTATTCAATTACATCATTTGCTCATTTGATTAATTTAATTAACAATCAATTTTCTTGTAGTAGAACATTCGAAAAGATCACTAGTGATCTCTATAGGGTGGTTCAGATCACTTAGGACTTTTGTGAACAGGTTTGGTAGGGAAGCTCTAAATATCCCCCAACATGGACATGGCAACTACAATTGAAGCCTTTAAATCCACACCGGTAGCCATACACGCCATTTTCATCCACTTAACCCCCAATGAAAACTCAACACTCTCGACAACCTTATCAACCACCCGGGCAATGCCCTTCTGAAGCAACCACCCCAAATCTTCTTCTGTAGCTTTTCTCCTTGCAATCTCCTCCTCCAACCGCTTATTAACGCAATCCGCCTGGCTCTCCAACACCCTCTTCTCCTCCACTAAAACCTCGATCCGTTCAGAAAAGCGTTCTACCGACCCATCCAAAGCAGCCACCTTGTCCTTCAAAGACGCTTTCTCCCCTGCTAAAAGATCATAGCCTTCCTCGAACGACCACTTCTCCCTTTCTAAATCCAACAACCTCGCTTTCAGTTCATCCTGCTCGGCGTTAATCAAAGTAAGCTCACCATAATTAGAATCGCTCTGAAGAAGGCGAGAGACAGTCGCCACCATGTACAAACCAACCTGTGCAGCTGCATATAAAAGGCTAATTGAAAGATGTGAGTTAGAGAGAAGCTCCAAAGCCTCGATGGTAGTAGGGGAAAGCATGGGAACCCCAATCATATGCCGCCACATGCTGGGAAAGACGAGATTCCTGGGTTATCCCTAATTCTGGCACATATATGGACGGCGCTGCCGGAGGACCAGAAACAGAACCCTCGACAGCACCCTCCCCAGTCAGAAGCAAGACTGGTGAGTTTGGGACACCTTCACGAACAACGTCTGAGTCAACACCAAAAACGTTCCCACCTAAGGTAGCAGTTTCCACTGGCTCCTCTTTAGGTTCACGGGGCAGTTCAGTTGCCCCTTCGCTCATGCCCTCCGACTGTTTCAGAGTGTCATCATCGGGGATGTAAACCACTCTAGTGGCCTCCCTAAAAGGAAGTCTACGTTCCGCCTCTTAAGAAGGCGTCGACCCGAGGAGTTGGCCTCAACAGAATCTGCAACCGGTGAATCCATCCAGGAAAGCCGTCGTTTGGAGGCCGCACGGGTGCTAAGTCAAGTCAGTCCGGTCGACGCCTCCTCCTCTTCTGTATCAGAAGGCAAAGGGTCCTCACGGGAAACACCACCGACATGCGCGTCAATCAACACCTGACCAACGAGAGGATCATACCCAGGAGGGGAAGCAACAAGAGAGCCGACAAGAGCCAAGGCACAGTCGAGACTGACCGGTGGGGGGAGCTTCTCAACCAAGGGCACTTCCCGGTATTGGCAGGTGCCCTGAAAGCGGCCCCTCATCAATTCGGTATTGGCAGGTGCCAAGGCACAGTCGAGGCTCCCTGTAGCTCCACAATTCGGCGTTCGTCCGTGATTACTCTCTCTTTGAGAGTCGTGTGCCTTATCTGGTACTCCCTAACCTCCGCCCGAGCGGTGGTAAGGTCCTCGATGAGTTGGTCCATGGGATAGAAGTCTCTTTCCAAATCCCTGGTACGAGCATCTGAGGCTTCTACAACATCGTTGAGATCTCGAACTTGATTCGCCATTTCCCTATTCTGGTCCCCTAGGTTCATGATTTGCTGGATCACGACTGAGAGGGCTCTGTCAGCCGGTCCCCCGTGACTGAGGTCGTAGTAACCCCGTTGATCGCCAAATGGTGATCGTTGTCGTTGCTGACGGCTCCATCTCTCGATCACTGTTGCCCAACGGGCATCAGGCCCGTTGTAGCCAAAACGGTTCGCAGGCACCTTGGCGATGTAAGGAGGGTTGATGACTTCCTCCTCTGGCTCTTCTTCTTCGTCCTCCAATTCCTCTTCTTCTTCGTCCTCTTCGGGGTCTTCTTTGGGCTCCTCCTCGAATACTTACTCGGGATCCTCTTCCGGTTCTGCTTCCAACCAACCACTGTTCCCCTGGTTCGGAAAGTAAGGGTCTCCCGGTAAATAAAATCCTGCCATGTCGTCTGTACGAGAATAGGGTGTAAGAGGCACATAATAAATCGAGAAATATTATGCTTAAGCATCATAAAATACTCCTATAGTATTTTAACGACTGTGGTTGATTCTTAACGTGTTTCTTGTATGGGTGTTGGTAAGTTGTTAGATTTGTTGTCCACTATGACTATTCCCCGGCATATACTAGTCACTTCCCGGGCGAATATAGTTGATCAGGCTATATTCCTCTCAGACTTGATTGCATATCCCAAGGCATAATCACATTGCACAACTCCTCTATTTTTTTTGAACTTTCGCGTTTTCCTTAGACGTGACACTATACTGGTATGCATGTATGTACTTATACTTTTTCCTAAAAATAACGCTTTTATTATTTTAAAAGTATATGTGTAGGGAAAACATTTAGATCAGAGAATCTTAGTCCATTAGTGTTTATAGTTTGTATATCTCATGTGGTTTGATATACTATGTTCACTATAAACAATGCTCTGATACCAATCTGTCACACCCCCAAACCAAGGATGGCGGAAAAGTCCGGGGGTGGAAATGACTTTATGTATAGTATCACAACAACGAGTATAATAGTGCTCATAGTAAATACAACCATCATAAATATAATTGAAGAATTTACACCATAGTATGAGTTTACATGTTTCAAAAAAATTACATTATGATGACAAAAAATGTATTATTTGACGTCTTGCGTCCCATCCTCAAAATGCAGTTGGTTACCTGTTCCATTGGTTTCCTGAGAATACAAGTAGTTTTGAAAGAGTGTCAACAATTAAGTTGGTGAGTTCATAAGCTTTTGGATGAAATGTTGGAAAACCTTTTTTTGTAAATGTAGTGAGTACTCAAGAAAAATCCAATATTTTCCTTATAAAACGTTATGTAGCCTTAAATCCCAACACCAAATGTATGAGTGTGTTTCGTAAAATGTAACGAAGTAATGCAGTTTTAAATTGTTAAAACTATTTTTATAGTAGCATTTCCCGTAAACTTAAAGTGATGTTAACTCCCTATGTGAGTCGCTATAACCATACTACAACCGGATGACCTGTTACAACGTTTTTCAGACGTTAAAATTTGGTATGACTTTTGTCACCCGTAGACATGCAGGTCCCGCTGTAGCTAGCAGCAAGGTGTGGGGTGTCAATCCCAATATAGATCTATATACAATTATCACGCTCTCCCTACAAGAGATTCTGGTTATAACTTATAGGAATTTTTAACCCGTACTCTAAGAGTACAATTGAAGAATTGTCTCACAACTTACGTTAACGACTTTACGTATAGTTTGAATGTAAAACCTTTTCCGTGGTGGAGGTGAAATCTCCCTTTGTGTAATAAATTCGTGATGTGAAATCCATAAACTATACCTATTATAGTTTATCATGTAGTATATGAAAAACCCGTTTGTATTGACTGTAAAACCTTTACTGTGGTAGAAATTAAATCCCCTTTTTATATAGTATGATTGTATTGTAAAACCCATAAACTATACCTATTATAGTTATTGTACTTGTTCAAAGTGTATGAAAACCATTATCATGAATGTCTAATTCTGTTTATGATGTTAAACTAACACGAAAATACATTCAACATTTAGAAGCTTATGGTTATACACTTTGCTCAACATGTTACAAAGTGTTGTTAATATTGTAAGCTAAGTAAGTTGTTTTTAACTTTCCTACACTGTATTAGAAAAGTCACAGAAAAATCATATGAAGTTGAAATGGTAGGCAGTTTTGTAAAAATCACAATAACTTCTGTAAAAATGTTCATATTCAAAGACTGGCCCGGATTCGTTTCTGAAATGGTAGGCAGTTTTGTAAAAATCACCATAAATTGTAGAAAAATTGTATGGAGATGTGAAAGTATTCATTAGAAAGTTATAAACCTGAACTACTTGCATATTAAACAGTTTTAAAAGATATTAAGTTTAAGATGGTCAAAACAGTCCGTGAATAGGACTCAACTTTTCTGTGAGAAGATGGAGTATGAGTTTGAGTTATATTAAGGTGTGTTAACTTGTATTCCCCCCCCCCCCCTCTTAAAACTTGAAGAAAACATAAAAATGTAGGGGTATGAACTCACCTTGAGTGGTTTTTCTGAGAAGGATGATGAAGAAAAAAGGTTTCAAAGTCAAGAACACTTGGTACAAGCTTGGAGAGTTGAAGAATCTAAGAACAAATATGGCGACATTTGTTATGAAAGATTCATAATTTGAGTGAAGGAGTGAAGAATGTTCAATGTAGGATGAGAATACTTACTGAATGTGGGTGGAAAACTCAAAATCATCCTTGGAGTCTCGAGTTCTTAGAGAGGAAAAGTGAGAGAGAAGTTTTTGCTTTTTGGTGAGAGAGTGAGTAAAGTGGAAGGGGAGATGGGGGTTTCTAGCTTTTGATCAAGCTACCAGCTGGAGGAGGGGTGGGAGAGGACAAATAGTTGACTAGGTATGGTTGAATAGTGACTGAGTGTTGTCCTATGTGGGTACGGGGTTAGCTTGTGTCACACTTTATGGAAAGTCAACACTCTAACACAATATCTTACCCAAGAGATTTTTATTCTTAGTTTAAGATTTCCCCCAAAATGTGATTAAAATATGAAAATATAGGGTCTTATATGTCAAAATACGAGTTTGGGTGAAAATCCCATGTTAAAATCATGAAAAACGAGCTTAAAACACGAAACTGCTCGAAAACCGGGAAAAAGAAGCGAACTTGCGAGGCCAGACCGACGGTTCGGTCCTATATGGTGAGAACCGAAGGTAAGTTCGGTTCATGTTGCTGAGGACAGAAAGTGGGTTCGGTCCGAGAAGCTTACAGGCGGACTCGTCAGAAGGGAACCGAAAGCGAAATGAACCGAGAGCAGAGTGAGCTTCGGTCTGAAGGGTCTGATCCGAACCGAAGGGTGAGTTCGGTCCTTAAGGGCTGTTTCGGTTCTTGGCAGGTTCGGTTCCTAAGAGGTTTCGGTTCTTGAGAGGTTTTGGTTCCTAAGAGGGGTTTCGGTTCCTAAGAGGTTTCGGTTCTTAAGAGGTTTCGGTTCTTTAAGGCGGTTTTTCCAATAATCTTCCCGTTTCGAGTGGTTTTCGACTAAGTTAAGGGTCGGGATCCCCCGAGTGATTATAAAAAGTTGAAAGGGATTTTGAGAGAGATTTGGGAGAGATATGGGAGAGATTTGGGAGAGAGAGATTGAGATATAGCGAGAGAGATTGAGAGAGACTTTGTTTGTGACCTTTGCGAGTGTTTAACTTCGAAACGCAAGGTTTGTAAACCCCGTTTTGCCTTGTTATGAGTGTTATACGCTCCTGTAAGGTATGTATTAATGTTTTATCGAGTAGTTACATCATTTTACTCTGATTAGGGTCTAGATTTTCCAAACACGTGATATCCCTAAATGATAATTTTCATTAAATCAATGAGTTGTACAATAGTAAGCATGATGTAGACCTTAATATACGAAGGTTAATTGAGTTGACCGTTTTGACTTTGACTCGACCAGAAATTGACGGTTGTCAGATCATCCCCCCGTTAGAAGGAATTTCGTCCTGAAATTAGCGTTTTGATTGGGACTTCAGACGTTTGGGAAGAGGTGTGGGTATTTTTGTTTCATCTGATCTTCACGTTCCCAGGTGAACTCGGGTCCTTGTTTAGCGTTCCAACGGACCTTCACTATAGGGATGCGACTCTGTTTTGTTCTCTTGATCTCGCGATCCATGATTTCTACCAGTTCTTCCACAAAGTGGAGACTCTCATTGATTTGAATCTCATCAAGAGGAATAACGAGAGTTTCGTCAGACAAGCACTTCTTCAAATTGGACACATGGAAGGTAGGATGTACACTATTAAGTTTTTGGGGTAGTCGAAGTTTGTACGCCACCGGGCCAATCTTGGCAAGGATTTCGAACGTCCCGATGTACCTTGGATTTAGTTTACCACTTTTACCAAAACGTATCGTTCCTTTCCATGGTGAGACCTTCAGTAGCACCCGGTCCTCAACCTGGAATTCCAAGAGTTTGCGTCGCTTGTCGGCGTAGCTCTTTTGTCGATCTCGAGATGCTTTCAATCTTTCTCGAATTTGTACGATCTTTTCCGTAGTTTTGTCTTTGAGGGTGCCGTTAGGGACTTGCCCTTTTTCTAAATGTGTATCTCCCACTTCAGCCCAACACAATGGCGATCTGCACTTGCGGCCGTAAAGAGCTTCAAATGACGCGACCTTGATGCTAGTACGATATCTGTTGTTGTACGAGAATTCAATAAGTGGTAAGTGGGTATCCCACGCTTTACCGAAGTCAATAACACAAGCTCTTAGCATATCTTCCAAGGTTTGAATAGTTCTTTCGCTCTGCCCGTCGGTTTGCGGGTGGTAGGCCGTACTCATGTTTATCCTGGTCACTAGAGCTTTCTGTAAGGACTGCCAGAACCGTGAAGTGAATCTAATATCTTTGTCAGAGAAAATGGATATCGGCACACCATGTAGTCGTACAATCTCTTTGATGTACGTCCTAGTCAATTTTTCCATCTTGTCGATCTCTTTTATTGGCAGGAAGTGCGCGGATTTGGTCAACCTATCGACGATTACCCAAATGGTATCAAGACCACCCGTTGTCTTAGGTAGTTTGGTTATGAAGTCCATGGTTATTCGTTCCCACTTCCATTCGGGTATCGTAGGTTGTTGTAGTAGACCCGAAGGCTTTTTGCACTCTACTTTAACTTTGGCGCAAGTCAGGCACTTGCTCACGTAGGTAGCGATTTCGGCTTTCATGTTCGGCCACCAGCAGAGTTTCTTCAGGTCCAGATATATCTTGTCCGAACCGGGATGTATGGAGTATCGAGTTTTGTGTGCTTCTTTTAGGACGACGTCCCTAAACCCGCCGAATTTCGGTTTCCAGATCGGTTCATGAGATAACGAGCTCCGTCGCCCTTGACTTCTAGATTCTTATCCATTCCTATTAATACCTCACCTGTCACATTCTTAGGATTCAAAGCTTCCAGCTGGGCCTCTTTGATTTGCATGGACAGGTGTGAATGGATTGTCATGGTTAATGACTTTACTCGGCGACTCGAGTATTCTTTTCGACTTAAGGCGTCAGCTACCACGTTGGCTTTTCCTGGGTGATAACGAATCTCACACTCGTAATCATTCAGTAGTTCTACCCATCGTCTCTGCCTCATGTTGAGCTCTTTTTGATTGAGGATGTGGTGAAGGCTTTTGTGATCGGTAAAGATAGTACACTTTGTCCCGTAAAGATAGTGCCTCCAGATCTTTAGGGCGAATACTACTGCTCCCAATTCGAGGTCATGTGTTGCGTAGTTGACCTCGTGCACTTTTAATTGCCTCGATGCGTAGGCAATGACCTTTCCTCGTTGCATTAACACACACCCAAGACCCTGGTGTGATGCGTCGCAGTAGACCACAAAGTCTTCGGTTCCCTCGGGTAGGGATAAAATCGGGGCGCAGGGCCTGCTTTAGCGTTTGGAAAGCGGTTTCTTGAAGACAATCTCCGCCCTTAGTATCTCCAATACCTGTCGTGGATGTTGGCTATGCTCCTCCTTACTCCTTGAATAGACAAGGATGTCGTCTATGAAGACAATCACAAACTTTTCTAGGTAAGGTCGGCACACCCGGTTCATTAGATCCATGAACATTGCGGGTGCGTTTGTTAACCCAAAGGGCATCACTACAGACTCGTAGTGACCGTACCGAGTCCTGAACACCGTTTTAGGAATATCCTCCTCCTGAGCCCGTAGTTGATGGTATCCCGATCTCAGATCGATCTTTGAGAAGTAAGATGCTCCTTGGAGTTGGTCAAATAGGTCGTCGATTCGGGGTAAAGGGTATCGGTTTTTGATGGTAAGCTTATTTAGCTCGCGGTAGTCGATGCACATGCGAAACGATCCACCCTTCTTGGTCTAATGAACCCTTTACTCAGCAGTTCGTTTAGTTGGCTGGATAGTTCTTGCATCTCGGCTGGCGCTAGACGGTAGGGCACCTTGGCTACGGGGGTAGCTCCGAGGATTAGGTCGATTCGGAATTCGATTTGTCGTGCGGGTGGAACTCCGGGAAGGTCTTCTGGGAATATGTCAGGGAAATTATAGACCTTCGGAATGTCCTTGACATTCTTCACCTCTTGTTTCTTATCCACTACGTGGGCTAAGAAGGCGTGGTATTCCTTTCGAAGATCCTTTTGGGCTTTGGCACAAGAGATGATTTGTAGGTTTGCATTGGGTTTGTCGCCGTAGACGACAAGAGTTTCGCCACTCGGCAGATTAAGGCGAACGGCCCTTTCGTAACACAGAATGTCAGCACGATTTGAGCTTAACCAATCCATGCCAATGATGATGTCAAAACTTTTTATTGATACCGGCAATAGATCGATTTTGAATGAGTGATTGTCTAGAGTGAGGGTACACCCTGAGTATCTATCGTTAGTGCTTTCTGTCTTTCTGTTTGCCATTTCTACGACGTATGTATCTTTTAGTGTTTGGGGACTTTGTTTTAATAATTGTTTGAATTTGTGGCTAACGAAACTCCTCTCCGCTCCACTATCGAATAATATGCATACATATGAGTTATTGAGGAGAAACGTACCGGTAACCACCGTGGGATCCTCCCTTGCTTCTCCCTGCCCTAAGGCCAAGACCCTTCCGACACCGTCGATGTTTGCATTTCTAGCTTTTGGGCAGTCCCTCTTGTAGTGCCCAGTTTCCCCGCAGCCGTAACAGGCTCGGCTTGCCCCGACGTTGGCGGTCGGGTTGGCGTGTTGGGCAGACGCCCTGCAGAAACGGGCGGTATGCCCCTTTTTGTTACAGCTTTTGCAGTGTATTTCTCGACTAAGGACCGTTGTGGTGAAAGTTGCACTTGTTGCACTTGGGAAGGGTTCCAACATATTGCCTCAGCGGTGCTGGAGTGGAAGGAGTAGTGGCAGCATGGATGGCAATGGTTTGCTGCTTCTTGGCGGGGTCCTGCGCCGGTTGCTTATTTTTATTATCCCAGAACTTCCTCTTGTTGTTCCCTCCTCTTGCTTGATCGGAGGTGGTTGCCACAGTGACATGGCTGGCCCGATGATTAATGAGTTGTTGTGCAAACTCCTTGGCACTGTCGAAGGTAGTTGGCCGTGAGGCCAACACGCTATTTTGAATCTGGGGAGATAGTCCCGAGAGGTATCGCTCCACCTTCTTGCTTTCCGGAGTGACCATCGCCAGACAGAGGAGTGTTAGATCATTGAATCGGGCAGTGTAAGATGCAAGGTCAGAGCCCGTCATCTTGAGACTCCACAGTTCTTGCTCTAATTTTTGTACTTCACCCCTTGGGCAATACTCCTTCAGCATCATAGTTTTCAAGTCTTCCCAGCTTATTGAATTAGCCATGGCAAGTGTCAGAGATTTCACGTGGTCGTTCCACCAAGTAAGGGCCCTGCCGGTGAAAGTGCAAGCTGCGAATTTGACTTTGCTTGCTTCGGGGCATGCACAGATCTCGAAGACAGATTCGGTCTTTTCGAACCACTGCATCAAGGCAATGACGCCCCCGCTTCCATTGAAAGGATCAGGTTTTCCATTCATGAAGTCCTTATAGGAACATTCTCTCGAACGCCCTTGACTATCTCCTTGAGTGGAGTTATTAGTACCGCTCCCTGTCCTCCTGGCACCGTCAGTGCTGATTTGGGACATAACAGCTGCCACTGCAGCGGTAACCGCAGCCTGGAACATAACAGGATCATACTGGGGAGGCGACGGTGGTGGATTTTTTTGCGTTCTGCTAGTGTGTCTAGCAGACCTACGAGGTGGCATCTTTCTGTCATAAAATTTTAAAGACGAAATGATATAAGTCTTTTAGTAATGGTTATAAGTCGGGTGTCGTAAAACTAGGTTATTAGTTTTCAAGTATAGTATTTCCCGATTTTTTAAATGTTTTCAAGCAATTCATAGTAGGAGTCTATATAAATAAACTTATGAATTTAGTAGTAATGACTTCAAATGAAATCTTGTAATCTTGGTTCCATGCCTGATCCACTCATAAGACCACTTGATGTATACTAGTTGTGTGCAACTAAGGTTCAATAGACCGTCGAACTTAATGAGTCTGCCCTGGGCTCACAACCAAACAAGGAACAAGATCCAAAGCAGACTCACCATTTCTAAGTCGACTGCCTCTTAATTACATATAACCTTGAGGTGTATATTAAATAATCTCGGAGTTACCATAAGCAAATCGTTTGTAATGATATGTTATGCAATCTGAGGTGAACTCCCAATAAAATAAAATGCATACCAATTTTCATTGATATAATTTAGTACATGTTTTTAGGAAAATTTGACCTTATAGAAGGTCTACATTATATCAACGTAACGGAAAATTTTGATAGCACATAGACCCTTTGACTAGTGTAATCACTTAGACACAGGGTCAAGCTACTTGGAGGAAAGAGTAGCCCCAACACATACTCGTAAACCTAATTTATAACAAAATGTGAGTAGTTCAAGCACTACTCGAGGCGGGTGGTATCAGGTGGTCCCTTACGGGCCTTGAGACGAGGTCGAGGCTCCCTATAGCTCCGCAGTTTGGCATTCGGCCGCGATTACTCTCTCCTCGAGAGTCGCGTGCCTTATCTGGTACTCCCTTACCTCCGCCCGAGCGGTGGTAAGGTCCTCGATGAGTTGGTCCATGGGATATAAGTCTCTTTCCAAGTCCCTGGTACGAGCATCTGAGGCTTCTACAACAGCGTTGAGATCCCAAACTTGATTCGTCATTTCCCTATTCTGGTCCCCTAGGTTCGTGATTTGATGGATCACGACTGGGAGGGCTCTGTCAGCCGGTCCCCCATGACTGAGGTCGTAGTAACCCCGTTGATCGCCAAATGGTGATCATTGTCGTTGCTGACGGCTCCATCTCTCGATCACTGTTGCCCAACGGGGCTCAGGCTCGTTGTAGCCAAAACGGTTCACAGGCACCCTGGCGATGTAAGGAGGGTTGATGACTTCCTCCTCTGGCTCTTCTTCTTCGTCCTCCAATTCCTCTTCTTCTTCGTCCTATTCGGGGTCTTCTTCGGGCTCCTCCTTGAATACTTCCTCGGGATCCTCTTCCAGTTCTGCTTCCAACCAACCACCGTTCCCCTGGTTCGGAAAGTAGGGGTCTTCGGGTAAATGAAATCCTGCCATGTCGTCTGTACGAGAATAGGGGTGTAAGAGGCACATAATGAATCGAGAAATATTGTGCTTAAGCATCATAAAATACTCCTATAGTATTTTAACGGTTGTTTTTGATTCTTAACGTGTTTCTTGTATGGGTGTTGGTATGTTGTTAGATTTTTGTCCACTATGACTATTCCCCGGCATATACTAGTCACTTTTCGGACGAATATAGTTGATCAGGCTATATTCCTCCCGGACTTGATTGCATATCCCAAGGCATAATCACATTGCACAACTCCTCTATTTTTTTTTTACTTTTGCGTTTTCCTTAGACGTGACACTATACCGGTATGCATGTATGTACTTATACTTTTTCCTAAAAATAACGCTTTTATTATTTTTAAAAGTATATTTGTAGGCAAAACATTTAGATCATAGAATCTTAGTCCCTTTGTGTTTATAGTTTGTATATCTTATGTGGTTTGATATACTATGTTCACTATAAACAATGCTTTGATACCAATCTGTCACACCCCAAACCAAGCATGGCGGAAACGTCCGGGGGTGGAAATGACTTCATGAATAGTATCACAACAATGAGTATAATAGTGCTCATAGTAAATACAACCATCACAAATATAATTGAAGAAGTTACACCATTGTATGAGTTCACATGTTTAAAAAACAATTACATTATGATGACAAAAAATGTATTAATTGACGTCTTTCGTCCCCTCCTGAAAATGCAGTTGGTAACCTGTTTCACTGGTTTCCTGAGAATACAAGTAGTTTTGAAAGAGTGTCATCAATTAAGTTGGTGAGTTCATAAGCTTTTGGATGAAATGTTGGAAAACCTTTGTTTGTAAATGTAGTGAGTACTCAAGAAAAATCCAATATTTTCCTTATAAAACGTTATGTAGCCTTAAATCCCAAGACCAAATGTATGAGTGTTTTTCGCAAAATGTAACAAAGTAATGCAGTTTTAAATTGTTAAAACTCTTTTTGTAGCACCCGGTTCCTGTAAGTTACTTTCATTCAAGTAAGTATAACATTTTGGCCTGGGACTCGGCGAGTTGAAGGTCCAACTCGTCGAGTAGAATCGACTTTGGACACGGGAGTTTAGTGACCTACTCGACGAGTCGGCAAACCGACTCGACGAGTAGGCGCGGTTCGGACAAAACCCTAATCTAAGAGATTGCACCCTATTTAAGCATCTCATTCAGCCTCCCTTCGTCCCTATTGCTCTCAGAACTCTCCATATCAAACCCTATTCGTTTGTGTAAAGATCTAAGGCCTTTGTGGTGGTTTTTGGTGATTTTGGAACATAAAAAGGAAGAGAAAGGCTTGAGGAATCAAGAGGAGGCCAGAGGAGTTCACGTTTGTGCACCCTCTACAGTTGTTTAGAGGTATAAAGGTGATACCTTGCTCTTTCATGTTTTAGATCCCATTTTGGGGTGATTTAGGGGTTTTAGGAGCCATCCTTGGTGACCAATCATGAGTGCAAGAATGATTGGAGGCTAAGACTTCAGATCCAAGGTCTTTAAGGGGTTACAAGGCAGAAAGGGACTGATTTTGGAGCCTTGGAGAACCCCATGCATCTTAAGAGTCTCATTTAGGGCCATTTGAACTCATAGTCCCATGCATGTACGTAAAGTTTGTAACTTTACGTGCTAGATCGATCTTAGAAGCCTAGATCTATCTTTTGGTCAAGTGTTGTACAACAGAAATCGAGAAATGAGACTTAGTCATTCTCCACTCGGCGAGTCGTTCTTGGGACTCGGCGAGTCCATGACCTGACTCCCATTTTCTGTTATGGTTTGAAGGAACCCAGTGAGTGTTAAAGTGGTCTTAGAGGGGTCCGGGGGAGTGACCCAACGCATTGGACTTAGCCATAGACCTGGAAATTATAGGACTCGACGAGTGTATGAACAGACTCGGCGAGTCCAAGGCAATCTCCCAACTTTCGAAGATGAACTCGAGGAGTTGGCGAGTCAAGGTCAGGACTTGTTCGTAGGATGAAGATGAACTCGACGAGTTGTTCATACGACTCGGCGAGTCGGATGAAGGATCATTCGGGGTTGTTTTAGAAGGAGAACTCGTCGAGTCGTTGCCAACTCGACGAGTAGAGGCGTAAAGAAGGACAGATGAAAGGATAGGGACTCGACGAGTTGGCGGCCCAACTCGGCGAGTCGGGTCAACTGGAAGTTGACTTTGACTTTGACTTGGTCAGGGGTAAAATAGTCATTTTTCCCAAAGAGTAGTTATCAGTGTCTGATTAAGTGTTTTATGGACTTATAGCCGGAGGATCACAGGAGCAGCAGTCAGACATCTGCCGATCAGCTTTTCAGCAGTCAGCCTTACGAGGTGAGTTACCTTCCAGTAGGGGTGGGTCTAAGGCCACAATGCCGACCCACCAACAGGGATATTTAGTAGATAATTGTCTTTGTGATAATTATCTTGGTTTGGTTATGTGACTTGGTCATGAGATATGCTTGCGTAATATGAACGCTGTGTTAGTGGTAGTGACAGGGAATAGTCTTTCCCTAGCATAGGTCGTTAGGACCAATGGGTAGGTCAGTACCCCGATATGCCTGATTGTATGTTTATATCTTGCTATTGTATGCTAGTGGTAGGGGTGAAATAGTCCCCAGTTACCGGTTGAAAGATACCGATGGCGGATACCGGTTGAAAGATATCGATGATAGTTACCGGTTGAAAGATATCGATGGTAGTTACCGGTTGAAAGATACCGACGATATTATATGGTATGTGGTATGATGGGGGAACTCACTAAGCTTTGTGCTTACAGTTTTTGGTTGTGGTTTCAGGTACCTCTTCGTCGAAGGGGAAGGAGCCGGCGGTGTAGCAGCGCATCACATACATGATTTCTGCATGGAGTTTTCTGGGATTGTACTCTGATTTTTATTACTTTCGATGTTACGGTTTTCAGACACGGTGCTATGGTTTTAAAAAAAATGATATGACATTGGCAATGTTTGGTATACTATGTTATGAATTACTTATTTAAAAATGAAATTTTTGGCCTCGAAATTTGGGATGTTACAAGTTGGTATCAGAGCCCTGGTTTGAGGGATTCAGACACACTCTTGGGGGTGTCTCGACTCAAACCGAGGGACTAAAAGATTTTTTTTAAAGGAAAACAGTTTCTAAAATTTTAAGTTAAGCAATTTTGAGAACAGACAAGGTGTGTGATGCGTGCGACCGGCCGAGCTCAAGTAAGTTTTCCCCAAGATACCCATACTTGTTATGTTATGTGTATGATTCTTGATTCTGAGAACTGCATGCTAGATTAGGGCTAGGGATCTAGAAGGATGCCTTGTATGCCTGATATATGATTCTGAGAACTGCATGCCAGAGTAGGGCTAAGGATCTAGAGGATGCCTTGAATGCCTGTTGTATGAGCTGTATGCTAGGACTGTTTAGTCAGCAGTAGGATAGCCTGATTAGGTTATGCCAGATGTGGTTACTCGATGCACAAATGCTGCTTGCTTTGTGCTTAAGGGGTCCTGTCTAACTTTAACTAACTAGTGAGCGGATATGTAACAGTATTCACAAGCTAGTTAGGGAAGGGAAGTATGGACTCCTAGTGCAGCTGATGGCGGAGAGTAGGACGGGGAGTGCCCTAGAAAAGCCTAGGACGAGATTAGTAGGAAAGGGTATCGGTAAAGGGAATTGGTGAAGTTGAAGAAATCCTTGAGGAAAGTACGGATAGATGTGGAATGTAGTATGGGCCCGTACTACTGAAAGCAGAGGATCCGTACTCGAGTCAAGGAGGGCCGAGATGGAACCAGGAAACTTGGAGAGTGCGTGAGACCTCTCGGGGGTATGTATGATCCTGACGTTTATGTGTTTATTTTCAGTATGGCGATTACTCGACATGGAGCAGGATCTAGGTCAGGATCACGGTCAGGCTCGGGCGCAGGATCCGAGCAGGTTGATAACGGGTTACGCGAGTTCATCACGTCTGATATCACTAGGGGTATCCTTGAGTCGACCCTATCATCTTCGGGTTGATCAAGGAGGGGATTATTGAGTTGATGGAGGATCGCCTCCAGGAATTCAGGAGGGATGCGGCGTCCAGTCAGTCGGGTACGCGCACGCTGTCCTTCAAGGACTTTAGAGGGAGTGGCGCACCGGACTTTCATGGGGTGACGGACCCCATTGCTGCCAGGAGATGGATCGCAGACATCGAGTCTGCGCAGTTGACGAGCTTCTGCCCGGAAGGTTCGAAGGTCCGTTTTGCTGCAGGTTGTTTGAGGGATCGAGCCAGAGATTGGTGGGAGTTGGTTGGTGATTCGTTGGGAGCCCCAGCCGTCGAGGCTATGACTTGGTCAGATTTCGTGACCAGATTCAGGGCTGAGTTTGCACCAACTGTGGAGCTTCAGCAGCTGGCCAGGGAGTTTTTGGATATGAGACAGACTACGGAGACTGTGGCGGAGATCACCGCCAAGTTCCGAGAGAGAGCATTGTTGGTACCCCAGTATGCATGGGATGAGGAGATGCGGAAGACCCGCTATCATGATATGTTGAGGGCTGATATCCGGGAGCATGTCAGCTATTCAGCCTGCCCGACCCTGGAGTCCATGATTGCTAGGGCGCGGGAGAGGGAGATTGATCTAGAGCACCTCAGGAAGAGGAAGTCAGAGATTGCGCAGGTTGCAGGGGTTTCGGGGAAGAAACCCAAGGGATTCGACGCGAGGTCGAAGGGCCAACAGGGGCGGGACCGCTATGGAAAGTGCGGTTGGTCACATGAGGGAGTTTGCCGCACTGAGTCGGGTTCCGGCTGCTATAAGTGCGGCAAGACTGGGCATTTTGGCAGGGATTGTACTGCCCCTGCTCCTGCGGTTCAGACATCAGACCTGATTTGCTTTCATTGCAATCAGAGGGGCCATAAAAAGGCCAACTGCCCCAGATTGAGAACAGCAACAGCGCCGGTAGTGGCGCCGACTCCGGCGACTACACGGGTTGCAGATGGCCGGAAGGTCAAGGCAGAGGCTCGGGTGGTGCGGAGCCGAGCATTTCAGTTGACAGCCGAAGAGGCACGCGCTGCACCCGATGTGGTGACAGGATCGTTCCATGTGAACGGTATCCCAGTTCAGGTGTTGTTTGATTCGGGTGCTACCCGATCATTTGTCTCTCTTGCACTTAGCAAGAAGTTTCCTGAGTCCTCTGGCATGTTGGATTGCCCTCTAGAGGTCGAGATCGCGGACAACCGGTCAGTGTGAGCATCAGAGTTCTTCAGGGACTGTGTTATGAGATTGTGCGAGGAGCGTTACTTGGTAGACTTGGTTCCTATATCTTTTCGGGGGAACAAGGTTATTATCAGCATGGATTGGCTAAGCCCCAATGGGGCAGTGATCGACTACGCGCAGCAGTTGGTGAGGATCAGGACCCCAAGTGGGGGAGAGCTGGTGATTCAGGGCGAGAGGCCACAGCGAGGACCAACCTTATGTTCAGCAGCTAGAGCTAGGCGCTACCTTCAGCAGGGTTGCGTAGGATTTGTCGCTTATGTTATGCATACCCGGGAGGCGGGTAAGGCGACGGTGGATGATGTGCCAGTGGTACGAGAGTTTGTGGACGTATTCCCCGAGGAGTTGCCTGGGATACCTCCGGAGAGGCAGGTAGAGTTCAGGATCGACCTAGTCCCTGGTGCGGCTCCGATAGCCAAGGCACCGTATCGGTTGGCTCCTCCTGAGATGCAGGAGTTTTCTACACAGCTGCAGGAGCTGTTAGACAAGGGATTCATTAGACCGAGCAATTCACCCTGGGGAGCCCCGATTCTGTTTGTGAAAAAGAAGGACGGGTCGCATCGAATGTGTATAGACTATAGGGAGCTGAATAAGGTAACGGTGAAGAACCGTTACCCACTCTCGAGGATTGACGACCTCTTTGACCAGCTACAGGGAGCGTCTTGGTTCTCCAAGATTGATCTACGTTCAGGATATCATCAGATGAGGGTCAGAGAGGAGGATGTGCAGAAGACTGCGTTTCGGACAGTTATGGTCACTATGAGTTCGTGGTGATGCCCTTCGGGCTCACCAATGCTCCTGCCACGTTGATGGACCTCATGAACCGCGTGTGCAGACCGATGTTGGATCAGTTCGTGATAGTTTTCATCGATGACATCTTGGTTTATTCCAAGACGCGAGAGCAGCATGAGGAGCACTTGCGGGAGGTGTTGGATACGTTGAGGAGGGAGAGCTTATATGCCAAGTTCTCCAAGTGTGAGTTCTGGTTGCGCGAGGTGCAGTTTCTTGGGCACCTTGTCAACCAGGACGGGATTTCGGTTGATCCGGCCAAAGTGGAGGCCGTGATGAGGTGGGAGGTGCCAAGGTCCCCATCCGAGATTCGGAGCTTCCTGGGACTGGCAGGCTACTATCGGTGGTTCATTCAGGACTTCTCCAAGATAGTCGTGCCCCTGACCCAGTTGACGAGGAAAGTCGTGGTCTTTCGCTGGGGGCCTGAGCAGCAGGCCGCGTTTGTAACGTTGAGACAGAGATTGTGTGAGGCGCCAATCTTAGCCCTGCCAGAGGGCATGGAGGACTTTGTGGTATACTGTGATGCATCCATCTCAGGCTTGGGCGCGGTATTGATGCAGAGGGGGCATGTTATAGCTTACGCTTCGAGGCAGCTAAAGCCTCACGAGGCGAATTACCCGACGCATGATTTGGAGCTGGGGGCTGTTGTTTTCACCCTTAAGATTTGGCGCCATTACCTCTATGGGGTTCGTTGTACCATTTACACGGACCACAAGAGCCTGAGGTATCTCATGGACCAGCCAAATCTGAATATGAGGCAGCATCGGTGGCTTGATGTGGTAAAGGATTATGATTGCGAAATCCTCTACCACCCGGGGAAGGCCAATGTCGTGGCCGATGCGCTTAGCCGCAAGGCAGCGCCGATCAGGGACATCTGTCTGAGGATGATGGTTGTGACTCCGTTATTGGAGCAGATTCGGGAGGCCCAGCAGGAGGCCATGAAGGAGGAACATCAGAAGAGTGAGAGAATTGTGGGTCAGGTTTCCTCCTTCGACTATGATAGTCGGGGATTGTTGACTCTGCACCATAGGGTGTGGGTCACGTATAATGGGGGTGTGCGCCAGGTACTGATGGCAGAGGCGCATAAATCCAGGTTCTCCATCCATCCCGGGGCGACGAAGATGTAGAGGGATCTTCGTCTCGATTATTGGTGGCCCTGTATGAAGAGGGACGTAGCATGGTTTGTGGAAAGGTGCCTGACCTGCAGGAAGGTCAAGGCTGAGCACCAGAAACCTCACGGCAAGGTCCAGTTGTTGGATATCCTGCTGTGGAAGTGGGAGGATATTACTATGGACTTCATTACGAAGCTTCCCAGGACCGCGCGAGGGGTGGATTCGATTTGGGTCATCGTTGATCGATTGACCAAGAGCGCCCATTTTATTCTGATCCAGGAGAGTATTTCGGCCGAAAAGTTCGCCGACATCTACATCCGGGAAGTAGTGGCGCGGCACGGGGTGCCATTTTCAGTGATTTCAGACAGGGACGTGCGGTTCACTTCTAGGTTTTGGAAGAAGTTTCATGACGACCAGGGTACTTGACTGCATTTTAGCACCGCCTTCCACCCGCAGACAGATGGTCAGAGCGAGCAGACCAACCAAACTCTGGAGGATATGCTGCGGGCGTGTGTTTTAGACTTCGGAGGGAGTTGGGATACTTACCTCCCGTTGGTGGAGTTCTCCTATAACAATAGCTATCATGCGAGTATCGACTGTCCTCCTTTCGAGATGTTGTATGGGAGGAAGTGCAGGACCCCGATATGCTGGGGAGAGGTTGGGCAAAGAGTCATGGGGAGTACCGAAGTGGTACTCAAGACTACGGAGAAGATCCAGCAGGTTAGGAGCAGGCTTCAAACTACTCAGAGTCGGCAGAAAAGCTATGCCGACAAGCGACGGTCAGACTTGGAGTTCCAGGTCGGGGATATGGTCCTCCTAAAGGTGTCGCCATGGAAGGGCGTCATCCGATTCAGGAAGCGGGGCAAGCTGGGCCCCAGGTATATTGGACCCTTCAGGGTTATAGTCCGGGTGGGCAAGGTGACGTATAGGCTGGATCTGCCAGCGGAGCTCAGTCAGATCCATAGCACTTTTTGTTGGATTAATGTCTAAGTCCATAACTATAATTGGTAAGACTTGACCGGCATGGTCCATTTGGGTTGCATGGCATCATGCATTTGGATAGACTATAATGAGAGAAATAACACTTAAGGTTGGTTAATATATTATAAGTTCTAATATATATTAATAAGGTTATTTAATTAGTATTGATCAAGAATTAATTTGGAATTAATTAAGTGATCAAAAGGAGACTAATTAAATATATGGGTTGATTGTGTAAATCATTCATTCTTATATATGTGGGCTTGTGATCCAAGATTCCTTATGTTGGACTAAGTCCATGGGGTGACCCATGGATACTCCATGGAGGTTAAAATCCATGGAGCATAAGGAATGGGTAAAGTTATGAGTTACATGGTGTAACCCTAATAGCCACCATATAAAAGAATCCCATGGCTCAAGAAATCGTGCACTAATGTGTGAGTGTGAGGGCTAGACGATTTCAAGGAGTGTTCAAGTTTCTCTCAAGTTATTCCAAGTGTATTTGGTGTTGTGTGAACCATTTGAGGTGTCACACTTGGGGCACTAGGCACTCAAGCTTCATGAAGACATTCTACATCAAAGAGGTATGTATTCTATCTTGTTATATTTATTATTTTGTATGCTAGATTAGGATAATAGCTTGGATGTTCATAATTGTATGTATTATAGAGAAAACATAGATCCAAGGTATTTAGGGTTGCATGTACACTTAGGAGTGTTAGAATGCTCATAACCTAACAGTGGTATCAGAGCCTAGGCTTGTTTTCTTGTTATACTTGCAAAAGTAGCTGAAAAATCGAGTTGGATGCATATATTCGATTGTTTTGGCTGGAATTGGACTAGGAACATTACCCTAAGATGTTTTTAGACTTATAAACTTGTTTTTGATGTGGTAATGTTCATGCTAATCCAATTTCTAAGATAATTGTCATAATTTCAAGATTTGTATTAGTTTGTATGTTCATGCTAATTTCTTGAAGATTGATGATTTGAATTATCTTATTCTTATGAGGTTCTTAGATTAATAGAAAAGTTGTGTGAAATAGTTGTTTTCAATCCATTTTAATCTAAGAGTTGATTCCAAAGTGTGTTTTTGTAACTTGTCCTCAAGTTATATGAAAAGTCACATTTAAGAATCATAAAACTCATAAAAGTTGGCAAAGGTTACAAAATGAAGAGTCTAGTTCTAATTAAATGGTTTTATGACTCCATAACTTGTCCTCAAGTTATGGAGGTTCAAGAGTCTCTTCATTAAATTAAAAAAAAAAGTGTAACCTTAATTAGTTCCATAAGTTACAATAAAAAAAAGTTATTTTTTTTTATTAATTAGTTTAAAGTCTTCCATAACTTGTCCTCAAGTTATGAAACTTGAAGAGTTTTTTTTGTTTTTTTTTAATTAAAACTACTTTAAACTCATAAGTTATGGAATTAATTAGTTTTGAATAGTTTCAAAACTTGCCCTCAAGTTTTGGAATTTGAAAAAGTTTTCACTTATGAATACTTTAATTCCAAGTTAGCCCTTAGAATTTTAAAAGTTAAAATTCAACCCTTATACTTTATAATATTATAAGTTAATAATATTTATATATATGTATAAGAGTAAAGTCAGTCTTACCGTTAGTAGGCCTCATTCACGAAGCCGGTCTATAAGGGGGGTATAAGGTTACTGCCTATAAAATGGCAGTTTAATGGGTGTCCACTCTCACCCACCGCTTCCTTGACTGGTGGAGGGTCGTTAGCCGAACGGGTAGGACAAGGACTATAATTCTCCTTTCATTAAAAGTATTAATGATAAATACTAAGTAACTAACCTCTTATTAATACCCAATCTTAGTTACTTAGGAAAATGTGAATTTGGTGCTAACCCATGAAATTACACTTTGCACTTTGCTTAAGTCGTTAGTGGAGTGTGTGTGGTTAACCGGCACACTAACCTGGACTTAACAAGGTAGGCAAAGGGTAACTTAATATTTATCATAGTATCGGTGGAGCGTTTGTGGTTAACCGGCACACTGATTAAGGGGTAAATATTAAGGGTACCAAGTATATTTGCATGGTTATTCACACCTTGTTTTGTGATCCTCGGCATCCCAGTCACAAAACCTGAAGGGCACACTCGAGATTGAAACATGCCTTTGAACAGTTCAATGAATCTCAAAGATCTAGGACTTTCAAATCCAATTAAAACCTAATAAATTATTTCGTTTTTCATGGTGGAAATTGGTGAATCGTCATTCACCTACCTTCAAATATTTTATAGCTTGGATTACGGCATCCCTCTTCTAAGTTATAAAATAGTTTGTTGGGTCCTAGCCTTAATATTTCATATTGGGTGTCATATTAAGGACTTTAAATCAACTATCTTGAATATCTCCCAAAAAGATGTCTGGTCTAGACATTTATGATCTTCCCAAATCTCTTGAAACAAGCTTTCCTAAATGAAGATGATGTCCCATGGATATCATACTTCTTTCACCTCCTCCAATTATTCTCCCTAACCCACAAGTTCCTAAAAAGTTTAAGGTCACTCAAGCCCTATTGGCAAGGCAAGGTCTAGGTGTGATCACATCTTGGAGATGTAGTCACATATTGACAAGCCGGGAGAGTTGGGTGTCAAAGTCTTGAGAAAGTTGGTGGCTCAACTACTTTCTAAGTCACATAGTGAGTTCTTTTGGGAATCCTATGAAACAGACTAAGACAAGACCCTTAATGATCTTATCTATTTGCTAAGATCAACTTCCTAAAACGCTATGGACATTGACAATGATGACATTGGATATCCAGTAAAGCTCTCTCTTCCCAATAGAAAGGGATCGGCCATAGTCAACTCGGTTGACCCAATGGTAAAGAGAGAGGCGAAGTCTGAGATAGTCCCATTATCAAGGGTCCATAGGTAACTATTGCCAAAGGAAGGGGCATTGGTTACTAAGCTGCCAAATTTACCTAAGGATGTTAAAGTCAATAAGTTTGGCTCTACTTCAGGTAAAGTCCATTGTCTAACTCTATTAAGTACATGCTGATTCTGATCGCGAAGATGGATTTCAATCGCATGGTTCGGTGATCAGAATTTTGGGCTATTACTTAAGAGTTATGATATTTATATTGCTTAGGAATAGGTAACAACAAGGTTTTCATATGGATTGTAAGGATAAGTTTTTCCGCAAAGTTTTAAAATAAAAGAAAAAGGTTTTGATTTTATTTATTTTAAGTATCCTTACAATGGCATTTGTGAAAAGTTGTTGCTTATAAGATTCCATTGATAGCAATATTGGAAAAATGGATTTGATTCTTTCGGTTGTGGTAGTGTCTAATATTACCAAATAAGGAAAGATTCTCATCACCCAAGGTTCAATTGGACCGAAACTTGGAATCATGCAAGTTGTATAGTATGATGAATGAGAACTTTCAGCTTGGAAAATAAAGACTAATTCCTTATGTGAATAAGGAAAGGACTAAGGGATCGAGTACATATTCTTGTGCACTGGTCAAGTCCACCACAAAAGATCAAGAAGACTATTCGTCATGATTTACTTAAGTTCAGTAAATATGGTTATACTTATAAGTTTAAGTATAAGTCTGTAGCATTGGAGAAGTTTCAATGTGAGACAGAACGAATAAGAAGAATCAAAGTATGGCAGAAAGATAAAAGTTTCTCAAATCTGAAAAGATGGGAGAGTACTTTAGTATCATGTTTATGATCATCTTAATGATTAAGATACCATATCACAATTGGTCCTCTAAAGTCATCTTAGTGCATTCTTATGACTAAGAAGAGGAGTCATGAATTGTTGAAATGGTTAAATCAAAAAGATGAGTCATACTTCATTCCAAAACAATTCTTAGAGTCATACTCCAAGATTGTAACTTGAGTGACATATCTTAAAGACGGTTTGTTAACACTAGTCAAATGTAAGAGTAAAAGGTTATCTACTCTTGTACATTTGAAATTGGTAAGTTGTGATGTTTTGGATAAAACAGAGACCAACTTAGGCCAATTGTGTAAAGTGTTAGTCTTGATAAAGAATCCGCACTATCTCTTGAATATTTGACAAGGGAGTCTTATATGTCAAGAGGACAGTGGGAGTCTTAAAGCTCTTGAAAGTTTCAAGACTTAATCAAGAATAAAACCTAAAGTCCTTCACTAGCACACGACTTGAGGTTTATAACCTATCGTGTTGAAATTTTTGTGCCTATTCAAGTTGGCTTTGCATAGGAGTTCTGAGAGTTCTCAATTGGTTGCACAACTACTTGGAAGCAATGGCAGGCACCTGAGCTGCCAAATGGCAAGAATTTAAGATTGCACAAGTTTAATCAATATGAGTTTGGATTTGTCACTAACCTTGTCTTGTGATTATGGTTTTGACAAATTCACATGGATAAGAACACATACACTATTAAATCTAAGTGTCATAAGGTTTCTCTCCGATTCATGAAAATGATGGTGAGGAAACACTTTCACTAAGTAGATTTTAGCTAGATAGCAATTGTGATATTTGCATTCTCAAAGTCGTTAGTGGAGCGTGTGTGGTTTACCGGCACACTAACATGGACTTGTGAGAAGTGGCAAAGGTCTAAACAATTGAGACTATGATTACGGCATCCCTTTTCATAGTTCTAAAATTGTTTAGACACACATGTGAGCTATCTAAGAGAGGTGTATGATTTTGATAAAGTTTTATCAAAACAATCTAGTATCAGAAATCTGAACTTTGGTAAGAAAGTCAGCTGATTTCTAAGTACATGTCAAAGTTAGTGGAGCATAAGTGTTATGCTAATAATCATCATGTTAGTGGGAGCATGATAATTATGACAAAGGTTGCAAGTTAGCAATGTTAATTATAGAAAACAAAAGTTTCAATTCGTGAGGTTGCAGGGGTTGGAAAAGTTGTTTTGCTATAATTAAGGGAGAGGAAATTATACTTCATTTCAATTCTAAAAGCTTAGATTGAGATTTTAATCGTATTTAATCAAGGATATATATATGAATTTCATGTTGGAATGGCTCAACATAAGGAAATTCTATATATGGGTCCATTATTTGCGTTCTAAAATTCGATTATGATTACGGCATCCCTTTTCATAATCTGAATTTTGAGAACTTGGCAAATTGAAATGGAAATATTATAGCAAAAGACTGGTTTAGTCTTTATGTGAGACATCATGAATCGTGTCCCATATGCTTCGGATATAGGATCGATTACATATGCTATATTCATCCTTTCTAAAATTTTCCAAATGCCTGGGGCATTATGAAGGGAAAAGGTCTAGAATTGGATATGACTAAAATGATTAAGCAATTGTCGAGGACAATCTAAGGTTTACCAAAGATTGGTTGCTCAAGGACAGTTGGAAGTATAATGTTAATTCTGGAAGGACCATATTGACATAATCTGTAAGGAGGCAACTCTGGTTCAGAAGTGATAGTCAAAATGGAATATGGAAATGTTTCAAAGTTAGAAATTATTCAATCTGTGTAAGATTAGGAAACTTAATGAAAGAAGGATGTTTCCAAGGAGCTGATCTCCTTTGGAATGCTCTGTAATGATTGTTGTCAAGTCTTTCTGACTTCGTGCATAATCATTAAGAGGATCAATGCATATAAGTTTAGAATCTAACAGATTTCAGTAAATGGCATGAATTTGGAATTCTTGCATTTGCAGTAAGGATTTGGGACTGTGAAAAGAGGATCATTGGAGTGATGTTCAATTGATCTATTTTACAAAGTAAAGATCATAGACAAACATAGTATGCATACTTGGTGTATGGCATGACTAGTGTTTAGAAAACATAGTGTACATGCTTGGAGCATGGGACAACTATTGTTTTAAATTCAAGTATAAAGTTGATAAAACCGAAACAATGAATAATGAGTAATCAGTATGGTGATAAATAAAAGTGTTTATTTATATTCATAGGGTTTGATACCATATTTGATTCATTTATTCTTGTGTTTCACTTTGCATGTTTTGACTTCCAGAATAACTAAGTCGCTCTTCCTGAATGATTAAGTTATTCAAACCATCCACAGTCGGTCATATGTTGGAAGTAGATATGAATCAAGACTGTCATGGGTTGGTTTGTAGAGGTCCAATTTGGTGGACAAAGTGGTGCTACAACACTCATGAGTGCTCATAAGTTTTGAGTATTGGATTCAACCCGCGCTCATTTGAATCACTTCATGGATTTTATCACGAGTGATCATGAGACGATAATATCTTATATTCTTCAAACCTAGAGATATGAGTTGTTACTATGAGTTGGTTATACATTGATTGCACGAAAACGCATTGGTAACTCGATGTTATAAAACGTGCCTTTGTGTATGATTCAACAAGTAGTAGAACAAGCCATATGAGTCGAAGGTTATCCATTCCTTTTACCTTCGGGATAAAAGCGATATATGTGGGCCCCTCGATGATTTAAAGATGATACATGTGAGTGCTTGGCCAAGCCAGGACTGATTTGATTTGTTCAATCAGTCAGTCATCATGAATCGGAAATCGGGAAACAACAAATGGACAGAGAGAATGATTGATAATCCATGTCTCAGTCCATATGATATCTAGAATGGAGGAATATATGATCCCTTATCTAATGGACAAGTCATTGACAAAGGTCAGAGTTCATCGACAAGGTCAGAGTTCGATAGAAGCTTTTGAGAGCTACGATTGCTGATCGGTTCCTGAAGTCATACGCAATAATAGTTTTAGACTTATCCAAGTGGGAGACTGTTGGATTAATGTCTAAGTCCATAACTATAATTGGTAAGACTTGACCCGACCCGGCATGGTCCATTTGGGTTGCATGGCATCATGCATTTGGATAGACTATAATGAGAGAAATAACACTTAAGGTTGGTTAATATATTATAAGTTCTAATATATATTAATAAGGTTATTTAATTAGTATTGATCAAGAATTAATTTGGAATTAATTAAGTGATCAAAAGGAGACTAATTAAATATATGGGTTGATTGTATAAATCATTCATTCTTATATATGTGGGCTTGTGATCCAAGATTCCTTATGTTGGACTAAGTCCATGGGGTGACCCATGGATACTCCATGGAGGTTAAAATCCATGGAGCATAAGGAATGGGTAAAGTTATGAGTTACATGGTGTAACCCTAATAGCCACCATATAAAAGAATCCCATGGCTCAAGAAATCGTGCACTAATGTGTGAGTGTGAGGGCTAGACGATTTCAAGGAGTGTTCAAGTTTCTCTCAAGTTATTCCAAGTGTATTTGGTGTTGTGTGAACCATTTGAGGTGTCACACTTGGGGCACTAGGCACTCAAGCTTCATGAAGACATTCTACATCAAAGAGGTATGTATTCTATCTTGTTATATTTATTATTTTGTATGCTAGATTAGGATAATAGCTTGGATGTTCATAATTGTATGTATAATAGAGAAAACATAGATCCAAGGTATGTAGGGTTGCATGTACACTTAGGAGTGTTAGAATGCTCATAACCTAACACTTTTCATGTCTCCCAGCTGCGGAAGTGCTTGGTGGACGACTCGGCAGTGGTACCTCTGGAGGATATTCAAGTGGATGACATCCTGAACTACATTGAGCGGCCTGTGGCGATCCTCGACTGGAAGTCGAACGATCTGAGGAACAAGAGGGTCGAGCTGGTGAAGGTGCAATGGCAGCACCGAAATGGCTCGGAATGGATGTGGGAGCCGGAGGACGAGGTGATGGAGCATTACCCAAAGCTTTTTCAGGATCGAGCAGCAGACTTCGAGGACGAAGTCTAAAATAAGTGGGGGAGATTTGTAGCACCCGGTTCCTGGTACGTACTTTCATTCAAGTAATTATAACATTTTGGCCTGGGACTCGGCGAGTTGAAGGTCCAACTCGTCGAATAGAATCGACTTTGGACACGGGAGTTTAGTGACCTACTCGACGAGTCGGCAAACCGACTCGATGAGTAGGCGCTGTTCGGACAAAACCCTAATCTAAGGGATTGCACCCAATTTAAGCATCTCATTCAGCCTCCCTTCGTCCCTATTGCTCTCAGAACTCTCCATATCAAACCCTAATCATTTGTGTAAAGATCTAATGCCTTTGTGGTGGTTTTTGGTGATTTTGGAACATAAGAAGGAAGAGAAAGGCTTGAGGAATCAAGAGGAGGCCAGAGGAGTTCAAGTTTGTGCACCCTCTGCAGTTCTTTAGAGGTATAAAGCTGATACCTTGCTCTTTCATGTTTTAGATCCGTTTTTGGGGTGATGTAGGGCTTTTAGGAGCCATTCTTGGTGACCAATCATGAGTGCAAGCATGATTGGGGACTAAGACTTCAGATCCAAGGTCTTTAAGGGGTTACAAGGCAGAAAGGGACTGATTTTGGAGCCTTGGAGAGCCCCATGCATCTTAAGAGTCTCATTTAGGGCCATTTGAACTCATAGTCCCATGCATGTACGTAAAGTTTGTAACTTTACGTGCTAGATCGATCTTAGAAGCCTAGATCTATCTTTTGGTCAAGTGTTGTACAACAGAAATCGAGAAATGAGACTTAGTCATTCTCCACTCGGCGAGTCGTTCTTGGGACTCGGTGAGTCCATGACCTGACTCCCATTTTCTGTTATGGTTTGAAGGAACCCAGTGAGTGTTAAAGTGGTCTTAGAGGGGTCCGGGGGAGTGACCCAACGCATTGGACTTAGCCATAGACCTGGAAATTATAGGACTCGACGAGTGTATGAACAGAATCGGCGAGTCCAAGGCAATCTCCCAACTTTCGAAGATGAACTCGACGAGTTGTTCATACAACTCGGCGAGTCAAGGTCAGGACTTGTTCATAGGATGGAGTTGAACTCGACGAGTTGTTCATACAACTCGGCGAGTCGGATGAAGGATCATTCGGGGTTGTTTTAGAAGGAGAACTCGTCGAGTCGTTGCCAACTCGACAAGTAGAGGCGTAAAGAGGGACAGGTGAAAGGATAGGGACTCGACAAGTTGGCGGCCCAACTCGGCGAGTCGGGTCAACTGGAAGTTGACTTTGACTTTGAGTTGGTCAGGGGTAAAATAGTCATTTTTCCCAAAGAGTAGTTATCAGTGTCTGATTAAGTGTTTTATGGACTTATAGCCGGAGGATCACCGGAGCAGCAGTCAGACATCTGCCGATCAGCTTTTCAGCAGTCAGCCTTACGATGTGAGTTACCTTCCAGTAGGGGTGGGTCTAAGGCCACAATGCCGACCCACCAACAGGGATATTTAGTAGATAATTGTCTTTGTGATAATTATCTTGGTTTGGTTATGTGACTTGGTCATGAGATATGCTTGCGTAATATGAACGTTGTGTTAGTGGTAGTGACAGGGAATAGTCTTTCCCTGGCATAGGTCGTTAGGACCAATGGGTAGGTCAGTACCCCGATATGCCTGATTGTATGTTTATATCTTGCTATTGTATGCTAGTGGTAGGGGGTGAAATAGTCCCCAGTTACCTGTTGAAAGATACCGATGGTAGTTACCGGTTGAAAGATACCGATGATAGTTACCGGTTGAAAGATACCGATGGCGGATACCGGTTGAAAGATACCGATGATAGTTACCGGTTGAAAGATACCGATGGTAGTTACCGGTTGAAAGATACCGACGATATTATATGGTATGCGGTATGATGGGGGAACTCACTAAGCTTTGTGCTTACAGTTTTTGGTTGTGGTTTCAGGTACCTCTTCGTCGAAGGGGAAGGAGCCGGCGGTGTAGCAGCGCATCACACACATGATTTCCGCATGAAGTTTTCTGGGATTGTACTCTGATTTTTATTACTTTCAATGTTATGGTTTTCAGACACGCTGCTATGGTTTTAAAAAAAATGATATGACATTGGCAATGTTTGGTATACTATGTTATGAATTACTTATTTAAAAATGAAATTTTTGGCCTCGAAATTCGGGATGTTACACTTTTTATAGTAGCATTTCCCGTAAACGTAAAGTGATGTTAACTCCCTATGTGAGTCGCTATAACCGGATGACCTGTTACAACGTTTTTCAGACGTTAAAATTTGTTATGACTTTTGTCACCCGTAGACATGCAGGTCCCGCTGTAGCTAGCAGCAAGGTGTGGGGTGTCAATCCCAATATAGATCTATATACAATTATCACGCTCTCCCTACAAGAGATTCTAGTTATAACTTACAGGAATTTTTAACCCGTACTCTAAGAGTACAATTGAAGAATTGTCTCACAACTTACGTTAACGAGTTTACGTATAGTTTGAATGTAAAACCTTTTCCGTGGTGGAGGTGAAATCTCCCTTTGTGTAATAAATTCGTGATGTGAAATCCAAAAACTATACCTATTATAGTTTATCATGTAGTATATGAAAAACCCGTTTGTATTGAGTGTAAAACCTTTTCTGTGGTAGAAATTAAATCCCCTTTTTATGTAGTATGATTGTATTTTAAAACCCATAAACTATACCTATTATAGTTATTGTACTTGTTCAAAGTGTATGAAAACCATTATTATGAATGTCTAATTCTGTTTATGATGTTAAACTAACACGAAAATACTTTCAACATTTAGAAGCTTATGGTTATACACTTTGCTCAACATGTTACAAAGTGTTGTTAATATTGTAAGCTAAGTAACTTGTTTTTAACTTTCCTACACTGTATTAGAAAAGTCACAGAAAAATCATACGAAGTTGAAAACTGAATCCGTAAACTCTGAGAGTTTGGAAAATGTGTCTAGTTTATTCATAATATTTATTATGATTTTTAGAAGTCTCTAACTTGTGTACAAATGTTCATATTCACAGACTGGCCCGGATTCGTTTATGAAATGGTAGGCAGTTTTGTAAAAATCACCATAAATTGTAGAAAAATCGTATGGAGATGTGCAAGTAGTCACTAGAAAGGTATAAACCTGATCTACTTGCATATTAAACTGTTTTGAAATATATTAAGTTTAAGATGGTCAAAAAAGTCCGTGAATAGGACTCAACCTTTCTGTGAGAAGCTGGAGTATGAGTTTGAGTTATATTAAGGTGTGTTCACTTGTATTCTCCCCCTAAAACTTGAAGAAAACATAAAAATGTAGGGGTATGAACTCACCTTGAGTGGTTTTTCTGAGATGGATGATGAAGAAAAAAGGTTTCAAAGTCAAGAACACTTGGTACAAGCTTGGAGAGTTGAAGAATCTAAGAACAAATATGGCGACATTTGTTATGAGAGATTCATAATTTGAGTGAAGGAGTGAAGAATGTTCAATGTAGGATGAGAATACTTACTGAATGTGGGTGGAAAACTCAAAATCAGGCTTGGAGTCTCGAGTTCTTAGAGAGGAAAAGTGAGAGAAAAGTGTTTGCTTTTTGGTGAGAGAGTGAGTAAAGTGGAAGGGGAGATGGGGGTTTCTAGCTTTTGATCAAGCTACCAGCTGGAGGAGGGTGGGAGAGGACAAATAGTTGATTGGGTATGGTTGAATAGTGACTGAGGGTTGTTCTATGTGGGTATGGGGGTTAGCTTATGTCACACTTTATGGAAAGTCAACACTCTAACACAATATCTTACCCAATAGATTTTATTCTTAGTTTAAGATTTCCCCCAAATGTGATTAAAATATGAAAATATAGGGTCTTATATGTCAAAATACGAGTTTGGGTGAAAATCCCATGTTAAAATCATGAAAAACGAGCTTACAACACGAAACTACTCGAAAACCGGGAAAAAGAAGCGAACTTGCGAGGCCAGACTGAAGGTTCGGTCCTATATGGTGAGAACCGAAGGTAGGTTCAGTTCATGTTGCTAAGGACCGAAAGTGGGTTCTGTCCGAGACGCTTACAGGCGGACTCGTCAGAAGGGAACCGGAAGTGAAATGAACCGAGAGCAGAGTGAGCTTCGGTCCGAAGGGTCTGATCCGAACCGAAGGGTGAGTTCGATCCTTAACGGCTGTTTCGGTTCTTGGCAGGTTCGGTTCCTAAGAGGTTTCGGTTCTTGAGAGGTTTCGGTTCCTAAGAGGGGTTTCGGTTCCTAAGAGGTTTCGGTTCCTAAGAGGGTTCGGTTCTTAAGAGGGTTCGGTTCTTAAGAGGTTTCGGTTCTTTAAGGCGGTTTTTCCAATAATCTTCCCGTTTCGAGTGGTTTTCGACTAAGTTAAGGGTCGGGATGCCCCGAGTGATTATAAAAAGTTGAAAGCGATTTTGAGAGAGATTTGGGAGAGATCTGGGAGAGATTTGGGAGAGAGAGAGAGAGAGAGATATATATATATATATATATATATATATATATATATATATATATATATATATATATATATATATATATATATATATATAGCGAGAGAGATTGAGAGAGACTTTGTTTGTGACCTTTGCGAGTGTTTAACTTCGAAGCGCAAGGTTTGTAAACCCCGTTTTGCCTTGTTATGAGTGTTATACACTCCCATAAGGTATGTATTAATGTTTTATCGAGTAGTTACATCATTTTACTCTGATTAGGGTCTAGATTTTCCAAACACGTGATATCCCTAAATGATAATTTTCATTAAAATAGTGAGTTGTACAATAGTAAGCATGATGTAGACCCTAATATACGAAGGTTAATTGAGTTGACCGGTTTGACTTGTTGACTTTATTTGACTTTGACTTGACCAGAAATTGACGGTTGTCACAATTTTCATATGTATTTGCATTGTAAGGACAAGTTTTCTGCATTTTTATAAATAAAGAAAAATTTTGATTTTGTCTTATTTTATGATATCCTTGCAATGGCATTAGTGAAAATTGGTGTTTATATATTATTAGAAATGTTGGAAATGAACTTGATTCTAGGTTATATCGTTTGTGGTAGTGTCGTAATTTACCAAGTGATGAAGGATTCTCATCACCTAAGTTTCAATTGGACAGAAACTTGGAATCATACGATTTGGATTGTGTGATGAATGAGAATCTTGATCTTTGAGAAATTAATACTAAATTCCTTGTTCACATATGTATGTGAGTCAAGTTAAAGACTACTGAAGGATCTAGTGCACATTGATGTGTACAAGTCAGATCCACAACAAAGGTTGATAAAGTCTATTCGTCATGATTTACTGTAGGTTCAGTAAATATGGTTATGCTTACAAGAATAAGTATAATTCTAATACCCTGAAAAGTTTCAAAGTATAAACAGAACGAATAAGAAGAATCAATTAGGCAGAAAGATAAAAGTTTCTCCAATCTGAAAGGAAAGGAGAGTGCTTTAGTATCATGTTTTATGATTGTCCTAATGATTATGGAACCATGTCACAATTGATCCTCTAAGGACACCGTAGTGCATTTACATGACTAAGAAGAGGTATCGGGAATTGTTGAAATGGTTAATATCAAGAAGATGAGTCATACTTTCTTCCAAGACCAAGTTTTAGAGTCATACTCTAGAAACTACCTTGAGTAACTTCTTCTAAGTAGGTTTTTGACACCTCATGAAATGTAGAGTAGAAAAGTTATCTTACTCTTGCACATTTGGAATTGGTAGTTGTGATGTTTTGGCTAAAAGAAAGACCAACTAAGACCAATTACATGAAGTGTTATCTTGATAAGAACCCACACTAACTCTTGAATATTTGTTTATCAAGGAATGTTGCTTGACAGAGAATCTTATATGTCAAGAGGTCAGTGGGAGTCTTAATAGTCTTGAATAGTTTTAAGAACTAATTAAGATTAAACCTTTTAAGTTATCACTAGCACATGACTTGAGGTTGATAACCTATCGTGTTGACATATTATATCTATGTGCCTATTCCAGTTAAGTTGACTATGCATGTGAGTTCTATGAGTCCTCATTTGATTGCATAAGGCAAAGCACCTTGATCAGTGAAAGTACATTGAGCAGTGTGGGTGAGCTGGTCAATAACTTTGAAGCAATGGTAGGCCCTTGTGCTACCAGATGGCAAGAATTTGAGAATAAGCAAGTTCAGTCCATATGAGTTTGCATTTGTCATGAACCTTGTCTTATGATAGTGGTTGGACATGACAAATTCACATGGATAGGAACACTTACATCGTAAAATCTAAGTGGCAAGAGGTTTCTCTCTACTTCATGAAAATGGTTGTGAGGAAACGCTTTCACTTGAAGATTTTAAAGGATTAGAGTTAGCCGGTGTGATGATTGTGTTCTCAAATTTGAGTATGATTACGGCATCCCTTTCATACCTTGAATTCTGAGAAATGAAAAATAGTTTGAACATTTGGGACTTATCGCTATAAGTTTTGAAAAGGTTTAGACACGCACATAAGCTATCTAATGAATGGTGTATGAGCTTGAGAAGTCTAGGTAAATACTTATCAAAGTACCACGTATCGGAAATCTGAAATTTGGTAAGAAAGTCAATAGGTATTGATTTCTAGAAGTCCAACTATTTTCTGAGTACATGTCAAAGCTAGTGGGAGCATAATTGTTATGCAGGGAAGAACATAATTATTATGCTAGTGGGAGCGTAATTATTATGATAAGTGTTGCAAGTCAGCAATGCTATTTATAGGAAACAAAGGTTACAAATTTGCAAAGTTGCAAAATTTGGAAATTGTTTCGCTATGGTAAGGATTTAAGGGAGAGGGCAATCATACTTCATTTTGAATCTGAAATCTTAGATTGAAATTTTAATGGGACTTAGTCATGGATATATATGAATGTGATGTTGAAATGTTTCAACATAGGAAATTCTATATATGGAAATATTATAGCAAGATACTGGTCTAGTATCATGTCTTTATGACATTATGAATCGTATCCCATATGCTCTGGGTATAGGATCGATTGCATATGCTATAATATTCGTTGTTCTGATCTTCCAAGTGCCTAGCGCATTAAGAGGGAAAAAGGACCAGGACTTGATATGACTAAAGTTGTTAAACAACTGTCGAGGACAATCTAAGGTTTACCGAAGATTGGTTGCTTGTGGACAGTTGGAAGTATAGTAATGGATAGACCATATTGATATAATTCTGAATAGATAAGATTCTATTTAGAATGGACAGTCATATGGCAATTATGGAAATATTTCCATAATGTAAGTTGGATATTAAGAATCTATGTGTAAGTTAGAAAATTTTATGCAAGAATGATGTTCAAGGAATGTACCTTGAATGGGAGACTTCATTTCCGGGGAATTGTCTTGTGACAATTTAAATGGAATGCTTTGTAATATCATTGACAAAGTCTCTGTGACTTTGGTACCTTGACATTACAGAAGGAACATTGCATGTAAGTTTAGATCTAAAAAGATTCTAGTAGTGGCAAGAATTCGGTATTCTTACACTTTTGATAGGGATTGGGAATTGTGATATTAGCATCATTGGAAATGTGTTAAATTGATCTACTTCACAAAGGAAGGACCATAGATAAACATAGTGTGCATGCTTGGAGCATGGGATGACTATTGTTTTTTTAATTCAAGTATCGAGTTGATTGATCAAAACATTGTACAATGAGTAAGGTCTAATTAATATGGTGATTAAATAATAAGTGTTTTATTTATATTCAAAAGATTGAGACCATATTAGATTAGGTTATTCTTGTGTTTCACTTTGCATGTTTCACTTCCCGAATAACTAGGTTATTCAAACATCCACAGTAAATCATACTTTGGAAGTAAGTAATGAGGCAAGACTGTCATGAATCCGACTGTAGATTGTCTAAGGTGTTGTTTGTTTTTTCTGAGGCAAAATGTCTGCAGTCTGCGGACCACATCTGTAGACCTCTGCAGTAGAAGAGGTGGACCAAATGTCTGCAGTCTGAAAAAAAAAAGATTGTTTGTTTTTTTAACATCTGCGGGCTACTAAAATAAACTGAAATCTATATAAATTGATTTTTTTAAACTTCAAAATGATTTTTTAATATTTTTATGACTTTGTTATAAATAATTAACGAATCTAGATCAACTTTTATGTATTATTGTATAAAAAATAAAAATAAAAATGGTATGAATTAACGTATATATTTGATAAAAACCAACAACTTTGGTTGCAAAGTTATAACTAAACATTATAATTAGTAATCAAAGAATTTGATACATAAATGGATAGAAATAAACTTCGATTTTTTCAATTAAATTCATTAAAAACATACCATAAATATTTTCTCGAGAAATTGAGGATACTGTATTAAATAATGTTTTACAAAATTTGGCAAAAAAATATAAGAATATATTATGATTTTTTTTCATATTTATATAAACAACTTCAACGACTATTATTGTAATCAATCTTTATTTATAAATTTGTCAAAAATATCATGTTTGTATCGTCGAACGTTTTTTTTTAAGTTTTGTAAAAAAAATTTCAAATTTTTTATCATTAATAAAGTTGGAAAAACTATAAATTAAAAAAAAACTTTAAAAAAAATAAAGATATATATATTTTTTTAGGCTAGAAGATGTCTGAAGATGTTAGAAGACTCTGATCCACATCTGCGCCAAGAAGAGGGCGCGCAGACATTTTTAGGTCTACAGTCTTTAGAAAAACAAACAGTCTGTGAAGGCTAATGTCTGCGCGTGGTCTGCGCGGCGCAGATAGAAGAGGCCACGCAGATCTGCAGACAAAAAACAAACACTACCTAAGTGTTTAGACATAGCAAATGTTTGCTGCAGTGTTCATGAGTACTCCTAAAATAAGCTTTGAGTATTGGATTCAACTCACGCTCACTTGAATCACTTCATGGATTTTATCACGAGTGATTGTGACACGAGAATATCTTATATTCTTGAAATGGAGACATATGAGTTGTTCTTTACAAGTCGGTCGTGCATTGATAATACGTAAACGCATCAGTAACTTGATGTTATAAAACGTATTGTTGTGTGTGATTCGATGAGTAAATAGTACAAGCATATGCGTCGAATTTTATCCGTTCCTTTTACCCAAAGTGGGATAAAAGCGATATATGTGGGCCCCTCGATGATTTTATCCGTTCCTGAACTAAGTTGATGTGTTCAATTGTAGTATGTTTCTGTTGTCATAAATCGGAAAGTCGGGAAACAAATTTTGGACAGAGAGAATGATTATAATCCATGTCTCATGTCCATACGATATCTTGTAGAACGGAGGAATATTTGATCCCTTATCTAAAGGACGCGTTACTGATAAGATCAGAGTTCGACAGCGGCTTTTGAAAGCTACAATTGCTAATCAGATTCTAAAGTCATACTTGCAATAATAGTTATTAGACTTATGCAAGTGGGAGACTGTTGGATTAGGTGTCTAAGACCGTAACTATATTTGGTATGTACTTGATTTTTTTATGAGCATGGTCCTTTTGGGTTGCTTCACTCATGCAACTTGACAGGATGACAAGAAGAGAGAGAGAGAGAGAGAGAGAGAGAGAGAGAGAGAGTAGGATTTATTATATGAATAATAAATTGGTACTCATAATGATTTGATTAATATATTACAAGATTAATATATTATTTGGAAATCATATTATTAATTAGTAATTAATCAAAAATTAATCTAGTATTAATTTTGGGATTAAAGGAACTAATTAATAATAGAGGGACTGTTGTACAAATCATTGATACTTGCATAATTGGGATGATGGACTCCACAGAGTGGAGTGGACAAAATTTATGGGTAAGACCATAAGGAATTTCGTCCAAGGGCTCTAAGGAGGGAGTCCATGGGCTGCTTGGTGCCTAAGTAAGGTATTAGGGTTTCCAACTGAAAAATCTAGCAGCCATAGCTATATAAAGACCCTCATACATGATGAAATCGGACCTAAGCTTTAAGAAACCCTAAGGTGGTCGATTTCTAGCATCTCTCATCTCATCCTTTGCATTGGGTGTTTGTGACTCCATTAGAGGTGCAACACTTGGGGCACTAAGCTTTCAAAGGTCAAGGATATTCAAGGTGAACTTGTTATTGCTACATAACAAGAGAGGTAACATCTAAACCCTAATTTATATGTCAATTTCAAAATTGTGTATGCTAGTCTTAGGGTTATTGCTTTGGAGTTTGTATTTGCATGTTCAATAGAGAAAAACTTAGATCCAAAGAAATTAGGGTTGCATGTACACCATAGGAATGTTGTAGTGCTCAAAACCCATCACATACGACCCAGGATCCCAACGAAACATTTGCTACTCCCAATAACAAGGATCCTGGTAATCCCGAGAATAATAATATCTTATTACTAACTCAATGGATCTTGATACAAGTTTAAGCCCGATCATGGCTAAGGAACTACAAAAACTAAGACAAATGATATCAAGCATACCCGGAGTAGTTCAGCCTATGCCGGAAGTTTACCCCACGGGCCATAAGATCTCCAGATTCGCTCCAGCAATAGTTGATACCGAGGTCCCGAAGAGCTTTCAGACCCCCAACATGAAGCCTTACGACGGAACTACAGATACTGAGGAGCACGTGGCACAATACAAAGAGATGATGGAGATCATTCCCATCCCCACTCACTTGAAAGAAGCTTGCCTATGCAAGGGTTTTGGTTCCACCCTCATAGGATCAGCTCTAAAATGGCTTCTTAACGTTCCTCCTTATTCAATTACATCATTTCCTCATTTGATTAATTTAATTAACAATCAATTTTCTTGTAGTAGAACATTCGAAAAGATCACTAGTGATCTCTATAGGGTGGTTCAGGATCCTAAGGAATCGCTTAGGACTTTTGTGAACAGGTTTGGTAGGGAAGCTCTAAATATCCCCAACATGGACATGGCAACTACAATTGAAGCCTTTAAATCCACACCGGTAGCCATACACGCCATTTTCATCCACTTAACCCCCAATGAAAACTCAACACTCTCGACAACCTTATCAACCACCCGGGCAATGCCCTTCTGAAGCAACCACCCCAAATCTTCTTCTGCAGCTTTTCTCCTTGCAATCTCCTCCTCCAACCGCTTATTAACACAATCCACCTGGCTCTCCAACACCCTCTTCTCCTCCACTAAAACCTCGATCCGTTCAGAAAAGTGTTCTACCGACCCATCCAAAGCAGCCACCTTGTCCTTCAAAGACGCTTTCTCTCCTGCTAAAAGATCATAACCCTCCTCGAACGACCACTTCTCCCCTTCTAAATCCAACAACCTCGCTTTCAGTTCATCCTGCTCGGCCTTAATCAAAGTAAGCTCACCAGAATTAGAATTGCTCTGAAGAAGGCGAGAGGCAGTCGCCACCATGTACAAACCAACCTGTGCAGCTGCATATAAAAGGCTATTTGAAAGATGTGAGTTAAAGAGAAGCTTCAAAGCCTCGATGGTAGTAGGGGGAAAGCATGTGAACCCCAATCATATGCCGCCACATGCTAGGAAAGACGAGATTCCCGGGTTATCCCCAATTCTGGCACACATATGGACGGCGCTGCCAGAGGAGCAGAAGCAGAACCCTCGGCAGCACCCTCCCCAGTCAGAAGTAGGACTGGTGAGTTTGGAACACCTTCACGAACAACATCTGAGTCAACACCAAAAAAGTTCCCACCTAAGGGAGTAGTTTCCACTGGCTCCTCTTTAGGTTCACGGGGCAGTTCAGTTGCCCCTTCGCTCATCCCCTCCGACTATTTCAGAGTGTCATCATTGGGGATGTCAACCACTCTAGTGGCCTCCCCAAAAGGAAGTCTACGTTCCGCCTCTTGAGAAGGCGTCGACCCGAGGAGTTGGCCTCAACAGACTCTGCAAGCGGTGAATCCATCCAGGAAAGCCGTCGTTTGGAGGCCGCACGGGTGCTACATCAAGTCAGTCCGGTCGATGCCTCCTCCTCTTCCGTATAAAAAGGCAAAGGGTCCTCAGGGGAAACACCACCGACAGGCGCGTCAATCAACACCAGACCAACGGGAGGATCAGACCCAAGAGGAGAAGCAACAAGAGAGCCGACAAGAGCCAAGGCACAGTTGAGACTGACCGGTGGGGGGAACGTCTCAACCAAGGGCACTTCCCGGTATTGGCAGGTGCCCTGAAAGCGGCCCCTCAGCAACATATCAAAGGGAAGGATCCTCTCGTGACTTGTAAACTAGAAACAAGCCAACATAGTTTGCAAAACACACAAGAAAACACAATGCAATCTACGTATATATCCTTGATGCTTCTGCTTTTATCCTTGTTTTTATTACTGCGAACATTTCATAATGCAGTCTCTACAAGGTCCTTCTATAATCGCTTGGTGTATACAGGTCATATATAATTAAGATTGAGAAAACACTCGACTGAGTAACTCTGCCCTTAATCCACAATCAAACAAGAAACAGGAAATAAGGCGGAATCACTCACTCTAAGCCTGTAGAATCTTAACTATGTATTACTCTAATCTATACACTAAGCCATCATAGCTCACCTGTAAGGATCCTTAGTTTTTATATGAATGACGTGTTGTTATTCGGTTGAGGAAACAATTTATGTTTTTTAATTTATTTGACCAAGATTATAGTAAAAAATTGATGCTTAAATATTGTTGTTTGGGGACATACCAAAATCCCGGTAGGGTTCCTTTTTGCTTCTTCATGTCCAGTTGTGAAACTCCTCCCGCTCCTCCGTAATTCCTCTCTGTTGGACAATCCTTCTTGAAATGTCGCATCTCACTGTATTTGTGGCATACTGGCCTTATTCCAGCTATAGGGGTGGGAGTGGTGTGCTGGGCCGGAGTCCTACAGAAACGGGCGGTGTGCCCCTTCTTGTTGCACCTATTGCAGTGTAACTCTCGACAGGCTCCATAGTGATGGAAGTTGTACTTGTTGCATTATGGGCGAGTCCCAGCATATCGTCTCACTGGTATTGGTGTGGCAGGTGTTGTGGCATCATGAACAGCAACAGTCTGTTGTTTCTTCGAGGGCCCTTGAGTTGGCTATCCCTTTTTCTTACTCTCAGACTTTCGTTTCATGTTCTTAGGTTTGGGGTTCGGGATGTCCTTGTAAGTAGTCACTCGTTGGTTTCCTTGGTTGTTGCTACGGTTGGAATTGTCGACACTCTTTCCATTTTCGTTGGTGTTGTTAGCGTTGAGTTGCGCCATGACAGCTGTCACTACAGCTGTTACGGCGGCCTGGAATGTAGCAGAATCTATCTACAGAATTGGTGTCTCACCAGTGTGCTGATTATTTCCCTGGGAAGACATGATTTTGTTGCATGATGAGAAGCAAGCTCGTAAGTAACAATGGTCATTTCTAGTTGTATTCTATCTATATACATTTCACGTTTTATGGTACGATTCTCATTGTTTTGACCTACATCCCTATGATGTATTTATGGTGATAAGTAGTAGTAGGTATTGTACGAATGTTAAGTCTATCCAAAGAGTACATAGATATATGTGCACTTAGTTGGTTCGGATTACATGAGTTTTTGGAGGGTGTACCTCCCTTGATTTAATACTAATAGTTGTAACGAAAGACATAATTAAACCTAGGACATAGAACGAGCAGTGTAGTGACTCTCATATGCCGAAATAGCGCACAAGGTGCTCAGCCATTTCACTCATTTCACGAGTGGCCTCTTCCACTCTCTGCTCTGCTAAGGTTGCTCTAGCCTCAACCACAATGAGTTGTTGTCTTACGGTGGCCACTTCTTCCTATAGAGAGCGTAGACGGTTGGTAAGGTCCTCCTCTCCTGTTTGCTGATTTTGTATCGCTCCCGAAGGGTAAGGCTCGCTAAGGATCTCTCCGGTGCCTTCATCCTCGCCTGACTCCTCACCAGCCTCTCCTCCCTCGTAGTCCATCTCTTGGTATTCCTTAGGACCCACTTCCAGGTTTTCCTCGTGAATCTCCTCTGGCTCCTCCTCGTTCCATTCGTTGGCTGCTACGGTAGGGTAGTAGGGGTCGTTGTGGTGAAACTCAGCCATATTGTATGTGCGAGAAGAGAGATATGAAAAACACGCAAAAGGTTTAAGTGTGGGGGGTTATATGGCATCCTAAAATACTCCTATAGTATTTCAAATATATGCTTGATTCTAATGTTCCTTTACATGTAGAGTTGGTAAGTTTTAGACTTGTTGCAACACCACTATCACTCCTAAACACATGTTGGTCGTATCTTAAATAAATATAGTTGATCATGCTATATTTATCCCAGATATGATTACATAATTGCCTAGGTTTGACTGTAGTGTCCAACCTCTAAATACTTTTTCGTTCTTATTATGACACTGTTCTAGTATGTATACTTTTTTAAAATACTTATATTTTTAAGTATACTTTTATTCAGAGTGTTTTAGTCCCATTGTATTTATAGTTGTATATCTTGTATGGTTTGATATACTAGTTCACTATAAACAATGCTCTGTTACCAATCTGTCATAACAACTGAATAGTAATGAAACATAGCAACAAAAACATTCATACATTTAGATTTTGAGTATTACATTGTTTACAAACACAATTGTTCAAAAGTCGAATACAAATAACTGAAAAGTAGGAATAACATGAAATGACGACGCCGGCCCTCAAGAAGGGTTGAGTACCTGCCTGCTAGATCCCTGAGAATACAAGTCGTTTTGAAAAGCGTCAACTAAAAAGTTGGTGAGTTCATAAGCATTTTTATATAAAATAGTTTTGCATTTGTTCAGAAAAATCCTCGTAGTACTTTCAGAAAATCCGATATTTTCTAAAAAGAATTTGTAAGCCTCGTTCTAAAACCGTGAATATATGCATGGGTGTCCTTTGTTCTCTTTTGTTATACTTGTAAAGAGCGTGTTCCCAAAAAATCCAATATTTTCAATAATATGAGCTGAATTTGGAAGTAATTCCTTGGTATCTTTTCCTTGTAAAATAATAATATATAGTAACAGAAAATGCAATATTTTCCTTAAAGATGAATTGTGGTCTTAAAACCCTAAGACCCCTATGGAAGTGAGTATCATATAGAAAATAGTTTATAGTTTCATTTCTTTCAATAAAACCAATGAATTATAAGCTTCCCGTAAACCAAAATCATTTTCGTTAATCCCTTCGTGAGTCGTTACAACTATGCTAATATGACTAAAGCGCCTGTCTTGACGTTCTTCAGGCGTCGGTTTCTAACAAGATAATTTCCATCCTAGACTATCTTGGTCTAGCTGTAGCGAACGGCTCAGGTGTGGGGGTGTCAACCCCGTATAGATCTATACACAATACCCAGCTCTCCCTCCAGGAGACTCTGGTTATAACTACAGGACTTCCGGTGTACGCTAGGTAGGTACGACGAATGAGCCTTACAAGAGCATTAACAGATTTACGTGAACTATGACTCCTTTTACTTGTAAAACAGGATAATTATACCTTTAAATAATTATACGTATCTACGAAAGGTGTGGTTTGTAACTTCCAAACTATAACAACTATAGTTTATCTTGTTGGTTTGAAACTACTTATATAATCTTTAATATAAATATAAAGATGTATTTCAGCATGAAACTATGAACTCAAAACACAATATTTTGGTGTTAAAAACCCATTAGTTTAGCAAATGACTATAATGTATCATTTATGCTAGTAAAGTTATCTTTTTAGTATAATTTCCCAAAAACCATGTAGTTTTACAAATCATAACTCTTCTTAAGGTTTTATGACATAGATTATGTTTGTTGCAAATCCCAAATATTTATACCAAAAACTAGTATAAACCCAAAACTTATATAATAAGATGTCATCTTCAACATGAAGGTGAAAAATATGAAATTATTTATGGGATAAACAGAGTTTAACTTGTATCCCCCCCCCCTAAAACATAGAAAAAGCTTGAAAATATGGGGGTATGAACTCACCTTGGGTTGGTTTAGTGGATGATTTGAAGAGATGTTGAGAAGTTGTCAAGCCTAACCACTTGAAGAGTTTGATAAACCCTTTGAAACTTAATATATCCTAAGAATATTAACACATAATATTATGTGTAAATTGGATGAAATAAATAAAATAATGTGTAGAATCACTAGCCAAACTCCAAATACTTAAAAGAATCTGGGGATGATACTTGAAGAATGTTGAACTTGAAAGATCCTAGGTTAGTTCTTGAGAGTTTTAAAGTGCTTGCTAAGTGAAGTGAGGGAGGGATTTATGAGAGGGTATGGATTGATCAGAGAACAAGAATGAGGAAAGTGGTGTGGTCTAGGGGGAGAATGACCTCGTTCAAATAAGGGGAGTAAAGTTGATGTGAGGTTTGCTATGAGGACTGTTGGTTGCTCCCTGGATATATGTTGTGTAATACGTAGAGAACTTTGACTTGCATGGAAAAAAGGTGGGATATCACATCTTAAAGGTGGGATATCACATCTTAAAGTCAACTTTTATTGTCTTTTTCCTTCCCTAATCCGTAAACCCCTTAATATATGAAGTTGTTTTCGGACTTTGGGTGGTCCATGGAAGGGTTTACGCCTCCTATACCTTCCATCAGATGTGTTTTCGACCAAGGATGTCCACCAAGGGGGTTTACGCCCAATATGCTTCCTAGTATGGTTTTTACGCCCAAGGGGGTGGTCCACTAAGTTGTTTTCGCCCAAACATGATCACTAGAAGGTGTTTTCGCCCAAGGGTGGTCCACTAAAGGTGTTTTCGCCCAAAACTTTGATTCCCTAAGGTAGTTTACACCCAAGCTAAAGTTTCTTTAGGTGTTTTCGCCCATATTAGGCCCATTTAAGGGTGTTCACGGCCAGACATGGCCCAATGAAAAGGGTTTACGTTCTTGGATGGTTCTTAGGAAGGTGTTTATGGTCTTAGTTAATAGAAAACTCAAATATGTTGGCCTTATAGTTCGAGTGTTCAAGATTGTGACACAATTACAAGTTCTTGTGTTAACATCATTTGATCCTTGTTTGATTGCATTGCTTACTTAAGACTTATTGCAGCTTGAACTCCAATTTATTTGTCACACCTTGCCTTGCTAAACTTGTTTACTTTCAAGAGGTTACCTTATATGTGATTTCTAAAGTTTATACTTCCATGTATAAGCACCTATTCCCTCTTAGTTTTCAAGGTTTTCATTGTAGTAAGGTTACAATTTAGACCTTGCTTGATCCAAATATTTCGGGTTGTCACATCATCCCCCTGTTAGAGGGAATTTCGTCCTGAAATTAGCTTCTTGAACGGGTTCCTGGTAATCCTGAGGGAAGCGTTGCAGGTATCTTTGTTTCATCTGGTCTTTCTGTTCTTAGGTGGAAGTTTGGGTCCTCATTTGGTGTTCCAACGGACCTTCGCTATAATATTGACCTTGCTCTTTTGGTTTCCCCGCCCATGATCCCCATATATTCGTTTTCGGGGTGTAGATTCCTGTTCACATTGATCTCTTCGAGTGGGACCACAAGAGCTTTGGCGGTCAGACACTTATTGGGGTTGGATACGTGGAATGTGGGGTGTACGATCATGAGTCTTTATGGTAACTGAAGTCTATGGGCTTCTGAACCTATCCTGGCGAGGATCTCAAATGGCCTAATGAAGGTTGTGTTCCTGATGTCCTATAGGTAGTGTTCCTAGACCTTAAGGATTGCTACTATTGTTTCCAAGGTTAAGGTTGCGTGTGGTGCAGCTGGCCTTATGAATCCTAGGCTGCCTTGGGAGTTTTCTTCCTATGGAATCCTGAACTAGTAGGATGCCGACCATTGCTTGATTCTTAGAGTTGGCTGAGTGGAAGTCAATTCGGAGTAGGGGATATCGATCATTGACGATGGGTTTGCTTGACTGTTAGTGTTCAGTTGTCCTATGGGCAATCCGCTTTTCCTCCTTAAGAGTCGGACGGGTGTTTTCTGAGGTTAGAGGCTTGGTCTGATAACTTCCTTACTTATTAGGTCGTCCCATCGACCGGACAATATCGGTTTTTGGGTTGGTGCTAAGTGGTATTGGGGTTTGGTATGGGAATCGTTCCAAGAGTCAAGTCGATTCTGAACTCAACTCGGCACATTGGTGATGTTTCCGAAAGAACTTCGGGAAAATCTGGGGGAGGTTATAAACCTCTGGGATTCCCTTGATGTCTTTTTTTTCTTGTTTCCCATCTTTATTGTGGGGCTAGGAAGGAGCGTGGTATATCTTACATAAGTACTCATGAGCCTAGAAGCTAGAGATGGTTTGGGGATTTGTCGTTATGGGTTGAAATAGTTTTGTTAATCGATCGGGTAAGGCGAAAGGTCTCTTTGTAGTGCTTAAAATTGCTATGATGAGGATCAAACCAGTCTGTATCAAGTGATGACGTTGGACTTCTTATTGTAACAGATGTTAAGTTGATGTTGAAGGGAGATGGTTGTTTAGAACGATGACGTGTTCTACGTATATATCCTTGATGCTTCCGGTTTTATCCTTGTTATTATTACTGCGAACATTTCATAATGCAGTCTCTACAAGGTCCCTCTATAATCGCTTGGTGTATACAGGTCATATATAATTAAGATTGAGAAAACAGTCGACTGAGTAACTCTGCCCTTAATCCACAATCAAACAAGAAACATGAAATAAGGCGTAATCACTCACTCTAAGCCTGTAGAATCTTAACTATGTATTACCCTAATGTATACACTAAGCCATCATAGCTCACCTGTAAGGATCCTTAGTTTTTATATGAATGACGTGTTTTTATTCGGTTGAGGAAACAATTTATGTTTTTAAATTTATTTGACCATGATTATAGTAAAAATTGATGCTTAAATATTGTTGTTTGGGGATATACCAAAAATCCCGGTAGGGTTCCTTTTTGCTTCTTCATGTCCAGTTGTGAAACTCCTCCCGCTCCTCCGTCATTTCTCTCTTTTAGACAATCCCTCTTGAAATGTCGCATCTCACTGTATTTGTGGCATACTAGCCTTATTCTAGCTATAGGGGTGGGAGTGGTGTGCTGGGTCGGAGTCCTACAGAAACGGGTGGTGTGCCCCTTCTTGTTGCACCTATTGCAGTGTAACTCTCGACAGGCTCCATAGTGATGGAAGTTGTACTTGTTGCATTTTGGGCGAGTCCCAGCATATCGTCTCACTGGTATTGGTGTGGCAGGTGTTGTGGCATCATGAACAACAACACTATGTTGTTTCTTCGAGGGCCCTTGAGTTAGTTGTCCCTTTTTCTTACTCTCAGACTTTCGTTTCATGTTCTTAGGTTTGGGGTTCGGGGTGTCCTTGTATGTAGTCACTCGTTGGTTTCCTTGGTTGTTGCTACGGTTGGAATTGTCGACACTGTCTCCATTTTCGTTGGTGTTGTTAGCGTTGAGTTGCGCCATGACAGCTGTTACGGCGGCCTGGAATGTAACGGAAACTATCTGCAGAATTGGTGTCTCACCGGTGTTGATATTGTTGCATGATGAGAAGCAAGCTCGTAAGTAACTATGGTCATTTCTAGTTGTATTCTATCTATATACATTTCACGTTTTATGGTACGATTCTCATTGTTTTGACCTACATCCCTATGATGTATTTATGGTGATAAGTAGTAGTAGGTATTGTAAGAATGTTAAGTCTATCCAAAGAGTACATAGATATATGTGCACTTAGTTGGTTCGGATTACTTGAGTTTTTGGAGGGTGTACCTCCCTTGATTTAATACTAATAGTTGTAACGAAAGACATAATTAAATCTAGGACATAGAACGAGTAGTGTAGTGACTCTCATATGCCGAAATAGCGCACAAGGTGCTCAGCCATTTCACTTATCTCACGAGTGGCCTCTTCCACTCTGTGCTCTGCTAAGGCTGCTCTAGCCTTAACCGCAATGAGCTATTGTCTTACGATGGCCACTTCTTCCTCTAGAGAGCGTAGACGGTTGGTAACGTCCTCCTCTCCTGTTTGTTGATTCTGTATCGCTCCCGAAGGGTAAGGCTCGCTAAGGATCTCTACGGTTCCTTCATCCTCGCCTAACTCCTCACCAGCCTCTCCTCCCTCGTAGTCCATCTCTTGGTATTCCTCAGGACCCACTTTTGGGTTTTCCTCGTGAATCTCCTCTGGCTCCTCCTCGTTCCATTCGTTGGCTGCTACGGCAGGGTAGTAGGGGTCGTCGTGGTGAAACTCAGCCATATTGTCTGTGCGAGAAGAGAGATATGAAAAACACGCAAAAGGTTTAAGTGTAGGGGGTTATATGGCATCCTAAAATACTCCTATAGTGTTTTAAATATATGCTTGATTCTAATGTTCCTTTACATGTAGAGTTGGTAAGTTTTAGACTTGTTGCAACACCACTATCACTCCCAAACACATGTTGGTCGTATCTCAAATAAATATAGTTGATCAGACTATATTTATCCCAGATATGATTACATAATTGCCTAGGTTTGACTGTAGTGTCCAACCTCTAAATACTTTTTCGTTGTTCTTATTATGACATTGTTCTAGTATGTATACTTTTATAAAATACTTATATTTTAAAGTATACTTTTAGTCAGAGTGTTTTAGTCCCATTGTATTTATAGTTGTATATCTTGTATGGTTTGATATACTAGTTCACTATAAACAATGCTTTGATACCAATCTGTCACATCCCCAAACCGAAACGGCGGAAATGTCTAGGGGCGGATGGAGTGACTTCATGTACAGTATCATAACAACTGAATAGTAATGAAACATAGCAACACAAACATTCATACATTTAGATTTTGAGTATTACATTGTTTACAAACACAATTGTTCAAAAGTCGAATACAAATAACTGAAAAGTAGGAATAACATGAAATGACGACGTCGGCCCTCAAGAAGGGTTGAGTACCTGCCTGCTAGATCCCTGAGAATACAAGTCGTTTTGAAAAGCGTCAACTAAAAAGTTGGTGAGTTCATAAGCATTTTTATATAAAATAGTTTTGCATTTGTTCAGAAAAATCCTCGTAGTACTTTCAGAAAATCCGATATTTTCTAAAAAGAATTTGTAAGCCTCGTTCTAAAACCGTGAATATATGCATGGGTGTCCTTTGTTCTCTTTTGTTATACTTGTAAAGAGCGTGTTCCCAAAAAATCCAATATTTTCAATAATATGAGCTGAATTTGGAAGTAATTCCTTGGTATCTTTTCCTTGTAAAATAATAATATATAGTAACAGAAAATGCAATATTTTCCTTAAAGATGAATTGTGGTCTTAAAACCCTAAGACCCCTATGGAAGTGAGTATCATATAGAAAATAGTTTATAGTTTCATTTCTTTCAATAAAACCAATGAATTATAAGCTTCCCGTAAACCAAAATCATTTTCGTTAATCCCTTCGTGAGTCGTTACAACTATGCTAATATGACTAAAGCGCCTGTCTTGACGTTCTTCAGGCGTCGGTTTCTAACAAGATAATTTCCATCCTAGACTATCTTGGTCTAGCTGTAGCGAACGGCTCAGGTGTGGGGGTGTCAACCCCGTATAGATCTATACACAATACCCAGCTCTCCCTCCAGGAGACTCTGGTTATAACTACAGGACTTCCGGTGTACGCTAGGTAGGTACGACGAATGAGCCTTACAAGAGCATTAACAGATTTACGTGAACTATGACTCCTTTTACTTGTAAAACAGGATAATTATACCTTTAAATAATTATACGTATCTACGAAAGGTGTGGTTTGTAACTTCCAAACTATAACAACTATAGTTTATCTTGTTGGTTTGAAACTACTTATATAATCTTTAATATAAATATAAAGATGTATTTCAGCATGAAACCATGAACTCAAAACACAATATTTTGGTGTTAAAAACCCATTAATTTAGCAAATGACTATAATGTATCATTTCTGCTAGTAAAGTTATCTTTTTAGTATAATTTCCCAAAAACCATGTAGTTTTACAAATCATAACTCTTCTTAAGGTTTTATGACATAGATTATGTTTGTTGCGAATCCCAAATATTTATACCAAAAACTAGTATAAACCCAAAACTTATATAATAAGATATCATCTTCAACATGAAGGTGAAAAACATGAAATTATATATGGGATAAACAGAGTTTGACTTGTAACCCCCCCCCCCCCCAAAACATAGGAAAAAGCTTGAAAATATAGGGGGTATGAACTCACCTTGGTTTGGTTTAGTGGATGATTTGAAGGGATGTTGAGAAGTTTTCAAGCCTAAGCACTTGAAGAGTTTGATAAACCCTTTGAAACTTATTATATCCTTTGAATCGCTGGCCAAACTCGAAATACTTACAAGAATCTAGGGATGATACTTGGAGAATGTTGAACTTGAAAGATCCTAGGTTAGTTCTTGAGAGTGTTTTAAAGTGCTTGCTAAATGAAGTGAGGGAGGGATTTATGAGAGGGTATGGATTAATCAGAGAACAAGAATGAGGAAAGTGGTGTCGTCTAGGGAGAATGACCTCGTTCAAATAAGAGGAGTAAAGTTGATGTTAGGTTTGTTGTCAGGACTTTTGGTTGCTCCCTGGATATATGTTGTGTAGAGAACTTTGACTTGCATGGGGAAAAGGTGGGATATCACATCTTAAAGTTAACTTTTATTGTCTTTTTCCTTCCCTAATCCGTAAACTCCTTAAGATATGAAGTTGTTTTCGGATTTTGGGTGGTCCATGGAAGGGTTTTCGCCTCCTATATCTTCCATCAGATGTGTTTTCGACCAAGGGTGGTCCACCAAGGGGGTTTACGCCCAATATGCTTCGTAGTATGGTGTTTACGCCCAAGGGGGTGGTCCACTAAGGTGTTTTCGCCCAAACATGATCACTAGAAGGTGTTTTCGCCCAAGGGTGGTCCACTAAAGGTGTTTTCGCCCAAACTTTGATTCCCTAAGGTAGTTTACACCCAAGCTAAAGTTTCTTTAGGTGTTTTCGCCCATATTAGGCCCATTTAAGGGTGTTCACGGCCAGACATGGCCCAATGAAAAGGGTTTACGTTCTTGGATGGTTCTTAGGAAGGTGTTTATGGTCTTAGTTAATAGAAAACTCAAATATGTTGGCCTTATAGTTCGAGTGTTCAAGATTGTGACACAATTACAAGTTCTTGTGTTAACATCATTTGATCCTTGTTTGATTGCATTGCTTACTTAAGACTTATTGCAGCTTGAACTCCAATTTATTTGTCACACCTTGCCTTGCTAAACTTGTTTACTTTCAAGAGGTTACCTTATATGTGATTTCTAAAGTTTATACTTCCATGTATAAGCACCTATTCCCTCTTAGTTTTCAAGGTTTTCATTGTAGTAAGGTTACAATTTAGACCTTGCTTGATCCAAATATTTCGGGTTGTCACATCATCCCCCTGTTAGAGGGAATTTCGTCCTGAAATTAGCTTCTTGAACGGGTTCCTGGTAATCCTGAGGGAAGCGTTGCAGGTATCTTTGTTTCATCTGGTCTTTCTGTTCTTAGGTGGAAGTTTGGGTCCTCATTTGGTGTTCCAACGGACCTTCGCTATAATATTGACCTTGCTCTTTTGGTTTCCCCGCCCATGATCCCCACATATTCCTTTTTGGGGTGTAGATTCTGGTTCACCTTGATCTCTTCGAGTGGGACCACAAGAGCTTTGGCGGTCAGACACTTATTGGGGTTGTATACATGGAATGTGGGGTGTACGATCATGAGTCTTTGTGGTAACTGAAGTCTATGGGCTTTTGAACCTATCCTTGCGAGGATCTCAAATGGCCTAATGAAGGTTGTGTTCCTGATGTCCTATAGGTAGTGTTCCTAGACCTTAAGGATTGCTACTATTGTTTCCAAGGTTAAGGTTGCGTGTGGTGCAGCTGGCCTTATGAATCCTAGGCTGCCTTGGGAGTTTTCTTCCTATGGAATCCTGAACTAGTAGGATGCCGACCATTGCTTGATTCTTAGAGTTGGCTGAGTGGAAGTCAATTCGGAGTAGGGGATATCGATCATTGACGATGGGTTTGCTTGACTGTTAGTGTTCAGTTGTCCTATGGGCAATCCGCTTTTCCTCCTTAAGAGTCGGACGGGTGTTTTCTGAGGTTAGAGGCTTGGTCTGATAACTTCCTTACTTATTAGGTCGTCCCATCGACCGGACAATATCGGGTTTTGGGTTGGTGTTAAGTGGTATTGGGGTTTGGTATGGGAATCGTTCCAAGAGTCAAGTTGATTCTGAACTCAACTCGGCACATGGGTGATGTTTCCGAAAGAACTTCGGGAATATCTGGGGGAGGTTATAAACCTCTGGGATTCCTTTGATGTCTTTTTTTTCTTGTTTCCCATCTTTATTGTGGGGCTAGGAAGGAGCGTGGTATCTCTTACATAAGTACTCATGAGCCTAGATGCTAGAGATGGTTCGGGGATTTGTCGTTATGGGTTGAAATAGTTTTGTTAATCGATCGGGTAAGGCGAAAGGTCTCTTTGTAGTGCTTAAAATTGCTATGATGAGGATCAAACCAGTCTGTGTCAAGTGACGACGTTGGACTTCTTATTGTAACAGATGTTAAGATGATGTGGAAGGGAGATGGTTGTTTAGAACGATGACGTATTATACGTATATATCCTTGATGCTTCCGGTTTTATGCTTGTTATTATTACTGCGAACATTTCATAATGCAGTCTCTACAAGGTCCCACTATAATCGCTTGGTGTATACAGGTCATATATAATTAAGATTGAGAAAACAGTCGACTGAGTAACTCTGCCCTTAATCCACAATCAAACAAGAAACATGAAATAAGGTGGAATCACTCACTCTAAGCCTGTAGAATCTTAACTATGTATTACCCTAATGTATACACTAAGCCATCATAGCTCACCTGTAAGGATCCTTAGTTTTTATATGAATAACGTGTTTTTATTCGGTTGAGGAAACAATTTATGTTTTTAAATTTATTTGACCAAGATTATAGTAAAAGTTGATGCTTAAATATTGTTGTTTGGGGATATACCAAAAATACCGGTAGGGTTCCTTTTTGCTTCTTCATGTCCAGTTGTGAAACTCCTCCCGCTCCTCCTTCATTCCTCTCTGTTAGACAATCCCTCTTGAAATGTCGCATCTCACTGCATTTGTGGCATACTGGCCTTATTCCAGCTATAGGGGTGGGAGTGGTGTGCTGGGCTGGAGTCCTACAGAAACGAGAGGTGTGCCCCTTCTTGGTGCACCTATTGCAGTGTAACTCTCGACAGGCTCCATAGTGATGGAAGTTGTACTTGTTGCATTTTGGGCGAGTCCCAACATATCGTCTCACTGGTATTGGTGTGGCAGGTGTTGTGGCATCATGAACTGCAACAGTATGTTGTTTCTTCGAGGGTCCTTGAGTTGGATGTCCCTTTTTCTTACTCTCAGACTTTCGTTTCATGTTCTTAGGTTTGGGGTTCAGGGTGTCCTTGTAAGTAGTCACTCGTTGGTTTCCTTGGTTGTTGCTACGGTTGGAATTGTCGACACTGTTTCCATTTTCGTTGGTGTTGTTAGCATTCAGTTGCGCCATAACAGCTGTCACTACAGCTGTTACGGAGGCCTGGAATGTAGCAGAATCTATCTGCAGAATTGGTGGTGTGCTGGTTATTTCCGTGGGAAGAGATGATTTTGTTGCATTATGAGAAGCAAGCTCGTAAGTAACCATGGTCATTTCTCGTTGTATTCTATCTATATACATTTCACTTTTTATGGTACGATTCTCATTGTTTTGACCTACATCCCTATGATGTATTTATGGTGATAAGTAGTAGTAGGTATTGTACGAATGTTAAGTCTATCCAAAGAGTACATAGATATCTGTGCACTTAGTTGGTTCGGATTACATGAGTTTTTGGAGGGCGTACCTCCCTTGATTTAATACCAATAGTTGTAACAAAAGACATAACTAAACCTAGGACATAGAACGAGTAGTGTAGTGACTCTCATATGCTGAAATAGCGCACAAGGTGCTCAGCCATTTCACGAGTGGCCTCTTCCGCTCTCTGCTCTGCTAAGGCTGCTCTAGCCTTAGCCGTAATGATTTGTTGTCTTAGGGTGGCCACTTCTTCCTCTAGAGAGTGTAGACGGTTGGTAAGGTCCTCCTCTCCTATTTTCTGATTCTGTATCGCTCCTGAAGGGTAAGGGTCGCTAAGGATCTCTCCGGTGCCTTCATCCTCGCTTGTTAAGAATCTGGGCATGATAATTGGAGAATGTTGAACTTGAAAGATCCTAGGTTAGTTCTTGAGAGTGTTTTAAAGTGCTTGTTAAGTGAAGTGAGGGATGGATTTATGAGAGGGTATGGATTGATCAGAGAACTAGAATGAGTAAAGTGGTGTGGTCTAGGGAGAATGCCCCCGTTCAAATAAGAAGAGTAAAGTTGATGTGAGGTTTTCTTTGAGGATTGTTGGTTGCTCCCTGGATATATGTTGTGTAATACGTAGAGAACTGTGACTTGCATGGGGAAAAAGTGGGATATCACGTCTTAAAGTCAACTTTTATTGTCTTTTTCCTTCCCTAATCCGTAAACTCCTTAAGATATGAAGTTGTTTTCGGATTTTGGGTGGTCCATGGAAGGGTTTTCGCCTCCTATATCTTCCATCAGATGTGTTTTCGACCAAGGGTGGTCCACCAAGGGGGTTTACGCATAATATGCTTCCTAGTATGGTGTTTAAGCCCAAGGGGGTGGTCCACTAAGGTGTTTTCGCCCAAACATGATCACTAGAAGGTGTTTTCGCCCAAGGGTGGTCCACTAAAGGTGTTTTCGCCCAAACTTTGATTCCCTAAGGTAGTTTACGCCCAAGCTAAAGTTCTTAGGTGTTTTCGCCCATCTTAGGCCCATTTAAGGGTGTTCACGACCAAACATGGCCCAATGAAAAGGGTTTACATTCTTGGTTGGTTCCCAGGAAGGTGTTTATGGTCTTAGTTAATAGAAAACTCAAATATTTTAGCCCTATAGTTCGAGTGTTCAAGATTGTGACACAATTACAAGTTCTTGTGTTAACATCATTTGATCCTTGTTTGATTGCATTGCTTACTTAAGACTTATTGCAGCTTGAACTCCAATTTATTTGTCACACCTTGCCTTGCTAAACTTGTTTACTTTCAAGAGTTACCTTATATGTGATTTCTAAAGTGTATACTTCCATGTACAAGCACCTATGCCCTTTTAGTTTTCAAGGTTTTCATTGTAGTAAGGTTACAATTTAGACCTTGCTTGATCTAAATATTTCAGGTTGTCACACGCTACAGTGGCACTGGCACCCCACAATTTTGGTGCTCGATCGGAAAAAGTAGTAAAACGAGGCTAGCCAAAATCGATAAGGTTGCGATTTACCTATAGCCACCGGTCTTGCCAGTTCTACTTCGAAGCTTTTTGATTAATGATAAAGGCATGGACACCCCCGCCTTTGGGAAAAAGTCTGAGCACCGGACTGAGTAAAAGACTTGAAGAAAGCTTTGAATGCCCAAAATTGTGGCAGAACTCCAAGGGTCCGACAGACGAGTTCAAAACCAACAATCTTGTTGACAACGTTTGGAGTCAAGTCATCCACGCGGAAGCCATACTGGCGCATTACCTCGTCGAAAAAGTTCGTCGTTGGCAGCCTCAGACCAGCCTCAAAGATCGGAATGGGGACTCCAATTTTCCCCTCCGACGGACGAGAAATTATAGCCCCCTTTCGAGGGTATTCCACACCATGTTCAGGAAGGAATCCAAACCGCTCTTGAAGTCCGGCGAACTCACTTGGAGAAGGAACGATTCCGGTATTTGGGCTAGCCATTGTTTGTCGAAAAGCAAAAAAAAAAGGAAAATAGTAGAAACAGAGAGAAAGAGGCAAAGAAGTAGCAAAAGTGAGAAGAAGCAAAAAATAAAAGGGGAACTGACACAAATGGGGAAAGATTTAAATGCAGGTGGGGAGTTCAAGCAGTTATGATGATGAAAACCGCTTGTGCAGAAGCCTCCGTCACGTCAGAAGTTGTCAAAGAGTCATCTCCAACAAAGGCGTGTCCAGATCTAAGCTAGAACAACTCAACTACCCTAAGCAAATGCTGACATCTACTAGACTAGGGGACTTGATAACATATCCCACCAGGAATACGTCAAACATAACGAAACTGTCAGTCTGATACACGGTTTGGGAAAAGGACGACGTATGCCTAACGTCGTGTCCTTGCCCTCACCCTCGCGATCCCTTATTTGTTCCTTGGCGCCCAAGCGCCAAGGTCAACGTCAAGACAAAATAGTACCGATCGACTCCCAGAGCAACATGTGTACCACTCAGGACGCTGGCTCCTGTAAAACCTGCACCAATAGCAAATAACCAGTCGCGGAGCACGATCTACCAATCGAAAGCCATCTATCCCTGCCAAACCTGAAAAGGTAGAAGGTATTGTTGGGGATCTGTCCCCCTGACCACAGGTATAAAAAGGTCCCTTCTTCTCCAAGAGAAGGGATCGAAAAAAACGTCACCCTTAAACTCTTACCTATCACTTTTTCACCTTCTCTCTAAGAGACCAACTGACTTGATCGTCGGAGCCTCGTTCTGGGACTGCCTCCCGGACGACGACTGACGATCTTGTTTTCTTTGTTGTGATTCTCAGACCCTTTATTCCATCCCTCAAAGAGACAAAATTAAGCCGAAGACATATCACAACAATATATATATATATATATATATATATATATATATATATATATATATATATATATATATATATATATATGTGTGTGTGTGTGTGTGTGTGTGTGTGTGTGTGTGTGTGTGTGGGTACAAGTTTCACTAGCAGACATAAGTGGTGTTTAAGATTAGGTTAGGAGTATGATAGTTTGTTGTTTCAATATATATATATATATATATATATATATATATATATATATATATATATATATATACTTATAAATGATGCATTTTCACTTGTACTACATTCATTTGAAACCTCCATGATTTTTCAATTTCTTTCTAATAATTATTATAAATTGGTTAATAATGTTAAATTAATGTAAAAACTAAATTCTAATCATAAATTAAGTAAACTACAATATTAAAATATCATATTTGAATTCTATATATAAAATTATGACTTTATTTTTTTAACATATTATAGTTAACTTATTAGTTTAAATATGTTGTCTTATGTGAGCAATTATCATTTTAAAGTCACAACTTTTGTATAATTTATGATTTTATGCAAAATAGTTAAATTATTAATTTTAATATAATGTTAAAATGGTTAACTTAAATAAAAAATTCAGTTAAACTTGAAAAAAATCGAAAGACTATTTTATAAATAGTTAAAAATTATAAATTATAGTGTTAAACCTAAAGTATAATCCTGAATTAAAAAAAACCATGAAACTATTTTTATAATCATTAATAATTTTCAAACAGGTATATTAAAATAACTTACAATAAAAATACTTAAAAGTAAAATTATATAAAAAAATATAATGTTATCTTTAAAAACAAAAACAACGTTTTTAATTTGTTTTAAATAATTACAATCAACGAAACTAATAATATTCATCAAATAAATTTTAAAAAAGTTAAATTTTTAAAACCAAAATAAAATAATTAAGAGTTTCCGAATAATATATTCTAAATAAATTACAACAACAATAATTAAAAGTAATGATACATACAAAAATTATATTATTACCTTTAGAAACAAAAACAATGTTTGATGTTTTAAATAATTTCATTGAGAGAAATTAAAATCTTAAGCAAATAAACTTTTTAAAATTAATTAATCATAACAACTATAAATATCATTAAACCATATATCGTATTTAATTTTATTCATGAGTAACATGCAGTTAGAGACCATTAAAACAATTGAGATTATAGAATTTTAAAAGATGTCTATATTCATATATTTCAAAGCAAACAATGTTTATATCAACTTATTATAAGATTTGTATATAAAAGCTAACAATAACGTCATTAAAAAATACATTTGTTGTATTCTGCTCAAAACTCCCATTACTTTTAAATTTTTTCTAATAATGATTATAAGTTTGTTAATAAGGTTAAATAAATATCTAACCTAAAGTAATCATATATAAACTAAATTTTAATATTAAAATAATATTTTTACTTTTACGTATAAAGTTATGTCTTTAACTTTTAACATATTATACTTAATTTATTAGTTTTAAAATGTTGTTGTATGTAAACCATTGCCATTTTAAAGCTACAAATTTTAAACAATATGGATAAAATACTTCAATTGTTAATTTAAATATACATTACAGGGTCAACTTAAATATAAATTTGAGTTCAACTTAAACAACCCAAATAATATTTTGTAAATAGTTAAAAGTGATAAATTATAGTGTCTTTCTAATAATGATTATAAGTTTGTTAATAAGGTTAAATAAATATCAAACCTAAAGTATAATCATAAATAAACTAAATTTCAATATTAAAATAATATATTTACTTCTACTTATAAAGTTATGTCTTTAACTTTTAACATATTATACTTAATTTATTAGATTTAATATGGTGTTGTATGTAACCATTATCAGTTTAAAGCTAGAACGTTTTAACATTTTGGATAAATTACTTAAATTGTTAATGTAAATATAACATTACATGGTCAACTTAAATATAAATTTCAGTTCCACTTAAAAAATCCAAAGAATATTTTGTGAATAGTTAAAAGTGATAAATTGTAGTGCTAAATGCCAAAACTAAATTGTAATCTCACTTTAACTAAAATATTTTCTAAATATATTTTTATAATCTTTAAAAGTTTTCAAATAAGTAGCTTAAAATAACTTGCAATAACATTAGTTAAAAATAACTATATATAAATGATTATATTGTTACCTTTAAAAACAAAAAACAATGTTTGATGTTTTAAATAATTACAATGATAAAAATTAAAACGTTAATCTAATAAATTTAAAAAATTAATTATCAATAACAACAACTATCAATAACATTAAACCATGTATTATTTTTTATTTTCATTCATAAGTAACCTGCGGGTAAAGGTCATTCAAACGATTGAGATTATGCAGTTTTAATAGATGTATATATTATCATATAATTCAAAATAATCAATATATTATATCAACTTAGTATACGAAATATTATATCAAATTTAACAACAATCTTATTGCTATATTTACGAAACCATATATTTGTAAAGATTTCAACTATATAGGTATTTCTGCGCAACACGCGGGCATTCGCCTAATATATATATATATATATATATATATATATATATATATATATATATATATATATATATATATATATATAATGTATTGTTTAAACGTTCCAGCGTACCAACGTGAGGTGATATTTAATATTAATCAGTGAATATAAAATTAATTATATTGATATATGAATATTGTGTGGTATATTTACATATGATTATTGATATATTGTCTATTTAAAAGTGATTAGTTATATATGATCATGTGGTTGATGGTGAATGTGGTAGTTGTATAGGCGGAGGAGGTGGCAACGGTTGATGACATATGTGGCGGTGATGGTAGCGATGCCGATTGTAGAGGAAAAGAAGGTGGTGGCGCTTTATATTCATATATGAATATGGATATTGCCATTTATGTCGCGCCGTTGCACCGTAACACTTAAACAACAATGATTATTGCGTTCTCAATATTTTTTTTTTCTTTTTCAATATATATATATATATATATATATATATATATATATATATATATATATATATATATATATATATATACTAGACGAATGCCCGCGCGTTGCACATAAACATCTATACAGTTGAAATGTTTAGAAATATATGTTTCTTTAAATATAATAATAACATTGTTGTTAAATTTAATATAATAATTTGTAAACTAAAATAATATAATATATTGATTATTTTGAATTATATGATAATATATACATCTATTATAACTGCATAATCTCAATCGTTTAAATGACTTCTACACGTGAGTTACTCATGAATAAAATTAAATATAGTATATGGTTTAATGTTATTTATAGTTGTTGTTATTGTTAATTAATTTTTTGAAATTTATTTGCTTAACGTTTTAGTTTCTATCATTATAATTATTTAAAACATCAAACATTGTTTTTTGATTTTAAAAGTAAAATCATTTATATAGAGTTATTTTTAGCTATTGTTATTGCAAGTTATTTTAAGCTACTTATTTGAAAACTTTTACCGATTATAAAAATATTTTTTAGGAAATATTTTAGTTAAATTGATATTACAGTTTAGTTTTGCATTTAGCACAACAATTTATCCTTTTTAACTATTCACAAAATATTATTTGGATTTTTTAAGTGGAATGAAATTTATATTTAAGTGGATACTATAATGTTATATTTAAATTAACAATTTAAGTATTTGTCCAAACTATTCAAAAGTTGTAGCTTTAAATTGATAATTGTATACATACAACAACATATTAAATCTAATAAATTAAGTATAATATGTTAAAAGTTAAAGACATAACTTTATAAATAGAAGTAAATATATTATATTAATATTGAAATTTAGTTTATTTATGATTACACTTTAGGTTTGATATTTATTTAACATTATTAACCAACTTATAATCATTATTATAAAGACTCTACAATTTATCACTTTTAACTATTTACAAAATATTTTTTGGGTTGTGTAAGTTCAACTAAAATCTATATTTATGTTGGCCCTATAATGTTATATTTAAATTAATAATTAAAGTATTTTATAAAAATTGTTCAAAAGTTGTAGCTTTAAAATGATATTAGTTTACATCCAGCAATATTTAAAACTAATAAATTAAGTATAATATGTTAAAAGTTAAAAAACATAACTTTATAAGTAGAAGTAAAAATATTCTTTAATATTAAAATTTAGTTTAACTATGATTACACTTTAGGTTTGATATTTATTTAACCTTATTAACTAACTTATAATCATTATTGGAAAAAAATTGAAAAGTCATTGGAGTTTCAAATGAACGTGGTGAAAAGAAAAATACGTGAGAGTTTCAAATGAATCTGGTGACAGAAAAAATGCTTCCTTTATATATATATATATATATATATATATATATATATATATATATATATATATATATATATATATATATATATATATATATATATATATATATTTGAAACATTAATAATATATGAGTAACAACAAATAAAGCATTCTTTCTTATTAGGGATAATGACTTAAAAGGCTAATATATTTTTTGATTTGTACACATTTGGTCACTGAGTTTTTTTTTCGTCCACATTTACCCCTTAAACTTGTTAAACTGTACACATTCAGTCCTTATGACCGGCTATTCCAGGTTAGCCGGTAAAAATGAATTAATAGGGTAATATATTTCTCATTTGTACACATTTAGTCTTTAATATTTTTGTACACATTTAGTCATTAATATTTTTTTTTGTAAAATAAGTCATTTTTTATTTTGTACTCAGTATTTATGAATGCTTTCTTTAGGTTTTTCTCACGACATCTTACGTGGGGCAATCATTAATGACATGTTTTGGGGCTTTTGATGCTTATGTCCATCGCGGTCTCGACTACTTGGTTGCTTAGGTCATGTGTTCTGAACGTCATAACTTCTTCATACGATCTCAGGTTTTAATGTTCTTTATATCCATACGTTCGTATTTTAGTCTACTACAACTTTCGTTTCCCATTAAAAATAATATATTTTTACTTACGATCTTTATATCCATACATTTTTTTATGAATACATGTATGAATGTTTTTTTTATAAAATCGTAAATAAAAATATATTACATTTTAACGGGAGTAATCTTAACGAAAGTTATGGTAGACTCAAAAAACGAACACATGGATATAAAGATCGTTAAAATATGTTATCGTATGAAAAAGTTAGGTCGTTCAGAACACAAGACCTAAGCCAAACCATAAGACATACGCAGCCAAGCAGTCGAGATCGCGATGGACATAAGCATCAACAACCCCAAACACATCATCAATGATTGTAACACGTAAGATGTCATGAGAAAAACCTAATGAAATCATTCATAAGTATTGAATGAGTACAAAAACAAAAATGGCTTATTTTGAAACAAAAAAATATTAAGGACTAAATGTGTACAAAATGAAAAATATATTACCTTATTAAGTCATGTTTTTCGGCTAACCTAGATTAACCGGTCATAAGGACTGAATGTGTACAGTTTAACAAGTTGAAGGGGTAAATGTGGACGAAAAAAAAATTCAGTGACCAAATTTGTACAAATCAAAAAATATATTATCATTTTAAGTCATTATATCGAATTGTTCAACATAATGCTGAGGAAACCTATTGGAACAGGATAGCCTCAATTTGCATAAACAAAATTGTTAAGTAATAGCAAATTTCTTTATTGAAGATCATTGTTTCATATTTATTTATTATTGAGTTAACAAGCAACCACTTATGTATTATCAAGTTATCAAATGCTAAAAAAATATAAAACAGAAATTAATAGCAAAACAAGAGTAAAATTTACAATCGATCAAAACCCATAAATGAAAAAATATTTATTTTAGGGATGCTCCTTTTTGATGAAAGAAGGTAATATTGGAGGGAAAACAATAAAGAAAAAAAGAATTAAAGAAAGCAGACAGCAAGGTAAAGGAAAAGAAAGCAAGTGATCACATCAAGGAAACAGTCCATTCCAATATACATACTGACCAAAATTACATTTACATCTACCCATAAATTGTACCACCCAACATAGCCTAACATACAACTTTTGTTTTCTTCTTACAGTTGCACTAGACCATTCACACAGGATCTTCTAAGATTTTCTAAATCTGCAACTGCAACAAAAGATAAAAAGATGAAGAAATACAGGGTTTAGTCTTTATTTTTATCAAAGTTTTTTATGGGGATAAATATAAAAATTAACAATACATTTTCAAGAATAATATTATAGACTTCTGAATATATATATATTTTTTACAATATGAAAATTTTAAATTATTTCTATTAATTTCAAATTTTACTTCATTAATGTAACATGACAAAGATTCAAATTTTATCATGTTGTACTACTATAATATAATAACTTTTTAGGACTAGAGGTTTTAACTAAAAATAATTTGAAGTTATAATGTTGTAACAAAAAAACACATTGCTACGACAAAAATTTGGGTAATTGTTATGAAAACATAAGTTTTCTTTTTTAGAACTTTTACATACGCACCCACTAATCTACATATTTCGTCAGCGACAGAACTTGAACCTTCAGTTTTTCGATGATCGACACCAATACTTATGTAATGGAAAGGTAAATTGTATAAACATTTTTATTAAATTCTTTAGTGTTTGGACTTTCTTGAAAACGTGTATTTTTCTTTTTTATGATTTTCAATAAGATATTCATGTTACTGTGATTTTTTGACATAACAAAACATTTAATATAAATTTTTGCTAGCAAAAATTGAAATTATATGAGTATTTTAACAAATCACTAATTTTATATAAACGTAATTCCGTATGAATTGAAATAATTTTTTTTAAAAATTTTAAACAATCAGAATTTGATATTATGAATAAATAATTCGTTACTCAATACCAAAATTTAAGATTTAAAAAGGACACCTTTATTTGTTTTAGTAAAACAAATGGAAGTAAATAGTACCTAAAGATTTTTACTGTGACTATGACCATTTGAACAATGGAGATAGCATATTGATAGCAATGAAAAAAAAAGTAAAATCAGTCACAGTATGACAGTTTATATCAAAATAAATGGAGCAGGAATAACTGACTAAAAATCACATACTCCAAATTAATACTTCTTTTAAAATAATAAACTTAGAAAAGATATTTATTATTACAGTATGACAGTTTATATCAAAATAATGGAGCAGGAAACTGACTAAAATTCACATACTCCAAATTAATACTTCTTTTAAAAAAAGGCCATTTATTATTGAATAAATTTATTTTTATGTGTTTTATGACTACTTCATTTTTTTTTCTGATTTATATAAACGTCTTAATCGTAATAAGAACTGATATAAAAAAGTGATTTATTTAAAAAAAAATTATTTGAATAACATGCTATATTTTTTTTATTGGTGTATTGCCTTCATTAACCGTAAAAGAAAAAAAACATATCTCACATAATAACCACAAATTATGAAGATATCAACACATTACCATGATTTTCAAAATGTCAATTTTCAAAAATTTATTTATGGTAAAAAGGTTCTTCAGAATTTAATTAATAAGAAGATGACCTATATATTTCAAATATGGTTCGGAAATACGATTTATTGAAATGTATATGGTTTCAAATATGATTAAAAGACGTAAATTTATTTCGAAAATAAATTTATCAGAATTTTCAAACTCACTTAGACTTCAAGAATCTATATATGACAAAGTAATTTCGAAACTTGATTTTTCTGGTAATTTCGAACTCAATTATTGTTTTCAAAGTATTTTTTCTGCAAAAAAGAGTATTTAGAAATTTCGAATTCGTCTGAAAATTTTCTATTTTTACACTATTTAAACATACATTTTCAGTATATGTGAGGGTAGGTTTTTTGTTATTCAACACATTATCTCTGGTAATTTCGAAGTCAATTACAAATGTGTTATTCATATCTTCAAATTATACAAATAAAATGTGAAAGTTCTATTCAAAATCTTAAAGTAATTATAGGGGATAACCACAAGGCTACTAACTAAACATTAAGTTACTCATATGTGGAAGCGTATGAAACCGAATATAAAAGATTTGATTATAATAAAAAGATATTATATATTTTATAAGAAGGGAATGGGAGCTGTACATGTCTTTACTTCGTTTAGTTCGAAATTTATATGATCGAGGTTCATTTTTAAAGTATAAGAATTTGACTTATATTTGTTGCTTTAAAAACAAATACAGTCTTTATCCTTGTAGGAATTGATTTGTATTTGATAAATGTGGTATGGACTATGGAGTTGGGTAGGGAGTAGACTTACTTCAAAAAAGCATATGAAGCTACAGCATGCGTATGGGGGTCAACTTTTTTCATGCTTTTTTCTTCTTTTCTTAATTTTCTTTTTCTTTTTCTAAGTACTTAAATAAATTTTTAAAAGAAATAAAGAATCCCTATACGCCTTTGGTAAAAGAAGCCAGAAAAAGAAATACATTATTTATTAATTTGTAATAAATTTTCTTACCCACGATGTAAAAAAGTTGCGTTGAAAATACCATAAAGCAATACAAAAATATTCTATTATTCCATCTCAAAAAGTGTATCAGTGGGATTTGGAAATTGAAGTAAAAATAAATAGGAAATATTAGTGTATAATCATGTATTTTTCATTAGACAAAATCATAAAAGAAGTATTTAATAAATATCTTTTTTTTATTCAAATAACCATATTTTTTGCAAAGAAATCACTGCTAAATCGCTTTATGCTACGACATTGCTTTTTGAATAGCATTAACCAAAATAAACTTCAAAAATAAACTCAATGAAAAATCATTTATTTATGGTGATGCATGCCCATTTAAAGAAACATTATTTGGAAGTGATTTTTAATGCTGTCGTTGTTAAATATAAGATAATTATATAAAAAGGTAAAGTTAAAATAATATCCACATTATAGTCATTTTAATGTTTTTAATCCATTATCATTTAAAGAGTTAACTTTATATACAAAATCTACAAACGAATAATATTAAATCGTTATATATTTTCTATCAAAAAATAATTTATTTGAGCAAAATCGTCTTAAAAATTATATAAATTCTAAAATCATTAAAACAAATATAATAAAATTTAAAACTAAATAATGTATTATGGCATTGGATATTGTATTTAAATTAATTTTTTTAAAAAAAAAATCAATAATAAATCTAAAGATAATAAAATAAATAAATATATATATATATATATATATATATATATATATATATAACATATTCTTTTATGTAAAAATAAAAAAATATTAAATATATTTAAAATAAGTAATGCTTTTAAAAATAAATAACATTTTTACCAAAATACCCCCTCATTATTACTTAACCAACTAAGCATTTATTGGAACATTAAATGCAAAGTAATGACAAAACTGTCATTTTATTGTATAAAGTTAGTGGTAATTAATGTTTTCTTAATCTGTATGTTTTTTGTCTGTGGACAATAATTTTGGAACGGAGGAGTATATATTAAAAAAAGATGTTTCATCATTACTTAATAATTAGGTACCACGTTCAACCCACCGTAAGCTAACCATTGTTGCCGACCACCGTGAACCACCGAACACAATCTCTTTAACCACGTCCGCTACCTAACACCATCTTGAAAATATTGTCGTAAAGTCGTGAACCACCGTGAAAGAGAGCAATGTGAACCACCGAGTTATGAAGGTGCACAAACAAGAACACGTTTTAAAAAATCAAGATATTTATCTAATTAAAAACTAGGTTTTTTTAAATCTTTATCCAAAACGTTAAAAATAGAAAACGTTATTCGAACTAGAAAATCTTCAGAAAATGACTTAATAGTTGTTGTGATGACTCACAATAATTATTACTATAAATGTCTTTGTTTATACACTTTATAATGCATGCTTGTGATTTACCTTTTGTTGTTATAAAATGTTGTATGTATGAAAATGTATTTGTCATGCTAAAAGAAACATTTTGACAAAAATAATATCAACTTGGAGTTTGTAATCTTAAATAAAAAGTATCCAATATAAGATGTCAAAAATTCAGTTTTTTGTTAAAAAAAATATTTTTAAAACTCTTAAATAACCAAATTTTAAATATTTAAGAAGGTTTAAAATATTTTATAAACTTAATCTAAACTCCATAACTTTATAATAAAAGGAAGTTTTACTAAAAGTTAAAAATTGGTTCCTATCATTATAACGTCAAATTAAAATTGAGTATTAATTTTAACCGGTAAAATTGAATATAAGATATAAATTCAATTTTATATGTTTGGAACCTAATAAAATGTACCATGGAATATTTTATGCATGAAATATTTATGATACAGAATGCTAGAATAATAAAACATTTATAAAAGCATTTTTTTAAAAAAAATCAAATCTATGCAATCCACTGAAAAATCATTTGTGCAATCTTTGTGGATTTTGGTTCACCTTATCTATTTGGATTGGCCAATGATGGCCAATGTGTCTTATATTTATTTATGGGATAAAGGTCATCTAATCATTTATGAAGTATAATTCACAAGTTTTTTAGTATAAGAGACTTGAGGCATAGATGAGATTAACATGCCATTAAAACACAAAAATGTTTTTTTGGATCCTATTAATACTTAGAATTACATAAGAGTTATAATTGGTTATCGCAACCTACCGATCAACAAAATCACTTGTGTTGTGGGTCACCGCCTCAAGTTATTTTGGGTGATGTGGATCTTAGTTTTTCAATCTTAATTTAAAGGGAAATTAATTTTAAAAGAAATTATATCAAAGATATTAAAATGACTCTTATTATTTTGTAGATGGCTAGCCCAACTATAACCACCTCATCACTCGCCATCTGATCCATCCTCGAAACAGAAAAACTAAGTGGACCTCACTTTCTTGATTGGTTCAGACAACTTAGGATTTTCCTCGAACTCGAGAAAAATGACTATTTCCTTGATGAACCCATTCTAGAAGAGCTCCCAGCTAAAGCAGCCAAAACATTGAAAGATGCTCGGGCGAAACATGTAAATGATTCGACCGAAGTGGCTTGCATCATGCTTACAACAATGACCCCTGAGCTTTAGAAAACTCCATGAAGCATTTCACATGATTGAACAACTGAGAATCATGTTTCAATTTCAGGCTAAGAAAGAGAGATTTGATACCTTGAATGCTTTCATTGGCTGTAAAATGGTCGAGGGTTCTTATGTAAGTGCACATGTACTCAAAATGAAAGCTTACACTGAGAAGCTTGCATGCCTCAGATTCCTATTTACGGATGAGCTAGCGATCGATATGATCCTAGCCTTATTACAAAGTCATTCAATCAATTTGTGTTGAACTTTACTATGAATGACTAAGAGATAAGCGTCAATGAGCTTCATTCGATGCTCAAAAATGTCGAGGCAAACATCAAGAAATATGAGAATCAAGTGTCGATGATCCGCGAGGGTCAAATCTCCAAGAAGAAAACCGGTAATGCTACCAGTAAGGGGAAAGGAAAAGCTGCAAATAAAGGCAAGGGTAAGGGAAAGGGTCAAGGGAAGCCTCCTGCTACCAACCCAACTCCTAAGCCTAAACATGTTGTTGAATCTGATTTCTTTCACAACAATGAAAAGGGAGACTTGGAAACGCAACTGTCCCAAGTAACTAGAGGAAGTTAAGAAAAACAAGACCAACCAGGATGACACCTCAGGTATATATGTAATTGAATTATATGCATTCCGTACTAATTCTTAGGTATTTGATACTGGAAGTGGAACTAACATCTGCAGTGATTAGTAGGGACTAAAGAATGTTAGAGAACTCCAAGATGGTGATTTGGAACTTCATGTGGTCAATAGCACTCGAGTAGTTGTCAAAGCCATAGGGCAATATCATCTTTTGCTTCCAAATGGTCTTTATTTTATTTTGAACAATTGTTGCTATGTGCCTAGTATAACTAGGAATATTATCTCTACTTTTCATTTGTATGAACAAGGTTTTCGTTATAATATTGAGTTTTATTCTGGAAACAAAATATGTGTTTAAAGATAATGTGTTCTACTTTGAGACTTGTCCCAATAATGGAATATATGAAATCGACTTAAATGGTTCATATAAAAAGGACCATTCAATGTACAACATAACAAATAAGAAAACGAATTCGGACTTAAATAAAACCTATTTATGGCATTGTCACCTTGGACACATAAACAAAACTCACATTGCTAAGCTTCAAAGGGATTGAATCTTAGAATTAACAGGCTCAGATTCTTTTTGATGTATGTGTGTCACACCCCCAAACCTGAACGGCGGAAACGTTCGGGGGCGGAGGACGTCATGTCAAGTATCATAACAAATGAATAGTAAAGAAAGTACACACCACCATAATATAAATATATTTGAAAAGTTTACATGATTGTATGTGTTACATGTTTACAAAAGAAATCAAATACACTATGGTGATCCAAAATATGTTACTAACGCCAGCGCGTTAGTCTTCAAAAGTAGTTGCTACCTGGTTTAGCGGTTTCCTGAGAATACAAGTTATTTCAAGAAAAAGTGTCAACAATAAAGTTGGTGAGTTCATAAGTAGTGTTTTGAGAAATGAATGCCATTCGAAAGTTCGTGTATGTTTTCCAGAAAATCCCTTATTTTCTATTAAATGTATGAAATGAGTATGAAAGATTCGTTGTATAAACTGTATGTATTTGAAACAGGAAAATCCCTTATTTTCCTAAAAGTGAAATGTAGTCTCAAATGACCAAGACCATAAGTTGTAAGCAACTATGATATGCTTAAAAGAATGATGTATAGTCTTATTATAAAACAAAACTATAAGAAGATCGTATTTGTAAATGAAAAGTGACTGTAATAGTCACTTTCCCCGTGAAAACATAATACCATAATAATTGTCTATCCAGTGAGTTTTTATAACCGTACTATCATAATTTTCCTGTAGCGACGTTCTTCAGGCGTCGAAATAAGATGACACTTGTCACCCCGGGGACTGTAGCTAGCAGTCAGGGCGCGAGATCATTAGTCCCGTATAGATCTATACACACTTGTCACGTTCTCCGGACGGGAGATTCTGGTTATAAACAAGACTTCTAGCAATACCTTAATAGGTATAATGAAGATGAATGTCTCACAGATTCTCAATTAAGTCCCGTATTAAAATGAATAATGTTGTTTCTGAAATGATTATCCTTTTTCACAATGTTAACAAAGGCATAATAAAAGGTGGATGTTCTTGTATGTATAAAAGTGGTATACTGAAAATTAGTTACCCTTAATATGATGCAAACGTATAAATAAGCTTATAGTATTTATAATCATGTTTTATTCCGAGAGGGTAAAGTAAGGTAAGATGTTTTGCATGTTAACAGATCCATATGATAGTTATTAAAAACAATTTGAAATGTATAACGAAAGATAGATGTTTTCACACAAGATTAACCGTGTGTTTACTTGTATTCTCCCCCGTAACGTGTTAAAAGCATTTAAAAGGTATTTAAAAGCGTAGAAATGGGGGTATGAACTCACCTGGTTGAAGAGGCGGGTTGAAGAAAATAAGGCAATAATCGAGCAGAACTTCGACAGGAGAAAGCGGATTTCTCGGGATTCTCGGGAATATCGAGAGCGTAAAACTTCCTTCGGGGCTTGGATATGAAGACCGGGGCTTTAGGATGGCTTCGAGGGTTTAAACGCAGAGCTTCGACACGAGAAAGAAGAGAATTGAGCAATGAAACCCGGAACCCTTTGAGCTCTATTTATAGCCTAATTTTTGGGTCCCACGTCGTGGCAAAAGGGTTGCCCACGTCATGGAGTCGATCCTATCCCCTTCCATGGACGAGACGTCTGCTGCCAAGCCTGAAAACTCATCAGTCATGGTCCCACGTCGTGACCATCTGTGCCACGTCGTGGCCAGCCTGACAGCCTCGGATTTTGTGTCTCGAACTTGTAAAATTCGTAACTTCCGCGTACGAGCTCTGTTTTCGACGTTCTATATATGCACGCGTAGGTGAGAATATGCTCTACAACTCTCGTTTAGATTTCGTCGGCTAATTTTGAATTTATTTTTAATTAATTATTTTTAACAGGTCGGGACACGAAAACTCCGTCATAAATCCATAACTTCTTCATCCGACGTCCGTTTTCGTCAGACTTTTTACCGTTGCGCTACTTTTGTTGAGATCTTCGATTCTCATTTAGGTTGTTTCGGCCAAAAGTCGCTCTATCTCGATTTCGAGTTTTTTTTAGCTGTCTACTGCTATGTCCGAAACTTCGAAAAATCATAACTTCCTCATATGAAGTCAGATTTGGGCGTTCTTTTTATGTATGTTTACGGTTTTGGGATATCTACGACTTTCATTTAGCCACCTAAGGTTGAAAAGTATTTTATTGAAATTTCTCATTTTGTGCTTAACAGTGTTTTACCGGTATTGTCGCGTATCTTCGATCGGTCATAACTTCTTCGTTATAACTCGGATTTTAGTGTTCTTTATATTCTTGGAAACCTAGTTACGATATCTACCACATAGTATACTCAAACTGAGCTTTTTGAACATTTCATTTTTGACGCTATTTTATTATTTCACAAAGAGATTACCAAAAATCGACTTTTAGTCATTACAATGGTCTGAAATAACGGGTTGTTACATCATCCCCCGTTAAAGGGAATTTCATCCCGAAATTAATTACAAAGCAAAAGTTTATGAACTAGGGAAAAGATGCGGGTACTTTTGTTGCATCTGATCTTCTCGCTCCCAAGTGAATTCGGGTCCCCGCTTAGCATTCCAGCGAACATTCACTATTGATATGCGACTCTGCTTAGTTCGTTTGATTTCCCTATCCATGATCTCGACTGGTTCCTCTACAAAGTTAAGATTTTCATTCAGCTCGATTTCCTCGAGTGGAATTACAAGAGTTTCGTCGGATAGACACTTCTTCAAGTTAGACACGTGAAACACCGGATGTACTTTGTTAAGTTCGATTGGAAGTTGGAGTCTATAAGCTACTGGACCAATCCTTGCGGTAATTACGAAAGGTCCAATGTACCTTGGGCTTAGTTTTCCACGCTATCTGAAGCGTATCATGCCTTTCCAGGGTGAGACCTTCAGTAGAACGCGGTCACCAACCTGAAATTCCAAGGGTTTCCGTCTTTTGTCGGCATAGCTCTTTTGTCTATCTCTTGAGGCTTTCAGTCGTTCTCGAATTTGAACGATCTTTTCGGTCGTTTCCCTTATGATTTCTGGACCAGTGAGAGTGCTATCAGGGACTAGGCCTTTCGCCAACTGCGTGTCGCCCACTTCCGCCCAGCATAGAGGTGATCTGCACTTGCGGCCGTAAAGGGCATCAAACGGAGCAGTCTTGATGCTAGTATGATAACTGTTGTTATAAGAGAACTCAACTAATGGTAGGTGGATGTCCCACGTTTTACCAAAGTCGATTACACATGCTCGCAACATGTCTTCTAGTGTTTGGATCGTTCTCTCACTCTGTCCGTCAGTTTGTGGGTGATAGGATGTACTCATGTCGAGCCTAGTTCCCAAGGCTTTCTGCAGCGTCTGCCAGAACCTTGAAGTGAATCTACTGTCTCGGTCCGAGATGATAGATATTGGTACTCCATGAAGTCGCACGATCTCTCGGATGTAGGTTCTTGTTAGTTTCTCCATCTTATCGGTCTCCTTGCTAGGCAAGAAGTGGGCAGATTTGGTTAACCTGTCGACGATCACCCAAATGGTATCGTGACCACCCTACGTCTTGGGTAGTTTGGTTATGAAGTCCATGGAAATCTGCTCCCACTTCCACTCAGGTATTTCGGGCTGATGGAGTAGACCTGAGGGCTTCTGATGTTCTACCTTGATCTTGGCGCAAGTCAAGCACTTGCCCACATAAGTAGCAATTTATGCTTTCATGTTTGGCCACCAGTAGAGTTGCTTGAGATCCAGGTACATCTTATCTGAACCTGGGTGTACGGAGTATGGGGTCTTGTGTGCTTCATCCATAACCATTTCTCTGAACCCACCGAACTTCGGTGTCCAGATTCGGTTCATGAGGTAACGAACTCCATCACTCTTGATCTCAAAATTCTTGTCCATCCCTCTAAGTGCTTCACCTATCATGATTTCGGGTTTCAAGGCTTCCAATTGAGCTTCCTTGATTTGTGTTGACAGGTGTGAATGGATCGTCATGGATAATGACTTCACTCTTCGACCAGAGTACTCCTTACGACTAAGGGCATCTGCCACTACATTGGCATTTCCCGGATGATAACGAATCTCGCATTCGTAGTTGTTGAGTAGTTCAACCCAACGTCTTTGCCTCATGTTGAGCTCCTTCTGATCGAATATGTGTTGGAGGCTCTTGTGGTCTGTGAAGATAGTGCACTTCGTACCGTATAGGTAGTGCCTCCAGATCTTCAGAGCGAACACCACTGCTCCAAGTTCTAAGTCGTGAGTGGTGTAGTTGACCTCATGTGTTTTCAGTTGTCGTGAGGCTTACACAATGACCTTTCCTCGTTGCATTAACACACAACCCAGCCCTTGATTGGAAGCATCGGAATATACTACGAAGTCTTCTGTCCCCTCTGGAAGGGACAAGATGGGCGCACTGCACAGGGCTTGCTTCAAGGTCTGAAATGCGGTGTCTTGTTTTTCTCCCCATTTATAGGCTACGCCCTTCTGAGATAGAGAGGTAAGAGGTTTCACAATGCTGGAGAAGTTTTGTATGAACCTACGGTAATAGCCAGCGAGACCTAGGAATTGGCGAATTTCGGTTGGCGTTGTGGGCGCAGCCCAATTTTTGATAGCCTTGATCTTAGAAGGGTCCACGTGGATTCCCTCCTCACTGACCACGTGCCCTAGGAAGTCCACTTTCCTAATCCAGAATTCACATTTTGAGAACTTTGCATAAAGTTTCTCAGCTCGTAATGTCTCTAAGACTTGTCTCAGGTACTGACCATGTTCCTATTTACTTTTTGAATAGATGAGTATGTCATCTATGAATACTATCACAAATTTGTCCAGGATCGAACGACATACCCGATTCATTAAGTCCATGAACACGGCGGGTGCATTGGTTAGTCCGAACGGCATCACTACGAATTCGTAGTGACCGTATCTAGTTCGGAAGGCCGTCTTAGGAATATCGCTCTCTAGGACTCTCAGCTGGTGATATCCTGATCTCAGATCGATCTTGGAAAAGTAGTTTGCTCCTTGGAGTTGATCGAACAAATCGTCTATTCGTGGTAGGGGGTACCGGTTCTTAATGGTAAGTTTGTTGAGTTCTCGGTAGTCGATTCACATTCTGAACGATCCGTCTTTCTTTTTCACGAAAAGCACTGGTGCTCCCCAAGGTGAGAAGCTTGGTCGGATGAATCCTTTGCTGAGCAGTTCATTCATTTGACTGGATAGTTCTTGCATCTCTGCTGGGGCTAAGCGATACGGCGCTTTGGCCACAGGGGTGGCTCCAGGAATTAAGTCGATTCTGAATTCGACTTGTCTTGCAGGCGGTACTCCTGGAAGATCCTCAGGAAAGAATCAGGAAATTCACAGACGTCAGGCACGCCCTTGATGTCTTCTACTCCTCGTTTCACATCCACAACATGTGCCAAGAACGCGTGGCATTCCTTGCGTAGATATTTTTGAGCCTTGATGCAAGAGATTATACGAAGAGGGGTGCTAGGTTTGTCGCCATAAATAACGAGGGCTTCGCCATTTGGCAGATTAAGGCGAACGGCCTTATCGTAACATAAAATGTCTGCACGATGAGAACTTAGCCAATCCATGCCTATGATAACGTCAAAATTTTTTATCGAGACTGGCATGAGGTCGATTGGAAAGGATTTATTGTTTAGTGAGAGGGTACAATTTAGGTATATTTCCTTAGCACCTTTTGTTTTCCCGTTAGCCATTTCTACTATAAAAGTTTCACTTAATGATTGAGGGATTTGTTTGAGTAGATTTTTAAAACTATGGCTCACGAAACTCCTCTCCGCTCCACTATCAAATAACATGTAAGCATATGAGTTATCGAGGAGAAACGTACCCGTAACAATAGTGGGGTCTGCAACGGCTTCCTCCTGGCCCATTGCGAATACTCGGCCACTTTCCCCAGCATTCCTGTTGTTTGCCTTCGGGCAGTCCCTTCGGAAGTGCCCAGTTGCTCCGCACTCGTAGCAGGTACGGCCTACTCGGACATTCGCAGCTGGAGCGGCTGGTTGGGCTGGTTCTTTGCAGAAGCGGACGGTGTGTCCCTTCCTGTTGCACCTAGTGCAATGCATTTCACGGCAGGGTCAGTGGTGATGGAAGTTTCATTTACTGCACTTCGGTAGGTTGTCGATGTATGGCTTTGTTGGTGCTGGGGCGGTCGGGACAGTAACAGCGTGAGCAGCCACCATTTGTTGTTTCTTAGGGTTTTCCTGCGTGGTTTTCCCCTTTCTCTTGTTCCAGGGTTTCCTTCGGTCCTCTACCTCCTTCGGTGGGTCAGGAGCAATTGTGATGGTACCCTGTTTAACCCCGTGATCGATTAATCGTTGTAATAGGCGCTTCGCGCTGTTGAATGTGACTGGGTTGGAAGCCAAAACATGCCCTTGAATCTAGGGCGACATCCCTCGAATGTATCTTTCCACTTTCTTTGGTTCTGGGTTGACCTGGCCGTATAGGCGGCTAGGTCAGAACCAACCATTTTCAGGTTCCATAGCTCCTGCTCCAGTTTTTGAATTTCGCCCCTCGAGCAGTATTCTTCTAACAGTAGGACTTTCAAGTCTTTCCAGCTCATGGCGTTGGCGACTGGAAGAGATACGGATTTCACATGGCCCTTCCACCATGTGAGGGCTCGGTCCGTGAAGGTGTAAGCAGCAAACTTGACCTTGCTTGTTTCTTGGCATGCACAGATCTCAAAGACCGTTTCGGTCTTTTTGAACCATTGCATAAGTGCAAGGACCCCTCCAGTGCCGTTGAAAATTTTCGGCTTTGCGTTCGAGAATTCTTTGTAGGTGCATTCCCTAACATGACCATGACCAGTGTCATGGTTATGATGATTTGTACTGCTTCCGGCCCCTCTAGCTCCGTTAGAGTTTATTTGGGATAGTGCAGCTGTTACTGCTGCGGTGATGGCAGCATGTACCATAGCGGGATCGAAAGTTGGAGGTGGTGGCAGTGGCGTTGGTGTCGCATTTCGGCAAGCTGACCTACGAGGAGGCATTTAGCTGCCAAAGAAATAACAATGAAGACAATAAGTCTTTGATGATTGAGAGTCGTGTGATAATGAGTCAGTTATTTTCAATATATCTTGAATTAGATTCGACCTAAACAAGGTTTTTGAGTTTGATTCATAAGCAGGGCTTATATATTTAACAGATAAACATATGAATTTGAGTGGTATGCAGAGAATTAACACACAAAAGAAGTACTTCCTTATATATTAAACATATATTTGGTTACATTCCGAAGTCTGAAAATTCGACCTTTCTAAAGGTCTTTGATTACAAAAAGTTAAAGACAAGTAAGACTTTTAGCCGAGGTCCTAATCTATAACAAAATTTTGGGAGTTGGGCAAGTACTACTTGTGACGCGGGTTGCGCTTGGAGCTTGACTCCGCGTCTGATTGCTTTACTCCCATGAGACGCCTATCAAAGATGGCTTGCTACTCCCTCATTTCTCTTATCTCGTAAAGGGCTGCATTCATTTGGTCCTGGAGTGTGTCGGTGTGAAGTTGGGCATCTTCCTGCAACCTGTCCAGGCGATGGATATCGACTGCGTCACCTTGTACCTCGGCGTTGGCTTCGCGAATCCGGTTCGCTTGGACTCCTGATTGGTAGGACTGGTTGGCTATTTTGCCCACCATGACTGGGAGAGCCCGGTCAGCTGAACTTCCACCACTGACGTCGTAGAAGTCCCGACACATGCCGTAGGGAGGGCGCAATCCTTGCTGTTGACTCCAATGGTGAATGTGACTTCCCCAGACGGGAGTTGGTCCCTGAAAACCTCTTCGAACCGCAGGAGGTCGGACGGCTGGTGGATTGATTACTTCTGGTTCTGATTCTGTCCCATCAGAGCCTTCCTCTTCCTCCTCTTCCATGGGTTCCTCATCCTTTTCTGGGTCGTCTTCCTCCCATCCCCCGTTGCCTTGATTGGGGTAGTAGGGGTCTCCGGGTAGATGGAATCCAGCCATTGTGTCTATACGAGAATAGGGTTAAGAATTGACTATTAACTAAAGCACATACTGAAGTATCAAAGTTTAAACTTATTGCATTTACCAAATACTCCTATAGTATTCTAAATGTTATGTTTGATTCAAAAAGGTTATGCTTTTGGTAAGTTTTTAGACTTGTTGTCCACTGCAGCTACTCCCTGGCATACGTTAGTCGGCTCTCGGACAAATATAGTTGATCAGGCTATATTCATCCCAGTTCCGATTACATGTTCCAAGGCATACCTGCACTGCACAACTCATCTATAATACTTCTATATTGTTTTCAATATGATACCGACCCTGTTATGCAATGTATGCATGTGTACTTCATAAAAATTTCATTTTAAAAGTATAACTCTCAATCAGAGTGTTTTTGCCCAGTTGTGTTTACAGTTGTATATAAAAAAATGGTTTTGATATACTTAGTTCACTATAAACAAAGCTCTGATACCAATCTGTCACACCCCCAAACCTGAACGGCGGAAACGTTCGGGGGCGGAGGACGTCATGTCAAGTATCATAACAAATGAATAGTAAAGAAAGTACACACCACCATAATATAAATATATTTGAAAAGTTTACATGATTGTATGTGTTACATGTTTACAAAAGAAATCAAATACACTATGGTGATCAAAAATATGTTACTAACGCCAGCGCGTTAGTCTTCAAAAGTAGTTGCTACCTGGTTTAGCGGTTTCCTGAGAATACAAGTTATTTCAAGAAAAAGTGACAACAATAAAGTTGGTGAGTTCATAAGTAGTGTTTTGAGAAATGAATGCCATTCGAAAGTTCGTGTATGTTTTCCAGAAAATCCCTTATTTTCTATTAAATGTATGAAATGAGTATGAAAGATTCGTTGTATAAACTGTATGTATTTGAAACAGGAAAATCCCTTATTTTCCTAAAAGTGAAATGTAGTCTCAAATGACCAAGACCATAAGTTGTAAGCAACTATGATATGCTTAAAAGAATGATGTATAGTCTTATTATAAAACAAAACTATTAGATCGTATTTGTAAATGAAAAGTGACTGTAATAGTCACTTTCCCCGTGAAAACATAATACCATAATAATTGTCTATCCAGTGAGTTTTTATAACCGTACTATCATAATTTTCCTGTAGCGACGTTCTTCAGGCGTCGAAATGAGATGACACTTGTCACCCTCAGGACTGTAGCTAGCAGTCGGGGCGCGGGAGCATTAGTCCCGTATAGATCTATACACACTTGTCACGTTCTCCGGACGGGAGATTCTGGTTATAAACAGGACTTCTAGCAATACCTTAAGAGGTATAATGAAGATGAATGTCTCACAGATTCTCAATTAAGTCCCGTATTAAAATGAATAATGTTGTTTCTGAAATGATTATCCTTTTTCACAATGTTAACAAAGGCATAATAAAAGGTGGATGTTCTTGTATGTATAAAAGTGGTATACTTAAAATTAGTTACCCTTAATATGATGCAAACGTATAAATAAGCTTATAGTATTTATAATCATGTTTTATTCCGAGAGGGTAAAGTAAGGTAAGATGTTTTGCATGTTAACAGATCCATATGATAGTTATTAAAAACAATCTGAAATGTATAACGAAAGATAGATGTTTTCACACAAGATTAACCGTGTGTTTACTTGTATTCTCCCCCGTAACGTGTTAAAAGCATTTAAAAGGTATTTAAAAGCGTAGAAATGGGGGTATGAACTCACCTGGTTGAAGAGGCGGGTTGAAGAAAATAAGGCAATAATCGAGCAGAACTTCGACAGGAGAAAGCGGATTTCTCAGGATTCTCGGGAATATCGAGAGCGTAAAACTTCCTTCGGGGCTTGGATATGAAGACCGGGGCTTTAGGATGGCTTCGAGGGTTTAAACGCAGAGCTTCGGCACGAGAAAGAAGAGAATTGAGCAATGAAACCCGGAACCCTTTGAGCTCTATTTATAGCCTAATTTTTGGGTCCCACGTCGTGGCAAAAGGGTTGCCCACGTCATGGAGTCGATCCTATCCCCTTCCATGGACGAGACGTCTGCTGCCAAGCCTGAAAACTCATCAGTCATGGTCCCACGTCGTGACCATCTGTGCCACGTCGTGGCCAGCCTGACAGCCTCGGATTTTGTGTCTCGAACTTGTAAAATCCGTAACTTCCGCGTACGAGCTCCGTTTTCGACGTTCTATATATGCACTCGTAGGTGAGAATATGCTATACAACTCTCGTTTAGATTTCGTCGGCTAATTTTGAATTTATTTTGAATTAATTATTTTTAACAGGCCGGGACACGAAAACTCCGTCATAAATCCATAACTTCTTCATCCGACGTCCGTTTTCTTCAGACTTTTTACCGTTGCGCTATTTTGTTGAGATCTTCGATTCTCATTTAGGTTGTTTCAGCCAAAAGTCGCTCGATCTCGATTTCGAGTTTTTTTTTAGCTGTCTACTGCTATGTCCGAAACTTCGAAAAATCATAACTTCCTCATATGAAGTCAGATTTGGGCGTTCTTTTTATGTATGTTTACGGTTTTGGGATATCTACGACTTTCATTTAGACACCTAAGGTTGAAAAGTATTTTATTGAAATTTCTCGTTTTGTGCTTAATAGTGTTTTACTGGTATTGTCGCGTATTTTCGATCAGTCATAACTTCTTCGTTATAACTCGGATTTTAGTGCTCTTTATATTCTTGGAAACCTAGTTACGATATCTTCCACATAGTATACTCAAACTGAGCTTTTTGAACATTTAATTTTTGACGCTATTTTATTATTTCACAAAGAGATTACCAAAAATCGACTTTTAGTCATTACAATGGTCTGAAATAACGGGTTGTTACAATGTGAATCATGTCTATGTGGCAAGATAACAAAAGATCCATTTACCGGTGTTGGTGAAAGAGCTTAAGATCTATTAAGACTCATACATACCGACGTATGTGGACCTTTTAGAACAATGACTAGAAACAGTGAAAGAAACTTCATTACATTTACTGATGATTTTAGTAGATTTGGATATGTGTATCTCATGAAACACAAACATGAAGCTTTTGATGTCTTCAAGATATTCCAAAATGAAGTACATAATCAACTAAGGAAAAAGATTAAAACCATACGATCATATCGTGGTGGTGAATATCTAAGCTATGACTTTGATGAACATCTTAAGAGTTATGGTATAGTGTCATAACTCACTCCACCGGGAACACCACATCATAATGACGTTTCGGAAAGGAGAAATCATAGTATAGTTGATACGGTATGATAGATTATGAGTCATACTTCCCTTCCTCATTCTTTTTGGGGGTATTCCCTCGATACCGCAGCTTGAATTGTAAACATGGTCCCAACTAAAAAGGTTAGTAAGACTCCATACGAGTTATGGCATGAAAAAGTTCCATCAATTCCTTACTTAAAGATTTGGGGTTGTGAAGCATATGTTAAAAGAGAGACTTATAACAAGCTTGAGCCCATATCTCAATGGTGTATCTTTGTGGGATACGCAAAAGAAACCATGGACTGTTTCTTCTTTCAGAAATAAAACAACCGAGTGTTCATAGCCTAGAAAGGAGTGTTTCTTGAAAATGAATTTCTCTTGTATAAATCAAGTTGGGGCCCCATTGATCTCGAAGAAATTTGAGAAACACAACCTTTAGCTGAGAATGATCATCAAAAAAGAACTGTTGAACCCGAAATTATAGTTCTGATGCCGGAAAACACACCAACTGTACGATGCTCAAGTAGAGCTCATCAGGAACCTGGCTGATTTGGATTTGTCATTCCTGAAGAGGAACTCTTCTTGATGGATCAATGTGAACCCATCAATTTCAAGGAAACTTTTGTAGATCCTGAATCTGTAAAATATCTTGAAACCATGAGAACTGAAATTCAATCCATGAATGAGAATCAAGTATGAGACTTGGTTAACATACCTCCTAACAGCAAGGTTATTGGAATCAAGTGGATCTTCAAGAAGAATATCGGCATGGATGGATATGTACAAACATTCAAGGCATGACTTTTCGCGAAAGGGTATACTCAAATTCAAGGCATTGACTATGGAGATACCTTATCGCTAGTTGCGAAGATTAAATCTATTAGGATTATCATGGCCATAGTTGCATATTACGACTATGAGATATGGAAAATGGATGTGAAAACTACTTTCCTTATTGGATATCTTGAGGAAGATATGTATATGGAACAACCCGAAGGTTTTGTCAACCCAGATAACGTAAAGAGGGTGTACAAACTGAAGAAGTCCATTTATGGATTGAAACAAGCATCTAGGTCCTGGTATCATCGTTTTGATGAGAACATCAAAAGGTTTGGTTTCTCAAAAAGCCCTGATGAACCATATGTATACATTAATCCAGTGGGAGCAAAATTGTTTTTCTAATTTTGTTTGTCGATGACATATTACTTATTCGGTAAGATATCCCAACATTGAAAGAATCCAAGACTTATCTTAGTAAGTCCTTTCAAATGAAAGATCTAGGAGATGTTGCATATATACTCGGTATTAGGATATATAGAGATAGATCCCAAAGACTCATTGGTTTGAGTCAGAGTACATATATTGACAAAGTCTTAAAACGCTTTTCAATGGATAACTCGTAACGAGGAATTATACCGATTTTCATCAAGACTATTTATCCAAAATAATTTTTATTTTTAATGTTTATTTTAGCCCTATTTATTGACTTTTAAAAATACGTTTTGACACAGATATTATATAGACACAACATTCATCCAATTTCCACATACATAACATATAAACACATATATTCAACTAATTTCTTTCATTTATTCATAAAAGGTTACAATCGTCGACCGACATAATACATCTTTTATAACTAATACCTAGCGAGTAATACGGGCATTACAAATCTATATACCCAAGAATTATTATTGAGTGATGTTGGTAATAATATATGATCTTATAGGGTTACACCTTAATAAAGTTCCTACTTATTAAATATTTATTAAGTATTTGATTATTAATAAATAAATTCAACTCTTGTATTCAATTAGAGAATAATTATTATTTTATAAAAATAATAATAAGAGAAAGAGAAAACTAGTCATTACATCATAGGGTATGATATATAAGTCATGTACAAAAGTTTTGGATACTTTGGTTAAATATGAACTTACTAGTTAGTTGTCCTTTTTAGTTAGAAAAACTAGCCTAACTCTTGTCCCTTTACCATAATGTCACAACTTTTCATAGAGTATGGATGTTACTTCTCAACCTCCATGCTTTGTTCCCCATGCCTCTCTTTTAGTCTATTATTTTAGAATAAAATAAGGTATAACCTTTTTACTTGCATGAGATATATAAGAGAGTCTATGCATGGAAATTTTTGGCTCTTTGGTCTTGTGAAAGCCACCAAAACTGTAGCTACTTCTCTTCATCTCTCTCTCCATCTCTCTCTCTCTCAGTTAGATACATGTGATTTGGTGCTACTTTTGTGTTTCTCCTTTAGTGCTTATTTTGTTAAGCACTTAAAGGCTTAAGGAACCAAATATACGAACATTCCAAAGTGCCTTACTCTTTGCGGTGGGTGCTTATAGAGAGTATCATACTCTTTGATCTTTCCATCTACTTCAACACCCCAAAACCTAATTGGTTCAAAGGCTCTAAAGATTGTCATTCTAAAACATCTTATGGTTGTTTTTATATCATTCTAACCTATGTAAAAGGATCCTTGATGGTTTTGTTTTAAATGCTCTAAAATAAACTAGTAATGTTTATAATGCTTCTGTTGTGGTTTTTATGAAAAACACTTTATTTTATGTATCAAAAACCATCACTCCCAACTCCAGATCATGTGTTAGATAACTAGCCTTATGAAACTTTTAACAATCATGAGGCATACACCTCACCCCCCCATGATTCCCAGCCGCTGAGTCAATCAAAATATGCCCCCTCATCGAGTACCCTTGGGGGCTGGGTTCGATGGGGCCGGTTTGGGTTGCCGGACTTCAACCTTTTGGATTGATGAGGCATACACCATTACCCGACCTCTTTTCATGAGAACGAATCCGAAACCCATGATTGACACATCGCAATACACCACCATGTCATCAACGCCCTCGGGAAGGGTCAACATTGGATCCTCACATAACTTCTGCCTCAGCGTCTCAAATGCTAACTGTTGCTTAGGAAACCAGCAAAAAACAACACCCTTCTTCTTTAAATGAGTCATTGGTGTAGCATTCTTGGAGAAATCTTAAATAAATCTCCAATAATATCCGGCTAATAAAAAAAACTCTGAATCTTAGAGGGAGTTGTCGGGACCTGTCACTGTATCACTACCTCAAGTTTGGTCGGGTTGACCAACATACCATCCATATTAACAAGATGACCAAGGAATTGGAACTCTTGTAACCATAGTTCACACTTGGATAATTTGTCATAAAGCCTTTCCCTTATTAGAACCTCAAGCAACTCTCTTATATGCTCTTCATATTACTCCCCGTCTTTGGAGAAGACCAAAATATCATCGATGAACAAGATTACCGATCAATTAAGCATAGGTCTGCACACACGATTCATTAAATCCATGAATGCGGCTGGTGCATTAGTGAGCCCAAAATGCATCACTACATAACGATCATACCAAGTTCTGAAGGCTATCTTCGGTATATCCTCATTTCTTACTTGTGTCTGGTGGTACCTCGAGCATAGATTGATCTTGGAAAACCATGAAGCTCCCTGAAGTTGTTCGAATAATTCGTCAATCCTAGGTTGTGGATAGTGTAACACTCGTAGATTCAGGCTAGTCAATTAAGATTTATTAAGCTTTAAAAACAACTTTTTGATAGAAGGTTATTTAGGATAAATAATCTTAACCAAAGTTGTACTATATGTGACAAGGATTTCATGCATATAAAGAACGCTGAAATCTGACTTCGTATGAAGAAGTTATGCTTCTTCTAAGTTTCATGATTAAACCAGCACAACTCTGTGTATCGTAAAAAGTAAATTTTTGATAAATTACTTTTTATCCTAGGAGATCTAAACAAAAGTCATAGTAGTCGTTAAACTAATAGTGTGCATATAAAGAACGTCCAAAAAAGACTTCGTGAGAGGAAGTTATGATTTTTCGATGTTTCAGCGTAGCAGTATACAACTCAGAAACTAAAATTGAAATTGATCGATTTTTAGGAAAAAAAATCTAAATGAGAGGTGAAGATCTCATCCATAACTATCCTTCGATATAAAGACAATCGAGAACGAATATCGTATGAGAAAATTATGATTTTTTTACGGACTTTAACAATCTAAGCCTGTTTTAAATATAGCTTTAAAAATAAAGTCAAAACTAACCGACAGAGTCTAAATGAATGTTGTAGATCTCGTCGATAGCTACACGTGGATATAAAACTCGTCAAAAATGAAGCTCGTATGAAGAAGATATGAATTTTTGAAGAAACATAAATTCCTCCTACGCGCCCGCGCACACAGACAGAGTGTGCGGCGCACACTAACACTCTACCCTTATCCACCAAGTGTCACGATGTGAGACACCATGTATCACGACGTGAAGATAACATGTACAGCCTATAAATAGAATTCGAAGCTCATTTGATTTCCACAACAACCCAATTTACTTCTGATATGTGTGAAACCAACTAGTCTTAATCCTACTTTTCTAATGTAAATTTAACACACAAAAGGCAGTGTACCTATCAATTGTGGTATAGTTAAATAAGTAGGGTATCGAACTCAGGGAACGGAAATCAAATTAATTACTAATATTATCTAAAACAAATACTTAAATAGAAGGGGTTTCTCTAGTTTTACAAGACTAGAAACTTAACTAAGACTTAACTAAGACTTAATTAAGCAACTAACAACTAAACAATTAAATTGCAACTAAATTCAATGATAAAAAGGACTTATGTTTAAGTTCAAATCAATTGATCCTATGGTTGATTTTATGGTAAATATATCAGATTAACTTTTCATTGGCTACCGATTGAGATGATTAGGTTCACGTTCGTTATTGCTAATCCTTAGGAAACGGATTAATTCAAGCAGTGGCCAGTTGTCTAAATTAATAAGTTCCCTAGTTAATTAATTCGGGTTAAGTAAGACTTGTATTGGTTAATTGAATTGGTGATTCAATTAACCTCTTGTTGATGGTGTATCACACAAGCTCACGTATTAACTTACCTATCTTCTAGTTAATTATAGTTTCACATTCGTTATTCCTAGACTTATAACTATGTGGTCACATAAATCATATGAAATTGATAACTAAGAGATGTTCATACAACTTAATTACTGATTTATTAACAGAAAATAGTTGTTATTAATATATGAGGTTCTTTAACAAGCTTAACAAAACAATATCACCAATTAAAATTAATCCTAACCATAAAATCAATCCATATTCACAAAATCATCTACCCTAAACAGAAGATATGAGTTTTAACTCATGATTACAGCAGAAAGTAACTCAAAAACAAAATCAATTGATGCAAACATAGTTTAAACAAAATATTAAGTAAAGAGTAAACCTAAATTGCCTTTGATCTTCTCAAAATTGGAATCTAAGTTGAAATCTCAAAAACCACAGCTTCTAAGAACCCTTTTGGCCTCTAAAAATCGTCCATAGCTTCCCCCATTAGTTAGGGTTCGAATGAGAAGCGTTTCTATATATATATTCTGAAAACAGGGGCTACTTGGCGAGTCCATCACTTAAAATCCCGTGTACGGCAAGTCAAAGTCAAGAATCGCAAAACTTCTGACCAACTCGTCGAGTTGATGGCCAACTCGTCGAGTCCGTTTGGAATCAGCATTTTCTCAAAACACAAAAGTCATCCAAAATTTTGTCTAGTTTTCAGAACATTTTAAATCTCGTCAATCGGAGTTACGATTCATGAGATATGGCCAAAACACTGACAAGGGGTCAAGCTGTCCAGCAACATCCTTCTTTCTTCAAAATCCAAGATCCAAGCTTCCAATCGCCAATTCCTCTTCCTTTTCCATCCGAGCATGTCATTGTTGCTGAAAAATGAAATTCTAAACTAATTAAGCACCTTTTGTTCATTAAATGAGACAAAAACAACATAAAGTATTAAGATAATGTATGAATTATATGACTAAATATGCCCATATCAACTTCTCTCGAATTTCTCTTAATCATGAGCCCATTTCCCTTAGTTTTAAGTATCTGGCGAAGCTCTGAGGTCCCGGAGAGCCTGACATCTAGTAGCTAGCAGGTCGGAGTTCTACTAGCGCAATTTCTCGGTTTTCACTAAAACCTCTATAAGTTAAGCTATACTCTTTTTCTTTCAGTGTAACTTATATTTATAGTCATAAGTCATTATTATGAACCTATAAATCAGATTTATCAGTAATTCCAAGTCATTATACTGATTGATCTACTTACACGATATGTGTCTAGAATGATCACGTTGGCTTGGTTGTTGGATTTCAGAAAGGCTATATGTCGAAATGGTCATGCCTCCCAACTGTCCTACCTGGATGATCATTACTTGATAGATCTTGATGTAGACATTGGGATTAGTGAGGAATTTAGACTATAATTATTATAGTCACCAGAATTACGAAACTAGACTATGGCTTAGTACTTTATGCATCCAGGTTTTAGAAAGTACGAAGCGAAGCGCTGCCAAAATTACCAGTCACCCACCTCTGTCAGGTGAGTACATAGTTACCTTCATCTTACACATATATATGAAGTATTTTAACTGCTTAGATGCTATGTGTACCTACTGTATGCATTTAAAATTCTCGTGTTCATTGTGGCTTACTTGATTATATGATGATAAGTATTTGAAATTATCATAAGTCATACGTGTTAGTGAAGACCTAGGTGAAATAAAATAAAATGGGAGGTAGTAACTATGCCACTAGGGAATAGTCATCTAGTAGCGTATAGGTGTCAGCCACATACTATTCTAGACAGTCTGGAGAAACATCGGTAGGCTTACAACCTGCGGATGTTTATAAGCCAAACACGGATAGGTTCACAACATGTATGTGTTAATAATTCTTATGCGGGAAGGTCAATGACCTATGGGTATTAACAAATCATGTGCAGATAGGTTTACAACCTATAAGCATTAAGGAATCATACACTGATAGGTCTACAACCTGTAGGCAGTACTAAACTGACACATGGACATACCCCCGATCTGTAGATGTTAGGAAAACACACATGGACAGGAATACAACCTGTTGGTAGAAATAAACTATACATGAGTGTACTCTGTGCACCCTATGGTTGACTCATATGGCTAAGGAATCCCCGAGGCAATATTATCTACTCATAGATCCTTCAGCATAAGTCCCTAGGAACCATCATTTAGGATCAAGGAGTGATAATAATAGGTGTTAAGGGCAGGATCCTTGACTCATATTCACGATCCTCAAATACTTCTGAAGCCTCAAGATCCCTAAACATATCCCGGGATCCTAACTATTACCACTGATATTTCTAACACTTGTAACGACTATCTTTTCTTTATTTTTCTCACGTATGCAGAACGAGTCACACACATGACCCATTCTCAACAGAGATTCATCTCAACCAGGCAAAAGACCCAGAATACCAAGTCAAATAACGTTCATATGCTGATTCTGGAGGATCCCTGAATTATCGGACTTCTTGTTATTAGCATTAGACTATAAATAGCACATGTAACTAGCACACTAGGGACACACACTTAGCTCATCCGCGATACTTGTACTTACAACTACACATTCATCTATGTATTCAACACTTTACATCAATAAAATGATCAAGGCAGGTGTAACGCCCGTGTTTCTGGGCTAAGCATTAGTATAATGATGTAATAGTCGAGGTCAAACATTGTAACTCATTCTGAAGTAATGAAGATGAATTATTTGAGTATTATGTGAAATTATGTGAATTTATGTGTTTTATACTTATTTATAAAGGTATAATAAATAAAGGATAAAAATAAGAATCAAAATTAAAGTGTTAGATAAACCCGATATCGACGAAGAAAGTTGTAGTGGTTGTGACAAGGATTCCGGACATATAAAGAAGGCCGAAATCCGAGTTAACAAAGAAGTTATGGCCTGTTTAAGTTTCGCGACAAAACCGGCACGACATTGCGTGACGTAAATATTGAATTTACGATAGAGTGCCTTTTAGCCTTAGCAATCTAAATGAAATTCGTAGAATACATTAAACCGAGTGCGTGCACAAAAAGAACGCCCAAATCTAACTTCGTATGAGGAAGTTATGATTTTTCTAAGATTTGGCATAGCAGTGCACAACCCGAAATTCGAATTTTAGATCGAGCGGTTTTTGGCCAACTTAACCTAAATGAGAATTGAAGATCTCATTATTAGTAGCGCAACAGTAAAAAGACAGACGAAAACGGACGTCGGATGAAGAAGTTATGAATTTTTAACGGACTTTTCCTCTCCCGGCTTGTTAAAAATATAACTTTAAAAACAAAGTCAAAATTAGCCAACGGAATCAAAATGAAACTTGTAGAGTACGATCCTACCTACGTGTGGATATAAAGAACATAAAAAACGGAGCTCGTATGCAAAAGTTACGGATTCTTGAAGATAATTAGTTTTTAGAGTAACCAACGAGTGACACGTGGCGCAATCTGAGCCGCACCTTCTTCCCCGCGGCTTTGCATGAGATCGCGACACGTGGCACATTACGCCCAGTGTAATTTTGAGTACGCTTAGCGTAACCCTTAAAAACTCATTACGCCTAGAGTAATTCTTTAGTACGCTCAGCGTACTCGACGCTGGCAGCTTATAAACAGAGGCGTTTTTCCTCATTTTTCTTCACACCTTTTCTCAACTTCTCTCCAAAATACCCCCAAAGCCTCAAGGCTTTTCTATAGCCATTCTTAGGAGTTAGTAGTGAGTCCCGGAGTGCCACAAGGTCCCGAGAAGAAGAGCTTTCGGCTCAGAAGTTTTGCCCGCGCAGAGCCCGTTTCTTCGCTAAACTCCAATATAAGTGAGTTATGCCTACCCTACTTTAAATATAGCTTATGTTTAAATATAATATAGTTATTATGAACCTATAATAAGATTTATCAATGATTCAAAGTCGTTATTCTGATTGATCTACTTATGGGGATGATGTCTAGGCTGTGATTTAGTGAGGTGTTTAAAGTGGGATTTCCAAACAGTATACTTCGTCTACCAAACAGACCCTACCTCCGATATGATCCTACCTGGTTCTTCCTTACTTGATAGATCATTAAAATTAGACTTTGAGTTAATGATGAATCTAGACTAATAATTAGTCGCAATAAATATTAGACTAAAACTTAGCGATAATAATGTTAGGTTTCGTCGAAGGAAAATAGAATCGTTAGAAGCGAAGCGCTGCCCGACTTTGGAATCATCACTCTGACAAGTGAGTGCATAGTTACTTTCATCTTACACGTAGATATGAAGTATTTTATATAAATTACGTGCTATGTGTGCATATTATCTGAATACTTGTTGTCTATGCTGGATGAACGTTTTTATACATGTTTTAAATGATTTAAACTGTATATGTATTTTATATCTACAAAATGTGTTGGGTAAAACATGGGTAGATGTAATAGTTGGTGTGTGATGAAATAAAATGATGAGAGGCCTCGATGTCGATGTTGATCTAGTGATCTAGCGGAGTATAGATGACGACCACGGACTCTTCTAGACAGTCCAGTGGAACGCTAGCAGGCTCACAACCTGTAGGTGTTTGTGAACGACAAGTTCACCGATGTAATCCATCCCCCTCATGGTTGCCTTAAGGACTTTTATTGTTGATGAACCCCCTTAGCAGTAGTGTCCATTCCGATGATGATCCTTAGGCTAGGTCCCTTATGATAGGTGTTTTAGGGACGTAAAGTGAGGATAACGGGAACGAGTAATTAGGTTATTCTTGGTTGATGAAATTAATAAACTTATTTATTGTGGGTTGAAAACCCTATGTGCTCACCAGGCTCCCAAGCCTGACCCACTTAGTTTCTTGTATTACAGGTAGTGGCACTCGAGCATTGATGTTTGGATAAGGGATTACGGATTATAGGCATGTAGATATGAATAAATGTTGTAAGGATTATATTGTAGTATTTATGCTTTTGATCTGTATCGAACATGACATCCCGAGGTTTTTAATGATATACATTTCTTCGGAAATGCTTTGATAAATCTTTATCATATTTTCTTTTGGAAACAAATTCCGCAACACTTTTCTTTAAAATGTTACTTTGATTTTTAAACAAGCATAAACAAAATCGGTCTTTTCTGGCCGTGAAAATGGGGATGTCACAGTTGATATCAGAGCATTAGTTTAAGCGAACTAGGAATTTGTAGGAGTTCTAGACTTAAATTAAGAATGCTAAGCGATGATTGTGAGGTGAGTGTCTACTATATTTTAGACACGAGCACCAGCTAATTTTAGGAAAGATGTCTAATATGCTTCTATGTGCTAAATGCTTTATGCCTTATATGCTATTATTTGTTTGGATCCATGGTCTGTTGCCGACCGAATTTGGAAACCTTATGTTTTCAGGATTCTAAATGTACGACTACGATATTAGAACTAACATGTAAACTTTTCGGATTGACAAGGATGATTTAAACGTCTATAAAAAATAAAGATCTAAATTCACCTATTTCGGTGTATAGATCAAAATGTAAAGAACCCAAAGTGGAGTCGGGAACAAGAATGGAAACAGGAATCAACAAGCCCCAGTGATTGAGCAAAAACTTGTTGTGGTAGCCGCACCTGAGCTAATCACAATGCCAACGAGTGCACGTTCAATAAGAAGGTCTGTAATGGGTACAACGAGGAAGGGCATATCTCGAGGAACTGCCCGAAGAAGAAAGAAGCGACAAGACCAAATGTTCCACCGAAGCCGAAGGCGAGAGCCTTCCAAATGACGCTAGAAGCTGCGAAGGAGGCAGCAAATGTCGCTTCAGGTACCTTTCTTGTAAATGGATTACCTGTCAGTATTATTTGATTCGGGAGCGAACTACTCCTTTGTATCACATAAATTTGGTGGGAAACTAGCATTGCATGTAGAAAAACTTGATAATGCCCTAGTTGTGGAAGTTGCCAGTGGCAAGTTCGTACCTGTTAGTGATCGTATTAAGAACATCGTCATCGACTTAAACAAAAATGAATTCCACGAAGAGCTGTTACCCATAGAGTTGAAGGGTTTCGACATCGTTCTGGGGATGGATTGGCTTAGCACCAACGATGCCGAAATACTTTTCAGGAAGAAGATAGTAAGAGTAAACCCACCCGAAAAAGAGTCATTTATGGTGTACGGAGACAAGCGCAGAATAAACTTTGGAATCATTTCCCTAATGAAAGCCAGAAAATGTTTGTCTAAAGGATGCACATCATACTTGGCATTCGTGATCAATGCTAAGAAGGAAAAGAAGGAAATACAAAGTATACCAGTGGTGTGTGATTATCTGGAAGTCTTTCCCGAAGATCTTCCCGGATTACCGCCTGATAGACAAGTACAGTTCCGAATAGACTTGTTACCAGGAACGACACCAACAGCAAAAGCACCGTACCGATTAGCACCGACGGAGATGAAGGAGCTTATAACACAACTTCAGGAGTTGTTGGACAACGGTTTCATTCGACCTAGTTCATCACCCTGGGGAGCTCCGGTGTTATTCGTGAAAAAGAAGGACGGAAGCATGAGAATGTGTATAGTCTACCGAGAGATGAACAAGGCAACGGTGAAGAACAAGTATCCATTACCAAGGATATTCGATAAGCTGCAAGGTTCGAGCTATTTCTCAACGATCAATCTTAGGTCAGGATATCATCAGCTGAAGGTGAGAGAGCATGATATTGAAAAGACTACATTCAGAACAAGGTATGGACACTACGAGTTCTTGGTTATGTCATTTGGACTAACCAATGCTCCAGCAGCGTTCATGGATTTGATGAACAGGGTTTGTAAACCATTCCTCGATAAATCTATGATCGTGTTCCTAGATGACATTATGATTTACTCAAAAAGGCAGGAGGAGCATGACAAGCATCTACGAGAAGTATTAGAAGTCTTGAAGAAGGAGAAGTTGTATGCAAAGTTCTCCAAATGCGATTTTTTGATTCGAGAAGTCCAATTCTTGGGTCATGTGGTTAACCACAAAGGACTAACGGTTGACCCAACAAATATTGAAGCTGTGATGAAGTGGGAACGACCGAAAAGTCCCACGGAGATCCGAAGCTTTCTAGGATTAGCTGGATATTACCGAAGGTTTATCCAAGGCTTTTCTTCAATAGCTGCTCCATTGACGGCTTTGACCCATAAGGGAGCTTCGTATCTGTGGAGTGAAAAGCATGAAGAAGGATTCGAGAAGCTAAAGAAGAAGTTATGTGAAGCACCGATTCTTTCTCTACCCGATTGGAGTTGAAGACTTCGCAGTGTATAGCGATGAGTCGGAGTCGGGTTAGTATGTGTTCTAAGTAAAAGAGAAAAAGTGATAGCATATGCATCTCGACAATTAAAGGAGCAGGAAAAGAACTAACCCACTCATGATTTGGAGTTGGCAGCGGTAGTATTCGCCGTAAAGATATGGAGGCATTATCTCTATGGCACGAAGTGCAAACTTTTCACTGATCATAAGAGTGTCCAGTATCTCTTTAATCAGAAGGAATTGAACATGAGACAACGACGCTGGCTAGAGTTACTCAAGGACTACGACTGTGAGATACTTTACCACCCTGGTAAAGGGAATGTTGTCGCTGATGCTCTAAGTCAAACAGTGAAACTTAAAAGAAAAAGGCCAAGAGCATTGAGAATAGAAGCTCTCTCAACAATTATGGAAATCATCAAGAAAGCTTAGGAAGAAGCTTCAGAGAAGAATGCTTGAAAGGAAGAACGTTTGGGCAAAACGTTGGAGTTCGGTACAAACAGTCAAGGATTGAAGGTATTCCAAGATAGGATTTGGGTACCTAAGACAGGAGGAGTAAGAGATTTTCTAATGGAAGAAGCTCACAAGACCATGTACTCGATTCATCCCAGTAACACTAAAATGTATAGGGATCTAAAACCCTACTACTGGTGGCCGACGATGAAGCTCGATGTTGCAAAGTATGTGGCCGAGTGTGTAACATGTGCAAGAGTTAAGGCACAACATCAGAAACTGTAAGGGAGTTTAGAACCTTTACCTGTACCCATGGGTAAATAGGAAGACATCACCATGGATTTTGTGACTAAACTGCCCAGAATGAAGAATGATCACGACATGATTTGGGCAGTTGTGGATCGTTTCACTAAGAGTGCACACTTCATAGCAGCCAATGAGAGGTGGTCTATGGATAAGCTTGCAAATGCTTACGTGAAGGAAGTAGCAAGACTTCACGGTGTTCCTCTAACGATTATATCGGATCGTGATAGTCGTTTCACGTCAAGGTTTTGGAGATGTCTACAAGAGGAATTGGGTACGAAGTTGTGTTTAAGTACAACTTACCATCCGCAGACTGGCGGGCAGCTCGGTGTGCCATGACTTGGGAGATCTTTAGCCGGAAAGTACAAGAACGAATTTTCACTCCAGGACAAATATGCAAGATCGAGCATGTACCTTAGATTTCCAAGGTAACTGGGATGAGCACTTACCTTTGGTAGAATTTTCCTACAATAATAGTTTCCACTCGAGCATCAAGATGACACCTTATCAAGCTTTGTACGGGAAGAAGTGTCGTACGCCATATTGTTGGCTTGAGGCTGGAGAAAAGCGGTTTATAGGCCCCGAGATAGTCCATCAGACTGCTGAAAAGCTGAAAGTGATTAGGGAAAGGATGTTAGCAGCTCAGGATCGTCAAAAGAGCTATGCTGACAAGAAAAGACGACCGATGACATTCGAAGTTGGAGATTCAGCTTTGCTTAAAGTCTCACCATGGAAGGGACTTATAAGATTTGGGAAACAAGGAAAATTGAGACCAAGGTTTATTGGACCGTTCAAAGTTCTTCAGAAGATTGGGAACCAAGCTTACAAGCTCGAATTACCCGAAGAACTAGATGGTATTCATAACACATTCCATGTGTGTTATTTGAGGAAGTTCGCGGGAGAAGTTCCCGACATAATTCCAATCTCAGAGTTAAGGATGGATGAGAAGAAGAGGCTAATCGAAGAGCCCGAGGCAATCGTTGACCGTAAGACTAAGAAGTTACGACGCAAGATGGTCGACTTAGTGCTTGTGCATTGGAAACATACGAATGGGCCGAATCTCACCTGGGAAACAGAAAGTGACATGATGAGTCGCTATCTACATCTGTTTGCAGATGCATGATTCCGGGACGGAATAATCCTAAGGGGGAGAGAATTGTAACGCCCGTGTTTCTGGGCTAAGCATTAGTATAGTGATGTAATAGTCGAGGTCAAACATTGTAACTCATTTTGAAGTAATAAAGATGAATTATTTGAGTATTATGTGAAATTATGTGAATTTATGTGCTTTATACTTATTTATAATGATATAATAAATAAAAGATAAAAATAAGCGTCAAAATTAATGTGTTAGATAAACCCGATATCGATGAATTAGTTTGTAGTGGTCGTGACAAGGATTCCATACATATAAAGAACGCCGAAATCCGAGTTATAACGAAGAGGTAATGGCCTGTCGAAGTTTCGCGACAAAACCGGCACACACTGCGTGATGGAATAGTGAATTTACAATAGAGTGCCTTTTAGCCTTAGCAATCCAAACAAAATTCATAGCATACATTAAACCGAGAGCGTGCATAAAAAGAACGTCCAAATCTGACTTCGTATGAGGAAGTTATGATTTTTCTAAGATTTGGCATAGTAGTGCACAGCCCAAAATTCGAATTTTAGATATGAGCCGTTTTTGGCCAAATCAACCTAAATGAGAATTGAATATCTCATTATTAGTAGCGCAACGGTAAAACGACAGACGAAAACGGACGTCGGATGAAGAAGTTATGAATTTTTAACAGACTTTTCCTGTCCCGGCCTGTTAAAAATATAAATTTAAAAATAAAGTCAAAATTAGCGAACAGAGTCTAAACAAAAATTGTATAGTACGATCCCACCTACGCGTGGATATAAAGAATGTCAAAAACCGAGCTCGTATGCAAAAGTTACGGATTTTAGAAGATAATTAGTTTTTAGAGTAACCAGCGAGTGACATGTGGCACAATCTGAGCCGCACCTTCTTCCCCACGGCTTTGCATGATATCGCGACACGTGGCACATTATGCCCAGTGTAATTTTGAGTATGCTTAGCGTAACCCTTAAAAACCCATTACGCTCAGCGTAATTCTTTAGTACGCTCAACGTACTCGGCGCTCGCATCCTATAAATAGAGGGTTTTTCCTCATTTTTCTTCACACATTTTCTCAACTTCTCTCCAAAATACCCCCAAAGCCTCAAGGCTTTTCTCTAGCCTTTCTTAGGAGTTAGTAATGAGTCCCTGAGCGCCACAAGGCCCCGAGAAGAAGAGCTTTCGGCTCAGAAGTTCTGCCCGCGCAGAGCCCGGTTCTTTGCTAAACTCCAATATAAGTGAGTTATGCCTACCCTACTTTACATATAGCTTATTTTTAAATATAATATCGTTATTATGAACTTATAAATAAGATTTATCAATTATTCAAATTCGTTATTCTGATTGATCTACTTACGGGGATGATGTCTAGGCTGTGATTTAGTGAGGTGTTTAAAGTGGGATTTCCAAACAGTATACTTCGTCTACCAAACAGACCCTACCTCCGATATGATCCTACCTGGTTGTTCCTTACTTGATAGATTATTAAAAGTAGACTTTGAAGTAATGATGAATCTAGACTAATTATTAGTCGTAATAAAGATTAGACTAAGACTTAGCGATAATAATGCTAGGTTTGGTCGAAGGAAAATAGAATCGTTAGAAGCGAAGCGCTGCCCGAGTTTGGAATCATCACTTTGACAAGTGAGTGCATAGTTACTTTCATCTTACACATCGATATGAAGTATTTTATATAAATTACGTGCTATGTGTGCATATTATCTGAATACTTGTTTTTCTATGCTGGATGAACGTTTTTATACATGTTTTAAATGATTTAAACTGTATATGTATTTTATATCTACAAAATGTGTTGGGTAAAACATGGGTAGATGTAATAGTTGGTGTGTGATGAAATAAAATGATGAGAGGCCTCGATGTCGATGTTGATCTAGTGATCTAGCGGAGTATAGATGACGACCACAGACTCTTCTAGACAGTCAAGTGGAACGCTAGCAGGCTCACAACCTGTAGGTGTTTGTGAACGACAAGTTCACCGATGTAATCCATCCCCCTCATGGTTGCCTTAAGGACATTTATTGCTGAGGAACCCCCTTAGAAGTAGTGTCCATCTCGATGATGATCCTTAGGCTAGGTCCCTTATGATAGGTGTTTTAGGGACGTAAAGTGAGGATAACGGGAACGAGTAATTAGGTTATTCTTGGTTGATGAAATTAATAAACTTATTTATTGTGGGTTGAAAACCCTATGTGCTCACCAGGCTCCCAAGCCTGACCCACTCAGTTTCTTGTATTACAGGTAGTGGCACTCGAGCATAAATGTGATGTTTGGATGAGGGATTATGGATTATAGGCATGTAGATATGAATAAATGTTGTAAGGATTATATTGTACTATTTATGCTTTTGATCTGTATCGAAGATGACATCCCGATGTTTTTAATGAAATACATTTCTTCGGAAATGCTTTGATAAATCTTTATCATATTTTCTTTTGGAAACAAATTCCGCAACACTTTTCTTTAAAATGTTACTCTGATTTTTAAACAAGCATAAACAAAATCGGTCTTTTCTGGCCGTGAAATGGGGATGTCACAATTGGTATCAGAGCATTAGTTTAAGCGAACTAGGAATTTGTAGGATTTCTAGACTTAAACTTAGAATGCTAAGCGATGATTGTGAGGTGAGTGTCTACTATATTTTAGACACGAGCACTAGCTTATTTTAGGAAAGATGCCCAATATGCTTCTATGTGCTAAACGCTTTATGCCTTATATGCTATTATTTGTTCGGATCTATGGTCTGTTGCCGACCGGATCTGGAAACCTTATGTGTTCAGGATTCTAAACGTACGACTACGATATTAGAACTAACATGTAAACTTTTTAGAGTGATAAGAATGATTTAAACGTGTATAAAAAAATAAAGATCTAAATTCACCTATTTCGGTGTATAGATCAAAATGGCAATAACCCGAAGTGGAGTCGGGAACGCGAATGGAAACAGGAATCAACAACCCCCAGTGATTGAGCAAATAATTTTTGTGGTAGCCGCACCTGAGCCAATCACAATGGATGGAGTACAAGCCATGATACAGGCTATGTTGGCTGAACAACAAGAAGAGACGAGGCAGATGTTGCTCGAAAATAGGGATGAGCCTACCGTGCCTATTGTGAAACCTGAGCTGATCCCCGAGCAATCGGAGGAAGTAACTATAGCCGCCCTGTGAGTCAAGCTGGGACTCAAGGGGAACAGAGGAATGGCCTAGAGAGGGGAAACGACAAGGATGGGAGAATGTATAAGAACTTCTTGGGTGCCAAGCCACCAAGTCTTTCCGGAAGCCCAAATCCGGTTGAGATTATGGACTGGATCTCCGAAATGGAGATGGTGTTTGAGAGTTGCGACTGTAGCGACAAGCAGAAAACCATCTTTGCAGTCAGGCAACTAAAGACCGGAGTCTTGAGTTGGTGGAAATTATTAGGATATACGATGCCACGAGGAGAAGCCCTGAAGATGTCTTGGGAAACGTTCTTAGAACAGTTAAAGATACAGTACTGCTCAGAGATAGATCTGATCGATCTGAACAATGGGTTCCAAAACTTGAAGAAGGGGAGAATGAGCATTGGTGACTATGCTACTGCATTCACTGAGAAGATGAAGTTGTTTCCATACCTGGTGCCAACCGAACTCTCCAAAATTGAGAAGTTCGCAAACGGACTGCCAGCCGACTTTGGCCCAACAGTTAAGATGGCAACCACTCTGAAAGCGGCTGTTCGAGCAGTTAAGAATGTGGAGACCCTGCTAAAGGAAAGGGGTCTGGAGAGGGGCGAGGTTGGTGAGAAAAGGAAATTCGATGGATCTTCGAGGTCAAACAAGAAAAGTAAATTCTCGAAGTCTGGTTCGAGAGGGGGAGGAGTCGAAGCGAAGTGGTGCGACAAGTGCAAGAAGAAGCACTCTGGGAAATGTGACGGAGAAGTCACTTGTTTTAAGTGTGGAAAGTCTGGGCACTATGCCAACGAGTGAATGTTCAATAAGACGGTCTGTTATGGGTACAACGAGGAAGGGCACATCTCGAGGAACTGCCCGAAGAAGAAAGAAGCGACAAGACCCAATGTTCCTTCGAAGCCGAAGGCGAGAGCCTTCCAAATTACGCTAGAAGCTGCGAAGGAGGCAGCAAATGTCGCTTCAGGTACCTTTTTTGTAAATGGATTACCTGTCAGTATTATTTGATTCGGGAGCGAAGTACTCCTTTGTATCACATAAATTTGGTGGGAAACTAGCATTGCATGTAGAAAAACTTGATAATGCCCTAGTTGTGGAAGTTGCCAGTGGCAAGTTCGTACCTGTTAGTGATCGTATAAGAACATCGTCATCGACTTAAACAAAAATGAATTCCACGAAGAGCTGTTACCCATAGAGTTGAACGGTTTCGACATCGTTCTGGGGATGGATTGGCTTAGCGCCAACGATGCCGAAATACTTTGCAGGAAGAAGATCGTAAGAGTAAACCCACCCGAAAAAGAGTCATTTATGGTGTACGGAGACAAGCGCAGAATAAACTTTGGAATCATTTCCCTAATGAAAGCCAGAAAATGTTTGTCTAAAGGATGCACATCATACTTGGCATTCGTGATCAATGCTAAGAAGGAAAAGAAGGAAATACAAAGTATACCAGTGGTGTGTGATTATCTGGAAGTCTTTCCCGAAGATCTTCCCGGATTACCGCCTGATAGACAAGTACAGTTCCGAATAGACTTGTTACCAGGAACGACACCAACAGCAAAAGCACCGTACCGATTAGCACCGACGGAGATGAAGGAGCTTATAACACAACTTCAGGAGTTGTTGGACAACGGTTTCATTCGACCTAGTTCATCACCCTGGGGAGCTCCGGTGTTATTCGTGAAAAAGAAGGACGGAAGCATGAGAATGTGTATAGTCTACCGAGAGATGAACAAGGCAACGGTGAAGAACAAGTATCCATTACCAAGGATATTCGATAAGCTGCAAGGTTCGAGCTATTTCTCAACGATCAATCTTAGGTCAGGATATCATCAGCTGAAGGTGAGAGAGCATGATATTGAAAAGACTACATTCAGAACAAGGTATAGACACTACGAGTTCTTGGTTATGTCATTTGGACTAACCAATGCTCCAGCAGCGTTCATGGATTTGATGAACAGGGTTTGTAAACCATTCCTCGATAAATCTATGATCGTGTTCCTAGATGACATTATGATTTACTCAAAAAGGCAGGAGGAGCATGACAAGCATCTACGAGAAGTATTAGAAGTCTTGAAGAAGGAGAAGTTGTATGCAAAGTTCTCCAAATGCGATTTTTTGATTCGAGAAGTCCAATTCTTGGGTCATGTGGTTAACCACGAAGGACTAACGGTTGACCCAACAAATATTGAAGCTGTGATGAAGTGGGAACGACCGAAAAGTCCCACGGAGATCCGAAGCTTTCTAGGATTAGCTGGATATTACCGAAGGTTTATCCAAGGCTTTTCTTCGATAGCTGCTCCATTGACGGCTTTGACCCATAAGGGAGCTTCGTATCTGTGGAGTGAAAAGCATGAAGAAGGATTCGAGAAGCTAAAGAAGAAGTTATGTGAAGCACCGATTCTTTCTCTACCCGATTGGAGTTGAAGACTTTGCAGTGTATAGCGATGAGTCGGAGTCGGGTTAGTATGTGTTCTAACTCAAAGAGAAAAAGTGATAGCATATGCATCTCGACAATTAAAGGAGCAGGAAAAGAACTAACCCACTCATGATTTGGAGTTGGCAGCGGTAGTATTCGCCGTAAAGATATGGAGGCATTATCTCTATGGCACGAAGTGCAAACTTTTCACTGATCATAAGAGTGTCCAGTATCTCTTTAATCAGAAGGAATTGAACATGAGACAACGACGCTGGCTAGAGTTACTCAAGGACAACGACTGTGAGATACTTTACCACCCTGGTAAAGCGAATGTTGTCGCTGATGCTCTAAGTCAAACAGTGAACCTTAAAAGAAAAAGGCCAAGAGCATTGAGAATAGAAGCTGTCTCAACAATTATGGAAATCATCAAGAAAGCTCAGGAAGAAGCTTCAGAGAAGAATGCTTGAAAGGAAGAACGTTTGGGCAAAACGTTGGAGTTCGGTACAAACAGTCAAGGATTGAAGGTATTCCAAGATAGGATTTGGGTACCTAAGACAGGAGGAGTAAGAGATCTTCTGATGGAAGAAGCTCACAAGACCATGTACTCGATTCATCCCGGTAGCACTAAAATGTATAGGGATCTAAAACCCTGCTACTCGTGACCGACGATGAAGCTCGATGTTGCAAAGTATGTGGCCGAGTGTGTAACATGTGCAAGAGTTAAGGCACAACATCAGAAACCGTATGGGAGTTTAGAACCTTTACCTGCAGCCATGGGTAAATAGGAAGACATCACCATGGATTTTGTGACTAAACTGCCCAGAATGAAGAATAATCACGACATGATTTGGGCAGTTGTGGATCGTTTCACTAAGAGTGCACACTTCATAGCAGCCAATGAGAGGTGGTCTATGGATAAGCTTGAAAATGCTTACGTGAAGGAAGTAGCAAGACTTCACGGTGTTCCTCTAACGATTATATCGGATTGTGATAGTCGTTTCACGTCAAGGTTTTGGAGAAGTCTACAAGAGGAATTGGGTACGAAGTTGTGTTTAAGTACAACTTACCATCCGCAGACTGACGGTCAGAGCGAAAGAACGATACAAACACTTGAAGATATGCTAAGAGCATGTACCCTGGATTTTTAAGGTAACTGGGATGAGCACTTACCTTTGGTAGAATTTTCCTACAATAATAGTTTCCACTCGAGCATCAAGATGGCACCTTATCAAGCTTTGTATGGGAAGAAGTGTCGTACGCCGTGTTGTTGGCTTGAGGCTGGAGAAAAGCAGTTTATAGGCCCCGAGATAGTCCATCAGAATGCTGAAAAGCTGAAAGTGATTAGGGAAAGGATGTTAGCAGCTCAGGATCGTCAAAAGAGCTATGCTGACAAGAAAAGACGACCGATGACATTCGATGTTGGAGATTCAGTTTTGCTTAAAGTCTCACCATGGAAGGGACTTATAAGATTTGGGAAACGAGGAAAATTGAGTCTAAGGTTTATTGGACCGTTCAAAGTTATTCAGAAGATTGGGAACCAAGCTTACAAGCTCGAATTACCCGAAGAACTAGATGGTATTCATAACACTTTCCATGTGTGTTATTTGAGGAAGTTCGCGGGAGAAGTTCCTGACATAATTCCAATCTCAGAGTTAAGGATGGATGAGAATAAGAGGCTAATCGAAGAGACTAAGGCAATCGTTGACCGTAAGACTAAGAAGTTACGACGCAAGATGGTCGACTGAGTGCTTGTGCATTGGAAACATACGAATGGGCCGAATCTCACCTGGGAAACAGAAAGTGACATGATGAGTCGCTATCCACATCTGTTTGCAGATGCATGATTCCGGGACGGAATAATCCTAAGGGGGAGAGAACTGTAACGCCCATGTTTCTGGGCTAAACATTAGTATAGTGATGTAATAGTCGAGGTCAAACATTGTAACTCTTTTTGAAGTAATAAAGATGAATTATTTGAGTATTATGTGAAATTATGTGAATTTATGTGCTTTATACTTATTTATAATGATATAATAAATAAAGGATAAAAATAAGCGTCAAAATTAACGTGTTAGATAAACCCGATATCGATGAATAAATTTGTAGTTGTCGTGACAAGGACTCCATACATATAAAGAACGCCGAAATCCGAGTTATAACGAAGAGGTAATGGCCTGTCGAAGTTTCGCGACAAAACCGGCACGACACTGCGTGACGTAAATAGTGAATTTACAATAGAGTGCCTTTTAGCCTTAGCAATCCAAACGAAATTCGTAGCATACATTAAACCGAGAGCGTGCATAAAAAGAACGCCGAAATCTGATTTTGTATGAGGAAGTTATGATTTTTCTAAGATTTGGCATAGCAGTGCACAGTCCGAAATTCGAATTTTAGATCGAGCCGTTTTTGGCCAAATCAACCTAAATGAGAATTGAATATCTCATTATTAGTAGCGCAACGGTAAAACGACAGACGAAAACAGACGTCGGATGAAGAAGTTATGAATTTTTAACAGACTTTTCCTATCCTAGCCTGTTAAAAATATAAATTTAAAAATAAAGTCAAAATTAGCCAACAGAGTCTAAACAAACGTTGTAGAGTACGATCCCACCTACGCGTGGATATAAAGAACGTCAAAAATCGAGCTCGTATGCAAAAGTTACGGATTTTAGAAGATAATTAGTTTTTAGAGTAACCAGCGAGTGACACGTGGTAGAATCTGAGCCGCACCTTCTTCCCCACGGCTTAGCGTAACCCTTAAAAACCCATTACGCTCAGTGTAATTCTTTAGTACGCTCAGCGTAATTCTTTAGTACGCTCAGCGTACTCGGCGCTGGCAGCTTATAGATAGAGGCGTTTTTTCTCATTTTTCTTCACACCTTTTCTTAAATTCTCTCCAAAATACCCCCAAAGCCTCAAGGATTTTCTCTAGCCTTTCTTAGGAGTTAGTAGCGAGCCCCGAAGCGCCACAAGGCCCCGAGAAGAAGAGCTTTCGGCTCAGAAGTTCTGCCCTCACAGAGCCCGGTTCTTCGCTAAACTCCAATATAAGTGAGTTATGCCTACCCTACTTTAAATATAGCTTATGTTTAAATATAATATCGTTATTATGAACCTATATATAATATTTATCAATTATTCAAAGTCGTTATACTGATTGATCTACTTACGGGGATGATGTCTAGGCTGTGATTTAGTGAGGTGTTTAAAGTGGAATTTCCAAGCAGTATACTTCGTATACCAAATAGACCCTACCTCCGATATGATCCGACCTGGTCGTTCCTTACTTGATAGATCATTAAAAGTAGACTTTGAGTTAATGATGAAGCTAGACTAATAATTAGTCGCAATAAATATTAGACTAAAACTTGGCGATAATAATGCTAGGTTTCGTCGAAGGAAAATAGAATCGTTAGAAACGAAGCGCTGCCGAAGTTTGGAATAATCACTTTAACAAGTGAGTGCATAGTTACTTTCATATTACACATAAATATGAAGTATTTTATATAAATTACGTGCTATGTGCGCATATTATCTGAATACTTGTTGTCTATGTTGGATGAATGTTTTTATACATGTTTTAAATGATTTAAACTGTATATGTATTTTATATCTACAAAATGTGTTGGGTAAAACATGGGTAGATGTAATAGTTGGTGTGTGATGAAATAAAATGATGAGAGGCCTCGATGTCGATGTTGATCTAGTCATCTAGCGGAGTATAGATGACGACTACGGACTCTTCTAGACAGTCCAGTGGAACGCTAGCAGGTTTGCAACTTGTAGGTGTTTGTGAACGACAAGTTCACCGGTGTAATCCATCCCCCTCTTGGTTACCTTAAGGACATTTATTGCCGAGGAACCCCCTTAGCAGTAGTGTCCATCCCGATGATGATCCTTAGGCTAGGTCCCTTATGATAGGTATTTTAGGGACATAAAGTGAGGATAACGGGAACGGGTAATCAGGTTATTGTTGGTTGATGAAATTAATAAACTTATTTATTGTGGGTTGTAAAACCCTATATGCTCACCAGGCTCCCAAGCCTGACCCACTCAGTTTCTTGTATTACAGGTAGTGGCACTCGAGCATAGATGTGATGTTTGGATGAGGGATTACGGATTATAGGCCTGTAGATATGAATAAATGTTGTAAGGCTTATATTGTACTGTTTATGCTTTTGATCTATATTGAACATGACATCCCGAGGTTTTTAATGAAATACATTTTCTTTGGAAATGCTTTGATAAATCTTTATCATATTTTCTTTTGGGAACAAATTCCGCAACACTTTTCTTTAAAATGCCACTCTGGTTTTTAAACAAGCATAAACAAAATCGGTCTTTTCTGGCCGTGAAAATGGGGATGTCACAGCAGGTGATCGTTATCACCTCCCAAGGTTTTTGTGTCGGAGATCCTATCAAGGATCAAAGGCTTTCCTTGTAACTCACTTGTGTCACTTTGATTAACATTCCTTACTTGATTTGCCACGAACATCACAACCTCTCATACTATTTGGTTAGATTCTACTTAGTTGATTTTTGAACAAAAGAATAGGAATGGGTAATTTGGGTTATTTGCTTAATGTAAAATATATAAATTAAATTATATTATTATGGGTTGAGAACCCTATGTACTCAACAAGTTTCTCAACCCGACCCACTTAGCTTCATTGTATCACAGATAGAGGTACGAAGTTATCTAGATAATGAGATAAGTATATGCTAGGAGATTTAAGGAGTTTATAGGCTTCTAGTGTAAATATGTAAGGTCTGTAATATTTCGTTTATGCTTATGTTTTTGTATTGATGATGACATCCCGAGTTTTATAAATAAAACACATTTCTTGGAAATGATTTGATAATATTATTATCATGTTTTTAGGACAAAATTCCACAAAATTAATCTTTTTAAAGGAATAATCTTATTTAATAAGCATAAACAAATCGGTCTTTTCTGGCCGTAAAAATGGGGATGTCACAGATAACGATTCTTCACAGCGATGTTGTTAAGTTCTTTGTAGTCAATGCACATTCTGTATGGCCCATCTTTTTTATTGGCGAACAAAATTAGTGCTTCCCAAGGTGAATTGCTCGGTCGATTAAACCGTTTGTCCATAAACTCTAGAAGTTGTGTAGCCAACTCCTGCATATCTGGTGGTGCAAGACGATATGGTACTTTTGTAACATCCACATCTGGAACGTATCACAATATTGTCCGCTTTGGGATCCCGACAACTAATGTGGGATCCACACCCCTTATAAGGAATGCTTTGTTCTCCTTCCCAACTAATGTGGGATCAGGTGCAACCAAATTTCACCCCTCATTATAGGGTTCGACGTCCCCGTCGAACACATCGATCCATGACCTGACTCTGGTACAATTGGTAACACCCCCCTCTGGCACGTGTCACAATATTGTCTGGTTTGAGCTCCCGACATGAAAACTTCCCATGGAGTCACCCATCAGTGGATTTCTCTTGCTCTACCATACTTGGCATTTGAACTAGTACTATATTTCACCTACAATTGATCAGGACTCACATTGGTCCAGCCAGCCCATGCTCACTATTATATTCACATCCCTCGTATGAATCAAAATAAGATATATCGGAAAAATTACGTCTTGGATTATTAGGGTACTAAAGGTAAACTTTTGAAGCTTTAACTGTTCGATCGTTAGCTATCTTGACCTTTAGAGGATGGTCCAAATCTCTATGGTGATATCAAAGCTTTTTTTTAAAGTTAAGTGATATAAAGGAATGACTAGCCACGAATAAGCAATACTAAGGCAATGATAGAGTTGACTAGAAATGTACCTAATTTCATGCATAACACCAGTAAGTACTAAAAGGCATATAGTTATATTACAATAACAAGGAATACATACTAGTTATGACGTCTGGAGCTTCAGCTCTGCCCTGGCATCCATCGATGAGCCTCAAATTTGTAGGTGCTGGAGTTTACAATGCACATGTTGATCTCAGAAGAGGACATTCGACCTTGAAATGGCCCATCAGGTTGCAGTTGTAACAAACATGCAAGTGTGGCCCCTATATCATCGTCGACAAGGAACCTCATGGAACTTTCCACACTTGTTGCAAGTGTGGTCCTTCTATCCCCCAAACTTCGAATTGGTGGGCTTGAACCACTTAGTTGATGGATAAGACTGAACTAGACTCTGTCTCTTCTTTTTTCTTTGGGTCTCCAACTCAATTTCTCTCTTCTTGGCATATCAATTCAAAATGATAAGGTTCAATATTGGTTGTTCGACACGAACTCCATGATCTCAGTCTTCAACATACTCGGATACCAAGATATTTTCATGTAATGCTCGAAATCTTGAGGATAAATTTGTTGAGAATAAAGCTTATTTCGAGTTGGACACGACTTGTTGGAGGGACCAAAACGTCGTGTTTAGGATGGAAGAATTACGGGGATTAAATGAACCAACACGGCGTGTTGAGGTGCCTCAACTCGGCGTGTTGGCATATGGGAAGGAAACCCTAATTTTTAGGGTGTTACACCCTATTTAAAGGCCTTAAGTTCCTTTGACAGGCCTCCTTATCAGCCTCCATTGTTCGACACGAACTCCATGATCTCAGTCTTCAGCATACTCGGATACCAAGATATTTTCATGTAACGCCCGAAATCTTGAGGAGAAGTTTGTTGAGAATAAAGCTTATTTCGAGTTGGACACGACTTGTTGGAGGGACCAACACGTCGTGTTTATGATGGAAGAATCGCGAGGATTAAATGAACCAACACTGCGTGTTGAGGTGCCTCAACTCGGTGTGTTGGCATCTGGGAAGGAAACCCTAATTTTTAGGGTGTTGCACCCTATTTAAAGGCCTCAAGTTCCTTTGCAAGCCTCCTTATCAGCGTCCATTGTTATCAAAACCCTAAAATGAGTTGTAGCCTCCATTGTCAAGCATTTGAGCCTTGGAAGGAAGTTTGGTGTTCATTTTGTGTATTGTGAAGGAGTTAGAATATTTTGAAGTTGCTAGGCTTGGATAAGGAAATCTTGGATCCATAATCACTACCCATTTTGCAACACCCAAATGAAATATTAAGGCTAGAACCCAACACAATAATTCACAATTCGGAAATGGATGTCGTAATCCAATTGCAAATTATTTGAAGGTAGGTAAATGACGATTTACCAATTCCACTACGAAAAACGAAATGAATAATTAGGTTTTAAATGAAATGAAATTCCTAGATTCTTTTGAGATTCATTGAACTTTTCAATGGCATGTTTAATCTCGATTATGCCCTTCAAGTTTGTGACTGAGATACCGAGGATCACAAACAAAGGTGTGAATAACCATGCAAATTAGCTTGGCACTCTCGATGTTATTTACCACCTAATCAATGTTTCGGTTAACCACACACACTCCATTGATCTATGGTAATTCTCGAGCTACCCTTTGCCACACATGTTTGTCCAAGTTAGTGTGCCGGTTCACCACACATGCTCCACTAACGACTTGAGAATGTGCAAAGTGCAATTTCATGGACTAGCATCATTTTCACATTTTCCTAAAGTAACTAAGATTTGGGAATTTATAAAAACATTTAGTTACTTTATAATATTCATTATACTTATTAATGAGGAATTAATGTCCTATCCTACCCGTTCGGCTAACGACCCTCCACCAATAAAGGAAGTTGTGGGTAAGAGTGGACACCCATTCAACCGCCATTTTATAGGCAGTTTCCTTATATCCCCCTTATAGATCAGCTTCGTGAATGAGGCCTACTAACGGTAAGACTGACTCATCTTATAGATATATATACATATTAATCTTTTAATATTATAATAGTATAAGGGATGTATTTTAAACTTTTAAAACACTAGAGTTTTAGAATTTAATATTTCAAAATTAAAACTTTTAATCAAATTTTAAATTCCAAAACTTGAGGGCAAATTTTTAAACTTTTCAAAACTTCTAGATAAAATTTTAAATAATTAAACTAATCACATAATTTTGAACATTATCTTAAACTTTGACCATTATCTTTTAATTAGATGAGGATATTCATTACCATATCAGAAAATTCGAATTTAAACAGTTAAAACAATTTAAGGTAATGATCCTTAACTAATTTAAGGCTGAAATCCGAAAAATTTGCCAACAAACGAACAACTCGTCGAGTCAGAGCATGGACTCGTCGAGTTGGTCCAACTCGTCGAGCTCATCAGACAAAGGCCAAAAATGAATTTGATTCAGCTTTGAACAAATTACAATTGCATCATATATAACAGAAAACACCCTAATCTTTGATACCACTGGTCGGTTTTGAGCTTTACAACATTCCTATGGTGCACATGCAACCCTAATTGCTTTGGATCTAGGTTTTTCTCAAGTTATACATGCAAATTAATTTTCCAAAGCAAACCCTAATCTATCATACAAGAAAACAAAATCTAATCATATTAGGGTTAGAACCTTTCTTGTTGATAGCTTGATCTTGACCTTCAAGAGCTTATTGCCTCAAGCGTTGCACCTCTAATGGAGTCACAAACACCACTTATCAAAGGATGAACAAGAGAGAGGTGATGGAGGCTTCAAGATTTCGGCTAGGGTTCTCTAAGAGTGCATAGGGACGAAAACTCTAAGCCAAGGGTTCCTTATATAGCTGAGCTGCTAGGGTTTTAGATGGAAACCCTAATTCTCTGCTTAAGCCTTAAGCAATCCATGGAATCCTTATAGAAAGCCCCTTGGGCGAAATCTCTATGGGCTTCCCATAGATTTCGTCCATTCCTTCCTTTAGGAGTCCATCAGCCCAACTTGCAACTATCAATGATTTGCAATATTAGTCCCCTTACTTTTAATCAGTCTCTTTTGATCACTAAATTAATTCCAAATTAATTTCTGATCAATACTAATTAAATAATATGATTTCTCAATTAATATATTATTGTTATAATACATTAATAAATCGTTTATCAACCTCTTTCTCCATAATTCATCATGTCAAGTTGTTATGGTGAAGGCAACCCAAAAGGATCATGCTACTATCAGATCAAGTACATTCCAATTATAGTTATGGTCTTAACCTAATCCAACAACTACTTCTGTTAATTCTTGGGTATTGGATACTAGATCATCCTATCACATGACGTACAATCGTGAATGGTTCAACTTCTTTAAAGAGTGGAATGACATAGTCAAGATAGGCGATGCCTGGATGAGCAGGGTAAAGGGCAGTGACAATGTGCAGATCAAGATGCATGATGGTATGGTTAGGAAAATGGATCGTTGGTTTGTCCCGAATCTTCGAAAGAACTTGATCTCTCTTAGCACTTTGGCGAAGGATGGAATAAATTATTTTAGTGAGGGTTATTGGGCGAGAGTCTCCAAGGGTGATCTTTTGGTTATGAAGGAAAAGATGAATCCTCATGGAACGATGATTGTATCCCAATCCTTGGATCAAGTATGATGATGAAAAAAGTTGTGGCATCATAAGTTGGTCATGTGAGTGAGAAGAGGTTGTTTGGTGGAGATGCAAGTGGAAGAGAAAAACATAGTGAAGCTTGTGTTCAAGAGATATGCCGCAGGGTGAAGTTCAGTTCGGTTCGACACTCAAGCAAGGAGATCCTCGATTGTGTTTACTCAGATCTATGGGTTCCCTCTTGTGACATCCCCATTTTCACGACCATTTTAGAACTTTTTATTAATGCTTATTTAAAACCGAGTTTATTTATAAATGCAGAATTTAGTCCCACAAGAGTATTTACAAAGAAATGTTTTTCATTGATTTATAGAATCTTAGGATATCGTAACTGATACAAAGCATAATCATAAACAGGCCCTAGAGTATCTTCGACTAATAGTCTAAATCTCCTTGAATCTATCAGCATTCATGAACATTTATTCCGCTACATGTGATACAAAGAAGTTGAGTGGGTTAGGTTGGGAAACATGGTGAGTACATAGGTTTTCAACCCACAATAAGAAACATCGAGAGAGAGAGAGAGAGAGAGAGAGAGAGAGAGAGAGTTTGCAAAGGTGTGGGAAACGATATGATCTTCGAAGGCTATACATGTATATATATATATATATATATATATATATATATATATATATATGTGTGTGTGTGTGTCTGTGAAAAGAGCAGTTACGCGTCACACACCATGTCTGTGCGCACTGCACACTTGGTCGGGGTGATGACATGGCTCCTATAGATGCGTGACATGTGGTGAGTTCTTATGGTGTGTCAGATGCGCGCCGCGCATCTTGCTTGTGCGCGCGACTGCGTGTGAATTTTTATAAAACCTTTCAAAATTCATATCTTCTTTATACGATATCCGTTTTCGATGCATTTTATATCCATACGTAGCTATCGACGAGATCTAAAACTTTCATTTAGACTCCATCGGCTAATTTTGTGTTTGTTTTTAAAGTTATATTTTTAACAGTCTTAGACTGTTAAAGTCCGTTACAAATTCATAACTCTCTCATACGATATCCGTTCTCGACTGTCTTTATATCGACGGATAGGTATTGATTATATCTTCAACTCTCGTTTAGCTTTTTTTGGCTAGAAACCGACCGATCTAAAATTCGATTTCTATGCTAACACAACTGTGCTGAAACTTAGAAAAATCATAACTTTTTCTCACTAAGTCAGATTTAGGCGTTCTCTGTATGTATGCAATCCTTGTCATATATACTATAACTTTTGTTAATATTATTTATCCTAAATAACCTTCTATCAAAAATTCTTTTTTATCGCTTATAATATTTTAATCGACTAGCCCAAATCTGCGAGTGTTACAATTATCCCCCCTTAGGATGATTACGTCCCATAATCATCAACAAAACATATTTTGTATAATGACTCCATATGTTACCATTCCATCCTAGGTAATAATCATAACTCTCTGGACTTACTGACTGTTGGAAGTGCTCAATCCTGCGCATGCTCTATATTCTAAATTCGATCTTCATTGGAGACTCATGTTCCTTCAAGAATAGAGTTAACCTAAGTTAAGGTCTTCTACTTCGACTATCGTAACAGACCGATGGGTCATGCTCTAACGACCTTTCATCGTATGATGCAATGGCTATACTTCTGTCTCTTTTAGTCAGAATCAAGTGTGAAAGATACATTCCTTCATGTTCTAACATGATATAATCACATTATATTAGATAGCGATCTTGGATACAGGTTGCTTTATCTTTAACGACAACCGCAATACTTCTATTGATCACTTCAATTATCTTTTCTTTCAATTTATTGTTGGACGTTACGTCGAACTTACTTCGTAGATTAGTCGGACTCGGTTCGATATCACCACTAAGGTCAAAATACATTCATCTTCTTTAGTGATTAATGAAACAAAGGTAATGATGGAAATGAATAAAATAGCTCAATTACTTAGAGACTTAGTAATCTTGTGACTTTCCTTGATCCAAGTGCGATTCCTGTGCTTCTGGTAGTATTGGCCTCTACTACATTTCACACCTACTCATACTCGTCCCAAGTATTTGATAGGTTTTGAGCATTCTAACACTCCTATGGTGTACATGCAACCCTATAAACCTTGGGTCTATGTTTTCTCTATTATACATGCAAATATTCAATATTCCAAGGTTTTATCCTAACTAGTATAATATGAAGCAACTATACTATAAAAGCCTAGTTAGATAACATACCTTTTGATGTAGCTTGAAGTCTTGAACTTTAAGAGCTTAGCCCTAATAGTGTGGAAGCCTCGAGTGGAATCACAAATCACCAAAAACACCTTGGAAAACTTGAGAGAATAGTAAGCACACTAGAAATTGGCCCACTCTTGTTTTCTCACACACTAGTGCCATTTCATGTGCCAAAGACCTCTTTATATAGTATGGAGGATTAGGGTTTCATCCATGTAAACCCTAATATCCATGACCTTTCATTTCCATAGGATCTATGGGTTAAAAACTCCATGGACTATCCATGCAAGCTTAGCCCAACCTAAATGAACTTGGCCCATACTATATATAAGAGTCTATATTTAATTAGTTCCTTTTGATCACTAAATTAATTCTAAATTAATTCTTGATCAATACTAATTAAATAATATGATTCCATATTAATATATTAGAACTTATAATATATTAATATAAATCATAAACATACTATTCTCAAAAGACTATCCATATAAATTGTTCCGGTGAAGTGCAACCCAAATGGACCAAGCCAAATCGGGTCAAGTACATACCAATTATAGTTATGGGCTTAGACACTAATCCCACAGTCTCCCACTTGGATAAGTCTCAAACTATTATTGCGTATGACTCCAAAACCCGACTAGCAATCGCAGCTCTTAAAGCCGCTGTCGAACTCTGACCTTAGTCGATGACTTGTCCATTAGATAAGGGATCATAGATTCGTCCATTCTAGATATCATATGGACTGATACATGGGTTATAATCATTCTCTCTGTCCATTTATTGTTTCCCGATTTCCGATTTATGACGACCGACTAATTGAACAAATCAAATCAGTCCAGGCTTGGCCAAGCACTTAGGGGTGTCATCACTAAATCATCGAGGGGCCCACAGATATCGCTTTTATCCCTTTAAGGGTAAAAGGAATGGATAAACTTCGACTCATATGCTTGTTCTACTACTTGTTGAATCATACACAAAGGCACGTGTTATAACATCGAGTTACCAAATGCGTTTTCATGCAATCAATGTATAACCAACTCATAGTCAACAACTCATATCTCTAGGTTAGAAGAATATAAGATATTATCGTCTCATGATCACTCGTGATAAAATCCATGAAGTGATTCAAATGAGCGTGGGTTTAATCCAATACTCAGAACTTATGAGCACTCATGAATGTGGTAGCAACTCTTTGCTATGTCCAACACCTTAGACATCTACAAGCCAGCTTCATGACAGTCTTGCCTTAATACCTACTTCCAACGTATTATCGACCGTGGATGGTTTGAATAACTTAGTCATTTAGGAAGAATGACCTAGTTATTATGGAAGTCAAAACATGCAAAGTGAAACACAATAATAATCGAATCCAATATGGTCTCAGAACTTGTGAACTAATTGAACAAATCAAATCAGTCCAGGCTTGGCCAAGCACTTAGGGGTGTCATCACTAAATCATCGAGGGGCCCACAGATATCGCTTTTATCCCTTTAAGGGTAAAAGGAATGGATAAACTTCGACTCATATGCTTGTTCTACTACTTGTTGAATCATACACAAAGGCACGTGTTATAACATCGAGTTACCAAATGCGTTTTCATGCAATCAATGTATAACCAACTCATAGTCAACAACTCATATCTCTAGGTTAGAAGAATATAAGATATTATCGTCTCATGATCACTCGTGATAAAATCCATGAAGTGATTCAAATGAGCGTGGGTTTAATCCAATACTCAGAACTTATGAGCACTCATGAATGTGGTAGCAACTCTTTGCTATGTCCAACACCTTAGACATCTACAAGCCAGCTTCATGACAGTCTTGCCTTAATACCTACTTCCAACGTATTATCGACCGTGGATGGTTTGAATAACTTAGTCATTTAGGAAGAATGACCTAGTTATTATGGAAGTCAAAACATGCAAAGTGAAACACAATAATAATCGAATCCAATATGGTCTCAGAACTTGTGAACTAATTGAACAAATCAAATCAGTCCAGGCTTGGCCAAGCACTTAGGGGTGTCATCACTAAATCATCGAGGGGCCCACAGATATCGCTTTTATCCCTTTAAGGGTAAAAGGAATGGATAAACTTCGACTCATATGCTTGTTCTACTACTTGTTGAATCATACACAAAGGCACGTGTTATAACATCGAGTTACCAAATGCGTTTTCATGCAATCAATGTATAACCAACTCATAGTCAACAACTCATATCTCTAGGTTTGAAGAATATAAGATATTATCGTCTCATGATCACTCGTGATAAAATCCATGAAGTGATTCAAATGAGCGTGAGTTTAATCCAATACTCAGAACTTATGAGCACTCATGAATGTGGTAGCAACTCTTTGCTATGTCCAACACCTTAGACATCTACAAGCCAGCTTCATGACAGTCTTGCCTTAATACCTACTTCCAACGTATTATCGACTGTGGATGGTTTGAATAACTTAGTCATTTAGGAAGAATGACCTAGTTATTATGGAAGTCAAAACATGCAAAGTGAAACACAATAATAATCGAATCCAATATGGTCTCAGAACTTATGAATATAAATAGAACACCTTTTATTTATCACCATATTGATCACACATTATTCATTATATACTGTTTCAAATTATCAACTTTATACTTGAATTAAAACAATAGTTGTCCCATGCTCCAAGCATGTACACTATTTTTTCTAAACAATAGTCATGCCATACACCAAGTATGCATACTATGTTTGTCTATGATCTTTACTTTGTGGAATAAATCGATTGAACATAATTCCAATGATTCTCATTTCACAATCCCAAATCCTTACCGCAAATGCAAGAATTCCAAATTCCTGCCATTTACCGAAATCTGTTAGATTTTAAACTTATATGCACTGATCCTCTGTAATGATTATGCACAAAGTCACAAAGACTTGTCAACAGACATTACAGAGTATTCTAATGGAGATCAACTCCATGGAAACGAAGTCTCATATTCAAAGTACATTGCTTTGAACATCCTTCTTGCATTAAGTTTTCTAATCTTACACATATTGAATAACTTCCACCTATGGAAAACATTTCCATATTCCCATTTTGACTATCACTTCTGAACAAGAGTTGCCTCTTTTCAGAATATGTTAATATGATCCTTGCAAAATTAACAATATACTTCCAACTGTCCATGAACAACGAATCTTTGGTAAACCTTAGATTGTCCTCGACAATTGCTTAATCATTTTAGTCATATCCAATTCTAGAATTTTCCCCTCTTAATGCCCTGAGCATTTGGAAAATTTAGAAAGGATGAATATTATAGCACATGCAATCGATCCTATACCCGAAGCATATGGGACACGATTCATGATGTATCACATAAACACATGATTCTAGACCAGTCTTTTGCTACAATATTTTTATTTGCCATGTTTTCATAATTCGACCATGAAGAGGGATGCCGTAATCATAATCGAATTTTAAGAACGCAATATATATAGAATTTCCTTAAGTTGAGCCATTCCAACATAAAATTCATATATATATATATATATATATATATCTATATATATATATATATATATATATATATATATATATATATATATCCTTGTCTAAAGATGATTAAAATCTCAATCTAAGCTTTTAGAATTGAAATAAAGTATAATTTCCTCTCCTTTAATTATAGCAAAACAACTTTTCCCAATTGAAACTTTTGTTTTCTATAATTAATATTGCTAACTTGCAGCACTTATCATAATTATCATGCTCCCACTAACATGATGATTATTAGCATAACACTTATGGTCCCACTAGCTTTGACATGTACTCAGAAATCAGCTGGACTCCTAGAAATCAATACTTCATTGACTTTCTTACCAAAGTTCAGATTTCTGATACGAGATGCTTTGATAAAACTTTATCAGAATCATACACCCTTCCTTAGATAGCTCACACGTGTGTCTAAACAATTTCCAGAACTATGAAAAGGGATGCCGAAATCATAGTCTCAATTGTTTAGAACTTTGCCATTTCTCACAAGTCCATGTTAGTGTGCCGGTTAACCACACACGCTTCACTAATGACTTTGAGAATGCAAATATCACAATTGATATCTACTTAAAATCTACTTAGTGAAAGTATTTCCTCACCATCATTTTCATGAATCGGAGAGAAACCTTATGACACTTAGATTTTATGGTGTATGAGTTCCTATCCATGTGAATTTGTCGAAACCATAATCATAAGACAAAGTTAGTGACAAATCCAAACTCATATGGCCTGAACTTGTGCAATCTTAAATTCTTGCCACCTGGCAGCTCTAGGGCCTGTCATTTCTTCCAAGCTGTTATGCAACCAATTGAGAATTCTCAGAACTCATATGCAAAGACAACTTTAACTGGAATGGGCACAAAAATAGTAATATGTCAAGACGATTGGTTATAAACCTCAAGTCGTGTGCTAGTGATAAACTACAAGTTTTATTCTTGATCAGTTCTTGAAACTCTTTCAGAATCCTTTAGACCCCACTGTCCTATTGACATATAAGACTCTCTTGCCAAGACCCATTCCTTGACAAACAAATATTCAAGAGATAGTGTGGATTCTTATCAAGACAAACACTTCACACAATTGGCCTAAGTTGGTCTCTGTTTTATCTAAAACATCACAACTTACCAATTTCAAATATACAAGAGTAGGACACATTTTACTCTTACATTTGACAAGTGTTAATAAACCTTCTTTAATATGTGTCACTCAAATTACAATCTTCGAGTATGACTCTAAGACTTGTTTTTGGAACGAAGTATAACTCATCTTCTTGATTTACCCAATTCAACAATTCATGACTCCTCTTCTTAGCCATAAGAATGTACTAAGATGTCCTTAGAGAATGAATTGTGATATGGTCTCATAATCATTAAGATGGTCATAAAGCATGATACTAAAGTACTCTCCCATCCTTTTAGATTTGAGAAACTTTTATCTTTCTCCCAAATTTGATTCTTCTCATTCGTTCTGCCATACATTGAAACTTTTCCAATGTTTCAGAATTATACTTAAGCTTGTAAGTATAACCATATTTACTAAACTTCAGTAAATCATGACGAATAGTCTTATCGATATTTTGTGGTAAACTTTGACCAGTGCACAAGAAGGTGTACTCGATCCCTTAGTCCTTCACTTGACTCACATATACATGTGAACAAGGAATTAGTCTTAATTTTCCAAAGATGAAAATTCTGATTCATCATACATTACAAGTTGCATGATTCCAAGTTTCTATCCAAATGAAACTTGGGTGATGAGAATTTTTCCTTATTTGGTAAATTATGACACTACCACAAATGAAAGAATCAAATCTATTTTCCAATATTGCTATCAATGGAACCATCTAAACAACAATTTTTCACAAATGCCATTGTAAGGATACTTAAAATAAATAAAATCAAAAATTTTCTTTTATTTTTAAAACCTGCGGAAAAACTTATCCTTACAATGCAAATGCATATGAAAAACAATGTTGTTATCTATTCCTAAGCAATCTATCACAACTCTTAAGCGACAGCTCAAAATTCTGATCACTGAACCATGCGATCGAAATCCATCTTCGCGATCAGAATCAGCATATACTTCCTTTAAGCTTCCTCTTTTTTTCCTTTGATTCTTAAAACATCAACATGTGATCTAGTCACATCATGTAATAAGAATCTCCAAAGAGGAACTTAATAGAGTTAGATATTGGTCTTACCTGAAGTAGAGTCAAACTTTTGACTTGACCAACCTTATGATCTTTCAGGTAACTAGGGCAGCTTCGCAACCAATGCCCCTTCCTTTGGCAATAGGAACGTATGGACTCTTTGGGAATGGTTCACGGGACTATCTCAGACTTAGCCTTTATCTTTACCATTTGGTCAACCGAGTTGACTATGGCCGATCCCTTTCCATTGGGAAGAGAAAGCTTTTCTGGATTTTCAATGTTACCATTGTCAATGTCCATGGAAGTTTGGGAAGTCGATCTTTCAATCAAATTTGCTTTTACCAATGCTCCAAATCATTGCTGATTCAGCACCAAGCAAATAGATAAGATCATTAATGGTCATGTCATAGTCTGTTTCATAGTAGTCCTAAAGGAAACTTACTATGTGACTTAGAAAGTGATTGAACAACCAACTTTCTCAAGACTTTGACACCCAACTCTCCCGGCTTGTCAATATGTGACTTCATCTCCAAGATGTGAGCACACATAGACCTTGCTTGCCAATAGGGCTTAAGTGACTTTGAACTATTCAAGAACTTGTGGGCTAGGGAGAATAATTGGAGGAGGTGGAGGAAGAGAAGTATGATTTCCATTATCCAACCACATAACATCATCTTCATTAGGAAAGCTTGTTCCAAGAGATTTGGGAAGATCATAATTGTCTAAGATCAAGTCGTTATGATACTATAAAGTATATTATTAACTTATAATACTATAAAGTATAATTGTTCCAAGAGATTTATGAAAAAAATTTCATGTTCCATAACTTGAGGACAAGTTATGGAAGACATAAAAAACATTTTATGATGACATTAAAATAGGGACTCTTCTATTTTCATAACCTATGACTTTTAATGACACTTTAAAAGAAAAAACTCTTCATTTTCCATAACTTGAGGACAAGTTATGGAGTTCATAAAAACCATTAAGATCAAATTACCAATTAACACAATAATCAAGTAATTTTTCTCTGAACAAGATCAAACTCATAAGTGAAGATAATTCATATCAACAATTTTCAAGAACTCAGCTAATCACATAAACTAAAACAAGTCTTGAAACTTTGACAATTATCATTTATTTGGATGAGAATAAACATTACCATAACATCAAAATCAAGTTTTATGAACAAAAACACTCTGTGGTAATGATTCTAATCCAAAACAGGCCAAAAAACTAATTTTTTTTTCACTGAATAGTCACCACCTCGTGGTAAATTTTACCACCTCGTGGTGAACTGGCAGATTCCAAAAAAAAAACGATTTTTCTTTCAAATAGCATCAAGTATAATTGAAAACAAGCCTAGGCTCTGATACCACTGATAGGTTTTGAGCATTCTAACACTCCTATGGTGTACATGCAACCCTATAAACCTTGGATCTATGTTTTCTCTATTATACATGCAAATATTCAATATTCCAAGGTTTATCCTGACTAGTATAATATGAAGCAACTATACTATAAAAGCCTAGTTAGATAACATACCTTTTGATGTAGCTTGAAGTTTTGAACTTTAAGAGCTTATCCCCAATAGTGTGGAAGCCTCAAGTGGAATCACAAATCACCAAAAACACCTTGGAAAACTTGAGTGATAGTAAGCACACTAGAAATTGGCCCACTCTTGTTTTCTCACACACTAGTATCATTTCATGTTCCGAATATCTCTTTATATAGTATGGAAGATTAGGGTTTCATCCATGTAATCCCTAATACCCATGACCTTTCATTTCCATAGGATCCATGGGTTAAAAACTCCATGGACTATCCATGCAAGCTTAGCCCAACCTAAATGAACTTGGCCCATACTATATATAAGAGTCCATATTTAATTAGTTCCTTTTGATCACTAAATTAATTCTAAATTAATTCTTGATCAATACTAATTAAATAATATGATTCCATTTTAATATAATAGAACTTATAATATATTAATATAAATCATAAACATACTATTCTCAAAAGACTATCCATATAAATTGTTCCGGTGAAGTGCAACCCAAATGGACCATGCCAAATCGGGTTAAGTACATACCAATTATAGTTATGGGCTTAGACACTAATCCAACAGTATTGTCTCGCAGTTCACCAAGTTACCATACAAGGAGGTTATACAACAACCTAACACATCAGATAATAAACATAATTTAGGATTATATTACTACTTCAAAACGATTACATTTTTATTCGAGTTCATCATGCCTTTTACATCAAGCTACATCTGACAATAGTTTTTATATGGGATGACTACTTTATATTTTAGACATATTGGGTAGGCAGCTCCCTTCTATCGGCTTCCTGAAACTACATTTGTTTCCACATTTACAGCCCTGAGAGTCACATGAGAAGTTTGTGCAACATCCTTCTTTCTTGGGCAGTCCTTTGCTATATGTCATTCTTCTTCACATTAAAAACATACCTTGCTAATGTTTCTACATTCATAAGAATAATGACCTGTCTTCCCATACTTGAAGCATGTCACTCCTTTAATGCATCCTCCGAAGTGTTTCCTTTTGAATTTGTCACGCCCCTTGGCTTCATTGTTATCCCTGGACCTCTCTCTGTTGGGGTTAGATTTTGAAAACCTTATATTTTTGTTGGATTCTGAGGATCCCTTATTAATCCTCTTCTCCCTGACTTCAGCCTTGGTGGTGGTTCTCCGTTTGATGATATCTTCAAGAGATTTGGCAATTCGGATGGTTGCTTCCAAAGTAGTTGCTAATTTCAACATTGGACCGAAATCCGTTGGTCATCCATTAGCAAACCTCTCTAACGTGGAGGTTTTAGTAGGAACTAGGTGAGAAACTAGCCACATTTTCTCAGTAAACGTTGTCGTGTACTAACTAACTCTCATGTCTCATTTCTTCAGATTCTGGAATTCCTTGCTCATTTCCAACATGTCTCTTTTCTGAGCAGTATTCCCTTTTTAATTGTAAAAGGAAGTCTTCCCATGACATCTTCCATGCTTCTCCCTTTGTCATAGTGATGACCACTCATTTACACTAGCTTAAAACACCAATCTTTAGTTGTTTGGCTGCGAAGATTGTCTTCTGTATATCGCTACAATCACAACTCTCAAATACCATCTCCATTTCGTAAACCCAATCAATTGCTGCCGTTGGCGTTCGCCATCCAGAAAGATTTGGCGGTTGGGATGCCATGAAGTCTCAATACTTGCATCCATATCTATCAAGCTCTTCTTCGGTATTGTCCTCCCTACTCCTTCGTGGTTCAACCTGTCTACTCCTTCGTGGGATGTCATGAACTCTCCATACTACAGTTTCTTTCTTCCGAATGTTCCTTATTTAACTCATAGAAGTTAGTTCATCCTTTTTCTCCTAAAGTAGTCGTTTTGTCTCCTCTATTTTTCGGTCTAGCATGGTTTGCATCATTGCCCGAACTTCTGCCATTGTGATAGGTTCGGGTGCAGGTGAAACGACTGGTGCATGACCCATCACATGCTTAGGCTCAAGCTTTCGACTTTCGTTGATATTTCCTAGTCTGCTACGAGTCTTCACCATGACATTCTGTATACCGAAGCATGAGTTCAATGTATCGTGTCGATAATATATATATATATATATATATATATATATATATATATATATATATATGGAAGGTTTAGAAACATGATCCTCCTTATTATTCCGAAAAGTTATATGTCAGTTCTAATATCGTAATTAAACTTTTAGAAATCTGAACAGATAAAATTTCCTAATTATAGGTCGACAACAGACCTTAAACATAATAACATCAATTAAGATAGGTAACCTAAGGCATGCGATAATACAAACCATTTAGCACATAAATGGAAATTAGGCATCTTATCCTAAAGTGAGATAGTGCTTGTATCAATTTGGGTGTATTACCTAAATTACAATAGACACTTATCTCACTATCATTGCCTAACATTCTAAGTTTAAGACAAGAAATCCTCTTAATTCCTAGTTCGCTTAAACTAATGCTCTGATACCAACTGTGATATCCCCATTTTCATGACCATTTTAAAACTTTTTATTTATGCTTATTTAAAACGAAGTTTATTTATAAATGCAGAATTTGGTCCCGTAAGAGTATTTTCGAAGAAATGTTTTTCACTGATTTATAAAAGCTTGGGATGTCATAGTTGATACAAAACATAAGCATAAACAGGCTTTACATTGTCTTAGACTAATAGTTTACGTCTCCTTGAATCTCTCATCATTCATGAACATTTGTACTGCTACCTGTGATACAAAGAAGCTAAGTGGGTCAGGTTGGGAAACCTAGTGAGTACACAGGGTTTTCAACCCAAAATAACATAGTTAATATGTTTAATTATCTAACAATTAACCCGATTATCCATCCTCGTTTACTTATTTATTCTTCCCCAAGGATCTATCCTAAGGGTCATCTTAGTCATCGTTGTTGACAGTACTATTATAGGGATTTCTCCGAAATACATGTCAATAGGTTTCTTTCTATTTTCATTCCTAAGGATCTGTCCTAAGGATTATTTTAATCATCATTCCTGATAGTATTGTTACATGGATTTCTCCGCAATACATGTCAGTAGCAAGTAGAGCACATCAAATAGGCACGAAGTCATCGTTGCCCGTGTTCCATAGGACTGTCATCAAATAGCCTGGTGTTTGTCATCTATACTATGTTAGATGACCACATCACCTAATACAATAGTACTAGTAAGTTAAGGCATTTTTATTATTATTTGCATATCCCATCATCTATCTCCCTCTGTATTTTATTCCTCCCTCATTACCCATCACTACCCAATATATTATAGGTAAGAAAATACATATACAATAAATCGTATAAAAATCATCTTATAATATCTTATCTAACACATAACGTTTTTGCACATAAGCATGTGTAGCACTTAATTGTCTAAATACTTCATATCTATGTGTAAAATGAAAGTAACTATGCACTCACTTGATAAAAGTGGATACCTCGGAATTTAGGCAGAACTTCGCCTTTGTACTTTATCTTTTCCTTTGACGTGACCTAGGTTTAATTATCACTAAGTCTTAGTTCAATATTTCTTATGACTAATTAATAGTCTAGATTTCTCAACAATCCCAATGTATACTGAGAGTTCTTTCAAGTAAGGATCAACCAAGAAGGAAAGTTGGGAGGCAGGACCATTTCGGCGTATAGCCCTTATGAAATCCAATAATCAAGCCAACGTAACCACTCTAGACACCTCTCTCTTAAGTAGATCAATCAGTATAACGACATAAAATTACTGATAAATCATATTTATAGATTCATAACAACGAACTATTACTATAAATATAAAGTATACTAAAATAAGGATGGGTGTAATTTAACTTATAGAGATTTCGTAGACAAAAGTCCGGAAATTGCACTGGCAGAACTTCGACTTGATAACTACTACATATCGGGCACATAAGGCTTCGCCGAAGACTAAAACTAAAGGAACATGGGGCTAATATTGATAGAAATTTTGAGAGAGAGAGAGAGAGAGTTAGTTTGCAACGGTATGGGAAACGATCTGATATTTGAAGGCTATATATATATATATATATATATATATATATATATATATATATATATATATATATATATATACGAAAAAAGTAGTTACGCGCCGCATATACTGTCTGTGCGCACCGCACACTTGGGTGCTAGCCAAAAGGTGGGAATTTGTTATTGGGAATTCATGAGTCATTGCAAACTGATTTCATATGGGTTTAGTTATATGATCGAGTTCTCAATATGGGAATTCGTTATTGGAAACTGATTTCATATGGGTTTTGTTACGGTATTGATATTTCGGTCTAGTGTTCATCATTTTGGATTTATTTTAGTTTTTGTGATGGATTTGATGTTGCAGGCTGCAATTAAAGCTTAAATTCGTCTTGATTTCTTATCTGGTCGATGAAGGCATTCAATGTTTTCAATTTCTTTTTGGTTTATGATTTTGAATTCAAAGGTTTGGGTTGCATTTGAAATAAAGTGAAGACGAATTGATCTGGTTTTGTCATGAGATTAATCATTTATTATGTGTGTTTATTAAAGTTGTGAATCATTTAAGTTTTTTATGATCAAGAAAAAACGAACTCATTTGTGGGTTTTTAGTTCAGAGAGAGAGAGAGAGAGAGAGAGAGAGAGAGAGAGAGAGAGAGAGAGAGAGAGAGAGAGACCCTTTCCATACTAAATTTCATATTTCATTTAAAAAAAATAAAAATAAAAGAAAACCTTATAAATGGCCCCGGGAAGTGAAATGACGAAAATGTCTTCACTTAACGGATAAAAGATGACGAAGTGAGACTTAAGAACCAAACATCAAAAGTTTTGAAAGCATAGAGACCATCTGCGAAAATTTTAAACTTAGGGACTAAACTTCATATCTGAGAAAAACACAAAGACCATTTATGATGTTTTTTCTTTAATTAATTTTATTTATTTATTAAATTATAGTAATTTTATTTGATAAAAAAAATGAGGTAATCTAAGTGTGAATAGATGAACATGAAATATAAATACACTCTTTGTATTTAAAAAGTCGTTTCACACACCCAAAGAGAGACAATATTTACTTAGAGACTTCATAACGGTGAGTTAATGAGAAAGTTGAACGAGGTAACAACTTTATTTGTCATTTAATTGATTAAATTTTACTATAGTGAAATGTCAACTTGTTATTCAACGAATATGAAGGTCAATAGAAAAAAAAAGTTTTTAATTCTTAAATATAAATTAGTTTTTATAATTTTTCTACTGAACTTTATAAAATTCAACGCATTGTAAAAAAACTGATAAAATTGTATGAAATTTAAAAAAAAGATATAAAAATCGATTAAATTCTATAAAATTCAATCCGCTGTGGATTAATCCATTTAACATCTAAAATATAAATGACCTATTTCGGGCTTTCATCGCGATAGATGTGTTAACATCCATATTTACCAATTTCAGGCTTCCATCTCCATATAGACCACAGTGATGCATGAAAGATAAATTTTATATATATATATTTTTATCATTTAACTGTTACACAGTTTTTATTCATAAATAAAAAAAATTATAATTTATGGAAAGTAAAAATATTATTTTTAGAAAGAAAACAATCTGTATTTTATATTTCAAAATTAAAAAAAAAATCTCTTAAAAGAATGCGGATACCTAGTGAATAAAAGCATAAACCTCTGTGCACTGCTCACTAGTCTCTTGACTCTTCTCCTTCCTCCCCCAAGCTCTAGAAAGATGGGCGAACAACTGGTTTCATATCAACCCCAATCTCTATGATAAATAAGATCTCTTCTTCTCCAAGAAGATGATGACTCTTTTAGACTCACTTTACTGTGAAGAGAAGCACCAATGGGAGGATGACGAAGAAGAACCAGTGGGTAGTTACAGCTGTGTTGATAATCACCCTCAACACACACTCCTCGAACACGACCTATATTGGGAAGACCAAGAGTTATCCTCTCTCATTTCCAAAGAATCCGACGAATGTTTCGACAACAATGGCCACATCAGTCCTTCCGCAAACCACCGCCGTGAGGCGGTGGAGTGGATGTTGGGAGTGGTCTCGCATTACTCATTCACGGCCCTCACGGCGGTGCTCGCCGTCAACTATCTTGATAGATTTTTTGACAGATTTGGAGGGTTAGAATCGGAGAAGAAGCAGCAGCAGCCATGGATGACCCAACTTGCTGCTGTTTCTTGTCTTTCTCTCGCTGCTAAAGTTGAAGAAACACATGTCCCACTTCTTCTAGATCTCCAAGTACGTTTCTTTTAAGGTTTACTTGTGTTTTGTTCTATATGTTTAAAACTAACTCTTTCTCTTGAAATTCAAGATGGAGGGGAGCAAATACGTTTTCGAAGCAAAAACAATTCAAAAGATGGAGATTCTAATACTTTCGACTCTTGAATGGAAGATGAACCCCGTGACTCCACTCTCATTCCTCGATTATATCACAAGAAGACTCGGATTAAAGAGCTATCTCTCTTCCGAATTCCTCAAGAGATGCGAGTGTCTCCTACTATGCTTCCTTCCTGGTAACCATTTCATCACTTCCCTCGCGACTTTTAGTATAAATCATATACATGAGCTTGTTTTAATGATTACTAATCAAGATATGAACTTATATATAAATGCAGATGGTAGGTTTAGGTCTTATCTTCCATCAGTGATAGCAACAGCAACGATGGTGCATGTAATTCACAGTGTAGAGCCATGTATTGGAAATGAATACGAATCTCAACTACTGGGTATTCTTGGCATCAATAAGGTCAACGTCTTTAACTTTTCTTGATAAAACAATCAAGCAGTGAATTTTATGTTGCTTTGTAATTATCAGTCAGTACCTGGGCAGAAAAGATAATTACTTGATCACTTTTTATCTTTCTTTAATTGAAGTTATTACTTATTTGCTTTAAACAGGAAGATGTGGAGGAGTGTTGGAAACAAATCCAGGAGATAACATGTAGTAGAAATGGAGGTCGACATTTCAATAAACGGAAGTTCGGGGCAGTACCCGGGAGCCCAGATGCTGTAATGGATCTGTCTTTCAGCTCCGATGAGTCATGGTCGGTGGAGAACCCATCGGTTCCATCGTCGCCGGAGGGAGGAGCCAAAAAAACCCGCAAGGGTGAAGCCTGAGGGAAGCTTTTGTGTTAAATGTTTATTTGATTTGATGTTAAATTGCCAACCATCTTTGCATTTAGTCCACCTTGATAGCCCCACCAAATTGAGACTTTGAAGTTGTGTGGTGAGTTTTGGAGGTAAAGATGGTCGGCATTTTATCCGGATAAAAAGTAAGAAAAAAAAATGAAATGATTAGAGCAATGTCTTCTTCATTCCCTTTGTAAAATTAAAAAAAAATGAACATATATGTTAATGTCAATAAGAACATTCCCATGGTCAAAAGTAACATGTTTATATTGGTTGTTTTATTCATTTAAGAATTCTGATAAGTTTGAATTTATTTAAACGAGAAAATCATACAAATACCATATTTGTAAAACTAAAAAAATATGAACATATAAGTTAATTTGTGAATCGGACATGGTTGGTTGGATTAATGCTAGGCCGGTGGTTAGAATGGAGCGGGTGATTGTAGAGTTTGTGTGCATGATGGTGATTTGGTCCCTCTATACAAATGTTGTTTTATTAATTTTCTCCAAGTATAAAACCAATTTATTTTCGACAATATTTTTGTGCATTTTTTTGTGTTGGTTTTCCTTTAAAAATGATAAGACTAGTATTAATTTGAGTGCATGATGCTTAATCCAATGTGGTTTTAATTTTGTTTTTTGTTTTTTTTTTTCATTGTTTGCTCCTAGATAAGTTACCATGGTCATATCTGGTTGTTTTCATTTAAGTGTTCTTGGGAGTTCGATTTTTATTTTGCTTTGCCATATTTAATGGATGTATTTAATAAAATAACAATTTTCTTTTACATCATAAAATGAACATTTATTTTGCAATCATGAATATTATGATTGCAAAATAGGAAAAAAGAAATCTCCTTATTATTTAAGATATTTTCTTTGATAATTTATTTTTCATGGAAGATACCATATCATCATGCCTTCAAACTATGTTACTTTAGTTATTTTCTACTTTTAATGTGTTTGCAAGTTTTTAATATTTTTGCAAATGAAATATAACATTTCACAATGCAAGTTTTCTTTGTATTGATATTTGCAAATTTTGAATATTTTTCCAATTGAAATATAACATTTTACAATGCATTTTTTTGTGCTACTAGTCATACATCATTTTATTTATAATATACCCTTTTGATTTGAGAAAAATGTTAAATTAGAGGTATACAACAAGTAATTAGGAATATGTATTTATAAGTATCAATAAATATATTAAAAATGTACATTTAGTAATTGGGTGTATCTTTAAAGTCACCTTTAGTTTAATTTGTATGTAACAAAATATTTTATAATTATAGAGTTGGAAATAAGGATTTTATAACTTATATATATATATATATATATATATATATATATATATATATATATATATATATATATATATATATATATATAAAAGATCGGATAGATAGTAGGCTGGGTGTATCTGCTCTAAGCCCACAACCAAATAAGGAACAAAAAATGAAGCGGAAAGCACACATCCTACTACCTGTCGGATCCGATTAATATATATCTTTGAATGCATACACTAAGGAATCATAAGGTTAGTATTATAGGCCCCCTTCTACTGAATGTACTAGACTCGACTGTTCTGTGTGTCGGTAGCAGAGTATGCCTAATCATAAATGAGTATATGGCTAATCATAAATGAGTATATGGTAGAGAGCTATAATCATATATCATTATACATGTTTATATATTTATGCATAATCATAAATGATTATACATATATGTCTGTTCACAGATTGAGTAATCATATATGATTATGACAGTTGGTGACAGAAAATATGGTGGTGGCAGAAATGACGATGGTATAAGTGACGAAGGTGACAGTGGTGGGGTCAGCTGGTGTTAGAGGTGGTGGTAGTGGTGGTGGCGGTGGCGGTTGTGGTGGTGGGGATGGTGGCGGAGGAGAAAAGAACGGGCAGTGTTATATAATCATTTATGATTATAAAATGCATGTCGCGTCGGTACGTCGGAGGGTTAAAGCGGCAGATTTGAAATATGTGGTTGAGGTTGAATCTCAAGATTTCTATTTTATTTTTAATCTCAATGGAACCTACCTCTCCCTCTCTCTCTCTCTCTCTCTATATATATATATATATATATATATATATATATATATATATATATATATATATATAATCACCTAATGTATTATAGAGTCGGAAATAAGGATTTTATAACTTAAATTAGAGGTATACAACAAATAATTAGGAATATGTATTTAATAAGTATCAATAAATATACTAAAAATGTACATTTAGTAATAGGGTGTATCTTTAAAATTACTCTTAGTTTAATTTGTATGTAACAAAATATTTTATAATTATATCATAAATCACCAAATGTACTATAGAGTCGGAAATAAGGATTTTATAACTTTATATATATATATATATATATATATATATATATATATATCACCTAATGTACTATAGACTCTTCCTCAGAATCCTCTTTCTCGTAATCCACCTCTTGGTATTCTTCGGGACCCTCTTCTGGGTTCTCCTCATGAGCCTCTTCTGGCTCCCCTTCGATCCATCCGTTGGTTGCCATGGTAGGGTAGTAGTGGTCTTCGTGGTGAAATTCAGCCATGCCGTCTGTGCGAGAATAGAGGTATAAGAACTACATAGAGGGTTTAAGTGTATGTTTTTATGGTATCCTAAAATACTCCCTTAGTATTTAAATGTTACGTTTGATTCTTGGTATGTTAGTGTTGGTAAGTGTTAGACTCGTCGTTTACTACGACTATTTCCCAGCATATACTAGTTACACCTCAGATAAATGTAGTTGATCAGGCTATATTTATCCCAAGGCCTAGTTACATATCCCAAGGCCTACCCGTAGTTTTCAACTCATCATACTACTTTTATTATGCCCTAGTTCTGACACTGCCATAACTTGTATGTACTTATACTTTACTTAAAATATTATTATATTTTTAAAAGTATACTTGTAGTCAGAGTGTTTTAGCCCTATTGTATTTATAGTCGTATATCTTGTATGGTTTGATATACTAGTTCACTATAAACAATGCTCTGATACCAATCTGTCACACCCCCAAACCAGAACGGCGGAAACGTCTGGGGGCGGATGGAGTGACTTCATGTACAATATCATAACATTTGAATATAAATGAAACATAACAACACAAACATTCGTACATTGAGATTTCTAGTATTACATTGTTTTCAAAACTCTGTCTGTTCAAAAGTTGAATACAAATAACTGAAAAGTAGGAAAAAAAACATGAGGCGACGACGCCGGCCCTCGAGAAGGGTTGAGTATCTGTCTACTGGTTTCCTGAGAATACAAGTGATTTTGAAAAGTGTCAACAATTAAGTTGGTGAGTTCATAAGAATTTGTATGAAAAGGGTTTGTGACTGTTTCGCTAATCCTTATGTGAGTTATTATGAACTGTAATTGTATGTAATTCATTTGTACTTTTCCTTGTAAAGTAATAATGTATGTTTCCAGAAAATCCGATATTTTCTTTAATATGAACTGTAATTGTATGTAATTCCCTTGTATCTTTTCCTTGTAAAGTAATAATGTATGTTACCAGAAAATCCAATATTTTCTTAAATGTGAACTGTAGTCTTTAACCCTAAGACCAAGATGTAAGTGAATGTTGTACTGAAAATAGTATATAGTTTTATTTCTTTTTATAAAACTAATGAAGTGTAAGCTTCCCGTAAACCAAGTAGTTTCGCTAATCCTTATGTGAGTTATTATAACCATGCTTGATATGACTGATATGCCTGAACGACGTTCTTCAGGCGTCGGAATCGGTAGACTTTTGTCACCCTAGACTTGCCGGTCTAACTGTAGCGAACAACTGAGGTGTGGGGTTGTCAATCCTGTATAGATCTATACACAACGGTCTCGCTCTCCCTCCAGGAGACTCTAGTTATAATGCAGGACTTAAGGTGTACACTAGGTAGGTACGGTGAAGAGAATGTCTCACAAGAGCATTAACTGATTTACGTGAACTATGACTCCTTTTTCTTGTAAGACGAAGTAAGTATATCTTTGAACAATTATATGTATCGTCTAATGTGAAAGTGTGGGTTGTGACTTCCAAACTATACCAATATAGTTTTATGTTGTTTGTTTGAAACTATTTATATAATCTTTTATATAAACATAAATGTGTATTTTTGTCTAATATGAAAATATGAAATCAAAACATAATATTTTGGGTTAACACCCACTAAATTAGTAAATGGCTATAATGTACTCATTTTTGCTAGAAAAGCTATCTTTTAGAAAAAGTTACCAAAACCATGTAGTTTTACTACCATAGATTTTCTTATGATTTTATAACATAGATTATGTTTGTTTTAACAATATATAAATATATATATATATATATATATATATATATATATATATATATATATATCGCAAATATTTATACCAAAAACTAGTATAAACCATAACTTATGCAAATAATATCTTAACTTTAACATAAAGATGAAAACATGTAATTACTTGTGGGATGAACAAAGTTTACTTGTATTCCCCCCCTCCCCCCCCTAAAACATGAAAAAGTTTGAAAATATGGGGGTATGAACTCACATTGAGTGATTTTGTTGGTTGATTTGAGGTGGTGAAGTGAAGCTCTCAAGCCTAAACACTTGAAGAGTTTGATAAACTATTTGCAACTTATGATACCATAAGGATGTCATCCCATAATATATTATGTGTAAATAGGATGAAATCAACAAAATTGTAACGACCAAATTTTTCAAAACAAATTTTTCATTTTTAATTATCCAAAATGCATGTTTATCATCCACAAAACCAGTTACAATTGTTTTCAAAAACATATCAATTACAACTTTATTTCCAAACTATCAGAGTGTCCCATAAAATATCTGCGTGAGAGTGCACGCCGCGCCATCAAGCCTTGCCCTTGCCCTTGGGCTCAGATGTACTTGAAACAAATCCACAAACTGTAAGCTAATGCTTAGTGAGTTCCCCAGAGCATACTACACACAAACCACATACAACATATCATACTAGCTATAACAGCTATACATATCACATAATCCATGCATACATAAAATGCCATGGGCTACCCCACATGGTCTTTACCTAGGACTGTCATGGGCTACCCCACATAGTCTTACATCCAATGCCATGGGCTACCCCACATGGTTTTTACCTAGGAATTCCATGGGCTACCCCACATGGTCTTACATCCAATGTCATGGGCTACCCCACATGGTCTTTACCTAGGAATGTCATGGGCTACCCCACATGGTCTTATATCCAATGCCACGGGCTCCTCCCGGGGTCTTCCATGCAAAACACACAATGACATAGCATATCAAATCACAGAATGACTAACACATATATCATAATCACATAATGGGCCGGCCTTGGTGCCTTAGACCGATGGGTATGGTGAGAAGACTCACCTCTGTTTGCTGAATACAAAAGCTGCTCTCCTAACAGTCCGTAACCTCCCGTGCTGAATAATAATATTAATTAATGTCATGACCTTACTTAATCAAAAGAAACCCAAACTCCAAACCCTTCCATGAGGCCCAATTATCCTTCCCTTGCTAATGGACCCAAAGTCGAAGTTGAAAATCATTAATGGGCCTTTTGGCGCAATAAGACCCAACCAATATATCCATGGCCCATAACAGATGAAATGGCCCATAATTCACAGAATGCAACCATGTCCAATTACCAAATGAGGCCTAATGGCTCAAGGGCCCAAAACAGATTCGGCCCAACTGTGATGCGTAACCTCGGCGTACCATCCTGGTACGCGTAGCATACTGGGGTCTTGGGACTACGCGCAACGTACACTGGGTACACCCAGCGTACTACCAGATTAAGCACTTTCTCCATTAAGTGCTTAATACTCGATTCCTTTACGTCCAAAAGCCAGATCTAAGTTTGTTAAGACGTCCTAAGGCATAAAGTTGGCAACTTTATGCCTTTGCATGACTCATATACACCCAACATCTCCATTAAGACCTTTTCAAGGTCTTTAACCCATGCATGATGCCAATACTTAATGGAGTATTAAGCACTTAATGGACCTTTAGATATGGCTTTTGGACGTAAAGGAATCGAGTATTAAGCACTTAATGGAGAAAGTGCATAATCTGGTAGTATGTTGGGCGTACCCAGTGTACGCTGCGCGTAGTTCCAAGACCCCAGTACGCTGCGCGTACCAGGATGGTACGCTGAGCGTACGCATCATAGTTCGGCCGAATACTTCCACCAAGACTCCATTTACGTCCAAAAGCCATATCTAAGTTTGTTAAGACGTCCTAAGGCATAAAGTTGGCAACTTTATGCCTTTGCATGACTCATAGACACCCAACACCTCCATTAAGACCTTTTCAAGGTCTTTAACCCATGCATGAGGCCAATATTTCCACCAAGACTCCATTTTCATGCTACTAAAGGACCAAGGGACCTCAGATCTGTCATTCCCATCTTTTGGAGTTGCTTAACTCACTAATGGAGGTCCAAAATCAACCAAAAGGGACAAAGTAGGAAACCCTAGCTAGATCTAGAGATTTAAGTGGAAATATGCAAGCTTTTTACCTCCAGAAGCTTTGAAAGATGACCAAAATGCAGATCCTTGAAGCACCAACTCGTCCCAAGCTTGTTTGACCACTTCCTCTTCTTGGAATGAACACTAAAAAGGATCACAATGCACTCTTAAGGCTCAAAAGCACTCACAAAGGTTATTAGGGCTTCCAGGAATGTTTGAAGGTAAAGGAGGCTGTTAAGGGTGTGGCTCAAAAGAGTTAACGATGTTTATATAGGCCACAAGTTCGGATTTTAGGGTTTTGGCCCTCTGTTGCGTACGCCCGGCGTACCCTTACGTACGCCCCGCGTACGCAAGGCTCCTTCACGATCCTTCTCACATAGTATGCTAAGCCTACCTTGAAGTACGCCCAGCGTACGATAGGGACCATTTTTGCCAATTAAGTTATTTTTCAAGGGTTTCAAGGTGTACCTGATTTGGAGTGTTACAAAAATAATGTGTAGAATCACTAGCCAAACTCGAAAATATTTACAAAGATCTAGGGATGATACTTGGATAATTTTGAGCTTAAAAGATCCTAGGTTTGTTTTTGAAAAGATTTTGAATTGTTGCTAAGTGAAGTGAGGGAGGGATTCTTGAGAGAGTATGAATTAATCAGAGAATAAGTTGAAGGAAAGGTGAGGTTTAGTGAGGATGATCTCGTTTCAAATAAGAGGAGTAAGGTTGATGGGAAGTTTACTTTGAGAAATGTTGGTTGCTTCCTGGATATATGTTGGATAATACGTAGAAAACTGTGAATTGCATGGGAAAATAGAAATGGATATCACATCCTATCATAATGTCAAATCCTACTGAAAGCACATGAGAGAACCCACTGGAAACTCCTTTGCTTGACCGAAATCACCCCATTCTCTTGGTGATTTTGTTCCTAACACCTCATACTACTATGATTTCGGCCTTAGTGGGCCTTCCTTGGTGTTTTCGGCCATGATGGACTTAAACCTTGGTGTTTTCGGTTCTAAGATGTCTTAGGTAGGAGATTTCGGTCCTAGGGTACCCTAGCTTGGTGATTTCGGTCATGAGAAGTTATGGGATGGGGTACTAGGCTACATATTAAAACAATGTTCAAATTTCATGATTTTTATTCCCACTATTTAACTAGTCTTGTGCCATTAAGACTTGTTTACTTTCGAGAGGTTGTTTACCATATGGTTTTCAAAGTATAAGTATATAATAACTTATATAAAACATGCCCTTCATGGCTTTCAATGTTCTAGGGCATCAGGTTATGTTGTGAATCCACTCGTATAGGGTTAAGGTTTAGACCTTGCTTGATCCAAAATCTTTCGGGTTGTCACACACGATGGTATATATTCTTGATCTTTGGAAGAACCTGATTTCTTTTGACTCTTTGGCCAAGCATCAACTAAAGTACTGGTAAAGATGACTGGGTAAAATCTACAAAGGTTCTCTTAGAACAACGTGATGGCATGACATAGTTATTCAAAAATCTATATGCCCAGAAGTAATTATAAAATGATTTTGCTAGATAATATATGGTATTAAATGGTCACTAGCAACAACTTGATGAAATATATTATTTATAAGAATTTGATCATTGATAAATAAATAAAACTTTTATAATGAATTGAAATTTATTTATTTCATGAAAATTTTAATTTTCAATGATAAGTATCATAATATATCATAAGTTATGATTTATTAAGTCATTTGCATTTATTTGGACTAGAAAGACTTTTGTCTTTTAGATAAATAAATAAGACTTTATAAGATATAAAAGAATGAGAGATTTTTTTTAATAAAATCTCTTTCCTTTTATTTATAAAATAAGAAAATGACTTTAAAGGGACAAGATATGAAGCTAGTTGATTATTATAAGATAGATGTCTTATTTTAGAGGCATGGTAACTTTTATAATCATATATCATGTGCTTTAGAAGTATGGTGTGTAAAAAAGGTTTAAGATACAATGGATAATAGCTAAAGAGAGTCTTTAAAAACTTTCACCTTCTACTTGATTCCATTAGCCATATCTACGTGATTTACTCTTCTCCTTCCCTTTTCTCTCTAGCTTTTCATGTTGTTATGTTATTAGAAGAGTTATGATGCTTTTTCTACATCTCTCTTTAAGTCATTATTTGGGTGTTGACTTAAATCTTAAAAGTGTTCTTACTATTAAAAGAAGAAGACTAGAATCTTATCAAGTTGATTTATGTTGGTGGATATCTCTAGAGAGCTTCTACTTTGGAGTTTGTTGTCATCTTCATCAACTTCCTAATTGTCAAAAGGAACCAAAGGCTTTAAAGGCTGTAATATTTTCCTTTTCTATAGTTGTTTTAATATTTCATTAGCTTTGCAAAATGATCATTGATGGATAAAATTGTTTTAGTTTATTCAAATCTAAAAATGTTTCATTGCCAATTACGCTGAATTTATCACTATAATTAGACTATTTTTAATAAAAACCCAACAGTTATGTCATTTAAGATTGGGGCATATGAGTGAGAAGGTATGAGTACTTTGAATAGACATGGGCTATTTGGTGGAGAAATAACTTGAAAATTCAAATTCTATGAAACTCGTGTTATGGAAAGGCAACGAATGTTGAGTTTCATTTCTTGTCAACACACAAGCAAGGAAATCCTTGAATATGTTCGCTTAAATTGATGGGATCCTTTTCAAGTGAAATATCATGGTAGATGCATGTACTTTGTGACTTTCATTGATGACTATTCAAGGAAAGTTTGGTTGTACTTCTCAAAAGATGAAGTGTTTTGGACAGTTCGAGGAGTGGAAGACTATGGTTGAAAAATAAACAAAGAAACAAGTTAAGACAATTAAAACGCCTACAAATTCCGGCTAGATGTTTAAAATATAATAGTAATAAGTATACATTTTATCGAACTATTAAAATCCTTGAATAGGAGAATTGTTCTTCATACGCCTAACGATCTAATAAATATCTATCATATACACATTATGTGAACAAATATTAAGATTATATAATATTTGTAGAAAACCTTAATATAAAATTTATCGTTGAAGCGATAAAATAAAATATAAAAATAAATTACTATTTAGGATAAATAATCTAAAGTAAATTCGTAGAGACCATAACTACGAGCACATGGATATAAAGAACATATAAATCTAACTTTGTATGAGGAAGTTATGATTTTTCGAAGTTTCAAGTGCGGCACAATGTGCGACATATAAATCGAAATAAAAATAGGTTGATTGTTAGCGAAAGCAATATAAACGAAAGTCAATGCACTCAAAAAAACAAATTTTTCGATACGGAGAACGTAGAAAACGGAGCTTGTATGAAAAAGTTATGAGTTTCGCAACATCATTACAGTGTAAGCCTTATCGGATCGTAAAATGAAAAATAAAATGTGAATTAACCAATTAAGTCTGAATGAAAGTTGTAGTATTCGTCGATATGAAACTAGGGATATAAAGAACATCGAAAAAGGAACTCGTATGTGAAAGTTACGATTTTTAGAATATTTAGAAATTCGGACAATCGAGATCACAACACGTGGCACCATGGATGAGCGTCACGTGTCGCGATCTGGTTAGACCCTTCCTCCCCAAGCCTGGAGATTTAGAAGAATTGATGAATGCCACATGTACAGGGTGCGATGTGCCCAGACGTTGCGCGCCTTCTGAAAAATGCTATAAATACTTCCATTTTAGTGCTCATTTGTAACAACCCAAAAATTCAGGTAAAAATTTTTCATTTAATAATTAGAAATCTCATTCATATTTGTTTTCCAAAAATTCCATTACATAACACATTGTTCAAAAGATCAAAATATCATAAACAACTAGTGCGAAAATACTGGAGAGTGCACGCTGCGCCATCAAGCCGGACCCATGCCTTAGAACCAGAAGTACCTGAAACACCCAACAAAACTGTAAGCACACGCTTAGCGAGTTTCTCAAAATACACAAAACACATAACCACATAATGCCATGCACATATACACATAAATCTGTCATGGAATCCCTCAATGGTTTTCGACTAGGATGCCATGGGCTACCCCCATGGTCTTATACCCAAGGGACATGGGCTCCCCCTCATCGTCTTACCAAGTGCTATGGGATCCCCCATGGTCCTCACGTAAATCAATACATACCAAATAACAAACCATTGCATATTCAACTATAGAAATCTCATATCAAGTAATGGGTCGGCGTTGGTTCCTTCGACCCATTGGTATAGTGAGAAGACTTACCTCAGTCTGCTGAACACAAAAGCTGCTCGACTACTAGCCCAAAATCTCACACTGAGTAATATTCAAGTAACCTAGTTAGAATTATGGCATAACCTAGACATGGGCCCAAAATCCTAAGTCCAAGTCCCTTCAAAATGGCCCAAAGACCTTTCCTTCACTAATGGGCCTAATATTAAAATCCAATTTTGTATTGGGCTACAAGGCCCAAAAGGCCCAACATGCAAACCTTGGCCAAAATGATAAATTCAGGCCCAAACACCAACGAGTCCAGGCCCAAACACTTAGGGCCTAAAGGTTCAAAATCCACCAAAGGCCCACGACTTCCTGAGAGCGTACGCCCATCGTACCTCTTCTGTACGCTTAGTGTACTGAGTTAAGGGTACGCGCAGTGTACAACATAGTACGCCCAACATACAAACCGATCATGCACAAAATCCATTAAGTGCTTAATGCATGCATGATCTTCACTCAAATTCTAGATCTTGGTCGATATAATGGTCCTAAGGCATAAAGTTGGCAACTTTTTATGCCTTTGCATGCTAGATAAGATCCCAACAACTCAATCTACTTTATTAAGACCTTTCCAAAGGTCTTAACTCATGCATGGAGCCAAATAAGACATCAAGTTTGCATTTTTATACTATAAACAAGTCCAAGAGTTTCAGATCTAGCCTTCCTAACCCCTGGAGTTGCCCAAACTCTCAAGAGATGATTTATGGACTCAAAAGTCCTAACCTCTGGAGTTGCCCAAAATCCCAAGAGATGATTTATGGACTCAAAAGTGGACTATAGCAAACCCTAACTCAACAAGCAAGGAGAGTAGACAATATGTAAGCTTTTTACCTTCAAAAGCTCTCCAAGATGCTCTAGATACAGGATCCAAAGGCTCCTTCCTTGATCAAGGCTAGACCACCACCTTCTTCTTCTTGAACACCCTGTAGAAAGTCACCAAACACACCTTTAGGCTCAAATATCACAAGTTCTTGCAAAAATAGGGTTTAAAGACGAAATGAGGCTATGGAGGCTGATTAGGGTTTGGTCCAAATGATATAAGGTAGTTTAAATAGGGTGCAAGTCAAGAAATTAGGGTTTTAGACATCTGCCACGTACGCCCCGCGTACCTGCTCGTACGCCCAACGTACGAGCCTCAACCACTTGATGTGTATATTTAATGCACTAGTTTTTTATTTATAATTCCTAGTTTATCGCATCTAAACCACACCCTACAGGCAGTGAACCCGATCGAGTATAGTATAGTTTTGATAAGCAAGGGTGTCGAACACAAGGGGAACGGTAGTGAATTAATTTAGAATGTTTGATTATAGGTTTCACAAAACACACGAAGGCAGTAAAGAAAGGTTTTACGGAATTACATCTCAAACAATTGATTAAACAATAAATCTCGATAAACTGACCGAAGACAAATCTCTTTAGGTACTTTGGTTTAGACAAATTACATCTTAAAATCATTGATAATTGCACAAACAAATTTGTTTATTCATGTTCACCTATTTCTAAATGATTAGGTTCATGTTCACTATTACTAATCTTTTAGCAAACAAGTCAATTCAAGCAGTGATAAGTTGATTAAACTAACAGGTTTCCTAGTGTTCAGTTCGAATCAAGCAAAAATTATAATAATAGTTAATCAAATTGGTTGTTTCAATTAACTCATATGTGGTTGGTCATCACACATGCTCACACATTAATTTACTTATTTTCTAGTTAACCATAGGTTATGTTCACAACACTAGGCTTACAATCTTGTTTTCATAAAACCATAAGATTCAAGTAATCAAGCAGATGTTCATACAACTCAATATACTTAGTCAACAACAGAAAATAATTGTCATTAACACATAAGTATCTTTTAACAAGCTTAACAAGATTAATTAAACACGAATAAAACAATCCAAATAGCAATTAACCCACAAAATTAATGATTTATCTAGACATCAACACAAAGCAAAGGGTTTTAACACCCAAATCAGAAAGTAATTGTATATAGAATCATGTTTGAATGTTAATATTGGTCAGAACAGCGAACCACATGTTTACTAGCATGAATCTGCTCTCCAATCCTTCAGATCTTCGGTCTTGTCAGCTTAACGGCCTTTCGGTCGCCTTCTAGACCCTTAAAACAGATTCTTGGGGTTTTATAATCGCATAAATCAATATAGGGTGTAAGATCTCTCTTCAGGGCTAATTTTCTACTGTATTTATAGTTTTCAGCGTCAAATCGACGAGTTTGGACACCAACTCGGCGAGTTCTTCATTAAAATATTGTATTCCCCAAGTCAGCGTCAAGAATCGTGAAGCTTCTATTCAACACTGCGAGTTTGTGTTAAACTCGACGAGTTCGTTGCGAATCACCATTTTCTCAAAATACGAAAGTCGTCAGAAATTGTGTCTAGTTTTGAGAAATTTTTTAATCTCGTCAATCGGAGTTATGAGTCATGAGATATGGCCAAAACAATGACGAGGGGTCAAGCTGTCCAGCAACATCCTTCTTTCTTTAAAATCCAAGATCCGTGCTTCCAATCGCTAATTCCGCTTCCTTTTCCTTCTGAGCATGTCTTTGTTGCTGAAATGAGATTTTAAACTAATTAAGTACCTTTTTTTTCATTATTTGAGACAAAAACAACATAAAGTATTAAGATAATGAATGAATTTTATAAATAAATATGCCCATATTAAAATACCTCACACTTGACTTTTGCTTGCCCCCAAGCAAAACTGAATTTTAACACACTAATACCACATAAGATATTCCATTTGAACCCAACCATTATGCCAAGACCACAACGCATGCATTTGTGTCTAAATTTTCCTAAGGACCCCCCTAATCCTAAATACTTACGATCCTCATAAACACTCACCCACATCTTTTGAACAACGCTCATTTTATGCTTCCCTCTGAATTCATCCCCAGAAAACTTTCTTAACCTCAAAGAATATTTGGTTAAACCCCTAAGCATACATATGGAAAAATAACCTAGAAAAGAAAAATAAAATAAAAATAAAAATACAACTTTTGCTTTGAATCTTTGATACTTTGTAGATCTTCTTCATATCTTCATACTTGTAGATTCTTTCAAACTTTTCAACACACTTTTTTTTCACCTTATTATTATTATTTTAAATGCACTTTTTTTTCTTCATTCAGACTAAAAAAATCCTAGAAAAACATATGCTTACGCAAGGGGATTTAATTTCATCCTTTACTGATTAAAGGCATTGGTCTTATTTGCAATGACTACTTAAGCTTTCCTGGATACATTTCAAGTACACGATGCTAAACATGTTACGTCCCTCAAACTAAGCAAGGTTGTGTTTTTGTTCCATGATTTCACTCGGATAAGGAAGCCAAAAATACATTAACCCCATTTAATTCATTTATATTGAATTTTGGTCCCAAAGTTCAAGAAATGAATGCAAAAGGGCCTTAATGGATTTTTCGTAATATTGGCCTTGGGGGAGTACACTGTACGTATGTGTGTACGTTGAACGTACTAGGGCGCGCCCTAATACGCTGACCATACATCAGTGTAGGCGAGGGATACTTAACAGATGAGGAAACCCTAATCTTTAGGGTTTTGCTCGTATATAAGCACTCTTATGGCCTCATTTCCTTCACCTCAACTGCCTCCAGCCCTCTCATACATGTTTGCAACCCTATTATCATCTTGAGGAGCCATTTATAAGCTTGTGCGTGTTTTGGTGCTCTTGAAGAAGATGGAATGAAGAGGAGACCACCTTGAAGGAGTAAATCTCTCTAGATCCAGGATCACACCACCTTTTGGCACCATTTTGAGATATCAAGTTCTGAACTTGGTGTAGTTTCTTGTAGATCTAGTGTTGGGTTAGTTTTAGGTTCTTTTTGTCCTAAATGTGGTATTTCATGGACAAAGCATGTTCTTGACCCATTAATCTGTCCTTTCAGACCCTTGGGAGGGTCTATGCTTATTCAAAAATCAGAGTATTTATTTTAAAGAACAATATTGCGGAATTTGTTCCCAGAAAAACATGATAAATATATTATCAAAGCATTTCCGAAGAAATGTATTTTGTTTATATTAAAACTTTGGGATGTCATCTTCAATACAGAAAAATAAGCATAAACAGACCTTACATTCATTTACACTAGTGATTTACATCTCTTTTAATCTATCAGTGTAATGTAGCTTCGTATCGACACCTGTGATATAAATAAACTGAGTGGGTCAGGTTGGAAAACCTGGTGAGTACATAGGAATTTCAATCCCACAATGTTATACCATATATATATTTTAGAACTCACAAAGTGTACAATTTCATCTTATATAAGCAATTCTTATCCCACCCCGTCGATCCTTACAACGACATGATCCATACTCTTAGATCTAAAATTAACTTCTTAACTTAATCCATACTCCCAGATCAAGTATGTCTAATCCATACTCTCAGATCAATAACTGTGCCCATTCCATACTCTCAGACTAGGGATAATTGACTATGTCTCAATCCATGCTCCCAGATTAATGACAAATAACTATGTCCTCTCCATACTCTTAGACTAAGGACGATTGACTAAGTCTAATCCATGCTCTCGGATCAATGACAAGTTTTAAAGTTCTACCCTATGTATATCTCACTCGTACTCATAAGGAGATACTACCCAATATTCCTCATATATAATTTATGTTTACTCTGTATCCTAAATCATCATATATTATCAGATATGCTCTTAACACATATTTCAGGCAATAACAATTATTTCACACACAAACATATATTTAATACTCTAATCAACACTTGTATTAAAATCATGGTCATGAAAGGGACTATGCACTCACTTGTTACAATGATGATTTCGAACTCGGGCAGCGCTTTGCTTCTAACAATTCTATTTTCCTTCGACGAAACCTAGTATTATTACCACTAGATTTTAGTCTAATATTTATTGTGACTATTTACCAGCGATATTGTTTTATAAGTGTTAAACAATACGTTTCAACCACTATGTACAGACAGGGGCCAGACATGAAACAACGGAGGGCAGAACCATTTTGGCATTATAGCACTTGTGAAATCCATTAGAGGCAGGACAGAAACACTTTGTGGGTTTGGAGTTAGTGAATCAGATCGCCGAAAAGCTAAAATTCATCAGGGGAAGGATGCTAGCTGCTCAAAGTTGTTAGAAAAGCTATGCAGACAAGAAGCGACGACTGATAATATTTGATGTGGTTCAAGTGTTACTTAAAGTCTTACCATGGAAGGGAATTATTAAATTCGGAAGGTGTGCAAAGTTAAATCCTCGTTTTATAAGACCATTCAAATTAGTTCAAAGGATAGGGAGTCAAGCATGTATGCTTGAATTGGCCGCTAAACTGGAAGGTATCCATAATATCTTTCACGTTTGTTATTTGAGGAAGTACTCGGGAGAAGAAGTTGATGTGCTCCCACTTTCATAATTGAGGATTGATAAAGATAGAAGGTTGGTTGAAGATCCTGAAGCAATCGTTGACTGTAAGAGGAAGAAATTATGACATAAGATGATTGACTTGGTGCTAGTGCAATGGAAACACACGATAGGGCCGAATCTGTTGGGTTTTAGTATACTACAACATCCAATGGTGCACATACAACCCTAAATACCTTGGATCTATGTTTTCACTAATTATACATGCAAATGGTTTCCAAGGCATTAAACCTATAACTAGCATACATTTGACATAAACCATATAAGATACTAGTTAGGATAACGTACCTTTTGATGGAGCTTGAAGTCTTGGTGTATTTGGCCTTAAAGAGCTTAGCCCCAATAGTGTGGAAGCCTCAAATGAAGTCACAACGCGTCATGGACCGATTTGTTTATGCTTTATAAAAATCAGAGTACTTCTTTTGATAAAAATGTTGTGGAATTTTTTCCCAGTAAAACATGATAAGTATGTTATCAAAGCATTTATGAAGAAATGTATTTTTATTCATTTTAAAACATTGGGGTGTCATCGTCAATACAGAAACATAAGCATAAACAGAACTTACATTCATTATCACTAGTGATTTATGTCTCCTTAATCTCTCAGTGTAATGTAACTTCATATCGACACCTGTGATTCAAATAAACTGAGTGGGTCAGGTTGGAAAACCTGGTGAGTACATAGGGTTTTCAACCCACAATAATATAATTATTATGTTTAAACATCAAACAATCAACCAAATTACCCATCCCCATTATCTTCTTTACTCTTAAGGATCTACCCTAGGAATCAGCTATTCCTCGTTCATTTATTCCTTAGGATCATCCTAAGGAATTTGGCACGAAGTCCATCGTTACCAAGGTTTATAGATTACAACTGGTGAACACGTAGTCCAAAACATCTGGTAAACACTTAGTTCAAAAGTAACTAGTGAACACACTTAGTTCAAAAATACCTAGTGAACACACTCAGTTCAAAATACCTAGTGAACACACTTAGTTCAAAAATATCTATTGAGCACCTAGTTCAAAAACACCTACAGGTTACGAGCCTGCTAGCGTTCCACCAGACTATCTAGTATAGTCCGTGGTCGTCCTCTGTACTCCACTAGATGACTGGATCACTGCCAAAATTGATGTCTTTCATCGTGTTATCACACAACAACTATTTCATCTACCCATGTTTTACCCAACACATTTTGTAGATATAAAGTACATATACAGTTTAAATCATTTAAAACATGTATAAAATCGTTCATCCATCATAGATAACAAGTATACAGATAATATGCACACATAGCACGTAATTTATATAAAATACTTCATATATATGTAAGATGAAAGTAACTATGCACTCACCTGATAAGGTGGTCACTCGGTACGCGGACAACGCTTCGTTAATCTTAAAACAATTTCCCTCGGACAAAACCTAGTATCATTACCACTACAGTTTAGTCTAACGTTAACCGCGACTAATTAATAGTCTAGCTATTATTACTATTATTAAGGCGTTAAGAAACAATCTTATATAACTCATAATAATAGCCCAAATAATTATTTTAAGGTCCTAATAATGTTACTATATTAAAACATAAGCTATACTAAAGATAGGGGAGGCATAGCTCACTTACAGCGGGTTTTTTGCAAAACCGGGCTTCGCTGGAGCAGCGTTCCCGAGCCGAAAGGCTCTTTTCTTGGGACTCCGAGAGCCTCGGGGCTTCCTTCGGGTGCTAGGAGGTTTACTTAGACTTTAGGGGGCTTAAGGGAGGCTAGAGAGAGAAAGTAGAGAGAGAAAGTGAAGTTGGAAGGTGTGAGAAATGAGGGTGCCCCGACACTCTATTTATAGGTTGGAATCTCCAAAACTCGTCGAGTTGGCCTCCAACTCGTCGAGTTCAGTGTCAGATGTCACCATTCTGCTAGCAAAACGTGTGTGGTTCACATTGCGCCACGTCACCCCTTTTGCAGCAGCACCGTGCCGACTTCTAAACCCCGTAACTTTCGCATACGATATCCGTTTTTGACGTTCTTTATATCCACGCGTAGGTAAAAACAAGATCTACAACTTTCATTTAGACTCTGTCGGCTAATTCTCGACCAATATTAAATTCAACAGTAGGAGGAGATTATACTGTTAAATGTCCGTGTAAAATGCATAACTTCTACATACGAACTCCGTTTTCGTCTGTCTTTTTATCGTTGAGTTCCTATTAATGAGATATTCAACTCTCATTTAGGTTGCGTAGGCCAAAAACCGCTCGAACTAAAATTCGAGTTTCGGGCCGTGCACTACTTTGCCAAATCTTAGAAAATTCATAACTTCCTCATACGAAGTCAGATTTGGGCGTTCTTTTTTTGTATGTTCTCGGTTTAACGTATACTACAACTTTTGTTTAGATCGCTAAGGATAAAAGTCCTTTATAAAAAATTCACTATTTACGTCTCCCGGTGCCGTGCCGGTTATGCCGTAAGACTTCGACGGGCCATAACTTCTTCGTTATAACTCAGATTTCGGCGTTCTTTATATGTACGGAACCCTTGAGACATATTCTACGACTTGGTTAAGATTATTTATTCTAAATAATATTTTGTCGAAAAGTCGTTTTCGACCCCTATTATCTCTAAATTGACTAGCCCGAATCTGCGGGCGTTACAATTATCTCCCCCTTAGGATGATTACGTCTCGAAATCATCAACAAAACAGGGCTCACATGATGACTCCATACATTATCTCTTCATCCTAAGTAATAACCGTAACTTTGATGTTTCTTCGAACGAATATCTAACTCTAAGACTTCCTGACTGCAGGCGGTGCTCGATCTTGGACCCGCTCTCTATCTCATGTTAGACTTCCAATCATGACCTTCATGTCACAAACTCGCTCTTTATTAGAGACTCCTTCTTCTTCTTAACAAACTTAAGATAAGTTTATTTGATTTCCACGATAGACCGATGGGTCACGTTCTAATGAACTCTCATCGTATGTTGCAACGCTCAGACTCAGGTCTCTTAGAGTCAAATTCCGGAATGGAATAAACTTTCCGTCATGTTCTAATGTGATATAATCACATTTTAACATGTAGCATTTCTAGCTACCAACTTCTTTAACTAGCGCGATAATTCTATTGACCGCTTCGATTATCTTTCACTTCAATCTTCTGGCTTAAGTTAGATGCTACATCGAACTTGGTTCTCTGAACCATGTAACATACTCATCTTAGTCGGACTTAATTTGATATGACCACTAGGGTCGGAATAACAACAATCTTCTTAGTCATTACCAAAACAATGGTAACGACATACTTGAATAAAATGGTATCAATTACTAGCTTCTTGGTAACATTGTGACTTTCCCTGATCCAAGTGTGAGTCATGTGCTTCCGGTAGTATAGGCCTCTACTACCTTTCACACCTACTCATACTCGTCCCAAGTATTGTCCCGTAGTTTTCCAAGTCATTATCACAAAAAAAAATTTAACACATACAAATGTGTCCAAACAATCATATAATTTTCCCTAGAAGACTCTACTAGGACTCCTTCCATGCGTATCTTCAATCATCAATTCTGCTTCAACTCGGTTGGTGATGGAAGTGTCAGACGATGGGATAACTTCATGGATTATACCAAAAATCTTTCTTTCTGCTAATCAAAAGTGTACTTCTCCCGTACTAGACGTATTATTTATTAGATGCATTCTAAAGGCAAGATATCACTTTTAAAATATATTCTGATAGGTATCATTCACTATCGTAAGCCTTCTCATTTCCTCAATTTTCTCAGTCTACTATGAGTCCTTATCATGACATTCTACACACCAAAGCAGGCGTTCGGTGTATCGAGACGAGAATATATATAGAGCAAAATTTAGACGCGTATTCCCCCTTATTACTCCGAAAAGTTACATGCCAGTTCTAATATCGTAATTAAACGTTTAGCAACCTGAACACATAAAGTTTCCATATCCGATCGGCAATAGATCATAGATCCGATCATATAATGCATATCATAAATCATTTAGCACATAAAAGCACGTTAGGCATTTTTTCCTAAATAAGCTAGTGCTTGTGTCTATTCAGGTGTATTACCTAAATTTTATTAGACACACTCCTCACAATCATCGCTTATCATTCTAAGTTTAAGTCTAGAAATAAATCCATATTCCTAGTTTGCTTAAACTAATGCTCTGATACCAACTGTGACATCCCCATTTTCACGGCCAGAAAAGACCGATTTTGTTTATGCTTTATAAAAATCAGAGTACTTCTTTTGATAAAAATGTTGCGGAATTTGTTCACAGTAAAACATGATAAGTACGTTATCAAAGCATTTCTGAAGAAATGTATTTTTATTCATTTAAAAACATTGGGGTGTCATCGTCAATACAGAAACATAAGCATAAACAGAACTTACATTCATTATAAATAGTGATTTATGTCTCCTTAATCTCTCAGTGTAATGTAACTTCATATCGACACCTGTGATTCAAATAAACTGAGTGGGTCAGGTTGGGAAACCTGGTGAGTACATAGGGTTTTCAACCCACAATAATATAATTATTATGTTTAAACATCAAACAATCAACCCAATTACCCATCCCTATTATCTTCTTTACTCTTAAGGATCTACCCTAAGAATCAGCTATTCCTCGTTCATTTATTCCTAAGGATCATCCTAAGGAATTTGGCACGAAGTCCATCGTTACCAAGGTTTATAGATAACAACTGGTGAACACGTATTCCAAAACATCTGGTAAACACTTAGTTCAAAAGTAACTAGTGAACACACTTAGTTCAAAAATACCTAGTGAACACACTCAGTTCAAAATACCTAGTGAACATACTTAGTTCAAAAATATCTAGTGAGCACCTAGTTCAAAAACACCTACAGGTTACGAGCCTGCTAGCGTTCCACTGGACTGTCTAGTATAGTCCGTGGTCGTCCTCTATACTCCACTAGATGACTGGATCACTGCCAACATTTATGTCTTTCATCGTGTTATCACACATCAACTATTTCATCTACCCATGTTTTACCCAACACATTTTGTAGATATAAAATACATATACAGTTTAAATCATTTAAAACATGTATAAAATCGTTCATCCAACATAGATAAAAAGTATACAGATAATATGCACACATAGCACGTAATTTATATAAAATACTTCATATCTATGTCTAAGATGAAAGTAACTATGCACTCACCTGATAAGGTGGTCACTCGGTACCCGGACAACGCTTCGTTAATCTTAAAATAATTTCCCTCGGACAAAACCTAGTATCATTACCAGTAGAGTTTAGTCTAACGTTAACCGCGACTAATTAATAGTCTTGCTATTATTACTATTATTAAAGCGTTAAGAAACAATCTTATATAACTCATAATAATAGCCCAAATAATTATTTTAAGGTCCTAATAATGTTACTATATTAAAACATAAGCTATACTAAAGATAAGGGAGGCATAGCTCACTTACAGCGGGTTTTTCGCAAAACCGGGCTTCGCTGGAGCAGCGTTCCCGAGCCGAAAGGCTCTTTTCTTGGGACTCCGAGAGCCTCGGGGCTTCCTTCGGGTGCTAGGGGGTTTACCTAGACTTTAGGGGGCTTAAGGGAGGCTAGAGAGAGAAAGTAGAGAGAGAAAGTGAAGTTGGAAGGTGTGAGAAATGAGGGTGCCCCGACACTCTATTTATAGGCTGGAAATCACCAAAACTCGTCGAGTTGGACTCCAACTCGTCGAGTTCAGTGCCAGATGTCACCGTTCTGCTGGCAAAACGTGTGTGGCTCACATTGCGCCACGTCACCCTTTTTGCAGCAGCACCGTGCCGACTTCTAAACCCCGTAACTTTCGCATACGAGCTCCGTTTTTGACGTTCTTTATATCCACGCGTAGGTAAAAACAATATCTACAACTTTCATTTAGACTTCGTTGGCTAATTCTCAACTAATATTAAATTTAACTGTAGGAGGAGATTATACTGTTAAATGTCCGCGTAAAATTCATAACTTCTACATACGAACTCTGTTTTCGTCTGTCTTTTTATCGTTGAGTTCCTATTAATGAGATCTTCAACTCTCATTTAGGTTGCGGAGGCCAAAAACCGCTCGAAAAAAATTCGAGTTTCGGGCCATGCACTGCTATGACAAATCTTAGAAAATTCATAACTTCCTCATACGAAGTCAGATTTGGGCGTTCTTTTTTTGTATGTTCTCGGTTTAACGTATACTACAACTTTTGTTTAGATCACTAAGGATAAAAAGTCCTTTATAAAAAATTCACTATTTACATCTCCCGGTGCCGTGCCGGTTATGCCGTAAGACTTCGACGGGCCATAACTTCTTCGTTATAACTCGGATTCCTGCCATTTACCGAAATCTGTTAGATTTTAAACTTATATGCACTGATCCTCTGTAATGATTATGCACAAAGTCACAAAGACTTGTCACCAGACATTACAAAGTATTCCAATGGAGATCAACTCCATGGAAACGAAGTCTCATATTCAAAGTACATTGTTTTGAACATCCTTCTTGCATTGAGTTTTCTAATCTGACACAGATTGAATAACTTCCAGCCATGAGAATATTTCCATATTCCCATTTTAACTATCACTTCTGAACAAGAGTTGCCTCTCTTCAAAATATATCAATATGGTCCTTCCAAAATTAACACTATACTTCCAACTGTCCCTGAGCAACCAATCTTTGGTAAACCTTAGATTGTCCTCGACAATTGTTTAATCATTTTAGTCATATCCAATTCTAGACCTTTTCCCTTCGTAATGCCCCAGGCATTTGGAAAATTTAGAAAGGATAAATATTATAGCACATGTAATCGATCCTATACCCAAAGCATATGGTACACGATTCATGCTATAAAATTTTTATATGCCATGTTCTCTAAATTCGAACTATGAAGAAGTATGCGGTAATCATAATCGAATTTTGAGAATGCAACATATATAGAATTTCCTTATGTTGAACCATTCCAAAATAACATTCAAATATATACTTGACTAAAGTTGATTAAAATCTCAATATAAGCTTGTAGAAATGGAATAAAGTATAAAATCCTCTCCCTTAATTATAGCAAAAAAACTATTCAAAGCGAATTGAAACTTTTGTTTTCTATAATTAACATTGCTAACTTGCAATACTTATCATAATTATTATGCTCCCACTAACATGATGATTATTAGCATAACACTTATGCTCCCACTAGCTTTGACATGTATCGGAAAACAGCTGGACTTCTAGAAGTCAATACTTTATTGACTTTCTTACCAAAGTTTAGATTGCTGATACGAGATTGCTTTGACAAGACTTTATCAAAATCATACACCTTTTATTAGATAGCTCACATGTGTGTCTTAAAAATTTCAGAACTATGAAAAGGGATGCCGTAATCATAGTCTCAATTATTTAGACCTTTGCCATTTCTCATAAGTCCATGTTAGTGTGCCGGTTAACCACACACGCTCCACTAACGACTTTGAGAATGCAAAGATCACAATTGCTATCTACTTAAAATCTACTTAGTGAAAGCATTTCCTCACCATCATTTTCATGAATCGGAGAGAAACCTTATGACACTTAGATTTTTTATGGTGTAAGTGTTCCTATCCATGTGAATTTGTCATAACCTTAATCACAAGAATATGTCAACACAAAAGGTTACAAACATCAAGTTGTGTGCTAGTGATTAACAATAGGTTTACTCTTGATTAGTTCTTGAAACTATTCAAGATCATTAAGACTCCCACTGTCCTCTTGACATATAAGATTCTTTTTATCAAGAACCATTCCTTGACAAAACACATATTCAAGAATTAGTGCGGATTCCTATCAAGATAAACACTTCACACAATTAGTCTTAGTTGGTCTTTGTCTTATCCAAAACATCACAACTTACCAATTTTAAATATACTAGAGTAAGAAAACATTTTAGTCTACATTTGACAAGTGTTTTAAACCTTTCTTAAGATTATGTCACTCAAGTTACAATCTTAGAGTATGACTCTAAGATTTGATTTTGGAACGAAGTACGATTTATCTTTTGATTTAACCATTTCAACAATTCATGATTCATCTCCTTAGTCAAACAAATGCACTAAGGTGTCCTTAGAGAATCAATTGTGATATGGTTCCATAATCACTAAGATAGTCATAAAACAAGATACTCAAGTACTCTCCCATCTTTTCAGAATGGAGAAACTTTTATCTTTCTGCCTAATTTGGTGCTTCTTATTCGTTCTGCCAATCATTGAAACTTTTCCAATGTTCAGAATTATACTTAAAGTTGTAAGCATAACTATATTTACTAAACTTTAGTAAATCATGACAAATAATCTTATCATTCCTTGTGGTGGACTTGACCAGCGCACAACCAAGTGTACCAAATCCTTTAGTCCTTCACTTGACTCACACATACATGTGAACAAGGACTTAGTCTTAATTTCCCAAAGATGAAAAATTCTCATCCATCAGACAATACAACTTGCATGATTCCAAGTTTCTATCCAACTGAAACTTGGGTGATGAGAATCTTTCCTTATTTGGTAAATTATGACACTACCACAAATGAAAGAATCAAATCTAGTTCCCAATATTGCTTTCAATGGAAACATATAAACAACATTTTTTCACAATTTCCGATATAAGGATACTTAAAATAAATAAATCAATTTTTTTTCTTTTTATTTTAAAACCTACGGAAAAATCTTATCCTTACAATGCAAATACATATGAAAATTATGTTGATATCTATTCCTAAGCAATCTATCGTAACTCTTAAGTAGTTGGGCAAAATTCTGATCACCGAACCATCTTCGCGATCAGAATCAACATACTCTTTCTTTAAGCTTCCTTTGATTCTCTAAAACATCAAAATGTAATTAGATTACATTATGTATTAAGAATCTCCAAAAGATACTTAATAGAGTTATATAATGGACTTTACCTGAAGTAGAGTCAAACTTTTGACTTTACCAGATCTTTCAGGTAAATCTGGCAGCTTCGCAACCAATGCCCCTTCTTTTGGCAAAAGAAACATATGGACTCTTTGGAAATGGTACATGAGACTATCTCAGAATTATCCTTTCTCTTTACCATTAGGTCAAATGACTTGACCATGGCCGATCCCTTTCCATTGGGAAGAGAAAGCTTTTATGGACTTCTAATGTTACCATTGTCACTGTCCATGGAAGTTTGGGAAGTTGATCTTTCAATCAAATTTTGCTTTACCAGTTCCCCAAATCATTGCTGATTTAGCAGCATCAAGTAAATAGGTAAGATCATTAAGGGTCATGTCTTGATCTGTCATCAGGGTGTGACTGAAGAACCAAGTCAACAACCAGCTACCTCGAGACTTCGACACCCGACTCTCCCGACTTGCCAATAGGGATTGAGTGACCTTGAACTTTTCAAGTATTTGAACTTGTGGGATAGGGAGAATAATTGGAGGAGGTGGAGGAAGTGAAGCATGATTTCCAGTCCCATTAATGCACAACAAAGGGATTAATCTTTCACCTTGATTGCCATGTGGGATATCATCTTCAATAGGAAAGCTTGTTCCTAAAGATTTGGGAAGACCATAGTTGTCTTAACTAGACATCTATAATGGGAGAAATTCAAGTTTAGTTGATTTAAAGTCCTTAATATAACACCCAATATGAAATATTAAGGCTAGGATCCAACAACCTATTTATAACCGCAAGAGGGATGCCGTGATCCAAGCTATAAAATAGTTGAAGGTAGGTAAATGACGATTTACCAATTTCCACCATGAAAAAGAAATATAATTAAGTTTTAATTGGATTTGAACTCCTAGATCTTTTGAGATACATTGAATTTTAAATTGCATGTTTGAATCTCGATTGTGCCCTCTCAAGTTTGTGACTGGGATGCCGAGGATCACAAACAAGGTGTGAATAACCATGCAAATTGACTTGGTACCCTCAACTTTATCACCTAATTGATGTACCGGTTAACCACACAAGCTCCACCAATCTATGATAAACTTAAGTTACCCTTCGCCACACATGGTCAGTCCCATGTTAGTGTGCCGGTTAACCACACACGCTCCACTAACGACTTAACAAAGGTGCAAAGTGCAATTTCATGGGTTAGCACCATTTCACATTTTCCTAAGTAACTAAGATTGGGAATTTATAAGTTTTTAGTTACTTAGTATTTATAATTATACTTTTAATGAAGGGAGAATTATAGTCTTTATCCTACCCGTTCGGCTAACGACCCTCCACCAGTCAAGGAAGCGGTGGGTGAGAATGGACACCCATTAAACTACCATTTTATAGGCAGTAACCTTATACCCCCTTATAGACCGGCTTCGTGAATGAGGCCTACTAATGGTAAGACCGACTTTTTACTTATACATATAATATATTAAACTTTTAATAGTATAATAGTATAAGGGCGTATTTTAAACTTTTAAAATACTAAGTCTTGATTTGGAATTAAAGCATTCATAAGTAAATCTTTATAAATTCCAAAACTTGAGGGCAAGTTTTGAAACTATTCAAAACTCTTTGATTTTCATAACTTATGAGTTTAATTAAAGTTTTAGAGACTTAAATGAAGAGACTCTTGAACATCCATAACTTGAGGACAAGTTATGGAGTTCATAAAAACTATTTATGAGAAAAAGACTCTTCATTTTGTAACCTATGACATGATTTATGAGTTTTAAGAATCATAAATGTGTCTTTTCATATAACTTGAGGACAAGTTACAAAAACACATTTTATGAACAATTTGTAGATTAATTTGGATTGAAAACAAGGTAACACAAAAAAACTTTTGATAATCCATAACTTATGGAAGTTTCAAAACTCTTAAGATCATAACTTTTAAAAAGACTTTTGAGTTCCAAAATTTTATGACAAAATTTGTAACTCCTTAAAAAAAATTTAGATCAAACTTTTAAAACAAATAAAATAATCATATCATTCTATCTTTTAATAAATTGACCTAATTCAACTCTTGTAGTAAAATGACTCAAATTTTACAAATAATTAGTTTTTCATAAAATCAAGTAATTATCTTAAAATTTGACAAACTTCATGTTTTTCCCTTTTTGTTTTCAACTTTGAAAATCAAACATTTGCATCAAATATAATAGAAAACAACCCATGGCTCTGATACCACTGTTGGATTTTAGTATACTACAACATCCTATGGTGCACATACAACCCTAAATACCTTGGATCTATGTTTTCACTAATTATACATGCAAATGGTTTCCAAGGCATTAAACCTATAACTAGCATACATTTGACATAAACCATATAAGATACTAGTTAGGATAACATACCTTTTGATGGAGCTTGAAGTCTTGGTGTATTTGGCCTTAAAGAGCTTAGCCCCAATAGTGTGGAAGCTTCAAATAAAGTCACAACACATCATGGACAAAGGTAGAACTTGAGAGAGAATTCCATGCACCCAAAAACACCCATGAACTCCAAGAATGACTCAAGTGGCGTTTTTGAGGCTAAGAGCATGTATTTATATGTGTGGATTCCAAGGGTCATGGGTATAACTCAAATCCATACCCATGGGTTTTATGATCCATGGTTCATGTGGCCCAACTCTTTATGTATCCATACATAAACTTGGTCCAACATGGATTATAAGCCCAACACATATAAATATAACTAATTATCATAATTAGTCCCCATGGATTTAATTAGTCTCTTTTGATCACTAAATTAATTCCAAATTAATTCTTGATCAATACTAATTAAAACATATGATTTCATATTAATATATTAGAACTTATAATATATTAATAAACCATAAATAACCTTCTCTCAAAAGTCCATCCTAACAAATTGTTCTGATGATATGCAACCGAAATGGACCATGCTACTCTCGGGTCGAGTACATACCAATAATAGTTATGGGCTTAGACATCTAATCCAATAGAATCTCACCTGGGAAGCAGAAAGAAAAATTAATAGTCGCTATCCTTATCTGTTTGCTGATGCATGATTCCGAGATAGAATCATCCTAATGGGGGAGATAATTGTAACGCCCACGTTTCTTGATAGAAATAGTCATATTATGAAATCACGTAGGTTTTGTATGAGTGAATAAGAAAATATTATGCATGCATTTATGTTCTTAAGTGTTTTATATGATTTTTTTGTGTATATTATATATGATGATATAATAAATAAGATTAAAATACGCTTCAAAATAGAATAATAATTAGGATGATTGACCTTAATGAAAGATGAAGTAGTCGCAATAAGGACTCCAGAGATATAAGGAACACTCAAATCCATATTAGAACGAAGAAGTTATAGTGTATTGAAGTTCCGCATTAAAACCGACATGCCTCTGCATATCGTAAAAGATGAATTTTAGATAGGTTGCTTATTATCCTAATCAATCTAAACAATAGTCGTAGTAGTCATTAAAACAAGAGTCTGCATAGAGAGAACGTCCATATATGACTTCGTATGAGGAAGTTATGATTTTTCTAAGATTCAGCATAGCAGTGTGCAACGCTGATATCAAATTTTAGATCGGTTGATTGTTAGCTAAAACAATCTAAATAAGAATTAAATATCTCGTTAGTAGGAGTCCAACGCCATAAATTCTGTTGAAAACACACGACGGATGAGAAAGTTATGCACTTTATAAGGGCTATATCATTCTAAGCCTATTAAAAATATAACATTAAAAATAAATTCAAAATTAGCCGATGGAGTCTGAATGAAAGTTTTAGACCTCATCTATAGCTACGTGTGGATATAAAACCCGTCAAAAACGGAGCTCATATGAAGATGATATGAATCATTTAAGAAAACAAAAAAAATATATGCACAGCCGCATTCCCTGACTTTCCATAGAAAACGTGACATGTGGCACCACCCATTTATCGACACGTCACTTGGCCGACCATATGTGTAGCCGCCCTAACCAGAAGCGCGACACAAATATTCACCCCTATATATAGTTTCGACTTTCATTCGTTTTCTACACACTTTCCGTTGAAATATCTCTAAAAATCTCTAAAAACCCTTAGCCTCTTTTATTCCCTAGTGCCCGGTTACTATAGTAAGGCCATGTGGTGTCAGATATCCAAAGAATAGAAGCTCTCGGTTCAGATTTATACGCACATAATTCCCGGTTCTCGTTAGGTTACTCTGTAAGTTAAACTACACTTATTTTAATTTAAGTGTAAGTTTTAATTATAGTCATAATCGTTATTATGAACCTATAACTAAGATTTGTTAGTGATTCCAAGTCCTTATACTGATTGATCTACTTACAGGAGTGATGCGATGGCAAAAAAAATCGTACCCGGTGCGTACCCGAAACCCGAACCCGAAATGACCGGGGATGGGGAGGGGTACGGGTATTATCCGAATGCAAAAAACGGGGATGGGGACGGGGATGATTCTACTTATCGGGTACCCATACCCGTACCCGAAATCGTACCCGATGGGTACCCGAAATATATATATATATATACGTATATATATATATATATATATATATATATATATATATATATATATATATATATATATATATATATATGTATAATTCATTTATGTTATATTTTTAATCAATTCAAAAATTGTAACATCCCAGAATTTGCAGGTATTTTTGAATCCCCCCTTCATTATAATTTTGTCACTTTTAGTCCTTGGGGTGGAAGGGTGTAGCCATGAGAAGCCCTAATGGCTAGCATTGTAATTTTGGATCAAGAGGAGTACGCTGCGCGTAGATAAGGGTACGCTGAGCATACTAGGCGCCCCTAGTACGTTGGGCGTACTCACATTAGATGGAAACCCAAATATTTAGGGTTTGGGTGATATATAAACATCCTTATAAGCTCATAACCCTCTATCATTTCAGCCTCCATTGTCTTGAGCCTTTTTCCCCAAACCCTAACCCCTCTCTTGAGTGTATGAGCTAAAAGTGTGTGTTTTGAGTAGTTGAAGAAGAAGAAGTTACATCAAGGAGTTGGAGAAGGAAGGCAAGCTTGAAGATCTGAGGTTATCTTGTCCTCTAGAAGCTCCATGAGGTAAAAAGCTTCTGTCTTTGTGCTTATATGATGTAGATCTTGTCTTAATAGCTTTATGACACCTTTTTTGTCCCAAAAAGTCTCGTTATTGTGCATGTTGTGTTTTGGACGTGTTGGGTCAAAAATATGGTTTATACTTTACTTTTCTAGGCGTTAATAGTTTTTGGTCATGTAATATGTTTTTGCAGTTGTGTTTACGGCCATGATGGGTGTTTACGGCCCATGTTCCATATAAATAGATGTTAGGTGGGTGAGGAGTGTACATCTAGACAAGGAGGGCCTAGAGGAGAGAAAGAGTGGCGAGCATATTGTAGAGAGAGAAAGTTAGAGAGAAAAAGAGTGTGTGAGAGAGAATCTTATGTGTTGGAGCATCAATCTTATTAAATACATCATAGATTCATCATCTTTTTCTTCTCATTCTTCTCTATTTTGATCTAGCATCATCCAATTGATTGAGATTCCGCACCATCAATTGGATCTGATTGATACACAAGCAGATTTGGGACTTACAAGTGGTGTCAGAGCTTGGATTGTATCAATCAATTTTGACAGATCTGGAGCGTATTTGATCTTATTTTTGAAGGATTTTTGTGTTTTTGGATAGCTCTTGGCAAAATAGGGGGTTTGTTCTTTGTGTTTTTGATAAAACGAGTTTTTGATCGAGTTTTGGAGCAAAAAGAGGTGAAAAACGCTGTTTTTCACGTCATCTGAAGAAGTGTTCACGACCCAGAAGAAGGGTTCACGGCCCCGAACCCGAAGAAGCTTTCATGGCCCAACTCGTTTGCGGTCCTCAGAGTTCACGGCCGGCTTCGCGTTTACGGTCTCATACATTTCCGGTCAGCCTCGCATTCTCGGCCAGCATCCTCGCACGCGCGCGTGTAGTCCTCACAGCAACAAATAATCAAAACGATTTTGGGGTTGCCAGGTTTCTAACCTGGGTCCCCTGATTCCTCGACCATCCGCCTTTCCAACTGATCTAGCTTGCTAGATGGTATACGCCTTCCATATTTAATTCAAATACAATATCTTCGATTCCAATTTTGCATTTTTAACACTTTTAGCCCAAAAATCAATTTCTTTTATTTCTAAATTTCATTTTCAACCAAAAATTTTAGTTTTGAATTTTTGACTTTTATTTTTGACTTTTGACTTAAAAAAATTGACTTTGACTTCCAAGTTTGATCTTTGACTTTAATCTTTGACTTTCTCATTTAACTTTCAAATTTTCAAATTTAAATTTTCGGTTTGACTTTTAAATTTGAATTTTTAAATTTGACTTTGAAGGCTGACTTTTGAGTTTTTAGTCAAAGGGAATTTTTGGTAAAAAAAAAAAGTTCCTCAAACATCAAAGTCAATGAAATTTCCTTGGAGAATTTACGTGTGCATTATGAATTATTACGTAGAGAGAACAAGGAACTAAAATATGAGGGGTACCAACTTAGGAAAGGCCATAAACCATTAAAAGATAATTAGAGGCCAAGACTAGGGATTTTAGGAAGTTGCAGGAAGATTACAACAAGTGTGAAAATTACAATTACATTTAGAAACAACTTGCTGCTGTAACTGAAGAACTCGACACTTTGAAAATTAAGTGTGAAAAAACAGATGTTAGTTTCAAAAATTATATTGTGTCAAGTAAGACAGTCGAGTCCTTAGTTGAAAAACAATTGAGTTTTAAAGATAATCAAACAAAGGGTCTAGGGTATCACAGTGTGCCACCTCCCTTCAATGACAACTATAACCCACCCCTTGAGACCAATGAGGAAGAAATTCCTGCTCAGTATGGACAACCCCCTGTCCCAGCTTCAGTTAAGACTGAACCATCTGGGCCTACTGAGGTTATTAAGGTGAATATTTCTGATACTTCTACTTCATGTGCAGGTAAAGTAGTGGAAGATGAGAACAAGGAGAACACTATTGAACAAACCAATGTCTCCTTGAACTCATAATCGGTTGCTTCTAACTCAGTTACTTATGACAAACCTGTTGTTGGTAAATACAGGCCACCAATTTAAGCTAAACAGAGTGCCTGTTGCAAGTGTGCTTGTGGGAACAATAAGAGATAAGGGAAGGACACGCCACCAGGGCAGGAAGAAACAACTCCTACGTGAAGAAGCATACTTGCTTTCACTGTGGAGCACCTGGACACATTGCAAGAAATTATCCGAATCGCGCATATGTTCCCTACTATGCACAAGGTTGGCAGAACGCGCCAAGAGGGAGATACTTCACAAGAAACACTTCGAGGTTACAATCGCGCAATGGTGATTGGAATGCGCAGAAGGACAAGCATCCAAATCCCAAGGTCAAGAAGGGAATGCCAGCCAAGAAGTCCATTCCAAGAGATGCTCCAGTGAAAAAAAAACCGGTTAGGTCAAAGTCATCTCGGAAGCCGACTTCAAGTTCAAAAGCAAGTACTGAGGGACCCAACCGATCGAACAAGAAATGGGTAAAACCCGACTACAGATGGGTACCAAAGGTTCAATCTCCCAAATCACCTAATGAATCTAATATTTTTCATATTCTGTTTGTGATAAGCAGGACATGTCATGGGAGAGAGTTCCTTGCATAGATGACAAAGGTCAACCCAGTTTCAAAATGGACTGCGTTACAAAGACCAACTAATCCCGCACTCTGTACTGGAGCAGCTATGGAGGAATATCATCAGACTTTGGTTTGTTGATAGTACCTGTTCCAAGCACATGGTAGGGGACATCTCCCAACTGTATAACACTCAGAACTTTAAGTGAGAGTATGTGTCCTCTGCGGGAAAGGAAAGAAAGGAAGAAAGGAGAGGATCACACATGGGGTTTGTGCTTAACGACGTGAATAATTTTCGGATCTGTTCTCAGATTATGCGTGCTGTTCTCAGACCTTCTGGATTCAAATTCAATCGATGACTTACGGTTTGAGTTTTCTTCTCGATACTCCTGAATTTATCTTAAACTGATTCGTTTTGAAGACAACCTTTTCTTTCTTATAGTTTTTCGTTTGTAGGTGTTGTTTTGGGAAGTGATATCAAGAAAGTAATAAAGGGCAGTCTAAAAATGTGTAAGGGACTGAATCTGAATTGTCTAGACTCTGTGTTCAATGTGCTGGTAGGCACGAAGGATTTGACAGTGTGGATTTAGATAGGATTGTTTGGACTGACCATACGACGCTCGGGTAGATTGAGCAGTGAGATAAACACGGGAACCTACATGATACACTAAATTAACACGCATCTAGAACTGTGATTCAACTTTTCCTTGATGTACGGACTTATGTCCTTAATTCTGGTTCTGATAGGGCAACTGGGGGTTCTGATAAAGTAGGTCTGTAGGAAATTATTTTCTTGCTTTCTATCTGTCAGTCATATGTTGCTTCCTCTGCGTGATTGGAAGAGATCCGACCTGGAATGCAACATATGTAACTCTATTTCTACGCATCTCCTTATCTATGAAATTCTTTCTGTTAGCCATATGCTATCCCTTCTACGTGATCGGAAGATCCGACTTGGGACACAACATATGCACCCTATTATCTCTATAACCCTCTATCTCTGTTAGTCATATGTTGTCCCCTCTGTGTGATTGAAAGAGATCCGACCTGGGACACAACATATGCACCTATCTCTAAATCTGTCTTCCTACTTAATAATTGTTACCTCACCTAAAGTAAGGAGTTCTTTGGAAGTTCTTGATAACCAGGGTATATCGGGAAGTGGGGAACATGTTCTAGTGCAACTAAAATTAAACCATTTAGAGGTTGTTTGTAGATCTCCCTGCCTAATTTAAGTGGACAACAATACCCGTGGTCGTCGTCAGCTGAATGGTATATTTGGAAAAGTTTGTCAATATTCTTCGTGTTTAAGTGGACCACAATACCGGCAATTGACCAGATTTATTCATGAATGTGAATGTACTGATAAACAAAGTTAAGATTGTCTCACAACTTTGATCCCAAATATTTTTGTTTTTGTTAAATTTGTTCATAGTTTTCCTCTATGCACAAACTTAGGGGAGAATTAAAAAAAATTCAAAAATCAAACAAAAATCAGAAAATTCAAAAAATCAAACAAAAATCAGAAACTTAAAAATCCAAAAATAGTGTTATTTCTGTTTTATTTCTTGTTCATAAAAAATCAAAAATCCAAAATATTTTTGTTTATGTTTTAATTTTCAGAAAATATGAAAAATACAAAAATATTATATGCTAAGTTTTCTTTTAGTTTTGTTTTGTCTTGAAAAGTGAATTCAGGTGTAGATGAGACTCATGGAGACTGTATCAAGATTTTCTGAGATAAGGCTTCATCCATGATCATCAAAGAATTCTCATTCGAAGGAGCAAGAAATGAAGACTATTCTTTCAACTTTCAATCTTTCAACCCCATAAGCAAGGTGAAGCTGACTTGAAGATTATGTGATAGATTGCATTGAAGCCTCCTCGATCAATTTGATGCTATCTATGTACCTGCTAAAGTGATCCAGAAGATTCGTTCTCTCTGATATTCTCTCTGAAGATTCTCAAGCTGAAAGCGCTATCTTTCAAGAATCAGTACATCAAGCCTCCTCACCCAATGTGCGTTCAGAGTAAAATTTTGAAGAAAAGCCCAACTGCTCAAGATGAAGTCATTCATTGAAGATTCATCAAGTTCATCTTGAAGTTGTGAAAAATTTGAAGATTAATGCTGAAGCCAAGCTCCCAATGAAGATTAAAAGGAAAAGTCAGCTACCTTTTTAGGGGGAGTTTGTTGGGTCAGTTAGAAAAGAAAGCTATAAACCATGGAGGAGATTGTTGGGTCAAAAATATGTTTTATACTTTACTTTTCTAGGCGTTAATAGTTTTTGGTCATGTAATATGTTTTTGCAGTTGTGTTTACGGCCATGATGGGTGTTTATGGCCGTGAATCTGTTCACGGTCCATGTTCCATATAAATAGATGTTAGGTGGGTGAGGAGTGTACGACTATACAAGGAGGGCCTAGAGGAGAGATAGAGTGGATAACATATTGTAGAGAGAGAAAGTTAGAGAGAAGAAGAGTGTGTGTGAGAGAATTTTATGTGTTAGAGCATCAATCTTATTGAATACATCATAGATTCATTATCTTCTTCTTCTCATACTTCTCTATTTTGATCTAGCATCATCCAATTCATTGGGATTCCGCACCATCAATTAGATCAGATTGATACACAAGCAGATTTAGGATTTACAGGACGTGTTAAGTTATCCTTTCAGACCCTAACAAGGGTTCTAAGTGATAAAAATGAGGTCCAAATGGCTAGAAGTGTCTCATGAAAGTGGTAGAAAGGTCTTAATGGATTAAGACCTTGCATTAAGGACTTTATGGACGTTCAAAGCCTTAAAGGCACGATAGGGCAGACCAGACATGCTGAAGGTTCTGAGAGTGGGCCAGATAGACTGAAGACCCGATGAGGGCGGTCCAGTCATACTGAAGACTCTGAGAGTGGGCGAGATAGACTGAAGGCCCGGTGAGGGCGGTCCAGTCATACTGAAGACTCTATATGCATGTTGTTTGTTATGAGATTGTTATGGTTTGTATGGCGTTAGTATTTTGGGGGAACTTACTAAGCTTCAGGCTTACAGTTGTTGATTTTGTTTCAGGTACTTCGGATGATCGTGGGAAGGCGAAGGCTTGATCGTGCACCTCCTCATATTTTATGATTTTGATTTCTGGGATACTCTGATATGAAACTATTTTGAAAACATTTTGTAATAACTAATGGTTTTTGGATGCTTGAAAAAGTTTTAAATTGGCATGGATTTTATGGATGTTACAAAAATCTTATAATATTATTTCAGCGTAAATGTGTAATTCCAATTGTGAAAGTGAAACTAACTCAAATAGTCAATAGGGTTTTTTATTCCTTAATAAAACTTGTAATTCGTAGTCATCGTCTCCTCAAGTCATCGTCGAGTCCCGCTCCCGCTCCTGTTGAGACACTGTTTTCCCTCGTTCCTGCCTTCCATCATCTGCGACTCTGCGTTTCGACTTCCAAGTTCCAACCAGCAACCATCTTCATTCTCCATCGACGTTGTACTGCGACTCCAGCGTAACCATCAAACGGCGAGTAATCGACTACATTAACGTTCAATCAGGTTTGTCTGCTCGATTTTTAACTTTTGAGTCCGGTTGATAAGTTTGCACCCTCCCCATGTTCAGTCGATTTTGATAAATATCTATTGTGAATCAGTGAATATTGATTAAGGATTAGTGTATGTGCATCAGTGGAGATTAATTGTTTTCTATTGTGAATGTGTATTATGTATTTGTGTATGACTGAATCAATGAATATCTGTTGTGATGAATGTTTATATGCTGAAGTGTTGCGTGATTAATTTGTTTTGGGCAGAAAATGGAAGAGATTGACATAGGGAGTGAACAACCTTCAACACCAATTGGTTCTACAAATTTTGATGTTGAACATGATAATACAAGTCCAAATGTTCCTTCCTTTGAAGAAGCACTTCAATCAAATGCGGTAAAACCTCCAAACAAAAGAAAAAAAAGGCATTGCTTGGGATCAATTTGTTAAAGTTACTGTTAATGGGAAACTGAAGGCACAATGTAAAACTTGTAACACGTTATTAGGAGAAGATCCAAAAAGTGGCACCAAACATTTGTTAGTACATAGGGAGAAATGCATAGCTAAGGGCCAAACCGATATTCGTCAAAAACTTTTGGTATCCAACTCGGAAACCGATTTGTCTACATATGTCTACAATGAGAAAGATAGTAGAGATGCATTGGCTAAAATAGTTATATTACACGAGTATCCTCTTTCTATTGTTGAGCATGTTGGTTTTAAGAATTTTACAATGACCGTTCAACCTTTATTCAAATGCCCTTGTCGGAATACATTGAAAAGTGACATTAAAAATGTGTATGCAATGGAAAAAACTAAGGTTATTCAAAAGATTGAAAATTTGCATGGTAGAATTGCCATTACAACTAATATATGGACTTCGACCAATAAAAAAAGGGTTCATGGCTATCACAGGTCATTATATTCATGATTGGTGTCTTCAAAGTAAAATACTAAGGTACTGCTTCTTATCAACTTTTTTTATTGTATGTTATATGACTTTTTTTTTTAACTTTATGATTATTATGTTTGACAGGTTTATTTATGTGCCTTGCCCACACACAAGGAAAGTTCTCACGGATGTTTTTATTGATCCATTGATGGAGTGGAATGTGGACACCAAATTGTCTACTATCACAGTGGACAATTGTACTACGAATGATGCATTAATCGGTAAGATTAAAGAAAAGTTGCAAATAAATAAGTTGATACATGATGGCACACACATTCACATGAGATGTGCAACTCATATTCTTAATCTTGTTGTCAAAATTGGGTTAGAGGTCATTAAAGGATCAATTGAAAATGTATGTGAAAGTGTAGTTTATTGGACAAAAACCCCCAAAAGTTGATGCATTTGAGAACTCATGTCGACAACTCAAAATACCTTACTCCAAGAAGTTAGGTTTATATTGCCCCATAAGTTGGAATTCAACTTACTTGATGTTGAAAGTGGCATTAATGTATAAAGAGGTCTTTGGGCGTTTAAAACAACGTGATAGTCAATACAAAACATTGCCTAGTTCATTAGATTGGGAGAAGGCACAAGAAATATGTGGGAGATTGGAATTGCTTTATAATGTCCCCTTGATATTTTCTTGAAAAAAGTACCCCACAACCAACTTATATTTTCTCAAAATATGTGAGATTAGACTTGAATTATCTAAATGGAATTCTTGTTCTAATATAATTGTGCAAAAAATGGCAACACAAATGATTGCAAAGTTTAATCATTATTGGGGTACTATTCACGAGTTGATGGGTGTTGCTGCAGTTTTTGATCCACGTTACAAGATGGAAATGATAGAATTTTATTTCCAACTTCTCTACCCGACACATTATCTGAATCAAGTTAGTAGAATCAAAAGTTTTTGTGATGATTTGGTTAAAGAATACGAAGAAAAGAGTATAGAAAATTCACATAGAAGTGGTGATTATATGGGGTCGGGTTCAACAAATGAAATGGATGGTGATGAAAATTTATCGGCTTGGGATAAGTATGTGAAGGCCAAGAATAGTGTTCCTCAATCGGTTTTGAAAACCCAGTTTGATCGTTATTTAGAAGAAGGGATTGAACCTGAATCTCAAGACTTTGATATTTTGATGTGGTGGAAGTTAAGGGCAATGAAATATCCTATATTACAAGCAATAGCTAGAGACATATTGACTATTCCCGTCTCTATCATTGCCTCCGAATCCGCATTTAGTACTAGTGGAAGATTGATAATCACACATCAAAGTTGACTTAAACCAAACACAATTGAAGCTCTAATGTGCGCACAAACTTGGTTGTAGGATATTGTTAACAAAGGTAATATATCTATTTTATTATTATTTTTATTTCTTTCTATTTTACTAATTACTACTAACTTTTTTTGTTCTATTTTGATGAAGGTGTGCAATTTACCTCAGATAACCATGTAACTATTTTTGATGATTACGACACAGTTAGTGAAAATTGATGGTAATAATGAAACCATTTTTTTTCATGATTATAATCGATTAAATTATAGTTTTTTTATGTATTTGTTTATACTTTGTCTTTGATTTGTTGGTAGGTGAATATGTGATATTTGATGGTTCGATGCGAAAGTTGGAATTGAAATTTGGTGAACTTGATTGTTATTGTTTCGATGATAGATGATGTTTGGCAACTTTTTGGAAGAATTTTTATGTTTATGTTTTTTTTTCTTGCAAAAAAGTGGTTTAATTTGTAAGGTTGAATGTTACTGTACGTGTTTGACATCATTCGGTGATTGAAGTGCTTTATATTATTTCTATAACCCTTTATTTTGTTAGTTAATATATAACTGAGTTATTTTTCATAAAAGTTCAAAAACCATGTAACGGGGAAAATCCTCGATTACCCGTTGGGGATCCCCGTTCCCCATTGGGGATGGGGATGAATTTTTAATCCCCGATGGGGATGGGGTCGGGTATGGGGATGGGTACGGGGATTCGGGTATGGGGATGGGGAACATGATCCCCGGTATACCCGTCCTCGTTGCCATCTCTAGTATACGTTGGATTTAGTAAGGTTGTCACACCCCGGCCGTCAGCGGAAACACCGGGCAGTGTAACGTCATTTCTCGTATCATAGTTATCAACTTCCTGAAAACACATGCAATTTAAAATACGTCAACATAAAGTTGGTGAGTCCACAGGTTTTGACTCCATATAAAAATAATACATTTTCCAAGTTCAAAAGTATAGTTTTGAAAGAATCATTTTGACTCTCCAACGTTTAGTATATATATCCTAGGTATAAAAGTTTACTTACCAAATAAGTAGTTTACCTATAAGTCTCATATACTATGAATATAAGTGTTTGTAATTCATACAAATGAAAGTTGTTACGTATAAATCTTATTTCAATTCTATACGAGTATGTGTGTTAGGTATAATTATCTACTTAATATACAAGTAGTACCTAGGGTATAAGTAGGGGAAACTTATACTTAACATTAATACTTGTATACGACAAAGTATAATGTTTCTAACAAGTTGCTACCATGAGTCTGTAACCGCTGCTTGACAACAAAACTTCTGACAAAACACACTTATGATTTACCATGAGGAACAATACACTCATGATTTACCAGGAGAAACAATACACTCATGATTTGCCATGAGAAACAATACCACGCGCTTCATCGACACCGGAACAGTAACAAATAAAAGGAACGGATCGTCACTCGCTTGTTTTGGGTTGTAATTAACAACCACGAGTGGGGTCGTCAACCCGTATCTTATTCATACACGACTTCCTCGCTCACACGGGATTAACGGTTACAGGTCAGAGGACTTCCACTAAGATCCCTAATCTTAGTTGATGAATGAGATAACTCATGTAGACTTTGACGGCATTCTATAGTCCTAACAACAAAATCATTTTCATGTCTAAAACCCTAAGTTACTAGACTATACTTTTAAACAGTACTCCTAACTTCATAACATTTAGGCAGTATAACAACTATAACTTGAAGTAAAACCAGGTTTTATCTTGACATAAAACCAATAACAACAAGAACATATAACATACCAAGTTTTATCTTGTCATAAAACTAACAATAACAACATACTTTATAAATTAACATATAGAACTTCCGAATATAACTTCGGAACTATATCGCACACAACATATATATAGAATCCTAAGTATAACTCAAGATCTACATTAGTATACTACTATAACAATAACATGCTAACAACTTTACGATAGTTGTATACTTTCAGATCCGAAATAACTATATCTCGGTTATTATAACTATCTATGTTGATACTAATATATTATCATATAGACATAATAATAACGTATATATAATAATTAGCATGCGTTTTCCCCCGAAATATTAGAAAGTGGGGTCGTGAAACTCACCTTAATATCGTGCTTCGATAGAATCTAACTGAAAACAGTCAGCGGTTCGCGATCACCGGGCTCAGGAAGCGAAACGGCTTCAACAAACGAGAGAGAAGGAAGGAGATCAGGTGTGAGAAAGAAAATGGCCGAACTTGCTATTTATAGGAGGATTTTTGGCCCTCACGACGTGAGAAATGATAGGTTCACGTCGTGAATTTGTTAGCATGTTATTGTTATAATAGTATACTAATGTAGATGGGGATTTATGGCCCTCACGACGTGAGAAATGAAAGGATCCATCTTTCTTTTTCACGAATAAGATCGGGGCTCCCCAGGGTGAGGAACTCGGTCTTATGAATCCTTTGCTGAGCAGCTCATTGAGTTGGCAGGATAACTCTTGCATTTCTGCCGGTGCTAAACGATATGGGGATTTAGCTACAGGAGTAGCTCCGGGGATTAAGTCGATGTGGAACTTGACTTGGCGTTCGGGAGGGATTCCTGCAAGATCTTCAGGGAAGACATCAGGAAAATTGCAGACTTCGGGGATGCTCTCGAGGTCTTTAACTTTTTGCTTTTCGTCAACAACGTGGGCTAGGAATGTATGGCACTCCTTTCGCAGATACTTCTGAGCTTTGATGCACGAAATGATGCGAAGGTTTGAGCTGAGTTTATCACCGTAAATAGTGAGAGTTTCGGCCGAGGGAAGATTGAGACGGATGGCTTTTTCACAACAAAGAATATCGGCACGATTGGGGCTCAACCAATCCATACGAATGATGACATCAAAGCTCTTTGTGGAAACCGGCATAAGGTCGATTGAGAAGGAATGATCGTTTAGGGTAAGGGTACAACCTATGTATACGTCGTTAGTGCTCTCTTTCTTTCCATTAGCCATCTCAATGGTAAATGTTTCGGTTAAAGGTTGGGATTTACACTTGAGTAGATGTTTGAATGCATGACTAACAAAACTTCTCTCCGCACCAGAATCGAAAAGAATGCATGCATAAGAGTTGTCGAGGAGGAACGTACCCGTAACAACGGTGGGATCATCAACTGCCTCCTCCTGACCCATCGCCAAAACTCTCCCCGTGTTTCCAGTTGTTGTTGCCTTGGGGAAATTTCTCCTGAAATGCCCAACCTCTCCACAGCCATAACAGGCTTGACTCACGCCTGCTTCAGTAGCCTGGTTAGTCGGTTGAGCTGGTGCCTTGCAGAATCTAGCCGTGTGACCCTTCTTGCCACAGTTGTTACATTGCAAATCACGGCAGGGTCCGCGATGATGAAAGTTGCACTTATTGCACTTTGGAAGAGTACCAGCATATCTACTGGTAGGTGCTTGGGTGGCTGGAGCAGCAGCAGGAGTAGTAGCAGCGTGGACTGCCACTGTTTGTTGCTTCTTGGAGGGCTCCTGCGAAAACTGGCCCTTTCGTTTGTTCCAAAACTTCTTCTTCCCACCACTTGCCTTCGGTGGTTCGGGAGCGGCTATCACTACATCAAGATCAACCCTGTGATCTATAAAAGTCTGCGCCAGGCACTTGGCGCTGTCAAAAGTAGTAGGCCTAGCAGCCAAAACATTCTCTTGAGTTGGGGGCATCAATCCCCAAATGTATCTTTCTATTTTCTTGCTTTCCGGGATGACCATTCCCGAAGATAGAAGAGCTAGAACACAGAATCTAGTAGTGTAGGCAGCAATGTCAGAACCCTTCATCTTCATGTTCCAGAGCTCGTGCTCTAAATTTTGCATTTTGCCCCTTGGGCAGTACTCAGCCAGCATGAGTCCTTTTAAGCTTTCCCAACCCATGGCATTCGCTACCGACATGGTTAAGGATTTGACTCGACCATTCCACCAGGTCAATGCTCTGTCGATGAAGGTGCAGGCGGCGAAATTCACCTTGTTGGCCTCAGAACAAGCGCAAATCTAGAAGATGGATTCGATCTTCTCGAACCATCGGGTTAGGGCAATAACTCATCCATTGCTGTCGAAGGATTTGGGTATCGCGTTCATGAAGTCCTTATAGGAACACTCCTTTTGATGTCCCTGATCGACGAGATTCTGGGGATGAGTACCACCTCCGGATCCGCTAACCCCACCAGAGTTTATTTGCGCCATTGCTGCAGTCACGGTGACTGTAACTTCTGCCTGGAACATGACAGGATCGAACTGAGGAGGTGGTGGCGGCGGAGTGTCGTTGTTTTTCCTGTTGGGTCTCTTTCTGGGAGGCATCTTTTTCTAGAAAAATAATCAGGAAGAAGAGGATGGTAAGTCCCCTACATTTTTGAATCAAGAGATATGAAACAAGAAATATCTCATCCTGATAAATAGAGTGTTCTACTAAGCGATAGACAGATAAAGGTTACTAATGCAAGTAAACTATCGCTAGAAAGAAATAAGTAGTCGCACTTGGAATGAATATCTATATTGTATTCGGCTCTAGCTAAAATACTCCTATAGTATTTTAAGTTGTATGCTCTGTTCTATTGGTATCTTGTTGTATATAGTTTGGTAAGTTTTAGGCTTGCTGCAACACCACAGTCACTCCCAGACACATGTTGGTCATGTCTTAAATAAATATAGTTGATCAGGGTATATTCATTCCAGACATGATTACATAACTATCCAGGTTTAACCGCAATGTCTAACATCCAAATACTTTTGTTTTGTTCTACTCATGACACTGTTTCTGGTATGTATGATACTTGTATACTTTTTATAAAAATACTTATATTTTAAAAGTATACTTTTAGTTCAGAGCACTTCGGCCCCTTAGTATTTATAGTTGTATACCATGTAAGGTTCGGTATACTTAGTTCACTATAAACAATTGCTCTGATACCAATCTGTCACACCCCCAAACCGGAACGGCGGAAACGTTCGGGGTGGATGACGTCATATGTAGTATCACAACCATTGCATCATAGTAATCATAGTAAACACAACCATTACATTGAATACATAAATGAAAAGTATATACATCAGTTTGATTCATGTTTATACACTTCAAAAGTATTATCAAAAGAAAAAGACGTGACTCTATACGCTTCGTATTCTCAAAAACTCCAGGTGGTACCTGTCTAATGATTTCCTGAGAATACAAACAGTTTTGAAAAAGTATCAGCATAAACCTGGTGAGTTCATAAGCTATGTTTTGGTAATGAAAACCTATTGATAACTCTGTAAAAATGTTTGTACGTTTCCAAGAAAATCCAATATTTTCTTTAGTGAAAGAGTGATAATATCAGTTCCATCTACGACTACTTAGTTTATGCTAGCCATCTATAAACCAATATCGAACAGACGGTTGACTATGTGGATCTGCCCTAAGCCCACAACCAAACAAGGAACAGGAAATGAGGCGAAAACCACATATTCCACAGTCTATCGAATATTCTTCATACATGGCCTTGATGCTAAAACTAAGTAATCATAGAATTAACTATGAGTGTTCGTTACTGAAAATTTGTTATAGCATAGGAAAATACTAGTTTGAATGTCTGGTTAATACTAATCATAGTATGTATGTATGCTGTACAAAACCTTGGTATAGTATGTTCCCTTTGAAAATCCCTGGCTAGTATCAGTATATAAAGTAGTTTCATTACTTAAACTAAAACTAATGAAGAATGAAATTCTGTAAACAAAAGATTAGTTTATACTATTGTGAGTCGTATAACCATGCTTGATATGACCTAGTGACCTTTTCGACATTCTTCAAGTGTCGGTTAAATGACATTTGTCACCTCAGGCATGCCTGCCTAACTGTAGCTAGCATTTCAGGTGTGGGATTGTCAGTCCCGAATAGGTCTATTCACAAATCTCATGCTCTCCCTCCAGGAGACTCTGGTTATACTATGATAGGATTTAATTCAGTACACCTAAGGGTACAGTTTTGAAGTAGAGTCTCACAATTCTGTATAATCTAGTTTACGTGTAATTCTATAGTGTTCTCTTGTATTTGAATCCGTTGAATACTGTATAAGGTAATAATTATACTTAAATAATTATTAAATATTGTACTCTTGTAGTAATGTATATCATAAACTAAATCTGTCATAGTTTATATGTTTAGCAGTGTATAACTCTGAATTCGTAAAAGCTGTGTATTGAAAACCCCAAACTATACCTATTATAGTTTGCATGTATATTGTGTATTTTGGTTCATGTATTGATCTGAAAACTGTGAAATTATGGTTGTACGTTGAAAACGTCCCTTATGCTCAACATAGTACAAAAGGGATAAAATATCTAAATATTTTATAAAAACGTGGAAATCGTTTATGTGTATCAATTGCATAAGTTTTATACTTGCTAAAATCCTTTTGTTTTAGTTGACAAAATCATTTGTGTTTGGCTTGTATTCCCCATGAAAATGTTTAAAAACCATAAAAGCGTAGGGGGTATGAACTCACTGTTAATAGTGTGCAGACGTCGAATCAATGAATTGGAATGAAGACCCTCGAGTTGTAGTGTGTGGCACTTAACGGAATCCTAATAAACATTAAATACATTTATGTATTTAAATTAGTTATTTCGCTAGATAAAGTGTAGAAAAACACCTGAGTTCGGTTAAGGAATGTTACCGGGACTTGATCGAATCGAGGAAAGTAGTATTTTCAGTCTAAATCACTGCTTAAGAAGTGTGTACGGCCGTGAACGGGGTGTACGGCCGTGGACAGGTGTACGGCCGTATACAGGTGTACGTCCGTAGACAGCCTCTTGAAGGGTGTACGACCTTTGAAGGTGTACGGCCATAGACTGGTGTGCGGTCACTGAACTTGAAGGTGTACGACCGTACACTGAAGAACAAAGATGCCGATTTCGATGAGATACGAGCTCTAGATGCTCTGAAATGATCCCCAATGGTGTTTTTCGATGTTTTCCGGAGGAATAAAGGTGATTTTAGGGGTGTACGGTCACAAGTCTAGAGAGAGAATGAGTGGGTGTTCGGCCAGAAGAGTGTAAATGAGGGGTAGGGTCTCATATATATAGGGGTTTTTGTGGTCGGTGGGTGGGGTCCACCCGACTCCGGCCGTACATAGGTGTACGACCGTACATGGGTGTACGGCCGTGAACTCAAGTCCGACCGTGAACTCGGTCTCGTTCGAAGGTATTCCCGAAATTTCACGTGATTTTGGTTCCGACTCGAATATAAAACTCAAAATATATAATTAAATGATTCTCCAAACCGAGGGAAGTTGACAGAACCCAATAAAACAAAGTTTTATTAACGGATATAGGTTAGTGAAAACGGAAAAAGATCGGGTTGTCACAGTTACTGCCTATAAAATGGTAGTTTAATGGGTGTCCACTCTCACTCACCGCTTCCTTGACTGGTGGAAGGTCGTTAGCCGAACGGGTAGGATAAGACACTAACTCTCATTAATAAGTATAATGAAAATTATTAAAGTAACTAAACTTTTATAAATTCTCAATCTTAGTTACTTTAGGAAAAATGTGAAAATGGTGCTATTCCATGAAATTACACTTTGCACCTTGTTAAGTCGTTAGTGGATCATGTGTGGTTAATCGGCACACTAATTTGGGACTGAAAATGTGTGGTAAAGGGTAGCTTGGTGTTAATCATGGATCAATGGAGCGTGTGTGGTTAACCGGCACATTGATTAGGTGATTTGTAACATCGAGAGTACCAAGCTAATTTTGATGTTATTCACACCTTGTTTGTGATCCTCGGTATCCCAGTCACAATCTTGAAGGGCATAATCGAGATTTAAACATGACATTGAAACGTTCAATGAATCTCAAAAGAATCTAGGAATTTCAAATTCATTTAAAACCTAATCTTCAATTTCGTTTTTCATGGTGGAAATTGGTAAATCGTCATTTACCTACCTTCAAATATTTTGCAATTGTATTACGACATCCCTCTTCCGAATTGTGAAATATTGTGTTGGGTGCTAGCCTTAATATTTCATTTTGGGTGTTATATTAAGGATCCGTATCTAATATAAACTTGGTTTTTCTTTTCAGTTGTCTACTTCAAACAATGCTTCCAACCCAATCCCTTCAGGCTCTTTCTCCCTCATGAACCTATGTGGGAGAGTCATTTTCGATGGCTCGAACTTCAATGACTGGATTCGAAATATCCGAATGGCTATTTGCTATGAGGAAAAGGAATATGTCCTAGATAAAGAGCTTAAGGAGATTTATGTCACCACTGCTACTCCTGAACAGATCGCTGAACATACTACTCATGAGAGGGATGCGACAAAGGTGTCGTGTCTAATGATTGCTACCATGACAACTGAGCTGTAGAAGTCCTTTGAGGATTACTATCCTTATGAAATGCACCAGGACTTGATGGAAAGGTACCATCAAAGTGCTCGGCAGGAGAGGTATGAGATCATTGCCTCCATGATCACGACCAAAATGAAGGATGAAGAGTCCATCACGGCCCACTTGCAAAAGATGCAAATGTTTGTGGACCGCTTGCTAAAGCTAAATGTCAATTTCGATTTAGAATTGCCAATTGACATTATCCTTCATTCCTTACCTCCTTGTTATGATCAGTTTCGTATGACTTATCATATGAACAAGGAGGAGGTGACTCTAAGCAAGCTTCAAGGTCTCTTGAGAACTGCTGAAAGCAGTTTGAAAGGCAAATATGTTGTACCTACTCCTACTGCAACTGCCCCTGTCTTGGCAATTGGACATGGAAAGGGAAAGAAGAGGAAGACTCCATCCAAGAGTCATAAGGGAAAGTCCCATGCTGGATCCTCTTCTAGTGGAACCAAAGTTGGTTCTGTCACACCCTCTTCCAACCCAAAGGAAGCCGAGTGCTTCCATTGTCACGATAAATGGTACTAGAAGCGAAGCTTCCCCAAGTACTTGCAGGACATAAAGGATGGGAAGATCAAGCCCTCCTTTGCATGTATATATACTACTCTATCTAATAACTCATCACATGGTAATTCTTGGGTCCTTGATACAGGATGTGGCTTACACATTTGTTCTGATTTGCAGGGACTAAAAGGAAGTAGGGATGTGGAGCACAGGAAGATAAATTTAATCATGGGGAATAGGGGAAAGTCGCATGTCACCAAGATTGGAGTTTATTCTTTATTACTTAATAAAGGTTTAAAATTAGATTTGAATAATTGTTGCTACTCGTCTGATATGGCGAGGAATATTATTTCTTTTCACAGTTTGTATGAACAAGGTTTTACCTTTTCTTTTAATAATGAAATTAGTAGTATTAATGCTTATTACAATGGTGTATTTTATTTTGAAGCCTTACCTTGTAATGGCATATATGAAACTGTGATGGTTGTAGATAACTTAGGAAATAATGTGTTGCATATCGATTCATCCAATGATTTGGATAAAGCATGCTTATGGCATTGTCGCCTTGGACATGTTAACAAGAAGCGCATAGCTCAACTCCAAAAGGATGGAGTGTTGGAGTCATTTGACTAAAAGTCAGATGACACTTGTGAATCTTGTTTACTTGGAAAGATAACAAAGTCACCCTTCACTGGCACTTGTGCAAGGGGTGAGGCTCTGTTGGATCTCATACACACAGATGTGTGTGGACCCTTCAGAACCGCCACAAGGGATGCTAACCGCTTCTATGTGACTTTTACTGATGATTACAGCAGATATGGCTATATCTACTTAATCAAGCACAAGTCAGAAACCTTTGAAAAGTTCAAAGAGTTTAAGCAAGAAGTGGAGAATCAGCTGGGCAGGAAGATAAAGATGTTTCGATCCGATCGAGGAGGAGAATATATTAGTATCAAGTTCCACGACTATCTTAATGAATGTGGAATTGTTTCACAATTGAAGCCGCCTAGGACACCACAACTTACTGGTGTAGCTGAGAGGCGCAATCGAACCTTACTGGACAGTCGAGCTTCGTTACCTATCTCATTCTGGGGGTATGCCTTAGAGACTGCCGCAATATCCTTAATCTAGTCCCAATTAAAAAGGTTTCCAAAACACCTCATGAGATGTGGACAGGGAAGGTTCCCTTGTTAGCACACATCAAGGTTTGGGGTTGCGAGGTTTTTGTGAGAAAAGAAACTCACAACAAGCTCGAACCTCGAAGTGAGCGATGTATTTTCATCGGCTACCCATAGAAATCCTTTGGATATCTCTTCTATAGACCGAGTGACAATGTTGTCTTCGTTGCAAGGAGAGGAGTCTTTCGCGAGAGAGAACTCATATGCGAAGGAGACAGTGGGAGGCAAATTGACCTTGAAGAGCTTCAAGTGTTAAGTGATAAAGGAACCTCAAACACTAGCACTCAACCTGAGGAGGAAACTCTAGTTGAACCGATTGACGAGTCCTTACCTCTGAGGCGTTCCAGTAGAGTTAGACAGACACCTTAGTTTTATGGTTTCCATATTACTTATGAGGGTTATACATTTATTAATGATAGTACACTGGTAAATTTAGATGAACCTAATAACTACAAGGAAGCCATGGCAGGCCCTGAGTCTGCAAAATGGAAAGAGGTAATGGACAGCGAGATCCAGTCCATCTATGAAAATCAAGTTTGGAACTTGGTTGACAATGTACCAGGCCGTAAGACAGTCGGGTGCAAATGGATCTTCAAGAAGAAGACCGGCATGGATGGGAAAGTACACAAATATAAGGCACGATTGGTTGCGAAGGGGTTTACTCAAACTCCTGGAGTTGACTATGATGAGACCTTCTCACCAGTGGCTAAGATTAAATCTATAAGGGTTATGCTATCCATAGCTGCATTTCATGATTATGAAATATGGCAAATGGATGTCAAAACCGCTTTCCTTAATGGGAAGTTGGCTAAGGATGTTTACATGAATAATCCAGAGGGTTTTGTCGATGAAAAGTACCCTAATAGAGTGTGTAAGCTTGAGAAATCCATTTATGGATTAAAACAAGCATCTCGCAGGTGGAATCTTTGTTTTGATGAGAAAGTCAAAGAGTTTGGCTTTTTGAGAAGTGAGGATGAGTCCTGTGTGTATGTCAAAGCTAGTGGGAGTATAGTTAGCTTCCTCGTATTGTATGTGGATGACATACTGCTAATAGGAAATGACATCCCAACCTTGCACGAGGTTAAGTCCTGGCTTGGGAAGTGTTCGCTATGAAATACCTAGGAGAAGCTGCTTACATTCTAGGGATAGGGATATGTAGAAACAGGAGTAAAAGACTAATAGGACTTAGTCAAAGTACCTATTTGGACAAAGTGCTGAAATGTTTCAACATGCAAGATTCCAAGAGAGGAGAATTACCTATACAAAGCAATGCCAGACTGAGTAAGACTCAAAGTCCGAGTACCGATGCTGAAATAGCAGAAATGAGTCAAATACTATGACCTATACTCGCCCTGATGTAGCCTTTGCATTGAGCATGGTTAGCAAATATCAAGGGAATCCTGGTAAAGCTCACTGGACTGCGGTAAAGAACATTCTTAAGTACTTGCGAAGGACTAAGGACTGGATCCTTACCCTTGGTGGGAGTGATGACTTAAGAGTGGTAGGGTATAGTGATGCTAGCTTTTAGACCGACAGAGATAATTTCCGCTCTCAGTCGGGCTGGATATTTACCCTAAATGGAGGAGCAATAACTTGGAAAAGTTCCAAACAGGAGACTGTAGCTGATTCAACGTGCGAATCAGAATATATAGCAGCGAATGAAGCATCGAAAGAGGCGATATGGCTGAAGAACTTCATCGGAGACCTTGGAGTTGTACCAGCCCATGGAGATTTTCTGTGATAGCGATAGTGCAGTTGCCTTATCTAAGGAACCAAGAGATAATAGCAGATCAAGACACATCAACAAAAAATATCACTTCATAAGACATCAAGTAGAAGAGGGACTCCTCGTGGTTAAGAGGGTATCGTCGGAAGAGAATCCAGCAGATCCTTTTACGAAGGGACTTAGTAGGGTTAATCACTTGCGACACACTAGAAGTGTCGGGCTGAAGGACGATATTAGTCTTAGTGATTAGATAGAATTTTAGAAACTTTTAATAGTTAAAATGTAATTGACATATTGATGATTGAATAAAAGGTGTTTTTATTTATAAGTAGTGTTGTTGTCTTATGTCAATTGTTTGCTATTTTTTCGTTTTGCATGTTTTGACTTCCAGAATAATAAGATTATTCAAACTATCCACAGTCGATCATACTTTGGAAGTAGGTTATGAAAGAAGACTGTCATGAATGGATTTCTGTATGAGTGTCTAAGGTGTTAGACATAGCAAAAGATTGCTACAAACATTCATGAGTGCTCTTGAAATAAGATTTGAGTATTGGACTAAACCTACACTCACATATCACTTCATTGAATATAACAAGAGTGATCGTGAGACGATAATATTGTATAATCTTCAAACCAAGATATATGAGTTGGCGATTATTTGTTGATTGTACTTTAATAGTGCGAAAACGCATCAGTAACTCGATGTTATAAGACGTGCTGTTATGTATGATTCAATAAATAATTAGTACACGTATATAAGTCGAAGTGTATCTGTTCCTTTTATCCTAAGAGGATTAAAAGCGATATATTGGGCCCCTCGATGATTTTTTTTGACTTATGTGCCAGAACTCTATTGATGTGTTCAATTAAGTTCTATGTCAAACAAATCGGAAATCGGGAAACAAACTGCAGGACAATAAGTATGACTATGTTCCATGTATTTGTCTGCATGATATCTTGTAGAACAGAGGATTATATGATCACTTATCTAATGGACACATCAGTGTATGTCAGCGGCTTTTTGAGAGCTACGATTGCTAATCGGATTTTAAGTTGCATTGGCAGTTACAGTTATTAGATTTATCCATGTGGGAGACTGTTGGAAAAGGTGTCTAAGCCCATATCTATAATTGGTATGTACTTGACCCGATAGTAGCATGGTCCATTTGGGTTGCATTCATCAAAGCAATCTGTTACGAATGATATTTGGGTAAGAGGTTAATTATGATTTATTAATATATTATAAGTATAATATATTAATTGAGGAATCATATTATTTAATTAGTATTGATCAAAAATTAATTTAAGAATTAATTTAGTGATCAAAAGTGACTAATTAGAATGATATATATGAGTTGGGCTAAAGATCCATGATTTGATTTGTGATGGGCTTATGGGTTAATCCATCAAGTGGTTATCCAAATCAAATGGATGGGTCATGGGCCAATGTGTATGGATTAGGGTTACACATGACCCTTGATATTCTACACACACACACACACACACATATATATATATATATATATATATATATATATATATATATATATATATATATATATATATATATATATATATATATATATATGTATCTATAAGCTTGAAATCGATTAGACCTTGTAGTCCAAGAAGTAGAATCCAATTTTAGAGTCTCCATAATCTCTCTATATTCCTCCTAAATTGTTCTTAGTGTTTTGTGATTCCATTTGAGGCATCACACTATTGGTGCTAAACTTTCTTGATGCCAATATATTCAAGCTATTACACAAGGTAATATTCTAACTATTTTTTATGATTTAAATATCACCTTGCATGCTAGTTTAGGTTTCATGCTTTGGAAAAATGTTTATCGCATGTATAATAGAGAAAACTTAGATCCAAAGTATTAGGGTTGTATGTGCACCATAGGAATGTTAGAGTATATAAAACCCAACAAAAACTCCTACTGAAATTCATAGTTTCTTGGGTTTAGCGGGTTACATTGAATATTTATCAAAGATTTTTGTATGGTAACAGGTTTACTGATCAAACTGACGAAAAAGGCAGAGCCATTTATTTAGGCTAACAAGCATGAGGACGCATTTCAAACATTGAAGAAGCTTTTATGTGATGCTTGTATTCTATGTCTTCCCAACGGGAATAAGGATTTTGTGGTTATCAGTGATGTTATATTCATGATTAGGTTGTGTGCTCATTCATCGGGGGAAAGTGATTGCTTATTCTTACCGAAAACTGAAAAGCGCCGGACAAAATTACTCAGTACATGATATGGGATAGAGTGCATACTATATATTGATCATAAGAGCTTGCAACATATTCGGAACCAAAATGAGTTGAATATGAGAAAACGGCGATGGGTGGAGCTGCTTACATATTACGATTGTGAGATTAGTTATCACCCTAGAAAAGCAAATGTGGTAGCAAATGCTCTGAGTTGTAAGGAGCTGCGATTGTCATATCACCTGAAGTCTATGGCATTGGTTGTTACACCAGGTATATTTGAGTAGTTATGGGCTGCTCAAACAGAAGGTTTGAAAGAAGCTCATGTGAAGGAAAAGATAATGGTTAAGCAGCATGTACTTTTGGTTGATGATGAGTGGGGACTTATGACCTTTCACAGACGAGTATGGGTCCTAAATATAGGCAGTGTGTGTCACACACTGTTACAGGACCTGCATAGATCGAAGTATTCAATCCACCCAGGTACAACGAAGATGTATCGAGACTTTAGAACCGATTATTGGTGGCCGGGTGTAAAGTGAGAGATAGCAAAGTACGCATCAGAATGTGTGACATGTGCGCAAGTCAAAGCTGATCACCAGCAGCCCTATGGTGAATTGCAGCAACTGAAGATTCCCGAATGGAAATGTGATAAAATTACGATGGATTTTGTTACAAAGTTACCGAAGACTTCGAGGGGTAGTCACATGATTTGAGTGATAAAGGATCAGTTGACGAAAAGTGCTCACTTTTTAGCAACTAGAGAGAACGAGAAGTTGGAAAATTTGGCTAAGATGTATGTGGAGGAGATAGTTACATGGCATGGGGTACCACTATCTATCATTTCAAATCGTGATAGTCGGTTTGCTTTGAGATTCTCACAGAAACTTCAGGAGGAAATGGGTACCAAAGTGCATCTAAGTATAACCTATCATCCCCAGACTGATGATCAGAGCGAGAGGACAATACATACTCTGGAGGATGTGTTACGAGCTTGTGCTATTTGAGTATGGTGGGAGTTGGGACACTCATTTTCCTTTGTGGAGTTTGCCTACAACACCTACCGTTCTAGTATCGACATGGCCCCGTATGAGATGCTTTACGGCAGGAAATGTCGCACTCCCACAAGTTGGTTGGAGCAGGGCGAGAAACAGTTCACGAGTTCAGAGATTGTGCAAATTACTAAAGATAAAATGAGAATGTATATGGCCCAATCATCTTTGCAAGACATCTTTAAGACTCTAAATTTATCTTTAAAACATAGTTCAAGAATTTTGTAGCATATATTTGGTTTCATAAAAAAAATACATATTTGGCAATTTCTTTAAAAGTTCAAACATTTTGTATAATATATATTCGACTTCACAAAAAATATATATTTTGTTGGGTAGTATTAAAAGTTAAAACCACTCTTCTTGGGATATATATATATATATATATATATATATATATATATATATATATATATATATATATATATATATATATATATATATATATATAAGTTGTAAAAGTTTCGGTCAACTAACGATTAGATATTAATTGGTCTAGTCGGGATCTTAAATAGTAAATCAGTTAAATTTTAAATAAAGTGTATGACCAAATATCATAAAATAGTATATAAATACGATTAATGTCATAACAAAAATGAGTTAATATATTAATAAAATAAATTAATTTAACTAACACAATAATAATATTTTTTGAAATATTGTTTATTGGAATAGAACATCTTGGTTACCTTAAAAATTCATTTGTTCACACATTTTTACTAATTGTCTAGGTAGAGAATAATCACTAAACGGTGTCTAGTCGGTTGTGTACCGTCTAAAGATTAATCAGGGAGTAGACGAGATTTTTACAACAATATTTAGGTTTTGATGATGGCTAGAAGTAAACGGTTGATGGTGTTTGTTGTTGTCTAGCGGTGACTATCGTGGGGTGGTGGTTGTCCATATTTGATAGTGGTTGTTGGGGTTGCCTTTGGCTATAGCTAGTGGTTGGTGGTAAAAGTGGGATTGAGAAGAGTGAGAGTGTTTGTGGGCCTCACTTGTTAATAAATAAATTTATTTATTTTTTTAATTTAAAAATAATAATAAAATAATATATATATATATATATATATATATATATATATATATATATATATATATATATATATATATATATATATATATAGTTAGGTTCATGTGAAACGGCCTAATTTTGTGAGACCGTGAGACGCAATCCTAGCTACTCATTTTGTAGATAAAAAAAACATTTTTAAAATGCAAAATAATTGAAAATTTTTGAAATTTTTTTTTCAAATAATATTTTCGTCATTTATATTTTCCAAAAAAAAAAATAATAAATAACAAAAAAATTAAAAAAAATTAAAAAAAAAATACCGCTTTTTTCCATGTTCTAGTAGAATATTAAAATATTTTAAATATCTGACAAATCTAGTAGAATATTCTAACATTCTCAAAATTATATTAGACTATTTATAGTGTAATATTCTATTAGAATATTTCATGTATTTTTCAAAAAAAAAAAACGATAATTATTATTATTATTATTTTTTATTTTTTTAGGTAATTAAAGTGACGAAAATAATAATTAAAAAATAATTTTCGGATTTTTCCTTTTATTTTGCATTTTAAAATTATTTTTAGATTGTCTTTTAAGGTCTTACAAAATTAGCATGGTCTCAAATAAACCTTTTATATATATATATATATATATATATATATATATATATTATTGTCGTTTCCTTATTAGGCAGAGAATTACAATATAAGGAAAATCAAAACTTACGGATAATCCGAGTGCAAATAGAAAATATAGAGACCAAACACAAAATTTTAATAAACCATTTGAATAATGTTTGTAATTTGTTCTTATTATTATATTTTTTTTATAGATTGAAACAGAAATATTAATTATAAAATGGAATATATAAAGGGTTAGAACTGAATGCCCATTTCACATTTATTTATTTTTATCTTTGAGAAAAAAAAACATCATAATATTGGTTTGACCATACTGACAAGTGGCTGCATCTTTAACCATGTGTGGGACTTTACTTCCCAAGGGAGTCTAGAATTACTTTAAATTATTTTCATTATATTAATCTCCAAACATTTATTACATGGACTTATTTGGAGTAAGTTTTGTACTTAGTGGACTTAGTCTTTTTCAATTTTTTCCTTCATTGTTTGTGTGTACTAATACTAAAAAGTGAAGGGTTATGAAGATCACAAAGGACAAAAAGTTTTAAAATATACGTATAATTACATTGGATATGCAAATTAATGTTGTTTTATTCAGTGATAATATTAAACTAGTCATGTAGAGTAAATTGGATGATGATTTTCAATAACGAGAGAGGCATTGATGATGATGATGATATTTGACTCAATCCTATAAGACATGCAAACCACTCAATGGGGTTCATTTTTAAGAGGATTTGACTATTGTTGTTGACTATAGATCCACAATTTTATTTAACTAGTAACTTACACATTTGGTCCTTATGGTTTTGCCAAAATTCATGTTTTTGTGTTAATATTGGATTTTGACTTGACAAGTCATGTAGTTTGTGTTTCTTGCACATGTGTTCCCCTTCCATATGAAAAGACCATTTTATCCGTTCTAGAAAAAATTGCACAAATGGTCTTGTGGTTAGCTGAAAAATGCGATTTTGGTCCAAACATTTTTGGGCTAGCATCAAAGGTCCAGACTTTTCATTTTGCTTCAAATTTGGTCCAAAGTGTTTTAAACTTTTTTACAAATCATATCCCTATAAAATCTTCCACCTCAAATGTTATAAAATTCTAACAATATAATCGGGAACTTTAGAAATATTCATATAAAATGGGCCTAAACTTCCCAAAACTGATTTCAAAAGAATGGTATGAAGTTCAACAATTTTTTATTTCCTTATAACTAAAGAGTTTCTTCTTGAATTTAACCTAGTAACATCATTCCATCCATCAAACCTCACTAATGAGGTATATGTCGGACCTGCCATCTAATCTTTTCATTGAAACCTTTACATAGTTCAGCATATCCAAACCAAGAGAGTACGTGCTGAATCTGATGAGTTAAGAATTCAATCAAGTAATGAGTTCACTAAAAGTAATAGAACACGAGAAGTAGATAATTCATATTAAGCTCTGATTATTCTAGAAGCAGTCAGATTACAAGAAAAGAATCGAGTTTTGGAAAAGCGCACTTAGTAACAATCAATAAAATTTTTCATATGTGCGTATCCAAAAATGTATGATCTCTTATCGATAACTTGCTTATCATCAAGAGTATTGATAAGATACGCTAATGTGATAAGATCATTCAAATTCATAAGAGGGAAATCTATAATAGTTAACCCAGACACACTAATATCATCTCGGATGACCTTGTATCGATAATTCTGGAGAAGATTCTCTAAATCTACATCCTTTGATATTGAGATAAGCCTAACAATTTTCTTTAAAGACCAAATTTCTTCCACCTTCTTTCCAAGAACTGCATGAAACCTTCTTTTGACACTTTTGTAAGCTTCATCATCTTGAAAGTTGTTGGGCAGCTTGAATTGAGGAAATGAAACGTCTTAAAAATGCCAATAAAAGTTTTTTTTAAACCGTTGAGTTATACAACCAATTGTTCCAAAAACCAAAAATTTAAGAATGTATTTTCAAACAGAAAAGTATATCAAAAGTAATCAATGTGGAAAATCCATCAGGGGATGCGGTCCAGTCAAGTCAGGCCCTTCACACTGGAACTGGAAGTACCTGAAATTGTTTAAACCAAAAAACCGTAAGCACAAAGATTAGTGAGTTTCCTAAATTACCACATACCATACATAAGATAGGGTATGCTATGGGTCATCCATAGTCTCATTGCCACTATCAACAATGAGTCAATCATGGTATTTTCTTATCCAACCAAGAGCCAAATCATGGTCTTATGTATAAGTGTCAAGAGCCACCTCCTAGTCTTCCTTTCAAGAAACACAAAGACAACTAGCAACATACATATACTTGTAGAGGGTCAGACCCTGGTGTTTCATACAATTGCCAGGAGCCACCACCTGGTCTTTTCTAGTGCCCACCACCTAGTCTTCCATGCAAGTATCACTAACATAAATAGCATCCTACATAGTATAGTAAGTAGACTCACCTGAATCACAAAGTAAGCTAAATCATCGCTTAAAGCCATCCAAGCGGTGTTACAACACACCTATCAAATAATACAATGTCCAATCTTAGTCTATACACTAAATCCAACAATCTTGACCAAAAGTCAACCCAGGTCAACATGTCAAAGTCAACGGTCCAAGCTCAAACACTCAAAAACTCTTTAGAAATTCGCCACGTCGTGGCCTCCCATTAGCCACGTCGTGGCAACAAGATGACAAAACAATCGGGGCTCACTCCATTCGCCACATCATGACGGCAATGTGCCACGTCATGGGAATTCGATCCTCAACAGCTTAATGCATTAACATGCCTCTAACCATACAGAGGGCTCCAAAGTTAAGATAGACTTTTTCCTAAAGTCTTGATAAATAGAGTTTCCAACTTTATCCCTTAGGACATCCCTGTACACCAAGATCTCAAAACTTAGGTCATATTGACAACTTCAGTTATAACTCAACCATTAAGCACTTAATAATAAAATCCATTTCCCAAAACTTTCCAGAAGGGTTTCCTACATCAGATGGACCATAAAAATCATAACTTTATGGACACGCATGTCCAATGCATGTCTCCTTCATTTTTAGGTCAAAATATTGGTGAAATAAACTTAAACTTTTACATGGGACCAAATACTCCAAGATACTCTAGATCTACAACATATGACCTCAAGGAGACCCGATAGATCCATAAAGTTGTCAACTTTATGGAATCCATTCCTTCAATCATTCACAATCATGAAGAAAAGGGACAAGAAATCTACATCTAAAGCATAACACCAAAAAGCTAGGATCTTGGACACTTACAGAAATCCAGAAGATGCACAATAGAAGGATAATGAGGCCTGCTTGCTGGGTTAACCACACTAGAACAATTTCTTCTTCTTCTTCAAGCCACCGAAAGTGCCAAAATGAGCCAATAATCACCAAAAAGGATTAGGGTTATACTTTCTGGGATTGGGAGTGATAGAGGCCGAGGAAGATGGCCTAGAATGGGAGTTAATGTGTTTATATACAAGTGAAACCCTAAAAATCTTGGGTTTTGGGCTACAACGGCTGCCACGTCGTGGCCATCCTTTACTACGTCATGGAGCCACCAAAAACATGTGTTCAAGAATAATATTGCCACATTGTGGGCTTCCATGCGCCACGTCGTGGCATGGAGTTTTTCCCAAAAGCTCCATATTTGAACCTCCTAAGTCCCATTCTAAACCAATATGGAAAACGGGTGTTACAAATCTCCCCTACTTAAACTAGATTTCATCCTTGAAATCATTCCTTACACCCTGTCTGAACTTCCTTAAAACCAAAACAGAATTGAGAAATCATCTCACATAGACGACCACCTTTCGCTACCGTTACTAAACCAATCTTTGCAGGAAACACACACCTTGAGAAAAAAAAACCAACCTTAAGATGTTGCCCTTAACCAAAATCCAAAAACCCCATGCCATGCCTGACTTCCAGATAGACTAAACCATTTCAACCACATCCACGATGACTCTAATCTGCAACCCAGATCGAATAGAATCCATTTCACCTAGAATATCTCACGGATAACTAGAAAACAGAACCCATTACTAATTGTTGAAGCTGATGACCTCTCACACAACCAAACCACAAGACTCTGACCAAGAGTCTAGCTGCCAAAGGCTATCCTATCATATTTTCTAACACGACTCCAGCAACCCTCCAACTTAAACAAATGGCGACATAACCAACCAACATATGAACCATAACTAGATTGATTCACTTCTGATGTATGCTACAGGCCCAGCCGTAGTCTTACATCACTCTTAGCCCCAAGTCAACCTTCAAACTTCCTTGATTCTATGAATGCTTTGGTCGTCCCACAGTCTCACAACCATTGCTACAATGTTCTAACTCATCCCAGTGAAGGCTATGTGCCCTATTGTAGACTTACAATGTTCTAACTCATAACTAGTTTGATTCACTTCTGATGTATGGTATAGGCCCAGCTGTAGTCTTGCATCACTCTCAGCCCCAAGTCAACCTTCAACCTTCCTTGATTATATGAATTCTTTGGTCGTCTACACTCTCACAACCATTGCTACAATCTTCTAACTCATCCTAGTGAAGGCTATGTGCCCTATCGTAGAATTACACAATGCTATAGTTGGTTATTGACTTAGCGAATGTTATGGCCACCTTGCAGTCGTACAGTATTTCCATAACTGCATACCAACCTGGTGAATGCTATGGGCCACCCTGCAGTCTTACAACACTTCCATAACTAGGGGTGACCATGGTACGGTTTGGTGCAGTTTTAAGGCCAGACCGAACCGCAAACCATAAGGTGCGGTTTTTGTATTGTTAAAACTGTTGGGTGCGGTTTTCCAATGGTTCGGTTTTTCAGTTTCTAAATGTGGTTTCGGTTTGTATCGGTGCGGTTTCGGTTTTAAACTGATTCTAAAATTTGGTGTGGTCTTTGATGTTTTTTGGAGTATTTTAAAAAAATACGATAAGAATGTGCATGTAAGCTTGTGTGGTGCAAATTTTTTCACTTTTTGAAACTGTTTATTTGTAAAGGTTTATTTTCAGTACAAAATAAATTATATAAATCAAAAGTTCTAAGTGACTTTATATACAACGGTTGACTAAGAAAAAAATTTTGAATTTTCGTTTACTTGTTATAACCTTATAACATATAGTTAATTAGTGACCTACTCTATTGTGGTTTTAACTACAAAAAAAAAATAGAAAATAAGTTTGGAAATGATTTGGAATCCCGATTAAATGGCTAAAACCAACTATCAAAGTCTAAAGTCCAAATATAATATGTATTTATATTTCTTAGTACTTTAAAAAATATGTATATATTATAGAATATAAATATAAATTAGTGATTTATTATTTTATAAATCTTCAGTGTGGTTCGGTTTTGATGGACTGGTTTCTTGGTAAAAACCGCACAGACCCATAGACCTTCAGTTTTTGCAAAAATGAAATCCGCACCATTGGTTTTTGCATCGGTTTCGGTTTGTTGCGGTTTTGTCGGTTTATTTTTAGTCGGTTCAGTTTTTGCTCACTCCTATCCATAACTACATCCCAACCTAGGAAATGCTACGGGCTATCCTGCAGTCTTACAACACTGCTACAACTGCCTACCAACCTAGTGAATAATACGGGCCACCTCGCAGTCTTACAACACTACTACAAATACCAGGTCCCAGACCCATGGTATTGCCAACTATCCACAAAACATCCAACTAAAGTCGGCATGAGACATGTTAACACGCTATCGTGGGCGTATTAAGCAAATGAAATTTCACTGCTGGTTGCACTAATAATATAGCACAGGGAAGCAGGGTCGAATCCTTAGGGACACCGCCTAACGGTCAATGTCTTTTTGCGTCAGGCACATTGTAGTCAGTAAAACAGAAATTATAAAAGGGGTTTTTTTAATTAAACTAAAAACTAAAAATTGCAGTGAAAATAAATTAAACGAAAATCAATAATAAAAACAATTTTAGTTTTGCTGTGACTTTCCTAATCATGCAATCAGTTCAGATCTAGTTATTCAATATGCGTTCTATCTAAGCTGGTACTGAGAAAAACTGACAAGCTCTAGTATAATCTCTTTTACCTAGTTAAATTAAGCAAAACAAGTTCTTCAATTAAATTAATATTAGAAAAGTTGCATTAAGATTTGTGTAAAATTCCCAGCATTACCAAATTCTTGTCACAAGCTCGGAAGCGTAATGATATGATTTTTATAGTTTAAATCAGTGTTAAATCCCGAACCCGGAACCAATCTGATATTTGTTACTTTTTACCAGTTGACAAGAACAATTACAGATTCTATTAATTGATTAACTGGAATGATAAAACCCTAGCTAATTGATCAGCTAACAAGAATTAAAATCAAACATTCATTAATCTCAAAACTAAAAAATCTAGATAGAAACACATATCAAAAACCAGATCTGAAAACTAATCACATGAAAAGTACTAGTCTAATGCAGAACTAAAAACTAGGGTTTAGCCAGACATGGCTAAAAACGAAATAAAACTAGTAAAAAGAAACATTAAACTATTAATTCTTACTAAACTAACTGAGTGACACGAGTCACAGTCTTCAGATCTTCAAAAAACGCTGAAATCGGATAGAAAACGCCTCCGAAATCGTCTTTTTCATCGTCTGGAGCTTCATGAATCGGCCAACCCTCAATCTAATCAGAGAGGGGTCCTATTGAAACATCCCAAAAATACGGTCCAAAAATTTCGTTTTAGATCATAATAAAAACCATAGTAATCCCATCATCACATAAAACGTAAGTGGTAGTATACCAAAACATCATGTCAAAACACTGTATCCAAATCATATATCAAAACTTCAGAGTAAAAACATCACAGGCCAAAACATAATCGGTGTGTGCAATGCAGTCATCCGGAGCTCTTCCCCTTGCTACCAGAAGTACCTGAAACCAAAAGTGAAAACCATAAGCACGAAGCTTAGTGACCTCCCCAAACTACCACATACCATACACATATCATATAACACACAGCTAGGAGGTACGGGCCTCGCCCACACTCAAGGAGATACGGGCCCCCGCCCACACTCTGCTAACTATGAGATATGGGTCACGCCCACACTCAACTATCTTAGAGATACGGGCCTCGCCCACCATCTGCTCTCTCAGTGATATGGGCCTCGCCCACACTCTGCTAACTAAACATACATACAAGTATCACACAGACAACAAGTATAACTAAGCATATCAATCCGTACCATATCAGCTATCTATGAGATACGGGCCTCGCCCACACTCAAGTACTAATCAAATGTCAATCCATACCATATAAGCTATCTATGAGATACGGGCCTCGGCCACACTCAACTACTAATTAGATCACATATACGGGCCGACCTTGGTGCCGTAGACCCGTTCCTACTAGAGGAAACTCACCTCGCAAAGCTGACTGCTGAATCTCACAGTCAGGAAATCTCTAGTGGCTGCTCCAACGAATCCCCGACTATCATTATCATAACAACAGTTAGTCAAAATCCATATTTCTTCTTAGGGTAAAATGACCATTTTACCCCTGGTCAAAGTCAACATTCTGGCCAAAGTCAACGTTCTGGTCAAAGTAAACGTTCTGGGTTGACTCAAATCGCCGAGTTGACTCCTTAACTCGCTGAGTTCTATAAATCAAAAACCCTGAAATCGCGATCCAACTCGTCGAGTCATCCGCCTGACTCGCCCCCTGACTCGCCGAGTTCCCTGGCTACTCATAGTCGCGATTTGGCGAATCAACTCGTCGAGTCCCTTCACTGACTCGTCGAGTTCTACCTTAAAATGAATCGAGACAAAACAACTCAACTCGTCGAGTCCTTCTCTGGGCTCGCCGAGTTCCTCAGTCTGTTTGGGCCATCTTAAGGGATTAAGCCCCTACTCTTCAGATCCAAACTCTTGTTCCGCCCATGCACTGAATATGTCCTTTTAGGGGTAAAGTTTCTAACTTTACCTGTTAATAGCCCTTCCTAAAGGGTTTAGCTAAAACCATAGTTCTATAGGACATAGATCTTGGTCCAAAAGCCGGTACTCCAAACTAAGGCATACAAGCATAGATCTAGGCCCTAGACATCATTTGAACACATAAAGCTCCTAACTTTCCTTCCATGCATGGCCTTTTGGGGCTTAAAAGGCCATAATAACACCTTAAAACTTGAATGGGCCCTCCATGGTCATAAAGTTTGCACCTTTATGCCATGAAACCCCTTCTAGACCCTAGATCTGAAAGGTGAACCACTTGGGACGCCCATTTCCCAAGGACTAAGCTTCTTGGACCAAAAACCCCATAAAGAGAAAAAAAGGAGATCTATCAAGCTACTAATCAAGGTTGAGACTTGATTACCAGAAAATGAAGAGGATGAGAAATTGCTTCTGGATCTACAATCTTCTCCTGGAATCCTCTAGCTTCTTCTTCTTCTACATGCTTCAAATCACACAAAGTTTACTCAAGAATGGCTCACAAGTTCACACAAAGGTCTAGGGTTTTGTGGATTAGGGTTTGGGACTTGGAGGCTGGAAATGAGGCTAGAAAGAGGGGATTAAGATGCTTAAATAGGGTGCAAAACCCCAAAATTAGGGTTTCATTCTAGCAGACCTACTCGCCGAGTAGAGCCTCTGAACTCGTCGAGTAGGTGGCTTAAGATCCCACGTCCAATCTCGTTTCTTCTCGACGAGTCTGAGGCTCCCAACTCGTGGAGTAGCTTTTCAAAAATGAATAAATTATACTTAAGTGCGTACCAGGAATCAGGCGTTACAATTCTCCCCCACTTGTCTTAGACTTCGTCCTTGAAGTATGCTGCGTCGGGAAACAACTCTGGGTAGTGCTCCCTCATTTCCTCCTCGAGCTCCTAAGTCCACTCCGAGCCCTTGCGGTGCTGCCACTACACCTTTACTAGCTCAACCATCTTGTTCCTTTGCTCATTCCTCTTCTTGTCGAGAATAGCTACCGGTCTCTCCATGTAATTCAGGCTGTCATCAACCTGAATATCCTCTAGGGGTACAACCGCTGAGTCATCCACTAAGCACTTCCTTAACTGAGAAACATGGAAAATGATGTGGATCTGGCTGAGCTCTGCTGGAATATCCAAACGGTAAGCAACCCGGCCCACCCGAGCCAAAACCCTGTACGAACCGATGTACCTGGGGCCCAGCTTTCCCCGCTTCCTGAACTGGATGACACCTTTCCAAGGTGACACCTTCAGGAGGACCATGTCGCCCACCTGAAACTCCAAGTCAGATCGCCGCTTGTCGGTATAGCTGTTCTACCGACTCTGAGCAGTCTGGAGCCTGCTCCGGACCTGATGGATCCTCTCATTCGTCTTGAGTACTACTTCAGTACTCCCTATGACTTTGTGACCGACCTCACCCCAACAGATTGGGGTCCTACACTTCCTCCCGTAGAGCATCTCAAAAGGAGGTCGATCTATGCTACCGTGGTAGCTGTTGTTATACGAAAATTCCGCTAACGGAAGATACATATCCCAACTGCCACCGAAATCCAGTACACATGCGTGTAGCATGTCCTTGAGAGTCTGAATCGTCCTATCGCTCTGTCCATCCGTCTGAGGGTGGAAAGCAGTGCTGAAGTGGAGACGAGTACCCATCTCGTCCTGAAACCGATTCCAAAAATTTGGAAGTGAAACGGATATCCCGGTCTGACACCACCGAGACAGGCACTCCATGCCATGCCACTATCTCATACACGTATATCTCGGCCAACTTCTCAGCCGATATACACTCCTGGATCGGGATAAAGTGAGCACTCTTGGTCAACCGATCCACGACGATCCATATCGAATCTACTCCACGTGCGGTCCTGGGAAGTTTCGTAATGAAGTCCATAGTGCTATCTTCCCATTTCAACATGAGAATGTCTAGCAGCTGCATCTTGTAGTGTGGCCTCTGGTGCTCAGCCTTGACTTTCCTGCAGGTCAAGCACCGATCTACATACCATGCTACGTCCCGCTTCATGCAGGGCCACCAGTAATCAGGGCGAAGATCCCGATACATCTTCGTCGCCCCGGGTTGGATGAAGAACCTCGACTTATGGGCCTCATCCATCAGAACCTGTCATACTCCATCCCAGTACGGAACCTATGTTGGATAAGGTGTCTAAGTCCATAACTATTTGGTATGTACTTGACCCGAGAGTAGCATGGTCCATTTGGGTTGCACTTCACCGAAACAATTTGGACTTTTGAGAAGAGGATATGTATGATTTATTAATATATTATAAGTTATAATATATTAATATGAAATCATATTATTTAATTAGTATTGATCAAGAATTAATTTGAAATTAATTTTGTGGTCAAAAGAGACTAATTTAATATATAGGGATTGATTGTGTAAATCATTCATTCTTATAATGTGGGCTAATGATCCATGATTACTTATGTTGGGCTTAACCCATGTAGTGACCCATGGATACTCCATGGAGGTTAAAACCCATGGATCATGATGAATTTGGAAAGTCATGCACATTAGGGTTTACATGGTGTAACCCTAATGTAACCACACTATATAAGAAGCCCTTTGGTTCAAGAAATTGGCTCCTAGAGTCTTTACAAGAGTGAGGCCGATTTTGTGAGCTAGAGAGTCCTCTTCCAAGTTTTCCAAGTGTTATTGGTGATTTGTGATTCCACTTGAGGCATTCACATTATTGGTGCTAAGCTCTTAAGGCTCTAAGCAACAAGCTACAACAAAAGGTATGTTATCTAACTTGTTTTATTACCCAAGTATGAAAGTTTTGTATGCTAGTTTGGGTAATACCTTGGAAATTGAAAGTTTGCATGTATAATAGAGAAAAAATAGATCCAAGGTATTTAGGGTGGTATGTACACCTTAGGAGTGTTAGAATGCTTAAAACCCATCAACCAAAACCCTCCCATGCAGGGTCAACAACCCTCGGCTGTCATAATCAAATGAGGCCACCCGTCGTACGATCCGCTCGCACTTCTGGCGCTCTTCCTTCAGGCCCTCAACCTGCGCCTCTCTGATCCGCTTCAGCAATGAAGTAATCACTGCCATCTTCCATATGTATCGAATCGCGGTCGCCACTTCCTTATGGATCAGAGCATCGGCCACCACGTTGGACTTGCCCGGGTGGTAAAGGATCTCACAGTCGTAATCATTCACCACATCTAACCACGACACTGCCTCATGTTCAGATTTGGCTGATCCATGAGGTACCTCAAACTCTTGTGGTCTGTGTAAATGGTACAGCGAACCCCATAGAGGTAATGTCGCCAAATCTTGAGGGCGAAAACCATAGCCCCCAGCTCTAAATCATGCATCATATAGTTAGCCTCGTGAGGCTTCAGCTACCTCGCAGCGTAAGCTATCACGTGACCCCGCTGCATCAATACTGCTCCCATGCCTGAGATCGAAGCGTCACAGTAAACCATGAAGTCATCGACTCCCTCTGGCAAAGTAAAGATCGGTACCCCGCATAACCGTTGTCTGAGAGTCTTGAAGGCTACCTGCTTAGGCCCCAAGCGGAATGTCACCAACTTCTTGGTCAGTCGAGTCAAGGGAACAACAATCTTGGAGAAATCCTGGATGAATATCCGATAGTAACCCGCCAGACCAAGAAAACTCCGAATCTCAGATGGAGACCTCAGAACCTCCCACTGCATCACGACCTCTATCTTGGCCGGATCGACCAGAATACCCATTTGGTTAACAAGGTGCCCTAGAAACTGAACCTCGTGCAACTAGAACTCCCACTTGGATAACTTTGTGAAATGTCTCTCCCTCCTCAGTGTCTCCAGCACCTCCCTCAGGTGCTCCTCATGCTGCTCCCGAGTCTTGGAATAAATCAAGATATCATCAATGAAGACTATCACAAACCGGTCCAACATCGGTCTGCACACGGAGTTCATGTGGTCCATGAACGTGGTTGGAGCAATGGTGAACCAAACGGCATCACCACGAACTAATAGTGACCATAGCGAGTCCTAAAATCTGTCTTCTGCACATCCTCATCCCTGACTCACAGCTGGTGATAACCCGATCGTAAATCAATCTTGGAGAACCAAGATGCACCCTGTAGCTGGTTGAACAAATCATCGATCCTCGGGAGGGGATAACGGTTCTTTACCGTTACCTTATTCAGCTCCCGATAGTCTATGCACATCCGATGTGACCCGTCCTTCTTACTCACAAACAATATCGGGGCTCCCCTTAGAAAACTACTCGGCCTGATAAATCCCTTGTCTAGCAGCTCTTGTAGCTGCGTGGACAACTCCTGCATCTCGGGAGGAGCCAACCGATATAGTGCCTTGGCTATCGGAGCTGCACCAGGGACTAGGTCAATCCGAAACTCAACCTGTCTCTCTGGTGGTACCCCAGGCAGATCCTCCGGGAATACGTCTGGATACTCTCGCACGACCGGCACGTCAGCGACTGTCGCTTTATGTGACAACCCGAAATTTCTATCTTGTACAACCATTCACTTCAATAAAAGTCAGAACTGTTTCTGCTAACTGTTAAGCTTTTTGGAGTCAGTTTGAGTGTTTTAAAGCTTAGTACTTCAAGAGATAACTGAAGAGAGGATACTCTAGGGTTTATTGTGCATCAATAAAGTCTCAAAACTCCAAGAGTTTGGAGTTTACGGCCCAAACATGGTGTTTACGGCCGTAAACTCTAAGGAGTATAAATATGACACTTAGTCATTTTACTCACTTTTTTTACCATTTCAAGACTAGAACTCGAAATCCTCTCAAGTATCATCCGATTTTCCTTCTTGATCTTCAACTTTGTAAGTGTTTCTTGCCTTGATTAGTTGGTATCCTTCATCATCTAGTGATCTTACATGATTTCATCCATGAAATCATTTCATTTGTTTAGATCTTCAAGCAATCTTCATTTCACCAAGAACACCAAGAACACACACTAGTGTTCTTGGGCCGTGAACTCCCTTTCAACCTCCTTTGTTGTAAGTATTCTTACCCTAGGGTGTTATAAGGCTTGTTTCACTTCTTATTCAACTAGAAAACACAAAGAAACATAAGATCAAAGGTGTTTACGGTCAAGACATGTTCTTGAACCGTAAACCCTAATGAAAGGGCCATTGTGAGCCCTAGTCCCTTACTAAGCCTTGGATACTAGTCTAGATCACTACCTTGAAGTGTTTAGGACCTTAAACATAAAAAATACCAAGAACTCATAGAGTTTACGGCCGTAAACTCATAGAGAAATGGTCAATGGGCCGTAAACTCTTTAAAGTGGTGCAATGGTGCCACAATGACTTCCTAAGGCTTGGACTTAACTGCAAGATGCTTAACCTTGACTTAGAAGACCTTAAAACACCAAATGGTAGAAGTTACCATGAGTTTACAGCCGTAAACCCATTGGGACCGTAAACCCAAAACCGTAAACTCCAAAAGAGTTTACCTTTGGACCTTCAACTCAAAGGCAAGGCCCTACGACCCTTAGATACAATCCTTGGTACTTATAACACTGGAATTAAGGTGTTTTTCATATCCTAGGGTGTCTTAACTTGGTTAATTAGTTGTTAAGTGACTAATTGGATACATATATGTGTTATTATATGTTAATTAGGATCCGTGTGTGTGTTCAAGTCTTCACTTGACACTTAGCATCCTATAACATGCGTTCATCCAAACTACTCACTACAGGTGAGTTCATACCCCTTAATCAACCTTTTAAATGATTTTAAATGCTTTTATGGGGGGGGATACAAGTTGAACTATTATAGTTATTATATCAATCACATGTGATTAATAACTACCAAACAAGTTGATTTCTTACTTTTCAAACTGTGTTATCAAACAAACTACTTCAAACTGTTTTACAAACTCTTTTACGTGTTAAATACTTTTATTAAACTCTTTTAAACTTATATTCTGTTAAATGTGTATCTATATAGATATAGTTATATAAGTAGGATTGAAAGGACTTAGGACTGATAGCTCACCTTACCTCCTGTTCCTCGTTTGGTTGTGGACTTAGGGTATCGGTTGTTTGTCCGAAGGTCGTTTGAATCCTAGTTATATATTATGTATATGTATATAGATATAAAAGTTCCTTCTTTCTATTCAATACCTTTGGGTAGCAAAGGTATACAAACATGTTCATACATACAAACAATATTACTAGTAAACTATAATAGGTGTAGTTTAGGAAGTTACTAATACTATTACTAGAACAATGAAACATACAAGGAGTCAGTTCATACATGAGTCAATACATACTATTATGAGAAACAGAGAGAACATACATACATACTAGACAGAGAGAGAACATACAATACAGCTAGTACATACTATACATTACAATACAGCTAGTACATACTATACATTACAATACAGCTAGCACATACTATACATTATACAAGAGAACATACTACTATGAGAAACAGAGAGAACATACATACATACTAGACAGAGAGAGAACATACAATACAGCTAGTACATACTATACATTACAATACAGCTAGTACATACTATACATTACAATACAGCTAGCACATACTATACATTATACAAGAGAACATACTATTATGAGAAACAGAGAGAACATACATACATACTAGACAGAGAGAGAACATACAATACAACTAGTACACACAATACATATACAAGAACACTACTACAGTTATGTGAGCCACGTAACGGGGCATGCCATCACCTGTCATGGCTCGTTTTGTATCCAGAATCTCCTTAAGTGGAGAGTGTTGAGTTTGTGTATAGATCTATACTGGATTGACTATCCTACACCTTGCTGCTAGCTACAGTGGGACTTGCAAGTCTACGGGTGCCAAACGTCATTCCTTCCGACGTCTTACATCGTCGTGTTTCTAGTCGGTAGTATGGTACAGGCCGATCAGATGGTACTTTAAATAACAATTGGTTTAAGGTAGTTAGTACAGCAGTAGTTACTTAATACAACACTACAATACTATTTTATTTCCCATCGCATTCACTTTGTGATCTTCACATAATGAACAGTAATGTAAAAACTATATTTTTGGTTAATGATAGTCAGATTTGGGAAAATACATACTCTTACAAGAGACACACATACAAACACTTGGTGCCTTGGTAGAAGGCTACTTTTAGTAGAAAGACATAGGGTTTTCTAGGGGATTCAAACCTTTTACAAACATTCACAAACTTTTACAAACTTACACATCGCATACTTACAAACACTTTCTTACAAACAATGACACTAAAATACTTATGATCTCACCAACTTTAAAACTGATCAACTCTTTCAAAATAACTTGTATTCTCAGGTCACCAGCAGACAGGTACCAATGCCAGGTTTTGAGAAGATGGAGCTCGTTCAAGACTCATCTTTTATTTTGATTTATATTTTTGGTGTCTATTAAACTTGACAGAACACACTTGTATTAAATTATATTATTAATGCAATGGATGATGTTGTTGCTTGTTTACTACTATGTATTGTTGTGATACTGTACATGACGTCCTCCACCCCCGAACGATTCCGCCGTTCCGGTTTTGGGGTGTGACACTTTACACTTGTCCCGGGTATCCATGACATAGGTGACATAACCTGCACAACCCTGCTTAAGGTAACGCCTCACTCTCGCTGCTGAACATAGGGTTGGTCCACCCTGAGGCCACTCGCCCTGAATCACTAACCCTCCCCCACTAGGAGTCCGAACCCTCACTAGATGCTGCTCGCAGTCGATCACTGCTCCATTGGGACTCAACTGGTCCATCCCAACAATAACCTTCTTCCCTCGTAGCGGAATAGGGACTAAGTCTACAGAAAACTGCTCATCAAACAACTGCAATGCACATCCCCGATGAACCCTTTCAACCCGAACGATCCTATCGTCTTCTATCTCTACATCTAGTGGACAATCCAGCTCCCCCAGAGCTCCTACGAATCGCTTGCTGAGCGCAAGTGACACGAAAGATCGGGTAGCTCCCAAATCAAACAATACCAGTACGGATATACCGTCCACAAGGAACAATCCTATAATAAAACACATAAACATAAGCAATAATCAATATAAGTAGAGAGATAAGGAGAAGATACATACCCGTCACCACGTCGGGTGTTGTACGTGCCTCCTCCGCTGTCAACTGGAAGGCTCTGCTCCTCGCCACTGGCGCATCCGCCCGACCCTAGCGGCCGTCAGTAATCCTTAATGTAGCAGGAGCGGGTTCCACCACTCGTCCTGCTGATGGTGCTAAACTCGGACATTGGGCCTTCTTATGGCCCCTCTGATTGCACTGAAAGCAAATCATATTAGATACTGTAGTGGTGGTGGTGGTAGTAGTATAATCCCTGCTAACATGTCCAGTTCGGTCGCATTTAAAGCAACCCGAACTACCTTCCCTGCACGCCCCACCATGTGTCCTGCCACACTTGCCACATCGGCTTCGACCCTACTGGCCCTTCCCACGGGAATCTACCTTGGGCTTCTTGCCCGAACCCTCTACACCAGATGCAGCATCTGGTTTCCTCTTCCTCTCCATCTCTAAATAAATCTCCCTCTCCCTAGCTATCGCTATCATATCCTCCAGCGTCTTACAGCTGGATCGGTTCACAAACTGCCGAATGTCACTCCGCAACATCTCATGATATCGGGCCTTTTTCATCTCCTCGTACGCCATGTACTGCGGAACGAGAAGGGCCCTCTCTCTGAACATAGCGGTGATCTCGGTCACCGTCTCAGTCGTCTGTTAGAGATCGTGGAACTCCCTGGCAAGATGCTGCACCTCAATCATATGTGTAAACTCGGCCCTGAACATGGCCGAAAATTCACTCCAAGTCATAGCATCAAGAGCCGCATCATCACCTATGGCATGTCCGACCTCCTTCCACCAGTCACGTGCCATGTCCTTCAGAAGACATGACGCAAGTCAGACCTTATCTCCCTCGGGACATCGACTCGTACGAAACGCGTTGGCGACATCAGCCAACCATCTACTGCTAGCAATGGGGTCCCGAGCCCCATGGTAGTCTGGAGCTCCGCAAGCGCGGAACTCCCTGAATGTTAGTGTGCGCGACCCCATCATGTCTGCCACCTCGGTACGGAATGCACTTAGTCTCTCATCCAAAAGCTCCATGATGCCCTCCTTGATCGTACCGAAGATCACAGGAGTCTGGTCTAAAATACTGCATGTGATCTCAGACGATATGAACTCTCGTCTGCTCATCGAGTTGCCCGGCTCCTGAGCCCGAGCCTGATCCCTCACCGGCTCACGAAGTGCCGACTGATCTAGTGCGTAGCGTCACCATACTGAAAGAACACCATAACAAATATCAGTATACACATCCTAACTTGAGGGATCTCACATACTACAAATTTCCTGGGTTCATCTCAGCCTTCCTTGATTTGAGTACGGATCCTCTGCTTCCAGTAGTACGGGCCCATACTACCTTCCACATCTATCCGTACTTTCCTAAAGAACTGCCTTAAGTCCACCAAGTCCCTTCTACTTCTACTGCTGTTCTCACGCTCATCTCATCCTTGGCTTTCCATAGGGTAATCACCAACCCACTCTTCACCATCAGCTGCAAAAGAATTCCCTGATATATCCCCATAACTAGATCGTGAATACCATTACATATCACTAAGAGTATATAATTCTTCAAATGAGAGATCCTAGTCTACAACGGTTGGACTCAACCAAGAGCTGCAAAATAGAGCTAGACCTAACCTTCTGAAATTATTTAGTCCTCGCAATATGTAACTTAACATATTCGTTTACTAGCTAGTAAAAGATGACTAGAACTCCTAAAAGCACAAAGCAAGTAACATTCGAGCATCGGGTAACATAATCAAGAATATTCTAATCAGGCCATCATATCACTGACTAATCTGTACTAGCATGCAGTTTATAAAGCTGATATACATATAACAGGCACATAAGGCATCCTTCCCAGATCGTTAGCCCTAATCTAGCATGCAGTTCTCAAAACATAACATAACATAAACTAGTATGGGTAATTCGGGAGTAATTACTTGAGCTCGGATGATTGCATGCACCACACCCTTTTCTCTTTTCAAAATTCTTTTCTATTTTAAATTTCTTTTTATAAAAATGATTTTCTTTTGAAAATTTTGATACAAATTTCTTTAGTTTGAGTTCAGACACACCCGAGAGTGTGCCCGAATCCTTCAAACCAAGCCTCTTATACCAACCTGAAACATCCCAAAAATACGGTCAAAAATTTCGTTTTAGATCATTATAAAATCCATAGTAATCCCATCATCTCATAAAACGTAAGTGGTAGTATCCCAAAACATCATGTCAAAACATTGTATCCAAATCATATATCAAAACGTCAGAGTAAAAACATCACAGGCTAAAACATAATCGGTGTGTGCAATGCAGTCATCCGAAGCTCTTCCCCTTGCTACCAGAAGTACCTGAAACCAAAAATGAAAACCGTAAGAACGAAGCTTAGTGAGCTCCCCAAACTACCACATACCATACGCATATCATATAACATGAAGCTAGGAGATACGGGCATCACCCACACTCAAGGAGATACGGGCCCCCGCCCACACTCTGCTAACAATGGGATACGGGCCTCGCCCACACTCAACTATCTCAGAGATACAGGCCTCGCCCACACTATGCTATCTCAGATATACGGGCCTCGCCCACACTCTGCTAACTAAACATACATACAAGTTGTTAGGGTACAAAGTTATTCATGATTGACTTTGTAAATGTTTGACTTTTGTAGACCCATTTGCATGTTGTGCATTAGCCTTGTGGCATGAGATAGAGAGTGAGAGAGAGACATGTAAACACCTCTATATAAGGTGGGTTTAGTCCACTTGTAGAGGTGTGCTTGAGAGGTGTAAAAGTTGAGTGTGTGAGTGTGTGTTATTTATGTAGATGTAGATCTATGTCCTTTTTTGTAACACCATACATATTCAATACATCTCTTGAACACCTAAATCACCATGTTCATTGTGCAGTCTTTAATTCTGCATGCCAAACCATGTTCTTTAGTCACTACAATTGGTATCAGAGCAGGTCTTCAATGATCAACGTGATTTGTTGAAGAACGATTCTCGGTTTGGCAACATTTGTCACAATTGGAGCAATTTTTGGTCAGTCTCTCCTATGATCTATTTTAATTTCATTGAATTCATGCGTTGCGTTTTAAATTTTTGATCATTTTGTCTCGGTTGGATCGAATTTGTTTCAAGCCTAATTGGAGATCCAATCTATTTTCTTTCTTAGATCAAATTTGAAACCAATATCTGATCATTGTTAATTGTTCAAAAGTCAAAGCCCAATACAAGTTATTTTCACTGTTCATGCATTTTGATGTTTAAGCCCATATTGTTGATTCGTATATTTGAGCCCAATTTTAAAGAGATCCACTACTATTCACTGATCGTTTTAATCAAGTCCGAATCTAGACGATATATTATTCAGCTCTTAGTCATCGGGGATTAGTCTTTCTTGAGTCTTGTTCGATGAAGATTGAAATTCGAAGTAAAATCCAATTGCTCTTGAAATCGTTTGAATGTATTATGTTCGAATATGTTTTTAAAGCAAAGTTCAACTCTATTTTACTCTTGATTTCACTGATCTGTAATTCTTGTGGTTGTGCTCTTTCTCAAATCCTCTTTTCATTGATAATCATATGATCGATCTTTGTCTTGTATCTTGATTTGTGCCGTCTGTTGATCTTGATTTGGAAATCAGATGTAAATCGAGAAGAGAAATGAGTTTGCGTTTGAAGATTTGACAACCTAAAAGTCAAAATTCTTTGAATGGAATCGATTTCTCACTATTTGAATATCTGGTTGTTAATCGGAATGAATAATCACAAATAGTTTGGTTTTGGATCGATTTTGAGGTAACGATTTCGTGAAGTTGGGTTCTTGAATTAAAAGGCGAAACTTTGATGATTTTGGAAGAACTGTAAGAACGAAGTTTGGATTAAGATAACGAATCTGGTTTTGGGGTCAATAAATTGATTTTTGATTTGGAGTCGATGATAAAAGGATTGCACGAAATCAGGATTGGTTTGGGGACGAACGAACTTGGGTTGTGAACGAATAATCGAATCGTGATTTGGACTGAGTTATGGAATCGATTTTGGGGCTAAAGCACGAAAGATTGGTAACAAGTGACGAAGACTTGATGTTGAGTTGCTGTTGAACGAACGAATTTTTTTTTATTTGGATCTTGATTCAGTGATTGAATGATTCAGACAAGATTCAGACGCTTCGTGTGCCTTCGTTTTCGTTAAAATTGCTGTAAAAATTTTTCGTTGGTTTGGTGCTATGATTGAATCTAACGAAGGGGAGAGAGAAAAATTTTCGCTAAAATCGTGCTCAAAAGTTTCGTTCATATGGGCAGATGATTTCGTACGAAGGGATGAAATTTCGTACGTTTGCATGAAGTTTCGTATGTTGCTGTGAATTTTTTCGTTTGATTGGGGACGAAAAGAAAAGTTTCGTAAATGGTCCTTAAAGTTTTGAGGGTTTGCCACATATTCCAAATTTTCGACAGTTAGAAGAAAGTTTCGTACGAATTAATGCAAAAGGAAAATGTTACGAAAATGGCCACTAATCTTACGAAAGTTTAACATCTTTTACAACTCTTCGAATGGGACAATTTTTCGTATGTTTGGAATTAAAAAGAAAAATTTTCGAATTTGGTCCCAGAAATTTCGACAATTTGGCTGTTCTTACCAAATTTCGAAAAAGGGCTGATTTTTTTGAGAAATTGATGAAAAGGCATTTCAGGCCCCTGCATTTTATGCAAATTGACGCTTTCTACCCAACTTTGGAAAAGGGGGAGAGTTTTGCATTTTTGGCTGTTTTGGGCGCATCGGGTCACTGCAGAATTTTGAAATTGACAATTTCTACCAATTTTTGAGAAATTTTGTCAAAGGCGGCCCGGGAACGAAGTTAAAAATTGAAGATTTTTTGGATTTTCCGGATTGAAGCACAAAGTTTATGCCACTTGTTAAGGGGGAGTTTTGACATGAAAAATTACGAATAGAGCACGTTCTCTTTCCTTAAAGGTTTTATAATCAAATTTCGATTATAAAAAGGGGGAGAAATTTATATGGAAATTCGAACTTGAATTTTTCATATTACGCGGATTTGAAGGCCGAAGTGACCTTGAAATTTTGAAGTACACGAAATGATGCGATTGGAGATTTGGAAGTGATTTCGTTTCGAAATGGGTTTGGTTTTATTGAAGATTTTTGGGGCGTGTTTTTATGCTCAACTTTTGGTGATCAGTTTGGAGTTTGAGAAGCTCGTGATCATTCGTTGATGCTCGGTTTGTATGGTCTCACATTCTAGAGCCCAAATTGAAGAATCATGGAAGAATTGAAGATTTGAAGTTCATTTCGACATGTGTCACCCTTGAGGCTCGGATCGCGTAGTTGCTCGAGTTTGGAAGATTTGAAGCGGGTCATTCATTCCAAACTTTGAGGGGGAGAATGTTGGAGTACAAAGTTATTCATGATTGACTTTGTAAATGTTTGACTTTTGTAGACCCACATGCATGTGGTGCATTAGCCTTGTGACATGAGATAGAGAGTGAGAGAGAGAGACATGTAAACACCTCTATATAAGGTGGGTTTAGTCCACTTGTAGAGGTGTGCTTGAGAGGTGTAAAAGTTGAGTGTGTGAGTGTGTGTTATTTATGTAGATGTAGATCTATGTCCTTTTTTGTAACACCATACATATTCAATACATCTCTTGAACAACTAAATCACCATGTTCATTGTGCAATCTTTAATTCTGCATGCCAAACCATGTTCTTTAGTCACTACAATTGGTATCAGAGCAGGTCTTCAATGATCAACGTGATTTGTTGAAGAACGATTCTCGGTTTGGCAACATTTGTCACAATTGGAGCAATTTTTGGTCAGTCTCTCTTTATGATCTATTTTAATTTCATTGAATTCGTGCGTTGCGTTTTAAAATTTTGATCATTTTGTCTCGGTTGGATCGAATTTGTTTCAAGCCTAATTGGAGATCCAATCTATTTTCTTTCTTAGATCAAATTTGAAACCAATATCTGATCATTGTTAATTGTTCAAAAGTCAAAGCCCAATACAAGTTATTTTCACTGTTCATGCATTTTGATGTTTAAGCCCATATTGTTGATTCGTATATTTGAGCCCAATTTTAAAGAGATCCACTACTATTCACTGATCGTTTTAATCAAGTCCGAATCTAGACGATATATTATTCAGCTCTTAGTCATCGGGGATTAGTCTTTCTTGAGTCTTGTTCGATGAGGATTGAAATTCGAAGTAAAATCCAATTGCTCTTGAAATCGTTTGAATGTATTATGTTCGAATCTGTTTTTAAAGCAAAGTTCAACTCTATTTTACTCTTGATTTCACTGATCTGTAATTCTTGTGGTTGTGCTCTTTCTCAAATCCTCTTTTCATTGATAATCATATGATCGATATTTGTCTTGTATCTTGATTTGTGTCGTCTGTTGATCTTGATTTGGAAATCAGATGTAAATCGAGAAGAGAAATGAGTTTGTGTTTGAAGATTTGACAACCTAAAAGTCAAAATTCTTTGAATGGAATCGATTTCTCACTATTTGAATATCTGGTTGTTAATCGGAATGAATAATCACAAATAGTTTGGTTTTGGATCGATTTTGAGGTAACGATTTCGTGAAGTTGGGTTCTTGAATTAAAAGGCGAAACTTTGATGATTTTGGAAGAACTGTAAGAACGAAGTTTGGATTAAGATAACGAATCTGGTTTTGGGGTCAATAAATTGATTTTTGATTTGGAGTCGATGATAAAAGGATTGCACGAAATCAGGATTGGTTTGGGGACGAACGAACTTGGGTTGTGAACGAATAATCGAATCGTGATTTGGACTGAGTTATGGAATCGATTTTGGGGCTAAAGCACGAAAGATTGGTAACAAGTGACGAAGACTTGATGTTGAGTTGCTGTTGAACGAACGAATTTTTTTTTATTTGGATCTTGATTCATTGATTGAATGATTCAGACAAGATTCAGACGCTTCGTGTGCCTTCGTTTTCGTTAAAATTGCTGTAAAAATTTTTCGTTGGTTTGGTGCTATGATTGAATCTAACGAAGGGGAGAGAGAAAAACTTTCGCTAAAATCGTGCTCAAAAGTTTCGTTCATATGGGCAGATGATTTCGTACGAAGGGATGAAATTTCGTACGTTTGCATGAAGTTTCGTATGTTGCTGTGAATTTTTTCGTTTGATTGGGGAAGAAAAGAAAAGTTTCGTAAATGGTCCTTAAAGTTTTGAGGGTTTGCCACATATTCCAAATTTTCGACAGTTAGAAGAAAGTTTCGTACGAATTAATGCAAAAGGAAAATGTTACGAAAATAGCCACTAAAGTTACGAAAGTTTAACATCTTTTACAACTCTTCGAATGTTGGGACAATTTTTCGTATGTTTGGAATTAAAAAGAAAAATTTTCGAATTTGGTCCCAGAAATTTCGACAATTTGGCTGTTCTTACCAAATTTCGAAAAAGGGCTGATTTTTTTGAGAAATTGATGAAAAGGCATTTCAGGCCCCTGCATTTTATGCAAATTGACGCTTTCTACCCAACTTTGGAAAAGGGGGAGAGTTTTGCATTTTTGGCTGTTTTGGGCGCATCGGGTCACTGCAGAATTTTGAAATTGACAATTTCTACCAATTTTTGAGAAATTTTGTCAAAGGCGGCCCGGGAACGAAGTTAAAAATTGAAGATTTTTTGGATTTTCCGGATTGAAGCACAAAGTTTATGCCACTTGTTAAGGGGGAGTTTTGACATGAAAAATTACGAATAGAGCACGTTCTCTTTCCTTAAAGGTTTTATAATCAAATTTCGATTATAAAAAGGGGGAGAAATTTATATGGAAATTCGAACTTGAATTTTTCATATTACGCGGATTTGAAGGCCGAAGTGACCTTGAAATTTTGAAGTACACGAAATGATGCGATTGGAGATTTGGAAGTGATTTCGTTTCGAAATGGGTTTGGTTTTATTGAAGATTTTTGGGGCGTGTTTTTATGCTCAACTTTTGGTGATCAATTTGGAGTTTGAGAAGCTCGTGATCATTCGTTGATGCTCGGTTTGTATGGTCTCACATTCTAGAGCCCAAATTGAAGAATCATGGAAGAATTGAAGATTTGAAGTTCATTTCGACATGTGTCACCCTTGAGGCTCGGATCGCGTAGTTGCTCGAGTTTGGAAGATTTGAAGCGGGTCATTCATTCCAAACTTTGAGGGGGAGAATGTTGGAGTACAAAGTTATTCATGATTGACTTTGTAAATGTTTGAATTTTGTAGACCCACATGCATGTGGTGCATTAGCCTTGTGACATGAGATAGAGAGTGAGAGAGAGAGAGACATGTAAACACCTCTATATAAGGTAGGTTTAGTCCACTTGTAGAGGTGTGCTTGAGAGGTGTAAAAGTTGAGTGTGTGAGTGTGTGTTATTTATGTAGATGTAGATCTATGTCCTTTTTTGTAACACCATACATATTCAATACATCTCTTGAACAGCTAAATCACCATGTTCATTGTGCAATCTTTAATTCCGCATGCCAAACTATGTTCTTTAGTCACTACACAAGTATCATACAGACAACAAGTATAACTAAGCATATCAATCCGTACCATATCAGCTATCTATGAGATATGGGCCTCGCCCACACTCAACTACTAATCAAATGTCAATCCATACAATATAAGCTATCTATGAGATACGGGCCTCGCCCACACTCAACTACTAATCAGATCACATATACGGGCCGACCTTGGTGCCGTAGACCCGTTCCTACTAGAGGAAACTCACCTTGCAAAGTTGACTGCTGAATCTCACAGTGAGGAAATCTCTAGTGGCTGCTCCAACGACTCCCCATCTATCATTATCATAACAACACTTTGTAAAAATCCACAATTCTTCTTAGCATAAAATTACCATTTTACCCCAGGTCAAAGTCAACATTCTGGTCAAAGTCAATGTTTTGGTCAAACTCAACGTTCTGGTTTGACTCAACTCGCCGAGTTCTATAAATCAAAAACCCTAAAATCGCGATCCAACACGTTGAGTCATCCCCCTGACTCGCCGAGTTCCCTGGCTACTCATAGTCGCGATTTGGCGAGTCAACTTGTCGAGTCCCTTCACTGACTCGTCGAGTTCTACCTGAAACTGAATCGGGACAAAACAACTCAACTTGTCGAGTCCTTCTCTGGGCTCGCCGAGTTCCTCACTCAGTTTGGGCCATCTTAAGGGATTAAGCCCCTACTATTCAGATCCAAGCTTCTTGTTCCGCCCATGCACTGAATATGTCCTTTTAGGGTTAAAGTTTCCAACTTTACCCATTAATAGCCCTTCCTAAAGGGTTTAGCTAAAACCCTAGTTCTCTATGACATAGATCTTGGTCCAAAAGCCATGGTACTCCAAACTAAGGCATACAAGCATAGATCTAGATCTAGACATCATTTGAACACGTAAAGCTCCTAACTTTCCTTCCATGCATGGCCTTTTAGGGCTTAAAAGGCCATAATAACACCTTAAAACTTGCATGGGGCCTCCATGGTCATAAAGTTTGCACCTTTATGCCATGAAACCCCTTCTAGACCCATATCTGAAAGGTGAACCACTTGGGACGTCCATTTCCCAAGGACTAAGCTTCTTGGACCAAAACCCCATAAATAGAAAAGAAGGAGATCTATCAAGCTACTAAGCAAGGTTGAGACTTAATTACCAGAAAATGAAGAGGATGAGAAGTTGCTTCTGGATCTACAATCTTCTCCTGGAATCCTCTAGCTTCTTCTTCTTCTACAAGCTTCAAATCACACAAAGTTCACTGAAGAATGGCTCACAAGTTCACACAAAGGTCTAGGGTTTCGTGGATTAGGGTTTGGGACTTGGAGGCTAGAAATGAGGCCAACAAGTGGGGATTAAGATGCTTAAATAGGGTGTAAAACCCCGAAATTAGGGTTTCATTCTGGCAGACCTACTCGCTGAGTCGAGGCTTTCAACTTGTCGAGTAGGTGGCTTAAGATCCCACGTCCAATCTCGTTTCTACTCGACGAGTCTGGGGCTCCCAACTCGTCGAGTAGCTTTTCAAAAATGAATAAATTATACTTAAATGCATACCAGGAATCAGGCGTTACACCTATGTATACGAGCCAAATTCCTCCGGAGCAATAAACCCAAAAATTCTATCAAATATTTTACACTTTGATCGAATTTTGCATTTTTTAGTTTTCAGGACTTTTTGAAACTTCGAAGTGTTTATTCGATCAAATTTGGCACATTTCGATCAAATTTTTGCATTTTCTGATTTATTCGCAAACATGAAAGTTGTAGAAAAAAATTGTCTATTTCCCAGAACATTTTGAATCTCGTCAATCGGAGTTACGAGTCAAGAGATATGGTCAAAATACTGACAGGGGGTCAAAGCTGTCAGCAACATCCTTTAGGCTTTAGAATGTGGTAGTGATCCGTACACAACAATTTTAGTAATACACAACAATTTGTGCTATATGGAGCTGTATAGTACAAACCTATATAAAACATGAATTGTTGTGTATGGCTAAAAACTGTTGTATACGGATCAGCACCCTTTAGAATGTAGCAATCAATCTTCGTATGATCAATTCGATCAAACTTTTCTTGACCAAAACATCTTCCAAGCATTCCATTTAATGAGTTCCAAGCTCCATTTAGACTTTAATGCTCCATTAAACGCATCCAAAGCTGCTCCCAAAGTACCGCTCCACTCGTATTATCTGAAAATGACATAAAAAAATGAGTAGTACGGGAATTCCAACGAATGACATGAGTTGAACATTATTTTAAGTAATAGAATGCAAAATTTTAAAATATGATGCTACATGCTAATAAAAACTACCCTAAAAGATGCATAATATGGCATCTATCAAGCTGAAACCCTATCTTGCTAAACCCAATCAGGCATTCGGGTCGTGCTTTGAACCCTAGAGCCTTCATCTAACAAGAACAGACAGAGAGGCCCTAACATAACCCTCAACCTGAACTTAGCCGTGAATCCAACATGCGCCACTACCGATGCTTTACGTCTTCGAACAGGATAACCCTGAATCCGTAACCTTGCTTCATTGATTACTACAAACCACTAAACATAATTCCTTACACATAACTCGACTCAAACCACAACCAAAAATGGCTATGCACTTTACCCTAGACTCGAAACTACAAGTTGACTTGCACTTGGAGATATACCAATTAATCCAAAACAATTCTCCCCCACCTGGATTCATCCACACTATTAGGACATGATTTGTGGTTTATACTTTACTTTTGATAGCTTTTAGAGTTCTCGGTCTAGGACCGAAAACACCATGATTTTGGTGGTGTTTGGAGCGTAATCACCATGTGATTTTGGTGGGATTAATGATGATTTCGGTTGGGTTTGGGTTGGGCCTTTGTAATTAGGTCTAAGTATATATATAGTATTGTTTCAGCCTTAAAAAAGGTTGGTTATTCTAATAAGCTGATATCGAGTTTTGAGAAAAAGAGAGAACCGAGAGTAATTGAGAATCTTATGTACTAAACTATTGTTAATTATAGTGTGCATTGAAGACTCGGTAACTGTGTTCTTAATTCGCTTTAACTGTTTTTCATTAAACATTGAATTGGGATTCCACACCAATTCTAGTGACTTCGATTGATACTTAAGATCGGGTTTTACAATTGGTATCAGAGCAAGGATTGGTATCAATCGAATTGGCCTAAACATTAAACGTTTCTTGGATTTGTCTTTGTATTTTTGGTGTTTTTAAGTCCTTTTTAACGAAAAATTATTGATGTTGTTCTTTGTGTTCTTCACTTTATTGGAGACTTTGATCGAAATTGGTTTTGTTAACTTACCAATTTCGTGTTTCCTGTATTTTTGGGAGTTTTTCGATTAAGCCTGGACGTTTTCGGCGGCTACCAGTGTTCTCGGTCAGCAACTAGGTCAATTGTCTAGTTTTCGGTCAAACTTTGTGTTCAGTCAACGATCTCGGTCAAACAGGGTTTTTCGGTTCAATGATCTCGGTCAACGTTTTCGATCAACAGGATTTCGGTCAACAGTTTTGATTTTCGACTTTTCGGTCAAACCTAGTTGCTTTCGGTTAATCATATATACTTTTCAGTTTACAACTGACTCATACAACACTTCTCTTTCTACAATGAAAAGTGATCTTGATTCAGTTATGGGGATAACAACTAGAATTCCCTGGCTGCTGACTGCTGATGGATTTCCTGAATGGAAGTTCAGATTTGAGAAGTATGTTAAAATGAAGGATATCAAAGTGTGGAGAAGCTTGAGAGGTCCAGTAAAGACAACAGCCACTCTGGATGATGAAGCTAAGACTGTGATTGATAAGCCTATAGAGTACTACACTAATGAGGATTTCGACAAGATCGAAGATGAGGAGAAAGCACTGGCTATTCTTACCATGGCTTTGTGTCATGACATTGCTCAAGGTTTTCGGAAATATAAATCTGCTAAGGCTTTTTGGGAAGCCTTGATTGAAGTGTATGAAGGGAATGAGGATATGAAGCAAAGCAGACAAGATCTGCTTCATCAAATATTCAACATGCTCAATCATGTTCTTGGGGAGACTCTGGAAGTTCATTTGCAGCGTTTTATTACTCTCAACATAGAAATGAGCACTACTGGAATTGTGTTGTCTCGCTCTGAGATAAATAAGAAGCTGTCAATTCACTTCCTAGGAATTTGGATATGAATGTATATGTGATTAAGAAGACAAAGGACCTGAGAAAACTCTCTCTTGCCAAACTGATGGCTATCATCAAGGCATGTGACATGAATGACAAGCAGAGAGAAATTAATAATGTCACTTCCTACTCAACTGCAAGCTTAGGAGCATCTTCTAATAATGCATTTTCAGCTCTATCATCACATCGTGCTCCTCCATATTTTGGTCTACCAATGACATCTCCCAACTCTTCTGCATCCAGTTCCACCACCAAATCCACCTCGCAGATTCCAGCCGCTGCCAAAGGAACTGAAGAAAATATGGCTCTGATGGCTGGATTCATGAATTGCTATAATGCCTTTGTTTCTGGTGAATTAGTTCCTCCGGTTATAATTGGAGAACTTGATCAAATTCACCATGAGGATGTTGAAGAGATTGACATATCATGCCAAATTGCTATGGCGGTGTTCAGGGCGAAGAAGTTCACTCAGTGAACTGGAAAGAATAATTGGGGAGTGAATGTGGATAAGAAAGTGGGCTTCAACAAGAGCAATGTAACAACGTGAATTTCCAAAACAATTTTTCATTTTCAATCATAATAAATTTCATAAGAACAATTTCAAAACCCATTGTATCACATATTATCTCAATAAACAACCCCAGAATCTCAAGTACGTAATCTTCATTAGTGTGTACAGATAATGCCGGCGCCTTCCCGCGATCCTCGCTAGTACCTGAAACACATATCACATAACACGGTAAGCATAAATGCTTAGTGAGTTCCCCAAAATACCAATACGCACATATGCCACTCAAGGCTATAAGACCTTCCGGTCTCTGTGTCTCAGAGGACTTCCGTCCCACAACCCCGATAGACCTTCCGGCCCTACCCGTACTGACCTTCCGGTCCATATCATCCTGACCTTCCGGTCCATATCATCCTGACCTTCCGGTCCATATCATCCCGACCTTCCGGTCCACATCATGATGACCTTCCGGTCCTTATCATTCATAACATACATAGCACATACATATCACATAACAGCATACATCACATACATCTCATAGCATATAAGACCTTCTCGTGCTCGATAACCCGACCTGGCCTCCTCCTATCAAAATGATAACATCTCTAATCAAAATCCTCTCAGGTTCTCGTCCCGAATAATGGGTAGAAGACCATTCTACCCCTCTCTGACCTCTCTTGAATCAGCTTGACCAAAACCCCAAGATCAACTGAAGTCAACTCTAGTCAACGGTCAAATTTTGACCAGACTCGTCGAGTGCACATGGGTGACTCGGCGAGTCCAAGCGTGTCCTCTAAATCCTCCTATGGCCTCTCTCGGCTCGTTGAGTTAACCCTTCACTCGACGGGTTACCACGGGTTGCGAATCGCGGGGCAACCCGACTCGACTCGTCGAGTCCCCATATGGACTCGGCGAGTTCCCTCCATGGCAACACTCAAATGACCTTCTGAGGTCAGATTTGTTTCTCCAACTTATAGATCTGACCTTCTTACACCCAATAATCACATAAAGGTTCAATCTTTAAGCTCATGCAACACTCTTATGCCCTTATATGAAGAAAAAGCTCCTAAAATGGCAACCTAGATCCATAACCCCAAAGAGACTGCATAAAGCTGGAAGATTGGGACTCTCTGGACCTCTTAAGGTCCATATCTAAAGCTTATTCCACATTGGGACCTCATATACTCCATATTCTCTATAAGAAAAGGGGTCAAGAAACCCTAGACTCATGCCATCAACATCATACAGAAGGAAAGGTCCGATTTATTACCTCAACGTGAAGCTCCTTGCTTCAAAATCTCAGGATGTCAACCTCCTCTGGTCCCTCATGCTAGAACCCTCCTTCTCCTTTGTAATGTCACACCAAAAAGGCTCAAGATGGCTCTTCTTCACTCTCTAAGCTCTCTGGTTCGAAAGGAGTCTCTCAAGGGTGTAGGTGGCCGCCACTACAGGCCATAAGGACCTTTAAATAGGTCCCAAACCCGGACAATTAGGGTTTTCCTTAACAGCGCTGACTCGGCGAGTCCAGTACCCGACTCGTCGAGTCCCTTCATTAAACTGATCACCGAGTCACAATTCTACTCGACGAGTCGAGGTGTCAACTCATCGAGTCACTCTTCATAACTCAAGAAGAAATATTCAAATTGTCATGCCTGGAAATCCGGATGTTACAATTCTCCCCCACTTGAAATAGATTTCGCCCTCGAAATCGCTCCTCAAACCACATAGATAGAAACCAAACACTCGAAAAGCACCACTGAGAGGTTCTCACACCAAAACGATATCTTCCCCCATGAATACCTGGATCCGACCAGGAACTCTAAATTTGGAACAAAACCGACCCCTCTGTCGCTAAAATCCCCTTTCTGACCTTCCCAGAATCGGGAACTCTAGTGGCCTGGCCCGCCACCAGACCGCCCACTCACGCTATCACCATGATATTTGCTCCTCGAACATCAAACCCTGCCAACTCACTGCTCCGCTGATTCTCACAAGACAAAATCCGACAATCGGATACCGATCACTCGTACCAACGTACCAAAACGGTCTGAATCACGCCCTAAGGAACGAAAGGGTTCACATCCCGCCAGGGTTCATTCACTGAACTACTATCAGAATCCATCCGATCAATAAACTTTCAACATCCTGTTCCCTGCCACAAGAAAATCATGCTCTCTTAGAAGTCCTCAGACATCTAAAATCATAAGCCTCAGCTGCATCCCTCGTATCCCTTTTTAACATTGAGTACCAGGTCTGATCTTGACCCAACATTTGAACCTCCAGGTCATCCGTTGCATTATCCCAACCGTCTCCATGGTTTCCTTCTTACTATAACCACATCGGCCCAATGTGACACTCAAGTAACGAAGTTCGCTTAACCCTAAGCGAATGCTACCTTCCCATCTAGCGATCGACTCAGCCCCGACCTCTGTCATCTGTTACTCATCGTTCCATGCAACTTGCGGTACCTCCCGTACCCGAGTACTGACCCACACAGGTCTAAGACATCAGATGACAAACAATACTCCTCAACATGGAACCCACCTCAGAATCCAGAATCTCATCTCACCTATCCAACGCACCACCAGAACCAAACTCAAACTCGAGAGTTTGATCCGACCTAGAGTTGGAACCACTCGTCCCAATGAAGCACTCAACTCAGAGCTCATTTCCCGCAACCCATGCGTACCTCACTTATCCCATTCTTTTGGATTGCGATTACCACCTTACTCAGAACATAATAACTCCCTATAATTGAGGAGACCCTGGTCTCGCCCCTGGTCCGACCACCAGGTTCCCAAGAAAACTCATAAATTGGGGCCACCCCATGCCTAAAACTCTTCTGCGCCCTGCTCTGATCAAAGAGTACTTTATCATGACAACTTCTCGCTGACTAGTGTGTACTACGTCTTCCTGTAGCATCACATCAACCTCTCACTGACTGGTGAGTACTGTGGCTTCCCGCAGTATCACCACAACCTCTCACTGACTGGTGAGTACTACGGCCTCCCGTAGTATCACCACAACCTCTCACTGACTGGTGAGTACGACGGCTTCCCGTAGCATCACAACAACCTCTGACTAGTGAGTACTACGGCTTCCCGTAGCATCACGACAACCTCTGACTAGTGAGTACTACGGCTTCCCGTAGCATCACAACAACCTCTGACTAGTGAGTACTACGGCTTCCCGTAGCATCACAACAACCTCTGACTAGTGAGTACTACGGCTTCCCGTAGCATCACAACAACCTCTGACTAGTGAGTACTACGGCTTCCCGTAGCATCACAACAACCTCTGACTACTGAGTACTATGGCTTCCCGTAGCATCACAACAACCTATGACTAGTGAGTACTACGGCTTCCCGTAGCATCACAGCAACCTCTCTTGACTAGCTCACAATCTGCGGGTCAAACATAGATAGGTGCATGCACTTACCCAAATTATGCATCACTATATCTGGCGGCAATCGTCATAACAAAACACCCTCCTCTGCTGCAATCCATATTCTCGGACACTCTCACTTGCTGTCATTAACCGAAGGGCTCCCACTGGAATCATCGATGCTTGACCCACCCCTTGCCGTCTCCACTCAAGACTCAAAATTATCCGAAATCCAATGCATTAAATTCGGATACCTCGATACATCACATAGAACCTCACGACGTCTCGTCTCATCCACTGATCTTCCTGTTCCACAACTTGAAATTGGTTGTCTAATCAACTTCTGCTCTTCCCACACTGAATAACAGCCCCATCATTGAACCAGAATTTCTCAACCGCCGAACTCACCCTGCGAGTCATCCATCTCGAATTCACCATTATGACCTCGAAGAATTCCTGTGCACCCCAAGGTCTCCGACCAACTGCCACTTGCCGTGGGGGCACTCAAACATAACACATGCATTATCCCGCTCTGCACCTCGTCTCAATCACCAATAACCCTGGGCTCATGAATTCGCACCGCCGGTCTCTATATCTAGATCTCTAACCATCCTCGATCGAATCTCTGATCTCCTCAACAAAATACCCGGTTCTCCGCCACTTAGAGTTCGAACCATCCCCAATCGGCGCACCAACAATCTATCCCGCAGACTGTTTCCACCAGTAGAATCGCACCTACTCTTGGAAGGTGCTACACAACGCTCGATGATCTCCCGGCGGAGATCGAGCTACTCTAAATGCCCTGAAACTCAGATGAAATCCTCAGAACTTCCCACCATGACTGTCTCTAGTCATTCAGATTCTCACACCATTCCATCACCGGACCTCCCAACTGTCCAGTATTAACCCTGACTCTTAGTCTGGAAGTAATGATCTACCGTACTCCTCATCATCGACTCCTTAACCAACGTTCCATCACGTCACTTATCATAAGAGCAGAAACCATATTTCCACTCTTAATACCCATCAAAGACAATAAGGGCCACCGCCCTGATATACTCCTCTTGATCATCCGACGCTGCAGCTATCACATGCCCTGCTATACTCAATTAGGGTGTATCCTGGTCCTTGACCCATCTCAGTCCCCACTGACGACCTGTTCAAGCTATATCTTTACCTCGCGGCAGACCTACTGCCATATACTCTGGTTGAAGATCACAATCCATGCAATCCCTCAAGGCTCACCCCCAAACTCAAAAACCGAAATCACAACACCTCTTACGTCTCCCGCAGGAAACGGAAATAGCACCACTCGGGTCACAGAAAGTGACCTCTCCACTATCGGCCTGTCACCTAGCCCAGATCGTATTCTCCCATAATGCAACATCCCTACTCATCCCTGAGTCTTGCGACTCCAACTGGCATATCACCCACAATTCCTCGGAGCTCACTCGATTTCCCTTTTCAAGGGATGCTCCACTAAAACTTGTTCATCGTGGCCTTCTGGCCCCATACTCATTCACCTCTGATCTCAGTCTAGACAATCCCCACGGAATAACCGGTAAAAACCAGAAACACTAACTGCCCCATGTCATGGTACTCAAACCGTGTGGCCACCTCTAGATTTGCTATGAATCATGGTACCTGAACCATGTTATCTCCTCTTAATCTTCTACGAATCATGGTACTCGGACCATGTTCCCTCTTCTCATTCCACCTCACATCATGGCACTCGAACCGTGACATCACCTCTCGACCTGCTACCACTCATGGTACTCGAACCATGACATCACTTCTCAATCCGCTACTTATCATGGTACTCGAACCATGACATCACTTCTCAATCCGCTACTTATCATGGTACTTGAACCATGTCATTACTTCTCAATCCGCTACTCATCATGGTACTCGAACCATGTCATCACTTCTCAATCCGCTACTTATCATGGTACTCGAACCATGACATCACTTCTCAATCCGCTACTTATCATGGTACTTGAACCATGTCATTACTTCTCAATCCGCTACTCATCATGGTACTCGAACCATGTCATCACTTCTCAATCCGCTACTTATCATGGTACTCGAACCATGTCATCATTTCTCAATCCGCTACTTTAAAATCCTCCGGATTAGCCTTCCGGATCGTCGCGGTCATCTCGTCATGAATCATACGGCGAATCTCATCATCGCTATCACCGCTGCTCTCCGGTGTGTGTGGTGTACCAACCATAATGTCTCTGAAACACAACACAAAGATACCAGAGACTCGATCGAGTATACTCGCACTCGATCACCCAACCCTACTTGTTCCTTGGTACCCTAAGGATTCTTACTTGGACTGCTCACTGATCCGGTGTTTCCAGTAGTACGGGCCCTATACTACCTTCCACACCGCATCCACGCTCATTCCAAGTCCTCCTCCTAGGATCCCAGATCGCAAGTACTCTACATCTCGCTAAGCATAGACTACCCTTCGGTAGACTTCTCATAAGCTCCTCACTGCTACCTACTCACTCTCGAAGCATCCCATAGCAGCAGTAATCTCCTAGGCTAAGGCATCACAAATCAGGCCACTCTAGTCCTAATATGAATACCTGGCCTACTCTAGCATGCATAACATATCATATCATATCTCATAGCACATAATGTAAGGGTATTTTGGGAAATCACCGTTCGGGTGCTAGCTGATCGTACACACTGCTTCTTTCCGCTTCCCACAATTTCCTTTACCTTTTTTGAAAAATCGTTCGTTTTTATGAAAAACTTTCTCAAATCCTCAGTTTGAGTTCAAATACGCCCGAAGGTGCATCCGAATCCCTCAAACCTGGGTTCTGATACCAACTTGTAACAACGTGAGTTTCCAAAACAATTTTTCATTTTCAATCATAATAAATTTCATAAGAACAATTTCAAAACCCATTGTATCACATATTATCTCAATAAACAACCCCAGAATCTCAAGTACGTAAATCTTCATTAGTGTGTACAGATCATGCCGGCGCCTTCCCGCGATCCTCGCTAGTACCTGAAACACATATCACATAACACGGTAAGCATAAATGCTTAGTGAGTTCCCCAAAATACCAATACGCACATACGCCACTCAAGGCTATAAGACCTTCCGGTCTCTGTGTCTCAGAGGACTTCCGTCCCACAACCCCGGTAGACCTTCCGGCCCTACCCGTAATGACCTTCCGGTCCATATCATCATGATCTTCCGGTCCATATCATCCCGACCTTCCGGTCCTTATCATTCATAACATACATAGCACATACATATCACATAACAGCATACATCACATACATCTCATAGCATATAAGACCTTCCGGTCACACATAGGTACCACTCTAGGTACAATATAGTGAGAAGACTCACCTCGCATGATGTCGGATACCCTCTCGTGCTCGATAACCCGACCTGGCCTCCTCCTATCAAAATGATAACATCTCTAATCAAAATCCTCTCAGGTTCTCGTCCCGAATAATGGGTAGAAGACCATTCTACCCCTCTCTGACCTCTCTTGAATCAGCTTGACCAAAACCCCAAGATCAACTGAAGTCAACTCTAGTCAACGGTCAAACTTTGACCAGACTCGTCGAGTGCACATGGGTGACTCGGCGAGTCCAAGCGTGTCCTCTGAATCCTCCTATGGCCTCTCTCGGCTCATCGAGTTAACCCTTCACTCGACGGGTTACCACGGGTCGCGAATCGCGGGGCAACCCGACTCGACTCGTCGAGTCCCCATATGGACTCGGCGAGTTCCCTCCATGGCAACACTCAAATGACCATCTGAGGTCAGATCTGTTTCTCCAACTTATAGATCTGACCTTCTTACACCCAATAATCACATAAAGGTTCAATCTTTAAGCTCATGCAACACTCTTATGCCCTTATATGAAGAAAAAGCTCCTAAAATGGCAACCTAGATCCATAACCCCAAAGAGACTGCATAAAGCTGGAAGATTGGGACTCTCTGGACCTCTTAAGGTCCATATCTAAAGCTTATTCCACATTGGGACCTCATATACTCCATATTCTCTATAAGAAAACGGGTCAAGAAACCCTAGACTCATGCCATCAACATCATACAGAAGGAAAGGTCCGATTTATTACCTCAAAGTGAAGCTCCTTGCTTCAAAATCTCAGGATGTCAACCTCCTCTGGTCCCTCATGCTAGAACCCTCCTTCTCCTTTGCAATGTCACACCAAAAAGGCTCAAGATGGCTCTTCTTCACTCTCTAAGCTCTCTGGTTCGAAAGGACTCTCTCAAGGGTGTAGGTGGCCGCTAATACAGGCCATAAGGACCTTTAAATAGGTCCCAAATCCGGACAATTAGGGTTTTCCTTAACAGCGCTGACTCGGCGAGTCCAGTACCCGACTCGTCGAGTCCCTTCATTAAACTGATCACCGAGTCACGATTCTACTCGACGAGTCGAGGCGTCAACTCGTCGAGTCACTCTTCATAACTCAAGAAGAAATACTCAAATTGTCATGCCTGGAAATTTGGATGTTACAAGCAAGCTGAGGTGTTACAAATATCACGAGGCAGGTCATTTTGCTCGTGAGTGTACCAAGCCAAGAGTGGAGAATAATGATAAGAGGGTTTTGGTTCCAACTGGAAACAACAGAGAAGTGCCTCATAATAATGAGAAAGCTATGGTGGCACAACAGTTCTCGTGGGAAGATCAGATGCAGGCTCTTAATATTGCTGAAGATGGAAGAGCTAATCTTACCCAGATTAAAGATGGTGAAGATGCTGATCTGTCTAAGGAGAAGATGATGGAGTTGCGGTTTGATTTCATGGTCCCCCCCACTCCTACCACCAAAGAGGTTAGTGAAGTTTCATGCTCTAAATCTTGCGTGGATAAGGTTAATAAATATCGTGATCAAAATGAGTTATTAGTTAGAGAAGTTTTCGATCTTAAAAATGAAATCTATGAAATTAAGAAAGTAAACAAGCCTATTAAAGAAAAACTAGATGCTCAAAATACGATTTAATTAGGATTAGGGAGGAATATAGCACCAAATGTGTTCATCATCGTTATGCTAAAGCGGAAATTGCCAAATTCACTGCCGAACTTGATGCGTTAAAAGGTAAATTTAAAGATGCTGAATTTAACTTTAAGAAATTTGATGTGTCAAGTTAGATAGTTGAATCTATGATAGAGAAACAATTGAAATGGAAAGATAACCAGAAAAGTGGCTTAGGGTATCATAGTGTTCCACCTCCTTTTAATGATAATTATATTTCTACCTTTGAGACCATAGAAATAGAAAGACTCTCTCAATATGGCCAGCCCCTGTATCAAATTCAGTTAAGACTGAACAACCTGGCTCCACTAAAAGTGTTGAGGTGAACGATACTGACGTTTCTACCTCATGTGCAGATCAAGTATTAGTGGAAGACGAGGACAAGGAGAACTTTAATAATGCTAGCTCTGTTGAAAAAATTTCAAAGACTAACGTTTCTGTTGCTTCTGTTTCAAATAATTGTGCGAACAAAGATATTAAAACTGCTGTTTTGGATTCTTTTGAAATTTGTGGCGATGTTGCTTTTAATTCAAATTCAAATAGTGTTGTTTTTGAAAAATTTAAGCCAGTTGTGAAAGAGTCTAATAAATGTAAATGCGCATGTGGAAATTCTTTGAAACTAGACTCTTTTGGACCAGGACCAAGCTCCAATAACACTTTCTTGAAAAGACGGACTTGTTTTAATTATGGGACTCCAGGTCACATTACTAGAAACTTTCCACATCATTCACGTGCTCACTTCTTTGAATTCGGATGGACGAACGTGCCAAGGCGGAGATCCTCCAAAAGAAATCCTTCGAGGTCACGTCCCTGTAATAACAATTGGATTGATGACAAGTCGAAGAATCAGGCCTTCAAGGAAAAATCAAAAGCTAACTCAAGAGATGGCTCAACCAAACCAAATCTGGTGAGGTCAAAGTCATCTCAAGGGTCGTCCTCTAGCTCACACTCACAATACAAGCCTAAATCGAAAGGAAATCATAACCCAAAGACAAGAGAAAAAGGTCCCATTCGGTCCAACAAGAAAGTAAAAAACGAAATTACCAATGGGTACCCAAAGTCCTTTATTCTATATCATCAACTGGTCCAAAAAGGTCTTCAGATTCTCTGAAATCAGTTTTTGATAAACAAGATATGGTATGGGAAAGAGTATCCCAAGTTGATATTAATGGTAAATCCAGTTTCAAGATGGACTGGGCTCCCAAAATTAATTAATCCTGCAACATGTGCAGGAACAACTATGGAGGAATATCATCAGAGCTTGGTATATTGATAATGGTTGTTCCAGGCACATGAGAGGAGACATATCACAACTGCACAACATTCAAAACATTAATGATGGTTATGTCTACTTTGCGGGAGGAGAAAAGGGAAAGATCATTCAAATGGGGACCGCTACAAATGGTGTGTTGAATTTTGAAAATGTCAACTTCATTCCTGAATTGAAACATAGCTTCCTGAGTGTCTCTCAATTCTGCGATAGAGACTTCTCATCTCATTTCACCAAGAAGGAGTTCTTAATTCTTAAGCCTGGTATCGTCATACCAGAAGAATGGATCTTGGTGAGATCAGAACGTCAGAACAACGCCTACATCATTGACATGAATAACAACATCCCTAAGAACGTTACTTGCCTGTTTTCCAAGACTACAGAATAGAATGCTATACTCTGGCATCGTCGCCTAGGTCACACAAATGCAAAGAATCTAAATCGGTTTGCCAAAAATGATCTTGTTCGAGGGTTGCCTATTAAAGATTTTGTCACCTTCGAGAAGTGTGTGGCCTGTGCACAGGGAAAGCATCATCGAAAACCGCACAAGCCAAAGCTGGTCAACTCAATCGACACACTTCTTCAATTGCTTCATATGGATCTCTTTGGACCAGTCAATATTCTTAGCATCAAAAAAGCTCATACTGTTTGGTTATAATAGATGATTACTCACGCTTTACCTGGGTATTCTTTCTGAAGAATAAGAGCGAGACAGCAGCGCTGATCAAGAGGTTCATTGTCCTGATTGAAAATCAAACCAATGAGAAGGAGAAAGGCATCCGGTGTGACAATGGGACAGAATTCAAGAATGCTATTCTGGACCATTTCTATGCTGAAAAGGGGATACAACGCTAATATAGTGCTACTCGCACACCTCAACAAAACGGTGTTGCTAAGAGAAGGAATAGAACCCTAAGTGATGCTGTTAGAACAATGCTGTGTGACTCAAAATTACTAGTGTTCTTCTGGGCTGAGGCTATCAATACGACATGTTATGTTCAGAACCAGATTCTAATCAACAAACATCAGATGAAGACTCCGTATGAAATCCTCTACGGTCACAAACCAACTGTTGCTCATTTCCATACTTTTGGTTTCCCATGCACTCTTCTTCATCCTAAAGCCACTCCAAAGTTCAATTTAAATGCTGACGACTGCTACTTCGTTGGGTATGCTGATCGCACTGCTTATCGGGTCTACAATAAAGCTACTAAGCAGATCGTGGAGTCCTTTGATGCCCGCTGGCTAGAAGAAAACGAGATAGATGCTCGAGTCGTCCCTGATTGGTTATTTGATTATGTTGAATTGTTTAAACCATTTTATATGTTTTCTGATGATGTTTCAGGTTCCCGTCCAAATTTGTGTGGATCAAGTAGGGATGATGAAGAAGAAGGGATCATTGTTGAACCTATCTAACCATTGATACTGCAGGATAAATCTACCAGCTTGAATGGTGGCACTCCGGAACCCCAACCAGCGAGTGATGACTTACCCGCTGAATCTTCAAAAAGTTCTGACGATTCACCAGTTCTAGAAGAAAATGTCGCCTCTATTGAAAATGTCACCTCTGAAGCTGTATAAACTTTTGATTCTACTTTTATGGATTTTCTCATTCCTGAGAGAATTCCTGATGAGTATGTGGCAAGTACTTCGTACGACTTCCGTTCATCGAATAGAAGTGATTCAGCCACATGCAGGGTAGAGAACATTACGAATCTTCCAGTACCTTCACAAGTAGTGGATCATGAAATTCATTCAAGGGTTCAGCGTAACCATCCCATCGAAAATGTAATAGGTTCCCTGGATGATGGAGTCAAAACCAGAAGCCAGAACGGATATGTTAACGAATGTCTATATTCTTGCTTCATATCCCAAATCGAGCCAAAGAACGTTGAGATGGCTCTTAATGAACCAAGTTGGGTGGATGCAATGCATGAAGAGCTGAATCAATTTGAGAAGCTGAAGGTTTGGCAACTGGTAGAACTTCCTGAAGGAAAGAAGTCCCTTGACACAAGATGGGTTTTTCGCAATAAGAAAAGATGATAGTGGGGTGATTGTACAAAAGAAGGCGCATTTGGTTGTTCGTGGTTTCAGGAAAATAGAAGGTGTTGATTACACAGAGGTAAATGCTCATGTAGCTCGACTAGAATTAATTCGTATATTCTTAGCATACGCCTTCTATATAGGTTTCACTGTATATCAGATGGATGTTAAAACTAGCTTTTTGTATAGAGAAGTAAAGGAGGAAATCTATGTTGATCAACCACCAGGTTTTCTCAACTCAAAATTTCCAAATCATGTGTACAAACTGGATAAGGCACTTTACGGTCTTCATCAAGCCCCTCGAGCTTGGTATGCCACTTTGACCGAACATCTTTTAACTCATGGGTACACAAGAGGCACGATTGACCAGACGTTGTTCATCAAAAGAGTGAAGGAGGACCTTATTGTTGTTCAAATCTACGTGGATGATATAGTTTTTGGTTCAACAAATTATGAATTATGCAACGATTTTGAAAAGGTCATGAAGATGAGGTTTGAGATGAGTTCTTTAGGTGAAATGACGATGTTTCTAGGATTGCAAGTGGGTCAAGATTCTTCGGGCATTCTATTGCATCCAGGAAGATATGTTGATGACATGTTGGAGAAATTCGGGTTCAAGGATGCTAAAATGGCTTTAACTCCCACGATTGAACGACCACTATTGACATCAGATCCGGATGGATAAGCGGTTGATCAAACTCGATATCGATCTATGATTGGTTCTCTGATGTATCTAACCGCTAGCAGACCAGATATACTTTTTGCAGTCTGTCAATGCGCGCGTCATCAGGCTAATCCTAAACTTTCTCATTTAATTGTTGTCAAACGAATTTTTAGGTATCTTAATGGGAGACCTAAATTGGGTCTCTGGTATCCCAAAAATCGTGAATTTGATCTTTATGCTTTTACTGACAACAAGTATGGAGGTTGTGACATTTATAGGAAATCTACAAGTGTTGAATGTCAATTCTTGGGAGAAAGAGTGATCTCGTGGCAGTGCAAGAAACAACAAATCGTGTCCACTTCAATAGTTGAGGCTGAATACGTTGCTGCATCTGCTTGTTGTTCTCAGGTCATTTTGGATGCAATATCAACTGCAAGATTATGGTTTGACTTTTCTTGACACTCCTATCTTCTATGATAACGATGCTGCTATTCAAATTGTTAAAAATCCAGTTCAACATTCTAAAACCAAGCACATAGATATTAAATTTCATTTTATATGAGACTGTTTTGAGCGTAAACTTATTCATTTGCAACAAATCCACACTGATGATAATGTGGCCGATTTGTTTACAAAACCTTTTGGAAAAGCTCGTTTTGATGTGCTTGTGAGTTTTCTTAAAATGATTCGTTTTGAAGACTAAAAGTTTTTTTTGTTTTGTACATTTTGTATTTTATTTTTGTTTTAGTTAAATTTGTTCATATTTTTTTTCCTCTATACACAAATTTAGGGGGAGAAATAAAACCAAACAAAAATCATAAAATTCAAAAATCTAAAAATATGTTTATTCTATTTCTGTTTTTATTTCTTTTTCAGAAAAACAAAAAATCCAAAAATATTTTTATTGCTTTTGAGAGTATTTTAATTTTATTTTATTTCTTAGTTATTTGTGTTATGTGCTAGGTTTATTTTATTTTTTTTATCTCAAAAAATTTCATTTGTCTTAAAATGCGATTTCAAAAGAAGAAGAGACTCAAGGAGACTGTGTCAGAAATTTCTGTGCTAAAAGAGAACTTGAAAGGAGTTGGCGGAATTACACTTCACTCTACTTTCACAAGGAATTGAAGGCATGAAGACGTACAAATTGTCAGTTAGGGAGTTTCTCTCTAAGAACTGTCGTATTCACGGAATTGAAGGCATGAAACTGTACAAACTATCAGGTAGGCAGTTTCTTTTCAAGAACTGACGTATTTAAGGAATTGAAAGTTTTAAACTGTACAAATTGTCAAAATTGGTCTTGTGAGTTATCTTTACCTAAGAACTATCAAGCACCAGGGCGATTCACCCAACTGGGAAACAGATATCGCTGAACATCCCGCCTAGGGTCTTGACATTCTTTTTGGCATGCACAACTGTGGAGACTCAAATGTATTCTCGGATACATTCTTCGTAGGTAAGTAATTAACGGTTATTGGCACTAGGGAAATGCACCTCGCAAGGCACGATTATCGTTGAATGTCCCGCCAAAGGGCCTTGACCTCGTGCCATGCTAAACTATGGAAATATGTCTTCAGATATTTTTGTCACAGGATGGTATTGTGAGTTATTCCCTATTAACTCTCACTGGAAATAGAATGGTACACTCAACTGAGATTCAGAAACCATTGAACGTCTCGCCAAGGGCCAAGTTAACTTGTTAACTTGAAAAATTGTATTGAGATCTTTGATCGAGGATATTCAGGGGCTAACATCAAAAATAGCCATGAGTAGTTCTCCGATACTTAACAAATCGCAGTGCCTTCCTCCGTGTTCACACAGATACCACGAGTAGTCTCCATCTGAGCCAGGGTTGGGTCCTTGAACAACTGTGGTGAGAAGGGTCTTTATGAATCTGTGATCCACAGCGACTTGTTAGTCATTGTTACGTTTCAAGACACATCTGTGATGGACAAAGAATTTTCATTCGAAGGAACAAGAAGTGAAGTTTATTTTTCAACACACAACTTTTCAACCGCAGAAGCAAGGTGAAACTGTATTTGAAGTTATGTGTTGAATTGCATTGAATCCTCCTCAATCAATTTGTTGCTATCTATGAACTTGCTGAAGTGATCTAGAAGAATCGGTCTCTCTGTAATTATCTCTGAAGTTTTTTCAAAGCCGCAAGTGCTGATTTTCAAGAACCTATACAAGAAGCCTCTATACCCAATGTACGTTCAAAGTCAAATTTTTAAGGAAGTCCAACTGTTCAAGATGGAGTCATTCATGTAGAAATTCATATGTTCATCTTGAAGTTGTAAAGGAATCGAAGATAAAAGCTGATTTGTGGGTTATCTTGAAGTTGTAAAGAAAGCTATAAACCAACGGGAGATTGTTAGGATATGATTTGTAGTTTATACTTTACTTTTGATAGATTTTAGAGTTCTCGATCTAGGACCGAAAACACCATGATTTCGGTGGTGTTTGGACCGAAATCACCATGTGATTTCGGTGGGCTTAATGATGATTTCGGTTGGGTTTGGGCTGGGCCTCTGTAATTAGGTCTAGGTATATATATATAGTATTGTTTCAGCCGTAAAAAAGGTTGGTCATTCTAAGAAACTGATATCGAGTTTAGAGAAAAAGATAGAACCAAAAGTAATTGAGAATCTTATGTACTAGACTATTCTTCAATATAGTGTGCATTGAAGATTCGGTAACTATGTTCTTAATTCGCTTTAACTGTTTCGCACTAATCATTAAATTGGGATTCCGAACCAATTCTAGTGACTTCGATTGATACTTAAGATCGGGTTTTATACACACACACACCCTACTAACTATAGAGTTACTCAAAATCCCAAATTGTTCCACGATTCACTATTCAAGATCGTAACCATCCGGAGGTTGCAAGAATAAAAAATCCACATCCAACCATCAAGGGACCATACCCCAAGACCAATGAACCCATTGCGCTAAAATTGATGAGGGATGGGTGCCTCCTAAGCACCTTCCACTCATACCACTCCAATATCCTCGGACAACTTAATCGATGATAAAGAATGAGTAAACCAACTATTTGAATCAGATCGCCAAACAATCCAACAATCTACTTGCTATAGAGAAGAACCCATGCAGAATGCATTGACCATGACCTGAAATCATGAATCAGACAGATCCCTTTTTCATCGCAACCATGCAGGGTCTCTACAATCCCGAACTCGAAGATCCAAAAAACTACACTGCAACTAACTCATTCGTTGAAATCATTAGAATCGATCCGGCGGCTGAGCCTCCAAGTAGAACAATCATTTGTCTTCCTCTTAGGGTTCACCCTATCATTGGCTTATACCTCCCATGATGCAGCCGAAAACCAACTCATCTCGATACCCTCTAACCAAGATCCTTGGAATGCAATATGGCATATGATAATCCCTCAAAAATATTAATAAAACAATCATAAAGAAACTGCAATCCTAAGGTGGATACTTACATAATCCGAACATAGCGTCTCACACACTAAATCACATAATAATATCATAGATAACCAAAGAATGAAGAGAAAGAATATGATACATACTATCAGTATCATCTGTCGAAACTCGGGCCTCCTGGGCCTGCAACTAAAATGTTCAGCTCCTCACCATTGCAACCTAGACCCTGCCCTCCCGGCCATGAATATGCCATAGTATAGATGGAGCAGGTGTCCTCATAGATCCACCTGTCAATCCCAGACAGTCGACCTTCTTGTGGCCCACTTGGTTGTAGTGAAAACATATTGAACTCGATCCCTGGGGACTAACCCTGGTGACATGAAAAATACCGCGACACTTCTAGCAACCAATACCTATAGAATGACATACCCTATCATGCGGTTTCCCGTACATGCCGCAATGGCCTCAACCCAGCTGGCATCCAGTTCGTGAATCAAAAGTCTTAAGCCTCTTAGCTGAGCCCTCTGCTACCGGGATCTGAACTGGCTTTCGCTTCTTCAGAAGATCCAAATCAATCTCCTATTCACGGGCTCTAGAAATCATATTTTCTCCAAGGTCCTATAGCTAGACATGCTCACAAACTCCTGAATGTCATCTTGCAGCATATCATGGTACATCGCCTTCTTTATTTCCTCATCTCTTTCATACTGCGGAACTAACAAATCCCTCGCCCTGAACTTGGCGGTGATCTCCGCCATTGACTCCATCGTCTGAAAAAGGTCCTGAAACTACCTCGCCAATTGTTGCACCTCAATGGCTAGTGCAACCTCCGCCCTGAATCTCACCACAAAATCTGCCCAAGACATGGCCGTAAGATCCTCTTCTCCTAATGAGTGACTAACTTCCTCCTACTAGTCACGGGCATCATCCCTCAGAAGGAAAGATGCAAATCCCACCTTCGATCCCTGATGATAGAAACTCTTCCATTGAGCATTCTCCATGTCAACGATCTACCGCCTACTCGCAATAGCGTCCTTCTTCCCGAACAACTATGGGGCTCCACAAGCCTTGAACTACCAAAAAGAGAAAAAGTTCGTGCACCAATCAAACCATCTGCAATATCTGCACTAAATGCCCCAAGACGCTCATCCAGCAGCTCCATGATCCCCTCCTTGATGATACCAAACATCAAAGGAATCGTATCTAAAAATACCAAGAGTGATCTCAGAGGAAACGAACTCGTGAATCCTATCATCAATCAACTCAGCACCAGAGCCTGGACCTGAACCAGAACTAGAACCTCCTCCACGAGTGCTCATCTCCATACTGAAAAACAACGAAACTAATGATCAAAACATACTCGAAGAGTCCTCCTTAAACAAGCTTCTTAGAATCGTCACAAATTTCCTTGATTTGAGTATGGATCCTGTGCTTTCAGTAATACGGGTCCAATACTACCTTCAACACCTATCCATACTTTCATTAAGAATCATCCCGAATCTTCTACAACGCCATCTCATCCTGACACTCCGCATAACTTCTAAATACTACACCACTCAAACTAAAGCACTTCCTAGGCTCTCCTAGTATCCTCCACCTCATCATGCTATCAGCTGTTGAAAACCTCCCACCAATGTCATCTAACTACTTCATGAATACAATTACATACAACAAAACTTAAATAATCCTTCCACTAAAAGACTCAACCCTACAATGGTAAAACTCAAATGAGAGTTGTGTAGTAGGGCCAAATTAACCACTCTAAGATTATTTAACATTAACAACATGTAACTTATCATATTCATTTAATAGTTAACTTACATCATTATGAGCTCTACAAAACACAAGCAATCAACATTCGAGCAGTAGAACTATACAAGCCACAAAACATCAGAAGTCGTTCTTCTGAATACGCATATCTCCAAGTAGGCATCCTAGCATGCAATCTTGAGCATATCCCTATGCTAACTTTTAGCATGCAAAGTAGATAACAATACAACATGTATGGGTACTTTGGGAACCACTTACTTGAGCTCGGTTGATTCCACACATCACACCCCTTTCTTTAATAAAAATCTTTTTAGAAAATTTATTTTCTTTTGGAAGGATTATCAGTTCCTCAGTTTGAGTTTAGACACACTCGAGAGTGTGCTCGAATCCTTCAAAAAAAATTCATTTTAAACCATTGAGTTATATAACCAATTGTTCCAAAACCCAACAAATGAAGAATGTATTTTCAAACATTAAAGTATATCAAAAGTAATCAATGCAGAAATGCCATCAGGGGATGCGGTGCACTCAAGTCGGGCCCTTCCCTCTGGAACTGAAAGTACCTGAAAATTTTTAAAACACAAAACCGTAAGTACAAGGCTTAGTGAGTTCTCAAAAATACCACACACCACATAAAAGACAGGGAAGCAATGAGCAAGCAATAGTCTCGTTGTCACTATCATCAGTGAGTCAGTCATGGTCTTTTCTTGTCACACCAGGATCCAAATCATGGTCTTATGTATAAGTACCAAAGGCTACCTCCTGGTCTTCCGTGCAAGCATCACAAAGACAGCCAACAACATACGTATAACTGTCGTGGGCCATACCATGCTCTTCCATACAATTGCCAGGAGCCACCACTTGGTCTTTCATACATATGTCAGGGGCCACCGCCTGGTCTTCCATGCAAGTATCACTAAGACAACAAGCATCCTACATAGTATAGTCAGAAGACTGTCCTGACTCAAGAAGTAAGCTAAATCACTGCTCAAAGCAATGCAACTTGTTCTATAACACTCCTATCAAATCATACCAGGTACAACCTTAGTCTATACACTAAATCCAACAATCTTGACCAAACGTTAACACAGGTCAACAAGTCAAAGTCAATGGTCCAAAGTCAAGTAGCCAAAAAACTTTTCAGCGATTCACCACATCGTGGCCTCCCATCCATTTTGTGGCATCAAGATGACAAAACAATCAGGGCTCACTCTATTCTCCACATCGTGGTAGCAAGGTGCCATGTTGTGGGAACTAGATGCTCAACATCTTAATGCATTAAGATGCCTCCAACCACACCAAGGGCTCCAAAGCTCATATCTACTTCTTGCTAAGGTCTTGATGGATAAAGTTTCCAAGTTTATCCCTTAGCACACCGCCATACAACAAGATCTCAAAATCTATGTCATATTAGCAACTTTTGGTGTGACTCAACCATTAAGCACTTAATCATAAAATCCACTTCCCAAAATTTTCTAGAAGGCTTTCCAACTCCTGATGGACCATAAAAATCGCAACTTTATGGACATGTGTGTGCAATGCATGCCTCCTCCATTTTTAGGTCAAAATATGGGAGAAATGAACTTAAACTTTTGCATGGGACCAGATACTCAAAGAGTAGATCTATAACATATGACCTCAAAGAGAACTGATGGTTCCATAAAGTTGCCAACTTTATGGAATCTATTCCATCAATCATTCACAATCATGAAGAAAAGGGACAAGAAATCTATATCTTAAGCATGAAACCAAAAATCTAGGATCTTGGACACCTAAAAATCCTGGGTTTATGTTGTAGTGGTTTCCACGCCATGGCCATCCTTTGCCACGTCATGGAGCCCACCACAAACGTGCTTTCCAGAATAATATTGCCACGTCGTGGGTTTCGATGTGCCACGTCATGGCATGGAGTTTTTCTAAAAAACTCCATCTTTGAACCTGCTAAGTGTCAAGCTAAACCAATACGGAAAAAACGGGTGTTATAGGAAAAATGAAGATTGCTAGATTAAAAGAAAAATCAAGTTGTTGTAATGGCATATTCTTAATGGCCAAACTTTCCTTAGGCATTTTCTCAAATGCATTAGCTTCTCCAAATGTAACAGACTCTATTGTCTCATAATTCCAGGTTTTGTTAACATCACATTTATTTAATGCCGGTGGATCATTTTCTCTTTATCTCATGAAGCTATTTAGTTGTTTTAGATTCTCAATCTCCAACTCTTTTAACCTTTTCTTCTTTTCATCAGACAGTTCAATACCTTTGCCTTCGTCTTTGTTCACAAAACTTATTGGATTAACTGTCAAATAACTCTCTTCATTAATTTGTATCCCCTTCCGTGACTATGTTTTTCTCAAATCTACCTCCAAATTTTGAGATACAATTAAACTATAAGTAACAGTTGTTGCTATTGTTTGAATAGGCTTACTTGGAATTGGAATTGGAATTGAATGAGAAAATACCTTTCCAAAAAGTTTCCCTTTATCTTCTTATCCTCCCATTTTTTACAATACTAAATTTTCTCCCCCTTGTGACACTTACAAAGCACTTGGAGCATTTGTGGGAAGGCTCACCACCAAGTGCAAAATGTGTGCAAGTTCTGTTTTAAAAGTCGCCTCTATTGAAGATATTGCTTTAGATAGTTTCTCTTCGGCCAACGAAGATGGTGAATTGTTTGCATAATTTGAGGTTTGTTATAGAAAGGAATTGAGAGAATTATAAAATCCTCTGAAAATTGTATTATCAAAAGCATTCTTCTTCTCCAGCTCAACCTTGTATTCAACTTTGAAAGCTCGAACATCCTCTGCTAATGTATTTACGGTTGATATCAGACTATCAACATTCCTCTGAGCACCAGAAAAGAAATCAGCAATCTTATTATAACTTCTAAATAAATAAGATCCCAAAATCCTTGAATGTTCAAATTAATCAATTCCTTTAAGGTCGAGAATTCCTTCGTAAGTAATTCATGTTGCTCTATTGCAACATTCTTCTCTTCTGATACTTCAAACTTGAATGACCTCAAGTTATCTTCAATTATACCATGTATGTATGTCATAGCTTTTTTCACCAAACTCATCAACTTTGACTCTTGTGTCAATAACAACAAAGCCACCACTTTTCTACTGACAGATAAGAAGATATTTCAGATGTATCATTACGAAACAGCAAAATCATATTCATCTTAGAATTCAAAATCTTATACTGCTTCCTAGACATGATAACTTCATCTTCGACATCATTTTCATCAGGATCAAAATTAAGAGAACCAAAATCAAAACCTTCATCTTGATCATCCATTTGCTGAGAATCATCAATCCCATGATCATGTGAAGGATCAGTGGATTGAGATGAAACCATGATTGTAATGGGTTGTCGAACAATCCCATCAAAGGTAGTCATGCATAATAGTAGTAGCTTGAGTGATAGAAGTGATAAGTGGTGTAGTGGATGGTGTAAGTAATTTTGAAGTATCAATGTAACAGATCACACCAGTAGCGCCATTTAAGTCCATATTAGATGTGTGTTGCGGGATGTCTAGATTCGTGATCTCCTCTGTAGTGGATTCGGTAGTAGAAACCTGTGGTGGAGTGGCTATCATCAACATAGGAACTGATGTCGAAGGTGTTTCATCTTTTGTGATATTTGTGTTCATATTAGATGTGTTCACAATGATATCTAGATTACGTGTCTCCACTGGATGATATTCAATAGTGGTAACCCTTTATGGTGAAACATTTAAAAGATTATTATTAAATACCTCATTAACTAATTGATCCACATCATATGTATCTGCCTTCCTAGTATACTGTGAAGATTGACCTTGAGCCATTTACTATGTATCAGTTTCTTCGTTCTCATTTGTGGCCCTAGTTACATCAGAAGTTTAGACAACCATCCTCTTGAGCATTCAAGGAAATGGTTTTGTTGCTAACATCTTACTTGAAAACGTTTTTAAAACCCTAACTGCTTTCGTTTTTCCTCTGTAGTTGAGCATCACCTATTGTTTCTTATATAACCACTCCCTTCGACCTTGTCTTTGACTTCTTGGGAGTATGATCCTGAGAAACAACCACTAACGTTTCCGGATAGAGAATTAACATTGGGTTCGACATAAGAACTAAAATTAATATTGATTTAGGAATCCTTCAAATAGAAGGAAAATCAATTGGATTATCAACCATCGTCTTTGGAATTTGGAGAGTAGAATACTCATCAACTTCGACATATGCTGGAACACGAATACCATATTGTTGATATACATCATTCAAAATCAAACTCCAAAACTTTGCACTTAAAATATTTGTCACCTTCTTAGAATAATTGATATACGTAGTGAACTCATCCCAAAAAAGTGAAGCATAATCAACCTTGATGTTGTAATTTAGACCTGCAAGAATATAAAACAATTGAACTTTCTCCTTATCAACCCCAAAATTCATTCATGTAAAACACCGTATAATCACCATAAAGAAGAAACTACACAAAGATGGTAATTTAGACTTCCTCAAATAATTGGTCAAGGTAATTGAAGGAGAATACCCTATCTCATTCGACATTATGAGAATTAGATTAAAAGAAGGAACTTCAAACTGAGAATCGATTTCCAATTAGAGAATATGAGAAAATTGCTTCTTAGACAAAATTTTCTTCCCCTTTATTTACATCTGAATCGTAATCACATCTCTACTATTGGTGTATACAGTCGTGGAACATGCAAGTGATAACCATTGCATTAGATTATCAAATGTGACATCCCCATTTTTACGGCCAGAAAAGACCGATTTCATTTATGCTTTTTTTGTAAAAATCAGAGTAACTTCTTAAGAAAAATGTTGCGGAATTTGTTCCCAAAACAAAATATGATAAAAATTTATCAAAGCATTTCTTAAAGAAATGTATTTTCATTACATTACAAAAACTCGGGATGTCAATCATCGATACAGATCATAAGCATAAACCAAAAAAAATCATAGGCCACAAAATGCAATCTAACCTCAAAACAACATAGGCCTTACAACATTCCATTTATTCTCTACTGGCCTAAAATCCATAATCTCTCGTTAAGTCATCCAACTATGATTTTTCCACTACCTGTAATATAAGAAACTGAGTGGGTCAGGCTGGGGAGCCTGGTGAGCATATAGGGTTTTCAACCCACAATAAATAAGTTTATTATTTTCAGCAATCATTAAACCCGATTACCCGTTCCCGTTATCCTCACCTTACGTCCCTAAAGCATCTATCATAAGGGACCTATCCTAAGGAATTTCATCGGGATGGACACTGCTGCTAAGGGGATTCCTCAGCCATCAGTGTCCGTAAGGCAACCATGGGGGGATGGAGTACACCGATGAACACATCGTTCACAAACACCTACATGTTGCGAGCCTGCTAGCGTTCCACTGGACTTCCTAGAAAAGTCTGTGGTCATCATCCATACTCTGCTAGATGATTGGATCAACTTCAACATCGAGGCCTCTCATCATTTTATTTCACCACACACCAACTATTTCATCTACCCATGTTTTACCCAACATATTTATAGATATAAAATACATATACAGTTCAGATCTAGAAAAAAAGTTTAAATCTTTCATACAGCATAGATCTCAAAGTATAAAACATAGATATACAATTTTGATCTGAAAAGTTTAGATCTGAAGCGAGAAAGTCCAGATCTAAAGTGTGAAAGTCTAGATCTGAAGGAAAAAAGGTTCAGATCTGAAAGAAAAGTTTAGATTTAACAAAAATACATATACCATTCAGATCTAAGGAAAAAGTCTTAGATCTAAAAAGAAAAAGTTTAGATCTGAAGGAAAAATCTAGATCTGAAGGAGAAAGTTCAGATCTGGAAGAAAATGTTTAGATCTGAAGGAAGAAGTTCAGATCTGAAAAGAAAGAGGTATTGATCTTTCATCCAGTAAACATCTCAGGTAAACAGACAACATTTATATATACACATAGCATGTAATTTGTATAAAATACTTCATATTTATGTGTAAGATGAAAGTGACTATACACTCACCTGATATGGAGTGATTCAGACAACACTTCGCTTCTTAAAACAATCTTCTTTGACGAAACCGGAAAGTTTGCTTGAAAACCGGGCTCCACGCGGGCAGAGTTTCAAACCGAAAAACTCTTTTTCTTAGAACCTTCGGGCGCTCTGGGGCTTTCTTCTAATGCTAGGGAGGTTTCCTAGGCTTTGGGGGGCTTTGGGGGGGGGGGTGTTAGAGAGTGTTTAGAGAGAGAAAGAAGTGAGAAAAGGTGTGAGTTTGGAGACAGCCCCCACACCTCTTTTTATAGGCTTACTGGAGCGACACCACGTCGTGGTGCCTCTCTCCACGTCATGGTATTGCGTAGGCTCCAAGGCTTTGCCTAGTGCTGACACGTGGCTCCGAACACAGGGGGTAAAACAACCAATTTTCAAAAGCTCATAACTTTCGCATACGAGCTCCGTTTTTGTCTGTCTTTTTATCGTTGAGCTCCTATTAATGAGATATTCAATTCTCATTTAGGATGCGTTGTCCAAAAATGGATCGATCTAAAATTTGAATTCCGAGCTGTGCACTCCTATACCAAATATTAGAAAAATCATAACGTCCTCATACGAAGTCAGATTTGAGCGTTCCTTTTATGCACGCTCTCGGTTTAACGTATACTACAACTTTCATTTAGATCCCTAAGGCTAAAAAGTCTTCTATCGTAAATTCACTATTTACGTCACAGAGCGTCGTGCCGGTTTTGTGGCGAAACTTCGACAGGCCATAACTTCTTCGTTATAACTCGGATTTCGGCGTTCTTTATATGTCCAGAATCCTTGTTACGACCACTACAACTTTATGTATAGATATCGGGTTTATCTAAAACTTAAATTTTGACGCGTATTTTTATCATTTATTTATTATACCTTTATAAATAAGTATAAAGCACATAATACTTAAATAATTCATTTTTATTACTTCAAAATAGTTTACAATGGTTGACCTGACTAATACATCACTGCACTAATGCTTAGCCCAGAAACACGGGCGTTACAATTATCTCCCCCTTAGGATGATTCCGTCCCGGAATCATGCATCAACAAACAAATGTGGATAGCGACTCATCATGTCACTTTCTGTTTCCCATGTAAGGTTCGATTTATTCGTATGTTTCCATCGGACAAGCACTAATTCTACCATCTTGCGTCGTAACTTCTTAGTCTTACGGTCAACAATCGCCTCGGGCTCTTCGATTAGCCTCTTATTCTCATCCATCCTTAACTCGGAGATTAGAATTATGTAGGGAATTTCTCCCGTGAACTTTCTCAAATAACACACATGGAAAGTGTTATGAATACCATCTAGTTCTTCGGGTAATTCGAGCTTGTAAGCTTGGTTCCCAATCTCCTAAAGAACTTTGAACGGTCCAATAAACCTTGGACTCAATTTTCCTCGTTTCCCGAATCTTATAAGTCCCTTCCACGGTGAGACTTTAAGTAAACACGAATCCCCAACTTCGAACTTCATGAGTCGTCTCTTCTTATCAGCATACCTCTTCTGACGATCCTGAGCTGCTAACATCCTTTCCCTGATCACCTTTAACTTCTCAGCAGTCTCATGGACTATCTCGGGGTCCGTAAACTGCTTCTCTCCAGCCTCAAGCCAACAAGATGGTGTACGACACTTCTGTCCATACAACGCTTGATAAGGTGCCATCTTGATGCTTGAATGATAACTATTGTTGTAGGAAAATTCTACCAGAGGTAAATGTTCATCCCAGTTACCTTGAAATTCCAGGGTACATGCTCTTAGCATATCCTCCAACGTTTGGATCGTTCTTTCGCTCTGACCATCGGTCTGCGGATGGTAGGATGTACTTAAACATAACTTAGTACCCAATTCCTCTTATAGACTCCTCCAAAACCTTGACGTGAAACGGCTATCACAGTCTAATACTATCGTTAAAGGAACACCGTGAAGTCTTACTACTTCCTTCACATAAGCATTAGTAAGCTTATCCATAGACCATCTTTCATTGGCTGCTATGAAGTGTGCACTCTTAGTGAATCGATCAACGACCACCCAAATCATGTTGTGACCGTCCCTCATTCTCGGTAGTTTAGTGACAAAATCCATGGTAATGTCTTCCCATTTACCCATGGGTACATGTCACACCCCCAAACCAGAATGGCGGAAACGTTCGGGGGCGGAGGACGTCATGCTCAGTATCATAACCATAGTGAAGAAAGTAAAACACAACCATCATAGATATAATTTAAAAGGTTACATTGTTTCCAAATTTCATGTTTCCAAATAAATTACATGTGATGTTCAAAATATAGCAAAAGAATCTACGCCTTAGCGTCTTGACTTCCGAAATCTTGTGGTTACCTGTATTACGGATTACCTGAGAATACAAGTTGTTTTGAAAGAGTATCAGCATAAAGCTGGTGAGTTCATAAGTATTTATGAAAATGAATGTTGTTTCCTTAAAGTTTGTTACACGTTTGTTTCCAGAAAATCCAATATTTTCTAATGGGTTGTTATAGTCTTAACTGGACCAAGATTTAGTGTATGTAAGTAAATCGCCATACTTGTGTGTGTGTGTGTGTGGTTTCATATTTAAATAAAACTCCTTAAATCCTCGTGAACTGTGTGTTTTGTTAATTTCTCATGTGAGATGTTATAACCATACTAAACTCAAAGACCTCGTACTCGACGTTCTTCAGGTGTCAGAATGTTATGACACTTGTCACCCCGGACCTGGCGGTCTAGCTGTTGCAGGCAGCTTAGGGTACGGGTTTGTCAGACCCAATATAGATCTATACACAACTATCAAGCCCTCCCCCCAGGAGGTTCTGATTATAACTACAGGACGTTACTGTGGTACTTAAGAGTACCCCGAAGGAGAATGTCTCACAAATTTATTTATTAACAAGTTCACGTAGTGTGTAATGAAATATTCGTTTTGATAATGTTATTGTTTTTCTTTGTTAAATGAAGTGTTCAAAACTATACCTATTATAGTTTATCAAAAGTGTTATATGATGGTATGAAACCTTGTTACGCATGTATATGTATTTCAAATAAATGACATTGGAAATACTAAGTGTAAATCTTACACACCTTGCTCAACATGTTACAAGGTGTGAATAACTCTTAAATATGTATTTGACAGTTTTACCCTTAACTGTCACTATTTTTGAGTAATAATAGAAAAATCATCGTAAGTCGAAAACTGAATCCGCAAACTCTGAGTATTTGGAAAAAGTGTCTACTGTGTTCATAAATTTTCCCATAATTTTTGGTGGTCTCAAACCAGTGTGAAAATGTTCATTTTCACAACCTGGTCTGATTTTGTTGCTGCAGTGATAGACAGTTTTGTAAAAGTCGCCATAAATTGTAGAAAAATCGTATGGATATGTGCAACTATAGTCATTTTAAAGGTACAAACCTGAACTACTTGAATATTAAACAGTTTTGAAAAATATTATGTTTAAGTTGGGTAAAACAGTTCGTGAACAGGTCACAACTTTTCTGTTGTAAGCTGTCAAGTTAAGTTTTGAATATGTTTTCGTGTTTTAACTTGTATTCCCCCCTGAAAACTGAAGAAAACTAGAAAATGTAGGGGTATGAACTCACCTTGAGTGATGACTTGAAGAGTGGAAGGTTGAAGTTAAGGAATATCAAGTCAAGAGCACTTGATGAACACGTGAAGACTTGGATGATCCTAAGAACGATTTTTGGCGTTAAGATATGAGTCAATGATCCAAGAGTGTTATGAAATTATGGAATAACACTTGAGTTTAGATGGAATACTTAGCAAAAAGTGTAGTAGCAACTCAAGAACACTTGCACAAGGTGGTGGGAAGTAGAGAGAAATAAGCTTTCTTGAGGTGGTATGAGAAGTGTGTGTATGTTTGAAGTGAGCAAGTAAATCAAGAAACCCTCCAGGGATTTCTTTATATAGGAGGTTGTTGGAGCAACTTGTGAGTTTGAAGTGATGTGTGCCTTGGTTTGTGTGATGTGGATAAGGTTGGCTAATGAGAGGATGACACATGGAGGCAAGTGGGCACACTTGACCCACTTGTAGGGTAGAATACTCCTCTTATTATAAAATAATGATTTTTAATTAATAATCCTTGAAAAATAAAATAAAATATGAGTTTTGGGGGTTTAAAATGGTAAAAATATGAATTTGGTGAAAAAATCCCGTCAAAAACGTCAAAAACGGGCTTAGGAGGCGAAAGTAGTCGAAAACCGGCATTAGGGACCGAACCTGCGAGGTTCGGCTTTTAGGAGTCTGAAAACCGAGAGAAGGGGAGGAGGAACCGAGAGAAGGGAGAAGGGACCGAAGGTGCGAGGGGAGGACCGAAGGTGCGAAGGCTCGGTCCGAAGTGGGTAGGTTCGCTTCTGACAGGTTCGTTTCTGACATGTTCGGCTCCGAAAGGGTTCGGTCCTATTAGAAGGGTTCGGCTCCTAAGAGGGGTTTTGGGCCTATTTAGCTGTTTTTCGATATAACTCACCGTTTCGAGCGGTTTTTGGCCAAGTTAAGGGTCAGGATGACTATAAAAAGTTGAGATAGATCTTGAGAGAGATTTGGGAGAGATTTCCAATACTTGGAGAGATTTCACATACTTGGAGAGATTTAGGAGAGATTTCACATACTTGGAGAGATTTGGGAGAGATTTCACATACTTGGAGAGATTTGGGAGAGATTTCACATACTTGGAGAGATTTGGGAGAGATTTGATCTTAGCCATTATTATCGTATAATCTCGTAATGTAAAGTTCGTGAACCCCGTTACGTTTCGTTTATGGTTGTTTTAAGTCCCCGAAAGGGTCCTTAGTCGTGTTTTGATGCGTTGAACTCACTTTTTAGGGTTTTTACATTGTTAACACATAGATTCTTCAAGACACTTGAATTTTTGACATACAAATGCACATTTTTATGCATAGAATCATACAAGCATTAATTAAATTCGACCGGTTTGACCTGTTTGACTTTGACTTGAATTTGACGGTTGTCACATTATACCCCCGTTAGAAGGAATTTCGTCCCAAAATTTGCATTTTGAGTGGGACTTCAAGGGTCGGGGAATAGATGTGGGTACTTTTGTTTCATTTGGTCCTCACGTTCCCAAGTAAATTCGGGTTCTCGCTTGGCGTTCCACCGGACCTTTACGATGGGAATGCGGCTTTGTTTCGTCGATTTGACTTCTCGGTCCATGATTTCAACAGGTTCCTCTACAAAGTGGAGGTTCTCGTTGATCTCAATTTCCTCCAAAGGAATGACGAGGGTCTCATCAGACAAACATTTCTTCAGGTTTGACACATGAAAGGTAGGATGAACGTGATTGAGTTCCTGGCGAGGATTTCGAATGGGAACTCCAAAGGTTTTCGTCTCTTAATGTAGATCCCCAACTTGGAACTCCAAAGGTGGACTTGACACCATTTAATGTAGATCCTTGTCAGTTTCTCCATTTTGTTTGTCTTTTTTATTGGTAGGAAGGGTGCGGATTTGGTTAATCTGTCGACGATTACCCAAATGGTGTCAAGTCCACCCGATGTCTTTGGTAATTTGGTAATGAAATCCATCGTAATCCGCTCCCACTTCCACTCGGGTATCTCTGGTTGTTGAAGTAGTCCCGAGGGCTTTTGATATTCTACCTTAACCTTGGCGCAAGTCTGGCACTTGCCCACAAAGGTAGATATTTTGGCTTTCATGTTTGGCCACCAATACAACTTCTTGAGGTCTAAATACATCTTCTCTGAGCCGGGATGCACGGAGTAGCGAGTTTTATGAGCTTCGTTCATGACAACGTCCCTGAATCCACCAAATTTTGGTGTCCAGATCCGGTTCATAAAACAACGAACTCCGTTATCCCTGATTTCAAGATTTTTGTCCATTCCTCTCAATGCTTCACCCGCCACGTTCTCCGGCTTCAAGGCTTCTTCCTGGGCCTCTTTGATTTGTGCGGACATGTGGGAATAGATGGTCATGGTTAACGCCTTTACTCGGCGGCCCGAGTATTCTTTTCTGCTCAAGGCGTCTGCAACCACGTTGGCATTTCCGGGGTGATAACGAATCTCACATTCATAATCGTTTAGTAATTCCACCCATCGTCTTTGTCTCATGTTGAGTTCTTTTTGGTTGAGGATATGCTGAAGGCTTTTGTGGTCGGTGAAGATGGTGCACTTAGTGCCGTAGAGGTAATGTCTCCAGATTTTTAGGGCGAAAACTACTGCTCCTAGTTCAAGATCGTGTGTCGTATAGTTTACCTCGTGCGTCTTCAGCTGTCTCAAGGCGTAGGCAATGACCTTTCCTCGGTGCATCAACACACATCCTAGACCTTGGTTTGATGCATCGCAATAAACCACAAAAACCTCTATTCCATCTGGTAAGGACAAGATCGGAGCACTTCACAGCGTCCGTTTTAGTGTTTGGAACGCAACCTCTTACTTATCCCCCCAGACGAAGGTCACTCCTTTTTGAGTCAAGGTGGTGAGTGGTTTTGCGATTTTGGAGAAGTTCTGAATGAATCTTCGATAGTAACCGGCGAGTCCTAAAAATTGTCGGATCTCCGTGGGTGTTCTTGGTGCTACCCAGCTTTCGATTGTCTTGATATTTGAAGGGTCCACATGGATTCCTTGCTTGCTGACTACATGTCCGAGGAAATTCACCTCTCGAATCCAGAACTCACACTTTGAGAACCTCGCGTATAATTTCTCCGCCCTTAGCGTCTCTAGGACTCGACGTAAATGCTGGATGTGTTCTTCCTTACTTCGGGAGTAGACTAGTATATCATCGATGAAAACAATCACGAACTTTTCTAAGTAAGGTCGACACACCCGATTCATCAAGTCCATAAACGTTGTGGGTGCATTTGTTAAGCCGAAAGGCATCACTACAAATTCGTAGTGACCATAGCGCGTTCTGAAAGCTATCTTGGGAATATCCTCCTCTTGAACTCGTAGTTGATGGTACCCAGATCTAAGGTCAATCTTCGAGAAGAAACTTGCCCCTTGAAGCTGGTCGAAGAGGTCATCGATTCGAGGCAAAGGGTATCGGTTTTTAATGGTGAGTTTTTTTAATTCACGGTACTCAATGCACATGCGGAACGATCCATCCTTCTTCTTGACGAACAAAACCGGTGCTCCCCAAGGCGAGAAGCTTGGTCTAATGAAACTTTTGCTCAGCAGTTCGTGCAGTTGACTGGACAGTTCCTGCATTTCGGTCGGGGCTAGGCGATATGGCGACTTGGCTACGGGGGTAGCTCCAGGAATTAAGTCGATTCGGAATTCGACTTACCGAGGAGGGGGCACTCCGGGAAGGTCTTCCGGGAATACATCGGGGAAATTGCAGACCTCCGGAATGTCCTTAATGTCTTTTACTCCTTGTCCCTTGTCTATGACGTGGGCTAGGAAGGCGTGGTACTCCTTGCGGAGATACTTTGAGCCTTGACACAAGAGATGATCTGAAAGTTTGAATTAGATTTTTCGCCATAGACAATGAGAGTTTCGCCACTCGGCAGATTAAGGCGGACGGCCTTTTCGTGACATAGGATTTCAGCATGGTGAGGGCATAACCAATCCATGCCAATGATAACGTCAAAACTTTTTATGGTGACTGGCATAAGGTCGATTTGGAAAGAGTGATTCTTTAAGGTGAGGGTACACCCGGTGTAAATGTCGTTAGTGTTCTCTATTTTTCCGTTAGCCATTTCTACGGTGAATGTGTCATTTAGTGTTTGTGGTGTTTGATTAAGCAAGCGTTTAAATTGGTGGCTCACGAAGCTTTTCTCCGCGCCACTATCGAAAAGAATGCATGCGTATGTATTGTTGAGGAGAAACGTACCGGTAACCACGGTTGGATCTGCGACGGCTTCCTCATGACCTATCGCCAGAACTCTGCCCACTTCTCCGGGGTTGGGGTTTCTTGCCTTTGGACAGTTACACTTGAAGTGTCCTGCTTCTCCACATCCATAGCAGGTTCGGCTGGCTCCGGCGTTGGCAGCTTGTACGTTCGGTTCGGCCGGAGTTCTATAAAACCGGGCGGTGTGCCCCTTTTTGTTACAGTTGGTGCAATGCATTTCACGGCATGCACCATTGTGGCGATAACTGCACTTGGGTAGGTTCCCGGCGTATTGCCTTATCGGAGTTGGGTTGGTAGTGGTTGTGGCAGCATGCACAGCAACCACGTGTTGTTTCTTGGCAGGGTCTTGAGTAGGCTGGCCCTTCTTCTTGTCCTCGAACTTCCTTTTGTTGTTTCCCCCTTTTGCTTGCTCGGAGGTGGTCGTCACAGTGTCATGGCTGGCTTTATGGTCGATGAGTTGATGTGCCAGTTCCTTGGCACTGTCAAAGGTAATTGGATTTGAGGACAATACATTTCCTTGAACTTCGGAAGATAGTCCCCATATGTACCTTTCCACCTTCTTGCTTTCAGTAGGAACCATCCCGGGACACAGCATGGCTAGATCGCTGAACCTTGAGGCGACAGGATGTCAGAGCCTGTCATTTTGAGACCCCAAAATTCTTCTTCCAGCTTCTGTATCTCACCCCTGGGGCAGTACTCCTTCATTAACATGGTTTTCAGATCTTCCCATGTTATCGCATTAGCCACCGGGAGTGTTAGTGCCTTGACGTGGCCCTTCCACCAGGTGAGGGCTCTTTCGGAGAATGTGCATGAAGCAAATTTGACCTTGCTTGCTTCAGGGCATGCGCATATTTCGAAAATGGTCTCGGTTTTCTCGAACCATTGTAGCAACGCTATGACACCTCCGCTTCCGTTGAAGGTTTTGGGCTTGCCGTTAGTAAAGTCTTTGTAGGTACACTCTCTCGAGCGTCCTTGGCCGTCCCCGTTATTAGAATTTGAGGCACCACTACCCGCACCTCCTGAATTACTGGGGTTGATTTGGGCTATCGCGGCTGCCACTACGGCCGTCACGGCAGCCTGGAACATTGCTGGGTCGAACTGAGGGGGCGGTGGCGGTGGCGGTGGTGCAGCTCTTGCGGCGCCGCCGCGTCTAGGATTTCTACAAGGTGGCATTTTCTGCCATATCATGAATGAAAAGACAATAAGTCTTGGATAATACTCACAAGTCGAGAGTATAAAACTAAACATTATTAGTTCTTTATATGCATCATGATTCCGACTCGTAAAGAGTTTGTATGAATCCATTCATACTAGAGGTCTATAGATAATGAAACATAGACTTTATGAATGCTGATAGATTTGATTCACATGAGATGTCTGTAATAGAATCCATACCGGGCCCATTCATCAATCGTTCGATGTATAATAGTTATATATAATTAAGATTTAAATAAACTTTCGAATCTAATGGGTCTGCCCTGGGCCCACAACCAAGCAAGGAATAGGATCCAAGGCGGAACCACCGTTTCTAGGTCGACATGGTCTTAATCATATATAACTTTGATTCATAAATCAAACAATCATAAATCGGACACCAGTAAATTTAATCTGAAAACAATCCATGTTATGAACTTGATGTAATAAAGCAAATAGTGTGTCAATTTCATTGATAGAACTTAGTATACAATATTGGGGAAAATTTGACCCTACAAGGGGCCTATGCTACATCAATGCATGGGAAAATTTTTGACCACCTACTAATCCCGGAAGTGTAAACACTTAAATCGCGAGATCGGACATAAAATACTAGAAAATAATAGTAATATTTATCCGCAAAAATAGATTAAACTGGAGCGAGCAGTGCAACACTATTTGCGGTGGTTGAAGCTCTGAGGATCACGAAGTGTAGACACGAAGTTCCTCATTTCGGTTCTAGATTCCGCCGCTTGGCGCTCTGCTTCTGCCAGACGTCCTTCTAGAGTGGCTCGGTGTTCTCGGAGCTCTTGTACTTCAGCCCGGGTTGCAGCCATTTCTCGTCGAAGGAGCTCGGTGCGGTCTTGACTCCGATCATGGTCGTCATCCAACCGGCGAATGCGAACGGAGTTGACTTCGCTGGTGGCACCAACTTCCATGAGATGTCGGGTGTTAACTCTTGTTTGTTCTTCGTGGCGTGTGACACTGTGAACTATGACAGGGAGGGCTCGGTCGGCTGACCCTCCTCTGCTGAGATCGTAGAAACCTCGTTGCATGCCATAGGGTGGGCGTTGACCTTGTTCTCGGCTCCATCGATGTATAGTTTCGGCCCACTGGGGCGTCGGGCCCTGGAAGTGTTGTGGAGGAATAGGGGCAGGGTGTGGATTGTAAACTTCGGGTTCGGAGTCGGTTCCATCCGAGTCTTCTTCCTCTTCACCGTCTATGGATTCATCTTCTTCCATGGGTTCCTCGTCCTCCATGGGCTCTTCTTCGGGTTCTTCCTCTGGGTCTTCCACAATCCAAATGACATTCCCTTGGTTGGAAAAGTAGGGATCACCTGGTAAGTGGAATCCTGTCATCGTACCTATACGAAAATGGGGATAAGGAGGGATGTCGCGAGAAATTTTGTGAAAATAGGAAGTTAATAATTGTAGTTGATTATTACGGCTTTTTCTGTTAAAATACTCCTATGATCCTTCTTCGGCATACATTGGTCCTACCTTGGCTAAATATAGTTGATCAGGCTATAATCATCCAAGATCTGACTACATACCTCGAAGCTGAATCATGGTGTTCAACTTGTCTTGATACTTTTATGTTATTGCCATTATGATACTGAATTAGTTCTTCGGGTAATTCGAGCTTGTAAGCTTGGTTCCCAATCTCCTAAAGAACTTTGAACGGTCGAATAAACCTTGGACTCAATTTTCCTCATTTCCCGAATCTTATAAGTCCCTTCCACGGTGAGACTTTAAGTAAAAATGAATCCCCAACTTCGAACGTCATGAGTCGTCTCTTCTTATCAGCATACCTCTTCTGACGATCCTGAGCTAATAACATCCTTTCCCTGATCACCTTTAACTTCTCAGCAGTCTCATGGACTATCTCGGGGTCCATAAACTGCTTCTCTCCAGCCTCAAGCCAACAAGATGGTGTACGACACTTCTGTCCATACAAAGCTTGATAAGGTGCCATCTTGATGCTTGGATGATAACTATTGTTGTAGGAAAATTCTACCAGAGGTAAATGTTCATCCCAGTTACCTTGAAATTCCAGGGTACGTGCTCTTAGCATATCCTCCAACGTTTGGATCGTTCTTTCGCTCTGACCATCGGTCTGCGGATGGTAGGATGTACTTAAACATAACTTAGTACCCAATTCCTCTTGTAGACACCTCCAAAACTTCGATGTGAAACGGCTATCACAGTCTAATACTATCGTTAAAGGAACACCGTGAAGTCTTACTACTTCCTTCACATAAGCATTAGTAAGCTTATCCATAGACCATCTTTCATTGGCTGCTATGAAGTGTGCACTCTTAGTGAATCGATCAACGACCACCCAAATCATGTTGTGACCGTCCCTCATTCTGGGCAGTTTAGTGACAAAATCCATGGTAATGTCTTCCCATTTACCCATGGGTACATGTCACACCCCCAAACCAGAATGGCGGAAACGTTCGGGGGCGGAGGACGTCATGCTCAGTATAATAACCATAGTGAAGAAAGTAAAACACAACCATCATAGATATAATTTAAAAGGTTACATTGTTTCCAAAATACATGTTTCCAAATAAATTACATGTGATGTTCAAAATATAGCAAAAGAATCTACGCCTTAGCGTCTTGACTTCCGAAATCTTGTGGTTACCTGTATTACGGATTACCTGAGAATACAAGTTGGTTTCAAAGAGTATCAGCATAAAGCTGGTGAGTTCATAACTATTTATGAAAATGAATGTTGTTTCCTTAAAGTTTGTTACAAGTTGGTTTCCAGAAAATCCAATATTTTCTAATGGGTTGTTATAGTCTTAACTGGACCAAGATTTAGTGTATGTAAGTAAATCGCCATACTTGTGTGTGTGTGTGTGTGGTTTCATATTTAAATAAAACTCCTTAAATCATCGTGAACTGTGTGTTTTGTTAATTTCTCATGTGAGATGTTATAACCATACTAAACTCGAAGACCTCGTACTCGACGTTCTTCAGGTGTCGGAATGTTATGACACTTGTCACCCCGGACCTGGCGGTCTAGCTGTTGCAGGCAGATTAGGGTGCGGGTTTGTCAGACCCAATATAGATCTACACATAACTATCACGCCCTCCCTCCAAGAGGCTCTGATTATAACTACAGGACTTTACTGTGGTACTTAAGAGTACCCCGAAGGAGAATGTCTCACAAATTTATTTATTAACAAGTTAACGTAGTGTGTAATGAAATATTCGTTTTGATAATGTTATTGTTTTTCTTTGTTAAATGAAGTGTTCAAAACTATACCTATTATAGTTTATCAAAAGTGTTATATGATGGTATGAAACCTTGTTACGCATGTATATGTTCAAATAAATGACATTGGAAATACTAAGTGTAAATCTTACACACCTTGCTCAACATGTTACAAGGTGTGAATAACTCTTAAAATAATGATTTTTAATTAATAATCCTTGAAAAATAAATAAAATATGAGTTTTGGGGGTTAAAAATGGTAAAAATATGAATTTGGTGAAAAAATCCTGTCAAAAACGGGCTTAGAGGCGAAAGTAGTCGAAAACCGGCATTAGGAACCGAACCTGCGAGGTTCGGCTCTTAGGAGTGTGAGAACCGAGAGAAGGGGAGGAGGAACCGAGAGAAGGGAGAAGGGACCGAAGGTGCGAGGGGAGGACCGAAGGTGCGAAGGCTCGGTCCGAAGTGGGTAGGTTCGCTTCTGACAGGTTCGCTTCTGACATGTTCGGCTCCGAGAGGGTTCGGTCCTATTAGAAGGGTTCGACTCCTAAGAGGTTCGGCTCCTAAGAGGGGTTTCGGGCCTATTTAGCTGTTTTTCGATATAACTCACCGTTTCGAGCAGTTTTTGGCCAAGTTAAGGGTCGGGATGACTATAAAAAGTTGAGAGAGATCTTGAGAGAGATTTGGGAGAGATTTTACATACTTGGAGAGATTTCACATACTTGGAGAGATTTGGGAGAGATTTCACATACTTGGAGAGATTTGGGAGAGATTTCACATACTTGGAGAGATTTCACATACTTAGAGAGATTTGGGAGAGATTTCACATACTTGGAGAGATTTAGGAGAGATTTCACATACTTGGAGAGATTTGGGAGAGATTTGATCTTAGCCATTATTATCGTATAATCTCGTAATGCATAGTTCGTGAACCCCGTTACGTTTCGTTTATGGTTGTTTTAAGTCCCCAAAAGGGTCCTTAGTCGTGTTTTGAGGCGTTTAACTCCCTTTTTTGGGTTTTTGCATTGTTAACACATAGATTCTTCAAGACACTTGAATTTTTGACATACAAATGCACATTTTTATACATAGAATCATACAAGCATTAATTAAATTCGACCGGTTTGACTTGTTTGACTTTGACTTGAATTTGACGGTTTTCACATTACAGGTAAAGGTTCTAAACTCCCATACGGTTTCTGATGTTGTGCCTTAACTCTTGCACATGTTACACACTCGGCCACCTACTTTACAACATCGAGCTTCATCGTCGGCCAACAGTAGTAGGGTTTCAGATCCCTATACATTTTTGTGTTACCGGGATGAATCGAGTACATGATCTTGTGAGCTTCTTCCATCAGAAGATCTCTTATTCCTCCTGTCTTAGGTACCCAAATCCTATCTTGGAATACCTTCAACCCTTGATTATTCGTACCAAACACCAGCGTTTTTCCCAAACGCTCTTCCTTTCGGTCATTTTTCTCTAAAGCTTCTTCCTGTGCTTTCTTGATGCTTTCCACAATGGTTGAGACAACTTCAATTCTTAATACTCTTGGCATTTTCCTTTCAAGTCTCACTTTTCGGCTCAAAGCATCAGCTACGACATTTGCTTTACCAGGGTGGTAAAGTATCTCGCAATCGTAATCTTTAAGCAACTCTAGCCAACGTCATTGCCTCATATTTAACTCTTTTTGATCAAAGAGATACTGAAGACTCTTATGATCAGTGAAAAGCTTGCACTTCGTGTCGTAAAGATAATGCCTCCATATCTTTAGTGCAAATACTACCGCTGCTAACTCCAGATCATGAGTGGGGTAGTTCTTTTCGTGTTCTTTCAATTGTATCGATGCATATGCTATCACCTTATCCCTTTGGGTCAGAACACAACCTAACCTAATTCCAAATGCATCTCTATAAACTGCGAAGTCTTCAAGTCCATCGGGTAGAGAAAGAATCGGGGCTTCACACAACTTTTTCTTTAACTTCTCGAATGCTTCTTCGTGCTTCTCACTCCAAGTACAAGTGGCTCCTTTATGGGTCAAAGCTGTCAATGGAGCAGCTATCGATGAAAAACCTTGGATAAACCTTCGGTAATATTCGGCTAATCCCAGAAAGCTTCGAATCTCCGTAGGAATCTTCGGTCGTTCCCACTTCATTACAGCTTCAATCTTTGTTGGGTCAACTATGATCCCTTCTTGGTTAACCACATGACACAATAATTGCACTTCTCGAATCCAAAAATCACATTTGGAGAACTTTGTGTACAACTTCTCCTTCTTTAGAACTTCTAGCACTTCTCGCAGGTGCTTGCCATGCTCCTGCTGGCTCTTTGAGTAAACCAGAATGTCATATATGAACACTATTACGGATTTATCAAGGAACGGTTTACAAACCCTGTTCATCAAATCCATGAATGCTGGTTGAGCATTGGTTAGTCCAAACGACATAACCAAGAACTCATAGTGTCCGTACCTCGTTCTAAATGCGGTTTTCTCAATATCCTGATCTCTCACCTTCAGATGATGATATCATGACCTAAGATCGATCTTGGAGAAGTAGCTCAAAGCTTGCAGATGGTCGAACAGGTCGTCAATCCTTGGCAATGGGTACTTGTTCTTTACTGTTGCCTTGTTCAGCTCTCTGTAATCTATGCACATTCTCGTGCTTCCATCTTTCTTCTTTACAAATAACATCGGATCTCCCTAGGGCGATGAACTAGGTCTAATGAAACCATTGTCCAACATCTCCTGAAGTTGCGTCATAAGCTCTTTCATCTCCGTCGGTGCTAATCGGTATGGTGATTTTGCTATTGGTGTCGTTCCTGGTAACAAGTCTATTCGAAACTCTACTTGTCTATCAGGGGGTAATCCAGGAAGATCCTCGGGAAAGACTTTCGGATAATCACACACCACTGGTATATTTTGCATCTCCTTCTTCTCCTTCTTAGCATCGATCACAAATGCCAAGTATGATGTGCATCCTTTGGACAAACATTTTCTGGCTTTCATTAGGGAAATGATTCCAGAAGTCACTCTATGTTTGTCCCCATACACCATAAATGACTCTTTTCCAAGCGGGTTTACCCTTACTATCTTCTTCTTGCATATTATCTCGACATTATTGGCGCTAAGCCAATCCATTCTCTTCTTCAGCCTCTCCGGCATTCAGTTCTGGTTGTTCAACAGGCATCGAAGGTTTATTTCTGTTATTCAGCAACAATTGTCTCATTTCTTCCCTTTGTTCAGCCATCATAGCCCGAATCATGGCTTGTACTCCAGCCATGGTGACTGGCTCAGGTGCAACTTTGACTATCGGCACCTGCTCAATCACTTGGGGACGAGGCTGTTGATTCCTGTTTCCATTTGTGTTTCCATCTCCACTTCGGGTTCTTACCATTTCGATCTATACACCAAATTAGGTGAATTTAGATCTTCGATAGACATATAAATTCTCTTCATCACTCCGAAACGTTTACATGCTGGTTCTACTATCGTAATCGAACGCTTAGAATCCTGAACACATAAGGTTTCCAGATCTGGTCGGCAACATACCATAGATCCGAACAAATAACAACATACAAGGCAAACATAAAGCATTTAGCACATAAAAGCATTTTAGTCATCCTTACTAAAATAAACTAGTGCTCGTGTCTAAAATATGGAAGACACTCATCTCACGATCATTGCTTAGCATTCTAAGTTTAAGTCTAGAAATCCTACAAATTCCTAGTTCGCTTAAACTAATGCTCTGATACCAACTGTGATATCCCCAATTTTACGGCCAGAAAAGACCGATTTCGTTTATGCTATTTTGGTAAAAATCAGAGTAACTTCTTAAGAAAAGTGTTGCGGAATTTGTTCCCAAAACAAATATGATAAAAATTTATCAAAGCATTTCTTAAAGAAATGTATTTTCATTACATTACAAAAACTCGGGATGTCAATCATAGGCCTTACAAAATTCCATTTATTCTCTACTGGCCTAAAATCCATAATCTCTCGTCAAGTCATCCAACTATGCTTTTGCCACTACCTGTAATACAAGAAAATGAGTGGGTCAGGCTGGGGAGCCTGGTGAGCATATAGGGTTTTCAACCCATAATAAATAAGTTTATTATTTTCAGCAATCATTAAACCTGATTACCCGTTCCCGTTATCCTCACCTTACTTCCCTAAAGCATCTATCATAAGGGACCTATCCTAAGGAATTTCATCGGGATGGACACTACTGTTAAGGGGATTCCTCAGCCATCAGTGTCCGTAAGGCAACCATGGGGGGGGGGGGGGATGGAGTACACCGGTGAACACATCATTCACAAACACCTACAGCTTGCGAGCCTGCTAGCGTTCCACTGGACTTCCTAGAAAATTCCGTGGTTGTCATCCATACTCCGCTAGATGAATGGATCAACGTCAACATCGAGGCTTCTCATCATTTTATTTCTATTTAAAAAAAGTTGAATTTTTTTAATGAAAAACAAAAAAATAATAATAAAACAAAAAAAAAATAAATGAAAAAGAAAAAAACTCATTTAAATAACATTCCATGGACGTTCGTCGCACATGATTATTCCTTCGAGTTCGTATTACGTTTTATGCACATGTCCTGCGTGCGAACGCGTCACGACAAAGTAAATGTGTTTGATGTTTGTGTCGTTGACGAAATTATTGGTGAAGAATAGTCATTCCAATTCTTACCAATTTTTGGGTTCCAACCGGATCCGAACCTAATCTTATCGATCTTAAAGAGTTTTCAACTCATCATACATATATATATATATATATATATATATATATATATATATATATATATATATATATATATATATATATATATATATGATGAGTTGAAAACTCTTTAAGATCGATAAGATTCTTAACAAATAAAACAGAAAGCAAACCAAAGAACAAACACACAATGAATCAAACGGATGTCGAATGATTAAAACAGAAACACCTTAGAAGAGCTCGATGAAGAACTTTTACTTTAGAGACGTGCTAGGGTTACAGTACTTGTCAAAGAAAATATTCAAGAAGCGTAATTAATATAATGCATGCATGCACTATATATACTAAAGCCTAAAAACAAAACACGGCTGGACAGGCCCAAACCGTGAATACATATGGACCGAACTAACAAAGCCCAATGGCGCAACCCATAGACTCAACAATCTCCCCCTTTACGCCAATTGAGGCGAGAGATCACTTCGGTTGAGTAACGGTGATTTGCTTCACAGTCTTGAATAGTTTTGGTATGATGGCAAGAAGAGTTTGACGAAAGTTAATGTACCACCGAAGCATATTTGAAAACATCTTCTTATCGGCTTCACTGTTCTGATTGCACCTGTGTATGATATCGAGAATATGCTCCAAGCAGGAAGTGGAGAACAGGTGTTTGTCAACGAGAGCGAACCTTCATTTTTGACCTTCGCCCCTGATGAACATGACTGTATGAAACTGTGGGTCGATTTTTCCCTTCATCATCACGTTGATGTCGCTTGCCTTCCCTATTGGCTTGATAGTGGGCCTCCTTCTCAAGGCAGAGGCAATTTCCTGATCCATCTTTGCGACTTCAAGAATATAGCACACCAGCATTCGCTTCATGTGATCAATGATAGGCTCATACTCTTGTTGATTAGTCAACACAATATTGTTCAGGAGAATCCAGTAATGAGGATTCAAATTTGGCAGATCAGCTAGGGAGATCATGTGAACCGAAATGTCTGAGCCTTGGGTCACTTTGAATTTGACATTGATAAACTTCCCTGCTGAAGTGGGTTTCAACACCTTGACTGTTGTGATCTTCTGTTTACTCCAAGTCAGGTATTGCGATTGAGAAAACGCAAGATAGTATTCGATTAGGTCTCGATCGACCTTCGGGTCAGGAGAAGGGATGGCAACTGTTGACTCCAAACAATGAAAGATGAACGCCTTTCGGGTGATTGGGATATCAAATTGATAATCCTTGGAATTATCAAGATCGAATGATAGGACCGGTTCGAGCCATTGTGTGCTTGGAGATTCAATTACCTCCTTCAGAAGCTTTTCCATAGTCCACAGAGGGAACATAGATTTCCTTCGTTCTAAAGCATCGTTTGCTTCTTTTTGTTTCCTCTCCCTTTCAACTTCTTCCTTTGCTTTACGAAGATTTTCCTCAAGCTCTCGATCATTTGGCTTGATTTTGAGGTTTTCGGTTTTGGAAGCTTTTTGTTCGGTTTCAACCACATCTTCGATTTTAACATCATCATCATTACCAATTTTCTTCTTTTGTTTGTCCTTCATACTGCCTGAAGCTTCATTACCCTTCGGTTCAGCAGTGACTTTTGGTTGGGTGATGGGTTTGCTTATTGGAGGTTGTTGTGGTTGATCCTGGCTAATCTATTCTCCCCCTTGTTTCGGAGGGACAACGGTCTCCGGAACACCTTCAATCCTGCTTAGAATGTCTAGAGCAGGTCTCAATTTCTCAGCCAAGTGGCGTCGAACCGAGATTGTTAGGACCGAGTCATGTGCGTCCAGAAGATGTAAAAGAATAGAATGCGCATCACCAACAGAGCTTTTCACGACTGCTCGCTCAGTCTTAAGTTCTTTAATTTCCTTGGTTTCCATCTTGAGCTTTAATTTCTGAGTTTTAAGCTGAGCAGTTCGACTATCCAGCTCATCCATTATCTTGCTTTCCACAGCTAATTCGGCTTCGAGTTGAGTAAGACGGGCATCAACTGATGTGTGAAGCTCGGTGTTGGTGGACTTGATAGCTTGGCGTGTCTCCTTAAAGTGCTTCTTTTCGGCTTGAAGCGAGCTGGTAAGAGTATCAACAGAAGCATTCACCATTTGAGCATTCTTCTGAGCTGCAGCCTGAAGAGAATCAAGAAAAACTTGAGCATCAGAAATTAGTTTTTCGATGTTTGCGGTCGCTTGCTTGCAATCTTTGGTGGATTCTTCAACTGCAATATAAGCTTTCTGGCATGAGGAAGTGGAAGCAGCTATAGCTTTTACAGCATTAGAAATGGAAGTGTCATGCTCCTTTCCAAAAGTTGCCAACAGAGCCTTGATTGCTGCTTCAGAGTATGCCTCACTTGGAGTAGAAGAGGAAGAAGAAAGCAACTGTTCAAGCTTGTTATTCAGATCCTTTATATGCCTCTTCGTGACAAGAGCGTCATCATCATCATCGCTCTGTACTCGATATGGGCTAAAATAGACAAAATCAAATTCCATTTATGCTCCTCCAAGAACAGAATCAGATTTGTGTGGGGGAGGTGGGGGTGACAACCGTCAAAATTGAGTCAAGTCAAAGTCAAACAAAGTCAACAAGTCAAAACCAATCGACTCAATTAACCCTTGTATATTAGGGTTTACACTATGTAATTACTGTACAATGCAATATCTTAATGAGAGAAACATCATTTGGAAAGTTCGTGTGTTGAATTTCCTAAGTAAACATTGAACCAAAACGATAAAACATTATTGCACACTCATCGGGAGTGTATACGACACTAAAACACGGTTTAACGGGGTTTATGGACCTTGCGTGGCGAAGCCGAACACTCAAAAAGATCACAAACGAAACCTCTCTCAATCTCTTTCACTCAATCTCTCTCTATTAAAATCTCTCCCAAATCTCTCCCGAATCTCTCTCAAAAGTTACTTTAACTTTTTGTAATCATTTGGGTCATCTCGACCCTTAACAGGGTCAAAAACCACTTGAAACGGGGTAAAAACGGGTAAAATAACCTTAAGGAACCAAAACCCTCATATTAGAAGCGAAAACTCTCATGAGAAGCCTCTCAGGACCGAAGCCTCTCAGGACCGAAGCCTCTCATGAGAAGCCTCTCAGGACCGAAGCCTCTCATTAGAAGCCTCTCAGGACAGAAGCCTCGCATGAGAAGCCTCTCAGACAGCCCATGCGAGAGGTCTCGCAGACGGCCCCTTTTTACCGGTTTTTTTTTACTACGACTTCGTTTTAACTCCGTTTTTCATTATTTTAACGTGGGATTTTCACCCAAAACTTTATTTTATAAACTAAGGCCCCAAAATATATAAATCTCCAGGGTTTTTATAAAAATATATTAAAAGAATTAGTGGTTGAACTAATTATTGAGGGAATATTTGCTTTTCCTTAATTTATGGCAAAAGCAAACCACCACCACCTCACTCTATGATTAGCCACTCTTTCCCACTACCCCTTGTCACCTTAGTGGACCTTTACACCCAATCTCCAGCTCTTCCCACGTTCTAAGAGCTGGAGAATTGGTCATCTCTCCTCATTCTCATTAACTTCTTTCATTCTACACTTAGCAACCAAAGAACACTCTCCAAAATTCTCTCATCTTTTCTCTCAACTTCAAGAACTTCAAGGCTTTCTCCAGGGATTTCTTTCTTCAATTAGTAAGTATCTTCATCATTCATATAATTATTACACTCCATTCTACTCAAATCATTGATATCTTACACAAATTCCAGCTTATTCGGTGTTAGATTCTCGAATCATCAAGACATCTTCTTAGTGTTCTTGGGTTGAACACTTCCTCTCTCTTACTTTCATCTACTGAAACCACATAGGGTGAGTTCATACCCCTACATTTACATGTTCTTCTTAAGTTTTAAGGGGGGAATACAAGTAAAATCATCAAGAACACAATTAAACTTTTTCTAACAGATTACATTAGAAAAGATGGACTTCGATCACGGACTGTTTTGGTCAACTTAAATATTTTAGTTTTCAAAACTGTTCCAGGTGCAAGTAGTTCAAACTCGTATCTTTAAAATGACTACTTGCACATCTCCATATGATTTTTCTACAATTTATGGTGATTTTTACAAAACTACCTATCATTTCAGAGGCAAACCCGGACCAGTCTGTGATTATGAACATTTTCACCTCTGTTAGAGATCACTAAAAATCATGATAAAATTTACGAACAAACTAGACTCATATTCCAAACTCTCAGAATTTGCGGATTTGGATTTGGAGCTTTGATGATTTTTCTATAAATTTTCTAAGAACAGTAACAGAAACTGTATTCAACAAAAAGCTGCTGTCAATTTCATTTCACCTTGTAACATGTTGAGCAAGGTGTATATCTTTTTGTGATTATATGTTATTGCACTATATGACATTTTATCTTAATATTTAGACACACATCAGTTTACAAATGGATTTGGACATATAAAATATAAAGAATAACAAGTGATTATAATCAAAGTACAACCGATACATTCAAACATTTAATAAACTATTTTGAATATAGTTTGCATACATTACAACGTACTACCCTTGGTTGATAAACTATAATAGGTATAGTTTATGATACATTACATAATACATACATTTAAAAAGGGTACATTTATACAAAAGATATTTTCATTAAGCAAGGTACGGCCATACGGTACCAAGTTTTCATAACACGTAATTCCGTTAATGACTTTATGAAACATTACATAACACATACATTTAAAAAGGGTACATTTATACAAAGGATATTTTCATTAAGCAAGGTACGGCCATACGGTACCAAGTTTTCATAACACGTAATTCCGTTAATGACTTTATGAAACATTACATAACACATACATTTAAAAAGGGTACATTTATACAAAGGATATTTTCATTAAGCAAGGTACGGCCATACGGTACCAAGTTTTCATTACACTACACGTAAATTCGTTAATGACTTTGTGAGACATTTACTTCAAATTACCATTAAGTCCTGTATTGTAACCAGAGTCTCCTTGAGGGAGAGCGTGATAATTGTGTATAGATCTATATTGGGTTTGACAAACCCACACCTAAACTGCATGCAACAGTTAGACCGATAGGTCTGGGGTGACAAATGTCATAACATTTCCGACGCCTGAAGAACGTCGTTTCAGGCCAACTAGGTCATAGCATGGTTATAATAACTCACATGTGGTATTAACAAACATAGAATTTACGGGGATTTCACAAAAAATCAAACGAGTTTATGTCGATTTAAACTTGCATTGTTTTACTATAAGGAACGAACACTACTTGTACATTTCGGTCTTTGGGTTTTAAGACTACATTTACACATTAAGGAAAATATTGGATTTTCTGGAACGAACACTACTTTTACAAGAAAAGGTTATAATAAACTCACACAAAGTATTAATGAATATTAGAATTTACGGGAACTTCATTAAAATTAAATGAGTTTACGTCGATTTAAACTTACATTATTTATTATAAGTAAGAAAAGTTACTTGTACATTTCGGTCTGTGGATTTAAGACTACATATACATTCTAAGGAAAATATTGGATTTTTCTAAAACAAATACCACTTTTACAAACGAAAGGCTTTTAATAATACCAAACAAAAGCTTATGAACTCACCAACCTTTGTGTTGACACTTTTTCAAACAACTTGTATTCTCAGGAAATCATTAAACAGGTAATCAAGTGCTTTTGAGGATGGGACGCTAAGGCGTCTACTATTTCATATTTTGTCAACATATTGTAATTGATTCGTAAACATGTAATTCATACAATGATGTAACTTTTTCAATTATATATATGTTGGTTGTGTTTGCTTGAATTACTATTACAATTGTTGTTATGATACTATACATGAAGTCCTCCACCCCCGGACGTTTCCACCATCCTTGGTTTGGGGGTGTGACAGGTGGGGATAGAGGTCTTGAGGTAATTGGGGGTTTAGGTTCTAAAGTAGGTGCCCCAGTATCAGATACGTTGACATGAACATTAGGTTCGGTTGTAGTAGTAGTTGTTGTGGTAACTTCGGTGAATAAAGGGGTGGGTATTGGAATTGAGGTTGTAGTTGAGGATGAGAGGGGAGGTCGGCACGGAGCAATGGTAATAGGAACCGATTGTGTATGAGAATGAGGAGGTGAGTTTCGGTTACCTTCATGAGCTGGTAAGGGTGGAGGCGAATTACCTCGAAGCGAACTTTCGTGTTGAGAAACGTCATCATCGCTAGACTCTGGTTTGGGCTGTGGGTCAGATGGAACGTAGTCAGAATCACTTTAAGAGGGAGCCTTCACCTTGTGTGCCTTCTTCTTAGTCTTGCATTTCTTTGGAGCATAAGGGGCTGCTTGTTCAGACTTTCGCTACTTGGGAGTAGAAACTTTAGAGGATTGACCTTCTTTCTCCCCTTTTCTTTCAGGCTTCTTCTCTCTTTTCGCTGGTTTATCTGCTGCGACTAGCGAGCTTTGCATTTCGGGTGTAAGTTGCCTTGGTCCTGTAGGAGATAGCTTCTTGTACTCAGCTATCACTTTTCTTTCACTGAAAACACACATGTACATGGATTCCGGAACCGAACCAATAAATAGAAACATCGATGGATCAGAGACAATTATCTTCGTCGTGTGGAAAGTAGCAATAGACGACATCAATGAGTCCGCCATTGTTGGAACTTGAAGCTTCTCCATCGCCCATTGAGTAACGAGAGTCCAAAACCTAGCACAAGAGATTTCAGAGTAGTGTGAAGTAGAACTAATACTTTCAACCAGTTGAGACCATAAGATAGACCCAAAGTCCATGTTGACCCCATGGTACAGACCGTAGAGAAGGGTCATGAACGCCTTGCTCGCTCCATCAGAACCTGCAATCCTCTCCGATAAACCCTTGAAGAGGAGGGTAAAAAGACCATTCCACTGAGGAGGAAGGCATGATTTCTTGAACTTTGTGAGAGTGTTGAGAACCTCAGTGTACCCCATATCATAGAACATTGTGAAGCGTTGAGTGGTGGTAATAGAATCAGGGTTGATCATGGAATCGTCGATAACAATCCTCAGCAACAGACAAAACCTAGCTTTTGAAATCGACGTCTTTTGATTGAAGATGTCAAAGAAAATTCTCTCCTTAACTTTATCGTAGACAACAGTTGAGTAGACTTGAGAAAGTAGCGACATAGGAACATACTCCACCTTGGTTAGGGCAACTACAAGTGGTGAATATTTGAGGCATTTAACCACTTGCAGCATGTATGGATCATACTGGAAAGGTGAGAGATCAATGATGAGGTTTTGATTTGGTTTAATGGTGAGAAGAGACAACTGGGCAGTTTGTTCATGAACAGAAGAGGAATCCACTATTGTTGAACCTTGAAGAAAGAGATGAACAGTAGAGAGAGAATTCACCGTATAGTGCTGGAGAGGATTTGTAAGTGGTAAGAGCGTAAAAGGAAGTTGAGAAATCTCTTTATACGACTACTATGAGAGAGAAAAATCTGGAGGTATGATTGTACAATCCGCTGACGTATCGCCTGAAAAAGCGCGATTTGACAACTGTTACCCCGAAAAATGTGTCATGCGTGTCAGGCGGCGTGAGAAAGAAAACGATTCAAATTCACGCGCCTTTAAAATCTTATCCTTTCATCTCCTCTTTGAATTTTGAAACGATCCAAATTCCTGTTGAAATGTTGAGTCATCCTTTCGCTTCATATGAAATTGCCCTTTGCTCCCAACATAGTGTACCACCATAGCATTTACAACCGAAGCATAAAATCTGAAAAATTTCCATTAGAACCACGAATAAGAATTGGGAAAATCATAAAGATCTTCATGCAAGAGTGTGCCATTAGAAAAGAAATAAAGCAAAGTATTTGTGAGATTTAAGTGATGTCTATTTAGACACGAAACTATGGATCCCGGGCACGAATCGCTTCCTTCAAAGTCAAGAGAGACTTAGAAGTGTGTGTGTGGTTTCCCGTGGAAATACGATCAAATGTTTATTAAGAAACATTGAAAGGCATGTTTTCAAATTTAAGCTATAAGGGGTGGCTTAGCTTCAACCGAACTTCAGTACTTAACATAAGACCTAAAGTTGGATGAAGTACTTGTGAGACCAGTGTAGCCTATTAAACAAGTAGGTTTGATCATTTTCAGTGACTTGGTGAGTTTTTGTAGAAATCTCAAGAACAAAAATAAACTAGATCTTATGGGAAGAAAAGCCTTGGTGTCAGACAATTTCATAAAGACCGCACAAAAATTAAAAAGAGATTTGTTGGTACCAATAACTAATAGTAGTTTCGTTAATACGTGGGTGAAAGCTAGAACTTTTGATTGTTCACCGTCAATTCATTGTAGGTGTTGGATTTTGGGTTTCACTTAGCACGTGGTGAAACGAAGCTAAGATCATCAACACAGATGTTGTGTAACCATAAACCTCAGTGGTAAATTCTGAGAGTCTCAAGGGTTACGATTATGAACCGAAATGAGATGGAGAAATAAGAATAGGTGGTTAAAGAACCGAAAGTACCTCTGCTATTAAAGACGGACCAAGCAGATAACTCTTAACTCAATGTGAGAAGAGTAAGGTAGCTCATTACTTGAGTGAGTTTATCAGCCTAATTGGGAAGAAACGATTTGTATATATCGAATCAGTAAGGCTTCACTCAAAGTCTTGGAGGCTTCGGTCGACATGCAGCAGCATGCTTATAGGGACACTTAGCTAGTACATAGATAAAGAGTGTTATACCTGTCCCAACTCCATCATTTGAATGATCCATGATACCTTTCAGTGATATTTTTGGTATTTCTGATTTTTATAAAAAGCAACAAGAACACCAAAAAAAAAAAATATTTTTGGATTTTATGAATTTTCTGAAAAAGAAATAAAAACAGAAATGAAAATATTTTTGAGGTTTATGAATTTTCTGAAAAAGAAATAAAAATAGAAAGGACAATATTTTTGAGTTTTATGAATTTTCTGAAAAAGAAATAAAAACAGAAAGGAAAATATTTTTGAATTTTATGAGAAGAAATGAATTAAGAAAAGATATACATAGTGTACAAAGTATACAACTGAAACTTCACCTAAAAGTAGTGAAGTGAAATGGACCGAGCATTCGGTTCATTTCGGTTCCCGAAAAAATAGGAGCCGAAATAGACCGAGCGTTCGCTCTATTTCGCTTGTTCAATTTTAATGAGGCGAAAGTAGTTTCGGTGCTGATTCAGCTTCCATCATTCCTAAGCCTTGGAGGATTTTATTAAAACTTACTTCAGGTAAGGCTTTCGTGAAGATGTCAGCTAGTTGATCAGCAGATCTAACAAAGTGGATTTCCACATTACCATCTTCAACGTGATCTTTGATGAAGTGGTATCTCAGTGCTATATGTTTCGTTTTGGAGTGTTGCACTGGATTGTGACATATCCGAATAGCGCTTTCTGAATCTCAATAAAGAGGAATCTTCTTCATATTCAGCCCATAATCTCTTAATTGGCTTTGGATCCAAATGACCTGGGAAGTGCAAGATGTTGCAACAATATATTCAGCTTCGGCTGTAGAGAGTGAAACGCATGTTTGTTTCTTGGACTGCCAGCTGACAAGTTTACCATCGAGGAATTGACATCCGCTTGTAGTGCTCTTTCGGTCCAAACCGCATCCTCCAATATCAGCATCAGAGAAAGCTTGAACGAAAAATCCCGATTTAGCAGGATACCACAGACCGAGGGATGAGGTTCGCTTCAAATATCTGAAGATGTTCTTAACAGCCACCATATGAGGTTCGCGTGGATTAGCTTGGAACCTGGCACAGTAACAAACAGAAAACATAATATCCGGTCTACTAGCTATTAGATACATTAGAGACCCTATCATTTGCTGATAGAGGGTCATATCAACAGCCGGTTTCTCCAAAGATGGTGTTAACTTCGTTCCAAATGTCATAGGAATCTTTACTTTGGAATCTCCCATCATGCCAAACTTAGCCAGTAGGGTCTTCGTGTAAGCCTCCTGATTGATAAATATGCCTTCGGGTCCCTGTCTAATATTCAAGCCAAGGAAAAAGTTAACTGGACCCATTGAGCTCATCTCAAACTTAGTCTCCATCAACTTCCTGAATTCAGTTGTTAGGCTGGGATTCGTGGAACCGAAGATGATGTCATCGACGTAAATTTGGACGATCATTAAGTAGTCACCCTCTTTCTTGCGAAAGAAGGTTGGGTCAACCGAACCTTGTTTAAACTTGGAAATTTTTAGAAATCGAGTAAGGGTTTCATACCAGGCTCTAGGAGCTTGCTTCAAACCATAGAGGTCTTTATCCAGAATATAGCAATGATCAGGATACCTTTCGTTTACGAAACCCGGTGGTTGCTCAACATATACAGTCTCCTCTAGTTCTCCATTCAGGAAGGCACACTTGACATCCATTTGAAATACTTCAAAGTTTTTATGTGCAACATATGCCAGAAAGATTCGCACTGATTCTAACCTTGCTACAGGAGTGAAGGTTTCTTCATAGTCTATACCTTCTTCCTGCCAATATCCCTTCACAACCAACCTTGCTTTATTACAAATCACATTCCATTCTTTGTCCAATTTGTTTCTAAAAACCCATTTTAAGCCAACTACAGATGCATCCTTTGGTGTGGGAATTAATCTCCAAACTCGATTTCGCTTAAACTCATGGAGTTCGTCTTGCATAACCTGTACCCAATCGGAGTGATCGAGTGCAATATTAACCGTTTTTGGTTCTATTTTTTAGACGGACGAATTAAACATGCAAAATTCTACTTGAGAGAACAGAGCAGTTTGCTTCGCTTTTATTTGAGACCGAGTAAGAACTCCCTCAGATGATTCACCAATTACTTGAGTTTTTGGATGATCTATTGTCCATTTTGTGAGAGGAGGGTAGTTTGGATCATAGGCTAGATCCAATTCGGCATTGATTTCCTCTTACAATTCTGATTGAGTATCCGAATCATCATTCGTATTATGATTCTCCCCCTCTTATGATGAGACTATTTCAACATCAGGTTCAGAATGCTCCCCCTCGAATGGAATTTCATGGGTCATTGTTGGAGATGGGATCTCCCCCTGGAATGGTAAGTCAGGTCGCCTTGGAGTAGATGAACTCTCCCCCTGGAATGTACAACATCTATGAGTAGGTTCGCTCGAGCTTTGGGGTTCGCCTTGATCTCGAGGTTCGCTTGGACCTGGCTGTTCGGTTGGTCATTGATGTTTGCTTTCCATTTCTTTTGCTGCTTCATCAATAATTTTCTTCAATTTGTCGATCTTGTTGTCAGCTGCCTTTGTCTCAGAATGAATTGCTCTCTCTGGTTCATCAAAGAGCAACATGTATTCTTCAAATAGATTGGAAATTGGAACCGATACTTGACCTGATTTTGGAAAGATTTCCTCCGTTGGTCCTTTGGTTGACTAAAGTTTCTTCACGTAATCATCATCAAAGGTGACATAGTAGGTTTCTTCAATTATTATTTAACGTTTATTCAGAACCCTATATGCCTTTGAAATTAGCGAGTAACCAAGAAAAATCCCTTCATCTGCCTTTACATCGAACTTGTTTCGGTTCTCTTTGGAGTTAAAAATAAAGCACCTTGAACCGAACACATGGAAGAACTTGACATTTGGCTTGCGATTATTCAAGATTTTGTATGGAGTGATGGAAAATCTCTTGTTGAGGAAGGTTCGGTTCTAGGTATAGCAGGCAGCAGCAATTGCATCAGCCCAGAAGTACAGAGGTAGAGAAGCGAAACTGAGCATGATTCGGGCCGCTTCACACAACGAACGGTTTCGCCTTTCAACTACGCCATTTTTTTGTGGAGTATAAGGAGCAGAGAAGTTGTGAGACACTCCCTTTTTAGTGAGAAATTCTTCAAACTCTTGGTTTTTGAATTCCAGCCCATTGTCACTTCGGACATTTCTAACCACCTTTCGCAATTGAAGTTCCACTTGCTTTATAAATGCTTTGAGCTTTGAAGTGGCCTATGATTTTTGTTTAAGAAAGAAAACGCAGGTAAAGTGTGAAAAGTCATCAACAATTACTAAAATGTACTTATTACCACCGATGCTTTCTATGGCCGAAGGACCACATAGATCGATGTGAAGAAGCTCAAGAGGTTCGATGATCTTTGTGTTGAAAATTGTGGGATGACTCTTTCGACTTTTCCTATCTCGCATGTTGCGCATAAGTGTTCCTTATCAAATTTGAGAAGTGGAAGTCCTCGTACATGATCACCGATAACCAACTTGTTGATATTCTTAAAGTTGAGATGTGAGAGCCTTCGGTACCATAGCCAACTTTCGTCAGAGTGTGCTTTCGTTAAAATTCATACAATTGGCTTTCCTCGAATTTGGTTAAGATTTAGAGGATACATTTCTCCTTTTCGCTTGGATTTTAACAGGACAGCCTTCGTCTTCTTTTCAATAATCTCTGAACCTTCATCATCGAACGAAACCTTCAAGCCAGTTCCCACAACCAGTTGAGAGACACTGATGAGATTGTGTTGCAATCCCTCTACATATGCTACCTTCCGGATTGAGAATTCACCGTTTGTCATCATTCTGTAGCCTTTGATCGTACCATATGAATTATTCCCGTATTTGACACATCCACCATCCTTAAGAGCCCGAAACTCCCTTAGCTCTTCCCTCATTATTGTCATGTGATGTGAGCAGCCACTATCAATGTACCATTCATCGTCGAACTGCTCGTCACTTATAACCTGCAAACATCAAACAGATTTAGGAACCCAAAGTTGCTTGGGCCCATGTGAGCCTTTTACAGAACAGGGAATAGCAATAGAAAAATCAACCATATAAGTTCTTTTTATTAGTGTGGTTTCGTCTTTCCTTTTGATGGTAAAGCCCTTGAGTTTGTTTAAATCAGATTGAGGATTTTTGTTTTGATTCTTAACAAACTTGTTTTCGTGTTTCCTAGGGTTAGCTGACGTCTTCTTTGTTTGCGTCTTGTCTTCAGAGACAAGCTTCCCTTTTCCCTTGCTATCCTTGACATCCTTGTTAGGATTCTGCTTTGGTCGAGAATGAGGAGAATGGGGTTTAGAACCGAAACCAGTCTATCGGTTCTTGTCGCTGCAAGATTTGGGACCGAAACTGGTCTTTCGGTTTGCTTGACTACAGGATTGGAAGTGAGTGCATGGATCAGAATTATCCTTTGATCCTGCTTTCACCTTGAGATTTGACGCCTTTTCTGTGTGAACATAATTGGAGTTTTGGGACTTCCAAAACTGCTTCCTTTCATTGAGTTTCTTTTGATATCTTTTGTTTCGCTGGCGTTTTTGTTCAGCAAGATGCTTTTGAGACTTGTGTATGTTTTCCCTTGGCTTTGGTCTCTTAACATGAGTTTCGCTCTTCAATGAAGAGGCTTCGGTTGAAGCCTTCATTGGTTCGCTTGGAATTTCTTTGGTACCACTTGTGCTTGGTACATCAAAGCTTGTAGGCTTGTTGAGTGGTTCTGCCACATATCTGCCTTTGACCCTCCATGATGTTCTTTCTGATAAACCAACGGTTTTGTCTGCATTGTCAATTTGAGCAGACCAAAAATAATTATCACAACCACCTACGTTATCTTCGTTTACTATGGCTGTAAGTTCGGCTGTGTGTTTCTGGGTAACTCCTGTTGTGGTGTATACCTGATTTGGTACAGTTTGTACTTTTTGATAAACCACTGCCTTCAGTTTCAAAACTTTGGATTTATCTTGGGATATCCGAGCGAACTCAACCGAATTCTCAGATATAAGACCTTTGGTAGGTTCGGTTTCGCTTTTGACAAATTCTGAACAGTCAACCACATCCTCTACAGAAATTTCACTCATATCACTATCCTCGTCAAATTCAGAAGTGTTTTCTACATTTATCTTGTTTTCTGAACTCAACTTGGTACTCAACGAATCAAATTTCCGTATGGTTTCGGTCTTGATTTTCAATTTATCATTCTCGTCAAAAAGATTTTTAAGCATGTCCTTATGGTCTTTGGACTTGATAAAGGACTCGGTTTTGTCCAGACCAATCCTATAGGATTCAGAGATGTTATCTGAAGAAACAATAGATTCACAGTTATAACCATCATTATCAACTTCGTCCTCCTTTAACTCCAGGAAGGGCAAAATCATTTTGTGAATCTTTTTGCCAATTTCACAATTTAAATGCAATTGGGTGATATTAGTATATAAACGTTTAGCAATCAAACAAAAAATGTTTCTTTGTTTCAAAAGTTTCAAGTTATCACGTTGCAAATAAATAACTTCATCTCTCGCCCTAACTAACTCTAACTCCGTCTTCTCTATCCACATCCTTTGCTCCTCATTCTTGGATGTCACCCTGCTAATTTGATCAGTTAGGTTAGCATTTGTGAGGCGTGTTTGCATTAGACTGCCACTTAAACTAGAAAATTTGAATTTTAATTCGTTTAATTCTTTTTCATAGTTTGTTACAGGTATTTTAAGTGATTCGAGAATGGAGTTTACCTTCTTGATCAACTAATCGCAGTCATTGATCCTTTCGCTCACAGTTTGGCAGCAAAACACTTATCGTCCTTCAGATTCGCCTCATCATACTCGCCTTCGGTTGTGTAGCCCCGCATTTGTGACACTCCAGCTGTCACCATCAAGCATCTCCCAGCAAACTCAGTACTATCTTCTTTCACCACAAATGCCTTACCATGCGTTCTTCATCTTCAGAGTCTGTAGACCAGACCTCTACACCACCGAACTCATCATCAACAACGTTCTCCTGCACAATCAAAGCATTTATAGAATTGTTAGAGGCTTTCTTCTTCTTTATCTCCTCCAGCTTGCACATATGGTATGCTTCATCATCTTCACCCTCCTTCTTCTCCGATAGCTTTCTTAACATGCAATCTTTGGCAAAGTGGTTTTTTCCATGGCAGAAGTTGCAATCGTATCCGGAGTCTCCTACCAGTTTGCTCTCCTTCTTCTCTTCTTCTTTCTGAGGATTATTTTTGATCCCCTCTTTCGCCTTTTCTGAGCTGTAGCTTCCCTGTCAGTTTCGGTTCTTGGCAACAGGAAACTTTTTGCGAGCAAACCGCTTCGGATTGGAAATCATCATTGCATACTCTTCGCTTGCAGATCACATTCTGACATTTCTGACTCTTCTTCATCTTCTGCCATATTCTTCGCCTTAGAGAGAAGGGCCAAGGATCACATACTAGACACCACTTTCGCTTCCGTTGTCACAACACTTTCATGAGACTTGAGAATACCCACCATCTTCGCCAATGAATAGGTTTTAAACTGCTCGTGAGCCTTCACAGTTGATACCACAGCCATCCATTCAGGTCTTAAACCATTCAGAAATGTGACCTTCTGTTCGATCACTTCTCTTCCAATATCGTGCTTGATCATCTTGCTCAAAAGATGGTTGAAACGATCGAATGCCTGAATAAGTTTTTCATCTGGCTTTTGTTGGAAAGCTCCGAACTCAGAGAGCAATAGAGTTTGGATAGAATGTTCCAGGTCCTCATCAGTGGAATACAGCTCTTTCAGTCTATCCCAGATCTCTTTTGTCGTGGTGCACAGGCTTACCAAACGAAAAGTATCAGACTGTAAAGCAAATTTGATCATTCTCATGACTTTAACATTACACAACAACTTATCTTTTTCATCTTAAGGAATCTTGTCCACATCAGTTAAGAGTTTGTTGTACTCCTTTTGAGTCTTAATGGTTCTATTTGTTCCAGAATGAACAAAAGGACCCAATGTTATTGCTTCCCAGATAAGATAACCATTGTCTTCAGAACCAACGACATAGTCCTCAAAGTGATGCGCCCAAACTTCATAATCTTGAGTGTATAGAATCGGGATTCTGGTTGTGGATCCAATGCTGTTGGAGATATTGATCGGATTGGTTTATGAATCTTCGTGAGACATGATGACCTTTTTCAGATATTTGCTAAGAGTCAGACTTGTAAAGATTGAATAGGGTAATATCGAGATCTATGTACAAAGTCAATGAAGGAATGACGGCTCAACAGATCCAATAAAAGCGGAAACCCTAAGAAAATTCTTCAAACAGAAGAGATGCGTATGATTTACACAGCCTCCTGCTCTGATACCAATTGATGAGTTGAAAACTCTTTAAGATCGATAAGATTCTTAACAAATAAAACAGAAAGCAAACCAAAGAACAAACACACAATGAATCAAACGGATGTCGAATGATTAAAACAGCAACACCTCAGAAGAGCTCGATGAAGAACTTCTACTTTAGAGGCGTGTTAGGGTTACAGTACTTGTCAAAGAAAATTATCATGAAGCGTAATTAATATAATGCATGCATGCACTATATATACTAAACCCTAAAAACAAAACACGGCTAGACAGGCCTAAACCGTGAATACATATGGACCGAACTAACAAAGCCCAATGGCGCAACCCATAGACTCAACAATATATACATACACACACACGATCTTCTCTCAAAGATTATATAATAATGAACAATGAAAATGGCGAGAATCTCTTATCAACTATATATATATATATATATATATATATATATATATATATATATATATATATATATATATATATATATATATAGTTAGGTTCAAGTATTCTAACTAATTATTGTGCGGATATCATATGCTATGAGAATGATAAAGAAAATATGTTGTTTGATAATATAAATACTTTCAATCTTACATAACTATTGTCATAAACACACATTCTCACTAATTAAATATTCTATAATGTTATTATACACTTATTATTATTATTCTCATTTCTGTCAGAATGTTGAGAGAATGTTTATTGGGTCGCAATTCTATCAGAATGAAAATAAGTGAAAAACGATGTGTGAGAACAAAAATAAATAATAATTAGCGAGAATGCATGAAAATGACGATATTTTTGTAAGGTTGAACGTATTCGCATTGCTAAACAACTTATTCTCTTACAAATTCTCATAAAATAACCTAAGCCTATATATATATATATATATATATATATATATATATATATATATATATTGTGTTGGTCAAGAAAGAAAATGGCGAGAATCTCTTATCAACTAGTTGACCATTGAAATCTTCCCAATTTATTGATGCCAAGCAATGGTATAAACAACTTTCTTTCTTGACCAACACACTATGATCTTAAGTTATTATACATAGCCAAATGTGTGGTTGTTTCCCAAGAGCTAGGGATGATGAATGTATAGAGATCCTATTCGTTTATATATTTTCAATTTAGCTTTAAAAATCCAAATTATTCACAATATTAGAAAATTGCAAGGGGCTTAGTGTCATCAAAAGAGACAAGGAGAAGAATGAAGAGAGGTATCCATGGCCCATGTGCTTTTCGTCTCCTATTGCAACAACTTTAAAACGCCACTAAAAAGTCAATTATGGCCTTGGCTTTCTTTGATTGATAGTGTTTACAGCTTCGCCCCTGATGCTTTTTTATATGACTTTATGGTCATAAACAATGATACTTCTTGAATACCTAAACTTTTGGATATATACTATTCAGTCCTTTTGTTTTTTACGAGTGGCGTGATTGCCGGAGATCTTCATTAGTGTTGCCAAGTTTGCAGCTATATTTCATGGCATATTCAATCATTGTTTGTATAGTTTCCTTTTATTTAATAGCTACTAGACTTTTACGTTATTATAAACACTTTTTGTAATTTAGTGAACAATATCAAGATGTTAGTATAAAAATTTGATTTTCTTAAATTTGCCATTAGAATATATATATATATATTGTGATTTAGTGAACTATCTCTTATGGTGCCACATGTGGAGAATTTTTTCTTGAAAATCTCTATGGGGGCTGAGTTTGCCCTGTAAATGAGCTCGAACTCGGGGTGCTCGTTGAAATATTACGAGTAGACGTCCACTTAATTTGTTTACCGTTTCCAAAAAAATTATAAGGAATATTTAATTATGATAATATTTTCTATAATTGACCAAAGAAAAGATAATTCTCAATATGATTTTCTTTGCTATTATTTTGAACCTTTGGATGGCGAGATTTTTTTTTCCACAAAGGTGGTTGTTCCCCCAACAAAAATTGTAGACACGTCATTGAACAAACATATGAGTGGCGGAAATCTTGAGGAAAAGGGAGTTGTAGTCGGGTAGATCGGAATTGTTGTCCATTTTAATTTACATTTCATGTTATCTTTTGTATCTTTTTACTCTGTGTTATCCTCTTCCTCCCTGTCTTAGCTATTTCCAAATTTTGGGTCGTGTTTTTTTTTATATATTCATCGGTCGTTTCAAAAAAAAAAAAAAAAAAAAATACTTCTTATGTGTGTCCTCGTACATATTAGAACATCCCTAAAAAACCTATGTGAAAGATTATTACATCATTAAAAAACTAAATAGTTGTGTTATGGAAACAAATACTGCGACAAAGATAATATTGACATATTGTCTATGAATAGCTAAATTTTCTTGTAATACTCAATTTTAATCATCAACATATATAAGGTACCGGTGTGAGACCCATGTATTACATAAGTTTATTTAAAAGAATATTTAAACATAAAATTCAAATATTTGAAAAGTTTGAATTTATAAGAAAGGTCAGAAAAATATTGAATTATAAAAATTAAAGTGTTTTTTCTGTTTTCAATTTAAACAAATAATTTAGATAATGAAACTTTAATTTAGTAATTTTGAAATTAGATAGAAAGTTCATTAATGAAATTGATATGCATTTATTATTAGATTTAAATAATATGTGAAATTTAATAAAATAGAAAAATCATAAAATGACATGTGGAATAAAAATTAATTTAAAATAACCATAAAATTACATGTGACAAAATGAATAAGAACATAACATGTGGTAAAAATATCTTTATTTATTAGGGTAGATATGCAAATCTTTATGAACCGTAAAATTTGTTAACATACCAACTTAGGATAATCGTTTGAAATTTAAAAAATCTCTTAAATGTAGTTATTTTTAGATTCGAATTATCAAATTTGCATTGATGACCAATTTTACTGTCTAGTATAGATATGACCATTTGTTTAGCATGAAACAATATTATGAAAACCTTCATATTTTATAAATGGAAAAGATAAATTTACTTAAATTGTTCAATATTGAACAATGAATTCAAACACATACACAAATTGAACAATATGAAGGTTTTGTTCTTCAAAAAAATGATTTTTTGGCTGATGGTCGATTTCTGGATTGAAAAGTTGATTTTTCGGTTGAAACTCAAACTAAAAAAATTCATTATGATGACTATTTCAAGTATTGATTTCATAAACTCATTCTGATGACTATTTCAAGTATTGATTTCCAATGTCCCCTGCAGGAATTAGCAGAGACAATGACCGGAAGTTCCAATGTCATCGAAGATGTTGCCGGAGTTGGCAAAATATGTTTTACTTGTAATACCGATTTTTAAACAAACTAAACAAGTTTAATGTTAATATATGTATAAAAAAACATATGTCACTAAATATGCATATGATACAAAGTTTATCATCTTTATAAGTCACTAATCATTTATGTTAATGTTTGACTCGTTTTATAATTTTTATGTATTACAAGTCATATATATATATATATATATATATATATATATATATATATATATATATATATATATATATATATATATATATATATATATATATATATATATATATATATAATATGTCACTTTTTTCTTAATAATCAGTTAGGCAATTACAAAAAGTTCCTAGTTAGCATACATTTTTTATGATAAGAATATATATTTAACTTAAGTATCGAAACGTGATAAGAATTGGAAAACGAAACAAGTTATGTTTTTATTATGAATGTTTTCATATTATTTTGAACTAAATTATGTCTAATGATTAAGATAACTTTAAAAACAACAACAATAATCATGTATCATAAGAATAAAATAATGCGAATGTAAGATGTTGTAACATACGGTAGAAAGATTGGATCCATTAATAACCTACAACGAAAAAATTGAAAATAGTGACTAGATATTAAGATGAAATTTTTTGCATGGTCAATTGCTTTTGAAAAAACCGATTTCCTAGAATTGTTTTCCTTGAAAAACAATATAGATAATATAGTTGATTTGCAAGGAACCTTTGCGGTTTGGCCTTCTTTCATGGCTTCTTGTCTTCGAAGACCACCTATGGGAAGGACCTTAACGAATATATTTTAAGAATATTTACAAATTCAAGTTTATCGAATCAATGAGATAGATGTGTATAGAATATTGGATACGTGGTCAACTTCATGGTGGTGTCATTGGAGCTTTTATTTTTAATGGTATATTGTTGGCGGCTAACAATTCTATTGCTTGAAATGAGGCAACTACTTATGCTACCCATTTACTACTCCACTATCTTCATTCTAAGCCTCCACAGCCTTTGAGGGCATAGCATTGAAAAGATAACTACGGTTATTCAGTATTTTGATAAAATCGAATTGTATAATTGAACAATTTGGATTGAACTATTTGGTTCAGATATTCGGATTTTTGGATTGGTTTTCGACAAAACCGAATTATTATTTTGGATTTCAGATTGGTTATGGTTTATAAAATATGAACCGAATAGTCCAAAAAAACCGAATAACAGTTTATTATTTATTTATTTTTAATATATATCTATAATTATTTATTAGTAATTTTGTAATAGGTTTAAAAAGTTTCACCTAATAAAAAAATATTAATATGCGTTTTCTCTCAAAAGTTTTTTATCTATAAAATATTAAAATATAATATACCTTCATAATAATTGCTTATAAATTTCAAATCGTAACTAAATAATTTGTTTTTTCTTCTTGTGTAATATTCGGTAATATTATAATTATATTTTGTTTTAAAATGTTTTAGTTTTTAAAAACCGAATTATAAAAGCCGATCCAACCAAATTGTAATTGGATCGGATCGAATCGGATTTGAATTTAGTTTGGACTATTCGGATCCATGTTTTGAAAACCGAAATCAATTTGGATTCACTTGATTGGATTGGATCAAACCAATCCATCCAAACGAACACCCCTAAAGATAACACTTGACCATAAGGTTTACCCTCATACACTCTTTTTACTTTTTCATGGTTGTCATTTCTACTCAAGCCATGATCATTGGTGACCATATTTACACTTCCAACTGGACTCGCTGATTGTTTCCAACATATAATTTTGAACCACTATGATATCGTTTATATTACATAGTTATTTGGTGCGATACCGAGCACATTTATGTTATAATTTGATGTAATTTATGAAAAAAATTACTTAATATGATTTGAATTTATATTTTATAGATTATAAACGATTCTAAGATTAAGGGAGCTAATTGGTGGTTTTGGTGTTTAGATTTCGTGATGATTAGTCAGATGCTAGAATTGAAGATTATGCATTGTATTACTGTCCGTATCGACGTGGTGTTACTTGATGAATACAAGATAAATACTTCCACATGACGCATTATACACACACCATGCTTTGTGCATCATAAATTACTATAAAATGACATGTACCCTTAACATAATTATGAAATTCAACCACATATCACACATAAGCGACCGTAAACCCCCTAGGTGAAAAGTATGCTTGATATACAAGTTAGAGCGAAGATCGGAATGATCGGAAGATAAAACTCAGTTGTAAATCATTCGGTTTGCTATTTTTCATCATGTTTAGCATTATTTTATTGATTCCTATATGTTTTAATTTTCTGATTATGGGCTAAGCCCTAGATTTTTCACTTAGAGATGATGAACCTTCGAAGTTTTTGGGTTGATTCTATGATTTGGATAAATTAGTTGTTTAACTTATTATGTTAGTTCAATGTGTTTTGACTATTTTTTGCTGAGTTTATAAATACTTTATATGATGAGTTATCAGTATCTTAAAGCCATAAAGGCACAACTGAAGCATATAACAAAACCAACTGATAAACCCTATAGTCGGATCCATATTAAACCAATTTAAATCAACAAAAAAGATTAACTATAAAAAGAAAAGAATACTTACATTCATAGCCTTTGTTTTCTTGCATCTAGCAAGCTGATCGAATGAGGTAGGATTCAAAAGAGAATCCTTCTGATGTAGTTGCAACCATGGAACAAATCAACAATACTAGAATCCTCTGTAACAACCAACCAAATAAACTCTACATGATTAGGGTTTGTCTTCGATTTTCGCGACACGTAAATTGGTCCCACATGACGATTCATATGAGACAGTTTGGGATTTTCATAGGGAGAGAGGCTAACCTAAAATGCTATGGTTTTCTCACTTGGGATCAACTCTCGAATCCGATTATGAATCCCTTTATTTATAGGGAATGATTTAAACCCTTAAGGGATAATAACTTGGTCACTAGGTAATTATCCTCTACTTTGATAATTATCTAACTTTTACATTCTTACGCTAAAGCAGTTATTTATATATATATATATATATATATATATATATATATATATATATATATATATATAAAGTTTCATTTAATTATCTAAAGACTTAATCAACAAATAAACTAAATCCCTATAATTATTTTTAAGTTAATTTTGCTTATATTTTTTCTTACATGTAACCTAAAAGGACTCTGACATTAACAGTGTCTGATATGGGCAAAAAATGGCGTTGAGTGGTTGAGGTGGCATTGCTCAAGGTTTTGAAGGCCTTAGGAAACCACCCCATAGTTGTTGTGTTAATAGGCATTGCCTCCTTAACATCGCTAAACACCTAGAAACTTATTTTGCACCAATCATCTTTTAGATTTTTAGATTTTAAATTTTATTATTTTCTCCTCTTAAAAATGGTGTTTTTGTGTGGTGGGCATTTCCTACCTAAATGGAGTGGTGTTAATGATGACGTGACATGTAAGGTGGAAAAACTAGTGTTAGAACACCGGCCCATACTCACCAGCCAAATTGTAATATTACCATCTTTGTTACCGTGTGCACTATTTCTGACAATCTCCCAGTTACACAAGCCACTCATCAATGTATGGTCCAATATTCTCTAATAATTGACAACGAGTTTTCCATCAAATGCAACCTTAGTATATATTGCAATTTGGAAAGAAAACAATCCTTAGACTAGTGATACCATATTCCTTTGCTCTTCATTATATCTACATGAACCCGAGTCATGGATACCATATAAATCTTAGTGTTCAAGATTATCTTTCTCGATTGAGATTTATGATGACTATATCAGACCAACTATTGATCAGATCAACCCAATCTCAATTTGGCCAAGCATTTTATTGTCAATCACCAAATCATCAAGGGGCCATAGATACCGACTTCCATATAAAGGTAGAAGGAGAAAATAAAGCATGACTATATATCCTTGTCCTATTTCTCATGTCATATTTGGTCAATCCCAATATGGCCACCAGTTATGCACAACATTAGGGAAAAACCAATATACAACCGATTGTATGACAAAAGCCTCATGTGTATATGTTTGAAGAATATGAGATATTGTCATCTTAGAATTATTCATGACATAATCCATGGAGTAATCTTTAAGTGCAGGTTACTCCAATACTTAAAATTTCCATTTTCACATACTCATGAGTATTGATCACAATCTATATTATATGTTTATCTCCATAAACAATATATGAATGCTCCCTGACAATCTTAAATCATACATACTTCTAGAAGTAAGACCAACTGTGGTGGTTCGATTAAATTAGTATTCTAGAATTAGTTCAAAAACATGCAAAGGGAATATATATATATATATATATATATATATATATATATATATATATATATATATATATATATATATATATATATAGGTAGGTTCAAATGTGGATGAACAATTATTGTGTGGATGTAGGGATTAGTATGGACCTATCAATTCAAAAACCTAAATAAGGGTAAAATTGTAATCTTGTGATAAATTAAATTTGGAAATTACATAATTAAATTATTAATACCTTTAATTTAGACAAATTAATGGAAATCATTTAGTTTGCGTCTCTTAATTTTTTCGTAAACCCTAACCCTCTCCAAGACTCTTTCCGCCTCCTCCCTCTCCTTATCTAAATTCGCCGACATTACTCATGGATGATAGCCATGATGATCCACAGTTTCCTCACCATCGCAATCCCTCAAAGCTTCAATAAACGGTGGAATGTAAGTCTTTTCATTTAATAATTTAAAAAAATTATACTTTTATACGTAATTATAAAAAACTCCATGGATATATCATAAAATTTGATAAACTAAGAAATCTTTTTTATCAATTGCATTCTTTTTATGAGTTTGAATGTCATATCAGTTTGCTGTTCATTCCATTGTCTACTCCCCATATTAGTTTTAAGAATTCATGAACATTAAAAGAAGATGCATACGTGTAAATTTATAAACATAAATACTAATGGTTAGTTAGCTGGTGATGTTTATCTTTTTTTTTATTACTCTGATACTTGAACATAACAATCGTTTTTCCTATAGAAGCCACAAAAGCTGAGTTGGTATTTATCTCCCAATTAAGTTTCACAGGCCTCTCATTAAATCCCTAAGAAAGTTATACTCAAACCATAGAAATCAAATAAAGAGAATATGTGATTGAGCTAAAATTATTTTGAAAAGTAAGTCTGCAAATGTTTTAAGCTTTTATTGTGTATTGAAAAGTAATTCTTTTTTCCCTTATTATAGATTTCTTATTTTTTTTTAATTTAATCATTAATTTGTATTTTACTATTCTTCAATTGGTGTTGTTTAATTTAGGTTTTGCTTTTTTTTTTCTTTTAGATTGAGCCAAGCCACACTCACAGTAGTACATACGATGCCTAATTAAATAATGTTCCGACTTTATCTAGTGACCATAACGAATGTAACAATTTTTTATAATATGAAAGTCATTCTTACAGAACGTCTCTTGTTCTTTTTGCAGGTCAGACAGTGGATAAGAGTTTGTAATACTTTTTACATTCTTTCATAATTTTAGGGTTCACCTTACAAAAGCAGTAGAGTTCTTCAGAAAATTAGGGTTCATCTTACAACAACAACAACATTCTTTCAGAATATCAAAGTTCATCGTACAAAAACAACAACATTCTTTCAGAATAGAAATTTCCGCCTTACAAACACAACGACATTCTTCTTTAAAGAGAAATATGGCAGAATGCATTATCGAAATTTATTATCAGTTTTGTAGTGTCAAGAATTTCATATATCATTTTCTCAAAAATGGTTTAAATTAGTTAGAGAATTAATGAAATTTAGTTTTATTCTTTAAGAATGTATTTATATTTTTCGTGTTTGTCGTAATTCATTCAAGAGTGTGTACTGTGGTTTGCGAGAATGAATATTGTTTGCCTTTTTTATCGATTTCTTACCATTTTTGCTACTTTTAAATAAATGAATCAAATTCTTAAAGAATATATGAATGTGTCATTCTTAAAGAATAAATGAATAAAATCGACGATGATAAAAAATATGTTAAGATTGAAATTGAATTAATTTTTAATAATCATAATTTTTTTAAATTGAGAGAATTAACTATCTCCTAAAATCCGAGGATTTCCTTTTTTAAATTTAGCTTAATTGACTAAAATTCTCTTACAGTGAAATTTATGTGGTTATATGGTACATGTTATTTCATTGTAATATTATAGACATTCAAATCATAGCCATTTATTTTTATCATCTACTGGTCCAGAATCGTCCTTACGACCACACAATAAATGTCATCCACATTATAACCTAGCCCTATATATATATATATATATATATATATATATATATATATATATATATATATATATTAATGTGAAGGTATTATTAAGTCTCCACAAAACATAGATAGAATACACAAGTATCAAACTATAAACTAAGTAATCAAACCAAATAACTAGTAAATCTAATGCCTATCGATCTAATATGCGCATCATGTTTGATTTGTGACAATGGTTTAGTGAACAAACCAATCAAGTTTTTTTTCGATGGTACACAACTCACTATGATGTCTTCTTATTCCTTGAGCTTTCTGCTGTAGTTGTACTTTTTGCGTATATGTCTTGTGAGCTTATGTTTATAGGGTTCTTTAGCCAAAGCGACTACACCCTCATTGTTATAGATAATCTCAACAGGATCACCTATGTTGGGAACGCCACCTAGATCGCTGATAAACTTCTTCAACCACACAACCTCTTTTGCAACCTCATTTTCTCCTATATACTCTGACTTTTTCATCGAATCTGCTACTATCTCTTGCTTGGAACTCCTCCAAGTCACAACTCTTACATTAATCTAGAACTTGAGTCCTTACTGCGAATAAGAATAATCTTTATCAGTTTGGAAACTTGCATCTGTGTAACCTTTTACACCTAGCTTTTCTTAGTACAAAATACCAATAACAAATATTTAGTCCTCTAAATATACTTATGAATTACTTTTGCGTGTGATCCAATGATTTTAGCCCAAATCGGCTTGATAACCAATCGTCATGCTGAAGGCATACGAGACATCTCGCCTAGTATATAACCTGTCATACATGATCGTTATATATGAATCGACTCATCTTATCTAGTTCTACACTAGTACTAAGACATTGAGTCTTACTAAATATCGTGCCATGTTGCATAGGCACAAAGCCTTTCACAGAGTATTGTATCTTGAATTTATTCAAAATCTTATCTAATTGTGTAGTTTAACTTAATCTAATCAATCATTTATATCTATATTTATAGATCTTTATAATAAGTATGTATGCGGCATCTCCGAAGTCTTCATAGAAAAATATTTTGCAAGCGATAGTTTTATACTTTGTAATGTTGGGATATTGTTTCCTATGAGTAGTATGTCATGAACATACAATTTAAGGAAGACTACAACGCTCCTACCAGTTCTAACATATACATATTTTTTATCTTCGTTTCTTAAGAAACCAAATTCTTCTACTTTCACATTGAAGCAAATGTTTTAGTTGCAAGATGCTTTTTTGAGTCCATAGATGTATCTCTCAATCTTGCACACTTTATTTGGAAATTGGGTTATATAAAACCTTTAGATTGTGTCATATACATATCCTCTGTTAGTTTCCATTAAGGAAGACAATTTTTACATCCATTTTCCATATTTCATAATCATGAAATGATGTTATGGCAAGTAGAATCATAATAATCAATTTCTTGAGTCTGAGTGTAACCCTTCACAACTAGTCGAGATTTTAATGTGTGTACATTCCCATTTATACCCAACGATTTTCATGTTGGGTGTAGGATCAACCAAATTACAAACTTGGTTATCATACATGGACTGAATCTTGCGCTTTATTACCTCTTTCCATTTAGCAGCCTCTATCTATCTCTATCTCTCTCCACCGCTTCTTTCCATTTAGCAATCTATTTCCATGTTTCCTTAGAGGTGGCTTGCTATGTGCTATTTGGAGCATTGCTAATATTAACTAATTTCTAATGGAATGATTTAGGGTTATACACAATTAGTATTGAATAACCTATAATTCTTGATTTGTCCTTACTTCATGTTCCATTTTTGGTTGTCTTCTTAGGGTAGAATTACTTATTCGACTATCTATCTAATTCTTGATTACGTATAACTGTACATTCATAAGACATTTATTGATATTAGTATAAACTTCTTTTGGCTCAAAAGTGAGTGAGGGAGGAATCCTAGAGAGAGTATAGGAATATTGGTGGTATATTATTGTATGGGAACATATGTGTGTGCTATAACTCATAGTAGTGGTTGTAAGGGGTGACTTGAGAACTTTGGGTGAACTATTGGGACGAGTATGAATAGATGTAGAAGGTAGTATAGGCCCATATTAATAGAAGCACATGATACATGCATGGATCAGGAAGGGTCACAAATCTTATGGGGAACATGTAGATGGGAAAAAAGTGTGAGTAGCACTATAAAATAGTTATAAAATGTTCCTATTTAGATCTGTAGTATGGTGATGGCTAGGCAGTGAGGGATTGGTCTAGGTTTAGGTTTAGGCATGAGAAGTTAAGATGGATCAAGTCTGAGTGATGCATATATGTATGATGTGTTGTTTTATATGGTATCGAGGGAAATGATTGAGTTGATCCCCAATATGTTTGGAAAAATCAAGACTGAGTTCATTAGCACGTTTGACGAGAGATACGCAGCTGGTGCTGGTGCTTAGCAAATGAGGGCTAGGACCGTGACTTCTCAGCTTTCCAACCTCCCATGTTTGATGGATGGAAGGACCCAATTTCTAGCATTCAAGAATTTGATGAGGTTGAGGGAGTCTTTCGTACTTTTTTCTACTCGAATGAGGCCAAAGTTACGTTTATGGTAAACCTTCTGCTTCATGCGACGAAGGACTAGCGGGTTTGGTTATTCAACCTTTTTCTGCGGCTGATCTGGATACATTGACAAGAGATAAGTTCACTATTATGTTCAGGGACGAGTATGTTCCTTAGGTGGAGATGGATCGTTTGGTTTGAGATTATTTTTCTTTCAAGCATGCCATAAAGATGGTGATAGAGATCACCAACATTGTTATGGAGAGGGCATTGTTCTGCCATGAGTATACACCTACCAAGAACATGAAGTTGTATCGGTATTTGGATATCTTGAGGAAGGAGAATCATGATGTTACACCCCTGGCCGGCAGTGGAAATGCCGGACTGTGCGACATTTGGATGTTGTATCACATATATTGAACATACATTGAACAATATAATAATATAACAAAATTTACGAATATTTCATCCACCAAAAATAAGGGTTACATTAGTTTGAATGCCTGAAAAAATAGGCTTACATATTAATACATATTACTAGTCTGTATCCTTGTGCATTGGTCTCCAGTGATGTAGGCTTCCATCCTTCGGTTCCCTAGGGATACATGCGATTTTGAAACCGTCAACAAAATGTTGGTGTGTTCACAGTTTTTTTATTGAAGTATTGAAAATCCTCTTTTTAAAGGTATATTACTGGAAACTTCTTATATAATGAACATGATCTTTGTTTATGAATAATTTCGTATCTTCTTATTATTATTACTTGTTTTATTCATATAATTAGGATTCTACTAATCATGGACACTAATGTCTTTATTTATAGACTAATCTATGGTTTATGATGTTTCATTGTATTGCTATCATCTTGTTTTCCTACCGTCACTCTTTGCCTGATATTTGTGATTGATATTTGATAATTTATTTAAAAGGCTATTATCACTTTATAACATTCCATTTTATTCATGTTATATATACACACACACACATACATTTGTTCTTTTATGTTACTTCTCTTATTGGTTGCTTATGTATACTAATTCTACTCTGAGGCATTCCCCTATAGGTAGTTTAATTAATTAAGGGCAGCGGAACAATTTTACAATGAGCTCCAATAATCGAGCTTTCAACGTATTGCATTCTCCCTACACGACGCTTCATCGAACGTCGTGACAAGGTTAGAAAATGACCCATGTTTGTGACTTGAACACCAAGATTGTAGATAACTACCGCATGGGGGTTTTAGCCTCGTATAGATCTATACATCCCTTTCACTCTCATTTAAGATTTAATGATTACGGTTCGGGGTGTTAGCCAAATTTTTAATTACTGTAATATGATGAATCTGTTGTCTCATTTAACGTCTGCTTTGTTTAGCCTTGTTAGTATTCTTTTCTTTTTCATTACTTTGCTTTATATTAATTTTCTTATAATTATAATTCATCATATAATTATAATAGGTTAGTTACTTCAAAGGTTTATTTGGGCAGAGTAACAATTAGGTATAATACTATTCACAAGTTTTGGCCAAAATAGAGACTAGGCATAATATTATCTTAAAATTTTGGGAAGAGTATCTAACTGACATAATTGTTATCCTATTTAATCGTGCAACATAACAACTAGGCATAATATTTTCCTATTTAATCATGCAACATAACTACTAGGCATAATATTATCTACATAATTGGACATAAATACTACCGGGTATAATATTAGCCTAACAACTCGAACATATCATCATTTCATAAATTTTGATGTAAAAATTTACTATAACTAAATAATTTATTTAGCTAGCATGTATTCCCCTTAGAAAACTTTTAAAAACGTAAAAGTGGGGCCATGAACTCACTTTTGAAGTGTGCTTTTTGAACTCGGGGCATTGCGACGGGAAGCTCGACAACTTAAGATTGCTTCGAGAGAGGGAGGGCTCAAAACTAAAGAGAGAACGAACTTTGGGGTGTGGAACTGAGGGGTTCAGACATCCTATTTATAGGAAGGAACCTAGGCACGTACGGTGCATTTGTAGTTGCGTGTTAGCTCCATGTAGAGGTAAACATGTGTCACTCCCCCCGATTGTCCTCGTCTCTTAAATCTCAGCGAATCCGATCATTAGGTTTGCGTGCCGCGGGTGACGGGCGTCACGTAGGCGCAACTTTATGGATTTTGTAAACTTCGTAACTCCTGCGTATGATCTCCGTTTTCATCATTCTTTATACCCACACGATAGTCTCGACAAGCACTACAACTTTCCTTTAGGTTGTTTTAGTCGATTCCAACTTTATTTTTAGCCTATGTTTTTGTAAGGAGGGGGTATCCTATAGTGATTTTATAAAGGTCATAACCCTCTCACAAAGGCTGTGTTTTTTGGTATTCTTTTTCTAAAATCTTGAGGAGTATTACGAGTGTCATTTTCATGACTTTAGCTAAAACTCAGTTGATCTCTCTGTTACTTTTTACTACATACTTTCCTTGTGTGCTATTGATTTTAAAAATTTAGAATAGTCAGAACTTCTCCATATGAAGTCCGATCCTTTATGAAATTTATATTTTCAGAATCACGTTGACAAATACTTTCCGACAGTGTTATAATTCACATATGATAGTACGACTTTTTGAGCACCTAATTTCTACCTTTTTATCCCAACTAGCCACATTTTTACGAATATGAACGGATGTAATCGCATGTTTTTTTATTTATAGTAATTATTATTACATCCACACTTTGTTTCTACTATTCCTATCAACGGTTTGATGGCGTAATTCCTTCGGTTGTCACCCCCCGGTTGAATGAATTTTGTCACGAAATTCAGCTCATAGTACCTAGTGATAAACACTACCTAAAACTTGGGGTAATATTTTTATGTCAACTTCTGTGTGGTTTTCTTATACTCGTCTCATGAGTCAGGTATAGTTTAAGGTTGAACATATGATCCCATACTCTGTTTCACAATTGGTGAATAAAGGGTGTGGCGAAGTTGGCAATCTGATGCCAAAGAGACATAGCTTCATCTTTACAGCATACATCTTTTTCAAGTATATGATACTAATATAGTCTATTAGGTTATATATAATTCATGCGTATTCCATAACTGGGTAAACAATCAGATTATTGTTTCTACTTCTAGGTTCTTAATTCCATGAGAAATTATATTTAAGTGAAAGTAGCATCCTATGCTATAGTCTTCTTAATCCATGATGGTTGAGTTGACATCCTAAGGTTTCTTTTGAGGTGAAGTCTAATGCTTGTTTATTTTAAACCAATAGGAAACCTAAGAATGTCATTGACCAATTTTCTTAAGATCTCTTTATCTTTATTCTCAATTTCCATTTGTGCCTTATGTATCATTAGAATTTTACCGACTCTATGAGTATCTAAACTTCAAGTGTTGTAAACTCTTTAATTTAAACAACATAGTTGACACATAGATGTTTTACATAGAAAATAAAAAATTTTCTAAGTAGATTCTAGGTTACATCCTTTGTGTCGATTCAAAATACTTTTCCTTGAGCATTTCTTCAATGGTTTTACTTGATTCTAGGCAGTCTCTTCTTGAATGACCTTGCCTTTCGCATTTAGAACACCTACTATCATTACATATCCTAGTTTCAATGTTCAATCTACTTCGACATTTCTTGTCTTTGTGTCCTATTTTGTTACAATGGTCATATAATAATTCTCTACACTTATCCAGATGGGGATAATTATACTGATTGTATTTGGGGAAATTTCCTAAGTATCCCCTTCGTGGAGTGGTTAATGTAGTTCGAGATTTCTTGATGTCTCATTTTTCCTTTGATGATCGAATCAAGTTCCCTTTAGAATCACCATCACACATTCTCTTGTTATCCTTGGTCCTTTTAGTATTATTCCTTCGGTTTGATAATTCCTTACAGGCGACTTGTTTTGTTAGGTTGAAGTCCAGTTCTTTTGCATTGTCGTAGGTGGTGGGTCGAGAAGCTGTGATCATTTTTTGAATCTGTGGGGGATAATCCCTTGATGTATCCTTCAATTTTCATGCTTTCTGAACTTATTGAATCCAATCATATGGTAGACAGGTCGTCAAAATGCATAGTATACGTTTTTCGTATTTTTTCCTCTTTTAGTTAGATGGCAGAGTTGTTGCTCCATCCTCAATATTCCTTTTCTGGATCAGAATTCTGGTATTAACAACCTTTTTATTTCCTCCCAAGAAATTGTATAGGATGCATCTACGCCTAAGGTCTTTATATATATATATATATATATATATATATATATATATATATATATATATATATATATATATATATATATATTCCACCAAGCATGAGTCGCATCTGTAAATGTGCAAGTGGCAAGTTTAATCCAACAATATTTGGCATGACCGTGGACTTGGATGTGACATCCCGAAATTTAGGTCTAAAATTATAGACAGTCAATTCACCACCAACCTCTTTGTAATCTGACCTATTGTGCTTTAGTGCATATTTTGAAAAATATACAGTGTCAATACAATTAAAATAAGATATGAAATGGTATCTTACTTCCAACTGTGGAAAATCTCAAACGAATCACAAAGCACAAATTGCAACCCTAGTTAATACGTCTGAAAAACTAAAATTTTGTATTAAGCAATTGTGAGAAAAGAAAGCACTCTAGTCTTTTAGTACATGCTCACTTGTTTCCGAAAATATAAAGAATGTCCAAAACGGAGTTCGTATGCAAATGATATGATCGTTATAAAAAAACAAACCAGCATAACACGGATTTTCTTTAAACTACACAAACCGTTTTGATCCGTTGAGGCACTTGCACACCTCAGATGGAAATTACGAGAACGTTTTTGGACTCAGGTTATGGTCTATTATTTAATTTCAATCTCAAAATATTTTTAGTAAAAAAATATTTTTAAAAATCGAAAATCGGACAAATGTGATTTCTCGGAGTTCTACTGCTCGAAAGATTAATCTGTTTGGATTTTTGGAGTTCAATTTGGCTCTATCATTTCCCACCATCCTTGCATGGAGATGAAAATCAGCCATGCCTTCCCTTCTTCCGTCTTTCCTACATCCAAGGCACCCCTCTTCCACCACCTAACTTCTTTATGTGCACTCCTACTTCAAAAGTACCAAGTATGGGTCTTTGTTTTGTGTGTTTTACTAGGAATCTAAGTACGGTTCATGGAAGGACTAAAGGCTTACTTGACACTATAAATAGAGATGCTTGGCCTCTTCATGTCATCACAAATTTACAACCAACATCTCCCTATTTCCCTTTCCCTTTATATCTCTTTTTCTCGGTTCAGAAAACCACCACCGAAGGTGGTTGTGCCCTCGGTTGTTTAGCCACCGAGAACCACCACTTGTCGCCTTATTTGTAACACTCGGTTTCGTGTTGCTTCATTATTCAGGGTCGTGGCCTGATCATCAATTATCATAAGGCTTAGGACCTTTAGGAATAAATGTTTAGACCCATTTGGATGTGGGTAATGTTGGTTATGTGATGAAAGGGTTCAGTTTGTGCTTTAAAGCCTAAGGGTATCGGTAAAGGCGTTGGTTCACGCCTTTTATGAATTTTGGATTTGCGTTCGATTGGTTTTTAGGAAAAAGTAAGTTATAGGAGTGTAGGGCTTCTCGTTACCTTTCAGTGGATATAAAGAACGTCGAAAACGGATAAGGGATGCAAAAGTTATGATCATTTGAAGTGAGAAGGGTTTGGACCAAACCGGGTACGCATGGCATACACGGGAATTTGGACCCTATTTAAACACCTTAACTCACCTCCAACTCTCATTTCGTTCAGCCCCCATCCTCTATAACACTAAGAACGAAACCCTAGCCTCCATTTGAGTGATTCTTGACCTTCAAAGTGGTTTATGTGTATTTTGGTGCTTGAGGAGGAAGAAGGAACTTCTTGAAGAGTCATTTCTTGACTTGCAGCTTTTGGATCCATGATTTGTGCACCTAGATCTATCTTCTAGAGGTATAAAGTCTCAACCTTGACAACTCTTTCATGTAGATCTAGCTAAGTGTTATTTTGTTATGGTTTTGGTCCCTTTGAGGTGGTTCTTGTGAGTATAAGTTACTCCAGAACCTTTGAGCTTCATTTTTGGTCCTTTTTGAGGTTATGGATTCAGAAAGTTTGAATCTTGATGGGTAGAAACCTTCCATGCTTGATTTGGTAGTCATTTGATGAATTTGGGACTTAGGGTTTTGATTTAGGTCCCATTGAGTTATGCTAAGTCATAAAGTTGGAAACTTTATGACTTACGGAGTCCGTTGAAATCACATCTGGAAGTTTGGATTGAGGTCTTAAGGGATTAAGAAGTTTTAAAGACATTTTGGGGTGATTTTGACCTTTGGAGTTCATTATTGGTGTTCAGATTCATTAAGCCATGCAAAGGCTTAAAGCCTTCGACTTTATGGATCAATTCACTTATGTTTAGCCATTATGAGGTTTTGGACGTTTGGCTTAAAGGATTAAATCATTGGAATGACTTTTGGGTGGCTGCCGGGAATGACATGCGTACCACTGGGGAACGTCGTGCGTTCCGACTATGATGCCCATTTTTGGACCAGCGAGTACGTCGTGCGTACAAGCCATGTACGCCGTGCGTACATCCGATCAAATGCGATTTGGTCTTTTTGGATCATTAGACTTCGCGGCTTTGATTTTGGGTTTGGTTGAGTTTTGGGCTTAATTAGTTGGGCTGAGGAGTTTCATTAAAGTTGTATTTATTTATTGGGCTTGCCTTGTTGGGCCTTAGTGGGTCCAATGGGCTTGGGCTATTAGTGGGCCTGATTAGTTGGACCGTTTATGGATTAATGGATTTGGATTGAAACTCAATTGTTAATTGGGTGTTGTTTGTTTGATAGTGCGGGGCTTCTACCAGATCTGCAGTCAGAGAATATTCGTGGGTTCAACTGTCGAGGTGAGTTTTCCTCACTGTACTTTTGGGTCGAAGGCACCAAGGCCGGCCCATTGGTTGGATAACCTGATATTGTTGATATTCTGAGTAGGGAATGGATATGCATGCTAGTCTTGATATGCTAGTCTGGTAGATCAGTAGGACTACCTGTGATTATGTATGCATGATTATCTGTGTAACACCGTAATTTTTCAAACAAATTTTTTTATTTCAAAATCGCATACTTTTCATAACATATTGTATAGAAATCTCGTTTATTCAAATACAAGCACAACTCCATTAATAATCCAGGATCCTCAAAATACAACTCTTTCTCTGGTGTGTACAATCAAGCCGGTGCCGTCCCGTGATCCTGAGAAAACCTGAAACACATAACACATAACACTGTAAGCACAAAGCTTAGTGAGTTCCCCAAAATACCACATATAGCACATATTAGCCACTCGAGGCTATAACTCTGTGGGCCCACTGGCGCTAACTCTGTGGACCCTCTGGTCCTAACTCTGTGGACCCTCTGGTCTCTGTCATATAACTCTACTTACCACTCAAGGTAAAGTATAGTGAGAAGACTCACCTGACCAGCAGCAAGTAAAGACCCCGCTCCCGAATCTCGAACTAGCCTCCACCTAACACAAGGGATGAATATCTCTAAGTGATACTCTAATCACAACTCTAATGACCGAAGGCTATTCTTCCTCTCTTTAACTCTTTGAAGTGGATAAAAGACCATTTTACCCCTCAATGGTCTCTACTACTTATGTTGGTCAAAGCCCCAAAGTTAACCGAAGTCAAACTCGAGTCAACAGTCCATGTTTGACCCGACTCGTCGAGTGCACCCTTGCGACTCGTCGAGTCCACTTACTTTCCTCAGAAATCTCGTGACAGTCCAGCTCAGCTCGTCGAGTTACCCCCAACTCGTCGAGCTGTCGCCTGATTCGGTTCCTCGGGACAAACCCTAACCAACTCGTCGAGTCGGCTCATCGACTCGGCGAGTTCATTCAGACCAAATGTTCATTCAAACGATTTAAGGCAGAACCATCACCCCAAACACTAGATCTACTATCCTGAGGGACGAATGTCACGTAAAGCTGCAAGCTTTACGTTTAAACATGGCATATAAAGCTCATAATGCCAATATAACTCTAACAAGGATGATTAACCACAATAACTCTTCTATGGTTAATTAAAGCTATAATCTTTGGACTCTCTGGACCTCACAAGGTCCAGATCTGAAGTCTAGGCCTCATGAGAGACCTTATGCATACAAAGTCCCAACAATGGTGGAAGAAACCATAATCTTCCATATCTACAAGATCTAAGCAAAACAACAAGAAAGGTGCAAGCTTTTACCTCTTACTCAAGCCCTTGCACGAAGTTACACCAGATCCACTGATTCTCTAGCTCCCTTGATGGGTGGTCTCCTCTTCTCCTCAAGAGATGCACTAGTTTACTCCAAGTTTTAGCTTCTAAGACTCTCATGGCTCTCCATACATGTTTAGGGTTTGCTCTCAAGGAAGGGTAGCCGCAAATGAGGCTATAAGTTCCTTTAAATAGGTCTCAAACCCGGGAAATTAGGGTTTCTCCGCCCAACACCTACTCGCCGAGGCCCTCCTCTGACTCGTCGAGTCTATTCATTAATTTCACGCGATTAACTCGACTCGACTCGGCGAGTTGGTCCCTCAACTCGTCGAGTCCCTCCTTAAATCTCAAGATTAACATACACGATAATGTCCCTAGAAATCCGGATGTTACAATTCTCCCCCACTTGAATTAGATTTCGCCCTCGAAATCGCTCCTCCACCACATATAGATCCAATTCATTAACCAAACAGCACCATCGAAAGGGTCTCATACCACACCACTTTCTTCCTCTCTGGACACCTGAATCCAAACATGAATTCCTCCCTGGAAAAAGGACATACCCATCTGCCACTATGCTACCCCTTCTGAATCTCAAGAATCTGGAACTCTAGTAGCCTGACACACAGCCAGACCGCCCTCTCCAGATGTCACCATGTTATTCGCTCCTCGAATAACAAACCCCGATAGCTCACTGCCCCTCTGATTCTCTAGTGGGAACCGATAAAACAAGTCCATACCCAAAACTGGCTACCGATCACTCGTCCCAGACATGATAAACAATCCAGATCATATACCAAGGAATGGAAGGATCACATCACATCAGGGACTCATCCACTGTACTGCAATCACAACCCCTCTGAACAATGAACCCTCAACACCCTGTCCTCAGACACGAACAATGACTATGCTTGTTCAGAAGCGTCCTCCGACATCTGACAAGCATAAACCTCAACTCCCTTCTCAATATCCCTTTCAAGACTGAGCGCCAGGTCATCTCCCGACCCAACAATTGAACCTCCAAAGGTTACCCATTGCGTGTATCAACACGCCTCACTGACTTCCTTATCAATGCAACTATCTCGGCTCTGTGTGACACACGAGTCACGAAGTTTGCTTCACCTCAAGCGAGTACGAATTTCGACTCGCTCTCGACCTCTGCCATCTACTACTCATTAGTTCCATGTGTTTTGCGGTTTTCTCATACCAACGAATTGACCCACTCCGGTTTAAGACACTAGATGGGACAATACCCCTTCCAAATGATGTGCATCTCTGAATCTGGAATTTCATTCCGTCTACTCAATACACCGCTAGAATCGAACTCAACTCAAGAGTCTGATCCGACACAGAATTGGAACCACTCGTCCCAACAAACCACTCAACTCATGACTCCTGACCCGCAACTCATGCGTAAACCGCTTCTCCAATTCCCTTGGGTTGCGACTACCACAACTCAATTCAGAGTATAACGTTTCCCGACAAATATAGAGACCTCCGTCTCTTTCCTGATCTGGCCCCCAGGCTCCCGAATACTCAACCCAAATAAGGCTACTCAAGCCTAAGAACTCTCCTGCGTCATGCTCTGATCAACAAATAATGCGGCTCCCTGCCGCACCGTGACGCCCTATTACTGACTAGTGGGTAATACGGCTCCCCGCAGTATCACAACACCCTCTCGCTGACTAGTGAGTACTACGGCTCCCCGCAGTATCACAACACCCTCTCGCTGACTGGTGAGTACTACGGCTCCCTGCAATATCACAACACCCTCTCGCTGACTAGTGAGTACTACGGCTCCCCGCAGTATCACCACACCCTCTCGCTGACTAGTGAGTACTACGGCTCCCTGCAGTATCACAACAACCTCTCACTGAATAGTGAGTACTACAGCTCCCCGCAGTATCACAACACCCTCTCGCTGACTCATTGAAACTGTAGCTCCCTGTAGTCTTACCGCACTTACTCTTACCACTTCACAATCTCATCCTCAGGTTGACACCATACTGCGATCATTAACTCATGCTCTGCGGCCTAGCATAGATAGGTACACACACACCCATCCGGGCTAAGCATCACTACTTCGGACGACCACCGTCGTGACAAAACCTCTTTTTCTCGCTGCAATTCACATTCTCAAATAAATCCATTTGATGTCAATTAGCTGAAGGGTCCCCACCGGGACCATAGACACTCGATACACCACTCGTCTTCTCAAACTCAAACTCAAAATAATCCGAGATTTTTGGACATTAAATCGGATACCCCGGAATATCATCACAACGCCTCACAGTGTCTTGGCTCTACCACTGATCTCATACTCATGACATCATACTCAGATACCGTATTGCTTCCTCGGAACCTCGCAATCGGTCTTTCTCTCGTGCCACTTGTAACCCCTGAATACTCCATCTCCCAATTTAAAACACGGAGAAATTGTCAACGACTCAGAACACGAAGATGACAATCCGAAACTTCCTCCTCTATTGCTCAAAACTCATGCAAGAATACTCTTAACGATACTGAAGATGAATTCCCAAACAACTTCTTCCCTTCCCATACTGCATATAATAGCCCATACTCTGATCCAGAAATTCTCAAACTGCCGAACTACCCTCACAAGCCAACCACCTCGAATTCACCATTTAACCTTGAAGGATTCCTAACCATCATAAGGTCTCCGACCAACGGCCACTTGCCTTAGAGACACTCATCCCTTCTTAAACACGTACCACATGCACTATCTCACCCTGCACCTCACCTTGACCACCAATAACCCTGGTCTCAGGAATCCGCACCGCAGGCCTCTTTATCCAGTTCTCTAATCGTTCTTGAACAAATCTATGATCTCCTCAAAAGTACCCGGTCCTCCCCCACTTAGGGTTCGAACCATCACCAATTGGTTCGCCAACCATCTAGCCCACAGACTGTTATTACCAATAACATCGCACCCACTCTTGGAAGGTGATATGCAATGCTTGATAATCCCCCCGATGGAGGTCGAGCTATTCCAAATATCCCGAATCTCCGATGAAATCCTCAGAAACTTCTCATCATGACTTCCTCTAGTCATTCAGAATCTCATACCGTCCCACTACCGGACATCTCAACTGTCCAGTCGCAACCCTGACTCTCAGTCTGAAATAACGAACTAACATTTTCCTCATCCTTGACTCTTCAACCAACGTTCCATCACGTGGGTTGTAATAAGAGTGGAGTCCTCATTACCACACTCGATACTCATCATAGATAATAAGAGCCACCGCTCTAATATCCTCTTCTTGATCGTCTGCCGCTGCAGCCAATACATGCCCTACTATGCTCAAATAGGGTGTATCCTTGTCCTTAATCATCTCAGTCCCCGCTGACAGCCTGCTCATGCTCTAACATTACCTCTCGGCAGACATACTGCCCAAATACTCCGATGAAAGATCGTAACCAAAGCTACCCCACAGGGCTCACCCCAACCTTGGAAACCGAAAATCTCAACACCCCTCCTGTTTCTCACAGGAACAGAAATAACACCTCTCAGGTCACAGAAAATGACATCTCCACCATCGGCTGATTGCTCAACTCATGCCGTAATCCTCCATAACCGCCATCTCTACTTATTCTTGAGTCTTGTCACCACAATTGGCATTTCACCAACAATCCCTCGGAGCTAACTCGATTTCCCTTTTAAGGGATGCTTCACTAAAACTCGTTCATCATGGCCCTTTAGCCCCATACTCTTTCACCTCTGATCTCAGTCTAACCAATCACCACGGAATAACTGGTAGAACCAATAACACTAACTGTCACGGGTCATGGTACTCGAACCATGTGGCCATCTCTCGATCTGCTATGAATCATGGTACCCGAACCATGTTATCTCTTCTTAATCCGCTACGAATCATGGTACCCGAACCATGTTATCTCTTCTCAATCCGCTACGAATCATGGTATTCGAACCATGACATCACCTCTCGATCTGCTACAAATCATGGTACTCGAACCATGACATCACCTCTCGATCTGCTACAAATCATGGTACTCAAACGATGACATCACCTCTCGATGTGCTACAAATCATGGTACTCGAACCATGAAATCACCTCTCGATCTGCTACAAATCATGGTACTCGAACCATGAAATCACCTCTCGATCTGCTACTTAGATCCTCCGGAATGTTCCCTGTATCGAGTATGGGTCCTCTGCTTTCAGTAGTACGGGCCCATACTACCTGCCACATCTACCCATACTTTCTGCACAGACCATCCCCGAGTTCCTAAGTAGCTGCTCAACCTTCTCGATCACCAATCCTGTCACGTGTGTTCGCTCCTCTGCGAAATGCTCTACTCTGTCAGCGTACTCATCTGACTAGGGTCACCCTTTCCTAGGCTCTTCCTAGGTTCTCACACTTCTCCGCCATCAGCTGCTGAAGAACTCCTTATGATGCCAGCCACCTACCTCCTGAATATCGTCATATTCACTTAGTAGGTGACTCCCATCATCAAGAGTTCCACAAAGCACGAAGCAAGCAACATTCGGGCATCGAATAACCTCTACCAACATGTAAAACCACTCTAGGTTATTACCCACTTGCTCTCCTCATACTCAAAAGATATCACCGAACTCAAGCAACTTTACCCCACGTGGGCATCTGACTACTCTCTCAGTAGGCTCCTTAAATGCTCATCTAGGTATCTCTTCTAGATTACTCCTCTACTCAGATCCCTCTCTAAAAGGATTCCTGCTGGATACTCATACTCAGCACATACTCGAGGCACATCACATATAACAGCAACTTCTAGGCTAAGGCATCACAAATCAGGCCACTCTAGTCCTAAAATATGAAATACCTAGCCTATCTCTAGCATGCATAGCATATCACATAGTATCTCATAACACATAATGTAAAGGTATTTTGGGAAATCACCGTTCGGGCGCTGGCTGATCGTACACACTGATCCTTTCTGATTTTCTCAAAAATCTTTTACTCTTTTTAGAAAAATTGTTTCTTTTATGAAAAACTTTCTCAAATCCTCAGTTTGAGTTCAGATACGCCCGAAGTTGCTTCCGAATCCCTCAAACCAAGGCTCTGATACAAACTTGTAACACCGTAATTTTTCAAACAGATTTTTTTATTTCAAAATCGCATACTTTTCATTACATATTGTATAGAAATCTTGTTTTTTCAAATACAAGCACAACTCCATTAATAATCCAGGATCCTCAAAATACAACTCTTTCTCTGGTGTGTACAATCAAGCCGGTGCCGTCCCGCGATCCTGAGAAAACCTGAAACACATAACACATAACACTGTAAGAACAAAGCTTAGTGAGTTCCCCAAAATACCACATATAGCACATATTAGCCACTCGAGGCTATAACTCTGTGGGCCCACTGGCCCTAACTCTGTGGACCCTTTGGTCCTAACTCTGTGGACCCTCTGGTCCTAACTCTGTGGACCTTCTGGTCCTAACTCTGTAAACTCTGGAATACACACAACATAAATCACATAGAAATAATGCAGTGCAACACATCACATACATAGCATATAAAATACTCTGTCATATAACTCTACTTACCACTCAAGGTAAAGTATAGTGAGAAGACTCACCTGACCAGCAGCAAGTAAAGACCCCGCTCCCGAATCTCAAACTAGCCTCCACCTAACACAAGGGATGAATATCTCTAAGTGATACTCTAATCACAACTCTAATGACCGAAGGCTATTCTTCCTCTCTTTAACTCTTTGAAGTGGATAAAAGACCATTTTACCCCTCCATGGTCTCTACTACTTATGTTGGTCAAAGCCCCAAAGTTAACAGAAGTCAAACTCGAGTCAACAGTCCATGTTTGACCCGACTCGCCGAGTGCACCCTTGCGACTCGTTGAGTCCACTTACTTTCCTTAGAAATCTCGTGACAGTCCAGCTCAGCTCGTCGAGTTGACCCCCAACTCGTCGAGCTGTCGCCTGATTCGGTTCCTCGGGACAAACCCTAACCAACTCGTCGAGTTGGCTCATCGTCTCGGCGAGTTCATTCAGACCAAATGTTCATTCAAACGATTTAAGGCAGATCCATCACCCCAAACACTAGATCTACTATCCTGAGGGTCGAATGTCACGTAAAGCTGCAAGCTTTACATTTAAACATGGCATATAAAGCTCATAATGCCAATATAACTCTAACAAGGATGATTAACCACAATAACTCTTCTATGGTTAACTAAAGCTATAATCTTTGGACTCTCTGGACCTCACAAGGTCCAGATCTGAAGTCTAGGCCTCATGAGAGACCTTATGCATACAAAGTCCCAACAATGGTGGAAGAAACCCTAATCTTCCATATCTACAAGATCTAAGCAAAACAACAAGAAAGGTGCAAGCTTTTACCTCTTACTCAAGCCCTTGCACGAAGTTACACCAGATCCACTGATTCTCTAGCTCCCTAGATGGGTGGTCTCCTCTTCTCCTCAAGAGATGCACTAGTTTACTCCAAGTTTTAGCTTCTAAGACTCTCATGGCTCTCCATACACGTTTAGGGTTTGCTCTCAAGGAAGGGTAGCCGCAAATGAGGCTATAAGTTCCTTTAAATAGGTCTCAAACCCGGGAAATTAGGGTTTCTCTGCCCCGCACCTACCTGGCGAGTCCCTCCTCTGACTCGTCGAGAATTTCACGCGATTAACTCGACTCGACTCGGTGAGTTGGTCCCTCAACTCGTCGAGTCCCTCCTTAAATCTCAAGATTAACATACACGATAATGTCCCTGGAAATCCGGATGTTACAATCTGTATATGGTTGTTATCTATCGGCATATTATGTTGCGTTAAGGTTGTACTACTTCGTGTTGTAGCCAACAAACCCAAGAGCATTCCAGATATTATCTGTATATGGTTGTTATTTGTCGGCATATTATGTGATTTTTTTTTGTGTATTGGTACTTTGAGGGAACTCACTAAGCTTTGTGCTTATAGTTTTGTTTATGGTTTCAGGTTCTTCAGATGATTCGTGGCAAGGTGAAGGCGTGACCGTACACATCCTTAGTTTTATAACAGATTGGATCTTGGGAGATTTTGATTTTAAATCATTTTTTGGAGATCATGCTTTGTAAACACTTTTGTAAATAAATAGGTTGTTCTAAAAAGTTTAAAATTTGTCGAAATTTTTGGGATGTTACAAGTTGGTATCAGAGCCTTGGTTTGGGTGAATTGGAGGAACACTCGTGTGAATCCAACCTCAAACTAAGGAATATGGGGTTTTAAAAATGATTTTCAAAGTAAGAGTTTTAGAAATAATTTTCAAGATTGCTTTCAAAATAACCAAAAAGGATGTGATGTGTACGATCAGTCGGAGCCGGTAAGTTGACCCCAAATTACCACACTGTTCTTTGATATTGTGATATGTTAGAACAACATGCTAGTGATAGGATAGGGATCTTCAGGAATTGCATGATAGAATTGCCTGACTATATGATGCCTGATAGCCTAGGGTTCTTCTTTATATGAAATTGACATCATTACTGTAGTTGCTTAGTGTATGCATCATAGCTGTATATAACTAAGATTCTATAGCATGAGAACGTTTGATTTGGCCTTATTTCATGTTCTTGTTTGATGAAGGGCTTATGGTAGGATCAGGTATTCGACTGTCTATAGGATCCAGTGTTATGTTTGGCTAGCATACACGAGTGCTGCAGGATTGGTGGAAGTTTCATGAGTGGCTGCAATGTTTAGTGGGTCAGCGCGAGGAATGACTTGCCACTTTGGGGAGAGTGAGATCAGGGCGAAGGTGCAGCCGTGGTGCGGAGAGTTAAAGATCGAGGATTTCATGTGAGGATCTGTCTGGTTTTATTGCATTTTAGAGCCAGTCGGCTTCTCTGCTCGAATGCTGCTTTCTTTGTACTTTGTGGGACCCATGTTGATGAGAGTTAACCATCAAATGAATACAATAAATTACATGCTATGAAGGTTAAATAATATCAAAATGAAGTAATCGGACCTATTCTGCAGCTCTCATTTGAGTCCAACCGTTGTAGGGCTGAGTCCTTTAGTTGAAGGATTATTTAAGCTTGATTGCATGTAATTGTATTTGTGAAGTGGTTAGCTGGCGTTGGTAGGGGTTCCTCAACAGCTGATGGCAGAGGGGGTGTGGGTGAGTCCTAGGAGAGCCTAGGAAGTATTTTAGTGCGGTTATTTCGCTGTAGAGCGGGTATTGAGTGTATATTCATGACTAGGACTTAGAAGACCCGATATGATTCTTGAGGAAAGTATGGATAGGTGTCGAAGGTAGTATTGGGCCCATACTACTAGAAGCATAGGATCCATACTCGAATCAAGGAAGGTTTCGGGGATTCTAAGGGCTGGTCGGGGGAAGATAGTATGGTTGGATACCATGATTCGTGGCAGTGTTTCCGTCCCTATCAATCCTTTGGTTGTGACTGCTCAGACATGAGGATGGTTTTGGTATTTGTTTTGAGCCCAGTGGTGTTGTTTATTTAGGTTGTTTGGTGAAAACCTTGTGAGCTTATTGGTTCAAGGCCTCGGAGGTTTTGCTCGACGTCGGGTATTCGAGTAGCAGAACTCATGAAGGGGGAAATGATTAGGATCGGCTTGGGTTTTGCATCTGGAAGTGGGATAGGTTATTGATGGATTGGAATGTCGTTATTTGTGGCAAGGGTTATGCCCTTGCAATATTCTGAGTTCGGAAAAGGAGTGAGCAGGCTCGTAATTTCTAGAGTTAGGAAGGGTAGTACCTGCTTAATCTGGTTTGAGTTATGATTTGGTTATAGCGCCAGTGGGTGGTAGTTCGAGCCCTAAATGGGGGAGAACTGGGATTTTCAAGTCTTGTATTTTAGCCGTTGAAGGATCTACCAGTTCGTTGTTTTGGATTGCTGTCTTCAGATTAGTTGGGCAGATGTTGACCGATGGATCCTTTCCAGAAGCGAGTATGTTCAGTTCCATGTGGGTCTCGATTCTTTGGTTTGAGTGTTAATGTGTCCTTGACCACTGGTCGTGGGGTTCATCATTCAGTGGAGGTTCCCTCGAAAGTTTAGTTGTGTCAGCCGGGATTCAGTGATCGGGCCAATCTGCCATCAAGTTCAATATATTCTATGTTCCTTCGGTCTTCAGGTATGTTTACCCTCAATGGTGGAGTGGGAACTTGGTTCATAACAGACTCAGGTTTTGGTAACCTACAGGATCATCTTGGAGGTCTTCTCGAGCTAGTGGTGTAGTGATGGAATCTGTTCAGTCTTAATCAAGTATGGGGTCTTGTTTCGACCGATCATGAGGATGTTTCCTGTTTTTATTAGGGCGGAATTTCGATTATCTACGGTGTTTCTTTTCTCTTCGGATGAGATTATGGGTTTCTAAAGTATGTGGGGTGTTCTGTGTGAGTTGGGCAAGATAGCATTAGGGCTCTTGTTTCGAATTATGTACATGGTTCTTTCGGGTTTAGCTACTGATTTGGACCAAGAGTGAAACCGTTATCCTATCTGCGGGTCGTGTGCGACTTTGCTTTCATAAGGTTTTGCTTTGGTAGCAGCTATGTTGTGCTCAGTTGGCGTTGTGAGAGTGTCGACAAGGTCAGTGTGTTATCGGGAGCATTCCAGACATGGGTTGACGGCCAGGGAGGGCATTCCAGACTCATGTTGTGGGCTCAGAGGCAATCTACACCTATTCCGAGGACCTTGTAAAGGAATTCCAGTCATAGGTTGTGGGCCTAGTGATCATGGTGGTTCATTTCTTCTTCTTGTAGCACTTTCGGTGTTGACGCGCTGATAGGAGTCGGGCGAGTCACAAATCTATTGGTTAGATAAAGGGAGCAGTAAGGGTTGTTAAGATTTCGGTTCATCATATGGTTTGGTTTTGGTTGAAGTTTGCGGTCGGTGTGTTTCGAGGATCATTCTGTGTGTTTCTGACAGTGCCCTAGTTAGGGACTGGGGGTAGATTCAAATGGATACTCATCAGTTTTAGGGAAGGTTCTGCGAGAAGGTATTATGAGTGGCCATTTTCAAGTGGGCTTTTGGTGGACACTCGCGCTGGAAATCGCAAGTGTATCCGTGCAAGGTCTGTATCCAGAATGATGTTGGTTAAGAAATATGTATGTCAAAGGCATTAACTGGAGGGTTCATGATTTAGCTTATGTGTTTGTGCTCCAGGATGGTTCTACCTTTGTGAAGGTCGGGCAAATGAGGAGGTTTCAGGCTCATAGCAGCAATGTATCGGTCCAACAGTTGAGGAAGTCAGTATTTTTGTATCTCATTGTGTTCATGAAATCATTATCATCAGGAGTTGAATAGATATTTTGATGGATAAGTGTCATGCCTTTTGACTCAGTAACTGGGCAGGAATCCGATATTTTAGATAGTTGGTAGACAAGTTAGGGCCATGGAGGTCTCGGATGCTTTTGGAAAGCAGCTAGGAGGCAGCATGATGTTTCGGCCAGTATTAGTAATTTGGGATTCGTATGGGTGGAGTAGCTTGTTGTTCGGGAAATGCTAAGTCACTTGCAGTTTGGATTAAATAATCTTAAAGTAATTGATTTGACCTTGTTGCGCAGCTCTCGTTTGAGTCTAACCGTCACAGGGATGAATCTTCTACTCGAACGACTACCTGAGTCTTCTGTCAAGTATAAGTGTTCTGCAGCTGTTTATGGTCAGTGACTTTGTTCCCAGTGGTAGCATCAAGATAATCAAGGTTGGAAGTGTTTTGTTTAGTCTGGTATTCAAGGTAGAAGTGGTTTTATGCATGGGTTTATGGATTCATCTTCGTTGGGTCGAAGAGCTCTACTTCGGTTGGGTTCAATTGCTTTAGGGAGGCCGTTGTATACTCAAGGTTATGATTGTGTCCCTCGGGCTTTCGAGCAAGCTAGTGATGGCAAGGAATGATTTTGAGGACGCAATCAAATTTAAGTGGGGGAGAGTTGTAACACTCGGTTTCGAATTGCTTCATTATTCAGGCCGCGGCAAGATCATCAGTTATAATAAGGCTTAGGACCTTTGGGAATAAAGGTTTAGACCCATCTGGATGTGGTTAAGGTTGGTTATATGATGAAAGGGTTCGGTTTGTGCTTTAGAGCCCAACGGTATCGGTAAAGGCGTTGGTTCGGGCCTTTTATGAATTTTTGATTTGAGTTCGATTGCTTTTTAGGAAAAAGTAAGTTGATAGGTGTTTAGGGCTTCTCGTTACCTTTCTGTGGATATAAAGAACGTCGAAAATGGATAAGGGATGCAAAAGTTATGATCATTTGAAGTTAGAAGGGTTTGGACCAAACCGGGTACACATGGTGTACAAGGGAGGTACGCATGATGTACACGGGAATTTGGACGCAGGAGCATTTGGGAACGCCCTGCATTCCCCAAGGGAACGCGTACGTTCATCAGGCTAGATTAAAACCCTAGTTTAGGGTCTTGGACCCTATTTGAAGACCTTAAATCACCTCCAACTCTCATTTCCTTCAGCCTCCATCCTCTCTAACCCTAAGAACGAAAGCCAAGCCTCCATTTGAGTGATTCTTGAGCTTCAAAGTGGTTTATGTGTATTTTGGTGCTTGCGGAGGAAGAAGTAACTTCTTGAAGAGTCATTTCTTGACTTGGAGCTTTTGGATCCATGATTTGTGCACCTAGATCTATCTTTTTGAGGTATAAAGTCTCAACCTTGAGAACTCTTTCATGTAGATCTAGCTTAGTGGTATTTTGTTATAGTTTTGGTCCCTTTTAGGTGGTTCTTATGAGTAGAAGTTACCCCGGAACCTTTGAGCTTCATATTTGGTCCTTGTTGAGGTTATGGAGTCATAAAGTATGGATCTTGATGGGTAGAAACCTTCCATACATGATTTGGTAGTCATTTGATGAAGTTGGGACTTAGGGTTTTGATTTGGGTCCCATTAAGTTATGATAAGTCATAAAGTCGGAAACTTTATGACTTAAGAAGTCCCTTGAAATCTGATCTGGAAGTTTGGATTGAGGTCTTAAGGGATTAAGAAGTTTTTAAGACTTGTTGGGGTGATTTTGAAATTTGGAGTTCATCCTTGGTGTTGGGATTCATTAAGCCATGCAAAGGCTTAAAGCCTTCGACTTTATGGATCAAGTCACTTATATTTAACCATTCTGAGGATTTGGATGTTTGGCTTAAAGGATTAAGTCATTGGAATAACTTTTGTGTGGCTGCTGGGAACGCCATATGTACCACTGGGGAACGTCGTGCGTTCCGGCTATGATGACCATTTTTGGACCAACGAGTACGTCTTGCATACAAGCCATGTACGTCGTGCCTACGTCTGATCAGATGGGATTTGGGCTTTTTCGATCAATAGACTTTGCGGCTTTGATTTTGGGCTTTGGTTGAGGTTTGGGCTTAATTAGTTGGGCTGAGGAGTTTCATTAAAGTTGTATTTATTTATTAGGCTTGCCTTGTTGGGCCTTAGTGGGCCCAATGGGCTTGAGCTATTAGTGGGTCTGATTAGTTTGACCGTTTATGGGTTAATGGATTTGGTTTGAAACTCAATTGTTAATTGGGTGTTGTTTGTTTGATAGCGTGGGGTTTCTAGCGGATCTGCAGTCAGAGAATATTTGTGGGTTCAACTGTGGAGGTGAGTTTTCCTCACTGTACTTTTGGGTCAAAGGCACCAAGGCCGGCCCATTGTGTAACATCCCAATTTTTCAACGAAAATTTTTCATTTTTGATTAACCAAAATACATTTCCATCAACCACAAAATCCAAATATAATTTGTTTTCAAAACCCATATCAATAACAATTCTATTTCAAAATGTCAGAGTGTCCCATAAAATGCCTGAGAGAGTGCACGTCGCGCCATCAAGCCTTGCCCTTACCCTTCGGGTCAGATGTACCTGAAACAAATCCACGAACTGTAAGCTAATGCTTAGTGAGTCCCCCAGAGCATACCCCACACACAATCCACATAACACATAACATATTAGCTATAAAAGCTACACATATCACATAAGTCATGCATACAACATATAAGGAAGCCATGGAAACCCTCCAGGGTCTTACACCTAGTGCCACGGGAATCCCCACGTGGTCTTACTGTCTGCCATGGGAACCCCCACATGGTCTTCCCGCCTTAGGAACCCCCACAAGGTCTTCGTGCCTTGGGAACCCCCACAAGGTCTTTACTACCACACAAGACATAATGTAACTATACATGCAGATATACTAGGATGCCATGGAAACCCTCCAAGGTCTTGTACCAGATGTCACGGGAACCCCCACGTGGTCTTCCATGCAAGTGTCATACCAAAATAACACATAATCAATCAACAATCCACATAACATAAAATGGGCCGGCCTTGGTGCCTTAGACCCATTGGTATGGTGAGAAGACTCACATCTTGGATGCTGAACTGACAACTAGAATCAGATATGTCCCACGTGCTGCTCCAACTCAACTGCCTATAACCAACATGTGATTAACTTGTCATAATCCCATAATTACCCTCAAAGTCAACCCTAGTCAAAGTCAAGGTCAACAGTCAAGGTCAACAGCTCATATTGACCTCAACTCGTCGAGTGCATCTAACAACTCGTTGAGTTCCTTCAGAGTCCAGAACAATTGAACAAACCCTAGCCAACTCACCGAGTTGGTTCATCAACTCGACGAGTTCACTTGATATCTAATCGAAGGGGAAACTCGATCCGACTAGTCGAGTTGCGAGAGCAACTCGTCGAGTCCTCCTCCATGTTTGCTTATTATGATAATCCATCGAATGCAGGGACTCTACGGCTTAGATTTGAAACCCTAAGGTGTCTAGAAGGATAAAGTTTCCAACTTTACCGTCTAGAACCACTCCGAATGCTCTAAGGTCCTTATCAAAGATTAGAAAGCTCCAAAGCTTTTCCATTTGGTCCAATACCTTAGGGATCTGGAATCCCTCCTTTCCACAAATTTTATAGTCCTCAAAACGTTCCAAAGATGAAGGCTTTATGGACGTACATGTCCAATGCATGTCTTTAAATCAAAATGCCCAAAAAGGGGAAATATACTCTAGAAACCCTTGCATGGCATCCTTGCTTGACCAAAAGCTTGATCTTGCCCACCTTGGGGCTATTTTGCCCTGGAGATTCATAAAGTTGCAACCTTTATGAACCCCATGCATGCAATCAACAATAATAATGGGAAATGAAGAGTAAACTCAAGATCTAGCCATTTCCTAAGATAAAAATCAAGTCTTGAAGACTTACAACAGTCTACAAGATGATCAAGCTCAAGAGTGAGGGCATGGTTTGCTGGATCTCCTCCTTCTTCTCATTAACTCCTTCTTCTTAAGCTCCACAAATCACTCTTAGCTCACAAAATGGAAAAGAATGAGGATTAGGGTTGAGCACATACGTTTTTAGGGTTTGGAGGCTAATGGAAGGTCAGCCTTAAAGTTCTTAAGGAGATTATATAGGGTGCAAACCCTAAAAATTAGGTTTTCTATTTACAGCTCCTACTCGTCGAGTCGGGCCTTCCGACTCATCGAGTAGGACCCAACTTCTGCATCCTCTTGATAGCCTCCACTCGACGAGTCGGGGCTCCCAACTCGTCGAGTCCCAGCACCAAAACCCTAAAATTTTAAAGATTAAACTAATACCTGGAACAGGTGTTACAAATCTCCCTCACTTGAACTAGACTTTGTCCTCGAAGTCTGCCGACCCAAATAAGTCCGGGTAGTGGTCTCGCATCTCCTCCTCCGGTTCCCATGTCCATTCGAAGCCCCTTCGGTGCTGCCATTGCACCTTTACCAGCTTTACTTCCTTGTTCCGAAGAACCTTGATCTTCCTATCTTGAATCACAATAGGCCTCTCAACATAGTTCAGACTCTCATCCACCTGAATGTACCCCATCAAAATGTCACATTCTTCTTGGTAAAGCGGGTCAAGGGCACAACAACCTTGGAGAAAACTTGTATGAATCTCCGATAATATCCCGCTAGACCCAAGAAGCTACGGATCTCGGAAGAATTCTTCGGTACCTCCCACCGCATCACTGCCTCAACCTTTGCTGGATCAACCGAAATACCCTCCTGGTTGATGATGTGCCCCAAAAACTGTACCTCCCGCAGCCAAAAATCACACTTGGAGAACTTGGCATACAGTCTCTCCGCCTTCAGGGTCTCCAATACCTTCCTCAAATGTTGCTCATGATGCTCCTTGGTCTTAGAATAGACCAGGATATCATCAATAAAAACGATCACCGACCGATTTAGCATCGGTCTACACACCCTGTTCATGAGATCCATGAACGCTGCTAGGGCATTGGTGAGTCCAAATGGGATCACCACAAACTCATAATGCCCATACCGAGTCCTAAAAGCTATCTTTAGTATGTCCTCATCTCGAATTCTTATCTGATGGTATCCCGAACGAGGATCAAACTTGGAAAACCAAGACGCACCCTGTGGCTGATCGAACAAATCATTGATCCTAGTTAACGGATAATGGTTCTTCATCGTTAGTTTGTTCAGCTCTCGATAATCAATGCACATCCTGTGTGATCCATCCTTATTTTTCAAAACAGGATCGGAGCTCCCCACGGGGAATTGCTCGAACGGATGAACCCTCGGTCTAGCAGCTCCTGAAGCTGCGTAGATAGCTCCCGCATCTCAGGCGATGCTAGCCGGTATGGTGCCTTTCCTATAGGAGCGGCACCCGACACCAAATCAATGTGATACTCCACCTGCCTCTCCGGAGGCACTCCTGGTAACTCTTCGGGAGAAACATCACAATATTCCTGTACAACTGGCACACTGCCCACATCTGTCGTGGTCTCAAGCCCCGTATCCGAGATATAAGCCAGAAATCCTGTACACCCCTGCTGTAAAAATCTCCTTGCCCTCGCAGCCGAAAAGAGGGTCGGCCCCTGCGAGGCCCTCTCACCATGTATAAATAGTTCTCCCCCACTTGGGGTTCGAACCCTTAACAACTGGCGCTCACAATCGATCATGGCCCCGTTGGGCCCAACCAATCCATCCCGACAATCACCTTTAGTCCCCGCAACAGTATCGGGACTAAATCAACACGAAACCTCTCCCCCAGCACATTCAAGACACAATCCTGATACACCCTCGCAGTGCTCATAGTGCGGTCGTCCACAATCTCCACCTCGAGCGGGGATCCCAAAGTCCCCGACGCATCCCGAAACTCTTGCTAAGCGCAAGAGACACGAATGATCGGGTAGCTCCCGAATCGAACAAAACATGAGCCGACATACCATTGACCAAAAAGGTCCCTATAAAATCACAATGTATACATAAGAAATACAAATAAATATAGAGCTGAGAAGAATAAACACGTACCAGCCACAACGTCTGGCGTTGCCTGAGCCTCCTCGGTAGTCAGCTGAAATGCACGGCTCTTCACCGCTGGAGCATCCGCCTTAGCAGGACGGCCTTCAGTAATCCTCATCGTGGCGGGCGCAGGCGCTGCCGTTGCTCCTCTCCCTCCCTACAACCTCGGACAATCGGCCTTTTTATGGCCAGTCTGGTTGCAGTGGAAACATATCAAGCCCTTGTTGGGGCAATCCCTGCTCATGTGGCCCGGCTGACCACACGTATAACACACCGGGTTCGTCCCCCGACAAGCTCCCCCATGAAATCTCCATCACTTGGCACACCGGCCACGCCCCTGCTGGCTCCTACTGGATGAATCCGAGGTCTTGGGCTTTTTAGCCTGACCTAATGCTGCTTGTTCCTGCTCAGGCTTCCGCTTGGTGCGGAAGTCCAACTCCATCTCCCGCTCACGGGCCTTCTCCACCATCTCATTCAGGCTTTTGCACCCTGTAAAGCTCACAAACTCCCAAATATTATCCCTCAGCATGGAATGATATCTCCTCCTCCTCATGTCCTCATCGATAGCATACTGTGGGATCAACAATGCTCGCTCCCGAAACTTGGCAGTGATCTCCGCCACAGTCTCGGTGGTCTGCTGGAGCTCCTGGAACTCCCTCACCATCCGTTGCACCTCAATAGCTGGTGCAAATTCCAAGTCAAATCACCAAACAAACTCGGCCCATCTCATCTCAGCCACACCTGCTGCTCCCACCTGACTAGTCACCTCGCCCCACCAGTGTCGGTCTTTGTCTCTTAGCATACATGAAGAAAATCCCACCTTTTCCGCGTCCGGGCAAGAACTCGTGAGCTGGGCGTTTTCGATGTCCTCCACCCAGCGTCGGCTCATAATGGGGTCCTGACCCCGAAAAACTCCGACGCTCCACACGCCTTGAACTCCCGAAACGAGGGAGTTCGGTCCCCGATCTGTCCCGCAACAATCTCGGCTCTGAATGACCTGAGCCTCTCCTCCATGATATCCATCATCCCCTCCTTGACCGTCCCAAAGATCACTGGGCCAGCGTCAAGGATGCCCTTAGTCACCATGATATCCAGATCCTGATCCTGACCCCCCATCCCAAATCGCGTCACCACCATGCTGAACTGAAATGTCATAAACCATAATAATCAGGACATCTCTATAGGGGATCTTCCCACACCGGTCCTCCTTAGAGTTGTCAGATCTGACATTGATTAAGGTATAGGTCCTGTGCTTTCAGTAGTACGGGTCCAATACTACCTTCCACACCTACCTATACCTTCCCTAAAGCTCTACCTGATAACTCCAATTTGTCCCGAAATAAATCATATCCCACAAGCTACCGCATAACCCAAATCCTAGGCTGCCCTAAGATTTGCTCTACCCATATCAATCAGACCAATCATAACAGGTTGCCTTTATGCATGCAAATTATACACAGAAAATGATCAAATAGACTTTCGAATAAAAGATTCTATCCTAGGACCACAACCAAACGAGGAACAAGAAATAAGGCCAAATCAATCATTCTAAGGCTATAAGCTCCTAACCATATACAATTTTAAAAGCACACACATAGAAAAATTCATACGATTACCAAAGCTCAATATCACTATAACATGGCTAACATATTGGGGAACTACTTACTTGGCTGGGCTGATCACGCGCGTTGCACTCTCTTCTTTTCCAGTCTCAAAAGTTTTTAACTTTTATTTTTGACAACAATTTTACCATTTCCTTAGTTTGAGTCATGACACACTCGAGATTACGCCCGAATCCCTCAAACGAAGGCTCTGATACCAACTTGTAACATCCTAATTTTTCAAAGAAAAATTTTCATTTTTGATTAACCAAAAAACATTTCCATCAACCACAAAATCCAAATATAATTTGTTTTCAAAACCCATATCAATTACAATTCTATTTCAAAATGTCAAAGTGTCCCATAAAATGCCTTAGAGAGTACACGATGCACCATCAAGCCTTTCCCTTGCCCTTGGGCTCAGATGTATCTGAAACAAATCCACAAAATTTTATCTAATGCTTAGTGAGTCCCCCAGAACATACCCCACACACAATCCACATAACACATAACATATTAGCTATAAAAGCTACACATATCACATAAGTCACGCATACAACATATAAGGAAGCCATGGAAACCCTCCAGTGTCTTACACCTAGTGCCACGGGAATCCCCACATGGTTTTACTGTCTGCCATGGGAACCCCCACATGGTCTTCCTCCCTTGGTAATCCCCACAAGGACTTCGTGCCTTGGGAACTCCCACAAGGTCTTTACTACCACACAAGACATAATGTAACTATACATGCAGATATACTAGGATGCCATGGAAACCCTCCAAGGTCTTATACCAGATGCCCCGAGAATCCCATGTGGTCTTCCATGCATGTGTCATACGAACATAACACATAATCAATCAACAATCCACATAACATAAAATAGGCCAGCCTTGGTGCCTTAGACCTATTGGTATGGTGAGAAGACTCACCTCTCGGATGCTAAACTGACAGCTAGAATCAGATATGTCCCACGTGCTGCTCCAACTCAACTACCTATAACCAACATGTGATTAACTTGTCATAATCCCATAATTACCCTCAAAGTCAACCATGGTCAAACCTGGTCAAAGTCAAGGTCAACAGTCAAGGTCAACAACCCATGTTGACCTCAACTCGTCGAGTGCATCTAGCAAGTCGTCGAGTTCCTTCAGAGTCCAGAACAATTGAACAAACCCTAGCCAACTTGCCGAGTTGGTTCATCATCTCGACGAGTTCACTTGATATCCAATCGATGGGGAAACCCGATCTAAATCGTCGAGTTGTCAGAGCAACTCGTCGAGTCCTCCTCCCTGTTTGCTTATTATGATAATCCATCGAATGCAGGGACTCTAGGGCTTAGATCTGAAACCGTAAGGTGTGTAGAAGGATAAAGTTTCCAACTTTACCTTCCAGAATCACTTTGAATGCTCTAAGGTCCTTATCAAAGATTGGAAAGCTCCAAAGCCTTGCCACTTGGTCCAATACCTTAGGGATCTGGAATACCTCCTTTCCAGAAGAGTTTCTAGTCCTCAAAACGTTCCAAAGATGAAGGCTTTATGGTCACACATGTCCAATGCATGTCTTTAACTCAAAATGGACATCAAGGGGAAATATACTCTAGAAACCCTTGCATGGCATCCTTGCTTGAACAAAAGCTAAATCTAGCCCACCTTGGGGCTCTTTTTCCCTGGAGATTCATAAAGTTGCAACCTTTATGAACCCCATGCATGCAATCAACAATAATAATGGGAAATAAAGAGTAAACTCATGATCTAACCATTTCCTAAGATAAAAATCAAGTCTTGAAGACTTACAACAGTCCACAAGATTATCAAGCTCAAGAGTGAGGGCTTGGTTTGCTGGATCTCCTCCTTCTCACTAAATCCTTCTTCTTAAGCTCCAAAAATCACTCCTAGCTCACAAAATGGAAGAGAATGGGGATTAGGGTTTAGCACATACATTTTTAGGGTTTGGAGGCTGATGGAAGGTCAGCCTCAAAGTCCTTAAGGATATTATATATGGTGTAAACCCTAAAAATTAGGGTTTCTCTTTACAGCTCCTACTTGTCGAGTCGGGCCTTCGGACTCGTCGAGTAGGATCCAACTTCCGTATCCTCTTGATAGCCTCCACTCGAAGAGTCGGGGCTCCCAACTCGTCGAGTCCCAGCACCAAAACCCTAAAATTTTAAAAATTAAACTAATACCTGGAACATGTGTTACACATTGGTTGGATAACCTGGTATTGTTGATATTCTGAGTAGGGGATAGATATGCATGCTAGTCTTGATATGCTAGTCTGGTAGATCAGTAGGACTACCTGTGATTATGTCTGCATGATTATCTGTATATTTTTTTTATCTGTCGGCATATTAAGTTGGGTTGAGTTTTTATTGCTTCGTGTTGTAGGCAAAAAACCCTGGAGCACTCCAGACATGAGCTGAGGGCTGGGTAGGCAATGGTAGACTCATACTGAGGGCTCAATAGCATTCCATATACGAGTTGAGAACCCAGTTGGTATGCCAGAGTCGTACTGAGGGCTTGATGGTATCGGAGCAATCCAGATATAAGCTGAGGGCCGGGTAGAGCATGCCAAACTTATACTGAGGGCTCAGTTGCATTCCAGATACGAGTTGAGGACCCGGTTGGTGTGCCAGACTTGTACTGAGGATTGAACATTGGAATTCTAGTCCAAGGACTGACTAGGTTGGAGCAAGCCAGACATAAGCTTTGGGCCCCGGGGGAAGCCAGAATTATGCTGTAGGATCAAGAGCAGGTCATATATGAGTTGTGGTGCCATTAGGCAAGCCAGACTCATATTGTGGGCTCAGGGGTAATCCAGTCTATTAGCTGTGGACCTAGTACATGTTTTTATTTGTATATGTGATTTGTTTGTGTGTTGGTACTTTGGGGGAACTCACTAGGCTTTGTGCTTACAATTTTGTTTATGGTTTCAGGTTCTTCAGATGATTCGTGGCAAGGCGAAGGCGTGACTGTACACATCCTTGGTTTTATAACGGATTGGATATTAGGAGACTCTGATTTTAAATCATGTTTGTGAGATCATGCTTTTTTAAACACTTTTGTAAATAAATGGGTTGCGCTGAAAAGTTTAAAATTTGTCGAAATTTTTGGAATGTTACATTATTCCTCCGGTGTTCGCCAACTAGAAGCCCCTAAAACCATTTCTAGCCACTTGCCTCCTCCCTCCCTCCAACCACCTGCTCTTGCCCTCTCTCCTTCACCGATTCGGTACCGGAAACAAAAACACAGGAGGCAGCCGAGAGGCTGTTGGCATAACCTCTTGCCACTTCAAAACTTCCCCTCGACCACCACCATTGTTACCAATTGGTGTTCTTAATTATTTTGTGGCGTTTACAAGTCCAAGTCTCCATTTTTTATTGCGGTTTCGTAGGTTACTTCAAGTCCAAAACAACTCGGGTTTAAGTTGTTTCTAGTTCATTTTTATCGAGGTGCTCCCGGAAACTATCACATTCTCGAGTCTAAACCAATTTCATGTATCTAAGGTGAGTGCTTACAACCCCATTTTAAAGCTTTTATATATTTCGGGGGTGGGGTGGGTGGGCGGGGGGAATATATGTGCTCACATATTTTGTTTATGCAAAACATACAACAAAATGTTATCATTTTATGAGAAAATGAAACATACCTAGTTTATAAATATTATTTTAAAGTAACAGCTCATTTATACATAAACTAGTTCTAAACTTGATATATACATGTAACACCCGTAGATCCGCGCTAAACAATTAAGATATAATAAGCGTTAAAAATGACTTTTTGATAGAAGATTATTTACGATAAATAATCTTAACCAAAGTTATAGTATATATCACAACGATTACGTACATATAAAAAACGTTTAAATCTGACTTATAACGAAGAAGTTATCACTCGTTGAAGTTTCGTGATCAAATCGACATGACTCTACATATAGTAAAAAGTGAGATTTTGATAAAATACTTTTTAGCCTTAGTAATCTAAACGAAAGTTATAGTATTTGTTAAATCAAGAGTGTACATATAGATAACATCCAAATATGTCTTCAGTAGAGGAAGTTATGATTTTTCGAAGTTTTAGTGTAGTAGTGCGGGCACAAAAATCGAATTTTACATCGGTTGATTTTTAGCCGAAATGATCTAAATGAGAATTGAAGATCTCGTTAATGGGAGTTCAACAACAAAAAGACAGTCGAAAACGGAGTCAGTATGTAGAAGTTATGAATTTTACATGGTCATTAGCAGTGTAATCTTCTCAAATAGTTAAATTTAAGAGTGGTTAAGAATTAGCCGACAGGGTCAAAAGTAAAGTTGTATTACTCAAAGATACCTACGCGTGGATATATAGAACTTAAAAAACAGAGCTCATATGTGAAAGTTATGAATTTTGAAGATTGAAGTTCTACCTGCATTTTTACTTGCTACCCACGCCACTACGCTGGGCGTACGTAGTACACTGTACGTACACCGGAATTACGCTTGGCATAATCGTTTCTGGCAACCTATAAATAAGTGGTGAAAATCCCTCATTTTCTCACATCCTTCAAACCAAATTGCTCCTAGACTTATTTTTTCTTGAGTCCAAGTTCTTCTAGTCCTTAGGGGTGTTTAGCAAGGCTCTAGGCATTAGTGATCCCAGAAAAAATAAAAGCTTTCGAGTCCGAGTTCTGCTTGCAAACTTTCTGGTTTTCGATAAAACCTATGTAAGTTAAGATGCACTTACTATACTTTAAGTGTACCTTATATTTACAGTCATAAGTGGTTATTATGAACTAATAAATAATATTTTTCAGTGATTCCAACGTCATATTACTGATTGATCTACTTATGGGGATGATGTCTAGGCTGGATTTAGTGAGTTGTTTAGAGTGGGATGTCCAAATAGTATACTCTGTATACCAAATGGACCCTACCTCCGATAAGATCCTACCTGGTTGTCTCTTATCAGTTATAGATCAACAAACATTAGGATTATTGAGAAATTTAGACTATTAATTAGTTATAAAGATATATTAGACTAAGACTTAGTGATAATGATACTAGGTTACATCAAAGGAAAAGCCAACTGCTAGAAGCGAAGAACTCCCCAACTTTCCATTCATCACTTTAACAAGTGAGTGCATAGTTATTTTTGTCTTACAGAGAGATATGAAGTATTTAACTACTTAGATGCTATGTGTGTCTATTGTCTGAATTTGCAATACTTGTGCTCGATATTTTTACTTGGTTATACTATATTGAACTATTTTATAATACCTAAAGTGTATTTGGTAGCAAAGGGTTATATGAAGTAATATAGAATGAGGGATTGTATCCAACATGGTATTATTGTACTGCTAAGGATTAGTCATCTATTAGGGTATAAAGGATGGCCACCGACTAATCTAGACAAGTCTGGTCAACATGGACATCTTTGCAACCTATAGAAGTTTTATTAAGTCCTCCACGCACATGGGCACAACCTGTTGATGTACCTAAGTTGTACATGGGCAGAATTACAACCTGGAGGTGTTAATCAGTTGTAGATAGGCAGGTTTACAACCTGTAGGTGTTAATCAATCAAGAAAGGGCAGGTATACAACCTCTAGGTGTTGGTCAATTATCTTGCAGGTAGATCTATGACATGTAGGCATTAATGAACCATACACGGACAGGTCTTTGACCTATAGGTGTTACTAAATTATACATGGGCAGGTCCCCAATCTTTAGATGTTAAGGAACCTCATACAGACATGACTATGAACTGTAGGTATGAACGAATTATTCATGTGAGTACTTCATTCAATCCATGACTATCTTATTAGTATATATTGCTAATGGACATGAAAATCAGTATTGTTTAGTTAGAGATCTTTTAGGATAGATCCCTTGAGATCATCGATCTAGGATTAGGGAGTGAGAATAACGGGAATGGGTAATCTGGTAATTTGTTTGATGTAAATTATATAATTGTAACAAACTAATTATAATATTGTAGGTTGAAAACCCTATGTACTCACCAGGTTTCCCGACTGGGCCCAATCAGTTTATTGTATCACAAGTAGTGATTTAAAAGATACATTCAACCGAGAGATTCGAGGAGTATTAGGCCACTAGTTTAATTACTGTAAGGCTTCTAGTATTTTATTATGCTTATGTTTCTGTATTCCCGATGACATCTCAAAGTTTCAATTTAAATAAAATACATTTCTTCAGAAATTCTATGATAATATCATTATCATGTTTTTGGGAACAAATTCCACAATATTATTCCTCAAAATGGATATTTTGATTTTGGATAAGCATAAAGCAATCAGTTTTTTTGCCATGAAATTGGGGATGTCAAAGTTGGTATCTGTGACATCCACAATTTCTCGGCTAGAAAAGGCCGATTTATTTATGCTTATGTAAAATCAAAGTGTTGTTTCTAAAGAATAATATTGTAGAATTTGTTCCCAAAAACATGATAAAAGCATTTCCGAAGAAATGTATTTTATTTATGTTAAAAACTCTAGGATGCCATCGTCAATACAGTACATAAGCATAAATGGGAATAACATAGGCCTTATAAACATCTATTATTCTACTGGCCTAAACTCCAAAAATCTCTCATCCAATCATCACACTTGTGCTCTCGTGCCACTACCTGTAATATAATAAACTATGTGGGTCAGGCTTGGGGGCCTGGTGAGTACATAGGGTTTTCAACCCACAAAAATTAAATCTTATAATTATAATTTATCATCCAAATATCAAACCGATTACCCCTTCCCGCTATCCTCATTCTCTGTCCCTAACATCTGTTTTCAAGGGACCTATCCTAAGGATCATCTTCGGCATAGACAATAATGATTAGGGGATCCCTTAGCAGTATATATCAATAAGGCAACCATGGGGGGATGGAGTACACCTGGTGATCCCTAACTTCAAAAACACCTATAGGTTACGAGCATGCTAGTGTTCCACTTAACTGTCTAGAATAGTCTGTGGTTGTCATCTATACTCCGCTAGACGACTGGATTATCTTTAAAGTCAAGGCCTTTCATCATCTATATCATATTTCATTTTTCAACATCTATATCATCTTTCATCTTTCATCTCTCATCATCTATATCATCTTACATCTACCCATCTTTACCTAATATATTTATAGGTCATAAAAATACATATACAGTTAAAAATAAAATAAGACATGTATATATCGATCATTAAGCATAGATATGAGGAACATAGATAATAGGCACATATAGCATATTATTATTTTAAATACTTTATATATATGTGTAAGATGAAAGTAATTATGCACTCACTTGTTAAAGTGAACGACTCAAAATTCGGGCATGGCTTCGCTTCTAGCAACTGACATTTCCTTTGACGTGAACTAGTATCACTAATAGGAAGTCATAGCCTAATGTTTTTAATGATATACTAGACCTATCAATCATTCCAATGAATACCGATAGTTCTATCAAATAAGGATCAGCTAGGCAAGACAGTTGGGAGGCAAGATCATTTCGGTATAAAGCTTTTCTGAAATCCAACAACCAAGTCAACATGACCATTCTAGACTCCTCTCCAGTAAGTATATTAATCAGTATAACGACTTGGAATCACTAATAAATCTTATTTATGGGTTCATAATAACGACTTATGACTATAAATATAAGTTACATTAAAAAGGCTAGAGTGTAGCTTAACTTACAAAGGTTTTAGCGAAAACTAGAAAAAATGCACTGGCAGAACTCTGGGATGATAGCTACTAGATGTAGGTCTCCTAGGGACTTCTAAACCTGCCAAAATACCCTAAACTCTAAGAAGAATTCAGAAAAAAATAGTAGAAATTGAGAGAGAGTTGTGTAGAGAAGATGTGGGATGGAATGAACTCATGGCATTTATTTATAGCCAGGAAATTGGACCTGTGTGTTGTGCATCTGAGCGAAGTTGGTCCCCAAGACTGCTGCCACGTGTCAGGTGTAGATTCGTCCATGCCCCCTTGTAGAACGTCACGCGTGCCCACCATCCATCTGCGTGCTTTGCATGGATTTCCACTTCTTTAAAATTTTGTATCCTCCTCATACGAGCTTCGATTTTGACATATTTGATATCCACGCGTAGCTATCGATGAGATCTACAACTTCCCTTTTGACTATGTCGGTTAATTTTAACTTCATTTTTAAAGTTATATTTTTAACAAGCTTAGACTATTAAATTCAGTTAAAAATTTATAACTATCTTATCCGATGTCCGCTCTCATTTGTCTTTATATTAATGGAATCCTAACAGTGAGATCTTCAACTCTCGTTTAGATTATTTTGGCTAACAATCTACCAATCTAAAATTCGATATCAGTGCGCACACTACTAAGTCGAATTAGGAAAAATCATAATTATTGAAGTCAAATTTAGACGATACCTATATCCATGAATTCGCTTTTATGATAAATATAACTTTCATTTAGATTACTAAGGCTAAGAATCGACCTATATCTAATTTTCTATTTATGATATCCGTAGCCATGCCGGTTCGAGCACGAAACTTCAGCGGATCATAACTTTTTCGTTCTAAGTCCGTTTTGAGTGGTCCTTATAACTCCAAAATCATTGTTACGACTACTACGTCTTACTCTTAGGCTATTCGTTCTAATCGTTAATCTATTTAGATGCGAATTGTATTCCTATTTCTTTTACGTAGCTAAAAGCACACACACACAATATATATATATATATATATATATATATATATATATATATATATATATATTTATATATTTATATATATATATATATATATATATATATATATATATATATATATATATATATATATATATATATATATATATATATATATATATATATATATACCACATAATACTAAAATAACTCTCCTTTATTTATCTAAAACGGTTACATTAGTTGACCCTAATTATTACATCATTTTTATTAATGCTTAGTGGCAAATGCTGGCATTACAATTCTCTTCCCCTTAGGATGATTCCATCCCTGAATCATCAAACAGATGTGGATATCGACCCTTTATTTCGTCCTTTACTTCGTAAGTGAGGTTCGGCCTATTCGAATGTTTCCATCATACTAGCACTAATTTGAATGTAACTTCTTCGTCTTATGTTTAACAATCTTGTCGGGCTCTTTAGTTAGCCTCTTACTGTCATCAATACTTAATTTCGAAATTGGAATTATATCGGGAACTTCCCCCAAGAACTTCCTCAAATAACACACATGGAAGGTGTTATGAATACCACCAAGCTCTGCTGGCAAATGTAACTTCTTTGCCTGCTTTCCAATCCTCTTCAGCACTTTAAATGGTCCAATAAACCTTGGACTCAACTTCCCTCTCTTAGCAAATCTTATAAGTCCCTTCGATGGTGAGACTTTAAGCAACACCAAATCTCCGACTTTGAAATTCATTGGTCGTCTCTTCTTGTCAGCATAACTCTTTTGACGGTCTTGATTTGCTAACATCCTTTCCCTAATCACATCCAGCTTCTCAACAGTCTAGTGGACAATATCGGGACCTATAAATTGCTTCTCTCTAGCTTTAAGCCAACAAGATGGCGTATGACACTTCTATCGGTACATGGATTTATAAGTTGGCATCTTAATATTCGAGTGGTAACTATTGTTATAGGAAAACTCTACTAGAGGTAGATGCTCATCCCAGTTACCTTGAAATTCCATGGTACATGCTCTTAACATCTCTTCTAGTGTTTCAGTTGTCCTTTCACTCTGACCATCAGTCTGTGGATGGTAGGACGTACTCAAACACAACTTTGTACCCATTTCCTATTGTACACTTTTCCAAAACCTAGAAGTGAAACGATTGTCACAATCTGATATAATCGTTAGGGGAACACCATGAAGTCTTACTATCTCCTTCACATAGACAATTGAAAGCTTATCCATAGGGCACTTCTCATTGGCTTCTATGAAATGTGCGCTCTTCATCAATCGATCTGTGGTTACCCAAATCATATCATTGAGTTTCTTCGTCCTAGGTAACTTAGTTACAAAATCCAAGGTGACACCCTCCCATTTACCCATGGGTATTGGTAAGGGATCCAAATTCCCATAAGGTTTCTGATGTTGCGCTTTAACTCTTGTGCAAGTCACACATTCAGCCACATACTCACTACAAGAAAACCCCGATTTTGCTAGGGAAGGAATCCGTTGCTAAAATCTGAAATTCCGTTGCAAAAGACGAATAGCGACAGAATTTGCGACGACCAATTTCCATCCCAAAAAACTCCGTAGCGAGAGTTTGTTTGGGAAACAATAATTTCGTTGCAATTGTGACAACAGAATAAAATCCATTGTAGATGTTATTTCGTCGTGTATTCCGTAGTAGGATTTCATCACAAATTATATGGTAGTAAATCCCTAGCAAATTCCGTGGTGGTGAATCCCTAGCAAATTCTATGGTGCTGATTCCCTAGCAAATTCGGTGGTGATGAATCCCTAGAAAATTCCATGGTGGTGAATCCCTAGCAAATTCCGTGGTGGTGAATCCTTAGCAAATTCCGTAGTGGTGAATCCCTAGCAAATTCCGTGGTGGTGAATCCCTAGTAAATTCCGCGGTGGTGATTCCCTAGCAAATTCCATGGTGATGAATCCCTAGCAAATTCCATGGTTGTGGGTCCCTAGAAAATTTGGTGATGATGAATCCCTAGGAACTTCCATTTGATGACTTACTAGGAAATTTCGTGGTCATATATCCCTCATAATTTTCGTGTTGTATATTATATAGTGGATTCCATATCAAAGATTCCATATGGACGGATGGATAATTGATTTATAAATTAAATCCAAATTATTTGGTAGTAATATACGAAAAACAAAAATAACAAAAAAAATCAAATAACATTATATCAAAAAATAATACAATAACTATTTATTACATGGAAAATGGAAAGTGGCTAATCCAAAATAAATACTTTGCAATAAACATATCAACACTTTATGACCTATTAGTGTTGATGTTTTATAATGACATTAATAAGATCCATTTCCGTTTAAGTTGTTTTTCAAGTTGCCCGACTCTTGGTTGTTTTGTTCTTCTTGGGCCTTCATTATTTCTTTAAGCTCTTCGTTTTTCTCTTTGTGTTTAGCAACAACCTCCCTCATTTCTTCAAATTCATCATTTCTTTCCGGAATGTAAGATACATTCGTTTTACCGTTAATATATGGAACCACCTTTGCAAAAGAGCCTAATCCATAAAGTCTTTTTTTTGTCATGACCACCAACATCATAAAATAGTTTGTCCTCCTCAGCTTCCAACTCTTCCCGTTTTGTTATATAGGCCGCCTACAAAATAAAAATAATATAAGTTAAAACATATCAAAGTTATGAATGACATTATGGACAATATAAAATTTTAATTGCACTAAAATGAATATTACATGAATTTGTCTATCTTTTCCAATTTATGAATGTGACTCCATCGTGATTCTTCGTGTGTGTATACAGGAACAATTCACTATGGGATGGATCACCTCCTAATTTCATCTTCTTCATAAATACCATAAAATGTCAAATATACATATAAACATAAACATTGATGGGGTAGATTTTTGGATAGGTGTTGGTGATGGGGTATATTATGGGGTAGGTGTTAGGATAGATGTATATGTTAAGGATGTGGTAGTTCCTTTAGGTAAGGAGGATGTGGTAGTTACCGTAGTTGTTGAGGATGGTATTGTCAATGAAGGTTTTAAGGTTGTGGTAGTAGATATAGGTGTTGATGATATGGTAGTGGATGTCGGTGTTGAGGATGGTTTCGATGATGTACGTGCTGAAGTTTTGGTTGTAGATGTAGGTGTTGAGGATGGTATTGGTCTAGTTGCTGAAGTTTTAGATGTATTTGCTGAGGATCGTGTGGATGTTGTAAGTGATGCCGAGGAAGTGGTAGTCATGGTTGGTGTTAATGATTTAGGTTTAGTGGTTTTGGTGCTATATGTTATAGGTTCATTGGATGTGGTTGCTGATTTTGGGAAGTCGACTTCTTCATCTTGTAAGTGCCTTCTTATGAATTTTGTAGTTGAAGTCTTGTTGCGGTTCTAAACCTGCGGTGCAATGAATTTAGTTTCCTTCACACCTGATGCTCCTTTTGGTTTCAATTTCAACATCTTTCTTGCTTAAACATAAACAAAAAACTATAGTCAATTCCAATGTATTAAAGATGATAAACTATTGATGAGTAGAGAACAATCATACAATAAAAATAAGTTATAGATGAAGACATTACTACGCATACATACTGTTGAATACAATTAATATTGCCTACTTTGTTAACATTTAATTAAAGTGCGGCAAGCATAGATTATGAAATCCAAACCAATGTAGTTGTAATTTAAGATGATAATATATATGAAGATGATCAGAGAACAAGAAACGATGATGACGACAATAGTAAATTAAGTAAAAATAAATTTTAGATGAGTGACAACCTATATCGCCAAAGTCAGTGCACAAACGTAAATGTAACGTCCGGATTTTCAGGGATATTATTGTATAAGTTAACCTTGAGGTTGAAGAAGAGACTCGTCCAACTCGTCGAGTCGAGTCAAGATTGCCCGCGTGGATTTAATGAGTGGACTCGACGAGTCAGAGGAGGGACTCGCCGAGTAGGCTCTGGGCAGAGAAACCCTAATTTTCCGGACTTGTGCCCTATTTAAATGGACTTAAGCCCTTATTTCTGCCTCCCTTATCTCCAGAGAGCCCTGTGGGAAACCCTAGATCAGTTCCACCCATTGGGAGAGAGAGTGGCTAAATTGGGTGTTATTGTGTAATTTTGAGAGGGGATTTGGAGAGCATCTTGGCTTGGATCAAGAGAAGGCTTTGGATCCAGAGATTCTTCAGAGTTCTGCTTCAGTTGGAGGTAAAAAGATGCTATCTTGATCATTTCCTTATGAGATCTTGTTTTAAGGGAACTTTTAGGGCTTTCTTCCATCTATCTTGTATCATGGAGTGATTTGTGTATGGTTTGAGGTTGGGACCTCCGATCTGGACTATGAGTGGCCTTGTGAGTCCAGAAACCCGAGCTTTATTGAGTTGGAAGCAAGCTCTTGTACATCAAGCCCTTATTGGAACATATTTTGGCATTATGAGCCTTATATGCCATGCGTGAACGTAAAGCTTGCAGCTTTACGTGCTATTCGAGCCTTAGGATAGTAGATCTAGTGGTTGGAGTGATAGATCTGCCTTAAATCGTCTGAATGAGAAATCAGATCAAAGGACTCGCGTGAGTCCATGAACTGACTCAATGAGTCGGCGAGGGTTTGTCCCGATGGATTGATTGTGCGATAACTCGGCGAGTTGGGGGTCAACTCGACGAGTTGGACTTTTGAGACTTTTGAGGATACGAGGGGACTCGACGAGTCACAGGAGTGCACTCGACGAGTGGGGTCAAACATGGACCGTTGACTCGAGTTGACTTCTGTTGACTTTGGGGTTTTGGTCAAACATGAGTAATAGAGACCATGGAGGGGTAAAATGGTCTTTTATGGACTTCAAAGAGTTAGAGAGAGAAAGAGTAACCTTCGGTTACTTGAGTCGTGAAAAAAGTATTAATTAGAGATATTCATCCTTTGTGTTAGGCGGAGGCTAGTTCGAGATCCGAGCGCGAGGTTACCTGCTCACCTATTTGCGAGGTGAATCTTCTCACTATACTTTACCTAGAGTGCTAATTATGTGTGACTAGAGGGTCTTATGTGCTTGCTTGAGTTATGCATGATTGTGTGATATGTATTGTATGCTATATTATTTGTTGCTTAGACCGGACCGGAGGGTCCAACGAACTATGAGGCCAGAGGGTTCTCAATCAGACCGGACCGGAGGGTCCAACGAGCTAGACCAGACCAGAGGGTCCAACGAGCTACGGGACTGGAGGGTCCCGCTGAGACACATTGACCGGAGGGTCTTATCTGCGTTATATCCATGAGAGGCTAATGGGATATGTGTGGTATTTTGGGGAACTCACGAAGCTTCGTGCTTACCGTGTTATGTGTTATGTGTTTCAGGTTCTTATCAGGATCGCGGGAAGGCGCCGACTTGATTGTACACACATCTGAGTTGGAGATATGTCTTTGGAGGATCCTGGAGTTGTGATAAACAATTTTGAAATGTGTTGATAATTTGATACTTGTGATTTTGAGAAAATGTGACATGTGGTTTATTGTGTTTTAAAATGGAAAATTTTGTTTGAAATTTACGGTGTTACAGTAATGAAGAAAGATTTTGATGAATTACCCACCGGAGATGATTACCAAAAATGTAAATCCTATTTCTATTAAGTTAACTTACCCTAATATGCAGCCTTAGCGTTTGTAGGTTATAGGGAAAGGAATTTCGAAATATTTTGAAGCTCCACTAATGAAAAATTCAAACTATACAAATTATTGCTAAATATTTAGTAATTCAAACTTTTTAAAGTAGTTCCAACTTGGTAGAAAAGGTATATAATGTCAAGAAAGAACAAAGAGTAACGAGGTGTTCATACCATAATTTTAATTTAAAATTTTAAACGAGAATTAAACAATAATAAACTATACATCTTTATGTTGCTACGTTTGAACAAAAATTTATATATAAAGGATGTATGGGACATGGATCGATGTGTTAGTTTCTTATAGTGTCATGGTAACCCCCATGGATGACATATGGGTCATGGGTGTGATGGTAACACCCATGGATGACATATGGGTCATGGATCAAGTTGTAGTTGCTTATAGTGTCACGGTAACACCCATGGATGACATATGGGTCATGGGTGTGATGGTAACACCCATGGATGACATATGGGTCATGGGCCGCTTATAGTGTCATGGTAATACCCACGTATGACATTTGGGTCATAGGTCATTGTGGTAGTTGCTTATAGTCTAATGGTAACACCCATGGATGACATATGGGTCATGGATCAAGTTGTAGTTGCTTATAGTGTCATGGTAACACCCATGGATGACATATGGGTCATGGGTATGATGGTAACACCCATGGATGATATATGGGTCATGGGTCATGTGGTAGTTGCTTATAGTGTCATGGTAACACCCATGGATGACATATGGGTCATGGGTGTGATGGTAACACCCATCGATGGCATATGTGTCATGGGCTGCTTATAGTGTCATGGTAATAGCCATGGATGACATTTGGATCATAGGTCCATGTGGTAGTTGCTTATAGTGTAATGGTAACACCCATGGATGAGATATGGGTCACGGATCAAGTTGTAGTTGCTTATAGTGTCATGGTAACACCCATGGATGACATATGGGTCATGGGTGTGATGGTAAGACCCATGGATGACATATGGGTCATGGGTTGCTTATTGTGTGTATGATAATTTTAGACACCAAATATAAAGGCCAAAATACATGGCCTCTTAAAACCACCATTTTAGTGTGTGATTGGATTGAAAACACCATTTTAATGTGTAAACATAACCATTTAATGTTTTGCCATTGGAGTTGGTCTAATAATTTGAGTGTAATATGAGGAACGATTTGTAGTAAATATACATTTGCTATATTTATATTGTACTTATATAATTACTTCAAATACCATGTATTAATTCGAAGCCACATTAATAAAGATAATATTAAACTTATTCAATTTTGAGAAACATAAGGTACTTTAGTTCAGCCGGATGACACGTCTTTCTTCTTTCCCGAACTCGGAGGTTCGAATCCTACTTCCTTCAATCTTTTTATTTAACTTCGTCTTTTTCATTTAAATTGTCAAAGTTCCACTTTGACCCATAAAAGGTTATAATGTTTTAATAATTTTTTTTGACACGAATACCCTTAGTAATCACATATTTGGAATGATTTCAAGGGCACTTTGGTCTTTTTGCACACTACATCGTTTAGGCGCCATGCTGGTTCTGACGTCATGACGTCGTTTCAGTTCTTCAAGCATTCAGAACGTATCAAATCTTCCCTACGGTAAAACTCCAGACAAACATTTAAACCCCCAAATCGTCGATAGGTAATCGCTCAGAAAATCGATTTTCGTCGATAATATTGACTCCGGTACTTAGTCCACGACCAGAGCATTATAAAGTAAGGTTTTTTTCCTTACCCTGTTACACCGTTTTTCACGATTATGCCTAATTTTTTTTTAAAATTGAAATCAACTAATGCAATGTGTATTTTGTAAGTAGAATGTCGAATACAAGAAGTTGTAGTTCGTTGGATGATCTTCCAATAGAGATTTTGAGTTGGATTATTCAAATGTTAGGGTCAGAATCTGCAAAAGACATCATCTCTACAAGACTTTGGTAATTCTCAATAAACATCGACTAATGAATGTATATTTTATGAAATATAATTTGATTTATTAGTTATTTATGGTGTATTTTAATTTTTGAAGTTCAAAAAAGATGTATGTCGCGGGGGGTGATCCTCAAGTGTGCAGAATAACATCCCTACACATGATTGAAGGGATGGGTCCCAAACATCTTAGTGCTGATTTATTTATACGCACATGTGCAGTGCATAGTAACAATTAAGCCATGTTTAGACAAGGAGCGGTATGTGTAATTTCTGTAATTTTATGTAATTTGATTTCAGTTATTAATTTTTAGTGTCATTGATGTTAATGATATTGTTATTCTATTAACAGGAGGAGTGCTTATGTGATGTCAATTTTGATGTCGAAATGACTTTGTTGAGAGAGGCAGCAGATGAGGATCATCGAGAGGCAATTTATTTGCTTGAAATAATCTACATTTCAAGAGGGCATCCTGAGTGCGATCAAGGTATGTATGGTATATATATGTACATTAAATTTTATATATAGTTAATTAATACATGTTTATAGTCTGGGGTTAATATTTAGTGTTGTGTTGAATAGTATTTATTGTTGTGTTGAAACGACTACATTGGATTAATTGATAGTTTTTTTAATGTGTAGGTTTACAGCTACTTGATGCGTATTTTGGTTTGGCAGTTCCGGATCATGAGGAGTACACAGGTGTTGTTGATACTGCCAGAGATTTGTTGATGACTTTTGATGTTGTTCATATACTTACAACGAATAACATCACATTCCAATGTGAATAGGCATATCATTCTGTTCAAGGGGCATTTTTGGTAGGACTTGAAGAGGATGAGGATCCACAAAGGTATTGCATCGTTTGCCGTTGGCATGCGGAGTACGGTAGGTTTTGTAGGTTTCTTAAATATAGATATGGTTGATAATGGACATTTTGGTCATTTTGTTACGCTATGGTTGATAATGGACATTATAACTTATGATATTTATGTTTTAGATAAGAAAGATTTGGAACCAATCAAATACATATCATTTTATTAATCAAAATATATAATCGACTATTAGGTTTAAATCTTTTTTGGTAATCAAGTAAAGTACATGATAAAATGTATGTCGTAAACAATTAAAAACTAAAATAAATTTAATTTTCAAGTAACTTTTGGTTAATGGACTTAAAAACAAGTTGGTATTCAAGTCGTTATTAATAAAAAAAATATATGTCGAATATGTAACTTAATTAGCTATACATCTATATTTATTATGCATGTTATTTAAATTTATTACCCGTGTACTACACGGGTTTTAACCTAGTATTGAATAATATCGACCAAATACTTTGACCTTGTATCCATCCACCACATCGAAATCAAGGGTTGTCGAAGGTTCCCTCATACACTCTTTCTTTGAATCTGTGTTCTACAATTCTCAAATTCAATTAAACCATTCTATAAATATTCTATGCCATTATCAAATCATCAAAGTGATTCATCCATTCAAATGAGAAAACTTTGAAGATTGGTTCATCATTCAGTCATTAATTTTGTGAAACGCTTTGTTGTAAAGTTACCTTTGTAATATTTACATTGTAAATATATATTTACTTCAAATCTCATCTATTAATTCGAAGCGACATTAATGAACATAATATTGTGTTATTTAAATGTATGTTATACAGATTTAACACCATGAACAATGCTAATAGAGCGTGGATGTATGAAAGAAAATATAATCGTGGTTGTGTATTGTCTGTTTTCATACAAGGAGTGACAAAATTCATAGACTTTGCTACCAGTCAACAAAGGTTCATGGAATAAGATAGAATCAAATGCCCATGCATCAAATCTCGTAACATACCATATTGAGACTCTGATACTGTTAAGCATCATTTGTACAAGTCAGGTTTTGTTCCGGAATATTGGTTTCAGGATAAACATGGTGAAACATCCATTGATGATGACAATACATCTTTAGGGGTGGATGATTCAAACATAAATTTGAATGAAGGTGAATGTACTTATAGAGAAATGGTCATAGATGCAATGGCTCCTGATTTTAATACTAGTAATCCTAAGGAGGAGCCAAATGCACTAGATAAAAAATTATTTGATATGCTAAAGGAAGCCGACAAAGAGTTGTGGTCTGGATGTAAAAAAGTCACACAGCTGTCTGCTGTAGCTAGACTATTGAATATAAAATCATAGTATCGCATAACTGAACAAAGTTATGATGCCATATGCCAATTGATAAATGATGTGTTACCGGAGGAGAATAATATGGTAGGTAGTTTATACGAGAGCAAAAAGTTAATACAAGCACTATGTTTGCCTATGGAGATGATTGACTGTTGCAGGTTTGGATGTATGATATATTGGAGGGGAGACAATCTTTATCAGTGCAAATTCTGCAATGCAGATAGGTACAAACGGTGAAAATTTTTGGCAAGATGTTCTCGCGTATCCTTTAAGAGAATGCATTACTTTCCTTTGACTCCAAGGTTGAAGAGACTGTATGCTTCACAAGCCACAACCGCTTCCATGCAATGACACTCCGAAGATCATGGACATGATGTTGGAGTATTGTGTCCTCCACCCGATTCAGAAGCTTGTAAGCACTTTGACAAAATTCATCTTTCATTTGCAGTAGAAATACGTAATGTTAGATTAGGCCTAAGTACATATGGGTTTGCACCACATGGAGCATTTGGAAAAATAATATTCATCTTGGCCTATTATTATAACACCTTATAATTTGCCACCTTCTATGTGCATGAAAGAGCCTTACATGTTTTTGACCGCACTTGTGCCAGGACCGTCAAACCCTAAGCATAAAATAGATGTATTTTTGCAACCAGTTGTTGTAGAATTGGAGCAGTTATGGGAAGAATGCATAGTAACATATGATATATCTTTAAAACAAATTTTCCATTTACGAGCATCTTTGATGTAGACAATAAGCGATTTTCCAGCATGTTCAATGTTGTCAAAATGGTCTAAAGCAGGTAAGCTAGCATGTCCACATCATGTGAAACATACACAAGCATTCATACTAAAGAATGCTAATAAGATGTCATGGTTTGACTGCCATAGAAAATTTCTATAGGTAAATCACCCATATAGAAAGGATAAAAATAAGTTCAAGAGGAATCGTGAAGTGAGAGAAGGTCTTCCTCCAAGTAAGAATGGTGAACAAACTCTAAGGGAAATTAAACAATTAGTGAAGTGACTAAACTAAATGTTGCGATCATTGTTGGAAAAAGAAAAGCATATTTTGGGATTTACCATATTGGAAAACAAAACTCATTAGACATAATTTCGATGTTATGCATATTGTGAAAAATGTATTTGAGAACTCTTTTTACACTGTAATGGATGTCAAAGCGAAGACGAAGGACAATATAGCAGCGAGAAGAGATATGAAACTCTATTGTATGAAGAGAAAAGGAGTCGAAGATGATCAAAGAGCGTACTATGCTCTAGACAAGAATCAAAAGAAAGTCATATGTGAATGGGTGGAGAAATTGCGTTTCCCCGATGGCCATGTTTCTAATTTGGGGAGGTGTGTTGATTTAAACGGGTGTAGACTATTCAGAATGAAAAGCCACGATTGTCATGTTTTTATAAAAAGATGGATGCCAATTACATTTTGGTGAGATGTTGCCAAAACATGTGTGGAAAGCATTAACAGAGTTGAGTCTTTTCTTTAAACATTAACAACAACATCAATCACAACAAAAGATATGGAATGGATTGAAGCCAAGATCTAAATTATTCTATGTACATTAGACACCATCTTTATCCCTGGTATTTTTAACTCCATGAAACATTTACCAGTACATTTGCCATACGAAGCGAAGATAGCCGGTCCCGTCCAATATCGGTGCATGTATCCATTTGCAAGATTTGTATGTTACATCAAAATGTATGTTGCTATTTTTGTAAGCTAATTTAAATCTTCTTTACTGTAGATATCTAAATTAGTTGAAAAAATATGTGAAAAATAAAGCTCGAGTGGAAGGGTCCGTTGTTAACGCGTACTTGTTTCGTGAAGCATCAATATTTTGCTCTCACTATTTCAAGACTGGTGTCCCCACACGTAATAGAATGTTGCCTCGAAATGATGATGAAGGAGGAGATTAGCAACCTGATGATAACAACAAAATTTTAGATATATTTTCATATCCTGGTCGTAATTATGGAAGATTCAGGAATAGAATGTTGTCTGATGAGGAATTGCATGCTGCCCAAACTTATATATTCCTTAACGATGATAAGATCAAACATTACATCATGTAAGTAACATATACTTCACTTTTAATTATAATAATCATTTGTTATGTAATTGCTTTGAATAACTTTTACATGCATGATTTTGTTTATTAAATCATAGTAACTTTAAAACTGTTATTTAAATGGTAATGCATAATATTTGAAGAAGATTTGAATGAACTTATTGGATATGGATGAACAGGAGCTTGCAGCTGAAGTTGAGAAGAACTTTGTTGTATGGTTTCAAAACTACGTGGGTGTTAATTTTATATTTTTAATTTTTTTTTATGGTTATAATTAACTCTAATTAAGTGCTTTACCATTTGTCATATAGGTTATAATTAAGTACTACTTGGATAAACAAAAAGTATATATCTGACCTTTCCAAAATGCCATTCAAAAGAGTGAAAGTATATAGTGTATACTTTGTCAATGGTTACAAGTTTCATATAGAGCTCATGGTCTTAACAAATCGACAATCAATAGCGGATTGTGTGTTAGTAGCCAAGGAGGTGATTATTACGGTAAGGTAGATGGAATTTTAGAAGTCGAGTACCCTGGTTACCCAATTAAAACCATAGTTTTGTTTAAATGTCATTGATACGATCCAACACCTTACATAGGAGTTAAGGTTCACAAACAATATACCTTGGTCGAGATAAATGTCAAAAGAAAATACAACAAGTTCGAGATGTTTGTTTTTGTAACGCCCGTAGATCCGGGCTAGTCAATTTAGAGATAATAGGGGTCGAAAATGACTTTTTGACAAAATATTATTTAGAATAAATAATCTTAACCAAGTGGTAGTATATGTTACAAGGGTTCCGTACATATAAATAACGCCGAAATCCGAGTTATAACGAAGAAGTTATGACCCGTCAAAGTTTTACGGCAAAACCGGCACGACACCAGGAAGCGTAAATAGTGAATTTACGATAGAGTGACTTTTAGCCTTAGCGATCTAAATGAAAGTCATAGAATACATTAAACCAAGAGCGTCCATAAAAAGAACGCCCAAATCTGACTTCGTATGAGGAAGTTATGATTTTTCGAAGTTTCGGCTTAGCAGTGTACAACCCGAAGTTCGAATATTAGATTGAGCGGTTTTTAGCCGACACAACCTAAACGAGAATCGAAGATCTCCTTAATAGTAGCGTATCGATAAAAAGATGGACGAAAACGGACGTCGGATGAAGAAGTTATGAATTTTTAACGGACCGATCATGTCTCGGCCTGTTAAATAATATGAATTTTAAAATAAAGTCAAATTAGCCGACAGAGCCTAAACGAAAGTTGTAGAGTATGTTCCCGCCTACGCGTGGATATAAAGAACGTCGAAAGCAGAGCTCGTACGCGATAGTTACGATTTTTAGAAGTCGGAGGGGGAAATTGCGAAACTGATGCGAACTCGATGACGTGGCACGATCTAGACCGTCCATCGCTGAGCAGGGCATCGCTTCGGATTCGGACACGTCACTCCTCGCATTACGCCCAGCGTCTGAAATGGAGTACGCCCTGCATTCTTCGGCCTTGTGCGGTCCGAGAAGAAGCCACGTCGCTCCACCGAGGTCTCGCCACCTGGCAGCTCTATCCGAATTACGCCCCGCGTAAGGGCCTCGGTAAGCCCAGCGTAGTCCGAAGACTGAAGGCTATAAATAGATGGCCGAGGCTGCCATCTTTTGCACACCAAAATCCACTCTCTCTCTAACTTCTTTCTCTCTCTAAAGGTTCCTAACCCCCCCCCCCCAAGCCTAGGTAAAACTCCTAGCACCTGAAGGAAGCCCCGAGGCTCCCGGAGTCCCGAGAAAAACGGTCTTTCGGTTCGGAAACGCTGCTCCAAGCGAAGCCCAGTTTTCTATAAAACCCGCTGTAAGTGAGCTACGCCTATGCAATTTTTAATATAGCTTTTAAATAATTATAGTAACATTATTAGGACCTTATAATAATTATTTGGGCTATTATTATGAGTTATATAAAGCGTTGTTTAACGCTTATATAATAATAATAATAGCTATACTATTAATTATTCGCGGTTAACGTTAGACTAAACCCTAGTGGTATTGATACTAGGTTTTGTCAAGGGAAAATTGTTTTGAGATAACGAAGCGTTGTCTGAGTTCAGAATCACCACCTTAACAAGTGAATGCATAGTTACTTTCATCTTACACATAGATTTGAAGTATTTTATATAAGTTACATGCTATGTGTGCATTTTATCTGTATACTTGCTATCTATGCTGGATGAACGATTTTATACAAGTTTTATATGATTTAAACTGTATATGTATTTATATCTACATAATATGTTAGGTAAAACATGGGTAGATGAAATATGAGTTGGATGATGAGTTGAGAGGTGATATAGACCATGAGGTAAGGGTGAGAGGTGGACGATGTGAGAAGCCTTTTTCCCAAATGATGTCCCCGTCATCTAGCAGAGTATGGATGACAACCACAGACTATTCTAGACAGTCCAGTGGAACACTAGCAGGATTGCAACCTGTAGGTGTTGTGAACGATGTGTTCACCCTATGTACTCTAAACCCTGGCGATCATGCAGACTTGGTGCCTAAACCTTGGCGATCATGCAGACTTGGTGCCTAAACCCTGGCGACTATGCGGACTAAGTGCATGTTGTATAAATCCTGGCGACTATGCAGACTTAGTGCCTAAACCCCGGTGACGATGGACTTCGTGTCGATTCCTTAGGATGATCCTTAGGAATGAATGACCGAGGAATAGTTGATTCTTAGGGTAGATCCTTTAGAGTAAAGAAGATTATGGGGATGGGTAATCGGGTTGATTGTTTGATGTTTAAACATAATAATTATATTATTGTGGGTTGAAAACCCTATGTACTCACCAGGTTTCCCAACCTGACCCACTCCAGCTTATTTCTATCACAGGTGTCGTTATGAAGTTACATTACACTGAGAGATTTAAAAGAGATGTAGATCACTAGTGTAAATGAATGTAAGTTCTGTTTATGCTTATGTTTCTGTATTGACGATGACATCCCAAATGTTTTAAAAATGAATAATAATTCATTTCTTCGGAAATGCTTTGATAACGTATTTATCACGTTTTACTAGGAAACAAATTCCACAACATTTTTATTAAAAGAAGTACTCTGGTTTTTATAAAGCATAAACAAAATCGGTCTTTTCTGGCCGTGAAAATGGGGATGTCACAGTTTTAGCCATGCAAGCCACTCAGGTGTGTTACATTCCTTACCCAAGTTTCAAAATAAACAACTAGGACTGGTGGACTGTATTTAAAGTTAAACCTCGTGGTTGGACTGATGTACATGAAAATCATCCTCAGAAAGACGTTGTTTTCCAAGAAGATGAAGTTGAATCAAATGAAATCATTATACCAACTACAGCCGATACAGACAATTATGATGATCATGACATGTCAAGCAGCGGTTCAGATAATGTAAAAAACATTGATGAAGAAGGTGAAATTCATGAGGACGACAATGATGGTATTTCTGATAGCGAGGGTAGTTATGAGTATAGTACATCGAGCAATGAAGAACAAGAGGAGGAAGAAGAAGAGGATGGAGAAGATATTGAGTAGATGTTTTTGTTTCTTTATAGAAAGATGGTTACATTGTCTAATTTTTAGTTTTTGCATGCGAATCGGTAAATGTGATGTTATGTTTAGTGCCCTTCAGGAGAATTAAATAATATCAAATTTTATCATTCTCTGGTACATTGAAAGCATTTACTAAAAGGGGACATGTGTTTTTGAGATATTTGTATGCACAATATTTTCATTAAATATCCAATTAAGTAATCGTTTATGTTATAATCCAGTTTTTTTACATTGAAATGGTAAAGAATTATTCAAGATAACATAAACATAATAGCAAATGTTTATTCTTTCATAGTATTAAAGGCATAGAATGCAATAAAACAAACAAAATATATTAATAATTCAAAACATATCATTCAAACCATAGCTTACCAATTCCATTGATCATAATAACAATTCCTCCACTGATCATAATAACAATAAGAAAATTAATTAAGCATACAACATCCCAACAAAGAAACAAACCAAACACACCATTATAAACTTGATGATTCCAACTCTACCACCTTCAACTCGAGGGCCATTACCATGTTCATTAGTATCTTGAATAACAACTTGAGTCGGGGTTTCATTGACATGAAAATTGACAGGAGCGTCGGGGGCATCTAAAATGACATCTTCACCATTGGCTTGAGCTCTTAACTCGCACATCTTCTCTCTATACCACTTGTTCGGCAATGGTGGTTCAATCCAATGAAAAAAACCACAATTTATGTATTCATTATTGTAGTTTGTGCAACCAAGGAACCTCCATCTAGGATTCTTTAGCATCCATGTCATCCACATTCCAACTGGATGTCCACATCCGCACAGCCTCACATGTAACGCCCGTGTTTCTAGGCTAGACATTAATATTGATGTGATATTCTAGGTTAACCTTTGTACTCATTTTGAAGAAATGAAAAGGAATTATGTGAATATTATGTGTTTTATGCTTAATTACTAGAATTTAATTAATTAAGAGTAAAAATGAGCGTCGAAAATAAATATTAGATAAAGCCGATATCTATTAAGAAAGTTGTAGTGGTCGTGACAAGGATTACGGACATATAAAGAATACCGAAATCCGAGTTACAACGAAGAAGTTATGACCTGTCGAAGTTTCGCGACAAAACCGGCACGGTGCCGAATGACGTAAAAAGTGAGTTTTTGATGAACTACTTTTTAGCCTTAGTAGTCTAAATGAAAGTCTTAGTGTTCGTTAAACCGAGAGTGTGCATAAAAAGAACGCCCAAATCTGACTTCGTATAAAGAAGTTATGATTTTTCTAAGTTTCAGCTTAGCAGTAGACAACTAAAAACTCGAACTTTAGATCGAGTGATTTTTAGCCGACACAACCTAAACGAGAATCTAAGGTCTCGTCAATAGTAGTACAACGGTAAAGAGACAGACGAAAACGGACGTCGGATGAAGAAGTTATGAATTTTTAACGGATTTCCTGTCCCGGTCTGTTAAAAATAATAATATAAAAATTAAAGTCAAAATTAGCCGACGAAGTCTAAACGAAAGTTGTAGAGCATAATTCTACCTACGCGTGCATATAAAGAACGTCAAAAACGGAGCTCGTATGCGAAAGTTATGGATTTTAGAAGTTTTTGCACAAAAATCGAGAAAATTCGCATAGTCATGCTTCGCCCACGTCACCTTCACTCCATGCGTGCCACATGTCCGAAATTGCTGAGTCATCCGAAGCCGTGGTGCATCCGAGGTGTGACGCGTGTGCAGCCTCGTCCGAGCCTCGCACCCCCTGCTGCGTGTCCGACCTTCGTACCACCTGTCTCCCTTCCCTCTTGCTTCGGATCCGAACCTCGGACCTAGACCTCGGTCCAATCAGAAGCCCACACCTGGACCCTCGCACGTGCGAGCCATGTGCCTTCTCTTCGGATCTGCTGCCGCATGGAGTCCTCTCAACCGTCCGATCAGAAGCCTCGCCCCTATAAATAGAAGGGTGCGAGACCTCCCGGTGGTACTTTGGAAAATTGCCACTTTTCACCCCTTAAACAATATTTCTTTCATTCCAACTTCCCCCAAAGCCCCGGTATTATACCAAACACCCGAAACACGTCCCGAAGTGCCCGAGAAGCCCGAGAAATTTATCTTTTCGGTTTTGAAGCCCGACCCTCGCAGAGTCCGGTTTCTCAATAAAACTCCCGGTTTTATTAGAAACGATCGTTTTAGGAAACAAAGTACTGCCCGATTATCATTAAATCAGGTGAGTGTGTAGTCACTTTCACCTTACACATAGATATGAAGTATTTTCTTTAAAATACGTGATATGTGTAATTATATTAATTGTTTATTTGAGGTGTCTGTTGAATAGATGTTTTATACAAGTTTTAAACTGTATATGTATTTTATCTACAAATATGTTGGGTAAAACATGGGTAGACGAAATAGTCGATGTGTGTTAAAATGGTGAGAGGCCTCGACGTTGTTGTTGTTGTTGTTGTAGTCGTCTAGCGGAGTATAGATGACGACCACGGACCTTTCTAGACAGTCCAGTGGAACACTAGCAAGTTCACAACTTGTAGGTGTTGGTGAACTATATGTTCATTGGCGTACTCCATCCCCCCTCATGGTTGCCTTTTGGACATGTATGGCTGAGGAGTCCCCTTAGCAGTAGTGTCCATCCCGATGATATTCCTAAGGCTAGGTCCCTTGTGATAGGTGTTTAGCGACGTAAAGTGAGGATAACGGGAATGGGTAATCAGGGTTATTGTTGATTGATGAACTTAATAAGTTTATTATTATTGTGGGTTGAAAACCCTATATGCTCACCAAGATCCCAAGCCTGGCCTACTCAGCTTTTTATTATTACAGGTAGTGGACCCCGAGCATAGTCGGATGATGATGAGAGATTATTGGATTAGAGGCCAGTAGTTGTAAATAACTGTTGTAAGGCTTATAATGTCTTGTTTATGCTTTTGATCTGTAACGGAACATGACATCCCGATGTTTTGATATAAAAGGAAAATATATACTTTCTTAAAGAAAGGTTTTGATAAATTTTTATCATGTTTTGTTTTGGGGACCAATTCCGCAACATTTTTTAAAAGGATTTCTCTGACTTTATTTTAAAAGCATAAATTAAATCGGTCTTTTCTGGCCGAGAAATTAGGGGATGTCACAGTTGGTATCAAAGCATTAGTTTAAGTGAGCTAGGAATTTGTAGGATTTCTAGACTTAAACTTAGAATGCTAAGTGATGATTGTGAGATGAGTGTCTACCATATTTTAGACACGAGCACTAGTTTATTTTAGGAAAGATGCCTAAAATACTTTTATGTGTTAAATGCTATATGTTTGCCATATATGCCATTATTTGTTCGAATCTATGGTCTGTTGCCGACCGGATCTGGAAACCTTATGTGTGTAGGATTGTAAGCGTATGATTACGAGATTAGAACTAACATGTAAACGTTTCGGAGTGATAAGGGAATTGAAATATCTATCAAGGATAAAGACCAAAATTCGCTTTATTCGGTGTATAGATTTTAATGGCAACAACCCGAAGTGGAGCGGGAAATGTAAACAGAAACCAACAACCTCAACCCCAAGTGGTGGAACAGGTGCCTATAGTAGGAGCTGCACCAGAAACCATCACCATGGCTGGAGTACGAGCCATGATTCAGACCATGATGGCTGAACAAAGGGAGGAATTGAGGAAAATGTTGCTGAACAACAGGGATGAACCTTCAGTTCCTGTTGAACAACCTGAATTAAATGACGATAGATATAAAGAAGGAAACAATAGTAGATATGTTGGTCATAGTGAACCGCTTGTGGTTGGGAGAAATAACCACAATGATAGAGTGGAGAGAAATGGGTGCAAGTATAAAGACTTTATGACTTGCAAGCCATCGACCTTCACTGGAAAAGAAGATCCCGTCGGAGTAATGGATTGGATCTCGGAATGGAATTGGCTTTCATGACTTGTGGTTGCCAAGGCAAGTTACAAACCACATTTGTAGTGCGTCAGTTCAGGGGTAGTGCTGCTCGTTGGTGGAACACTCTGGGGAAAACCCTAAGCCCTAATGAGCCACTACAACTGACTTGGGCAGAGTTCTTGGTGCACTTCAAGCGCAAGTACTGCTCGGCCCAAAATGTGCTTGAGCTAGAAAACCAATTTCTGACGTTGAAGAAGGGAAGTATGACCGTTGATGAATACACAAATAACTTCACAGACAAAATGGAGTTTGCTTTGCGTATTGTCCTAGATGAGCTGACAAAAAATTGACAGATACGCAAAGGGACTTCCATGGGAGTATGCGATGCCAGTACGTCAGACACTTACATTAGAGGCAGCTGTCTGGGCTACCAAGTCTGTTGAAGATATGATTAAGGGGAGAGCCGCCAGCAAGGTTGAAGTTGGTGAAAAGAGAAAGTTTGAAGGAACTTCAGGTTCCAATAAAAAGAACAAATTCTCGAAGACTGGTTCGAGAAAATTCGGAGGAGGAGCCGAAGCCAAGTGGTGTGACAAGTGTAAGAAGAAACATGCTGGGAAATGCAGCGTGGAAGTCACTTGTTACAAATGTAGAAAGCCAGTGCATTATGCCAATGAATGCACCTTCAATAAGAACGTCTGTTTTGGGTGCAATGAATAAGGGCATATTTTGAAGGATTACCCGTAGAAGAAGGATGCAGCAAAACCCAATCTTCCACCAAAGCCGAAGGCGAGAGCCTTTCAGATGACACTTGAAGTTGCGAAAGAAGAAGCCGATGTCGCTTCAGGTACTCTTCTCGTAAACGAATTGCCTACCCAAATTTTGTTTGATTCTGGAGCCAATTACTCCTTTATTTCGCATGAATTTGGTAGAAAACTAGCTTTGCCTGTTGATAGACTAGTTAATGCTTTATTAGTTGAGATTGCTAGTGGCAAGTTTGTACCTGTTAGCCATCGTATGAAAAACATCCTCATTGACTTGAATGAGAATAAGTTCCACGAGGAATTATTACCTATCGAGTTAAATGGTTTCGACATAGTGTTAGGAATGGATTGGCTTAGCGCCAATGATGCCGAAATATTATGTAGGAAGAAGATAGTAAAAGTAAACCCGCCAGGGAAAGAGTCGTTTATGGTGTATGGAGACAAGCGCAGAGTAAACTCTGGAATCATTTCCCTAATGAAAGCCAGAAAGTGTTTGGTCAAGGGATGTACATCGTATCTAGCATTCTTGATCGATGCTAAGAAGGAAAAAAAGGAGGTGCAGAATATTCCGGTGGTGTGTGACTATCCGGAAGTCTTTCCCAAAGATCTTCCCGGATTGCCCCCTGATCGACAAGTAAAATTTCGTATCGACTTGTTACCAGGAACGACGCCAATAGCAAAAGCACCGTATCGATTAGCACCAACAGAGATGAAAGAACTTATGACACAACTTTAGGAGTTATTGGACAAAGGTTTTATTCGACCTAGTTCATCACCCTGGGGAGCCCCGGTGTTATTTGTAAAGAAGAAAGACGGGAGCATGAAAATGTGCATCAATTACAGAGAACTGAATAAAGCAACAATAAAGAACAAGTACCCGTTGCCGAGGATCGATGACCTGTTCGATCAGTTGCAAGGTTCGAGCTATTTTTCGAAGATCGATCTTAGGTTAGGATATCATCAACTCAAGGTAAGAGAGTAGGATATCGAAAAGACTGCGTTCAGAACAAGATATGGACACTATGAATTTTTGGTTATGTCGTTCGGACTAGCCAATGCTCCAGCAGCTTTCATGGATTTGATGAACAGGTTTTGTAAACCATACCTTGATAAATCCGTGATAGTGTTCATAGATGATATCTTGATTTACTCAAAAAGCAAGCAGGAGCATGACAAGCATCTGCGTGAAGTGCTAGAAGTTCTGAAAAGGGAGAAGCTGTATGCAAAGTTCTCCAAATGTGAATTTTGGATTCAAGAAGTCCAATTTTTAGGTCATGTGGTTAACCAAGAAGGAATAATGGTTGACCCAGCAAATATTGAAGCTGTGATGAAGTGGGAACAACCAAAAAGTCGTACGGAGATCCGAAGCTTTTTAGGATTAGCCGGATATTATCGAAGATTTATCCAAGGCTTTTCTTCGATCGCGACTCCATTAACAGCTTTGACCCACAAAGGAGCTACTTATACTTGGAATGAGAAGCATAAGGAAGCCTTTGAAAAGTTAAAGAAGAGATTGTGTGAAGCACCGATTCTTTCGTTACCTGAAGGAGTTGATGACTTCGCATTTTATAGTGATGCCTCTGGAGTTGGGTTAGGTTGTGTTCTGACCCAAATGGATAAAGTGATAGCGAATGCATGAAGGCAATTGAAAGAGCATGAAAAGAACTACCCCACTCATAATCTGGAGTTGGCAGCGGTAGTATTCGCCTTAAAGATATGGAGGCACTATCTTTATGGTACTAAATGCAAACTTTTCACTGATCATAAGAGTCTTCAATATCTATTTAATCAGAAGGAATTGAACATGAGGCAGCGGCGCTGGCTAGAATTACTCAAGGACTACGACTGTGAGATACTTTACCACCCTGGTAAAGCAAATGTTGTTGCTGATGCTCTCAGTCAGAAGGTAAATCTTGAAAAGAAAAGGCCAAGAGCGTTGAGAATTGAAGTTGTTTCGACAATTGTGGAAAGTATAAAGAAAGATCAAGAGGAAGCTTTAGAGAAAAATGACCTAAAGGAAGAACGTTTGGGCAAAACGTTGGTGTTTGATACAAACGGTCAAGGACTGAAGGTATTCAAAGATAGGATTTGGGTACCTAAGACGGGAGGAGTAAGAGATCTTCTGATGGAAGAAGCTCACAAAACCATGTACTCGATTCATCCCGGCAGTACAAAAATGTATAGGGATCTAAAACCCTATTACTGGTGGCCGACGATGAAGCTCGATGTTGCTAAGTATGTGGCCGAGTGTGTAACATGTGCTAGGGTTAAGGCACAACATCAGAAACCGTATGGGAGTTTAGAACCTTTACCTGTACCCATGGGTAAATGGGAAGACATTACCATGGATTTTGTGACTAAACTGCCCAGAACAAGGAACGGTCACGACATGATTTGGGTGGTCATTGATCGCTTCACTAAGAGTGCGCATTTCATAGCAGCCAACGAGAAATGGTCTATGGATAAACTTGCAAATTCTTACGTGAAGGAAATTGTGAGGCTTCACGGTGTTCCGTTAACGATTGTATCTGATCGTGATAGACGTTTTACCTCAAGGTTTTGAAGGAGTCAACAAGAGGAATTGGGTACCAAGTTGTGTTTGAGTACAGCTTACCATCCGCAAACCGATGGTTAGAGCGAACGAACAATTCAAACATTGGAGGATATGCTGAGAGCATGTACCCTGGAATTCCAAGGTAACTAGGATGAACAATTACCTCTAGTAGAATTTTCCTATAATAATAGTTTCCACTCGAGCATCAAGATGGCACCTTATCACACTTTGTATGGAGAAAAGTGTCGAACGCTGTGATGTTGGCTGGAAGCTGGGGAAAAGCAGTTTATGGGACCTGAAATAGTCCATCAGACTGCTGAAAAGTTGAAAGTGATTAGGGAAAGGATGTTGGCAGCTCAAGATCGACAAAAGAGCTATGCTGACAAGAAAAGACAACCGATATCATTCGAAGTTGGAGATTCACTTATACTTAAAGTCTTGCCGTGGAAGGGACTTATAAGATTTTGTAAAAGGGGAAAATTGAGTCCATGGTTTATTGGACCATTTGAAGTTCTTCAGAGGATTGGGAATCAAGCTTACAATATAGAATTACCAGAAGAACTAGAGGGTATTAATAATACCTTTGATGTTTGTTATTTGAGAAAGTTCACGGGAGATGTGCCCGACATAATTCCCATTTATGTTTTAAGGTTGGATGAAAACAAGAGGTTAATTGAAGAACCTGAGGCAATCGTTGACTGTAAGACTAAGAAGTTGCGACACAATACGGTCGATTTAGTGCTTGTGCGTTGGAAGCATACGAATGGGTCAAATCTCACCTGGGAAACGGAGAGTGACATGATGAGTCGCTACCCGCATTTGTTTGCTGATGTGTGATTCCGGGGACGGAATCATCCTAAGGGGGAGATAATTGTAACGCCCGTGTTTCTAGGCTAGGCATTAATATTGATGTGATGGTCTAGGTTAACCTTTGTAACTCATTTTGAATAAATGAAAATGAATTATGTGAATATTATGTGTTTTATGCTTAATTACTAGAATTTAATTAATTAATTGTAAAAATGAGCGTCGAAAATAAATTTAGATAAAGCCGATATCTATTAAGAAAGTTGTAGTGGTCGTGATAAGGATTACAGACATATAAAGAATACCGAAATCCGAGTTATAACGAAGAAGTTATGACCTGTCGAAATTTCGCGACAAAATCGGTACGGTGCCGAATGACGTAAAAAGTGAGTTTTTGATAAACTACTTTTTAGCCTTAGTAATCTAAACGAAAGTCGTAGTGTTCATTAAACCGAGAGTGTGCATAAAAAGAACGCCCAAATCTGACTTCGTATGAGGAAGTTATGATTTTTCTAAGTTTCAGCTTAACAGTAGACAGCTAAAAACTCGAATTTTAGATCGAGTGATTTTTAGCCGACACAACCTAAACGAGAATCGAAGGTCTCGTCAATAGTAGTACAACGGTAAAAATACAGACGAAAATGGACGTCGGATGAAGAAGTTATGAATTTTTAACGGATTTCCTGTCCCGGTCTGTTAAAAATAATAATATAAAAATTAAATTCAAAACTAGCCGACGAAGTTTAAACGAAAGTTGTAGAGTATAATTCTACCTACGCGTGCATATAAAGAACGTCAAAAACGGAGCTCGTATGCGAAAATTATGGATTTTAGAAGTTTTTGCACAAAAATCGAGAAAATTCGCATAGTCATGCTTCGCCCACGTCACCTTCACTCCATGCGTGCCACGTGTCCGAAATTGCCAAGTCATCCGAAGCCGTGGCGCATCCGAGGAGTGATGTGTGTGCAGCCTCATCCGAGCCTCGCACCCCCTGCCGCGTGTCCGACCTTCGCACCACCTATCTCCCTTTCCTCTTGCTTCGGATTCGAACCTCGAACCTAGACCTCGGTCCAATCAGAAGCCCACACTTGGACCCTCACACATGCGAGCGATGTGCCTTCTCTTCGGATCTGCTGCCGCGTGGAGTCCTCTCGGCCGTCCGATCAGAAGCCTCGCCCCTATAAATAGAAGGGTGCGAGACCTCCCGGTGGTACTTTGGAAAATTGCCACTTTTCACCCCTTAAACAATATTTCTTTCATTCCAACTTCCCCCAAAACCCCGGTATTATACCAAACATCCGAAACACGTCCCAAAGTGTCCGAGAAGCCCGAGAAATTTATCTTTTCGGTTTTGAAGCCCGACCATCGCAGAGCCCGGTTTCTCAATAAAACTCCCGGTTTTATTAGAAACGATCGTTTTAGGAAACAAAGTGGTGCCCGATTATCATTAAATCAGGTGAGTGTGTAGTCACTTTCACCTTACACATAGATATGAAGTATTTTCTTTAAAATACGTGCTATGTGTAATTATATTAATTGTTTATTTGAGGTGACTGTTGAATAGATGTTTTATACAAGTTTTAAATTGTATATGTATTTTATCTACCAATATGTTGGGTAAAACATGAGTAGACGAAATAGTCGATGTGTGTTAAAATGGTGAGAGGCCTCGACGTTGTTGTTGTTGTAGTCTTCTAGCGGAGTATAGATGACGACCACGGACCTTTCTAGACAGTCCAGTGGAACACTAGCAGGTTCACAACTTGTAGGTGTTGGTGAACTATATGTTCATTGGCGTACTCCATCCCCCTCATGGTTGCCTTTAGGACATGTATGGATGAGGAGTCCCTTAGCAGTAGTGTCCATCCCGATGATATTCCTTAGGCTAGGTCCCTTGTGATAGGTGTTTAGGGACGTAAAGTGAGGATAACGGGAATGGGTAATCAGGGTTATTGTTGATTGATGAACTTAATAAGTTTATTATTATTGTGGGTTGAAAACCCTATATGCTCACCAGGCTCCCAAGCCTGACCCACTCAGCTTTTTATTATTACAGATAGTGGACCCCGAGCATAGTCGAATGATGATGATGAGAGATTTTTGGATTATAGGCCAGTAGTTGTAAATAACTGTTGTAAGGCTTATAATATCTTGTTTATGCTTTTGATCTGTATCGGAACATGACATCCCGAGGTTTTGATATATAAAAGGAAAATATATACTTTTTTAAAGAAAGGTTTTGATAAATTCTTATCATGTTTTGTTTTGGGGACCAATTCCGCAACATCTTTTAAAAAGATTTCTCTGACTTTAGTTTAAAAGCATAAATTAAATCGGTCTTTTCTGGCCGAGAAATTAGGGGATGTCACATCACATTACTGCTTGAAGACAACGACATCGATTTTCCCTAAATTATCTTCTTCCACTTGTGGGTTTGTGAATATGGGAGTTGGATTGGACGCTTTATTTAAGAAAATAATAAGTTCCATAATATGACACTATAATTAATGTAAAATACTTTACAAAAAATTAATTCCTAGCATAATTGGTAACAAAACTTGCAACATATAATTGTTGAATACTAAAAATTCCACGAGTTTTATTGCCGTTGCAAATTTCCATAGCTAAATATCTATGAATTTGAACTACTCCTTATCAACGTTTCTATGGAATATAATTTCGTCAAAAAAGTCGTCACAAATTAGCTAGGCTTTTTGTTCCATAGAAAAACAAACAAAGGAAATCAAATTCCATAGCATAATTTCCTAGCAAATACCTACGAATGGTACTGCCATAGCAAAGCAACTATGGAATTGGATTCCGTTAAAAAAGTGTGTTGCATAGTAACCATGATAATTAATTCCATAGCAGTAGTACAACGGAAAGTGATTTCGTAAAAAATGTCGTTGGAAAATTGCTACAAATGTTTTTTCCATAAAAATATCGGTAGCATAATACCAATGGATATAGAGTCGGTAGCATTTTCCGTAGCAAGTCCCATGCTCGCTACCGGAAATAAAATCCATAGACAATGTGGTAGCAACCTTGCTATGAAACGACATTCCATAGCATGATCCACTGCAGATTTACAACAAAAATACGTTCCATAGCGCCCGTCCCTATCAAAATCGCGTTTTTCTTGTAGTGACTTTGCAACATCAAGCTTCATTGTCGACCACCAATAGTAAAGTTTCAGATCCCTATACATCTTGGTACTGCCGAGCTGATTCGAGTGCATGGTCTTGTGGGCTTCATCCATGAGTAGATTCTATCATTCCTCCTATATTAGGCACCCAACTCCTATTTTGGAATAGCTTCAACCCTTCACTGTTTCTACCGAATTCTAACATTTTGCCTAAATGTTCCTCCTTTTGGTTATTTCCGTCCAAAGCTTCCTCCTGAGCTTTCCTGATGCTCCTTACAATTGTTGAGACAATCCCGACTCTCAACGCTCTTGGATTCTTCCTTTCCAAGTTTATCTTCCTACTAAAAGCATTTACTACGATATTCGCTTTACCAGGGTGGTAAAGTATCTCACAGTCATAGTCTTTGAGTAACTCCAACAAGCATCGTTTTGTCGTATTCAACTCCTTTTGATCAAAGAGATACTGAAGACTCTTATGATAAGTGTAAAGCTTACTCTTTGTGCCATAAAGATAATGCCTCCATATCTTTAATGCAAATACTACCGCTGACAACTCCAGATCATGAGTGAGGTAGTTCTTCTCATGCTCCTTCAGTTTTCGAGATGCATATGTGATTAACTTATATCTCTGGGTCAGAACACAACCTAACCCATCTCTAGATGCATCATTATGCACTACAAAGTCTTCAAATCTGTCAAGTAAAGAAAGAACCGGTGCTTCACACAACTTCTTCTTTAACTTTTCAAAAGCTTCTTCGTGCTCCTCACGCCAGGTATATGTAGCTCTTTTATGGGTCAAAGATGTTAATGTAGTAACTATCAAAGAAAAGCCTTGGATAAACCTTCTGTAATATCCAGCTATTCCGGGAAAGCTACGAATATCAGTGGTACTTTTTGGTCGCTCTCACTTCATCACAACTTCGATCTTTGTTGGGTCAACCGTTATCCCTTCCTGGTTAACCACATGACCCAAGAATTAGACTTCCCAAATCCAAAAATCACACTTGGAGAACTTTGCGTACCAATTATCCTTCTTCACTACTTCGAACACCTCTCTCAAGTGCATGTCATGCTCCTGTTCTCTCTTCGAATATACAAGAATGTCATCGATGAAAACTATTAAGGATTTGTCTAGGAAGGGCTTACAAACCCTATTCATCAAATCCATAAATGCTGCTGGAGCATTGGTCAGTTCAAATGACATAACCAAAAACTTAAAGTGTCCATATCTCATTTTGGAAGCAGTCTTCTCTATATACTGCTCTCTCACCATTAGGTGATGATATCCTAGCCTAAGATCGATCTTCAAGAAATATCTCACACCCTACAGCTAATTGAACATGTCATCAATCCTAGGTAAAGGGTACTTGTTCTTCACCGTTGCCTGGTTTATCTCTCCGTAATCTACGTACATCCTCATGCTCCCATCCTTCTTTTTTACGAATAACACTGGGTCTCCCCAGGGTGATAAGCTAGGCCTAGAGAAACCTTTGTCCAACAACTCCTAAAGTTTCATCATAAGCTCCTTCATCTCTTTCAGTGCTAATCAATAAGGTGCTTTGGCTATCGGTGTGGTTCCTGGTAACAAGTCTACCCTAAACTCTACTTGTTTATCCGGGGCAAGCCAGGAAGATTTTCGGGAAATACTTACGAAAAGTTACAGACAACTAGATATGATATACATCCCTTACACTCACATTTCGTGGCTTTCATCGGTGAGATGATTCCAAAATTTACTCTATGTTTGTCGTCGTACACCATAAATGGTTTTATTCCAGGCGGTTTAATCACTACGAACTTCTTTCTACACTTGATGTCGGTGTCATTCGCACTAAGCTCATCCATGCCTAACATTATGTCGAAGCCGTTTAACTCAATATAAAATAATTCCACATGGAATATATTCCCATTCAAGTCAATGAGGATGTTCTTAATGCATTCACTAACAGGTACGAATTTGCCAGTAGCTACCTCTACTACTAGAGCACTATGTAATCTATCTAGAGGCAAAGATAGTCTTCTACCAAATTTTTAAAATTAAAGGAGTAGTTAGCTCCACAATCAAATAAACTATTAGCAGACAATCCATTTACGGGAAAAGTACCTAAAGCGACATCTGCTTGTTCCCTTGCTGCGTCAAGTGTCATCTGGAATGCTATTGCCATAGGCCTCGGTGGCAGATTAGGTGTTGAAGCCTCCTTCCTCTTCGAGCAGTCCTTTGTAATATGTCATTCTTCATTACATCTGTAACTCACCTTATTGTTGGATGTACGCTCGTTGGCGTAATGACCTGTCTTTCCACACCTGAAACAGGTCATTTTTTCTCCACATTTCCCAGAGTGCTTCTTTTTGCACCCCTCACACCATTTTGCTTCTCCTCCACCTCCAAACTTCTTGCTGCTGGAGCTAGATTTCGAAAATCTGCTCTTCTTGTTCGATTTTAACGATCCCTCAGACGTTCTCTTTTCTCCTATCTTTGTTGGACCAAAGGCTGCCAGTAGTCCATTAGAAAATGTGTCAACCTTAGCGAGTTCGGTATAGGACCAAATGAGGTACTAACTACATCTTCTGAGTGAAAGTGGCAGCCTGCTCACTAACACTCATCTTGCCTTTTTTCAAATTCTGGAAGTCGTTATTGATCTCCAAAAGATATCTTTCAGAGCAATACTCTATCTTCAACTGTGCGAGACAATCCTCCCACAACATCCTTTTTGCTTCTTCCCTTGGAATCGAGTCTTCCAACAGATTGCACCTTTTCAACACTGTATCTTCAACTGTCGAATATCTTGGATCATCTTCTGCCTCTTACTGCAGCTACAACTATCAAGCACAATCTCTATCTCGGAGTTCCAGTTCATGAACTGTATAGGTTTTGAGTTATCAGATAGGATGGGTGGTTTTGCTGCCATAAAGTCCTTATACTTGCAACCATTTACTTCATTCCCCTCGTCAGGGTCATTCCTTTTGACCACTCAGGGTTCCACACGACTAATAGTCCGAATGTAATTCCCTTTCTCTGACTCTTCCTCCTCCAACACACATTGTATAATGGGTGTAGTAGGCTCTCTTCCATGATCCCGAATTAGATGCATTGTCTCTTCCATCCGACGGTCTAGCATCATCTGCATCATCACCTATACTTTGGCCATCGTGATTGGCTTGGGTGAAACTGCTACTTTAGGTGCATGCTCAATCGATCCCGACTTAGGCTGTTGGTTACTATTGACGTTTCCTAATCTGCTGCGTGTTCTCAACATGACGTTCTATACACCAAAGCAGGCGTTCAGTGTATAGTAACGAGAATTAATATAAGAAATATTATATACACGTATAAATCTTCTTATCACTCCGAAAAGTTATATTTTAGTTCTAATATCGTACTTAAACGTTTAGAAACCTGAATACATAAAATTTCTAGATCCATGCGGCAATAGACCATAGATCCAAATATCCTAAAGCATCTAGCATACATAATATTATAATATCTAATCGTGTAGCATAACAAGTACGAATAATAATTTCCTATATAATATTGCAGCATAACAACTAGGCATAATATTATCTATACAATTTGGTAGAAACATTACCAGGCATTATATTAGCCTAACAACTCGAACATATCAGTATTTCATAAATTATGATATAACAATTTATAAATAAATAATTTATTTAGCTAGAATGTATTTTGCAATGGAAAACTTTTAAAAACATAAAAGTAGGGCCGTGAACTCACTTTTGAAGCGTGCTTTTCGAACTCAGGCATTGCGTCGGGAAGCTCAACGGATTGGGATTACTTCGAGAGAGGGAGGGCTCAGTACTATAGAGAGAGAGAGAGAGAGAGAGAGAGAGACAGAGAGAGAATTGATTATGAGGCATGGAACTGAGGGGGTCAGTGCTTCTGTTTTTACTAAAGGTTCGAGGGGGCGCACGACGCTTTTGCACGTGTTCATCGCAAAAAAACGTGTTGGCTCCATCCAGAGTATGACATGTGTGATGTGCACATATTATATCTATCTAGTTTTAAATTTATAACCTAACGAAGTTAACTAGCTAGAATGCACCTAGACAGTGTACCTAGTCGATGTATGGAATAGTTTAGGTAAGTCGGGTGTCGATCACATGGAACGATATTTAATTAATAAAATAACGACTAAAATCAAAACTAAGAAAAACAACTAAAATGGGGGTTTTTATCTGATTTTACAAGTTCAGAAAAACTTAGACACTCAACTAAAAACAATTGTAATCAATATATTAAAAACACTTTCGTTTAGTTTCGAATCCACCTTTTTCCTATGGTTAGTTCTTATTTATGGATTAATGAAGTTGGTTACCAAGTTATATGTAATTAGCAATTCAAGTCCAAATTTACAAATATTTCCACCAATTGATGAACTACCTTGTATGACCATACACAAGCAAAACATAAAATTAGTTATTTATTATAGTTGGGCTATGTGAGATTTATCTAAGCAAACACAATTATGCTCACAATTATGTTCTCCAACACATCTAAATTTCTTACTTTTATTACATATCTAAGATTTAGTCGATCCTAGCTCTAGCAATTTAATGGTCACTAAATCACTATGTAATCAAGTTCATGTAATTTAATGGTCACTAAGCTACACTACACTTGAAATTAAGCAACAAAGTTACAAACTTTAACATGCTAGGTAATGATAATCAAACACATGCATAAACCAAATTCATATAATCCATAAAGTAAGAAACTAACTCATAGTTCTAGGTTTCATCTAACTAAATGAAAGAAAGGTTTTTTAGCCCATAATCACAGCTGATGAACACATAAACATAAGGTAAACTAAGCTAAACATCATTAAACTAAGCAAACCGAATGTGTAGAAGTGAATCCTTGCTCCAATCGACTTCCTAGCTTCAAAATCGACCCCAAAGGGTTCTTAGAAGGCTTTTTGTCGCAATACTTCTCCAGAAAGTCACCTCCAAGTCTTTCAATTCGTCATAATTTTCGGATATATATACTTGCCTAAAATCTGGCCACCACGTCGTGGTCCTTGTGTTTTATCCCGTATTCCCCAAGCCAGCGTCAAGAATCGCAAAGATTCCATTCACCACATTGTGGTGATTGGAAATCTGGCTTTTCTCAAAACATTAAAGTCGTCCGAAATTGTGTCTAGTTTTCAGATTATTTTGAATCGCATTAATCGGAGTTACGAGTAATGATATATGGTCAAAATACTGACGAGGGATCAAGCTGTCCAGCAACATCCTTCTTGTGTCTTCTTCTTGCCTAAGCTCGCGTTTTCCTGCTTCCAGCTTCCATATTGCTTCCGAGCATGTCTTTTATGCTACATAACAAATATTAATCATAATAAGTACCTTTTTTCTATAATAAACATAAATATAGCTAAAAATATTAAGATATGATGTAAAATATATATGTAGATATGCATATATCAACGTGTCACTCCCCCATTCGTCTACGTGATACTCTCGACGAGCACTACAACTTTCCTTTAGGTTGTTTTACCCGATTACAACTTTATTTTCAGCCTATGTTTTTGTAAGGATGGGGTATCCTAAGATGATTTTATAAAAATCATAACTCTCTCATACGAGCTCTATTTTTGGTATTCGTTGTCTAAAAAATCTTATCTCGAGGAGTATTACGATTCTCCTTTTCATGACTTTAGCTAAAACTCAACCGATCTCTTCGTACCTTTTTACGACACACTTTCCTTGTGTGCGGTTGATTTTAAAAATTTAGAATAGTCATAATTTCTCCATTCAAAGTCCGACCTTTACAAAATTTATATTTCCGGAATCACGTCGACGAGTTCCAAGAGTGTTATAATTTACATATGATAGTACGACTTTTTGCACACCTAATTTATAGCTTTTTGGCCCAACTAGCCGCATTTTCACAAATGTTCTAGGACGTAATCACATATTTTTTTATTCATAGTAATTATTATAACATCCTTTGTCTATTTCTACTATTCCTATGGACGGTTTGGTGACGTATCTCCTTCGATTGTCATACATGAGTTCATGCTTGCTTCTAGGTTTTAGACACTTAGAAACATGGTGGTTGCAGCCAGATCAAGGGAGCCAGAGCTTGAGAACCAACCGAGGAATAAGAGACACATACAGGTTTAGATGCAGTCAACAACGAAGAAGTTCAAGGAAGCAGATTTGCGATCAGGAGGTCAAAAGGGCCACAGTCGATGTAGAAATTCTAGGAAGGCACTCGGTAGTGCATGTCGTTCTTTATTTGATGTTGGTCCCTAAAAACATATTCAACAAGTAATTATGTAAGAAAATAAAGAATAATAATCGTACTTTGAATCTAAACTTTTATTGAATAAGAATAGTTCCTAGAAATCTCATCTTAACATATAAGATAGATAATTAAGTAAACACAATCCCTCAAAAAGAGGGGGTATTTTGTTATATGGGAGCTTATCTTCAAAATGATCCTTACCAGAATAAGGAAAGTATATCTTCAGCTCTTGATATCAGACGTTGCCAAATCTTCATTATGGTATCTGATGGGATAAGCGGATACAAATATCGATCGCCATCAGCAGCAATGACAACTACAGTTGCAATTTTGACACATCAAATCTAAAGGTACTAACATTTATGATCTCATTATTATTTATGTTGATTAGGAATATTTATAATCAACATTGTACGTATGGTAAGTTTATTTGACTCTAGTAATTTTTCATCACTTGTGTTTAACGAGGTTTTAGATGTTGCTCTAGGAGCATTGGGTCACATGTGTGCGGTCGAGGTAGCTGAAGATAGAACGATTCCAACATTTAGTGTTTACAAGGATTGTATATTAGTGATCTTCAAGGTAAGGTTTCTCATAGACCGTATCCCCATTCCCATGGTCGAGATCAACGTAGTGGTGGGAATAAATTAGTTGACCTAGTTTCTGGCTCTCATTGATTGCACCAGTGGTTTGGAGGTTTCCAGATGTTGGGCATTCTGTATCACCCACGTTACTCGCTAGACATATCCTATAAAAATATGTATCTACGCCGGTCGACAAATGTAAACTTTTTGTGAATAAATAAAATAAAAAAATAATCATTCAGACAGACATAATACGTGTGCTTTATATATATAATATTTGTGTAAAAATTTATTTTAAATTTTAATAAATATGGCTAAATAAAAGTTTAAAAATAAAAGATCATTTATGATATTAATCTAAATGAAAGCGGTAGAGATCGTAACTACTAGCCCGTCGATATAAAAAACAAAAATAAATATATATTTGATATATTTTTGGAGATATATTTTTGATATGTGATAGTTCATAATTATTAAAACTATATGTATTGTATGTATAGAAGATAATTGATTATGGTTAAGAAAAGAGACGTGTGTGTTTGTATATATATATATATATATATATATATATATATATATATATATATATATATATATATATATATATATATATATATATATTATAATATGTTATATTAACTTAATTAAAGTTATTGGTTATATATGTTATGAGTTATGATGTACACATCCAAAGTTAATCATATTATGGCGAATAGAATATAAATACGTGTACATATTAATAAAATAATAATAATAAGAGGATGATAATCATGGATGGATTGCTTAATGCCCAAGATAAAATGAATAGTCATCTTCTTATGTGTTATTGAAATGGAGATACACGTACATTCAATGTATACATTAATGTTATGAGAATGAATAGGCCTCCGTAATTGTAGTATAAAATAGAGTGGCTTCTCTATTTTGAAACATACATTTAATAAAATCTAGAAAGAGGATAATTTTGACATCAAAGAATCGTATTGGGAATTATTGGGAAGTGAGATATACACTCGTTATATCGGGTGAGTGCATAGTTACTTTCATCTTACACATAGATATGAAGTATTTAATATAAATTACGTGCTATGTGTGCATATTATCTGTGTTCTTGATATTTATGTTGGATGGACAAAATACACATGTTTTATTTGATTTAAACTGTATATGTATTTTATACCTATAATTATGATGGGTAAAGATGGGTAGATGATATAGATGATGAAATAAATGATGAGAGGCCTGGATGTTTAAGATGATTCAGTCATCTAGCGGAGTATAGATGACGACCACAGACTATTCTAGACAGTCTTGTGGAACGTTGGCATGCTCGCAAACAGTAGGTGTTTTTGAACTATGTGTTTACCAGGTGTACTCCATCCCCCCATGGTTGCCTTTTGACGTGTATTGTTGAGGAATCCCCTACGCAATGTTGTCACCCCGATGAAAAATCCTTAGGCTAGGTCCCTTAATTTAGATGCTTTAGGGACAAAAAGTGAGGATAACGGGAACGGGTAACCGGGTTGATTGATTGATGAAATTAATAAACTTAATTATTGTGGGTTGAAAACCCTATGTGCTCACTAGGCTCCCAAGCCTGACCCATTCAGTTTCTTGCTTTACAGGTAGTGGCAAAAGAGCACATGAGTGTTGATCTGATGAGATATCTATGGATTATAGGTCATTAGAATAATAGATGTTGTAAGGCATGTACTATTTCTGTTTATGCTTATGTATTGTATTGATAATGACACCCCCGTGTTTTTAATATAATGAAAACCCATTCCTTCAGGAATGCTTTGATAATTTACTTATCATATTTTTGGGAACCAATTCTGCAACATATTTCTTCAAAAGTATACTCTGGTTTTCAAATAAAGCATAAACAAATTGGTCTTTTCTGGCCGTGAAATTGGGGATGTCACACATTCCTGCTAAGCAACATGTTTAGTTCAGGATTGATCTGATTCCAGGTATGGCTCCAATAGCCAATGCATCATATCGAATTGTATCTCCAAAGATTCATGAATTATGGACTCATCTCCAGAAGTTGTTGGACGAGGAATTTATTCGGTCCAAGAGTTCTCCTTAGGGAGTGCTGGTTTGTTTGTTAAGAAGAATCATGGGTCTCACATGATTTGAATTGGTTATAGAGAGCTAAATAAGCTCACAGTAAAGAACCATTATACATTGCCGATGAACGGCGGTCTATTTGACCGGTTACATGAATATGTGATCATGCCACATCATGGCATCAAAAAAGGAAAAAAAAATCCAATTCATATTACAAATGATTTGATGATTATCCGGTCATTAGATTAGCATGATTTATTTGGTTCTTATCTTTGTTTAGACATATATCCTATTTGTTCGTATTGGTAGCTAGACTCTTGTGATCAGGCTCTATTTATTGGTTTCGTTTTTGTAACTTGTTTGATAAGAGAACAATGAATACCGATCTAACTCAGCTTATACTAAATCTTTTATTGTATCAAAGCATATCGTTTCCTAGGGACGATAACAATCTCCGGCGAGCATGGCGGGAGACAAACCATAAGGATCCGACAAGAAGGAGGATGAGGCGATTGATGCCAGTTCGCCATTCTACATCCACCCGTCGGATTATCCCAAACAAGTCCAAGTAAATGACTTGTTGAACGACAACAATTAGAACGAATGGAAACAAGAGATGGCAAATTTTCTCTTGGCGAAAAACAAGATGGGATTAATAGATGGCACTGTCAAGAAGCCTGAAGTGACATCACCTATGTACACGACATGGGTTCGATCCGACACTATGATAAAAGGGTGGTTAACCACGGCGATAAAGATGTAAATAAGAACGAGTGTTCGATATGAGAACACTTCCTCAGAAATCTGGTCAGACCTTGAAGAGCGATTCGAAAAGGAGGGTGCACCTCGTGCGTACGAGTTAAATCAAAAACTCCATGCAACGAGACAAGATGGGAGTTCTGTTTCGCATTATTACACTAAACTGAGGTCGATTTGGGACGAATTGCAGATGGTGCTTCCCACGCCATGATGCACTAGTGAAGGTTGTGGTTGTGGAATTGGAAAACAACTGAACAAATTGAAAGAGAAAGAGAGGACTTACAAGTTCTTGATGGGATTGGATGATGATTTCTCAGTCATCAGAACTCAAGTTCTTGCTATGAAGCCGACACCATCTATTGGAACGGTGTACCATCTGTTAGCGGAAGACGAGCAACAAAGAGTGCTCACGGTTGGAGTAAGAAGGACGGGGACTGAGGCAACAACGTTCCAGGTCAACTACAATTCACAACGGGAATAGCGACAATCAGTGTCGAAGCAAGCAACTCAACCAGCGAATAAAGTGACGCAAAAATCCTCGAAATCAGATGGTGACAAGAAGATGCGATGTTCTTTCTGTCAGCGAGATGGACACAACAAGGATGGATGTTTCAAACTTATTGGGTATCCAGAATGGTGGCCCAGTAAGAAACACAAACCCACATAAGCTTGTGTGGAGTTGTGCCCAAGACCGATCCCCGGACTCTCAGACGAGCAATATCGGCTCTTTGTTGAGCACTTCAAGGAAGGAACGAATGTATCAAAAAAATTAATGGCAAACATGGCAGGTAGAAACGGAATTTATGATGGGTGGATTCTTGACTCGGGAGCCATCGGGCACATGACACACAGAAGTGATTTTTTGATTAACAAAACCCAAAACCTTAAAGACTCACCTGTCGTCGTTCCTAATGGAGACAAGGTTCAGATCATGGGGGAGGGTGAACATACCTTTCCAGGAGGTTTAAAAATAAAAGGGGTTTTATTTGTACTAAGTTTTAATTACAATCTTCTTTCAGTTGGCAAACTCACAGATGATCTAAACTGTGCTATTACATTTTTCCCCGGTTTCCTTGTGATGCAAGAGTTGGGGACGAAGCACTTGACTGGAGCGGGTAGCCTCAATGGAGAGTTGTATCAGATGGGGGAATGAAGGTGAAGATGAATGAAGCTTTAATGTCGACTTTTGAGGTTTGGCATAAGAGGCTTGGGCACCCATCAATCAAGAAGATCTCGAATTTAGATTTTGTTAGTGTTTTAAATGAAGAACAAATTAATAAATGTGATGCTTGTCTTAAAGAAAAACACACTAGACTTCCATTTCCTGTCAGTGAAATAAAAACCTCTTCTTGTTTTGATCTTATACATTGTGACATGTGGGGTAGGTATATGACTCATTCTCTTAGCAATGCGTTTTATTTCTTAATACTTGTGGATGAACTTAATAGAGCAGTTTGGACTTTTTTGATAAAACATAAACATGAGGCTAGTACATGTCTCATAGACTTTCACAAGATGGTTCAAACTCAATTTGAAAAACAAATCAAGCGAATATGATGTGACAACGGAGGTGATTTTGTGTCTAATAAAATGTGTGACTTTTATACGCAAGAAGGGACTGTTTTGGAGATATCTTGTCCTCATACACCACAACAGAATGAGGTGGTTGAACGAAAGCATAGAAACTTTCTACAAACGGCACGTGCCCTTCGCTTTCAAGCAAACCTACCAAAGGCCTTTTGGGGTGAGTGTGTCTTGACAGCTACATATGTGATAAACCGAATGCCAACCAAAGTTTTAAATGGTATCACGCCATATGAGGTAATTTTTGGTCAAAATCCTACTTATGATCACATAAGGGTGTTTGGGTGTTTAGCTTATTATCGAAGTACAGAGACAAAGAGTGACAAGTTTGAGTCTAGGGGCAGGCCAGGTTTGTTTGTTGGGTACCCCCAAGGTACAAAAGGATATCGAATATATGATTTAGAAAATAGAAAAATAATCACTTCTAGAGATGTTCGCTTTCTAGAAGATCGGTTTCCAATGGGATTCGGTTTAATAAATGACAGTGTGCAACAAGACGAACTTTTTGAATTAGACAATAATGTAAGAGAGACTTATATGGCTCCACGTGATGAAGTTGTATCCCATATAGATTCTCAAAGTGACGTCATTGTTGACCATGAGGTGACGCCTACTTTTGATGTGGATAGTAATGGTGCATCTCCCATGCACACCAACCCTAGCAGTGAAAATAACTCTCCCATACACACTGAATCTAGAGATGCCCATGCTACGAGGGCTTCACGAGCTCGAACACAGCCTCTTCGATTTAGTGACTATGAGGTTGAATTACCCCCGTCGATCAATCATCCGTTGCCCGCCTCCGATCGATATGCTTTTATGGTACACCCCCTCTCCTCTTATATCTCTTATAAATTTTTTTCAAAGTCTCATAAAGCGTTTTTAGCAGCCATAGTCACACACTATGAGCCAAAGTGTTTTAAGCATGCAACTCAAGGTGAAAGGTGGCGAGATGCAATGGTTAGAGAAATAAGTGCTTTGGAAGAAAATAAGACTTGGATACTTATTGAACTACACTGGGTAAACGCATTATTGACTCTAAATGGGTATACAAAATCAAGTTCAAACCAAATGGGAGATAGAATGCTACAAAGCAAGGCTTGTCATGAAAGGATACACGCAAATGGAAAGTGTGGACTACCATGGCACTTTTTCCCCTGTTTCCAAACTCGTCGCTGTCAGAATTTTACTAACCATGACGGTAAAAAATAATTGGATCATACATCAGTTAGACGTGAATAATACATTCTTACATGGTGACCTAGAAGAAGATGTGTACATGAAGATTCCTCAAGGTTTTGGCAAAGAAGGTGACACGCGGGTTTGCAAGTTGAAGAAATCTTTGTATGGCTTGAAGCATGCTAGTAGGAACTGGTATCACAAGTTCACCTCAGTGTTGCGAGAACTTGATTTCCATCAATCACATGCGGATCACTCATTATTTATTTATCAGAATAAAGAAGTGTTTGTCACAACTTTGATATTTGTTGATGATGTGATCATTGTAGGTAATGATTTTAAGAAGATTGAGAGTACCAAATCAAGTCTCCATTCTCGATTCAGCATCAAAGATCTTGGCGGTCTCACGTACATCTTGGGGATCGAAGTGTCACGCATACAAGAAGGTCTAGTACTTAGTCAACGGAACTACACCATTGACATACTAGATGATTTTGGTATGCTTGGGTGTCGTCCAAGCAAGTTCCTGATGGAACAAAATCTCAAACTAGACAAAGGCGATAAAGAAGGGAAAGTTGATGCTAATTTGTATAGGCGATTGGTTGGAAGACTACTTTATTTGCAAGCAACCCGGTCGTGTATTACATATTCGGTTAATATTTTAAGCTAATTCGTATCCGATCCTCGTCAAAATCATTGGAACGCTGCTTTGAGGGTTTTGCATTATCTTAAAATTACTTTAGGGCAAGGCATTCTTCTTCTAAAGGAAGGTCAACTGGAGTTACTTGCTTACAGTGACTCCGACTGGTTAGGTTGTCCATTCGCCAGGCGTTCTAGAACTGGTTATCTTTTAATGTTGGGTGGTGCACTGGTGTCATGGAAATCTCGCAAACAATCAGTGGTGTCTTGGTCTTCCGTAGAAGAGGAGTATCGTGCCATGGCGACTACAGTTAGTGAAATATTATGGGTGCGATGGTTACTTTCTGAACTTGGAGTTCGCATTGACAATCCCACACCTATCTTGTGCGATAATGAGTCAACTCGTCATATTGCACATAACCCGGTCTTTCATGAACGCACTAAACATGTTGAAATGGATTGTTTTTTCGTTCGGGAGAGAGTGGAGTCCAAAGAAATAGTTCTCGTTTGTGTCACTACTTAAGCTCAGCTGGCGGATTTGTTTACCAAGCCTCTTGGTTCCGACAGGTTACAGTCATTGCTTGTCAAGTTGAACATTCGAAATCTCCATGTGTCAACTTGAGGGGGAGTAAAGGTTTGGATGATTATTCGGTCATTAGATTAGCATGATTTATTTGGTTCTTATATTTGTTTAGATAGATATCCTATTTGTTCGTATTGGTAGTTAGACTCTTGTGATGAGGCTCTATTTATTGGTTTCGTTTTTGTAACTTGTTTGATAAGAGAACAATGAATACTGATTGAACTCAGCTTATACTAAATCTTTTATTTTAATGTGATTGATTCCTATGATCCTTTTTCGCAGATTAGATGAAAAGTTTGTTAGTAGCTAATAAGTTAGCTATTGTTGATAAGGTAGGTAATGCATTAATAGTATATGGTAAAAAATAGTTGATAAACTAGATTGTAAATGTAAAATGATATATATATATATATATATATATATATATATATATATATATATATATATATATATATATATATATATTTGAACGGCAAATAAATATAAATCTCATTTGCATGTGATTGAACCCAGTATTAGAGAGAGAACTAAAAACTAGTATTAGATACGAACATCAAAGTACTTTTTTCCTGTAGACCAAAACATATTGGTTAACACTTTAATCATATTCTCATTGAAAACGGTATTTTAGTAGTGGGAAAGATCATTAACTTATAATTAAATTTTCGGTTCACCACGACAAAGACAAATTATGTACATCGGCCACGTGAATGGACATCTTATATAAAGCTCAAAAAATCATTAGACGAAAAATGTGAAAATTCCACAAATATTAAAAGCAAATCAACTCAACGAATTCACTATTAGCATTGGCATTGGCATATACCTTGAAGGTAACGTCCATGTACAATTCTTGGTCAATAAACAAAGGTAAATTTTTAAAATTCAGACGACGTATAAAATACCCCATAGGTCATATCAACCTTTTTTTAGTATAATACATCTTTTAGGGTGGTATGGACATGCATATACGTGCAATAATTCAATAACTCAATAATTCAGTCCAGGGTTTGGTCCAAGTCTTGAGTACTCTCTAAGGGGACTTGGTATGGTTAGAGTCCTTGGCAGGAATTGATGAGGGCAGGATTAATTGGTCCATATCTGTGTGGCAAAAATGACTTGATTGAAACTGGACATGAAGCCAGATGCAGTCCATCATGAAACAAAGATGCACAGAAGCACACCATCACACCATCATACCACATTCCTTGCGTGATTGGTATAACTGTGGGGATCCAAATAGCACCCTTTAATTCGTTATCCATCTCTCTTGAAACTCGGCCTCCCAACAATTGACATGTCTTTCATGGACTGTTCTCTGCGATCTTTGTTGCAGATCCATTTATAACAACGGGGACCATTGGAGGGGTATGGTTTTAAAATCAAGTCATTTTCACAAAAGATAACGGTCAGTGCAAAGATATAGGAATTAGCTCGATAGATATCATGTACATAATAGGTAATTAGCTATGATTGTTAGCAAACTTTAAGGAAGCCTAACGTCGAATTTGATTATAAGCAAAAGAGTTAATAACTTAATGCTTAAAATTAGTTGTGTAATATGTGCAAAGTTGGATAAGTTTGTTTTTTGTTCTAATTAAATGGAAAATATAAGAACATAGTCTATATTACCATATATAGACTCGGCAAAGGTTAAAACTATCCTTGACGATTGTTAAACTCTGGTAACTAATTAAACTAGAAGAAGCTTTGTTGTGGTTTGCAATTAAACCTAAGATTTATATCCAAATTATCCCACAACTGTTCATATTTGTGTGGAAGTTAACAAAATAAATGGTTGTCGTAGTACTATCAATATTGGATACCCAGCAAGTGTTACCTGTTCCATGTGACGATCGATATTTAATAATACTTACTAGATTATACTTATGCTATAACGAGAAATACCAATAAGGATATCTTTGCAAATTCTGAAAAAGTGATTCATCTTTTTAACCGAGTTCCGCACCGGCATACCCTCTCTTCTTGCTTTGGAGAAATCCGCCTTCTCTTTCTTAATTCGAATCTTGATTTCCTATTGTACGTGATTGTGCTTCTGTTTAAAATGTTGATCTTTCTTCGATAGAAATTAAAAGAGTTAGCCTTTTGGACTTAACATAAATGAAGAAATTGATCGAACACAATTAGAAAACTTAGATATATCGACCGCAAAATCCGTCACTATCCGTCGCTAAACAGTTTCTCAGACGCATTTCTGACGAAAGGTGGTCTGTTGAAAAGAGGCTTGTGCATAATTATTTGCGACGGAATTATGATAAATTATATACCGGCAAACTACCGACGCAACTTACTTTGACTAGAAATCATAGAGACCTCCTTAAACCTTTATTAGAGTATTACAGTGGATGATCATAGTTTTATTCCACGATAATGTGTTTATTAACATGTGAGGACACATTACGTATAATTGTTATACTTATAGTAAATTATACCACGTACTAAATTTAAATATTTTAAATTTGTAATCTTATATTTCTAATTTAATTCTCTGTTCAAAATAAATATTCAAATTTTAATTCAAGTTTAAATAATATTCAAATTTAATTAACAAAATATTCAAATTTAAATTCCAATTAAAAAATATTTCAAATTAAATACAAAAGCGATTATTCGGAATTAAGCGGTTCAAATAATATTTAATATTGAGGCCTATTCCTAGATTTTCAAAAAACAGTAAAATCCGGAAACCTGCAAAATCGCCAAACGCATCATGACCGGCAGGGGCTGCACCGCGCCCACGACTAACATGTTTATTTTTCTTTCTTCAATTTTTTAAAAGTTTGTGCTATTAACTAAAATCAATTACGCTCTGATACCATTGTTGGGGTTAATAGCATCAAGTAGACCATCTAAAGATAACATAACACTCAAAAGATTTACGTAAGTGCACATGCATCCTAGAATCTAGGTTTTACTAGTTATAGCAACATACTTTAAAAATCTACAAAAGAAAGAACTACTAACCTCTTTATCGCTTGATTGTGATCTCGTAAATATCAACTCATTGTGATGGATGAAGAATCCAAAGTAGCACCCCTCTAATGAAGTCGGACCCCAACACTAAAAGCAAAATGTAACGCTTGGTTCCTGATATGCATTTAACTAATTATTTATTGATTTTAGAAGGGTAACTCGACGAGTTGGTGGCCCTAACTCGTCGAGTAGAGGCCAGTTGATGCGCGGGGTTTTGTTGGGTTTTGAGCATTCTAACACTCCTAAGGTGTACATGCAACCCTAAATACCTTGGATCTATGTTTTCTCTATTATACATGGAAACTTGAATTATCCAAGGTATTACCCTAACTAGCATACAAAACTATGATACTTGGGTAATAAATCAAGTTAGAAGACATACCTTTTGTTGTAGTTTGAAGCCTTGGACCTTTAAGAACTTAGTGCCCCAAGTGTTGCACCTCAAATGGAATCACACAACACCACCTACAATTGGAATAACTTGAGAGAAGAACACTTGCACTCATAAAATCGACTTGCCCTCTTGTGTTTCGACTAGTGCCAATTTCATGAGCCTTGGGGTTTCTTATATAGTGTGCACATTAGGGTTACACCATGTAACGCATGACTTTCCACATTCCTCATGATCCATGGGTTTTAACCTCCATGGAGTATCCATGGGTCACCTCATGGGTTTAGCCCAACATGAAGAACTATGGATCATAAGCATACTTTTTAAGAATGAATGATTTACCAAATCAATCCCCATTTATTTAATTAGTCTCTTTTGATCACAAAATTAATTCCAAACTAATTCTTAATCAATACTAATTAAATAATATGATTTCATATTAATATATTAGAACTTATAATATATTAATAAATCATAAATATCCTCTTCTCACAAAAGTCTATCCAAATTGTTCCGATGCCATGCAACCCAAATGGACCATGCTACTCTCGGGTCAAGTACATACCAATTATAGTTATGGACTTAGACACTAATCCAACAGTCTCCCACTTGGATAAGTCTAATAACTATTATTGCAAGCATGACTTCAACCCGACTAGCAATTGTAGCTCTTAAAAGCCGCTGTCGAACTCTGACCTAGTCAATGACGCGTCCATTAGATAAGGGATCATATATTCCTCCATTCTAGATATCATATGGACTGAGACATGGATTATAATTATTCTCTCTGTCCATCTATTGTTTCCCGATTTCCAATTTATGGTGACCGACTAATTGAACAAATCAAATCAGTCCAGGCATGATGTCATCACTAAATTATCAAGGGGCCCACAGATATCGCTTTTATCCACATGGGGTAAAAGGAACGGATAAACTTCGACCCAAATGCGCGCTTGTACTTACTCATCGAATTACACACAACGATATGTTTTATAACACCAAGTTACTGGTGCGTTTACATATGTCAATGTGCAACCGACTCGCAACTACAACTCACATGTCTCCATTTCAAGAATATAAGATATTATCGTCTCATGATCACTCGTGATAAAATCCATGAAGTGATTCAAATGAGCGTGGGTTGAATCCAATACTCGAATCTTATTCTAGGAGCACTCATGAACACTGTAGCAAATTTGTGTTATGACTAAAACACCTCTACAGACCCATTCATGACAGTCTTGCCTCAATACCTACTTCCAAAGTATGATCGACTGTGGATGGTTTGAATAACCTAGTTATTCTGGAATTCAAAACATGCAAAGTAAAACACAAGAATAATACTAATCCTATATGGCCCAAAAACTTTTGAGTCATATTGATTACTCATTTATTTATTGTATGATGTTTCGAATAATCAACTTAATACTTGAATTAAAACAATAGTTATGACATGCTCCAAGCATGCACACTATGTTTGTCTAAACAATAGTTATGCCATGCACCAAGCATGCACACTATGTTTGTCTATTGTCCTTACTTTGTGAAATATATCAATTGAAAAACATTTCAATGATGCTCATTTCAAAATTCCAAATCCTTATTGCAAGTGTAAGAATTCCAAATTCTTGTCATTCCTAGAAAGTGTTAGATTATAAACTATCATGCAAAGATTCTTTTGTAATGTCTAGGTGCCAAAAGTCACAGAGACTTGACCAAAGATATTACAATATATTCCTTTGGAGATTTTTACAAGACAATTCCATGGAAATGAAGTCTCAAATTCAAAGTACATTCCTTTGACCATCCTTCTTGCATAAAAGTTTCTAACTTTTCCATCTATTCTTCAACTCCCAATATGGAAACATTCCATATTTGCCATACGACAATTCATTACTAATAGACTCCTGTCTATTCATAATAATGTCAATATGGTCCTTCCATTACAATACTTCCAACTATCCTTAAGCTACCAATCATTGGCGAACCTTAGATTGTCCTTAACAATTGTTTAACCACTTTAGTCATATCCGGTTCTATTCCTTTTTCCCTCTAAACTCCCTAGGCATTCGGAAAATTAGAACACGAGAATATTATAGCATATGAATCGATCCTATACCGGAAGCATATGGGACACGATTCATAATATCTAACATAAAGACATGATGCTTAATCAGTCTTTTGCTATAATCTTTCTATTTGCCATGTTCTCATAATTTTGATTATGAAGAGAGATGTCATAATCATAATCAAATTTGAGAACGCAATTAACATTTCCATATATAGAATTTTCTTATGTTGAACCATTCCAACATAACATTCATATATATTTGACTAAATTTGATTAAAAAATCACAATCTAAGCTTTTAGATTTGAAATGAAGTATAAATTCCTCTCCCTTAATTATAGCAAAACAACTTTTCAAACCCTACAACTTTGCGGATTGAACGATTTGATTTCTATAATTAACATTGCTAACTTGCAACACTTACCATAATAATTATGCTCCTACTAGCATAAAAATTATTATTAGCATAACACTTATGCTCCCACTAGCTTTGACATGTATTTAGAAATCAACTGGACTTCTAGAAATCAATACTTATTGACTTTCATTACCAAAGTTCAGATTTCTGATACGAGATGCTTCGATAAGACTTTATCTAGGCTTCTCAAACTCATACACCTTTCCTTAGATAGCTCACATGTGTGTCTTAACAATTTTAGAACTTACAACCATAAGTCTGAAATGTTTAGACCTTTGCCATTTCTCACAATTCGAATTCTGAATAGGGATGCCGTAATCATAATCGAATTTGAAAATGCAAATATCACAACAGCTATCTCCTTAAAATCTACTTAGTGAAAGCGTTTCCTCACCATCATTTTCATGAATCGAAGAGAAACCTTATGACACTTAGATTTTATGGTGTATGTGTTCCTATCTATGTGAATTTGTCATGACCATAATCACAAGACAAGGTTAGTGACAAATCCAAACTCATATGGACTGAACTTGTTTAATCTTAATTTCTTGCCACCTGGCAGCACAAGGGCCTACCATTGCTTCCTAGTTGTTATGAAAACAATTGAGAACTCATAGAACTCACATGCATAGTCAAATTTAACTGGAATGGGCACAGAAACAAGAATATGTCAACATGATAGGCTATAAACCTCAAGTCGTGTGCTACTGATAAGAAATAGGTTTTATTCTTGATTAGTTCTTGAAACTTGTCAAGATCTTTAAGACTCCCACTGACCTCTTAACATATAAGATTCACTTTGTCAAGAAACATTCTTGACAAACAAATATTCAAGAGTTATTGCGGATTCTAATCAAGACTAACACATCACACAATTGGCCTTAGTTGGTCTTTGTTTTATCTAAAACATCACAACTTACCAATTTCAAATGTACAAGAGTAGAAAACTTTTACTCAACATTTGATAAGTGTTTTAAACCTTTCTTAAGATTATGTCACTCAAGGTTACAATATTGGAGTGTAACTCTAAGACTTGATTTTGGAACGAAGTATGACTCATCTTCTTGATTTAAACTATTTCAACAATTCACGATTCCTCTTCTTAGCCATACAAATGCACTAAGATGTCTTTAGAGGATCAACTGTGATATGGTTTTTCCATAAACTTTAAGATGATCATAAAACATGATACTAAAGTACTCTCCCATCTTTTCAGATTGGAGAAACTTTTATCTTTCTGCCTAATTTGATTCTTCTCATTCGTTCTGCCATACATTGAACCTTTTCCAATGTTGCAGAATTATACTTAAGCTTGTAAGGATAACCATGTTTACTAAACTTTAGTAAATCATGACGAATAGTCTTATTGATCTTTGTGGTGGATCTTGACCAGTGCACACCCAGTCTACTCGATCCCCTAGTCCTTCACTTGACTCACTTATACATGTGAACAAGGAATTAGTCTTAATTTACCAAAGATGAAAATTCTCATTCATCATACAATACAACTTGCATGATTCCAAGTTTCTGTCCAATTGAAACTTGGGTGATGAGAATCTTTCCTTATTTGGCAAATACTCGACACTACCACAAACGAAAGAATCAAATCCATATTGCTAACAATAGAAACATCAATTTGATTAAGTGGTATTCTGAAATTGATAGTCGGGGAGTCGTTGGAGCAGCCGTCAGAGATTCCACACACGAGATTTCACAGCTAACATTCGAGGTGAGTTTCCTCCAATAGGAACGAGTCTAAGGCACCAAGGCCGGCCTGTTTAGTTAGTAGTAGTTCCGGACTATGATCTGATGTCGGGCAGGGCCCGATGTAGGTTTATATGTTTTTCCGGATTTCGATCTGATGTCGGCGCGGTCCCAAGGAATGCTTGTATGCTTGATGTCTTTGTGACTCTTGCATGTGTTTGTATTGTATGTTTCCGAACTTCGGCCCGATACGGGGGCAGTCCCGAGGAATGTTAGTATGTTACCGGATTATGGTCCGATGTCGGGCGGGGCCCGATGAAATGTTTAAATGTTATTGTTATATGCTTAGGTTTATGTGTATTATTGATTATGTTCATATGTATTCCGAGAAGTGCTCGATGAAGGGCAAGGCTCGATGCCGGGCGGGGCCTGATGCTAGATGCTGTCCAATGCCGGGCGGGGTTCGATGCCGGGAAAGCCGATGCCGAGCTTGACTCGATGTAGCAGGGGCGGGGCCCAAGAAATGTTTATGTGATATGTGTATGGTATGTGGTAGTTGGGGAGACTCACTAAGCTTCGTGCTTACAGTTATCAGTTTTGGTTTTAGGTACTTCCGCTAGTAAGAGGAAGAGCTCGGGATGACTACAGTGCACACACCATTATGTTTATAGCATGGGATATTTACTCTGATATTTTGACAGATGTTTTGATATGAGATACTATTATTTATGTTTTAATGTGATGGTTTTGATAACTAGGGTTTTATTTATTAATTAAAAATGAAAGTTTTGGTCATGATTTTTGGGATGTTTCAAGTTTGTATAAGAGCCTTGGTTTGAGGGATTCGGGCACACTCTCGGGTGTGTTTGAACTCAAACTAAGGACTTGGTATGAAAATTTTCAAAATGAATTCATTTTTACAAAAAGAATTTTGAAAAGTGAAAAGAACTTTGAAAAGAGAAAGAAAAGGGGTGTGGTGCATGCAATCAGCCGAGCTCAAGTAAGTACTCCCAAATTATCCATACAAGTTTAAGTTATGATATGTTTATGAGAACTGCATGCTAGATTAAGACTAAGGATCTAGGAAGGATGCCTTAAGTTCCTATGATATGTGTATCAGCTTTATGAGAATTGTAGCTAGATTAGGACTAAGGATCTTGGAAGGATGCCTTATGTGCTTGTTATATGTATCTCAACTTTATGAATTGCATGCTAGTACAGATTAGTTAGCGATGGCCTGAATGTGATGTGCTTGATTATGTTTAGTCAATGCTCGAATAATGCTTGCTTTGTTATTTTAGGAGTTCTAGTTATCTTTTACTAACTAGTAAATGAATATGATAAGTTACATATTGCGAGGATTAAATAATTTCAGAAGGTTAGGTCTAGCTCTATTGTGCAGCTCTTGTTTGAGTCCAACAGTTGTAGGGTAGGAACTCTCATTAGAAGATTTTATCTAATCTTAGTGATATGTAATAGTATTCACGAGCTAGTTAGGGGGAGATAGCAGAAACTTCTTATGCAGCTGATGGCGGAGAGTGGGTTGGTGAGTACCCTAGGGCAAGCCTAGGATGAGATTAGCATGAGATCAGCAGTAGTAGTAGAAGGGACTTGGTGGAGTCGAGGGAGTTCTTGAGGAAAGTATGGATAGATGTGGAAGGTAGTATGGGCCCGCACTACTGAAAGCAGAGGATCCGTACTCGAATCAAAGAAGGTTGAGATGAACCCAGGAAACTTGTAGTATGTGAGATCCCTCGAGATATTATGAGTATACTGATGTTTGTTATGGTGTATTTTTAGTATGGTGACGCTACGCACTAGGTGATGGGTTTTGAGCATTCTAACACTCTTATGGTGTACATGCAACCCTAGAAACCTTGGATCTATTTTTGACTAAGATAGATGCAAATAATTATTTTTCCAAGGTTCTTATCCTATCTAGCATGGCATGGGGAACTTGAATCAAATAAAGCTAGTCGAATTACTTACCTTGTAGTTGTAGTTGATTGCTTGGAGTTTTAGAGCCTAGCACCAATAGTATGGATGCCTCAAATGGAAATCACAAATCACCACAAACTTGGAATTTTGAGAGAATAGTAATCACCTTTCTTGAAATCGGCCCTCTTACTTTTCTCACCACAACTAGTGTCATTTCAAGAACCAAAGTCTCCTTTATATAGTGTGGTGGATTAGGGTTACATTCATGTAAACCCTAATACCCATGTCTTTTCATTTCCATGAGATCCATGGGTTAAAGCTCCATGGAGTATCCATAGACTTTCCATGCAAGCCTAGCCCATTCCAAATAAGCATTAGCCCACACTATATAAATACAAGAGCCCATATTTAATTAGTCATACTTTTGATCTCTAAATTAATTCTAGATTAATTATAGATCAATACTAATTAAATAATATGATTTTATATTAATATATTAGGACTTATAATATATTAATAAATCATAACTTATACTATTCTCAAACGATTATCCATAAATTGTTCGGGTGAAGTGCAACCCAAATGGACCATGCCGGGTCGGGTCAAGTACATACCAAATATAGTTATGGACTTAGACACTATATCCAACAGTCTCCCACTTGGATAAGTCTAATAACTATAGTTGCAAGTATGACTTCAGGAACCGATCAGCAATCGTAGCTCTTTAAACTCTGTTGAACTATGAAGCGCCATTTTAGATAAGTGATCATATAATCCTCTGTTCTAGATATCAGCCGGACAAATACATGGAACATGGTCTTGCTTATTGTCCAGCATTTGTTTCCCGATTTCCGATTTGTTTGACATAGAACTTAACTGAACACATCAATTTAGTTCTGACCGGGCCCGGTACATAGGTCAAAACAAAATCATCGAGGGGCCCAGATATCGCTTCTAATTCTAGAAGGAACAGATAAACTTCGACTCATATGTTTTCTCTACTACTTGTTGAATTACACACAAAAGCACGGTTTATAACATCGAGTTACCAATGCGTTTTCGTGCAATCAATGCATAACTAACTCATAGACAACAAATCATATCTCTAGGTTTGAAGACTTATATGATATTACCGTCTCACGATCACTCGAGATAAATTCCATGAAGTGATACAAGTGAGCGTGGGTTGAATCCAATACTCAGAACTTATGAGCACTCATGAGTGCTGTAGCCCCACTTTGTCTAACATCTTAGACCTCTACAAGCCAACCCATGACAGTCTTGATTCATATCTACTTCCAACATATGACCGACTGCGGAGAGTTTGAATAATATGATATAAACCATAACATAATTATTCTGGAAGTCAAAACATGCAAAAAGAAATAATAGTAAACGATTGACAAGAGATAGCAACACTTTACTCATAAATAACAACTTTTATTTATCATCAAATGTCAATTACATTTTACAAATTTCAAGATTATCTAACTACTAAAACTAATATCATCCTTCAGCCCTATGCTCCGAGCATGCTGAAGATGCTTAGCCCGAGTCAGTCCCTTCGTGAGGGGATCTGTTGGGTTCTCATCTGATGATACCCTCTTTGCCACGAGGATTCCTTCTTCTATTCGATGTCTAATGAAGTGATATTTTCTGTCAATGTGTCTGGATCTCCTATGATCTCTTGGTTCCTTGGCTAAGGCAATCGCACTATTGTTGTCACAGAAAATCTCTATTGGCTCCTTTATAGCTGGTACAACTCCAAGGTCTCCGATGAAGTTCTTTAGCCATATAGCCTCCTTTGCTGCCTCGCTTGCTGCTATATACTCTGATTCACAAGTGGAATCAGCCACTGTCTCCTGCTTGGAACTTTTCCAAGTAATTGCCCCTCCGTTTAGAGTAAAGACCCAGCCCGACTGAGAGCGGAAATTATCCCTGTCAGTCTGAAAGCTAGCATCACTGTACCCTACAACTCTCAAGTCCTCACTGCCACCGAGGGTAAGGACCCAGTCCTTAGTCCTCCGTAGGTACTTGAGGATATTCTTTACCGCAGTCCAGTGTGCCTTGCCAGGGTTCCCCTGATACCTGCTAACCATGCTCAAAGCAAAGGCTACATCAGGTCGAGTACACGTCATAGCATACATGATCAATCCTACAGCTGAAGCATAAGGTATTCGACTCATTTATGCTATCTCAGCCTCAGTACTAGGGCTTTGTGTCTTACTCAATCTGGCGTTACTCTGGATGGGTAACTCTCCTTTCTTGGAGTTATGCATGTTGAACCTTTTCAACACTTTGTCCACATAGGTGCTTTGACTAAGTCCAATTAGTCTTTTACTCCTGTTTCTCAAAATCCTTATCCCTAGGATATAGGCAGCTTCTCCAAGGTCCTTCATAGCGAAACACTTCCCAAGCCAGGACTTTACTTCCTGCAGGGTTGGGATGTTATTTCCTATGAGTAGTATGTCATCCACATACAGTACCAAAAAGCTGACTATACTCCCACTAGCCTTAATATAGACACAAGATTCATCTTCACTCCTTGAAAAGCCAAATTCTTTGATTTTCTCATCAAAGCAAAGATTCCATCTGTGAGGTGCCTGTTTTAATCCATAAATGGATTTCTCGAGCTTACACACTCTACTGGGGTACTCTGTACTGACAAAACCCTCTGGTTGAACCATGTAAACATCTTCAGCCAACTTTCCATTAAGGAAAGCGGTTTTGAAATCCATTTGCCATATTTCATAATCATGAAATGCAGCAATGGCTAACAGAACCCTAATAGACTTAATTTTGGCCACTGGTGAAAAGGTCTCATCATAATCAACTCCCGGAGTTTCAGAATAACCCTTTGCAACCAGTCGTGCCTTATAAGTGTGTACATTACCATCCATGTCGGTCTTCTTCTTGAAGATCCATTTGCACCCAACTATCTTACGATCAGGTACATTGTCAACCAAGTTCCAAACTTGATTGTCATACATGGACTGAATCTCGCTATCCATAGCCTCTTTCCATTTAGCAGCCTCAGGGCCTGCCATGGCTTCCGTGTAGCTGTTAGGCTCATCCAGATTTACCAGTGTGTTATCACTGATAAGTGTCTCACCTTCTGCAGTAATACGAAAACCATAATAATGCTCAGGTGCATTCCTAACTCTGGTGGAACGCCTCAGAGGTATAGATTCTTCAGTCGGCTCAACAGGAGTTCTCTCCTCAGGTTGAGGGCTAGGGTTTGAGGTTCCTTCACCACTTGACTCTTGAATTTCCTCAAGGTCAATTTGCCTCCCACTGTCTCCTTGGCTCATGAATTCTCTCTCTCGAAAGAATCCTCTTCTTGCTACAAAGACCACATTATCACTGGGTCTGTAGAAGATGTAACCAAAGGATTTCTGTGGGTAGCCGATGAAAATACACCTTTTACTTTGGGTTTCGAGCTTATCGTGAGTCTCGCGTCTCACGAAAGCCTCGCAACCCCAAATCTTGATGTGGTCTAGATTGGGAACTTTTCCAGTCCACACCTCGTGAGGTGTTTTAGCAACCTTCTTTGTAGGGACTAGATTAAGGATATGGGCGGCAGTCTCTAAGGCATACCCCCAAAATGAGATTGGTAGCGAAGCTCGACTCATCATGGAACGAACCATGTCCAACAAGGTCCGATTGCGCCTCTCAGCTACACCATTCAATTGTGGTGTCCTAGGAGGTGTCAATTATGAGACAATCCCACATTCCTTAAGATAGTCAAGGAACTCAGTACTAAGATACTCACCACCACGATCGGATCGAAGCATCTTAATGTTCCTGCCCAACTGATTCTCCACTTCTTGCTTAAACTCTTTGAATTTCTCAAAGGTTTCTGACTTATGCTTGATTAGGTAGACATATCCATATCTACTAAAATCATCAGTAAAAGTCACATAGAATCGATTAGCATCTCTTGTGGCGGTTCTGAAGGGTCCACACACATCCGTGTGTATGAGGTCCAACAAACCTTCACCCCTAGCACAAGTGCCAGTAAAAGGTGACTTTGTCATTTTACCAAGCAAACAAGATTCACAACTATCATCTGACTTTAGGTCAAATGACTCCAAGACTCCATCCTTTTGGAGTTGGCCTATGCGTTTCTTGCTTACATGTCCAAGACGACAATGCCATAAGGATACTTTATCTAAGCTAGTGGAAGAGTTAATACACAATACATTATTTCCTAGATTATCTACAACAGATACAGTTTCATACACGCCATCACAAGGTAATGCTTTAAAATAAAGAACATTATTAAAGAAAGCATCAATGCTACCATTATTATTATCAAAATAAAAGGTAAAACCCTGTTTATACAATGCATGAAAGGAAATAACATTTCTTTCCATTTCTGGCGAATAATAACATTTATTCAAATCTAATGTAAACCCACTATTTAGCACTAAGTAATAAACTCATATCTTGGTGACAGGTGAAGCTTTCCTGTTTCCCATGATCAAGTTTATCTTTCCCTGCTCCACATTCTCACTTCTTTTTAGTCCCTGCAAATCACAACATATGTGAATACCACAACCTGTATCAAGGACCCAAGACTTAGAATGAGGTGAGTTATTAGACAATATAGTGTATATACATGCATGGTTGGGTTTTATTTTCCCATCCTTCAAATCTTGCTGGTACTTTGGGCAGTTTCGCTTCCAGTGCGACTTTTCATGGAAATAGAAGCATTCAGCCTCATTAGGGTTAGCGGAAGGAGTGACAAAACCTTTCTTGGTTTTGCTTGAAGAGGAGCCTTCAAGGGTCTTACCCTTGGTACCCTTAGAAGGGTTCTTTCTCTTCTTCCCTTTGCCATGCCCGATTGCCAAGACATTCAGCAACCTCTTCAGGAGTAGCAGTTGGCTCGGGTACCTTCAGCTCCTTGTCGTGAACATATTCTTTGTTCTCATACCGAGTGACCATCCTGATGTTTCTGATCCAATCTGTAAAGTTGGACCCATCAAAGATGACTCTCCCACAAAGATTCATGAGAGAGAAGGAGCTAGTAGGGTTTGAGCCAGAAGCATTGTTATTGGAAGACATCTGAAAAGAAGAGGGAATAGATTAGATTAGATATAGAGATAGTCCTTAACAAAACACCCAAATGTAATATTAAGGCTAGGACCCAACATAATATTTTATAACTTAGAACAGGGATGCTGTAATCTAAGCTATAAGATATTTGAAGGTAGGTGAATGACGATTCACCAATTTCCACCATGAAAAACGAAATATTTAATTAGGTTTTAATTGGTTTAGAAACTCCTAGATTCTTTGAGATTCATTAAACTTTCTTCAATGGCATGTTTCAATCTCGAGTGTGCCCTTCAAGTTTTGTGACTGGGATGCCGAGGATCACAAAACAAGGTGTGAAGTAACCATGCAAATTACTTGGTACCCTTAATGTATTACCCCTCAATCGATGTGCCGGTTAACGACACACGCTCCATCGATACTATGATAAACATTAAGTCACCCTTTACTTACCTTGTTAAGTTTAAGTTAGTGTGCCGGTTAACCATACATGCTCCACTAACGACTTAAACAAAGTGTAAAGTGTAATTTCATGGATTAGCACCTTATTCACATTTTCCTAAAATAACTAAGATTGGGAATTCAATAAAGTTTAGTTACTTTAGTATTATCATTATACTTTTAATGAGAATTTATAAGTCCTTGTCCTACCCGTTCGGCTAACGACCCTCCACCGATCAAGGAAGCGGTGGGTGAGAGTGGACACCCATTAACTTGCCATTTTATAGGCAACAACCTTATACCCCCCTTATAGATCGGCTTCGTGAATGAGGCGTACTAGCGGTAAGACGACTTGATCTTATACATATATAAATATTATTAAACTTATAATATTATAAAGTATAAGGGTTGAATTTTAACTTTTAAAATTCTAGGGGTTGGAGCTAAAGTTTTTAATATGACTTTACATGTTCCAAAACTTGAGGGCAAGTTTTGTAAACTTTCAAAACTTTTCATTTCTCATAACTTATGAGTTAATGTTTATTAAAAATTAAGACTCTTCATTTTTTGTAACCTATGTGTTCTTTTAATGGTTATTTATAAATATGACTTTTGGTTATCCATAACTTAAGAACTAGTTATGGACTCCATTAAAACACATAAAGATCAAGAATTAATCTAATCAATTATTAGCACATAATTTCTATGATCTTCTAAATTCATATGTTTATGAGTGTTCATATCAAAAATTTCAAGAATCGTAAGTACATATACAAAACTTGAAATTTTGATACAAGCTTTTGAACAAAACTTCGATTTTTCAAGTTTTTTTTTTTTTTTTTTTTTTTTTTTTTTTTTTTTGCATCAAGTATCAAATAAACAAATCAGGCTCTGATACCACTGATGGGTTTTGAGCATTCTAACACTCATATGGTGTACATGCAACCCTAGAAACCTTGGATCTATGTTTGACTAAGATAGATGCAAATAATTATTTTTCCAAGGTTCTTATCCTATCTAGCATGGCATGGGGAACTTGAATCAAATAAAGCTAGTAGAATTACTTACCTTGTAGTTGTAGTTGATTTCTTGGAGTTTTAGAGCCTAGCACCAATAGTATGGATGCCTCAAATGGAAATCACAAATCACCACAAACTTGGAATTTTGAGAGAATAGTAATCACCTTTCTTGAAATCGGCCCTCTTACTTTTCTCACCACAACTAGTGTCATTTCAAGAACCAAAGCCTCCTTTATATAGTGTGGTGGATTAGGGTTACATTCATGTAAACCCTAATACCCATGTCTTTTCATTTCCATGAGATCCATGGGTTAAAGCTCCATGGAGTATCCATGGACTTTCCATGCAAGCCTAGCCCATTCCAAATAAGCATTAGCCCACACTATATAAATACAAGAGCCCATATTTAATTAGTCATACTTTTGATCTCTAAATTAATTCTAGATTAATTATAGATCAATACTAATTAAATAATATGATTTTATATTAATATATTAGGACTTATAATATATTAATAAATCATAACTTATACTATTCTCAAACGATTATCCATAAATTGTTCGGGTGAAGTGCAACCCAAATGGACCATGCCGGGTCGGCTCAAGTACATACCAAATATAGTTATGGACTTAGACACTATATCCAACACTAGGCTAGTTGGCACTTCAGGCACTAGTGAGGGATCAGGCTCGGGCTCTGGAGCCGGGCAGCTGGATGAGCAGACGAGGGAGTTCATCTCGTCTCAGGTCACACGCAACATTTTATACCAGACTCCTGTGATATTTGGATCAGTCAAGGAGGGTATTTTAGAGCTTCTGGATGAGAAGCTGAGCGCTTTCCGCATTGAGGTGGCGGCCATGATGGGGTCACGCACACTGACTTTCAGGGAGTTCAAGGCTTGTGGAGCTCCTGAATATCATGGGGCTCGGGACCCCATTGCTAGTAGCATATGGTTGGCTGATGTCTCCAATGTGTTCCGTACGAGCAGATGTCTTGAGGGGGACAAGTTCCGACTTGCATCCCGTCTTCTAAAGGATAGGGTGCGTGATTGGTGGGAGGAGGTCGGATGAGCCATTGGGGATGATACAGTTCTAGATGCTATGACCTGGAGTGATTTTTCGGCCAGGTTCAGGGCCGAGTTTTCACCCGTGATTGAGGTGCAACAGCTAGCGAGGGAGTTCCACGATCTTGAGCAGATGATGGAGACTGTGGCGGAGATCACCGCCAAGTTTAGGGAGAGGGCCCTTATCGTTCTGCAGTATGTGGCAGACGAGGATATGAAAATGCTCGATATCATGAGATGTTTCGGAGTGATATAAGCCCGTTTGTGAGCCGCTCCAGCTGTAAGACACTGGAGGACATGATTGCTAGGGCTCGAGAGAGGGAGTTGGATTTGGAGATGGAGAGGAAGAGGAAACTAGATGGGGTTCAGACAGGCAGTTCGGGCAAGAAGCCTAAGATATTAGATCACATATCGAGGAGCCAGCATGGCCGCATCCGGTGTGGCAAGTACGGCAAGATGCACGAGGGGGCGTGCAGGGCAGGGAGTTCGGGCTGCTTCAAGTGCGGCTAAACTAGTCAGATGAGCAGGGATTGCACAGCTTTTACCACCACCATAACAGTTTCAGATCTGATTTGCTTTCAGTGCAATCAGAGGTGCCACGAGAAGGCCCAGTGTCCGAGTCTAGCAGCAGCAGGACAGGTGGTGGCACCAGCTCCTGCCACGTTGAAGATTACAGGTGGCCGTCAGGTCCGGGAAGAGGCGCCTACAGCGAGGAGCAGCACTTTCCAGCTTACTGCAGAGGAGGCACGTACAGCTTCCGATGTTGTGACGGGTATGTAATATCTCCTTATCTCTTTATTTGTTATGATTATTGCTTATGTTTATGTGTTTGTTATAGGATCGTTCTTAGTGAACGGTATGTCATCCTTGGTACTATTTGATTCGGGTGCAACTCAATCTTTGTTGTCTCTTGCGCTCTGCAAGCGATTCGTAGGAGCTCCGGTGGAGCTGGATTGCCCAATGGATGTGGAGATAACAGATGACAGGACCGTTAGGGTTGCGAGGGTGCATCGGGGATGCACACTACAATTATTCGATGAGCAGTTTTCAGTAGATCTGGTTCCTATTCCCCTGCGAGGGAATAAGGTTATAGTGGGTATGGATTGTTTGAGCCCCAATGGGGCAGTGATCGACTGCGAGCAGTAGCTAGTGAGGGTTCGGACTCCTAGTGGGGGAGGGTTAGTGATCCAGGGCGAGAGGCCACAGCGCCGACCGGTTTTATGTTTAGCAGTGAAGGCGAGGAGTTACCTTCATCAGGGTTGCACAGGTTATGTCGCTTATGTTATGGATACCCGGGATAAGGGTAAGGCGACAGTGGATGATGTACCGGTAGTGCGAGAGTAACCGGATGTATTCCCGAAGGATGTACTTGGGATACCTCCATAGAAACAGGTCGAGTTCAGGATTGACCTAGTCCCTGGTGCGGCTCCGATAGCCAAGGCACCATATCGGTTGGCTCGTCCTGAGATGCATGATTTGTCTACGCAGCTGCAAGAGCTGCTAGACAAGGGATTTAACAGGCCAAGTAGTTCGCCATGGGAAACCCCGATCCTATTTGTGAACAAAAAGGATGGGTCGCATCGGATGTGCATAAACTACCGGGAGCTGAATAAGGTAACGGTGAAGAACCGTTATCCCCTCCCAAGGATTGATGATTTGTTTGACCAGCTACAGGGTGCATCTTGGTTTTCCAAGATCGATCTGCGATCGGGTTATCACCAGATGTGATTCAGAGTGAAGGATGTGTAGAAGACGGCTTTTAGAACTCGCTATGGTCACTATGAGTTTGTGGTGATGCCGTTTGGGCTCACCAATGCTCCAGCCGCGTTCATGGATCTCATGAACCGAGTGTGCAGACCGATGCTGGATCGGTCTGTGATCGTTTTCATTGATGATATCTTGGTCTATTCCAAGACTCATGAGCAGCATGAGGAGCACCTGAGGGAGGTGCTGGAGACACTGAGGAGGGAGATACTTTTTGAAAACTTCTCCAAGTGTGAGTTCTGGTTGCGCGAGGTGCAGTTTGTTGGGCATCTCATCAACCAGAAGGGTATTTTGGTTGATCCGGTCAAGATAGAGGTCATGATGCAGTGGGAGGTTCCGAGGTCTCCAACTGAGATGCGAAGTTTTCTTAGTCTAGCGGGTTATTACTGGAGATTCATCCAGGATTTATCCAAGATCGTTGTTCCTTTGACCCGACTGACCAAGATGTCGGTGACATTCCGCTGGGGGCCTGAGCAGCAGGCAGCCTTCAAGACTCTTAGACAGCGGTTATGCGAGGCACCGATTTTGACCCTGCCCGAGGGAGTTGATGAATTTGTGGTTTACTGTGACGCGTCGATCACAGGTATAAGTGCAATGCTGATGCAACGAGGTCATGTTATAACATACGCTTCGAGCCAGCAGAAGCCACACGAGGCTAACTACCCGACGCATGATTTAGAGTTGGGGGATGTGGTTTTCGCCCTCAAGATTTGGCGGCATTATCTCTACGGGTTCTGTTGTACCATTTACACGGACCACGAGAGTTTGAGGTACCTCTTGGATCAGCCGAATCTAAACATGAGGCAGCGTCAGAGGTTAGATGTGGTGAAGGACTATGACTGTGAGATCCTCTACCACCGTGGAAAGGCCAATGTGGTGGCCGATGCGCTGAGCCACAAGGCGGTGACGGCTCCAATTCGAGATATATGTTTGAGGTTGACAGTGATTACTCCATTGTTGGAGCAGATTAGCGAGGCGCGGGTCGAGGGTGTAAAGGAAGAACGCCAGAAGTGTAAGCGGATTGTGGGTCGGATGGCCTCATTTGATTATCACAGCTGAGGGTTGCTGACCCTGCATGGGAGGGTCTGGGTTCCGTACTGGGGCGGAGTACGGCAGGTTCTGATGGATGAGGCACATAAGTCGAGGTTCTCCATCCATCCTGGGGCGATGAAGATGTATTGGGATCTTCGCCCTGATTATTGGTGGCCCTGCATGAATAGGGACGTAGTGTGGTATATGGAGATGTGCTTGACCTGCAGTAAGGCCAAGGCCGAGCATCAGCGACCCCATGACAAGATGCAGCCGTTGGATATTCCCGTGTGGAAATGAGAGGATATCACCATGGATTTCATCACCAAGCTTCCCAGGACCGCACGGGGAGTAGATTCAAAATGGGTCATCGTGGATCGGTTGACCAAGAGTGCTCATTTTATCCCGATCCAAGAGAGTATCTCGGCCGAGAAGCTGGCCGAGATATACGTGCGTGAGATAGTGGCACGACATGGAGTGCCTGTATCGGTGGTGTCAGACCGAGATGTCTGGTCTACTTCTAGGTTTTGCAAGCAGTTTCACGAGGAGATGGGTACGCGTCTCCACTTCAGCACCGCTTTCCACCCTCAGACGTACCGACATAGCGACATGACGATACAAACTCTTGAGGACATGCTACGCGCATGTGTTTTGGATTTCGGTGGCAGATGGGATACGTATATTCCGTTAGTGGAATTTTCGTATAACAACAATTACCACGCCAGCATAGACCGACCTCCCTTCGAGATGCTCTACAGGAGGAAGTGTAGGACCCCAATCTGTTGAGGCGAGGTCGATCAAAGATTCATGAGAAGTACTGAGGTAGTACTCAAGACTACAGAGCGGATCCAGCAGGTCCAGAGCAGGCTCCAGACTGGTCAGAGTCGGCAGAAGAGCTACACTGACAAGCGGCATTCAGATTTGGATTTTCAGGTGGGCGACATGGTCCTCCTGAACGTGTTACCTTGGAAAGGAGTCATCCGGTTCAGGAAGCGGGGAAAGTTGGGCCCCAGGTTCATTGGTCCTTTCAGGGTTATAGCCCGGGTGGGCAAGGTGGCGTATCGGTTAGACCTTCCAGCAGATCTCAGTCAGATCCACAACACTTTCCACGTTTCCTAGTTGCGGAAGTGCTTAGTGGATAATTCAGTGATTATATCCTTGGAGGATATTCAGGTTGACGAGAGCCAGAACTACATTGAGAGACCGGTGGCGATTCTGGATTGCAAGACGAAAACCTTGAGGAACAAGGTTGTTCAGTTAGTGAAGGTGTAGTGGCAGCACTACAAGGGTTCTGAGTGGACGTGGGAGCCCAATGAGGAGATGAGGGAGCACTATCCAAACTTGTTTTCAGACGCAGCAGACTTCGAGGACGATGTCTAAGACAAGTGGGGGAGAATTGTAATGTATGGTTCCTGGTATGCATTTAACTCATTATTTATTGATTTTAGAATGGTAGCTCGATGAGTTGGTGGCCCTAACTCGTCGAGTAGAGGGCAGTTGATGCGCGGGGTTTAAGCTATCTACTCGACGAGTCAACAGCCCTCGACTCGGGAAGTATATCGGCCATAATGAAACCCTAATTTCGGGGTTTTGCACCCTATTTAAGCTCCTTAACCCCTACCCCTTGGCTTCATTTCCAGCCTCCTTGTCCTAAACCCTAGAGATTTCTTTGAGTGTGTGAACCATTTTGAGTTATCTTTGTATGCTTTTGAAGCTTGTGGAAGAAGAAGAAGATAGAGGGATCAAGAGGGGAAGAGTAGATCTAGAAACTACACTTCATTTGCTACATTTTCTGGTAATCTAGTTTCTATCTGGCTATTAGTTCATTAGATCTCTTTATGTTCTCTTTATATGGGTTTTTGGTCCAAGAATGGTAGCTTTTGGAGAATGATCGACCCAAGTGGTTATTCTTCCATATCTAGGATCTAGAGGGGTTGTTGTGACATAAAGGTGCAAACTTTATGCCATTGGCGCCCCCATGCAAGCCATAGAGTGTCATATTGGCCATTTTAGCCCCAAAGGCCATGCATGTGGAGAAAGGTGGGAACTTTACGTGTCCAAGTAGTGTTAGGGGTTTAGATTTGAAGTGGTAAGCTTTAGTTTGGTGTATGGATGGGTTAAGGACCAAGTTCTAGATCCCAAGGAATTAGGGTTTGAGCTAAACCCTTTAAGAAGTGATATTAATGGGTAAAGTCAGAATCTTTACCCTTAAAAGGATGTTTTCAGGGTTGATGTGAAATATGAAGCTTGGATCTGAAGTATAGGGGATTAATCCATTAAGATAACCCAAACAAACAGGGGAACTCGGCGAGACCATTAAGGGAGTCGACGAGTTGAGTCAGGTTGTCCCGATTGTACGCCAGGTAGAACTCGACGAGTCTGTGAAGGGACTCGACGAGTTGACTCGGTTGACCACGAGTCTGAGTAGTACAGGAACTCGCCGAGTTAGGAGATAACTCGACGAGTTAAGTTGACTGGGAGTTGACCTTGATTTTGAATTAGACCAGGATGTTGACTTTGACTAGGGGTAAATTTGTCATTTTACCCTAAGTAGGATTATCAGATTTTTGATTAAGTGTTATTCTGAAATTGATAGCCGGGGAGTCGTTAGATCAGTCGTCAGAGATTCCACACACGAGATTTCACAGCTAGCATTCGAGGAGAGTTTCCTCCAGTAGAAACGAGTCTAAGGCACCAAGGCTGACCTGTTTAGTTAGTAGTAGTTTCGGACTATGATCTGATGTCGGGCAGGGCCCGATGTAGGTTTATATGTTTTTCCGGATTTCGATCTGATGTCGGGGCGGTCCCGAGGAATGCTTGTATGATTGATGTCTTTGTGATTCTTGCATGTGTTTGTATTGTATGTTTCCGGACTTCGGCCCGATGCCGGGGCAGTCCCGAGGAATGTTAGTATGTTACCGGATTATGGTCCGATGCCGGGCGGTGCCCGAGGAAATGTTTAAATGTTATTGTTATATGCTTAGGTTTATGTGTATTATGATGGGTTTTATGCATAAGAACAATCCTATGTGCTCATACAAACCCTAATGCTTGGGTCTAGGTTTCTCTATTGTACATGCAATGAATCCAAGACTTATAAACCCTAATCTAGCATGCATAATAACAAAATTAACATATAACATCAGATCTAGATGTTTACCTCTTCAAATAGTAGCTTGAATCTTCTTCTCTTGAGCTTAGAATCACAATTGTAATTCCTCTAATGGATCACAAACACCACACAAGCAAGAAGGCAACTTTGAGAGAGAGGAGGATGCTAATTTTCGGCCTAGGGTTTTCTCTTTGGAACAAGTGGCCGAAAATTGCATGCAAGGGTCTATATTTATACTATAGGCTGTTAGGGTTTCAGTCTAAACCCTAATGGATACCTTAGCCACCAAGTAGCCCAAGGAACCTGCTGGAATAGGGCCCTTGGACGAAAATATGATGATCCCTCATCATAATTTCATTCCCCCTTAGTCCATTAGGTTTCCCAGCCCAAAACTCAACTATCACACATTTGACAGTTTATACCCCTTTATTTAATTAATCTCTTTTAGTTACCAAATTAATTCCTAATTAATTTATGACTAATACTAATTAAATAAATATGATTTCTCCTTTAATATATTATTCTTATAATATATTAATAAACCATAATATCCTCTCTCTTTCCTTAAATTACCTTGTCAAGTTGCTTTGGTGAAGGCAACCCAAAAGGACCATGCATAACCGGGTCAATTACATACCAAATATAGTTACGGGCTTAAACACTAATCCAACAGTCTCCCACTTGGATAAGTCTAGTAAATATATCTCACATACGACTTCAGGATCCGGTTAGCAATCGTAGCTCTTATACGCTTCTGTCAACTCTGATCAAAATCCTGTCCTTCAGATAAGGTATCGTATAATCCTCTGTTCTAGATATCATGCAGACAATACTTATTGTCCAGCATTTTGTTTCTCGATCTCTGATTTGTTCGACATAGAATTCAGTTGAACACATCAACCTCATCCTGACCGGGCCCGGCACATAAGTCAAACCAAATCATCGAGTGGCCAAGATATCGCTTTTATACTCTTAGAATAAAAGGCACAGAAAAACTTCGACTTATATGCTTTTATCATTTACTAGCTAAGTCACACACAATAATGCGTTTTATAACATCAAGTTACTGATGCGTTTTCGCATTATCCATGTATAATCAACTAGCAAACAACAACCATATCTCTAGGTTTAAAGATTATATGATATTATCATCTCGCGATCACTTGTGATAACTTTCATGAAGTGATACTAGCAAGTGCGGGTTTATTCCAATGCTCAAAACATATTTCATAAGCACTCATAAACTTTGTAGCAAACCTTTGCTATGCCTAAAACCTTTTAGATAATGTACAAACAAATTTATGACAATCTTCCTTCATATCTACTTCCAACATATGAGCGATTGTGGACTGTTCGAATAATCCTATTATTCAGGAAGTCAAAAAATGCAAAATCAAAACAATAGATAAATAATCAACACAAGATAGAAACTTTCTGATAAATAACACACCTTTATTTAATCATCAAATGTTGAATACAAAATTATCCATTACAAGTTTCCTACCTATCTAATCTAAACTAATATCGTCCTTTAGCCCAACGCTCCTAGCGTGCTTCAAATCCTTGACCCTACTCAGTCCCTTCGTAAGGGGATCTGCTGGGATATCTTCTGACGATACCCTCTTCACAACGAGGAGTCCCTCTTCTACACGATGTCTGATAAAATGGTATTTCATGTTGATATGTCGAGATCTGCCATGATCCCCTGGTTCCTTGGTCAAGGCAACCGCTCCTTCATTATCACAGAAAATTTCCATGGGATCCTTTATGGATGGCACAACTCCAAGGTCTCCTATGAAGTTCTTCAACCATATAGCCTCCTTTGACGCCTCGCTTGCCGCAATGTACTCTGATTCGCACGTTGAATCAACTACAGTCTCTTGCTTGGAACTTTTCCAAGTCACTGCTCCTCCGTTCAGGGTAAAGACCCAACCTGACTGCGATCGGTAATTATCCCGATCTGTCTGAAAACTAGCGTCACTGTACCCTCGTACCCTTAAGTCATCACTCCCACCGAGGACTAGAAACCATTCCTTGGTCCTTCGTAGGTAGTTAAGAATATTCTTGACAGCAATCCAATGCGCTCTACCAGGGTTCCCTTGATATCTGCTGACCATGCTCAAAGCGAAGGGCACATCAGGGCGAGTACAGGTCATAGCGTACATAATCGAGCCAACTGCGGAAGCATAAGGTACTCGGCTCATATCAGCTATCTCTGCCTCTGTACTCGCGCTCTGAGTCTTACTCAGTTTGGTATTGCATTGGATTGGCAACTCCCCTTTCTTGGAATTTTCCATACTAAAACGTTTTAGTACCTTTTCCAAGTATGTATCCTGACTGAGTCCTATCAGTCTCTTACTTCTGTCTCTCACTATCCTTATTCCCAGAATATACGCAGCCTCTCCGAGGTCCTTCATAGCGAAACACTTCCCAAGCCAGGACTTGACCTCCTGCAAGGTTGGTATGTCGTTTCCTATGAGCAGTATGTCATCGACATACAATACGAGGAAGCTCACTATACTCCCACTGGCCTTGACATACACACATGACTCATCTTCGTTTCGCAGAAAGCCAAACTCTTTGACCTTCTCGTCAAAACAAAGATTCCAGCTGCGAGATGCTTGCTTTAATCCATAGATGGATTTTTCAAGCTTGCACACCCTATTGGGATGCTTCGCATCGATAAAACCCTCTGGCTGATTCATGTAAACATCCTCAACCAACTTCCCATTTAGGAAAGCGGTTTTTACGTCCATCTGCCAAACTTCATAATCATGAAATGCAGCTATTGCGAGCATTACCCTAATAGACTTTATCTTAGCAACTGGTGAGAAGGTCTCATCATAGTCAACTCCAGGAGTTTGAGTAAAGCCCTTCGCGACCAATCGCACTTTATAAGTGTGCACTTTCCCATCCATGTCTGTCTTCTTCTTGAAGATCCACTTGCACCCGACTGTCTTATGACCTGGTACATTATCAACCAAATTCCAAACTTGGTTGTCATACATGGACTGAATCTCGCTGTCCATTGCCTCTTTCCATTTAGCAGACTCTAGGCCTGCCATGGCTTCCTTATAGCTATTAGGTTCGTCCAGATTTACTAGTGTACTATCACTAATAAACGTATCCCTGTTAGTAGTAATATGGAAACCATAAAACTGGGGTGGAACACTAACTCTATTTGAATGTCTAAGAGGTAAGGACTGGTCAATTGGTTCAACAGGAGTTTCCTCCTCAGGTTGAGCGCCAGTGTCAGAGGTTCCTTCATCTCCTGACTCTTGAAGCTCTTCAAGGTCAATCTGACTCCCACTGTCTCCTTGACTTATGAGTTCTCTCTCTCTGAAAACTCCTCTCCTAGCAACAAAGACAACATTGTCACTTGGTCTATAGAAGAGATAGCCAAAAGACTTATGTGGATAGCCGATGAAATAACACTTCTCACTACGAGGTTCTAGCTTGTCGTGAGTCTCTCGTCTTACAAAAGCTTCACAACCCCAAACCTTGATATGTGCTAACGAGGGTGCTTTCCCTGTCCACATCTCGTGAGGTGTTTTGGCAACCTTCTTGGTGGGAACTAAGTTAAGGATATGGGCGGAAGTCTCTAAGGCATACCCCCAGAATGAGATTGATAACGAAGCACGACTCATCATAGAACGAACCATGTCCAACAAGGTTCGATTACGTCTCTCAGCCACACCATTCAATTGCGGCGTTCTAGGAGGCTTCAATTGCGAAACTATTCCACATTCTTTTAGATAGTCGTGAAACTCAAGACTTAGGTACTCTCCCCCTCGATTAGATCGAAGCATCTTGATTTTCCTGCCCAGCTGATTCTCCACTTCATTTTTGAACTCTTTGAACTTTTCAAAGGTTTCTGACTTTTGCTTGATTAAGTAGATATATCCATATCTGCTATAATCGTCTATAAAAGTCACGTAGAAGCGACAAGCGTCCCTTGTGGTGGATCTAAAGGGTCCACATACATCAGTATGTATGAGATCCAATACACCCTCACCCCTCTCACATGTGCCAGTAAAGGGTGACTTGGTCATCTTCCCAAGTAAACAAGATTCACACACGTCATTGTCCCTAAGGTCGAATGACTCCAAGACTCCATCCTTTTGGAGTTGGGCTATGCGTTTCTTGTTAACATGGCCAAGGCGACAATGCCACAAGCATGCTTTGTCCAAACTTGTGGACGAATCAATATTCAAAAGATCATTTCCTAAATTATCTATAATTAACACAGATTCATAAATCCCATTACAAGGTAATGCATTGAAATAAAAGACACCATTCAAATAAGCATTAATAGAACCATTACTATTATCAAACGAATATCTAAAACCTTGTCTAAACAATCCATGAAAAGAAATGATGTTCCTTGCCATATCTGGCGAATAGCAACAATTATTTAAATCTAGCCCTAACCCATTACTCAACACTAAGGAATAAACTCCGATCTTGGTTACTGGTGAAGACTTCTTGTTTCCCATGATCAAGTTTATCCTTCCATGCTCCACTTCCCTACTTTCTCTTAGCCCCTGCAAATCAGAACAAATGTGGTAACCACATCTAGTATCAAGGACCCATGAAGTAGCAAGTGATGAGTTATTAGACTTAATTAAATACATACCTGCAAAGGTGGGCTTTATCTTCCCATCCTTAATATCCTGCAGATATTTAGGGCAGCTTCGTTTCCAGTGGCCCTTCTGGTGGCATTAGAAGCACTCTGCTTCCTTGGGGTCAGAAGAGGGTTTAACAGAACCTGCTTTGGTCCCACTAGAAGAGGAACCATCTTGGGGCTTACCCTTTTGGTGGCTCTTAAAAGGAGCCTTCCTCTTCTTTCCCTTTCCTTGGCCAATTGCCAACACAGGAGCAGCTACAGTAGAGGATGATGCAATAGATTTGTCCTTGAGGTTGCTCTCAGCTGTCCTCAGGAGCCCTTGAAGTTTGCTCAGGGTGACCTCTTCCGTGTTCATGTGGTAGGTCATTCTGAACTGGTTGTAGCAGGAAGGCAAGGAGTGGAGGATGATGTCGATAGCCAAATCCTCATCAAACTTAACATTAAGTTTGAGAAGACGATCAAAATACCTTTGCATTCTTTGCAAATGAGCAGTTAGGGATTCTCCACTCCCCATCCTAGCGGTGATCATGTTGGTAATGATCTCATAGCGCTCTTGCCTCGCGCTCTGGTGGTACCTGTCCAGCAAATCTTGATGCATCTCATATGGATACATGTCCTCATAGGACTTTTCGAGTTCGAGGTTCATGGATACATGTCCTCATAGGACTTTTGGAGTCCTGAGGAATGTAAGTATGTTACCGGATTATGGTCCGATGTCGGGCGGTGCTCGAGGAAATGTTTAAATGTTATTGTTATATGCTTAGGTTTATGTGTATTATTGATTATGCTCATATGTATTCCGAGAAGTGCTCGATGCCGAGCGGGGCCTGATGCCAGATGCGGTCCGATGCCGGGCGGGGTTCGATGCCACGAAAGCCGATGCCGAGCTTGAATCGATGTAGGAGGGGCGGGCCCAAGAAATGTTTATATGATATGTGTATGGTATGTGGTAGTTGGGGAGACTCACTAAGCTTCGTGCTTACAGTTTTCAGTTTTGGTTTCAGGTACGTCCGCTAGTAAGGGGAAGAGCTCGGGATGACTACAGTGCACACACCATTATGTTTATAGCCTGGGATATTTACTCTGATATTTTGACAGATGTTTTGATATGAGATACTATTATTTATGTTTTAATGTGATGGTTTTGATAACTAGGGTTTTATTTATTAATTAAAAATGAAAGTTTTGGTCATGACTTTTTTGATGTTTCAAGTTGGTATAAGAGCCTTGGTTTGAGGGATTCGAGCAAACTCTCGGGTGTGTATGAACTCAAACTAAGGACTTGGTATGAAAATTTTCAAAATGAAATCATTTTTACAAAAAGAATTTTGAAACGTGAAAAGAACTTTGAAAAGAGAAAGAAAAAAGGTGTGGTGCATGCAATCAGCCGAGCTCAAGTAAGTACTCCCAAATTATCCATACAAGTTTATGTTATGATATGTTTATGAGAACTGCATGCGAGATTAGGACTAAGGATCTAGGAAGGATGCCTTAAGTGCCTATGATATGTGTTTCAGCTTTATGAGAATTGTAGCTAGGTTAGGACTAAGGATCTTGGAAGGATGCCTTATGTGCTTGTTATATGTATCTCGGCTTTATGAATTGCATGCTAGTACAAATTAGTCATCGATGGCCTGAATGTGATGTGCTTGATTATGTTTAGTCGATGCTCGAATAATGCTTGCTTTGTTCTTTTAGGAGTTCTAGTTATCTTTTACTAACTAGTAAATGAATAAGATAAGTTACATATTGCGAGGATTAAATAATTTCAGAAGGTTAGGTCTAGCTCTATTGTGAAGCTCTTGTTTGAGTCCAACAGTTGTAGGGTAGGAACTCTCATTCGAAGAATTATCTAATCTTAGTGATATGTAATAGTATTCATGAGCTAGTTAGGGGGAGATAGCAGGGACTTCTTATCCAATTGATGGCGGAGAGTGGGTTGGTGAGTATCCTAGGGCAAGCCTAGGATGAGATTAGCATGAGATCAGCAGTAGTAGTAGAAGGGAATTGGTGGAGTCGAGACAGTTCTTGAGGAAAGTATGGATAGATGTGGAAGGTAGTATGGGCTCGTACTACTGAAAGCAGAAGATTCGTACTCGAATCAAGGAAGGCTGAGATGAACCCAAGAAACTTGTAGTATGTGAGATCCCTCGAGATATGATGAGTATACTGATGTTTGTTATGCTGTATTTTTAGTATGGTGAGGCTACGCACTACTCCAGTTGGCACTTCAGGCACTAGTGAGGGATCAGGCTCGGGCTCTGGAGCCGGGCAGCTGGATGAGCAGACGAGGGAGTTCATCCCGTCTGAGGTCACACGCAATATTTTAGACCAGACTCCTGTGATATTTGGATCGGTCAAGGAGGGTATTTTAGAGCTTCTGGATGAGAAGCTGAGCGTCCGCACTGAGGTGGCGGACATGATGGGTTCGCGCACACTGACTTTCAGGGAGTTCAAGGCTTGTGGAGCTCCCGACTATCATGGGGCTCGGGACCCCATTGCTAGCAGCAGATGGTTGGCTGATGTCGCCAACGTGTTCCGTACGAGCAGATGTCATGAGGCGGACAAGATCCGACTTGCATCCTGCCTTCTGAAGGATAGGGTGCGTGATTGGTGGGAGGAGGTCGGATGAGCCATTGGGGATGATACAGTTCTAGATGCTATGACCTGGAGTGATTTTTCGGCCAGGTTCAGGGCCGAGTTTTCACCCGTGATTGAGGTGCAACAGCTAGCGAGGGAGTTTTGGGATCTTGAGCAGATGATGGAGACTGTGGCGGAGATCACCTCCATGTTTAGGGAGAGGGCCCTTATTGTTCTGCAGTATGTGGCAGACAAGGAGATGAAAAAGGCCTGATATCATGAGATTTTTCGAAGTGATATAAGCCGGTTTGTGAGCCGCTCCAGTTGCAAGACGCTAGAGGACATGATTGCTAGGGCTCGAGAGAGGGAGTTGGATTTGGAGATGGAGAGGAAGAGGAAACTAGATGGGGTTCAGACAGGCAGTTCGCGCTAGAAGCCCAAGGTATTAGATCACATATCGAGGAGCCAGCATGGCCGCATCCGGTGTGGCAAGTACGGAAAGATACACGAGGGGGCGTGCAGTGCGGGGAGTTCGGGCTGCTTCAAGTGCGTCCAAACTAAACATATGAGCAAGGATTACACAGCTACTACCACCACCATAGCAGTTTCAGATCTGATTTGCTTTCAGTGCAACCAGAGGGGCCACAAGAAGGCCAAGTGTCCGAGCCTAGCAGCAGGAGGACAGGTGGCGGCACCCGCTCCTGCCACGTTAAGGATTACAGATGGCCGTCAGGGCCGGGCAGAGGCGCCTACAACGAGGAGCAGCGCTTTCCAGCTTACTGCAGAGGAGGCACGTTCATCTCCTGATGTTGTGACGGGTATGTAATCTCTCCTTATCTCTTTATTTGTTATGATTTTTGCTTATGTTTATGTGTTTGTTATAGGATCGTTCTTAGTGAACGGTATATCATCCTTGGTACTGTTTGATTCCGGTGCAACTCAATATTTTGTGTCGCTAGCGCTATGCATGCTATTCGTAGGAGCTCCGGTGGAGCTGGATTGCCCACTGGATGTGGAGATAGCAGATGACAGGACCGTTAGGGTTGCGAGGGTGCATCGGGGATGCACACTACAGTTATTCGATGAGCAGCTTTCAGTAGATCTGGTTCCTATTCCCCTGCGAGGGAATAAGGTTATAGTGGGTATGGATTGGTTGAGCCCCAATGGGACAGTGATCGACTGCGAGCAGCAGCTAGTGAGGGTTCGGACTCCTAGTGGGGGAGGGTTAGTGATCCAAGGCGAGAGGCCACAGCGCGGACCAGTTTTATGTTTAGCAGTGAGGGCGAGGAGTTACCTTCAGCAGGGTTGCACAGGTTATATCGCTTATGTTATGGATACCCGGGATAAGGCTAAGGCGACAGTGGATGATGTACCGGTAGTGAGAGAGTACCCCGATGTATTCCCGGAGGATGAACTTGGGATACCTCCGCAGAAACAGGTCGAGTTCAGGATTGACCTAGTCCCTGGTGCGGCTCCGATAGCCAAGGCACCATATCGGTTGGCTCCTCCTGAGATGCAGGAGTTGTCTACGCAGCTGCAAGAGCTGCTAGACAAGGGATTTAACAGGCCGAGTAGTTCGCCCTGGGAAGCCCCGATCCTATTTGTGAACAAAAAGGATGGGTCGCATTGGATGTGCATAGACTACCGGGAGTTGAATAAGGTAACAGTGAAGAACCGTGATCCCCTCCCAAGGATTGATGATTTGTTTGACCAACTACAAGGTGCATCTTGGTTTTCCAAGATCGATCTGCGATCGGGTTATCACCAGATGCGATTCAGAGTGGAGGATGTGTAGAAGACGGCTTTTAGAACTCGCTATGGTCACTATGAGTTTGTGATGATGCCGTTTGGGCTCACCAATGCTCCAGCCGCGTTCATGGATCTCATGAACCGGGTGTGCAGACCGATGCTGGATCAGTCTGTGATCGTTTTCATTGATGATATCTTGGTCTATTCCAAGACTCATGAGCAGCATGAGGAGCACCTAAGGGAGGTGCTGGAGACACTGAGGAAGGAGATACTTTTTGAAAAGTTCTCCAAGTGTGAGTTCTGGTTGCGTGAGGTGCAGTTTGTTGGGCATCTCGTCAACGAGAAGGGTATTTTGGTTGATCCGGGGAAGATAGAGGTCATGATGCAGTGGGAGGTTCCGAGGTCTCCAACTGAGATTCGAAGTTTTCTTAGTCTAGCGGGTTATTACTGGAGATTCATCCAGGATTTATCCAAGATCGCTGTTCCTTTGACCCGACTGACCAAGAAGTCGGTGACATTCTGCTGGGGGCCTGAGCAGCATGCAGCCTTCAAGACTCTTAGACAGCGGTTATGCGAGGCACCGATTTTGACCCTGCCCGAGGGAGTTGATGACTTTGTGGATTACTGTGATGCGTCGATCACAGGTATGAGTGCAATCCTGATGCAGCGAAGTCATGTTATAACATACGCTACGAGCCAGCAGAAGCCACACGAGGCTTACTACCCGACACATGATTTAGAGTTGGGGGATGTGGTTTTCGCCCTCAAGATTTGGCAGCATTATCTCTACGGGTTCCGTTTTACCATTTACACGGACCACAAGAGTTTGAGGTACCTCTTGGATCAGCCGAATCTAAACATGAGTCAGCGTCGGAGGTTAGATATGGTGAAGGACTATGACTGTGAGATCCTCTACCACCCAGGAAAGGCCAATGTGGTGGCCGATGCGCTGAGCCACAAGGCGGTGACGGCTCCAATTCGAGATATATGTTTGAGGATGACAGTGATTACTCTATTGCTGGAGCAGATTAGAGAGGCGCAGGTCGAGGGTGTGAAGGAAGAACGCCAGAAGTGTGAGCAGATTGTGGGTCGGAAGTGTGAGCTGAGGGTTGCTGACCCTGCATGGGAAGGTCCAGGTTCCGTACTGGGGCGGAGTACGGCAGGTTCTGATGGATTAGGCGCATAAGTCGAGGTTCTCCATCCATCCTGGGGCGATGAAGATGTATCGGGATCTTCGCCCTGATTACTGGTGGCCCTGCATGAATATGTCGTAGCGTGGTATACGGAGAGGTGCTTGACCTGCAGGAAGGTCAAGGCGGAGTATCAGTGACCCCACGACAAGATGCAGCCGTTGGATATTCCCGTGTGGAAATGAGAGGATATCACCATGGATTTCATCACCAAGCTTCCCAGGACCGCACGAGGATTAGATTCGATATGGGTCATCATGGATCGGTTGACCAAGAGTGCTCATTTTATCCCGATCCAAGAGAGTATCTCGGCCGAGAAGCTGGCCGAGATATACGTACGTGAGATAGTGGCACAACATGGAGTGCCTGTATCGGTGGTGTCAGACCAAGATGTTTGGTCTACTTCTAGGTTTTGGAAGCGGTTTCACGAGGAGATCGGTACTCGTCTCCACTTCAGCACCGCTTTCCACCCTCAGACGTACGGACAGAGCGAGAGGACGATACAGACTCTCGAGGATATGCTACGCGCATGTGTTTTGGATATCGGTGGCAGATGGGATACGTATCTTCCGTTAGCGGAATTTTCGTATAACAACAGTTACCACGCCAGCATAGACCGACCTCCCTTCGAGATGCTCTACAGGAGGAAGTGTATGACCCCAATCTGTTGAGGCGAGGTCGGTCAGAGATTCATGGGAAGTACTGAGGTAGTACTCAAGACTACAGAGCGGATCCAGAAGGTCCGGAGCAGGCTCCTGACTGGTCAGATTCGGCAGAAGAGCTACGCCGACAAGCGACTTTCAGATTTGGATTTTTAGGTGTGTGACATGGTCCTCCTGAAGGTGTCACCTTGGAAAGGAGTCATCCGGTTCTGGAAGCGGGGCAAGTTGGGTCCCAAATTCATTGGTCCTTTCAGGGTTATAGCCCGGGTGGGGAAGGTGGCGTATCGGTTAGACCTTCCAGCAGAGCTCAGTCAGATCCACAGCACTTTCCATGTTTCCCTGTTGCGGAAGTGCTTAGTGGATGATTCAGTGATTACCCTTGGAGGATATTCAGGTTGACGAGAGCTAGAACTACATTGAGGGACCGGTGGCGATTCTGGATTGTAAGAAGAAAACCTTGAGGAACAAGGTTGTTCAGTTAGTGAAGGTGTAGTGGCAGCACCACAAGGGTTCTGAGTGGACGTGGGAGCCCGATGAGGAGATGAGGGAGCACTATCCAGAGTTGTTTTCAGACGCAGCAGACTTCGAGGACAATGTCTAAGACAAGTGGGGGAGAATTGTAACGTCTGGTTCCTGGTGTGCATTTAACTCATTATTTATTGATTTTAGAATGGTAGCTCGACGAGTTGGTGGCCCTAACTCGTCGAGTAGAGGGCAGTTGATGCGCGGGGTTTAAGCTATCTACTCGACGAGTCAAGAGCCATCGACTCGGCAAGTAGATCGGCCATAATGAAACCCTAATTTCGGGGTTTTGCACCCTATTTAAGCTCCTTAACCCCCACCCCTTGGCCTCATTTCCAGCATCCTTGCCCCAAACCCTAATCCACGAAACACTAGAGCTTTCTTTGAGTGTGTGAACCATTTTGAGTGATCTTTGTGTGCTTTTGAAGCTTGTGGAAGAAGAAGAAGATAGAGGGCTCAAGAGGGGAAGAGTAGATCCAGAAACTACACTTCATTTGCTACATTTTCTGGTAATCTAGTTTCTATCTTGGCTATTAGTTCATTAGATGTCTTTATGTTCTCTTTATATGGGTTTTTGGTCCAAGAATGGTAGCTTTTGGAGAATGATCGACCCAACTGGGTATTATTCCATATATAGGATCTAGAGGGGTTGTAATGACATAAAGGTGCAAATTTTATGCCTTTGGAGCCCCCATGCAAGCCATAGAGTGTCATATTGGCCTTTTTAGCCCCAAAAGGCCATGCATGTGGAGAAAGGTGGGAACTTTACGTGTCCAAGTAGTGTTAGGGGTTTAGATTTGAAGTGGTAAGCTTTAGTTTGGTGTATGGATGGGTTAAGGACCAAGTACTATGTCCCAAGGAATTAGGGTTTGAGCTAAACCCTTTATGAAGTGATATTAATGGGTAAAGTCAGAAACTTTACCCTTAAAAGGACGTTTTCAGGATTGATGTGAAATATGAAGCTTGGATCTGAAGTATAGGGGCTTAATCCATTAAGATAGCCCAAACAGACAGGGGAACTCGGCGAGTCCATTAAGGGACTCGACGAGTTGAGTCAGGTTGTCCAGATTGTACGCCAGGTAGAACTCGACGAGTCTGTGAAGGGACTCGACGAGTTGACTCGGTTGACTACGAGTCTGACTAGTACAGGAACTCGCCGAGTTAGGAGATAACTCGACGAGTTAAGTTGACTGGCAGTTGACCTTTATTTTGACTTTGACCAGAATGTTGACTTTGACTGGGGGTAAAATGGTTATTTTACCCTAAGTAGGATTATCAGATTTTTGATTAAGTAGTATTGTGAAATTGATAGTCGGGGAGTCGTTGGAGGAGCCGTCAGAGATTCCACACACGAGATTTCACAGCTAGTATTCAAGGTGAGTTTCCTCTAGTAGGAACGGGTCTAAGGCACCAAGTTCGGCTCGTTTGGTTAGTAGTAGTTCTGGACTATGATCCGATACCAGGCAGGGCCCGATGTAGGTTTATATGTTTTTTCGGATTTGGATCCAATGTCGGGGGGTCCCGAGGAATGCTTGCATGCTTGATGTCTTTGTGATTCTTGCATGTATTTGTATTGTATGTTTCTGGACTTCGGTCCGATGTCGGGGTGGTCCCGAGGAATGTTAGTATGTTTCCGGATTATGGTCCGATGTCAGGCGGGGCCCGAGGAAATGTTTAAGTGTTATTGTTATATGCTTAGGTTTATGTGTATTATTGATTATGCTCATATGTATTCCGAGAAGTGCTCGATGTCGGGAAACGCTCGATGACGGGCGGGGCCCGATGTCGGATGTGGTCCGATGTCGGGCGGGGCCCGATGCTGGGAAATTCGATGTCGAGCTTGACTCGATGTAGCAGGGACGGGGCCCAAGAAATGTTTATGTGATATGTGTATGGTATGTGGTAGTTGGGGAGACTCACTAAGCTTCGTGCTTATAGTTTTTAGTTTTGGTTTGAGGTACTTCCGCTAGTAAGGGGAAAAGCTCGGGATGACTGCAGTGCACACACCATTATGTTTATGGCCTAGGATATTTACTTTGATATTTTGACAGATGTTTTGATATGCGATACTATTATTTATGTTTTAATGTGATGGTTTTGATAACTATAGTTTTATTTATTAATTAAAAATGAAAGTTTTGGTCATGATTTTTGGGATGTTTCACAAAAGGATGAAACCCTAAACTAGCTTTTATAAGAAATTCTCTTACCCTTAAGATAGAGGATAAGAATTCATATATGTAGATATATATATATATATATAGAGAGAGAGAGAGAGAGAGAGATGGTATGGGCGATTTCTAGGAAGGATTAAGCAGCTCTAGGGTTTACCCCTAACAATATTTTTATAGCTACATATGGAAACCTAAAGGGATTCAAACTCTAGGGTTAATCATTATCTAATTCAAGCCTGCCATTTCCCTACCCAAGAAATCTCCAAAACCGTCTACCCCTATGTATCCAAGAGCTTCTGCAATATTTCAATTAATCTCTTAGATTAATTAATTTTTAATCCCCTTAATTAATTAAAACCTCTTAATTAATTATGAAAATAATTTCTAATTAATTAATTAATTTCTTAATAAATTAACAACTTATTTATCTCCATTTCCTTATTATATTTGGGTCACGATGCCAACGCAAAAGGATCCTGCTATTATCAGAAATATTACTAAAACACTTAATGACCTTGGACACTTTTTCGAAGATATTTAATACGGAAAACCAACCAACATCTTACCAACCGAAGCAATAATGTTGGCAACCAATATGTTTGGCAGTCAACATGGTTGGTTGTTTGGTTGGTAGTACAATACTAATTTACTAACATGGTATACTAATGGTACAAAGTTTCAAATATCACGGTCATCCCATACCAACCAATTATATATATATATATATATATATATATATATATATATATATATATATATATATATATATATATATATATATATATATATATATAAGATTATATATTCAAATTTGAAGTGTGTTTCATGTTTAAGATTTAAGAGCTTTAATATTACCATCTATCGTATTAAGAAAGTTTAAAATTTAAATTGAAGGATCGTTAATCAACAAAAAATCAAGCAAGAAAAACAAGAACTGAAAAGAACAAAAACGGAAATAATCAAAACCAATTTTGAATAAGAAATCTCTCACAAAAGATAATGAACAAAGCGTTTATTACATCAATACCTAGTGTAACTTATGTACTAGGTAAAAGACTATTCTATAATCAAATCCTTACATATCAGGAACTTGAATAATATGACCCATAGTTGTACATAATTAGGATTTTATATTTAGCCTTCCTTTTTGTTCATTGTTTGGTTGTGGGCTTAGGGTAGAATCATTTATTCGACTGGCTATGAGATTTTGTATTATATACGACTAGCATGAACAAGGCTACAATCAGTGATATTGGTGGTTCCTTGCGGCAAGGGAGTGTGGCTGAGAGAGTCCTAAAATAAGAAACTAAGAGTCAATATATGGCTCTTTGGAGTGTATATTCATATGTTAGTACACCTAGCGGTGGTTGAGTTTAGTGACTTAGAACTCGGATGATTCTTTAGAAAAAATAGGGACAGGTGCAGAAGGTAGTATGGGCCCGTACCACTAGAAGCACAAGATTTGTACAAGTGTCGAGGAAAGTCACGGGATTCTAAGAAGTGGGTATCTAAGTGAATAGCGTGTTATCACCATAATTTGATTTTTGACCCGTTTTCTCTATATTTTCAGCATGGTGATGAAAAGTGGACCAGGTTCAGGAACGAGTGTCCTTGAGAGTCCATGGATGAGTGATGTTGAGATCCATGATTTGATATCCACTCAGGTGACCATAGTAGTCAGGGAGGCGATTCAGGAGCTTTTTAGGTCTATTAAGACCACACTGATTGACATGATCGATGAGTGTTATGTCGCCATCAGCAATGTTCATGTTGCCACAACCACTGCATTTGTTGCTGCTACAAGACCTCGGGAGGGTGGATCAATGCAATATCAAGACTTTAGTAACATGAATCCCCTAGAGTTTGACGGATAGAAGGACCTAATTTTTTCCATGAGGTAGATCTCAAACATTGACGAATGTTTCGATATAACTTCTTACCCAGAAAACTAGATGGTCAGATTTGCATTGAACCTTTTTCGCTTGGGAGAGAAGGACTAGTGGAAGTTGGCGACCCAGACATTTTCTCCTGCAGAGTGGGCTGCGGTGACCTCAGAGCAGTTCTTATAGATGTTCCAAACCAAGTATGTTTCAATAGAAAAGAGATAGGTTGGCTTAGGAGTATCTTTCGCTCAAGAAGAAAATGGATTTAATGACAGAGATCACCAAGATGTTCACCGAGATGGCTCTATTTTGTCTTATGTATGCCACCTCGGAGCAGGTGCGGATGTCATGATACTTGAGCATGCTCAAGAATGATATTTTGATTTCATGTCGATCACCCTATATTGGACCCTAGTAGAGTTGCAATCATAGGCCTAGAGGAGGGAGATAAAGTTAGAGGCACAGAAAAAGGAGAATAGGTCAACCACAATGTAGGCTCAGCCAACAACTAAACGGTTTAAGACCGTCGATTCCCGATTTGGTGTCCAGAAGTGACGTACTTACAGCAAGTGTAGTACGGTTCATGAGGGTACTTTCAGATTAGGGTCTGGGTGCTTCAAGTGCATAAAGGAGGTCCAACAGGTGAAGGATTGTGCACATGAGCTTAGGGTTTGTTTCCATGGTGATCGGGCTGGCCATATGAAGGAAAATTGTCCATTGCTTACTGCCAATATAGTATAGGCATCGGATGCTACTACTTTTCAAATCACTGATAGCCAACAGGTAGGGGTGTAAATGAGCCGAGCTACTCGTGAGCTACTCGGGATCGACTCGTTAAAAGCTCGACTCGAGATCGAATTAAACGAGCCTGAGCCGAGCTCGAGCCTAAATATGAGGCTCGTTTATTAAATGAGCTCGAGCCGAGCTTCATTTAGTGGGCTCGCGAGCCTAAACGAGCTTAAACGAGCCTATATATATATATATATATATATATATATATATATATATATATATATATATATATATATATATATACATAGAGGCTCGTTTAGGCTCGATTAGGCTCGCCAGCCCACTAAATTGATCACGAGCCGAGCTCGAACTTCATTTTAAGGCTCGTATCGAGCTCGAGCTCGAGCATACTCAAAATTAAACGAGCCGAGCTCGAGCTTGGTCAGGCTCGGACTCGGCTCGGCTCGTTTACACCCCTACTAACAGGGGAGACCTGAGGCCCCAAAGGTTAGGGTTCGTGCTTATAGATGACAATGGAGGAAGCCAGGATGGCACCTGATGTCGTTACTAGTATGTACCTTTTTATATTCTTGTTATTTAAATCTACATGCTTATATTTATGTTTCTGTCTTGGTACATTCCTAGTGAATTCCATGCTTGCTTTAGTGTTGTTTGAATCAGGTGTGATTCGGTTATTTGTATCACTGTCATTCAATAAGAGCATCAATGTAGCTCTTGGGGTATTGGAATGTTCGTTGCTAGTTTCCATTTCAGATGAACACAAGGTTTCAGCTACTAGTTTCTTTCACGGTTGGGTTATGATATATTCAAAGTGTCTTTTATGATTGATCTTTTCCTCGTTCTGATGGGGGATGTTTTGTGATTGTGGGAATCGTTGGCTGGGCCATTTTGATGCTCTAATCGACCGTAAGAGGTAGTTAGTGGTGGTACGCACCCCAAGTGGGGGAGTGTTCATAAGTTGTGACGAGGGTACCAGAGTTGGCTTGGTTTTCTATTCTATTGTAAGGACTATGAGATTTTTGTAGCACGGTGGTTAATACTCAAGCGGAGAACAATCACTTGATCTCCAATGTGTCGGTGGTAAGAAAGTCCCCTGATATTTTCCTAAAAGGTTTTCCTCGTGTGCCTCCGGAAATTCAAGTCGAGTTCAGGATACATCTGATCCTTGGGGTCGATTTCAACGAGTAGTTCGCCCTGGGGATAACCGATTATGTTTGTAAAGAAGAAGGATGGTTATCACCGTCTGTGTATAGGCTATCGGAAGCTGAATAAGTTGACAATGAAGAACCGTTACCCATTCCCATGGATTGATAACCTTTTTTATCATCTGCAGGGTGCATCTTGGTTTTCCAAGATTGATTTGAGGTCAGGATATCACAATATGAGGGTTAGGGAGGAGCATGTGGAGAAGACAACTTTTTAAACTCAGTATGACCATTAAAAGGTCGTGGTGATGGCATTTAGGCTCACAAACGCACCAGAAATGTTCATGGACCTGATCAATCGGGTATGTAGGCCGATGCTTTACCGGTCAGCTATTGTGCTTATTGATGATATTATGGTCTATTCAAGACCAGAGAGAATCATGACGAGCACTTGAAAGAGATTCTTGGAGTTTTGAGAAAGGAGAGATTGTATGCTAAGTTTTCCAAGTTTTAGTTTTGGTTGTACAATGTTCAATTTCTCGTACACCTCGTTAATCCAAATGGGATTCTGGTCGATCCAACCAAGATTAAGGCGGTGATGCAGTAACAGGTCCCGAAGTCTCCATCTGATATCTAGAGTTTCTTTGGTTTGATTAGTTATCATAGGAGGATCATTCATGATTTCTCCAAGATTGTTGTACCTCTCACTCACCTGACAAAGAAGAGTGTTGATTACTATCGGGGGCTTGAGTACCAGGCGACATTTGAGACTCTAAGACAGAAGTCATGTGAGGCCCCAGTGTTGAGCATTCCAAAGGGTATCGACGATTCTATGGTGTATAGTGATGCTTCAATCACAAGATTAGGAGCGGTACTTATGCTGCATGGTGGGGTGATTGATTATACATCCAGACAGTTGAAGCCTCACGAGGCTAATTATCATACGCACGATCTAGAGTTAGGGGCGGTGGTATTTTCACTCAAGATATGGAGACACTATCCTTATGGGGTCTATTTTACCATCTACACTAATCACAAGAGTTTGAGGTATCTTATGGATCAGCCGAATCTGAATAAGAAGTAGCACAGGAGGCTTGACGTGCTGAAGGATTATGACTGTGAGATTTTGTATCAGTCGGGGAAGGCCAATATGGTGGTCGATGCCATGAGTTGTAAGGAAGCTTGTACCCCTATCGGAGGCCTATGTTTGATTATGGCCATCACTTCACCATATTTGGATTTGATCAAAAAGGTGCAGATCCAGGGATCAAGGAGGAGAACTGGAAAAAAGAGAAGATCAGGGGCCAAATTTTTACTTTTGTTACGGATAGGCATCAATTACTAATTTAGTGTAGTAGGGTGTGGATTCCAATTTTCGGAGGGATTCATCAGCATTGCTTGAGGAAGCGCACCAGACGAAGCTCTTGATTCATCATGGAACAAGGAAAATGTATCAAGACTTGAGACTTAGTTATTAGTGGCCATTCATAAATAGGGAGATAGCTTGGTTTGTTGAGAGGTGCTTGATCTATCAGAAAGTCAAGGTGGAACACCAGAGGCCTCACAGCAAGTTGCAGCCTTTAGAGATTCCCGTATGGCAATGGGAATAGATCATCATGGATTTTATCACGAAGTTACCGAGAACGACTAAAGGGTTTGATGCTATTTTGGTTATTTTTGACCGTCTGACCAAAAGTACCCACTTCCTTGCCATGTAGGAGAGCTCCTCGGCTGAGAAATTGGTCGATATTTAGGTTCGAGAGATTGTTGCTCGTCATGTTGTGAAAATTTTTATAGTTTCAGATCGAGATGTACAGTTTACTTCCGGGATTTGGAAGAGATTCCATGAGGAGTTGGGTACTTGGCTGCATTTAGCACTGCATATCATCCTCAGACAAATGGGAAGAGTGTAAGGACCATTCGGGCGCTCGAGGATATGTTGAGAGCATGTATCATAGATTTTAATGGGATCCGAGATTCCTACCTTCCATTGTCTGAGTTTTCGTACAATAACAACTATCATTCCGACATTAGGGCTCATCCTTATGAGATTATTTATGGAAGGAATTATTGGACCGCGACTTGTTGGGGATAAGTTGGACAGAGAGTCATGAGGAACACTGAGGTGGTGCTCAGGATGACTTAGTTCATACATCAGGTCAGACAGAGGTTGCAGATAGCTTAGAGTCGCCAGAAGAGTTATATTGACCGATGTCATTCGAAGTTGGAATTGCAGGTTAGGGATATGATGATATTGAAGGTCTTACCCTGAAAGGGTTTTATTCATTTCAGCAAGTCGGGCAAGCTATGCCCCAGATTCAACGGACCATTTCGGGTGATTGGCAGGGTAGGCAAGGTGGCCTACCACTTAGACTTACCATAGGATCTCAGTTAGATCCACAACACTTTTCATGTCTCTCAGCTTCGAAAGTATTTGGTGGATGATTCAGCGATAGTGCCTTTAGACGATATCCATATTGATGAGCGTCTGAATTATATGGAGATACCGATGCTACTTTGGATAGGAAGATGAATGCCTTGCATAACAAGGTGGTGCCCTTGGTTAAGGTGTAATGGCGGTACCAGAAGGGATAAGAGTGGACTTGGGAGCCTCAGGTAGAGACGTGTGGCCATTACCCATAGTTGTTTACAACTGCGGATTTTGAGGACGAAATCTGATTCAAGTGCAGGAGAACTGTAACACTTGAATCCGGGTATTATTTTTTGTTTATGTATTAAGGATAAGAGTAAGGTTTGGTCCTTTGGCCCAGCCAGCGACATGGTGGTAGGTTTACCACGGTGCTGTGATTACCTTGTCACCACGGCATGGTGACCATTTATTCCACAATATGGCGTTGCAATAGCCTCAAAACCATAGGGTTTAGATTTGGATCCCTATGTAAGGAATGATGGGGCTAGGATTTCCTTCAACCCCAACCTCTATCCCTCCATAAGTGTTCTTCCAAAAACCTAGCATCCTTTTTCTTATCTAAAACTTTTTAGTGTGTTTGCTAGCATTCTACGAAGAAGAGTTTCATCCCTTGGTGCTTGTGAAGTGATTCTTGAAGATGTCCAACATCTTGCGCATCTTTTGGACCTATGTAAGTGTTCAAATCTCTACCTTGATTGTTTAACTTCATATATCTTGCTTATTTTAGGCATGTTGGTCCACTTTTATTAATTTGTTGGAAGTAAAAAGAAGGACTTCAGATAAATCTTGCAACTTTATCAATCTTATGTTTCCCAAGAGTGTTTCATCCTTTGGGTCTAAATCTGAAGACTACTGTGGAGCCACATAATGAAATAAAGTAATATTTTGCCCTTTTGAGCTAAAATTAAGTAGGGCTTACATAGAGTGTTTAAGTTCATAAAGTTAGGGTTTTTATGGCTCATCTTGCCATGATTAAGCCTTCTAGAAAGTTTAAGCATTTGTCTGAAAGAATTAAGGACTATATAAGGAGTTGAATCTGACAGGCGAACGACGGTGTGCCAAGGGCTAGCTACGGCATAGTGAGGTATTGTTTCGCTACCGGTTTGTCTTTACAATGGCGTGGAAGGTAGTTGTCCACAACATGGAAGTCTCGAGGATCACGACTAAATTTTTTAGACCACGACGTGGAAGGGTTTTTCCATGGCATGGCGGTCTACTGAGTTAACTATTGAACGTTACCTTTTGACTAGGTTTGACCTTGGGGAAATTTTTAGTGTTTTTAGGTCATAGGATAAGAATTGACCTTGGATTATGTGTTCAGGTGGACATTGTGCCAACATTTCTATGCTGTGAGCTGTAGAGGTTTATGCTTGGTTTGTGAGGTGAGTTTTCTCACTGTGTTACCTTTATAGTGTGTTGTATGTGAGCTGCTAATAGCTCGGGTTTGTTGATAACCCAACTTATTGTATGTGATTTGATGATAGCTCGGAGTTCTTGATAACCCAAATTATTGTATTTGAGTTGTTGATAACTCAGCATCGCTAGTAACCCATGGGGTTGTTGATAACCCACAGTTTCTTTTATATTAGTTGTGTTGTGTTGTATGTGATACTTTTCGAAACTCCTTAAGCAATGGCTTACATTTGTGGATTTAAATGTTTCAGGTACTTCTAAGGATCGGGGCAAGGAAAAGGTGTGATTGTACACATCATCTTGTAGACTTTATGATTTGAGAGATGTTTGATATGATACTCTGATTTTTATTCCATGCTGTGAAACAATTATCTTTATGATGTTTACTTTTATGAAAATTGTTTTAATTCCAACTTAAAAATTTTAAAATTTTACCTTCGATTTTGGGACATTACAAGTACCCCACTCCCCATGAGGGATGTTTTACATTTAGCAACCACATGCTAACTAGTTTGGGATTGATTTAGGATAATGTCGTTACATATACTACGTCGAAAGTCATGGTTTTCACATTAGTTATGAAGTTAATGAAATGATAAGAATATAAGAAATGAATGAAAAGTTAAAAAAAAAAAAAAGTTTGAAGCATTGAATCAATAAGAGTTAAAGAGATGAAATGACAAGGGCATAGCCAAAATATTTCATCAAACTGCAACATTGGTGTACTTTTAGGAATTTTCTTTTCTATATATATTTTTTCTTTTGAGTCGCTTGCAAATAGACCAAAATATCGTGAAGTTTATGACCTAACATTTTCTTGAGGGCAAGACAAACATAATTGTAGGGTATTTTGATAATGCATAAATCAGTCGTATATTTACAGGAATTTATCTAAATATATTGTTCTAGAATGTTGTATTTTCAAAAAATTGATACTTAATTTGCTTAATATTTATAAATGTTGTTTAAATTTGGAGCTGACAAAAAAATGAAAAGATATGGACCAGAATGGAGCTAATAAGGATAAAAGTTAAATCTTCCATAAAATACAGGGTTAGCACCACGAAGGATAAAGGATAGCGCCGGGAAGAAATGTTGGAATTCAAGAACCAACGGGATAGACAACCCATAGTTGCGTGACTTTTTTACAACCTTATTCGATGTGAAAAAATACCCAACTCATACTAGAAATATTTTATGAAAAATATTCGAGCAAGAACCCTTTTGTGTACATTTAAAGGCTGAAAAATGCCGTTGAAGCATCATTTTGGAGATAAAATCATGGAAACGTTGTTTAACCATTCAGTTTGTTTAGATATCATGCTTATCATTACTTCAATGATTGTTTTCTATTTCCAGATTCAATATTGGCTAAAACCCTTTTATTTTTGCTCAGATGTAGATGTAGATGAATCCTAAATAGTATAGTTTAATTATTTATTATGTACGATTAATTCTTTACATTTTATATTAATGTTTTGATTTGTTACCTACAATTGAGTTTAATATAGTTTAGAGGAGCAATCTGACTATAATAACTTGTATCTTAATTAGTTTATGACGATAAATTGTTAGCGCCAGTGATGGACAAAATCTAGGGTATGTGATAAAATTGATAACTTGAATATGTAAGAAAGTATTAGATAACCATGTTATTCTAAGATTATATTTAATGACAATTGATAAGAAATCGCTAGTTCAATTCATTCACAATTTGAATATTTAAATGATTATTTAGTTTGCGTTGCAATGATCATTTTGTTAGTTGTTTTACCATTATTAGTATTAGTTAATCGGATCAAGCTAAGTAGTCGTCATAATATCCGATAATTAGTTTATCAAATCTATTTCACTCTTATAAACCAACCATAGAAAAATAGGAGGATTCAGACTCTAAATGGGGGTAATTTAAATCGATTTTTTGAATCAATTTCTTTTTTATTGTTTGCATTAGTTTGATTATAAATCAAGTTTAATTTAGTAAAACAAAAGCCCCTTTTCTATTTTATGTCTCTAGTTTAACTATTTTCTATATTATCAAAATTAAATCAAACCCGTTCCCTTTAATTTCGACACCCTTTCGTATCAAAACTATACTAATACACGATCAGGTACACTACGTGTAATGTGAATAGCTTAGCTGTGAGAAATTAGGATTTATAAATTTAAAAGTAGTGCATTGAAAATACAAATCAATCAACTTGCTATAACTCACAATAATAAACAACTATAATGGATAGTTCACTCATACAACATTACTCAACCATAAATTTTGACAATCCAACTTATTACTTTACATAGATATAACTTGATATAATACTCAACTATACTAGTTCTCTTTCTACACCATACCATAATATGCAACTATAATTCGCTCCCTAAGATCTCTCTCTCTCTCTCTCTCTCTCTCTCTCCACACTATAACTTACCGATTAGACATATTTTAGTGTCAGGTATGCATATACATATACTACATCATGTAGTAACTCACATATCAAATTTATTTCTAAACCTTAGTTACGTCAACCCCTTAACTCGTATAGAAATAGCTTGATATATATTTTGATTATGTACACTTATTAACTCATATAGCAATAATCTACAATAATTCTAACCTATAAATATCAGCGACTCTGTTTATCAACACATATAGAAATGAACAACTATAATTCTCAACTACACCAAACAAGTAAAACATATAATATCAACTAAAAACAAATTTCAAATATTATATGTACTCATCTTATACATAACAAACATCAGATATCTAGATATCAACCATCAAGGAAGAAATCAGTTACTCACCTAGAATATGTTATGTATATGGCATTTCAACGGTAAAAGCTCTATAACCACTCTCATTTCATCTACTCTCAAAAGGACATAAATCTTGGGTAATATAACTCAAGATAAAGTTTCTCATATATAGTTCCAACATCTCCTTTAAATATGCAAAATGCCCAATTTATTTTACAACTATTAATTTATTTAATTATGTGTCTTAATCCATTAAGACCTAAGATTACTATTATATCTCTACTCCACCCACTGAAAACCGTCATTCAACATCCATATCTTATATGCATATCAAGTTTTCATAATCAACCTCTATTATGAATGTTAATTATGATCCACGAATTAATCACCTATATGACTTAATTGAGAAATATATGAACTCATTTCATTGAATTCCCAAATTTGGATTTATAGGGTTCATGACCATATCTACCCTAATTCAAGGTTTAATCACTCCTTCAACATGTACACCTTGAGTAAACATTTTTTTAATCATGTTCTAACACTACTAATAGGTTACCATAGCATACAAAGTTGAAATTTTAGAATATTGGGATTCACCAACCCTTATTAATGATACGCAATTAAATCTCAATCAAAAGTAGAAATAACTTTGAATTCAAGTAAGAGAGGTGAATTCCATAATCTTCTTGTTAATCCCTAGCACGAAGCTTCAGTCCTCAATGAAAACCCTCCAAATCACCCACACAAGCTCTGAGAATCATATAAAATAGAAAATAGCTTAAACAGTTGGCTTTCTTCTGATTAGTTTGATATATGTCGTACATATCTACGCATCACATGAAAGAACTGTACACACTTTATTCTTTTAGTCGTGTCGCATATGTGATTGATACACATCGTATTCTTCATTTATTAGTTGAATATATAGCTTCAATGTTTCATGTAATGCTCATAAACACACCATGTTCTAGACATAAAACCATATTTTTTATGCAAAACTTTATTCAAGGTTATGCACTCACCAGCACCTCAAGTACACAGTCAAGCAAGGTTCATGATTAAATCGTTCTTATTTGTCCTATAGATAAGCTACACTCCTCATTGATGCAAAAAATTGGTGTGAAAAAAATATCAAAGTTGTTAAAAACGAAGAATGTGATGATGAAGGGTTCTTTGAATTCTTAGAGTTAGCAGCCCAATCTACTTTAACTTTTTGTTGTATTATGATGCATATTTCATTTTTTTACAATTAAATATAACCAACATATGTAATCACCAGTAAGCATCATAATTTAAGCATGGACCGATGTTCAAAACTTTAATGGAACTAATTTACTCTAGAATAAGGTTACGAATGATATCTTTTGTGATTTCATAAAGAAATATAAGCCCCAAAGTAGGGCTTTTATTATAGGCCCACCCTAAAGCGTTAATGAAGCAAGATATTCTTCCTTGGCCATTGAGAAAAATCAAATAACCCTTTTGTAAGTGATCTTTGTGCTGCTAAAATAGAGGAGGGGAAGGGAGGAATTTTAATGATCTAAGGTTTTGCTATATTATTCTTAAAGGTTTACATACCTTATATAGTTTCATAAACCATAAGTATTATCTTTCTTTCCAAGTTTTCTCAAGTATGGTAATAATATTATAATACAAACTTTGAACTTTTATTGCTTAAAAGGTAGTTCTCTTTTAATTTCTAGTTAATCCATCAAATAAAAATGAATAAGAAATTAGTCCCTCCATTTACTTATTCTTGCTTTCTGGAGTAAGCTAAATGTGTATCCTGATAGGCCAATGTATTTATTTATTATGTCACTAACTTGTTGTGTCGATGGGTATACTATTAACATGATCCCACTTGTACATGTCACATCAACTGTAAAGTTGAACTTATAAAATTACATATGGTATGTCTTCCATGACAAATACTAAGATCAAGACTTTATGGTATGATCATCCCCAAAGGAAAGTGATAAAACATTCTTTTATTTTAGAAAACCTAATTGATGCAGTCTCATAATTATGATTTTCAAGCTCTATGTACAATCTACTAACACCTAAAATCAATCATAATTCACCATTTCCTCCACACGAAGAACGATTGTATGTGGATATTCTGAATATGCTAGTATTTGAGGTAGTTAATAAATATGAAAATTGGAACACACTTATGCAATAATGAAAAAAAATCACATTATATTAGATAAAGTTCATATTGTACTAGTTTCCAAAACAACTAAAATAAATGCATTTAGCAAAATAAATATTGAAGTTACTTTAGTAAGAATAATATCTCCTATCAGACAACTTTGTGATATATCATGAATATGTTTGACCACATCAAGATTTCTTAAGAATTCTGGTATCCATATTCTCTCCTTTATAGCTCTATTAGATATAATAAACTCATCCTTTGTTCTTGTATGAACTATACTATCTTTATTGGTTCTCCTCCAAATCACCATTCTTCATTTAGTAAGAGTATGAATCCAGAATGTGAGCAAGAAAAATCACAGTTAGTTTGGAAGTTTACATCATGGAACTATTTACATTGATCTCTTCTCTACTTCCCAACATTGAGTTTTATTCTCAAACACTTGAGGAAGCTCTTCATTGTCATGTAATAGGCTTCACTAAGATTTTCCTAATATCAACTTTACATTCTCAATGCATATGACACACTAGGGCTCGTATAATATATATATATATATATATATATATATATATATATATATATATATGTGTGTGTGTGTGTGTGTGTGTGTGTGTGTGTTGAGTTTTATTACAAAATTCGGTTTCTCAACAATAAAATTAGCAACGGAAGCTATAAAGATTTAAATAACATAAAACTATTTTATTTTCAACAAAGAACATTTTGTATGTATAGAAACATTAAGAAAACTATCAAAGAAAGAATTAGAACATTCGAAGTCTTTGATTCCTCAAGGGAGGTTGAAAGTGATGGGTTTCCTAGGTTACATTAGAAGAATAATCAACAAGCTTTTGCACAGCGGAATTTTCAGAAAAACAATTTATGGGCACATGCAACCTAGAGATCTATGGAATTTTCTCATTATAATAACATACTTATGAAACAATCAAACTAACTAGAATAATCGATATTAATCAAGATAAGAGTCATACCTTTGTTATAATCGAATATAACAATCTCTTGATCTTGTAGCCTTCCTTGGAAAGCAAGTACCAAAAGCATAAATGTCTCTAATGGTTCACAGCCAATACCCTAGAAACCCTAAAAACTAATTTGGAAAGTGGAGGAAGAAGAAATTTTGAAATTCATGCTTATGAAAGGCTAGGGCTTGAAATTCTCATGATGAGGCCCTTATTTATAGTTGATGGATATCTAGGGTTTACCATGACTTGAATAATTAAATAATATTTAATATATTCAAGACATTTACACTATCAGTTACCAGGAGGCTTCCAAAAACCCTAGAAACACTCCCAAAACCGTCCAACCCTTTGGAGGGTTTTAGAATTAGCTCCCATGCTCAATTATGAACAATTACAATTCACCCTTTGCATCTTTAATTAATATCAATTAATCTTGTATTAATTTCCAATTAATTCTGATTAATCCTTAATTAATTATTAACTATTACTAATTAATATATTAATATTAATCATGTAATATATTAACAAATCAATTTATATCTCTTAAAGTAATTCCTAACTTATTAATAGTTATTGAGGGTAGCCCAAAAAGGACTTTGTTTTAATTCACTAAGACTATACCAATTTAGTTAAGACATTATACACCTAATCCAAGAGTTTCCTACTTGGATAAGTCGTTAACAACAATTACAAGTATAAACTTTGTATAACCAGCAAAGGTGTTTTCTGAAGCCACTGTGGAACTCTGATTAACACAGACGTTGGCCCTAAGATAAGAGATCGTCTATTCCTTCGTTCTTCAAGATATCGTATGGACATGAGACATGGATATAAATCAATTTCATGATCCAAGATTTTGTTTCTCGATTTCTGATTTATAATTTTGGATCCAGACTACTAATCGAACACATAAAGTTAGTTTGGGCAAGGCCTTGCATATGAATTTCAACATCATATCATTGAGGGGACTTATCGCTTTTCCTATTAAGGCAAAAGAAACGAATAAACTTTGACTACATAATTATATCCTTTACTCATCATGCCATACACGGAACTACATTTTATAACATCCAGTTACGGATACGTTTATGTAATACCAATACTCAACAGATTTGCAAACTATAACTTATGTATCTCCATTTAAAGAATAAAAAGATATTATCATCTTACAATTACTCATGATTGAACCCATGAAGTTATCTCCAAGCGCATGTACATTCAATACATAAAATTCTAATTTAAGCACTCATAAGTATAGAAACAATCTCTATTCCATATGCAATTACCATGGATAATCTACTAATACTCCATGATAGTCTTAAATCATTACTTACTTCCCAAAAGTATGATTGACTATGGTGTTTCGAGTAAATTAATTACTCAAGAAGGAACACGCAAAATGAAAACACAATAATAAACTAATTGTATATGGTATCATAGTCTTGAATATTAATAATTCCCTATTATCTAATCACCATACAATTACAAATTTATTGATTGTATGAATTTTTCGAAGTAATCAACTTAAATCTAAACTAGTCAACATTTCTCACGCTAATGGTATTAGCATGCACATCATGTTTTTATTTGGTCATCACTTTTATGAACGAATTGTTGGATGCAGTGGAATTTCCTCCTTCTACGCATTGACCTTCTTTTGCTTAAGGATCATTAGTAAGATACTTACTTCACAACTAGATCTCCATCATTGACCTTTTCTTGGCGCGCCACGTGTACGCTGATCGGACATGTACGATGCATTTCCCCTTTGTTTAAAAATTCAAGATAAATGAGAAGGGATGGTAATGGGAATCGAACTAGGCACCCCTCCCTCACAAACACGCCGTTTTACCATTTAGCTAGAACTCCTTTTGTGTTCATACCCCTGAAACATTATGTTTTATCTGTTATTATTATTATTATTATTATTATTATTATTTCTAAAGATATAAATATATATTTAAAGCTAAAAAAAACGTCTTTAAAAATACGATTTTTTTAAAGGTATTTATATGTTCTAAAACATATGTATATATTTAAGTATGTGTTTGCATATTTGAAAACATATGTATACATTATATAAATGTATATAGACATACCTATATGTATTTATATGTATGTATACATTTTAAAAACATATAAATACATATAAATATATTTTTTAAAATATATAAAATCATATAAATATGTATAAATACGCTTTTAAACATATTTAAGCATATAAAAATGTATATATATATATATATATATATATATATATATATATATATATATATATATATATATATATATATATATAAGGAAATCTTCAGAAAAACCCCAATATTTACGGAAAAGTTACTCTTTAGTCCCAAAAAAAATTTTGAATGAAAAAGTTTTGAAAACCGGTAAAAATTTGCAGTTTGACCCTTTTTGACCGGTTGAAACCGGTGCCAAATTAATTTGGGACTATTTCGTAAACTAACCCAAAATATTGGGACTTTTCTGTAAAACAAAAAATATTAGGACTTTTCCAATAAACAAAAATATTATGACTTTTCTACAAACAAAACCCTTATTATTATTATTATTATTGTTATTATTATTATTATTATTAAAAATATAAATAAGATTGTTATTTTTTAAATTTGTTATTATTAATATTGTTACTAATACATATAAATGCATTTACTAATACTCACTCCACCTTCACCCTTAAACAATGTCATTAATATTATTTTTTCATTTAAATGCATTTATATGTATTAGTAACAATATTAATAATAACAAGTTCAAAAAATAGTATTCTTATTTATATTTTTAATAATAATAATAATAATAATAATAATAATAATAATAATAATAATAATAATTATTATTATTATTATTATTATTATTATTATTATTATTATTATAATAATAATAATAATAATAATAATAATAAATGTTGTTTGTAGAAAAGTCCTAATATTTTTGTTTACAGAAAGTCATAATATTGTTTTTTTACAGAAAAGTTACAATATTTTGGATTAATTTACGAAATAGTCCCAAATTAATTTGTTAGCGGTTTCAACCGGTCAAAAAGGGTCAAACTGTAAATTTTTGCCGGTTTTCAGGACTTTTTCGTTCAAAAAAAAAATCTTGGGACTAAAGTGTAACTTTTCCGTAAATATTGGGACTTTTCTGAAGATTTCTCTCTCTGTCTCTGTCTCTCTCTCTCTCTCTCTCTCTCTCTCTCTCTCTATATATATATATATATATATATATATATATATATATATATATATATATATATATATATATATATATATATATATATATATATATATATATATATATATATATATAGAGAGAGAGAGAGAGAGAGGAGGGTTCAATTGAGAAAAAAAAGGTTGAGAATGGGGGGAATCATTCTCAGCCACACATTTATTTTGCCGCAAAACACTTAGGCGTACCGTCGGAAATGGATAACGAATAAACATGTGTTTTCCAACCAAACATGTTTATTAAACTATGCTAATCATTACCTATATATACACAAAACATACCTTTTTTTGTTTTTTTATTTTTAGAAAACCATTTTTATCGAAAAATTATTTTAAATATATCAAAATTCATAATTTTTTATTCTCTATAAATAGACATCCATATTTATATAGTTTTAAGATAAAATAACAAATTTATTTTTTTTAGAGTTTCAGCTCTCGTTATTCAAAAGTAAATAAAAATCTATCAGATTTTTATTACAGTACATTCGTTATTCACTTATGAATAAAACGTATGTTTAACTTTATTTTTTTATAGTTTAACTATCGTTCATATATGAATATGACACGTAATAAAGTTTTCCTACTTAAAATATATTTTTTATATCATCTTTCGTCATATATTATATTTATATATGAATAAAACGTGTATTAGTTGTCGTCATATTTTATATTCATATATGAATAAAACATTTATCAGATTTTTGTTACAGTTAATTTGTTATTCATATATGAATAAGTAGTATAAATGATACTTAAACTGTAAAAAAAAATTAATTATATATTTTTATTCATAAGTGAATAACAAATGTATTGTAGCAAAAATTTGATGCATTTTTATTCACTTATAAATAACGATAGCTGAAAAAAAATTATTTTATCTTAAAAATATATCAATATTGATGTCTATTTGTAGAGAATAAAAAATAATGAATTTTGGTATATTTAAAATCATTTTTCGATAAAAATAGCTTCTTAAAAATTAAAAAAACGAAAAAAAAACTATATTTTTGTATATATTAAGGTAATGATTAGCATAGTTTAAGGAAACATGTTTTATTGAAAACACATGTGTATTCCTTATCCATTTCCACTACTACAACGGAGGCTTTTGCGTCAAAAATAAATGAGTGGCTGAAAATAAATCCCCTATTTTTAACCTTTTTTATTTTCTCAACTGAACTTTTATATATATATATATATATATATATATATATATATATATATATATATATATATATATATATATATATATATATATATATATATATATGCACAAACTTTTTAAAACGTAAGTAGTTTTTATTTGTAAAATTAAGTATAAAAATGCTTTTATACGTATAAAAAACTTTGAAAATGTTATATATATATATATATATATTATCATACGAATGTATATTTTGTTTCCAATATCATTTATATTTATAAAAAACTAAAAAAGATACGTATAAAAAACGTTACTTATATTTATAAAAAACATATATAAACATATTTATACTTTAAAAACATAGTTAAACGTAAAAAAAATATCATTTATATTTATAAAAAAAAATTTAAAAACTTATTTATATACATTAAAAACATGCTTATACGTTTTTATATATATTAAATATATATTTATATGTTTTTAAAATATATAAATACGCATAAATATCTCTTTTGAAGGAAATAACAACATCAACAACAACAACAACAACAACAATTATTATTATTATTATTATTATTATTATTATTATTATTATTATTATTATTATTTTTGTATTTATATTCTTTCAGTGAATACAATATGTATACTTTATCCGGCTAAAACACACAAGAATTGTTCTAGCTTAGTGGTAGATCCATGGACTTCTATACTTCAGGTCGATTGTTCGAAACCCCACCCGCGTTTGTGCATCCTTCTTTCTTTTTTTAATTAAGTGAATGTATTATTATCTAGTTAGCGCCATGTCAGACACGATTTGGCCACTCAGCGTCTTTTTGGCGTCCCTACTGATACATGTTACCGGCTAAACCGGGTATATGGCAAAAATAAACAAATTATACAAAACCTAAGGCATTATTAAAACTAAAACTCTTCGAAGGGTAAAACCAAACATTTCGTGAAAACTTAAGGGCTTTTATAAAATTATCCCAATTTGTTACTCAAACAAATTCCAAGGTAACTATGACGTCTTCTAGTCCAAGTACGCTCCTTGGATACTTCACCTGTACTAATGTAATCTAACTTATATTGTTGAGTCTACCACCATCTTCTACATGAAACCTTTCATGTTACTGCATTACAAGTCAAAATGAATGTCCATTTACACTATAACTCAGAGTCATCCCTAAAAATTCATGACATTATAACTCTTCTCAATCATGTTCATAATTGTGTATTGTGACATCTCCATTTTCACGGCCAGAAAAGACCGAAGAAATGTATTTTATTCAATTTAAAACATTGGGATGTCATCGTCAATAGAGAAACATAAGCATAAACAGAACTTACATTTATTTACACTAGAGATCTACATCTCTTTAATCTCTTAGTGTAACGTAACTTCATATCGACACATGTGGTACAAATAAGCTTGAGTGGGTCAGGTTGGGAAACCTGGTGAGTACATACGGATTTCAATCCTACAATGTTATATCATATATATAATTTAGAACTCACAAAATATACAATTTCACCATATATATATATATATATATATATATATATATATATATATATATATATATATATATATATATATATATATTTTGTTTCCAATATCATTTATATTTATAAAAAACTAAAAAAGATACGTATAAAAAACGTTACTTATATTTATAAAAAACATATATAAACATATTTATACTTTAAAAACATAATTAAATGTAAAAAAAATATCATTTATATTTATAAAAAAAAAATTAAAAACTTATTTATATACATTAAAAACATGCTTATACGTTTTTATATATATTAAATATATATTTATATGTTTTTAAAATATATAAATACGTATAAATATCTCTTTTGAAGGAAATAACAACATCAACAACAACAACAACAACAACAATTATTATTATTATTATTATTATTATTATTATTATTATTATTATTATTAATATTATTGTATTTATATTCTTTCAGTGAATACAATATGTATACTCTATCCGGCTAAAACACACAAGAATTGTTCTAGCTTAGTGGTAGATCCATGGACTTCTATACTTCAGGTCGATTGTTCGAAACCCCACCCGTGTTTGTGCATCCTTCTTTCTTTTTTTAATTAAGTGAATGTATTATTATCTAGTTAGTGCCATGTCAGACACGATTTGGCCACTCAGCGCCTTTTTGGCGTCCCCACTGATACATGTTACCGGCTAAACCGGGTATATGGCAAAAATAAACAAATTATACAAAACCTAACGCATTATTAAACCTAAAACTCTTCGAAGGGTAAAACCAAACATTTTGTGAAAACTTAAGGGCTTTTATAAAATTATCCCAATTTGTTACTCAAACAAATTCCAAGGTAACTATGACGTCTTCTAGTCCAAGTACGCTCCTTGGATACTTCACCTGTACTAATGTAATCTAACTTATATTGTTGAGTCTACCACCATCTTCTACATGAAACCTTTCAAGTTACTGCATTACTAGTCAAAATGAATGTCCATTTACACTATAACTCAGAGTTATCCCTAAAAATTCATGACATTATAACTCTTCTCAATCATGTTCATAATTGTGTATTGTGCCATCCCCGTTTTCACGGCCAGAAAATACCGATTTTGTTTATGCTTTATAAGATCAGAGTATCTCTTTTTAATAAAGTGTTGCGGAATTTGTTCCCAGAAAAACATGATAATTACATTATCAAAGTATTTCCGAAGAAATGTATTTTATTCAATTTAAAACATTGGGATGTCATCGTCAATACAGAAACATAAGCATAAACAGAACTTACATTTATTTACACTAGAGATCTACATCTCTTTAATCTCTTAGTGTAACGTAACTTCATATCGACACATGTGATACAAATAAGCTTGAGTGGGTCAGGTTGGGAAACCTGGTGAGGATAGAGGGATTTCAATCCTACAATGTTATATCATATATATATAATTTAGAACCTCACAAAATATACAATTTCACTCAAGCTTATTTGTATCACATGTGTCGATATGAAGTTACGTTACACTAAGAGATTAAAGAGATGTAGATCTCTAGTGTAAATAAATGTAAGTTTTGTTTATGCTTATGTTTCTGTATTGACGATGACATCCCAATGTTTTAAATTGAATAAAATACATTTCTTCGGAAATACTTTGATAATGTAATTATCATGTTTTTCTGGGAACAAATTCTGCAACACTTTATTAAAAAGAGATACTCTGATCTTATAAAGCATAAACAAAATCGGTCTTTTCTGGCCGTGAAAATGGGGATGTCACAATACACAATTATGAACATGATTGAGAAGAGTTATAATGTCATGAATTTTTAGGGATGACTCTGAGTTATAGTGTAAATGGACATTCATTTTGACTAGTAATGCAGTAACTTTGAAAGGTTTCATGTAGAAGATGGTGGTAGACTCAACAATATAAGTTAGATTACATTAGTACAGGTG